>NW_026294699.1:7190000-8588750 GCF_026119805.1 Tympanuchus pallidicinctus | reverse complement strand
AGCTTGGAAGAGAGTTGATCTGCACTTTCTAATTCTTTTCCTACCACCAGGTCCTTTGTATTTGTATTTTGTTTGTTTTTTCAAATAGTAATAATCTGAAAGCATCCCTCTTTCTGTGTCTAACTATCTCAGTAATGAAATATGGGTGGCATAAGAATTAATGCTTATTTCCTCCCCCACACCATCATTCTTTCCTTCAGGTCTTGCAGACATCACCTTCTGATGTACTTGCTCAAGGGAAGCCGTGGGTCCAGAAGCCACAGCTGCTGCCTTCTTCTTGAGACAAGGTCACAGAAATGATGGGGCTGTGCATGTGCTGAGTTCAGTCTGCTCGTCTGTGTAAGCAGTGCCAGTGAAGAAGGTGACAGGTGCTGCTGATGTTGACTGTCCTGTTGGCTTTTGGTAGTTTGAATTTTTTTGCCCATTTTAAGCAGCTGTTATGAAGCAAGATTCGCCTCTCATTCCTGGATATGTGTATAATGACAGGCTTTTGTAAGATGACTGTAGTTCCTGTTTAAAGGCTCACCTTCCTCAGTTTAAAACTGTGAGTGTTCTTGGATTATATTCTCCACTTTCATCTCCTTGTGGATGTGTAAACTGTATTTGTGATAGAAAGATGGAAAAATATATTGAACTGCATTAGTGGATTTCTCTTTGCACTGTGCACGGCTGATCATGAAGGTTAGTTTTGTTAATTTTCTTTCTGTTTGGGTTTAACTCTTAGGAAGTGTCAACCTGTAAGCTTTCTCCAGGCTTTTACTATTGCTACAAGGCTGTCACTATGCTTGGTCTGCCCCTTATTGGGAAGAGTGAAAGAAGGAAAGGGTCCATGATTAAATTAGACTTTATTTAGCTGGGAAGGGCTCAGCTTGGCAGTTCAGCATGGGGATGGCTGTGGTGAGAAAGGAAGTAAACTATACTTGCACTCCTGGCAGTATTTTTACAGCAGTCTCTTTTTCTTTCTTTCCCCTTAAAAGAAATGAGCAAAATCCATTTAGTAACAAAAAAACCCCTAACCCACCTTCCTACTGTTTGGAATTGAATCCTGCAACCTTCTGAGAATAATAATAATAAATGTTTAATATTTATAATGTGCCTACTGTCTTATTTATTAGAAATGACCTATTCATTTCTGGTTTGACTGCATTTTGCCTTTGGCAAGTGCTTCAACAAGAGCATTTTATTAAAAGTTGCTGCAAGGATAAACTGATCTTTGTACTCTGTGCAACTTCCTGTAGAGTAAACGTATCTGTTAGGATATAGTTGATATGGGTTTGGACGGATGAACAAGCAAAGGAGGTTATTGGGGTGGTTGGTTTGTTTTTTTTTTTTAAAAAAAAAAAAAAAGAATTTCAAGGGAACAGAAGTAGAAAAAAGAAATGGCTTTCACTTTGCTCTCAATGCAGAATCAAGTACCAGTTTCAGTCAGTAGGAACTAGAGGCTGTTCCTACTGTTATGTTTGTTTCATGCTGAGTTCTCAAGTGACAAGGCACAGAAATGCAGTATTTGGTTAACACTCTTCTCAGTCTTTGCAAAGTATTCACTTAAACTCATTCCCCAAAGAGAAGAGATGGATCCTTTGTGCAGCAATGAAAGGAACTCAAAACTTTTGCTTCTAAGATAACAATCTCAACAGCATGCTTATGCCTGTGCTTTTTGTTGGAGCTTAGCTGTACCCCTCCTGTTGAGAGGCACATGCAGGCTGCCCTGGTCTGCATTAGTGTTGACCTTTTCTCTCTGCCAATGCAGGAGCCCAGAAAGGTATGTCTCTCTTTCTTGCCTTGCTATCACAGTTCCTTTCTGTGCATAGCAGCTACAACCAGAGACTACAGGATTTGCCACTGAGTGATCTATTTTTTCCATTGCTGTTGCCTGCTCTGTAGATTGGGGAAGTAGACTTCCTTATGAGCACTTCTGTTTCCAGTGAAGCAGGGGACAGTCAGCCTGCTGCTTTTCATGGCCTGCAGCTTTTTGTCTCCTGTTTTCGCACTGTTTTTGCTTAGAGGTTTTGAAATTTCTTTTGTTGTTCCCACTGTGCAATTGCTCTGTCAGCCTAACATGAACCCAAGGAGCCAAGTTCAACAACCATCTGTGAATTTGTCTTAATTAGATCAGAGTCCTTCAAATTTACTGCTTTGCTAAATGGGGGAAAGATAAAAGGATCATGATTGTGCCCATCTTCAGAGTGCAATTTCTCCTGAGTTTGTGTGTGTGGCAATGTGTGGAGTGGGCATTTGCCTGGCTGGAACACCAGTGTGTAATGGATTTTTTGGAGTCTGCCCCTTCAGAAGGACAGTGCAAGAAATTGGCCTCCAAAGAGCAGCAAAGTGGGTTCTGAAACCTTGTGTTTGGGTAAAAACAGCACACTGATATTGCCAGAAGACAAGGGTATCAGTTACAAGGGCAAAGTTGTATGGATAAAACATTATTTGAAACACTGCCAGTGTAGGACTATATCTGCAGTTGCTACAATGAGCATAAAAATTGGAAAGGTTCCTCATGGAAACGTGCCTTTGTTCTCACTCTGTACCACTGTTTTTGTTTAAGAGGCAAACAGAGCTGAAGGGTCTTGAAGAATTCAGTGGGACACTGACAAAATATCAGTGGTCTTTTTCTAGGCTGAGATGCATGCTTGAGAAAAGGTATAAAGAGCTCAGTTCTGCTGTATTAGCATTTTTTTTCTTATTCTGTCTTGTTAGTCACAGTTGGAGCAGCAATTGTTTTTTTTTAATATGGATGTGCTGTCTATGAGACCAGCCTGCATTTTCATGGAAAGATGGGTCTGATTCAGCAGGCCAGGAGCAATTTACTCACCAGTTCTGCTAACATGGCTTGGTGCTGCCCAGATCACTTTCTGATATCTGAAGCATGGTTACTCTGAAGATGTGCTCAGCTCTGATCTGTTGAACTTTATTCCCAGCCCTTTTCCTTTACACAGAAACTATAGTGTCCACACCTGAGCCTTCTATGTGGCTGCTGTCACCTTCCTGCTTTTTTGAAGCTCCTCAGTACTGCATCTTGGATCATGCTGCAGCCCATTGAGCTGCTTGTCTTGCTTTTAATGAGCTTATAGCATGCGAGGCCCTTCCACCTACAGATCTGTGACTCACGAGGGCTGTGCTGCTGTGGGGTGTGTGTGCTGCCTTGCAAAGCCCTTTGCTGGATTGAAGACACAGCATTATGAAGGCATGCCTACAGGTTGGGAGCACGTAGGTTCTTTCCATTTCTTAGAAATGGTGTAGTGCTTCTGAAGCAGATAGCAGTAAATATTTCATCCCTTGCTCAGAGCTGGCTGCAGCACCTGGGGATGTGGCTGTGCTGGGTCTGTTGTTCAGCCAGCCTGGGCTGTGTTTCCAATTCATTTTGCTTCAGGTGAGTGGAGTTGATGGAATCTCACTCCTTTTTGATCATCAGCATTGCTGTCACCTGGACGGGTTCCTGACTGCTCTGCCCTCACTATGTGTGTTATCACTTGGAAAGGCCTTTCCATCATTTGTGAAGAAGTCATGTGGGATCTGCCCCACCACAGGCACTGCCAGATGAGCCTGTGAGATGAAGCTCGACCACTGGGAACCAGAACTCATCCCCTTCCACCTCAGCCTTGCTGCAAACCTGGCTGACTTTGAGCTGTAGCTGTCTCTGATCATCTCTCAAAATTCTCCTTCTAACTCTACCACCTTTCTAATTATCCTACTTGTGTATTCATGCAGATGCTATTTTCTTCCTTGCTGTTCACAGAATAAGAACTTACAAATGAATGATCAACTTGTGGTGTTGGGCACTGTCCATGCAGCTCTGACCAGACTCCCCCTGCTTCCAGTGCTCCTGTTTCCTCCTTGCTCTGCCTGTGCATGGCTCCAGGCCCGTTGATGGCATTGGTGCTGTTTGGTCTGGTGCTGGCAAGCACCCACAGGGGTGTGCCGTTCCTCAAAAGTCTCAGTTCCAAGTAATGTGCCAAAAGCATCTGAAATAGCTGGATCAAAGGTGTTGGCAGTTGAACGTGTGGGAAAAGAGACAAGGTGCAGTGCTACAGCTATGCCCACATCTAAGCCCGGTGGTTATCTGACAGGTAATGTTGTGATCAGTGAGAGCTCAAACTTAAAAACACATCAACGCATCAGAAGCTGAGTGTGCCTTCTGAACTGCAGCAGCTGTTCTGTGCAGCGATGACTGCCGGTGCCAACGCGACAGGCCTGGTGGCTTCTTCTGAGTTAGATGGGCAAATACACATGCAACAAACGTGACTTTGGCAAGGCACTCTCACAGAGCGTATCTCCTGGCCCTGGAATAACATATCTTTGCCCCACTTATTGAGTGGGACCAGAGCTCAGCAGCAGGGTGCAGCCACCGAGCCATGTGTTTCTGATATAAAGGGGCTTGGGATGTGGTTCACTGCAGCTCTATGCTCCATCAGACAGGCCTCACACTGGTAGGATGTGTTATGCAGGGATGGGTTCCTGATGGGTGTTTTGGCTGGTTTCTGCACAGACAAGCTCTGCTGCACCTCATAGCTGTTCACTGAGAGGAACACCTCTGGCAGGAGCATGAAGAGGTTTTCCAGCCAGGTTTGGCTTCTGCCTTCGTAGAGTTTGATTGATTTTAATGTTAAATATCAAGGTTAAGGTCCAGATATAACTGTTTACTGTTCTCTATAATCAGCTTTGCTCTGCATCTGCACAACTGACCCCTAATCAGTCCGTAACAGAACAAAGTACCCCTGTTTGAGAACCCTTGGAAATTTCCACCCAGCATTACTGTAGCAATCCCCAGTGCTGCTGTTACGCCACAGGATCGCATGTGGGCAGAGGTCAGCCTGCCTGTGTCACTGCTATGAGCTGCAAATAATTCTGCAAGTTCTCATTCAATAGCAGTTGTGTAATCATTAGATTATCAGTCCCCAGGATAAATACTGTCAAGATAAGGCAGTGCCAGATGGGTTCCTTTATTGCTTTGTAAGAGCTGGATATGGATGCTGGCTGTGCTCGGTCTTACTGCAGCAGTGCTATCATGCAGCACCTCCACCTCTTGTTACACTTCATAGAGGCATCCAGCCAGAAATCTGTCCCATCAAACATATCAGTGCAGTATGAAGAGGCTCTGCCCACAGCTGGTGCTGCGTTTGGGTGCTGCTAGATGATGGCAGTATGTTCTTGCTTAGTGCCTGCTTCAGTGCCACTTTGTGTTTGGGTGGGTTGAGGTTTGGTTCTGTGGTTCATATGGAAAAGCAAGATGTGGACCTGCATGATTAAGCAGGGAAAAGAGGAAAAAAAATGCTTTGGGGGCAATTCTAGACTTAAAGATGCATTCAGACCTCTTTGCATAGATAGAGAACTCTTCTAACATCCATCTACAACTCTTAAAAAGGGTTTTTCTGAGGCACTGCTTGTTTTGTACTACCATTTCCTGTACTGATTGACACAGTTGCTGTTGTCACTTATTTAAGAAATCCACATGATCGGTGCAAGCACAAACAAGGACAAAAATAAATGTCTGATAATATGAACAGATTTATCTGTCCTTATCCCCACGCCTTTTCCCGTGAGTGTAGATTGCATTCAGCTCCCTGGAATAGACCCTTCTTTCCGAGCATTTAACCTTACCCACAGAAGTGCAGGGTGTGAGGAGCGGGGCTGTGTCTTTGCGTGACAGTGGAAGGTGAGCACACAAGGGCTGCTGAGGTGGAGTTCAGATAGGACTGAATCTGTCTGTAGGAATTCCCTTTGGCATTTCCCCTTGCAGTTATGTGAAACGTATTGTGCTGGAGAGCTGGAAGTCCAGGAGAGAGGATTCAGAGCAAACAAAAGAAATCCAGCACCTCTGGCCAGTTTGTAGTGACGAATGTAGGTCCTTTATATCGCTGCAGTGAGGTGTGGATGGCACAGGAGTGCCTGGCAGAGCGGGGTGATGCTCCATTCCCTGGCTGCTCTCCTTACCCAGGCTGCGTTGTTGTCTGAGCGTGGAGCGTTTCCTGTGGTGGGCTCAGCCAAACATCCCTACTGCCTAACAATAATGGTAAATATTTAAAAGCCAAGGACGCTGAGTTAATCTTCACTTTGGAGCTGTGACCTTCCAGTGCTCCCAATCCATTTCTAGGAAAAATCTGAAGAAGACTCTGTGACCTCTGCCCTGATGGCATAGCGCTGCTGCCTGAGCTGCAAAGACAGCGGCCAAGAAGTGTCCATCGTCCTCCCGGTCCTGCACTGCTCTGTCTTTATTCAGCACTTTGAGAAGCACCAAATGAGATTTGAATGTGGTGCAGTTACCTCTCATAAGCGTCTCCAAGAATCAAGCCTCTGTGCTCCTTTTATCCAAGTTCACATCGCTCCCAGTGAAGCCCTGAGCCGTGCAGAGCGGTTGGCTCCATGCTGGGACCCTGCTGGATCTTGGCAGGCTGGGGCACCGTGTGAGGTCTGTGCCGTGAGTTTGTGCAGGGGGATCTGAGGGATGCCCAAGGGTCTGCCAACTCCTTGGCTCACTTTTGCTATTCTAGTGATTTTCATAAGCGCTGGCCAAGAGGTTTTTTCTGCAGGGAACCAAACCTCAGCAAGAGAAGGGAATTTGTGGAGGTGCTTGAAGCTGGATTCCATTCACCTGCTGCCTGGCCCTGTTCTGCATGGCCACAGCAGCTCCTCTGAGGCAGACCAGTGGAAATTTCCTTCCTATCCCCAGTGCCTTGTGAAAACACCATAAAACATCGTTGGCGTTCTTTACACTTGCTTACAAGAGAAAAAATACTTGTAAGCCCCAATCCTTAATGACCCATCACAAACATGAAACGATTGCTCAAGGGGCTGAAATGCCCCCAGCACACATCCCCTGGTGGCTCAGCACCCATCCCCAACGGGATGATAAACACATCCTTAGTGCTTGGTGCAGCCCTGGGGCCTCATGCCACCAGAGCTGTCTCTCTGCCTGTGTGGATGGCAGCAGTACGGCATTCCCTGCCAGGCTGCAGCTGGTGGCATCCTCATACCCTCTCCTGGGTTTGGACTATGCTGTGTGCCCAGCGATCCTCTGTGTGGTAGGCAGGCTTTGGAGCACTTGTGAACACTGGCTCAACATCAGCTCTTAGAGCTGCAGGTGGATACAGGCACACTGCTGCCAGTGAGGTCTCTGTGCTGACGCTCCCTGATGTTGTCCTTAAGATCTTAATGCCCACTAGTGTTAATGCAGCAACACAAAGTAAATGCCATTTGTTCACTGAGTATGTAGGTAATGACAGTAGAAGGTTTTTGGACCATTTGCCTCCACCCAGGTGCTCCCAACCACCCCTTACCAAGTGCACTGCACCCACCTGCTGCCCTGAGTGCTTCAGCCCCAGCACTCCCCATCCATACACGTTCCAGGGCACTAATTTGCACTGTGCCATGAAAGCACAGCACAGCACTGATACCCAAATGCTGCCTTAATCCTAGGCTTGGGCTCTCCTTTCTTAAAGTGAGTTCAGCCCTGGCTGGGAGAGCAGGATTTGGATTCACTGTTGGAACAGTGCATGCTCCAGTGCACGCAGTGTCAGTGGATCCTCGCATGTGCTCCCTCCCAGCAATAGCAGCTGGCATCCCAGGTACATGCAGCATGCACTGTGGGAAGGGTCACGTCCTCTGCTGTAGTAGCAAAACCTAAACCAACAATGATAACCAAAAAAAAAAAAAAAAACCAAACAAACAATAAAAAAAAAAACCAAGCCACCAGGTGAAGGGAAAAAAAAAAAAGCAAAACCTTGAACCAAGGAATGACGGTGATAAAGAGGTTTTATATTCCTGGGGGCTGGCCTACCTTCT
This sequence comes from Tympanuchus pallidicinctus, assembly GCF_026119805.1. Taxonomy (NCBI): domain Eukaryota; kingdom Metazoa; phylum Chordata; class Aves; order Galliformes; family Phasianidae; genus Tympanuchus; species Tympanuchus pallidicinctus. The sequence continues at coordinate 8,580,968 of NW_026294699.1, read as the reverse complement.
TTATTGCCCCTTTTTCTCTGTTTTTTTATTTAGCAATGCAAATGCAATCCATCTTCTGAGCCTCCCAGTCACAGCCTCTCCATATACAGGGCAGGGGGAGCTTGGTAGCAGTTCGGACTGTGCGGTGCTCCCCAGCACCCACTACCTTCTGTAGCCGTGCTGGCGTCTGGCAACACCAGCGTTGAGCTCTCACAGGGTGAGTGTCCCTGGGACAGCATCAGTGCCATTCTGTGCTGGGCTGCCGGGCTGCTTGCTGGGATGTAAGCTGTGCTCCCTGCACATAGGGCTGGGATTTGGGCTTTCTGTTCCTTGTTTAACAGGACGTTGCTTTCTTCCAGCCCCGCTCGTGCTGTGTGGGCAGCCCTCCACCAAAGAAGAGATGGAGATGGTGGACTCCGAGCGCCCGCCGGCCAAGAAGAACTGGTACGAGCGCTACGTGCTGCCCTTCTTCTCTGAGCTGCTGGGCACTGCAGCCTTCGTCTTCATCGGCTGCATGTCAGTTGTGGAGGACGCAGGATCCACCGGGACGCTGCAGCCTGCGCTGGTCCACGGGTTGTCCATTGTGCCCATCGTTGTCAGCCTGGAAAACATCAGGTAAGGGGCTGCTGACCCCCAGGATTGGCTCATGGCTCTCCTATCACACAGCCTGGGGTCCCTTCTTCCTTGGGAGCATCCCCAGGTGCACCATGCTACTTGGTTAATGGTTGTGAGCGAGGTTCTGGGTCTGGGGGAGGTTCAGCATTCTGGCTTTGATTGCAGCATTCTGATTTTAGTTCTTGTTAATGTAAGGAGAGAAAAAAAAGGTCAAAGCTGAAGCAAAAGCATCACTTGGGAAATCTGTGGCATTTCCTTCTGAAGCAATGTCAGGATGACACATTTTGACCTGCGTGTTCTATTCCCCTGTGCACTGGAAAATGCTTGGATTCCATTTATAAATGGTTTCAATTCTTCTGAAGCAACATTTAGACAAAGCTGTTCACTGAAATAGGTTGCTATTTGACTCCCAAACACAGCTTCTTTCTGGATGGAAAAGCTGAACGGGTCCCTGTGGGGCTTCACTTCCTTCTATCCCCATCTCCCTACTCTGAATCTGTGCAGCTCAGGATGGGTCCTGGGGCTGCCCCTGTCTAGGGGTTCACAGCACCCTCCTGCCTGGGCCTGACTGAGACAACCTGACTTTGGATTTTAATTACAGCTGAAGAATAAGACATAACTGTGGGCTCCTAGACACTCTGACTCAACGGCTTCACCAGCGATTATTATTAGGGCTGATCGGTTATGAAACTTGCTAATTAATGCGTGTCCCATGATAATCTGTCTTAATTAAGAGGTATATGATCTTGCCTGGCATGCGGTCTCTGAGGTTAACAAGCTGAGTCCCATTGATAGGCGAGTGCCTGCTGCTGCATTGGAGTTGGGGCATAGCACTGCCCAGCGCAGTGCTGGAGACTGTGGAAAGAGTGGTGTCATGTCCTTTACATAGGGCACAACCCTTGCCCTGCCCTCTGCCTTCATGCAAGATGTGTTCTGCATGGCGTAGAGTGTCCTGGAAGCTTCAGAGCAAGGGAAACCTGCAGCCATACCATGCTGTGCCATGCTGTGCTGAGCTGCACTGCGCTGTGCTGCGCTACGCCATGCTGAGCCATGCCATGTTGTGCTGTGCAATGCTGTGCCATGCTGTGCAGCTGAGCAGAAGAGCAGCACAGAGGCCAGGGCTTGGCTCATCCCCAGCCTGCAGCACTGCAAAATATCGTGCACAGAAGAGGTTAATGCACACTTCCCCCTTGCTGCTCCTGGAAGGACCTGGTGGTTTCCTGAGCTCCAAAACCACTTTTCAAAATGTGCCGTGGCAGCTGATTCTCTGCATGTGCTTTAGAAGGGTCTGCATATCCCATCTGGAATTGCTGCTTCTCCAAATAGCAACTGCAGAGAACAGAAACAGCCAGATTTTGCTCCCCTGCAGTGCACCGCACATTCTTATAAGTGCTAAAAACATATTCATGGTTCCAGCCCATGGTGAGTGCAGCACTCACACTGCACTGAGGAGGGCAGTGGGGACAAGGCAGCAGGCAGAGCCTGCTTTTTCATTTTTTCATTGTCATTTAGGATGAACCCTATGCTGACTCTTCTTTTCCTTTACAGTGGAAGTCATACCAACCCTGTCGTGTCTCTGGCCATATGGCTGATGGGCAAGATGGAACACATCATGGTCATCCCGTACATTATTGCCCAGCTCTGCGGAGGGATCTTAGGGGCTGCCCTGACAAAGGTACACATGCCAATGGGGGGCTCACTGGGGCTCAAGGACTGTGCTCCCACTCTGCCAGAGCTGACATTGCCCTGTGCTGATGCACAGCCACAGGTGTGTGCTGAAGTGGGGAAGGGGCACTACAGCACCAGTTCTCAGTGTAATTAAGAGCTCTGATGTTCATATGATCCTGCACTGCAGTGTGCTGTGTGAGCACAGGGCGTGCTGTGCCTGCTTTCTGCTCCCATAGTCCTGCTTCCAAGCTGGGCTGGGTGCTGGTGTAGGGGTGCTGCCCAAGGCAGAGCATAGCACATCTGCAGCTTCAGCTGCTTAGGTGCACAGCATTCCCCTGCCACACTATTCTGTACCATTAATTGAATCTGGTGTGGCCCATCCCTGGGCTCTGAGCCCCGCACAGCCCATCGCTTTGTGCGTGTCCAACGGAGCACAGCCAGCTCATTATCTCTGGAGACACTATGAGCCTTTGCTAATGAGTTTATGTTTGCCAGGCGCTTAGGGCTCACTTGCAGGAGGAAAGTGCTGAGATTAGCTCCTCTTTAGCCTTGCACTCTGCCCGCCCACGCTGCCCTGACAGTGAGCACATATGTTTGTAATGCCAACAATATGGAGAGGGGTAGCACCAACCAAGTGTCCCCTCCAGGCCGTGGCAAACAGTGCGAGCTTCGACAGCAGCCACGGAGGGGCCTTTGGTGTCATCCAGAGAAATGAGCAGATCGGCGCAGCGCTGGGCAATGAGATCATCACGACCACCTTCCTGTTGCTTGTGGTCTGCATGACTGCAGTCAACGCGGAAACCAAGAGCAATCTAGCACCTGTTAGCATCGCCCTGACAGTCGTCATCAACGTCATGGTGGGGTGAGCTCAAGTTCCCACTGTGCAGCGGGTGAAGCCCTAGTAGTTCCACTCCAGTGTCTGCAGCAGCCAGGATGGGACCCATGGCTGCAGGGATGGGACTCCCACTCACAGTTCTCTGCAGCTTGTGGTGGGCAGAGCCTGGGGCTGCCAGCTCCCAGCACCAGGGCATCCCACTGCCATCCCAACTGGCACTAGAGTTGCTGCATTCTGCATCAGTAAGGGGAGAGGAACAGGATGGGATGGGATGGGATGGGATGGGATGGGATGGGATGGGATGGGATGGGATGGGATGGGACAGTTTTGAGTAGATCAGGATGGGATGATTTGAGTTGGTAGGTTTTGGGATGGGATGGGATGGGATGGGATGGGATGGGATGGGATGGGATAGTTTGTGGTAGAATGGGATGAGATGGGATAGGATGGGATATTCCCCCTTGCAGCCCTACTCAGAGCCTTATGGGCAGGACAACTGATGGGTTCTGAGCATGTCCATGGATGCTGGCAGATCAGACACTTGGTCTACTGGCACTGGTAGATGCGAATTGCTGGGCACACCCCAGAAATGTGTCAGGGAGGCCGGAGACTTGAGTTCAGCCCATGGACATCTCATGCCGCACCAGCCTCTGCAATTACATGATACGGGCTGACAAAAGTAAGCAGCCACCCCGGCAGTATTGACAGTAGGAAGCCCTGAGCAAACAAGGGCAGCTCCTCAATGTGTATTTTCACAGCTGCTGGAATCGCTTCCAGGCTCGGCTGTGGGCTGGCTCTAAGGGTGAGCAGCCTGAGTCCTTTGGCACTGCACCTAGATAACCAGCACACATAATTCTGAATGTTAATGAATTGTTTGGTTAAGGCAGTGCCCCCTCTAGCGGGATTCAGAACTCTTATTTCAACATCGCTCAAACCTCATGTGCAAATATTTATCTGTTGCAGTTTTTTTAAGCTGCAAATGCTGTTGTCTCTCCTGCACTGTTCTGCTACCTGCGCACAGCACAAAGCATTCTCTGGTTAAAAGCTGAGCACTGGGTGAGCCCCAAAATGGGCTCAGCAGCTTTCACACCATGCCGGCATCCCTGCAAATGGACGCAGGACATGGGAACTGCTCCACACTCTGAGGAGCAGCTCATGTCATTTGTTCCTTTTTCAGGGGTTCCGTATCCGGACCCTGCATGAACCCTGCTCGAGCCTTTGGGCCAGCTGTGATAGCCAACTACTGGCTCTACCACTGGGTGTACTGGGTCGGGCCTGTGATCGGCTGCCTGATCTGCAGCATACTGATGAGGTACGTGGTGCTGCAGCAAGGCTGCCCTCTCTTGCTCGCCATCCCGTCCTGCAGCAGAGCCCCTGCCCCTCTGCTGCTTCCAAGCCTGGCATGTCCGCTGGCTTCATCTGCATCTCCCCATGGGGCTGGTGCTGAGCTACTGCACTCTGTGTTCCCTATGCAATCCACAACAGTGCAGATGCTGACCCTGAATTTCTTTTCCCTCCTGCAAGGTTTGTGATTGGTGGCCGGGAGATCCGTCTGTTCCTGAAGTAAGGCTGCACAACAACACAACACAACCCTGGCACCTCCTGCTGAGCACACTGCTGAGACACTCTGGGATGGCACTGCCGTGCCCCGGCCGTGCACCACGTCTGTCCTGCGGGGCTGTGCCTGGCATCTGTGAGACTGCACGGCTCCATGCTACGGGTGCAGCATGTGGCTGTGGCTGGCAGCTCTGTACCACTGCTGCTAGGCTGCTCTTGGGCCCCTCTGCTCCCCTGGGGGCTGTGAGAGCTACTGGTTGCTGAGCAGAGCAGGCGCTGTTACCTCCATACGATTGGCACAAAGCTGAGTAAAGCAACACGTGCCCCCCAGTGCTGGCACCAATTGATTCCTATATTGTTTATGACTATTATTTAAGGAGTGTGCACATGCTGGGGGCACCAACATCTTCTGCCCACTCATGCAGTATGTTGTCCTGCATTTCTGCTGTCCCCCCATAGACTGTGCAGCATTCAGTTTTCCCCTGCATGCACCTGGGACTCTTTGCTGTGCAGGGAACCTGACTGAGCTGCATGTGGCTGTGCTGCACTGCGCGTGGCTGTGCTGTGTGTAGCTGTGCTGTGTGTGGCTGTGGTGCACATGGACGGACACTGGCTAAAGATTCTGCAGTGTCCACATTATTTTGCAGTCTGTGCCAACAGAACTGCCCCTGCAGCTGCATGCTAGGAGCCCGGATGCAGTTTTTGGAGGCTTCTCGGCATGCTGAACAAAAAGGGAAATGGGAATGGGAGGGAAGCCCACACTGGCTGCTGGCAGAATTACATGATTTCTGAGATAACAGCTGGCATGGGAGCAGCAGATCTATCCCCATCCCTAAATCACCCTGGCCTCTCGGGATGGAGGTGCTGGCAGTGACCCCTCCCACATCTTGGCAGGCTCTGCACAGCAATGACACCAGCACACAGCCGTTCTGCAGTCCCTCCCAGGAGAGCTTTTGGTTGTTCTGAATTTTGCAAACTTTTAAACACGGCTGGAGGTTTCTGAGCACATCTGAGGAAGGCAGCGTTGTCTGGGGGGGGAGGGGGTAGCAGAAGTGGCTGAGGTTCCAATCAGTGTCTGATGCTGTTCTCCTACAAGCACTGCTATGAGGTGCCCAGGCGAAGGGGTTGTCCTGGGGATGCAGTGCCACACTTGGAATGGGGACAGACAGGAGCATTTCTGTGGGGATCATGGGGGAAACCGCATGGGATGGGCTGGGACACAGCACCAGAGGAGGAAAACCGATGGGGTTGGGCAGAAATGGCCCCGCAGCACCTGGCACAGGGAAGGAGCTCCTTCCAGCTCCCCGCCGTCCCCATGGGTCTGGCAGAATCCTTTCCAGTGCATCTCACTATTTTCAGCTCACTCGCTATTTTCAGTCAAGGAAATGACCCACACATGCGCACACGCTTGTACACAGAGCCGTGCTTTTTATTGCGAAAAGGGTGAGGCTGGAGGGAGGAAAGGTCCCACCGGAGCGGCCCCGGCCCAGGTGAGCTGGGCGAGGGGGCTGCGTGCTCGGGAAGGAAAGTGCTGCAACCCGCTACGAGACAAACAGCGCGCAGATGTCACCGGGACGGTCGTCATGGCAACGCTGCAAAAAATGCCGGAGCAAACAGGGAACGAAGGCAACCGCGAGGACTCCCCGGGCTGCGGGGCTGCGGCTGGGGGGCACCGTGGGCACCGGGAGCCGTCTGCGCTGCTCGGGGCAGAGCTCAGCCGAAGCGCGCCTGCGGCCGCCGGGGTAACCAAGCGACCACCTTCCTCTTTCGGGAGGAAACACGGCCCGTGGCATCCGCAGGAAGCACAGTTATAGCTGCAGCTGCTGCTGCACGGGAGCTGTGCTGCACCCCTGCTCCATAGTGCACCTGTGGACATCCTCATGTCCTTCCCCTTTTTGCTGTTGATGCGTTCGGCGCACTCATTTTTGATTTGTCAGGGTGACTTTTAATAAAGCATCCGTAATACATGTTGTTTTTCCCCGACTATTATTAAAGAGCTTAATTTATGCTAATTAAATACCAATTAACTTCCAAGCACTTAATGTGCTTTAAGGACATAAAATACATCTCATTCCCATTCAGTTAATTCCACATCAGGCCTGGCCATGGGTCTGCACTGCGTTTAACGGTGCGTGGATCTGCAGCACAGCCAGAGCCCTGCATGCTGGCTGCGAAGCTCCTGGTGCCCATCAGGAGGGTGTCCCCAGGCTGTCCCCACACCGCTCCCCAGCACTGCTGCTCTCCCGTTAAGCACAAGTTTTCACTTTTTTGCACTGGCCTTTTCCTCTCTGCAATCCTAACACTAGGAGCTGCTCTGTCCTGGGGCAGGTGTAGGCACTCTGCATTTTCGGACCAAACAGTTTCCCAGCAGTGGTGTGGAGCTGCTGGCAGCCATGCTTTCTGCCTGTGCTGATGACACTTTTTTGGTGGCTGGTGTCTGCACAGGGCACAGCTGCTGGGATTTGGCACCGCACTGCAGGGCTGAGCTGCTCCACACAGATGTGTGAATTAATGAGCCAGCTAATGTGGCTCAGTGCCTCCTTGCCTCTCAGACCTCTCGGCACCACAACAGCCGCAAGGATGGGGATGGTGAAATAGGGGAGCTGGGCAGCAGAGCAGGGGATCCCAGTGCTAATGCAACACATGGCAGAGCAAAGCAATACATGGCAGTGCAAAGCAACACATGGCAGCGAGGCTGAGCAGCAGGGATAGAGGCTGCCAGTGGGATCGGGGCAGCTGTCCTTTGTCCTTGAGTCAGGACCAACCAGGTCAGTTTGGTTGTTATGTCCACCCGGGACAGAGCTTCCTACCTTGCAGCAAACACAGCTGCATCTGCTAAGGAGGGAGGAGGGCTTTAGTGAGCAGCCCCACAGCAGAGGAGTGCTGTGCTTACTGTTTGTCCTGTGGCTGAGTGCTATGGTACAGGAGTGAGTACCCTCCTGCCCTGCTCAGGATGTGCAGATTTCTGTAGAATGTTCTGTGCTGCTGAATGAGGCTGCAGGAGCAGCAGGACTGTGCTCACCTCTGTGTCCTGCACCGCTGCAGTAGGTAGAGTGCTGCCAGGAGCTGTGGCTGCTGGCACTCAGCTGGCACATCCCTGAAAGCACTCAGCTCCTGGGTGCTGGGGAGCACCCATGGATGCTGACTGCCGGGCCAGGCCGTGCTGGGGGTGAGGATGGTGGTGGTTGTGTGGGCACCAGCACGGGGACACAGGATGGTGGAGGTGGGTGACGACATGTGGGCCTGGCACTGTATGTGAGCTGGTATCTGTATGTAGGAGATGGGGAGAGAGGCAATGGGAAAGGGAGTGGGAGTCTGCAGTGTGCATTGGGAGAGCTCTCACCGCACGTCTGAGCAGGGCAGGGCTGGGCTGGGCTGGTGCCCTTTGTTGCTGTACCCATTCGGTGCCTGAGGCCAGGGAATGTGCTCCTGTGCTGTTCTATTTGGTCTGCAGCTGGGGACCGGGGCACAAATGCCAGAGCAGGTTCCCTGCTGATTAGCATGTATGCAAAGAGCCCTAACGAGCTTCAGCATTGTGCACAGAGCACTGCGGGGGCCCACAGCTGGGTGCGGGGTGATGGGAGGGAGCTGAGGTGGTATCTGCTTGGAGCAGCAGTGGCATCCCCAGCTGAGCTCTAGGATCTCTGCCCTGGGACCCCGTGTGAGGGCATGAGAGGTCCTAGATGGAAGGAAGCGGGGCTGGGGGGTGGCTACCGCTCTGCTTCCCACCCCCACTTCTGCTTTTTTTTCTCATTCTATTGATCTTTAATTTCTTTTCACTTTCTGTCATCGCAGCCCACTCGGGCTCCCTGGGGAGCAGCTGGTAGCAGCCTCCTGGGGGAACGGGGGCTGGGGTCTCCTCCGCATGAGTGCAGCACTGTGGGCCCAACTCCCCCTGAGCCCCTCTTCCTGCCTGCATGGTGCCTCCAGCCCCACTCCCTGACCCCGAGGTGTTTCTCTACTCAGCATTGCTCGAGCCGGGAAGATTTTTATTTTGCAGGGTTTTTAAAAAGGGTTCAGATAGAGTTTTATTTTCAAGTAATACTACTTTTCTTTTTTTTTCTTTCAGCTCTTTTTATTGTGATTGTTTATTATTTCCTCTCTGTAAACAGAAACCACATCAGGCAAAGCCTTAGCTACTAATTTGCATTTATGCAGATGTGATGAGGTTCAGGCACATAACTCCTCAGCCTGCACAAGCACGACCCCAGTACTAGAGGTCCCAAAGCCCTGGTACCCCCTGACCATCCCTGGTCCCCAGAGATCCCTGGGGCACAACTACTGCCCCCCAGAACACAGAGCCAGCCCTTGCTTCTGGTCACCATGGAGACCTGGGAGGAGGATTTTGAACCATCTCAGAGAAAACTTGGCAATTCTCTAAGCTTTGTGTAGCCATAGGCTTGGGCTGCAGAGCTGTCTGTGTCACCATGCACTCCATCCCAGGCTGTGGCAGTGGTGGCCATAGGGCGGGTGGCATGGGATGACAGAAATCACTGCATCCCTTTCTTCTAAACCACATTCCTAATTTGTCCCCATAGCAGACAATCCCACTGTCGACCTTCAACCTGAGGAATGGGTTTGCAGAAACAAGGGTTGCTGTTTGCTGCTGCCAGGTTGGATTTCGGAGGGCATGAAACTTCTGGCTGTGTCTCAGCAGCAAGCAGCCAGATGGACAGAAGAATGGATGGGTGGGTGGACAGGTGGATGGACACGGTGGTGCTTGCCTGCAGGTCTCTGTGTGGGGCTCCCCTCAAGCTGAGGACGGGTGGGAGCAGAGGCTCGGTTGGAGGGGAATGCTAATCGGAGTGTGTACTGGCAGCAGGCAGAATGCTGCACAATAAATAGCCATTTTAATTACCACACAATATTTACAAGATTGCTTCCTCATTTAGGAAATTAAAACAAATGCTCCATCAAAATGATCAACATTGTACAGAGAAGCAGAGGGCTGATAGAGAAATACATCGGCTGTTAATGAAAGAGTAATTGGCACCTTGGTTCTGGCGTGGCTTCCTCCTCCTCTGTACAACCACGGCATGAAGGACGGCACAGGACAGCCCTGGGCGGATGGCAATGGAGAGGGGCACAGGCAGCAGTGCCCATACTGGGCTCCCCGCCCCACTAGGGCTATTCAAAAAGAGGATGTGGGAAGGCTGGGTAGGGGATGCTGAGCTGCAAGGCCTTCTTTCACTCTGGTGGGGTTCTGCTGGCTGCTTTTGTCTGTCTGTCCTGCAGTTATCCCAGGAATTAATGGCTGAAAGGACCCAGCTCTGGCTGCTTTGCTGTCTGTCTCCTGATGTTATTCCCAGGTCCTGGGATCACGTGAGGATTTAGGGACTCAGGCTTGAGGGGAAAAAAAGCTTTTTCAGCTACCCTGGACATGTATAATATGTCTCAGAATGTAGCCACAGACAGGCAGAGGGGATGGAATAGATGATATTGGGTTTCTGAGTATTTGAGATGGATAAAGTCATGTTGGGACTAAAGGAAGTGGGATAGTGCTAAGGTCCCCATGGGGGCTGTGGTGGTCCCCACACTGCTGAGCATCCCACCAGCCCACCCCAACCCCAGGGACCATCCTAGGTTGGTATGGGCCCTCTAGGCACTGCTGTCCCTTCCCCCTCCCTGTGCTTTTCTTCATCTCCATTCTTCCTTTTTTTTGCAGCGCTTCTGTTGCCATGGGAACAGTGATATCAGTAATCGGGGTGGGGTTTCATGACATTGATGAGCACAGCAAAAGCCTATTTATGTAACGAGCACAGGGCCCCTCTCCTATCTGGGCACACAGAGGGGTGAAGCACCGTCATGGGACCCTGCCCTGCACCCCTCTGTGCCTCCCACCCATCTGGTGCAGAGGCTGACAGTTGCAGAGATGTGCAAGGTGTAGGGATGCGTGGAGTACAGGGATGTGTGGAGCGCAGGGATGTATGAGATGAAGGGATGCACGGGGTGCAGGGATGCGTGTTGACACCAACCAAGGCAGAGGCAGGCAGGCGGGGACCAGCTCTGTGCAGCCCTGCCTGGCCATCATTCCTGCCCACCATGCAGCGCTGCCTTTTGCTTTTCCCACCGGGTGTATTAATCACAGCCTGTGTCAATAGCTTTTACTGTTTGGTCATTAAACCACAGAGAACATCAAACGGGCAGTGCCCTGGCAAAGGCAGAGCTCGTTTGCTGCGTGGCTGGGGAGGCTTGGAGGACAGCTACAGAGATGCATCAGAAATAGGTCAGGCATACGACTTCCAAGGACATCTGAAGAAGCAGCAGGATTTAATTATGTTCAGATACCCGCTGACAGCCCAGCATTCAGAGGAGGAGATTCCACCTCAAATAGATCAGGGGAAATCGTGGCAGGATGGCCCTTCCCCTGCCAGGGAGGGGATCTCCTGGGCTGTGCTTGGGGCCTGGCGTGTGGGAGCACATGGATCTACAGGAGAGGTTGGGAAGATGAAGGGAGAAAGTGTGCAGCTCTGGGCTGTCGCCAGGAGCCGTGGGGCTGGGAGTCATTGTCACATAGTCTGGGTGCAATGAGTGCATGGTTGATGGTAGCCACAGAACACAGGGGGGCAGAAACCAAAGTCAGGAGCTTGGTGTGCTTAGTGCCTGCCCGGAGTGCTGCATGGAGCAAATGGGACTTGAAAGCAGCCAGATAAGCACTGTGCTCCTGTCCAAATCCAGTCAGTCATTTAGTTTGAGAGCAGTAAAAACCCCATGCAAATGTTTTCCATTCAAAAATTCTTTTGATTTCTAAATTAGGAAAGCAGCAGTTCTTTCTGTGTGGGTTTTTTGTTTTGTTTTTTTTTGTTGTTTTTTTGTTTTTGTTGTTGTTTTGGTTTATTTATTTATTATTGCTGAAACATTTCAAATATTTCTGGAAATTCACCAACAGGTAGGTTGTTCTGTTTTCACAAACTTTTTATTGCTTTTCCTCCACAGCTTTTGTTTGATTTTACATCCATGGCCTGGGGGTTGCTATCAGGTCCCCCAATGGAGAGCAAAGCGTTCCTGCCCAGCTCCCACCAACAGTGGGTGTAAATGGTGTTGGTGGCATCTGAGCTGTGGGGTCAGCAGCCCAGTGCTGGTTCTGCATGTTGCTGCATTGGAAGCTCTGTGTGTGCAGCTGTGCCATCACGGCCCCAAGATCAGAGATCACTCTCCAGCACAGGACGGGACAGCAGAACAGGGTGTGCCTGGTCCTGCTCTCCTCTGTGCCCTCACCTTTATGCTGCAGTAATTTCTGGTGGAAAATAGGGGATGGGCCAAGGCCAAGGCCACGACAGGAACGTCTCAGGGTTTCCATCAGGGTTTAAGGCTTTTCCCCAGGCTGGCACCAAACCCTGCAGCATGGCACCGTGATACTGTGGGCTCTGCTGGCTCAGGGTGCCACCGGCACGGCGGCTGTGAGCGATGCTCGCAGTCAATGGCTCGGCTGCAGGGAAAGCCCTCGCGAGGCAAAGCTTAATGAAGAAGTCAGCGTGCGCAGGGATCAGACCTGCCGCCTGTAACCGAGCCTCATTGTTATTTAAATTGGGCTCCTGGCAGGGCTGGGAGAATAACTCACGATCAGACAATTCTTCTGAGCAAGGCGATGAACCATGCACACGGAACCAGGAGGCGGGCTGGGGAGAAGCTCGTGTTGCAGGGCAACGGCAGTGAGCAGCTCCAAAGGCAGCAGTGTGCTGGGCTGCGCGTCTGCCCCGTTCTCCCTGGCACACTGGGAAGCAGGAGCGCTCCCGTGCAACACAGGCTCACTTGTGTGCTCACCCCTCTCCCAAGGCGGTGGAAAATCCCCGCGGTTTGAATCAACGGCAAGGAGCGATGCCTGCTGGCCCTCTTACAGTCAGAGGATATGAAAGCCAGTTATTGATCAAATGGATTTGGAAACAGGCAGCAAAACCCAAAGGATTTTACCACTAACTTTGTTTAAGCAACGGTGCAGGAAGGCGGTTTGATGTGAGCCACTTTTGGGTATATGAAACAGAATTAATTTGTTCTTCCTGAAAACCCAGCAGAGAGGAGTATGAAATATTTAAACCGCCCAACTGTGGTTGTGATGCTCTGAACCACATGGTCCCAGCGGGAATGACACTTCCCATGTGTGGAGGTCTGGAGCACTCCCACTGCAGCTTTGCTGTCCCTGCCCCTTGCCCAAATTGGAGACCCAAAGAAAGACAGAGATTTACAGGCTTTCTTCACTGCGTTTATTTATCTGCAATGTGCCATGAGCGGTGATGGGAGGAATGTTGCACATCCACACCAAGCTGGGAAGCAGCTCACCAAGCAGCCCAGCAGCTCCGTATCCCTCTGCCCCGTATGCTTGTGGGTGCTGTGAGTTCCAGCAGAACAACACAGGCTGGTGGGAGAGCCTGGAAATGGGGCACAAGCTGCTGAGAGTGTGCTGTGGTGGGGGAGAAGCCTTTGAAGCCCCCTCCTCTGAGCAGATCTGGAAGCATCTCAGCAGCCCCAACAGCTTCTCCTGCAGGTCCCAAGGAGGCAGCAATTCCTGCGCCTGCCCTGCCGCAATGAGAGCTGGATGTGAATGTGAGGTGGCTGCTGCTGGGGTCTGGAACTGGAGCAGTGTCTGCGGCTGCACAGCTCTCCCATTGCTGGTGATCCTGCAGGGTTTACTTAATGCCCCTGTCCTGGCACTGGGGCTGCTTGGCTTTGTGCTTCTGCTGAAGATGCTCTCTCCACAGTGGATGTGCAAGCTGGGCTCTCCCCTCTTGAATGTCACTTCTCTCTCTGCTCTTTGTCCTCAAGATGTGAAACATGCAAAAATGGTGAGAGCAGAAAGGGAAACCCCAGAGCATCTGACAGAGCTCTGGGCACTGGGAAGCCCCCCATTCACCCCCTGTGTCACTGGGGCAGGACAGGGATACTTGGCAGGGGCAGCACAAACTCCACAGCACTGCTGCAGGCACATGGCCCTAGGTACCAGGTCAGAACCCACCTGCAGCTCTGTGACTGAGATAATGGGAGGCACTTCCAAAGGCTGATGATGTCCTAAAAAAGAACACTGTGTGGAGGTATCTGCATGGACAATCTGAGGCGAGAGACTTTAAAACTCTGCTTAAGTCCCCCCATAGCTGGGGCCAGCAGGAGCCATCCTCAGGGTCACAGGCAACTGGAGCCCATCCCTGTGTTGGGTTTCCTGGCACGGCGCAGGGCGAGACGGCATCCGCACAGCACACAGGGGCTGCTGAGGCACCTTTATATCTCATTAGAGCTCCACTCTTCCTCCACCTGCTTCCTGTGGGGGATTTAGGTTCCTAAGAAACATGCACTGAGAAAATGAGAAAATCTGCTGTCAGCCTCATTGGATTTACTTAGAGGGAGATGATCTGGGCACAGCTGGCACAGTGTCCCCATGCCATAGGGGTTGGTCAGGACCTTGTCTGCCTCCTGTGTGCAAGATCCTTTGGGGAGCACTGAGCTCCAGCTCAGGGAGGTGTAGGGCTACACTGCTGGCTCTGCTCTGTCTGGAAGTTTCCATAAAACTGCAGGTTTATGGGAATGGGAATGAATTCTGCTGTGTTTGCCTCTGCTCCATGCATTGCACTACTGTGAGAGCGTTGGTTCAGTTCTGTTCGTGTGCTCATCCTCTCCTTGCACCACTGAGGGCTTTACTTGCGTTAATAAATACGATAATTTTCTCATGAAGGAGCTGCGTGGATGCTCAGCCCAACGTGTTCTTGGTGTGTGGGGGATCTGAGAACCCAGCTCCCGTGGAAATCACCATGACTTTGGAAGTCCTATCTTTAATATAACATGAATCTCAGTGTGTTAAATAATGAAAACGGTAAAGTAAGGGAAAACGAGAAAAAAGAAAGCAGCCTCCTGAAAGCAGAAACCATACCTGGCTTTTGTTTTGAGGCTCGGCAGAAGGAGGAAAGCTTGAATGTGAATACTGACATGATTATCAGTGATTGTATGGGGAAATTAAAGACATCTCCGTGGTTCCTGCTGCTGCTGGGTTTCATATACAACTGCTATGAGGGCTGTGTTTGGAAAATGGGTACATGCATTAAAAGAACAACAAAGAAGAAATAGCAAAGCACAGTTAAAAAGAGCAGAATTTAGCTTGGCATGGCTACATGCTAAGTGCAGCATGCACTTAGGATTATACACCAGTTTCCTTTACAAGAGTACACAGGAAAAGCATCAAAATGACCTGTTATTATTTTTCTTATTCCTCCCATTCCTTTGCATGCATAAAAAGCTATTTCTGTTGTGAAGATTTCCATGTGCAAAGCTCCATGAATGGGCCCGGGCCTCAATCAGGGGCCCCGCAGCTGCACCACCTCCAGCCAGCAGCCAGAATGTCTCTGCACCTCCTTGGGACAAAAGCTCTGCGTGGAGAGGGACACCTGCAATTTGTCTCCTCTCCTTAGCATTAAGATCGCAGGGTGCTGGGTGTTAGTAACAAGCTGTCTGCTTATGGAAAGACACTACCAGCAGGACAGGTCAGCTCTGCGTTTATGATTATAATGGAGCTTTTTAAACAGCTGCATAATAGCAGCTCTGGGTCTATTTCTGGTGCCCTCTTGGGCACCAAATTCCATGAAGCTCTGGGGGCATTCTTTGGAGCAAGAGCGTGTGGGCAGGAGGGCTGAGACAAGGCAGGGCAGGGGCAGTCACAGTCATAGTTGTTATGTTTTGGTAAAGCTGACTTCCATTATGATTTAATGCTCCCAAAGCAGGCTCAGTGCATGGGGCTGGCACGAGGAGAGCTGAAGGGGTAACTCTGGTGGGGGGAGGGGGGTGGGGAGCTCTCTGTAGTGCCACAGGCAGGGGGTGAGGAAGTGGTTGGTGTGGGATGGGAGTTGACCTGGAGGCTTCGGTGAGATGTGAAAATGAGGCTATTGTTGGAGTTGTAATAGCACCGTAATTTTTTGAAGTGCTATTGTTTGTACTATAAGTCCTGAAATCATCCTAGGTGCACTCCTGAGCTTTGCATCCCCCCTTCCCGGGCTGCTGTTGGCTCACATTGTGCAGGAAATCAGGGCAGAACAAACGATCTTGGCTTTAGTGCTGTAAAGCTTTTGAGTTTGGGAACAGCAGTATTCCTGCCAGCTCTGCAGCAAGCATTCATCACCCAGCATAGGTGCCTCCTGCGAGTGAGCTGAAGCCAGGATTTCCCTGTGGATTCTTATATACCCTAGTTACTGGCTCTGCTGTTATTGCGTGCCACAGCCCAGTGACTCACGCTCGCCCCGTCCCTGCCCGCAACACGGCACGGGCCGAGGATGCGCCCCTGGGCGCGGGGCCGCGGTCCGGGATGCAGGTGCTGTATGCAAATCAACGCATGGGCGGAGCCCCGTTGGGCCACGCCCACTCGCGCATCGACACCGATGTTATCAGCATGCAAAGCGGGGGCTTGGGGGCGGGGCTTGAGTCGAGAGGGGCGAGCGGGAGGCGGAGTCTGTTGTTAGAGGGCGGGGTTTGTTATGCAGATGAAGGGCGGGGCTGAGGTGATATGTAGATGAGGGGGCGGGGCACCGCCGGGTGTGTGTCGCTGCCTCCCGCCACAGCTGCAGCCAGAGGTGCTGAGCGCCGCCGAGCCCCGCAGCTGAGCCGAGCCGGGTGGAGCCGAGCCCAGCCCAGCCCGGCGCCCGCAGCGCAGCATGGCCGAGCCGCCGGCGGCGCCGGGCCCCGAGGGAGAGGAGGGTCCGGTGCGCTTCGCCCGCAAGGGAGCTCTGCGGCAGAAGAACGTGCACGAGGTGAAGAACCACAAGTTCACGGCGCGCTTCTTCAAGCAGCCCACCTTCTGCAGCCACTGCACCGACTTCATCTGGTGAGCGTCCGCTCCGTACCTTCCCCCACCCCATCCCCCCTCCCGATTCCCGTCAAATCCCCACCCTGATCCGCATCTGCAGCCCGAACCCCCCTCAGCCACATCCGGACCCCGCTTTCCCCCCTCCTGGTCCCCTCACCCTGCCCCCGTCCCCTCTACCTCCCGGTGCCGGTGCTCAGCCTTTCTCTCTCTCTCTCTCTCTCTCTCTCTCCCTCTCTCTCCCCGCAGGGGTTTCGGCAAGCAGGGCTTCCAGTGTCAAGGTGAGTGTCGCGCATCGGGGCCGCGGGGCACAGGGGCAGGGAGAGGGCTGAGAAGCAGCTTCGTCATTTCATACCCCCATCTGGAGCAGACGGTCGGTGCGTTAGGGTCGCTCGTGGGGAGGGTTTTGGCACCCCAAAATGAGCAGAAGGCTGCATAGGCACTCCCTTCCTCCCTGCCTCTCACAACTCCCCCCCCCCATCCCCCTTAAACAAAAAAAAAAAAAGGCAGAGTTTGATGGTTTTTAATACATTTAATGTGTAGAGGTTTGATAATGGCAGGCGGGCGGCTGGCCCAGCAGCGCGTGGCCATGGCTGTGCGGGCTGAGGAACTTCAATGGCTCTGTTTGTGTTGCTGGGGAAAAATGAGGCGTTACAGCAAAATGTAACAGTGCCGTGAGAGCTGCTGGGTTACTACAGGTGGAGTTCTTGGTTCTGATAGTGCTGGGGGTCAGGAGGGGCTGTCTGGGCTGCCCTTGCACACCGAGCTGTGGTAACCCTCCTTTGTCTGGCTCTTGTTGTGAGGCTGCGAGATCCCCAGCAAAGGAGTGGAGGAGGGGATGCAGGTCCCACCTGTGTGGGGTTACAGCCCTGGACTCACAACTCAGCCTTGTAATTGTTGGCACTTGCTCTAGTGAGGATTTGGGTAAAGCTCTGTCTTGGCTTTAGGAGACTGAATGCCAAGATAAGGAATAAAACCGCTGTTTAACTCAGTAGCACAGGAACAGCTCATTTTGGCACACCTTGCTTGTGCCTCGTGCTCCCGGGTGACCTGGGCAACCCACCAAGGCTGCTGTCTGTCTCAGACTCCCAAATGTTGGCACTTGGGGCAGAGGAATGCTGCAACCTGTCCTGCTGCTGCTCCTCAGGACAGGGCTCCCCTCTACCTGAGGTTCCACACACAGGCAATGAAGCAGTGCTATGTGAAGGAGTTCTGTGCATCTTATACTTCTGTGGGTCTTCCTAGTCTTACTTAGCCCTCAATTCTGCCTTTCCTTATGTTGTGTGCAGTGTGCTGGTTGGCATATTTGTACAAACACAGCAGCTCTGAAATCTGCTGAGCCCTAAAGAAGGCTGAGGGGCAGGGGGCTCATCTGAGGAGGGGGGGCAGGGCTTGTTCTTTTCTCCTGTGTAATTCATGGTCCTTTGCTCCGTTCTTCCTGTAGTATTCAATGTCAGATCATTTGAACCTTTTCAAGCATCTTTCAGCTGTTGAGAACTGTTTTTGAAACCTGTCATTGTGCGCTTGCTTTGAGACTTAACTCTTAAGGTTTTTGATATCAAATCTCTTTCTAGTGTAAGGGCAGTAAATGGGACCCATCAGGGCAGCCTCAGAGGTGCTGATGCACAGCTGTTGGCCACCAACTGTCCGTGTTTGGCTGTGGGGCAGAACAGAGCTCCTGTGCCCTCCTGGAGGCTGCAGGGTTGTGATCACACCATAGGATTCCCACTGCAGTGCTGTGCTCGGTGATGCTGCCAAAAGTGTGTGACTGGTCTGTAACGTCCTTCTGTCATAGAAACTGCTTTCCAGGTTATTCTGGTATGACAGACATGAGAACAGCTTTAATTCAACTTTAATAATTGCCCGACTGTTAGCAGGGATGGCTGGAAACATAGCTAAGGCACATGCCTGTCTTGTTTCTAAGCTGTTTCTTATTGCCATGCTTAAGTAGGTTTTCACCTGTGCCCTGATTTCTTTCTAGGGCATTTGCAATAATTAGATTGTTAATTAGCTCATTACTTGTGACTTTTGGCAGGAAGTTTGCAGAAACTGACTCATTGTAGCTTGAAATACTAATGGATACTGCAAATGCCACCTAACTGCTTGCTAATCTCCTTATCCTTGTATGCAATCTCCTTCTTATCCTTGCATATATCTGAAGGGAATACTTCTGGAAGCTATCAAGAATGGAGCTCTAGGTCTCCTTCTCCTGGGAGCCGCTACCTCTGTTAGCATTTCCTTTTCTGTTAAAATTCCTGTTCAGCATCCTTGGGGCACCTTTTTCCTGTTGGCCAGCAGCTCTCAGGCTCTGTAGGTCGGGGTGCTGGGTGTGCTGGAGGTATTAGGAGGGCACCTGTGCTGCCAGCAGGGTCTGCTCAGCTGCAGTTAATGCTGTGCTGCTGGGCTGTGCCTGACCCAGAGCCTGGGAAGCGGTGCTTATGGGGAGGTGAGGAGTCATGTAATGTGATTCTCAGTTACAAGCAAAAATAACCTGCATCTGTTAGACTGCTTTCACGTGTACAAAATAGGAAAGATCTTGGAAAGAAGGATCTTGGTTCCTTAAGAGGAGAAGGGGGGGAAAAAAAGGGCACCATTCAGTAGTGAGTGCTTGGATCTCCTGTAGTGAGTTTTCTGGGTGCACTGTTCGCTTCCTTCCCCTAGAATTGACACAATAAGCAAACATATCCTTCAAATTTAATCTTTCCAGACTTGGTCCCATACGCACATCCTTCTTCCACAGCTTCTTCTCCCAGCCATCCGACACCAATGCTCTCACTTGTTGCTCTCCTGGAACAACACTCACTACAAAGCCTGAGTGGCTGAGGGTGTCAGGCAGGGCTCACCTCCTCCCAGAGTGTTTCTCATGTATTTCTCAGCTGTCACAACCCCCCTTCCTCCCACACCTCGCTGCCCTCCAGACGGAAGTGAAACCCACTGCAGTGAAACCCAGCGTAGCTCAGGGCTGGCTTCATCTCATCGGCGGTGCACTGCTATTGACTGCGTGTAGCAAGGGAGAAACAAAAGCAAAACAAACTCCAATCATTCAGAGTTGCCTCAAACCCAGTAATTTCGTGTCAACATATTATGCACAGTGGAGAAATGTTAGTGTTCAAATAGACTAATTAAAAATGTTACTGCAATTACTTTTGCGACACAAATGGTGCTAATTATATAATGCAGCAGAAATTGGAAACATAATTTTGGAGGGTTTCCGTGTGTCTCTTGATGGTAGTACAATTTTCAGCACATGGCAGTGTGGTCTGTGATGCAGGGAGTGCTCTGTGGCTGCGGGCAATGGGGTGGGTGGGGGGGTGGGAGGGAAGTGGGGCCGGACCACCATGCTGTGTCAGGTGGTCAGTGCTGCTGCAGGGCTGCATCAAACTGAGCTGGCAAGGAAAACAGGAGGTGTGTGTGCCTTCACACTGGGGCTGTGGGACCAGAGCTCCTTCTAAGATGAGCGTTACAGCCTGAATGGAGCTGGTTTCCCTAATCCTGCTCTTTCCTGTGCTGGATACCTCCTTCCTCAGCTGCTTTTTGGAGTTATTTGGGCAGGAAATCTGGGCTGGCAGAGGCCTCTTGCAGAGCCTGTTCCGTGGCTATCAGGTTCAGCAGGGATCACTGATACCTTCAGCCCTGTCAGTGTCTCCTTACAGCGCTGAAGGGTTCATTTTTGTTGCTCAGTGGATGTGGTTTCTCTCCACCCTCCCCCTTTGCAATTAGCATGGTAGATTTTTCTTTATCTCCCAAGGTAACCGTCATCCTACAGTGATCTTAAAAGTTTGATGACAAAGTGGTCAGCTTCCTTCCTGGGGTGTCTCTGCTGACTGGGGCCATGCAGGGGGCTCTGAGCCAGCCCCATGGTTCCATGCTCCGTAGGTTTGCAGCAAGCAGAGCTGTTGGTCCCAAGGCTCCGATGAAGGATTTGAGTCTCTGTGATGGTGCTGCTCAAGCAATTGAGTCTCCCGGGGGAATTCAGTGCCTGGGCAGTCCCTCAGGAGACCCGCAGCAGATGGCATCAGCTCTGCCGTGTGCCTGCTGGCTTGTTTGCACGCAATCCTGTGAATTGTTCCAGCCGCATGGGCTCGTGGGGTGCTGGTGCCTGGAGGTGGTGCTGAGCATGTGGCCGTGCGTGGGTCCCTGTCCTGGGGACACCTCCTGGGGAGCGAGCTGCAGGTTTTTGCTGGGCATCCATCTCTGCAGATGGACCCTTGAGAGGAAATCGCCAGGGCCGCAAAGCAGAACAAGACCATGTATGTTGAATTTTTGGCATAAGGCAGGAAGTACAGCTCCTCTTACATCCCTCCTCTTCAAGTTCAATGTGGGTTCTGTGAGTGCAGGGGTGAAGCTCAAGCTTGAGGAGTCCCACCAGCCCTTTGTCAGGGCTGCTGCCCTCCCAGCCAGCAAGCAGGGCTCTTGCTCCTCTGAAGACATTTGAGTAGACCAAAATATCAAGCTGGATACACTCATCGGTGCTGTCCAGCCCCCCTTTGGATTCATCAGCAAAGAAGTTGCGTGAGCACCATGACTAAGAAATAAACTTCTGACTGTGCCCGTTATTTAGTTCAGGGTAGAATTGCCTGCAACCCATAATTTAGAAGTGCACAATCAGAAGGGAAATGTTGGAGTACTGTCTTCTGCTCTGCCTCAAACGTGCGTGGCAGCAAGGAGGGATGCTTGTGAGGGTAGGGAGGGGATGGGATGGGATTTCATCCAGGAGGAGTGTTTGGGTGTGTTTTATGTGCAGAAAGTAGCTGTGCAGGGGATTAGCCCTGTGCATCGCCATCAGCAGGGCTCTGGACCTGCTGGAGCCCAGCTGTGGGCTGCTCCCATCGCTGCATGGTGCGGGCTGAAGGGCAGCACAGAGCAGAGGGGGTGTGTGGTGCTGCGCAATTAATTCCTCCAGCGTGGTTCCGTGAATCATTATTCTAAAAGTCCATCAATTAGAACCATTTAGAAAAGGTGAGTAATGAGCTCCCTGCGGGAGAGGAGTGGCCGTGGGCTTTCTGGGCAGCGCATTCCTTGTTTTCTTCAAGAGCTGCAATGGAAGGCAGAGTGCTGGGAACAAACAGTGACAAGGGCAACGAATGCACCCACGGCAGCAGGGCTCTGCATACAGCTGTCCTGGTGCGTGCAGCCTTGGGCTCCCATTGCCGTGTTCTGCTGTCACTGTGTTGCCAGTGCCAAAATCCTTCACTGCTGTTTGATGGCCTTCGGCATGCTGCCTGCAGCAGGAGGGAGGTGAGGGCAGGGCAGATCTGTTCCAAGTGGTGCCACAGGAAACAAAATGAGCAGCGCCTTGTTCAGCTCACACTGTGTCATCATCTCATCCACAGAGCCCTGGGAAAGAGAGGTGGGGGCACGGGAAGGAAGGAGGCCCCAGGGCTGCATGCTGCTGAGCAATTCATGGAGGTGATGTGCAGCTGCTTTGGGGGCTCCAGGAACTGTGGCTGCTCTGAGTTAGTGCTGCTGGACTTTCTGGTCTGCAAGCATTTCTCAACCTTGTTCTCCATCGGAAAGTAAAATAAGCTCAATGTGTTCTGGGTTGGCCACCTGAATTCTGTGCAATTAAACCACCAACTCATCAGCAGCTGTCTTTTTCCTTCTGAGGATTACATGGCTGTTTGTTGCTGCAAGAGGAAGCACGAATGGTGTGGATGGGGTCAGTGCAGTGACTCTGCTCTCTCCATTGCTTCCGACAGCTGATCCCGCTTCCCTCCGAGGGAAACGTGTGTGCAGAGCAGTGGCAGCTGTCTTCCTGCAGCTCCCCGTGCTCAGCCTCTCGGTGTGGGGGTGCTGTGGGGTGGGTGGCTGCTGTCTGCACGTGGGTCTGCAGTGCACACCGCCTCGGGGCCATTCCTGCAGCCGCTTCAGCTGCAATTTGGTGCTCCTCTTCCTGGGAAGTGGTTCCTGGAAGGCAGTTAGCTCCTCTTGTTGCTTACCGAGTGCCTCTCTCCTGGAAGCTGCCCAAGGTTGGGCAGGCGTGGGGTGCAGCAATTGCCGCTCTCCTGTTTGATGCTGATAATTGCTGCTAATGAGGACATGATGCTTTCTCTTGCCGCTGGGTACACTTGAGCTGAGCTGCCCCACACATGGATCTGCAGGCATGTGCAGCCCAGTCGGGATGCTTGCAGCCAATGGGCAGTGTGTGGGCATTAACCACATGGCTCTGTCTGGGTGATGCTGACCTGTAGCCTAGCTGCAGCCCTGCCCAGGGCTTTCGAGAGTCTGGGCTGCTTTCTGCACTGCTCCCGTGCTTCCAGAACTCTACTGAGTCTTCTTGCTTTGAGATGAGCACCTGTAAACCATTAACCTCTTGCTTCCAGAATTTAATGTCTATGGCACAGGGTGAGTGAGTGTGGCCCAAGCCTTCCTGCTGCACTTGGCATCAGATACATTGGTGCTGCATCTCCTTAGCTCAGTTTGCTTCCATATTTGGTCTGGCTTTTGTGCCAGGCTTATATATCTTCTTAAATGTGCTAGGCAGGATGCTTTCTGCTGACCCTGGCTGTGCAGGCAGTGCTTGCTGAAGAGCCCAGCAGTGACACATCACAGCACCTGCAGGTCTGGGGCTCACTGCCCTCAGGTGCATTGCAGTGCAGCTCCCATTAAATCCTGCAGTAGGTTTGGGGATTTTTTTTATTATTATTATTTTTTTTTTTTCAGAGATGCAGTCTACCTGCAAACTTTCCTTTTTGTCTGGAGGTGCTGATTCCTCAGAGGAATAAACTCTTTCTCTCTCCAAGCGGGTGGAAAGAATGGATTACTTTTTGGGGGGTGGCTGGGAAGGTAAAGTCAAAACCAGGGGGCTCTGCAAAGGGTCTTCTGAGCAAGATGGGCTTTTAGGCAGTGGCAACTACTGGCTGCTCAGGATGGCTGAGAGTCATATTATGTTTGAGCTTTTGAGCTTCAGTTGTCCTCATCACACCGTGATGCTTCGGTTTCTGTGCCCATCGGTCCCTCCGTTGCCATGCAGGAATCGCTTCACCTTCAGAGAGAACAACCAGCAGCCAGCACAGCCAGCACATTGCCGGGCTGCCACCGTCGGCGCATGAACAAAGCGTTTTCATGCTTTCTAATTATAGCCGAAGAATGAGAGCGTGCGGCTGTGAAGAGGTGGGAAAGTCGTCCTGGCGCTGGTGAATGGCTCAGCGCAACTTAGTGACATCGCCGCGAAGGCAGGAGTCATCCGAAGGCTGTTCTGGAAGATCAGTGAGAAGCCGGAGTGAGGGGGAAGTGGCCCACGGATGAAATTTGCATCACTGAGTGGATTAGCTCCTGACGCAGTGCAAAGTCATTATTTACCGCGTCTCCAGCTCTGCCGCCTTTATCGGCGCCGTGGTTTGGGGAGAGGCTGATTCAGAGCTCGTTCCATCGTAGTGCGCTGCTTGGCTGGGACCTCCAGCATTGCCTCGTAAGCAAAATGATGGGACTTGTCAAGATGGTTAATATTGTGCCTTCCCAAAGAGGCTGAGTAATTTGTTTTTAGGTTTTATTCATCCTTTGCATTTCTTACGCTAAATGCTTTTGCTTAGTTCAAGAATACTTGGAAATGCTCTGTAACTCAATGCTGCCTTGGGGCAGCCGAGCAGAGGGGGATGGTCCAGGAGGTGAAGCGGGGGGCTGAGCCCTGGATGTGTCTGTATCCCTGCCCAGCTGTGGGAGGTGACGCAGTGCCATGCGCTGCATGCCTGCAGCTCCGGTGCTGTCCGTGCTGTTGGTATGCTGTCACCTCTCCCAATGGGATGTTCATGCGTGGCTTGAAAGAACCCTTTGAGCTGTGGTTAATAGCTGGTACGAGCTCTTGAAGCCATTTGTGCTGTGATGCAACCTCTGCCTCATCATAATGGAGGTTAGCTTTGCTGCAGGGTTAGTGCTTCCTTGCTACCTTTCAGCTCCTTGTCCAAGAGCGTGCCCTCAGAGGAAAGATTGGCTGATCTGCTCAGGCGGTGCCTGATGAGCCTGGTGGAACAGCAGATTGGGGGCAGGTTGGAGCACAGAGTTCTCTGTGCAGCAGCTGGTGTTGCAGCAGGGAGTGCTAAGGTCCAGCTCAGTTGTAGGGGTGGGAGCTGTCTTTGTGCGAGGAGAGCTGGAGGCTGGAGCAGAGCCCCCTGCACCCCCACCTGCCCAGGGCAGCAGCCACACAGCCGAGCTCACCCGTGTGATTGTGCAACTAAGGGCCAGCTCCAATAGCTCAGCCCATTAACTTTCAAATGTATCTTCTTCATCTGTTTTTGATGGAGAAGTGCCTCAGGGCCAAAGGCTCCTGGAAATGAGGCTTGTAGGGCTGTGGCAGCAGCGTGCAGCTCTCCCGGATGAGACAAAGTGACCTTCATGGCAGCGCGGAGTCGAGCGCAGTGCTTCTGCTGGGGCTCTCCCTGCCTCAGACGCTGTCATCCCTTGGCCCAGCAGCCATCCTTCGAGCTGCCCAGATCCCAGCACTGTGTCCCTTCCTGTCACTGTGTGACCTCCTTGATGCCATCCCCTCCTGATGCAGGGGCATTCCGTTTTACAGACAGCTACGCAGTGGAAGCAGAGCCAGGTGCTGCAGTACAAGAGCCTGCAGAAGCAGGATGCTGGTGGGAGAGTTGTCCTTGAGCCTGTCCTCATGCTTTGTGGCTGAGGGCAGCGGGGTGTGTGCCAGGACAGCAGCCTGCAGCGGGCGCAGCGTGGGCAGCTGTGTGGCTGTGGTAGAGGTTATGGCAGAACCGTTGACCTGGTGCCTTCTGGGATGGATGAAGTCTCTCTCCTTGGGTCATTTGGAGGCTCTGGGAATGAGCTTTTGGCAGGAGGAGAGGCTGTAATTATTAGCTACTCAGTAGGGTTGCTATTAGATCTTCAGAGGAGGATGCTGCTGGACTGGAAAAAAAACGTAACAATTGCTCATTTGCTTAGGAAACCATGATGGAGATTTGCATTTTTGTTGAGTACCAAACCCTTACAGAGAATCTTTGCTAAAGTAACTTAGAACTCTGCAGTTCAAATTTCTTCCTTCCCTGAAACTATTGGAATATGCGTCTCAGTGCTCAACAATTCAGTCTGAATTCCTTTGTTTTGCCGTTCTCTCTCTGCTGTAAGGGAAGAGCTCTCATCCAGGCTGTGGACAAGTGCTGTCATCAGAAGCTGCATGATAAATGGCTTGCTTCTCCCAACCTTGGAACAGAATTAAATTCTCTCTTATTATATACCTGAAAGCATTTCTTTCCCTACCAGCAGTCTCCTATTGACCCGAATGTTTGCAGGCATGTATCAGGGCAGGGGGGGCTTTGCAGTGTAGTTCTGAATCAACTCTGCTGCTGGGTGACAGCAAAGCACCTTGAGATGCACTCTGTGAGCCTGTTCCTGCTGTGCCATCTGCTCGTGGAGCGCTGACAGCACAAAGAGAGGAGCTCGTGGCCGTGAGCTGATGGCTCCGAGAGGGGACCTTTGGGATCTGCCTCAGCCTCCTTGCTGAGTGGGTAGGAGATGTGGAGTAACAGCAGTGTGAGCAGTGCCTGCTGGAAGGGCCTGGTGTGAGCAGCACAGCAGTGCCCTTCCTGCTGGGTCCTGGGGCTCTGCACTGTTGCACAGCACGTGCAGAGCCCACTCCCCATCTCGCAGGGAATTCTGAAGAAGGCGATTATCTCTGCTGTTACTATTATCTGAGTCCAGGAGGATGAAAATAAATGACTATTGCGAAGGGTAGACTGACTCACTTTCTGCTTCTCTTGTAAATTTCCATTTAAGTTTCAGTTTAAGCTCAGGTATGAGGGGAGTGAAAGCCAGTAATTTGTGACAAAAACTTCTATTTTAGATCACTGAAGAAGAACTCCCTTTCTAATTGCAGAAATTATAAGGCTGTGATTCTTGTAAAGGAATACTGAATCCAGCAGTTGCTTATGAATTGCCATTAGATGCTTCTCTGTAGAGCCAGAAAAAGGAGCTGTGTAACCATATGCTGGTACCGTGTTCCTGGCTGAGGGTGGCACAAACCTGCATGCTGTCCCTGCCTCTGTCTCTTGCTGCAGAGCAGTCAGGACCCGGTCGGTTCCTGCCCACCCCTTCTGTGCCAACTCTAGTATTTTGTCAGCTCTGTGGTGTCCTCTGGGTTGCAGGGTTCCTCTCGGTAATCCCCCATAAGTTCGCAATTCTGTAACTCCAAATCTTCCCCTTTCCCTGGGCCCAGCTGGAGGGGTTGGAAAGTGCTTCCTATTCCCAAAGGGGGAGGGAGAGGGGCTGCTGCCCACCCACAGAGCAGTTCCCAGGGCAGGTGGGGGCTCACTGCCCGTCCCACTCTTGCACTCATCACCCCAGAAGCTCTGTTGCAAGTTCCTCCCTCCTCACCGCTCAGCTGCAATTTCCCTTCCACCATGTCAGAGTGAAACAAGAGTACTTCTTGAAAATGCCAGAGGAAAATCATGTGAGCAAGCAGTGTTCTGTCAGTGCTTAGAGAGGTTCAAAATAACATGGTTGGGCTGGTAATTTCCCAAGGGGGAAGAAGAGGGGTGCGAGGCACAGGGGAGTTCTGCATTCCTTCTTGTGCCAGGAGAAGTGCTGTGGGCATGGGATGCAGCCGTACTCTTGTAAAACTGGGAGTAAAACTGCTCTAGGCTGTTGGGTACAGTGTGCTTGGAGCTGCTGGTCCAGCTGTTCTGATGGGGCAGGAGTCCCACATCCTATGCTTTTCTCTTGTGCTGCATACCTCTGAGATGCAACTGTGCATGCTGCATGGCCTCACAGCATGAGGCACTTTCTCCCACTGTAGTGACTGAAGGCATCTCCCCGAGGTGCTCCTTTCTTTGCACGAAATGCATTTCCCACCACCTCTAAAGCAGTGAATTCCCCAAGGGGACTCAGGGGACATGTGCTGTCATTGCTTTCCACCCTCCCTCAGCCACGTGTATGCCGCAGCCCCGCCGTGCTCCATGGGGCTGGGATGGAGGCGCAGCCATTCCTGCGTCCTTCTGTGCCCTAAATTAGAGCTGCAAGATGCTGCAATGGGTCCAGATGGAGACTCCTAAAATAATAACTGTCAGCTCACTGCTGACTTGTATGGGGCGCTAAAGCTTTTGCCTTTAGGAGTGACAGTGAGTGAGCATGCTGTGGGGCTGTACCCATGGAGCAGTGCCATGAGGCAGTCACTCTCGGGTCCATGACCTGGCTGTTGGGATGGCCCATGCTCTTTCCCAGCTGCTACTGCCTGCCTGTTTAGCACAGGACTCAGGGAATCTTCCAGGAGTGCTGGATCATGCTGTTGCTTTTATCCCAAATGGTTCATGAAGCTTCTGGAGTAGGGATATGGTTCTGCAGGGCAGCAGAGGTCATGTGTACATCTGTGCTGAGGCAGCTGATGCATAGCTGCTAGGTTATAGTGAAGGAGGTGTCTGCAGTGCCCTCCTGTTGGTTTTGATGCGCTTTTCCTACGTGAGGGCCGATGGATGATAAAGATGCTGACAAAGAATGTGCCTCTTGCTTCCCATTGCTGCAGAGACTGTAGGGTCTGCAATAGCCTTGTGCAGACTGTTGCCAGCTGAGGCAGCTGTTCCCATTGATTGGGTCATTGCACATTCAGCTCTTGTCCTGTTTGGGTTTTATTTGCTGCCCAGACTTGCTATATGGGAGATGCCAACCCATTGCACAGAGAGGAGCAGTTCCATTGGGGAGCCTCGTGCCTGGCATCCCCGGTAGCTCAGGTGTGGACTTGAGCCTGGTGCTGTCTGCCTGGTATTCCTGCAGTGTCCCATTTCTGAGGCACAGATCTCAGCTGTGCTGTCACATGATGTCCTACTGTTGTCATATTGGTGACTTCAGAGGGAGATGATGGATGTGATGTTGCCCTGCTCACCTTTAAGAGATGAGGGAGGAGCACAGGGTGCTGCTGCTGTCCCCTGTGAGGTCTCTGGGTGCTGTATTGTTTGCCATAGCGCTGGCAGTCCTCAGCCGTTCAGTGCTGTCCCTCACCTCAGGCAAGGCGTACCTTTCTGCCTTCTCCTTGCAGCATCAATGGAGTGTGCTGCCTTGCAGTGGGTACTGGGAGGGTTCTTTAGCACATCCCCTGGCTGTACAGCTCAGCTGGCCCGTGTCACTTCCCACTGTGCTGTATCACTGTGTTCTGAGTCCTGCCCAGAGCCTGGACTTCTGCTATTCTAGACTGTGGTGCCCATGTGCAGCACTGTGCACTTGTCTGCCTGCTCTAATTCAGCGTGATCCCATCCATGATGCATGTGGTGCTCCATCAGCCCTCACAATCGAGCAGCACCCACATAGCACCAGGCTCAGAGCTCACTTTCCTTTTGGTGCAAGCCCAGAGCCCTGCGCCCTGCCTCTTGCCTGAAGCAACACAGTTGCAAGTTGCAAAACCCAAGGCAATGGCACCCGTTGCGTGAGGCTCCCAGAGGTGATCCTGACTCTCAGCATCCTGATAGCAATGCAATGTGCATGGAGTGCAGCTGGCCTGCAGCCCAGCTCAGGATGCACCAGGCACCGCTGGTGCTGCAGGAGTCGATGGGGAACACTGACAGCCCAACCCCAGAAGTTTCCAGATCCTCGTCCTCTTGCAGCTCTCCCCTTGGGTGAGCGCATCTCACGTGCAGGCTCCAGCTGTTCTTGTTGCAGCCTTTCCCGGTGCTTCTGCTGTTATTGCAATCAATATCTATCTCTCTGTTTCTGGCCTGCCACGTGGCGAGATCTCTTTCTGTGAAGATTTGAGCAATCTGGATTGAGGTAGGGGTGGGTCGCTTGCAGAAACTGCACTGCTTCAGTTGCAAGCTGAAATACTTTGAGGTTTGACACCACTTCAGCAGCTCCCCTGCAGGGAAAGCTGGGGCTGGTGGTGGCAGCAGGTCGGGTGGGCTATTTTTAGAAGTCCTGTTTAATCGTCTGACATGATTTTTGCAGTGCTCGTTGCTGGATGGTTAGTCAGCTAATGTCAAAGTTTATTACCATAAGCCAGGTCTTACTGCATGCTTAAATAATAGATTCATTATAGGGCCTTGGATCTTTCGCTTCATCCCTTGATTGGGAGGGAGATGAATGATGTGGGAGCACTCAGCATCTGTCTGTGATGTTTCTTTGCCGTTAAAATTCCATTATCACAAGTCAGCATTCTGCATCGCTCCCCATCATCATGTGCGTTGGGGTCAGATAGCATCTGCCCTGCAGGGCTGTGCTGGGGGCTGCCACTGTCCCACTGTTGTAGGCAGCTCTGTCCATTGCTCTTCCTGCTCTCGTACTTCGTCTGCATTGTGTAAAGAAAGCCTTCTCTGCTGTAGAGGGTTTTTTAACTAAATGCTTTTTATTCATACAAGCAGTGAAAAGCTGCTGATTCTCTGTGTTGCCCTGCCCCATATCTGGTGGGTTTGGGGAGTAACAAGCCCTGTTCTGACGCCTGGATTTGGACAGCAGATGCCATCCCCACACATCGTGTGAGTTCTGCAGCCTCGCAGGCTGGAGCAAAGCTCACAATATTCATCTCCACTGAGGATCATGTTCCCCATAGCAAAGCCTTGAGCATTGTATTGAAGTGAGACTGCTTCCTACAACAACCTGCTGCAGAGGGCAGAAGCTGCAGACTGGGGCTTCTTGCTGCATCTCAACTGATGTGTTTGGCTTTGTTTAGGGTCTTGAGTATTTTGGAGCATGCTGGCTTGAGTGAATAGTTTTAATTAGTTACATTCTTAGGCTGTGGTTTGCTGTGCTGAGTCACTTCCAGCTCTCTGATAACTCAAACGCATGACTTCATATAAAGGCAGAAGAACAGAAAATAAACCGAGGGAAGATGGCATTGCACAGCCACAGTGCAGTTTGTTCCTGTAGTGTGTGGGTCCACTATCAGGGAGTGTTTCTGGGGAAGCTGAGACCAAGCTGTGCTTGAGGCAGTGTGGAGGGGACTCATGGACAACAGCTTGTGCTCCAGGATGTGCGCAGCGGTGCAGGAGAGAGCTCCGGCAGCCCTCCAGCACAGACTGGCACTGTCCCTTTGCTCTTGTCATGGGAGAACAGCGAGTGCAGTGTGTGTCTGGATACAATCTGTAGTATCACTTCCCCAAGTTATTTTTGAAGCCCAAAGGTTCTCACTAACCATTGTGAACATGAGCAGTGCTTGGGGTGGCAGTGAGTTCCGCTCATCCTGGTACCGAGGGGCTGTGCCACATGGAGTCAAATCACCCCCAGGCTCTCTGCTCCTGGAAGTCTTGCTGTGAGATGGAGCAGCTGGCATACGCTCAGTCTTTGGACCTATGTGGGTGTTGTCCTTTGCCAAGCAGCCAGGATTTCTCCCTTGGCAGAGGCCCTCAGAGCCATGCCATAGCACGGGGTTCCTGGCTGGAGCTGTGCTCTGCTCTTTGGTGTGAAGGCTGCAGACGGATGCTGCTGTTACCCAGTGTGCACTCCTGTGTTTTGCTCTGCTTCTGCTTGATCTATCCTCCCTTGGACATGAGAGCAGCATAGCTGCCCCTAGTCCCAGCAGAGGATGCTGCTCAGATGCTGCCATGCTCCATGCACAGCCTTGATCCCCCATCCTGCTGCTGGTGGTGCTGAGCAGGTGCAGAACGTACAGCCCTGCAGCACTCAGGAGCTGCAGCCCCATAACAGCTGAGCTCTGCTGGTCTTTGCTGCTTCCCCTCCTTCACCTGTGCCTTTCCCCTCAACTGCTAAGGTTTGCAGTACTCCCCTGGGGCTGTGCCCTCCCCGTGATGCTCTGGTGCAGCCCCAGGCACTGGGTGTGAAGCTGCTCTGCACCAGGCGTGAAGTTGGTTTTGTGGAGCTTCTGTGCGTGAGCTGAGCAGTGGCTCCTGGGGGACCCCATGAGGGCAGTTGGGTCGCCGCGCTGCCGTGGAGAGGAAGTTTTGGTGCAGCCCACAGCAACATGGTAGCTTTCCCTCCTGCTTGCTCTTTCGAGTATTTTTTTTTTCTTTTTTTTCTTGCTTAAAGTCATCCTCGCTGCAGACTCTCTGCTGGAGACAGGCAGTAAAACATGCAAGAGGTTTTCTTGTAGGTATTGATAGTGTGTGGGTGGTTTCCTCCAGGCTGGGGCTGCACAGAGCCTCTCCCTGCAGTCTGGCAGTTCCCTACAAGACCCTCCGTTCCCCACAGTAATGCTCTGAGGCTGCCATGTAGCCTCTGCATGGTGACGTGCAAGAGAAGACGTGCTTCTGCTCAGTGGTCACCTTGAGTTGGTGCAGTGCCACGAGGACAGGGAGTGGGTGCACAGTGCTGCTGCGGGATGGGTGCTTCCATCAGGGGAGCTCAGCACATGGTTATCTTTGGGGCTTTCTCTTGGAACCCTGCCCTGCTTCTCAGCCACCCCGAAGCGTAGGGCAATGTGGGCATGCCCTGCCTGCACCTCCCCTTGCCATGTCCTGTGAGTGATAGAGATGGGCAGAAATCCACGTGCCAAATACCTCTGTGTCTGAGAGCCCTCCGCAAATGCTGCTGTTGCTACGGGAACGGGCTTTCTTGTGTTTGAATGCGGATTTAATTCTTTCTTTTCCTCCCTGCTCCCCACCGGTTAAGACACTCAGATGGGTTTAGGTTGTGCATATAATGGTCTTTCCGATTGTGCAGGGAGCTCAAGAATATCTTTCACTAATGAAAGAGCTGCCTGAACTCTCGAGGGTTGAATGAGAATTCTTCTTCAATACCTCCTATCAATAGCTGAGTTTACCAGCCTCGTACCTCAGGGCTGCTCTCAGTGCCACCTGCATGGATAATTGAGACCTTTTGGGTTGCCATAGAGAATGCTTTGGCTTCCAATCTTGCATCAATCAGTTTTTGGGATGGTTTTCTTTAGAACCACCAGAGGTGGGAGTGCTGTCTTTGTAGCACACAGGTGACAAGCACAGAATCGCAGAACCATTAAGGTTGAAGAAGACCTCCAAGACCCTCGAGCCCAACCCCATCCCATCCCACTGTGCCCACTGGCTGCGTCCCTCAGTGCCACATCTCCACAACTCTGGAACACCTCCAGGGACGGTGGCCCCACCACCTCTCTAGGCAGCAGTGCCAGTGTCCAACTGCTCTTTCAGAGAGGGAATTGTTTGCAATACCTAAGCTGAGGTGGGGCACTCTTTGAGTGCTGCACCTTATGGAGCCATGTAATACACCACCCTCTGCAGGCTCTCGTGGCAGCGCCCAGCCCCAGTGCCCAGTGGGTGCAGGAGATGGAAAGGCTCTGGGCTGTCACTGGGACAGGGCCTCTGTACTGCACCGTGGTGGGACAGCATTATGAATAAGATGAAATGATTCACTGCTAGATCTAAGGTTGGGTGAAAGTGAAGATGGTGATCACAGTGCTGGCTGTTCCTTTACATTAGGTAGGGGTTTTAACGTGCATTGTCCAGAATGTTTCTTGCTCCTAGGAGGGACTGTCAGCAGCTTGTGCAAGGAGCAGCGGGATCCTATGTAGGCCAAGTTCTACTCTGATAATGGAGCGAGCAGCTTCACAAGAATTGTTCCTAAGATACATCAGCCAAACTGGAAATAATTTGGCTGCTTCTTGAACTTGGCACACTTGAGCGGCTATTACAACTTCAGAGGAATAACACTGAAAGAGGGATTCATCTCTAGTTCTGAGAACTCGTACTTCTTTGCTTCTGGGAGCTGGCTCCTGTTTTCTGACTCCATGGCAGTGGTGTGGCTGGGCAATGCGCAGGCACAGCTGGAGCCCTGCAGCCCCATCCCCTTGGTGGCAGCCACCCACCTGGAGATGCTGCAGGAGAAACGATCCCATCAGCCAGAGGGATATTCTGGGTTCAGCCTTTGCCATCCAGAACAATGCTGTAATGAAATAGAATTCTAACCTAATTATTATGGATGTTGCGGAGGTTGGTGGGGATGATGTTGGGCTGCTGCTGAGCAGCACTGCTTAGTGGTGACAGAGGAGGAAGATCGTGGAGGTGCTGAGAGGAGTGGTGATGTAGCAGAAGAATGTGCAATGAGGAACGGCCTCTGCCATCTACGTACACTGTGCTTGAGAACACTGCATTTGCAGTGAATTAAAATCCTGGCAGTGTGTGGAACAGACAAATTTTTTTGGGAAACACCTTTTGGTGGGTGTGTGTTTCATGCTCTGGAGTCTGAAGGGCAGAGAAGTGCTTCCCTGGGGGTGGCTGGCAAATGAATCTGCTGTCCTAGGCTGAACCTGTTTCCTTTTCTGTAGCTTCAGCCTGCATTGGTTCCAAGATAAATAGCCTGTGTGCTGTGTGCACGTTGCTGAGGGACCATGCTGCTTCTGGCTTGGAAAGCTGTGTGCAGGGTCCCTTGCGAACCAGGCAGGATGTGCAGCCTGGGCTGAGCTTGGCATCACCAGCAGCAATCCAGGTGCTGAGGTTGAGCAGGCTCTGGGAGCCTGGCAGCAAGGAGCAGCTCTTCAGCTGAGCCTGTGCAATATGCTGCTACTGTTTATGTGAAACAACAAATCCTTCCAAATATTTATTACTGCATCAGGCATGGAAAGCCGCCCCCAGGCAGCTGCCGATCTCTGAGGCTGAGCCCAAGACCCATCAGCAGGGCAGAGCCAGCACCGGGGTGCTGGGGGCTGCTGGGGCCACAGCCTGGCCCCACAGCAAGTGGGCTGTGGGATGATGAGCTGGGAAGGGCTGGCATGCTTGGTGTTGGTAGCATTGGAAGGCAGTGCATGGGGAGGGCTCAGAAACACAGTCTGGTTGGAAGGACCCAGAGCCCTCCTAGCACACACAGCTAGGTGTCTGCAGCAGTATTTGGGGGCCCCACGTGGCTTCTGTGGGTACCTGTGTGCTCCTCGTCCCCAAGCACCCACAGTTCTGTACAGCCCTTTGCTCCCAGAAGCGTTGTTTCTCACACAGGGACACCCAGGAGACTGCTGCACTAGGCAGCGTTGGGGAAGTTTGTGGCTTTCCTGCAGTGTGGGTGCAGGGATGCATGGCAGGGTGCCCTGCACAGCTCAGGTGGTGTTGCACGGGTGGCAACAGCTGAGAGTGGGATGGAAGCGACACACTGCAGGAGTACCATCAAAGCCAAGCTCTGCACTTACCATTGATAGGCCTTATCTCATTTATATGGAATGCTTTGTAGCAGCCAAAAGAAATTTTAGGCAAGCTTAAATATTTTAATGATTCCCTTTGGGTTCGTATGTATGGTTTTCTCTCCTTCATTGCTTTACTTTAATAAAACCAATGGCTGTAAAGCTGTCTTTGGGCTGGCTGGGAAGGGCTGTGTTCATTGTGCTGGCAGTGGTGCAGGTGCAGGGATGGTGCTGAGCACAGCAGTGCACGGCCACGTGGAGCTGCACCCCTTGGTGTGGGGCTGCCCCTGGTAGCAGCAGGATTGGATGTACGGTGGAGGGGCCTGTGCTCTGTGCATGGGTGGAACTGCTTATCCAAATCCCATTAAAAATGCAAATGGTTTCTTTCACCGGGACAGAGCCGCATTAAAAAGTAGGCCATATTGTAAACATTAATGTAGTCCTATTGGCCAGTAGGGACATGGAAGGGGGAAGCGAGCCAGGAAGGCTCTTTGCAGAACTCCATGTAAATAAAAGGACTCTCCTCCCCCATCCAAAAGCTGGCAGCCCGTATAACCCTCTAATTGAGCACAGTGCCATGTAATCATGTAGGACCGCTGCCCAAGAAAAGCAGCTCCAATCCATCACTTGATGAAGTTTATTTGCGAGGTAGGTTCTGAAATACCTGACCATTGAGAGCTACAGCAAAACACAAAACAAAAAACCCCTCTGGTCTGATTTCCCACCCCCATGGCAGCGTGCTGTGGGTACTTCCCTTAATGTGATACTGCAGTCTCTGATTGCTGCTGGCTCTGCACCTTGTGGGGTTTGGACCCGGTGCCGAATCCCAGCTCTTCCTGCAGCATCCATAGAGCTCCGTGCTGTGCGGCTCTGGCTGGAGGGAGAGCAGTGAGCAGACACTGCGAACCTTCATGCTGGAAATGGTGTTTTAATACTTTATTTGTATAACATCAAAAGGAGTGCCAAGTGCACGAGAGATCCTGCCAGCTGCAACCCTTTGAGTGTCTTAAAGGCAGTCGTGTTGCTGTGTAATAACATATAGCGCTCCAAACTGTCATGAAATAATGGCCTGTTTTCAAGGGAAGAAAACCAACAAAAAACTGTAATCTGCATCCCTTCCTGCTGCAGTGTCACTGGGGTGTGTGGGGGTGCTGTGCATGAGCGCCTGTCTCTGGAGGGTCAGCGCTGAGGGATCTCACTGCTGTGAGCTCCTCCTGCCGAGGGACCTGTGACCCCCTGTCGTTGCCCCATGAGGGTTAGATGTCCCTGTCCTGGGCTCTGCTATTCCTCTGCCTGGGCTGCCTGTGCCCCCCAGTACTGCGTGTGCTCCCCTGTGATGTGGCTGTGTTTGATAAATAACTTCTTCCCCCCCCTCCCCTTGATTGGAAAATTTCCAAATTGTTAGGCTTGTGTTTTCTTTGCCTGCCCCCCTCCCCAGCTTTCCTCTCACCTCCTAGTGGGAGGAAGGGATCCATGTCACAGCACCCTGCAGACTTTCCAAGGAAATCAGCCGTCCAAGTACAGAAAGTGTGGGAGTTCCTGCATTTAACTATGTGAAATGGGGCTCACTCAGGCAATGGTGGCAGTTGTTCTCCTGACTTGGGGGGTGGCTTTGAGCCATGGAGTGGGGCTTCAGTAAGCTGAAAGCTGAGGGCAGAACTGTTCCCTGTGCCTGGGGGTGCCCAAGGCTCATTGTGGTGCCTGGTGCTTCTGCTCAGCAGAGCTGTGCCCTTTTATTTGCATCTTGCTGACTCTCTGCTTTAATATATTATTTTTGCCCTTTCTAAATGGACATTTTCAAGCCTATTGCTGGCCACTGAGCCCTGTGCAGTTGCTTCAAGCTTGCTCCCTGCTCACCTGGGGTGTTTGTGGGGCAAAAGGGGGTGCTGGGAGGGAGGTGCAGCCATGGAACTTTGGTCCCCGCAGTCCCCAGTGGGACCTCCTGGTGTTATCAAGGCTGCAGAGTTAGAGACCAAAGGAAACACCTGCTCTGTTTCAGAGCTGCTGGAGATGAACCTCTGCTCTTTGCTGGAGCATGGCAGGAGGATGTGGTTGAAATAACAAGATAACGTCCAGTGCTCTGCTTACATCGGCTGGGGAGACAGGAAGGGAGGGAGCAATGGGGCTGTGGGTTCTGGGCAGCATCACATGCCCTGGGCTGGCAGGAGAAGGGAGGAGCTTTATCTCCAGTCCTGTGCTGTTCCAAGGGATTGGGAGCTCCACAGCATGGGGTGGGTTGGTTTGGGGCAGGGTTTGGTTTGGTGCATCAGCCCCCTGCCATCCTTCTCACCCCAGGGTGCTGCAGGTGTGTGCAGATTGGCACGCTGCTGCCTGCGTGAGCTTTGCAGCCTGCAGGAGGCAGGGGCAGAGATTGGCTGGAAGGGATCATGGAAGCATCTTGCATGCTCCTGATGGCCGCGTGCAGGGGAGCTCTGTTCGTGTCAGGAGATGTTTGTGTCTGCGCCTCGTGGTGCTGTCGGGGCAAATGAGGGCTGTGCGTCCCTGCTGGGTTCCACACTGGGTTCTGTGTGGAGGTGCAGTGTGTGGGGTCGGGGAACTCTGCAGGAAGGAGTGCTGCAGGAAGGGCTGTGGCACAATCGCACAACACGATTGCGGCACTTCACAGAGCCTCTGTAGGGAGCTTTGCGTTAAGGGGACCTCAACTGGCTGCTGCTCTCAGCAGTACTTAAACTGATCCGCTGTCTTTCCTGGGGGTACAAGAAACCCTTCAAACATTTATCTGTATGGAGAAAAGAGAACCTTGCAAGATGCAGCGTGCTTGGTGTGAGCCACGGGCAGCAGCAGAGAAATCATCTGTCTTTATATCGGCCAAGAAAATATTTTGCTGTTGTATTCATGATGGTTATTTCTGCACTTCCTGAAAAGCAAAAGGACCGTGCAGCACCTCTGGCACTGCTGAGTGAGTCCCAGGGCTGCCCTGGTACCTCACTGCATTGTTCCCAAAGAGCTCTTGGGAACATCCCAGGTCCTGAGAGGAGCAGCATCCAGAAGCACAGCCCCACAGCCAGGGGATGCTGGGGAAGGTTGGCCTGGCAGTTGGGATCGGGCTGTGCCATGGGCTGGGTAGGTGAAGCAGGAGATCTCTCAGTTGGGAGAACTGTTATGTGATGTGAAATGAGTCCATGGGTGTGCTGTGAGAGTGTGTGGGACCCACGTGCTAAATGGCATGTGGTGTTATCGGGGAAAATGTGCTGAAGTGAGGTGAGAAATAATACGCACCTGTGCTGTTCAGTTGTTTAAGGTAAATTTACCCGTTTTCCTGCATTTGGAACAGTCTGAATAATTTAAAGCTTGGTGCTTGGTTTTTCATTGTTTTTATTAGAAATATAGGGGACTGAGAAGATGCTCACAGACAGTGCTGTCTCGTTAGCAGTATGTAAATGCAATATGTAAATGCCTCCCAAACTTCACTGCACAGCAGCCCTGTGTTTGTGATCTAGTCTTGGTTGAAGATCCCCTTACACTTTTAGAGCCAGTTCCAGAGTCCAGTCCATAAACCACCTGGCTGAGAGGTTCTGGAGGGTGACTCCAGTGTTCCTGGAGGTCAGCAGAGAATAAAGTAGCATTTCTGGCCAAGGGAGCTCGGGAAATGCCTCATTCGTGTATGAGCTCTGTACCCTAAATAGAATATCTGAAGGAAATGACTTTTTTATCATGCAGCATGTGCTCAGCATAAATTCTTGCTTTGGTGTTCAGAATCAAACAGCAGCTCAGTGTCTGAATCTCCAGTGCCATGAAAGATGAGTTTTAGGATCAGAGCTGTGAAGCCTGCTGGCCAGTGTCCATGGGCATGAGAAAGCTCTCTGCTTGGGCAGGCTTCAGTAGTGCTCCCGGTTCAGGAAGATACCGCAGTACGTTTGGGACAGGCTTACATGGCAGCAGCTCGTTTAGGCAGATACACCCACCAACCCCAATGCCTGAATGCGGATGGGTCCAGGAGCAGCTGCTGCCTCTGCACCTCCCCGCATGCCTACAGTGAGAGCAGTGCTATCTGAGCACTGCTGCTTAATGACCCTGCTCTCTGGCATTGGATGCCAGACAATGCTCAGAACATCTCTTATTTAAGAGGAGGATAAGAGGAAGAAAAAAGGCAAGTGAAGTTTTCCTCTCTGTTTTGGAGATAAGTGACAAAATTCAGCTTAAACTGAGTTATATTATTATTAGCACTTTGGGGACTGGGTTTTTATCTTCCTTGAGCAGGATTAATATGCTCTTCCAGCAAGAAACAAGGCTTCAAAGCCAGCCAGCAGCCATCTCCCAGGGCTGTGTATGTGCAGTGACAGGGATGCACCAGGACCACCATCTCCTCGGTGCCCACTCCCATCCTGCAGGGACACCTTGCCATATTTCTGCCTCCTCCGCAGAGTCCGACCCAGCGTTTCAATTACAATATCAAATTACCAGGTCACTGCCGTTAAAGTAGGCTGCCAAGTTTTTAATGATCTTCTCTTTCTTGTCATGTGCTGCGTTGGTTTTGTTTTTTTTTTTTTCTTTTTTTTTCCAAGCCTCTTTTCCATCTCTGTGCTTCTAATTGAGCCCATCTGTAACCCAACACAAGGCAGCACTGAGCAGCACCATGCGACTGTGTAAGTGTGCCCCAGGTCGGGCTTTGCTCAGCACTGATCCTCTGGGGTTCCTGCAGCTCCTAGCACTTCCATGCCAAACCCAGAACTCATTTCTAAGATGGTTTAATCTGGTCCCCAGGGACCACGATTGATCACACAGCTGCCGTCCAGCGAGACTGCACCAGGCTGAGAGCTGGGTGGGAAGAGGAACCTGATGAGGTTCACCAAGGGCAAGTGTAGCATCGTACACCTGGGGAGGAATAGCCACAAGCATCAGTACAGGCTAGAGGCTGAGCTGCTGGAAAAGAGTTCTGTGGAGAAGACTCTGGCTGTCCTGGTGGCCAAGAAGGACTAGTGGTGACCTGGTTGATCACAGGGTGATCAGGAGCCAGCAGTGTGCCCTGATGGCCAAGAAAGCCAAATGGACCCTGGGCTGCATTGCACAGTGAGGCCAGCAGGTGAGGGAGGTGATCTTCCCCTCTGCTCTGCCCTGGGGTGGCCACACCTGGAGCACTGCACCCAGTGTGGGCTCCTCAGGTACTGACAGACAGGGAACTGCTGGAGAAAGCCCAGCGGAGGGCTGCAAACCACCTGTATGCTTTCCTGTGCAACCTGTTGCAGGGGGCCTGCTGTGGGGGTTGGACTGAGGGAGTTCCAGAGGTCCCTTCCAATCCCAAAGTGTCCCCATCCCCTTGTCCTCGGGCATGGCTCTGAGCACCAGCACTGTCCTGCTCCTCGCAGCCCTGTCCCCACAGGCTGAGGCAATGCGCTGCAGTAATGGAGGCTCTTGGCTTGTGCTTTGAGAAACAGGTTAGGGGGATGTTAACGCTGAAAGAAACAAATTCCAGCTTGAAAAATTACCTGTTAGTGTTGTGGCACTGTGCCACCTGGCTATAATTAAAGAGCAGAGCCGAGTCTGTTTCCCTCCTGTTCATTCAGGGCATCTGTCAGGGCCCACGCGTGGGCAGTTGCACTGCGGGCTCAGTTCCCCCTGCTCTGTGCGTGGGTCTCTGAAACAGCACTGGCACGGGGAGCGTGGGGGGAGCACATGGGGTGCAAGGAGAACACGTGGGAGGCTTTGCCCTCATCGCTCCAAGCCCCTCAGTGGGTGCTGGGTGCGGGTCTCCACTCCATGAGGAGCTTTTGGCCACCCCTTGAGGTGCTGGGGTGAGGCTGCAGGGAGCAGTGTTTGTGCTCCCCACAGCTTTTATGTCCTTAGCAGCTTAGGAAAGGTGCAGGAGGTTGTTCCCATGCCCCCGGTGCAGGAGCCCCTGCCCGCAGTCAGAGTGAGGCTCCGGGTGTTTACGTCTCATGCAGTGGGAGAATGGAGATCGCTCCCCAACCTGAGCTCTAATGCAGTCATCGGCCCCTTCCCCGCCCACACCTATCCTATTGCCGGGGATGATTGATGTTCCTCATCCCGCCTGGCTTCATTATGTTCATTGTCATGCAGAGTGTGTTGTCGATTCACGCCTGGTATTTCATATAAAAGCTGCAGACTTTTTTCTTTTTTTTGAGTGTTTTGTTCATGTGTACTGAAATCCTTCTAATAGTGCATGGCTGGGCTCAAAATATTTAACCCCTCTAAATAAAAAATGAATATTAGAAACGTCTGCTTTAGAAATGAGCAGAGAGTGGCCCTCCCCCTGTGCTTCGGCACAGCTGCTGGGGGCTGCCTGTGTGTGCAGAGCACTGCGGGTGCGTGTTTGCTTCGTGCTGGTGGCGAGCAGCTGCCCCTGGAAGCTGGAAACACTGCTGTGCCCAGTGCAGCACCCACATAGTGACAGGCAGCAGTCGTCCTCGATTGGGAGCCACGTGGCGACCAAAGGACGAGGAGGAGCCCACAGTGTTTTTAAGAGCCTTCCAGAGGAGCCCGCG
This sequence comes from Tympanuchus pallidicinctus, assembly GCF_026119805.1. Lineage (NCBI taxonomy): Eukaryota > Metazoa > Chordata > Aves > Galliformes > Phasianidae > Tympanuchus > Tympanuchus pallidicinctus. The sequence goes on along the minus strand of NW_026294699.1, from coordinate 8,540,100 downwards.
GCGAGCTGGATCCTGCCCACACAACCTCTCGGGACCTGCATGCGTTTTCCTCCCCATCCCCAGGAATCACCAACACAGGCACATTCCTGGCACAGTCCTCAGAGTGCTACAGTTTGCAGAGGGGTTGGGGCTGGGGGCAGAGGGGCACCCTGCACTGCCCTGCAGAGCCCTGCACAGGGCTGGGGAGCTGCTTGATTTGACGATGCCAGCAGCTGCGGCGCGTGCCAGGCGGGAGCAATGGAGGCTGAATTATTCAGCCTGAAAGTGAATCTCTGTTACAGCTCGGTATGTGAGAGATGTTGATGAAGTATTTAAATTCTGAGCTCTGTAATGTAAAATTCATGTCTCTGTGGCTCTGGAGCTGCCGGTTGAGTGAGTGGTGCTGCTGACTGGGCTGCAGGAGCTGGGCCCTGGGGCTGGGGTCTTCCTGTAGCTCTGGGATCACAGCATCACAGGTCCGTTGGGATTGGAATGGTGTTCTAGTGCACCTCCAGTCAAACCGCCACGGCAGGCCCCCTGCATCAGGTTGCACAGGAACGCATCCAGGTGGTTTGCAGCCCTCCATTGGGCTTTCTCCAGCAGTTCCATGCCTGTCAGTACCTTGGAAGCCCACACTAGGTATGGTGCTCCTGGTGTGGCCTCCCCAGGGCAGAGCAGAGGGTAAGAACACTGCTCTCACCTGCTGGCCTCACTGTGCAATGCAGCCCAGGGTCCCTTTGGCTTTCTTGGCCACCAGGGCACACTGCTGACTGCATCACCCTAGGCACAGCCAGGTCTTGCAGCTGAGGTATGTGGTCCCCACTCCCATGGCTGCCAGAGGACAACAAGCAGTGTTGGTTGGTTTCATAATGGCTGGGAGATTGTGTGGCTAAAAAAAAAAAAGTATCACATTGCAGTGCCTGGTATTTCTGAAGGAAAACAGTTTTATCTTTTTGGCACTGAATGACAGCTTTCTCAGTGCTGATTTGAAAGGCTGGGCCTCTTCAAATCTGTAATGAAGGCTTCTTTGTATTGTTAGTGTAGAATTAACTGGGCTGATTAAGAGTTGCTTTCTTGGACTGAGAATCCCTTGTAGCTGCTCTGGAAGTTGGAGCCTTCTAGGGATGGTAAAGCTGGTGAGGTCTCTCTGGAGAGTAGCTGGCAGTCTTGCTCTTTTCTTTCCCTTTCCTTAAGAAAAACAAAACAAAACCAAAACCTGTTCTTTGAGAAGCTGAAACCTCACAGAAATGCCTTCTCCTGCTCCCTACCTCCTTTGCCTCTTGTCACCTTGGGTTGATGACATCATCATACACCCCCCATGTCCTCTTGGCCCCTCAGCACCCCAAAGCCCTGCCAAGGGTGGTGCCATCAGGCAGGCAGGCAGAAACCCAGCCAGGAAGGGCTGCCCTGCCAGGATGGATGCATACTGGTAAGAAAGTTGGGCTTGTGGGGCTTCTCCTGGAGCAGAAAAGCAAAAAATGCAGCGTGGATATAGTAGCAAATCAAAATGAGTTGAAAAATGAAGAGAATTGTTCAAAACATGAAATGCTCAGATGCTGAGCAGCCCAGGGGCTCGGAGCAGGGGTGGTTTCCCTGTCCCCACCTCAACGTGTGCCCTCCTGGCAGCTCTCTGCAGCACAGAGCCCAGCAATCTCAGAGCACATCCGCTCTCTCTGCATCTCTGGGGCTGGCGAGGGAAAAACCGCTGAAGTCTGATGGGGAATTAAAGATTTTTGTTGTGTTGTAAGGACTCCAGAAAGCTTTTAACCAAAGCTGGGGATTAAATCCAAACAGCACAAATTTTTAGCTCAGCTTCTCCTTATGCGCTCTTAGTGATTAAAAGCTGTAAAGCGCTGTCAGAAATTTAGGACTTCCCTTCCTGGAAGCCTTCTTTCCCCTTATTTTACAATTACCATGCTTCACTGACTTTGTTTGATGTACCGAGCCATACTTCTGAGTGCTGGAATGGGAAATGGTGGGCTGCTGCTGTACACTTGGGTGTGTGGTGAAGGCAAAGCCGGGCTAATGCATCTGACCTCGCAGTTGGCCCAGCGTAGGTGGATAAGCACAAAGCGCCTTTAAAAATACTTTTTTGTGTGTGCTATTTTGTTCTCTCCAGCTCTGATAATCAGAGCTGCAGCCCGTTCCCCAGATCTCTCATTATTTACAAAGTGGAGGCATTATCCAAATGAGAGCTTCCTCCGGGTTGCAGGGGAGCAGCAACGCACTGAGATGCGCTCAAAATAATCTTTGAGTTTCATGCTATTAGAACCATCTGCCCAAGTGAGGATCTGTCAGCTCTCCGGGGAGGTCCTTATCTCCTCGCTGGGGCTGATTTGGAGATGAGTTTTGGTCGGTCCTTGTTCTGTCTCTCTTAACTCTCCATCTCTCTGCTTTATTTGACATTCTGCATCTGGTGCCATCCTGGGTGCCTTCAGAACTTTGCTCTGCCTAGAGGAGGATGACAAAGGGGACACGAGTTCTGGGAGAAGTGTTCTCGACCGGGAGCATCGAGGTGACTTCCCTGAATTATTCATTTTGCAAAGGGTTTGGGGAGAATTGATTAGCCCCTTCTTCAGAACAAGGAGTCCGTACAATGAAATTAGAAACAAATGGAGATCAAATAAAGGCAGCGCTGCTTTATGTGGCATCCAGTTGCTAGGCAGGGTTCATTCTTGCAGGAAGCCGTTTGTCATGGTGTCTGGGTTTTGAGGAGGGCTGGGTACCTTCCTGCCAGCTAACTGCATTTCGTGTGGGAGATGAGGCTAATCAGATCCCATGTGGCAGGCTCTCAGCCAACAGTGTGCAGGCTCAGGGGCTGATGTACGGCATGCCCGGTGTGCTGCCTCAGTGGTCCCAGATGTTGCCAGCGCTGCATCCCGAAAAGCCAGCCTGGAAAAATGGGCTGCCAAAGCACCATTTCAGAGATCGTGTGCCACCTCTGAAGAAGCATTCAAGGCCAGGTTGGATGGAGCCCTGGGCAGCCTGATCTAGTCATTGGCCACCCTGCCCTTGGCAAGGGAGTTGGAACTGCATGATCTTTGAGGTCTCTTCCAAACTAAGCCATTCTGTGATAAAGGAGCTGAGAATGGAAGCCTGGACTGTCTGGGAGGTACCAGACACCTCTAGCAATGAATGCACTTGGCCAAATGAAAGCTGCACTCCACGGTGCTGGCAGGGTCCTGCTGTTTCTGGGCTTTCATGTTCCTGGGTTCCATGCATCTGGGCTGGCTCCCTTGGCAGCCTGAGTGCCAGGCTAAGGAGCTTAATGCTGCAATAGAGGGCATCTCCTGGGCAGAAGCTGTTGGATTGAGGAAGGATTTTATATTCTAACAGCAAATCTTTCGGCATTGTTGTGTCTTTGGGCAAGCTGCCCAACTGTCTGCTGTTAGAAGTGCATCTGAATGGAGATAGAGCATGTGAGGTGAGGGATGTTGCATATGGCGGGGGAATTCATTTGCATTTGTTTACATTTTGTAAACAGAAGAAAATACCCCACATGAGCAGGAAGATGTGTGCACAGGGATGTGGAGCCCAGGAGCCCTCTGTTCACTGTGACCAAATCTGCACCTTAATGTAAAGCCACTGCACCTTAAGCAGTGCTGCCTGCTCCTAGGGCTGCTGCCAGGCTGTGGGAGCGTCCTCCCCTCTCCCTGCGCTTCATGTAGTGCCAAGGGCTTTGCCCTCCCATTTTTACTTCTGCTGGAGGTCTCTTCATTAGTTTTCTCCTATTGACTCAAAAGACAACTGAATCATAGAACCATATAATGGTTTGAGATGGAAGGGACCTCTAATGGCCGTCTCATCCCACTCCCTGCACTGAGCAGGGACACCCACAGCTCCATCAGTGCTCAGAGCATCCAGCCTGACTGTGGCTGGGTGCAGGGATGGGGCACCACCACCTCTCTGGGCACCCTGTGCCATTCCTCACCTCCCTTGGCACAAAGAACTTCTTCCTTATGTCCGGTCTAAATCTACCCTCTTTAATTTTGAGACCATTTCTCCTTGCTCCTCACACAGCCCATGCTATACCAAATACCACTGGTGTCTGTGATGCCAGAGGCAACCAGGGAGTGCTTCTACCTGCAGCTCATGGCAGCACTCCTGCACAGTGAGATCCCTGTATTCATCCTTCCTGCCATCACCAATGGCTCCTCTCTGCTGCGCTATCTTACAGCATCACTGCAAAGCTTGCAAGCCTATAACTGCTCCTAGCTGAGTGTTTTCTGTCCCTGTATACTGCTGCCCGCTCTGAGCCCGGAGGTCCCTCCTGTGGTGGAAGTGAAGCCAGACACGTGCTGTGCTCTTGGGATGTTTCTTAATGCGTTTTTTCTGGCTGTCAGGTTCTGTGATCCACGTGTGAAACTGCTTTATAGTTTTCTCGGGGATTTCTGAGCAGCGTTTTAGACAAAGAAGCCTCTTAGTAGCTTTGGGTTTTTTCTCTCTCTCAACCTTAACAACACCTTTAGTATTTTCTGTCCTCCCACCTTTTAAAATAAGAGTCTTCTCAGACATCTGAAAATATCCTATGCCACTGCGCTGGGGCAGCCCCATCCCTGTAGCTGCAGTGCTGCCACGAGTCCCAAACCTGCGGAGCTGCAGCACGCTGCCTTGTGTGGGCTTTTATGTTCCTCACCTCCCCCAAGACAGTGATTTCTCCCCAGATGCCTGTAATGGAGATGGCACTGAAGAAGAACTTAGGGCCAGCAAGCAGCTATGCGTTACACAGCAACAAATGGTAAAGGTTAATGTTTCATTTTTGTTGTGTATAAATGACTCAGGACGTTTGTAGCTCACCAATGGGATTTGATAACTTTATTATCGCGTAATAAGATTTACAAATGAACTGTCTAATTAGCAACCTGGGAAAGCTGCTGCTTGTGCTGTAGTTTCTAAAGTGATGAAGATGCGGTCCTAAAGCTCTGCAGCAATGGAGTAGAGCGTGCTGCCCTTCAGCATGGTGCACTGCATCGGCCACGGGAGGAGCACCTCCCATCCCTGTGCCCCTGGGTAGGTGCACACATGGGGTCAAGGCAGAATTAGAGCATAAGCTGCTGTACCTGATTAATTCTTTGGGCTGTTTTTCTGCAGAGATTGATTATTCCCCTAAGTGTGCATGAAATGTTTGCGTGGACCTTTTCAAGGCTTGCAGAGCTTCGTTTGAAGTGCTGGATGTAAATCCCCCACCACTGCAGTGAGCCTCCTGCTTGCTTTGGATGCGTAGGCGAGCGTTCCGCTTCATCATCATCAAATGGATTCTCCTTACAATCCGTATTAATATTGATTGCCGGGGAGCCCACTGCTCCTGCTGAACACTCAGTGGCCACAGAGGTGGCCCACGGTGGCCAGGGTACCATTTACTTAATTGAACAGTAGCATGGAATGCTTTGCGGACGCTGCAATCATTTTTCCACTGGGATGGATAATGCCGTGTGCCTGCTGTTCGTTGGTCCCTGCTCAAAGGGCAGGAGGTGTTAAGTGGGCACGTGTATTTAATGCCTTCTTTAATAATTAAACTCTCTGATAAAACCTTAAAAGAATATGGCTGTAATAAAAACCTGGCATGCTTTTGAGTTTCCCAGGCATTGGCTTTCTGGTTTCTTGCCACCAGAAATGGGCATTCCACCTGTGCTGAGGTCTCTCACAACCCCACAGTGTCTCTAGGTGTTTGCAGCTGAGGTGAAGGATACACAGATACAGCTGCTGCTCCCTCCTGCAGCCTCAGCTGCCCTGGTTTACCTTCTCCAGGCAGGAGCAGATAGCGATGTCCCCAGAGTGCAAATCTTTGCAGAAGCTGGGAAGGATGGAGCACCCCAGGATTTGCTTTTCTCTCCTTTCTCACTCTTCCATCATGTTTGCATCCAGAAGCTCGTTAACATGGTGCAGGGGAATGCTATACAAGTGCAGCCCGGCAAAAATCCACCCCTCAGCTGAGCCCAAATCGCTGCTGCTGCAGCAGTGCTGCAGCACGGGCTCCATGGGGCTGCTGGGGGTTGTTGCAGGACAAATCTTTGCTAATACAGTTTTAATTTCTTCCTTCCTGCTTCCCAGATGCTTCTGTCTGCTTGTACTAATGACAGAAATGGTGAACAGTGTTTTCAAGAAAATGTTTATTTGTTTGGCTCAGAGAAGCAGCTCCTCTAAGGAAGGAGTTGTTGGCAGCTGTTGTGCCTCCCCAACCTTCTGTTTGTTCTTTGCATGATGAAAAATGTGAAAAGGAAAATGCATTTGAAACTGCATGGAGCAGGGTACACTGAGTGGATTGTGAGCTTAATGGGAAACTTTGCTTGCTTTCTCTTTGTTCCTTAAGGAAAGTCCTATGTGAGTGCAATGGAAGTAGGCTTCATTTCTGTGCATCTCCATCTGCTGCCCATGCTCTGGTGCTCAGAACCGTTTTTTCACATGCATCTCCTCTCTGCTGCTCTGGAGTGGGGACAGAGCAGCAGAAGGAGCGCTGAGGTCTTTCCCAACCTTTAACTGTTTTGTGCTGAGTGGGGTCAGTGCTGCTGACGGGGCTTCCTGGTTCAGGAGTGCAGTCAGGGAGGTGGCACACGAGGACAAATTTCCTGCACTGCTCCCAGAACTCCAACTTTGTGATCTATGTGCGTGTGAGGAGGGAGGAGCGCGTGTCTTCTGGTCTGGCAAATGGAGGCTGGGGAGCTGCTAAAGAAAAGCAGAGCTGTGGGAGGAATGTTGCCCACCTGTTCCCTTTGGTATAACGTTCTGTTTTTGGACACACACACACTGCAGCGCAGATGTCTGTGTGCGCCGGGCGCTGCCTCTCATACATAGGTGACCTCAGCAAGCTCCAAGTGAGCGCAGAGGCACCCAGCCCCTCTCTGACATTCGTTCCATGTTTTCCTTCTGCTCAGTTTTCTGCTTTTAGTGTCTGACAGTCATCAATAAGGAAATCTGTAGCAGAACGTTAAATCTTAGGGAATCGTGCTCAGTGTCTGTGGTGCTGCTCCCCACGGATCAGATACAACCACTTTTCATGGCTCCGGGTGTGCATGGTTCAGGTCCCATCGTGCAGCTCTGACACTGTCCCTCTTCTCTCTGCAGTTTGCTGCTTCGTGGTGCACAAGCGGTGCCATGAGTTCGTCACCTTCTCCTGCCCCGGCGCAGACAAGGGCCCAGCTTCCGACGTAAGTATCTGCCCTGATGTTATCTTGGTGTCAGTGCCCTGCCTGGACCAGCTCCCACACTGTACTGCGGGCAGTTCCACAGGGCCAACCTGGGGCCCCTCAGGAAGAGCAGGTATTGTTCTTCCAAGGGTCTGCTTCGTGTCATCCTGCAGGATTAATGAGCCCAGTGCGTGTGCACATTGGAGGAGCATTCCCTGCCCCCAGATTCCACCTGAATTAAATACTGCTCTTTGTTTTCAGGGGCCTGTAAGAAAGAAAGGGACAAGTTCGGCAGGGGCTGTTGTGATAGGACAAGGGGAAATGGTTTCAAACTCAATGAGGGGAGATTTACACTGAGTATAAGGAAGAAGTTCTTTATGCCCAGGGAGGTGAGGAATGGCACAGGGTGCCCAGAGAGGTGGCGGTGCCCCATCCCTAGACACCCCCAGTCAGGCTGGACAGGGCTCTGAGCACTGATGGAGCTGTGGGTGTCCATGCCCAGCGCAGGGAATTGGAACAGACAGCCTTTAGAGGTCTCTTACAACTCAAACTGTTCTGTAGTGTTATAGATTTTAGAAGGACGCAGCTCCTGGTCCATCCTGGTGCTTTCAACAGACCAGGACTCACTTAAGCTGCTCTGCGTAGCTCTGCCAGCGCATTCCTGGTCTGTCCAACAGCTTTTGTGTTTTACTGTGGGGACTGGCTAATCTGGGGAACTGCAAGGAGAAAGAGAGCAAATTGGGGAAACTGTGGTGCACCAGAACTCTCACCTTTATAAATAGAAGCAGTGGGTGCAGGAAGTGCAGTGTGCTGCGGAAGGTGGAGTCTGCACAAGTGCTGTTGGTCACTCTGCCTAGAGCAGGGCTGGTGCTGGGATTTGGGGATGTGGGTTTGGGATGTGCTGCTCACAAGTGTGGGGAAAAGCAGAGCTCTGGGGCTCTGTGCTGGTGGGGTGGGCTGCAGGGGCATGCAGCTGCTTTGCTTTTGTAGCTAGCCCAGGACCCAGTGGAACATTAAACCTGTGTGTGTAGCAAGGTGTTCCTCGCACTTCTAGAGGTTGTCAGCTTGCAGGGATGCATGGCTGTCATGCACAATTTGATAAGCCCACTTTTATTTCCACTTCCCACTAGACAATTAGTCAAGATCTTCTGTTATGTTGGTTTTTTTTTTTTAATTCCCCACTGGCACTCTGCATGTGCCTATCACTTTTCCTGCTGAAGGCTTTCTGCTCTGCAGGGACTGCTGCTAATTGCAGTGTATTGGAAGCTATTGAACCTTACAAATTAGTTAGTGGAGGGGAAAAGGAGATGTAGCACAGATACCAACCAAAGAGACCCGAACACCGGGTACCCAAATTCTCTATTGGTCCCTTACCGTTCTGTATGGGGCTGGAGCTGAACAGGGGCTGCTGTACTTTGTCTGACCCCAGAGCACCCAGGGGTGTCATCCGCAGCCCAAGGGATAGCAGTGTCCCCTGCCTGAGTCATGCAGTGCTGTGATGGCTTTGCAGCATGCAATTTCTCTGCAGCACGTTGCAATTACACCCATAGGGATGAGGAGGGAGTGAGTTCTGCCCCTATTGCTCTGGGTGGTTTCACTGCTGCTCTATGAAGTGAGAGCCTGACAGGAAAAAAAGCAAGGAAAACTGGAGAAAGTATGGGGAAGTGTGATAAAAGGGGATTTACACTCTGCCCTTTGCTCAGTCAGGAGGGCTAGCAAGCTATCCCATGTGCACACCCACGCCGGGTTCCTCTGCACGGTGCTACTGCACAGCACACAGAGCTGCAGCCTCCACAGTGGCTGTGCAGCACTGCTGCTGCTGAGTGATGTCACACAGTGAGATGCCCTCAGCCACATGGCTGAGCTCTATCGTCACACGTTCTCTATTCTCTGTCATCTGGAACTCTAAAGATGGCAGTGAGACCTGCTTGCACCCTGCAGACGTGGCTCAGGCTACGAAAGATATATGTCATAGATATAAACATATATACATTTAGGAACATATTCAGATATTTGTGCATAGGGATCTGAAAACTTATGAGGCTGCTGCAGCTGGAGGGGGGTGCTGCAGAGCCCAGATGCTCCCACCCTATTATCCCCCTGTGCTGGGGGCTGCTGGAGGCACAGAGGGTAGCAGCTGTTGCTAGAGAAGACCTGCTTGCTTTCTCTTTCCAAGCAAACCTGAAACCCACCAGGGTCTGGGTGCCGCTTTTTGTGCCATTTGCTTTAGTTCTGGGGGCTGCAGGTAAAAGCCAGGCAGCACAAGTTGGGGGTGCAGCTGGGCATGGCTCCGCAGCACTGCTTGCGGGTCACAGCACTGCAAACCATGCCTGTCACAATGCAAAAATAGCAGGAAGGTGCCAGCAAACATGATTGCAGCAGAGCTGGAATGAGGGACCCTGAGATGCTGAAAGCACTTAACCTTGCTCAAGGAAAATGAGGCTTGGCAGCAGCAGCGTGGGGCGGCTGTGCTCCAGGTGCCCCTGCTGTGTGGTGTCAGGCACAGACAGCCTGCCCAGCTGGGCGCTGTGCACATCTTCGCCCAGCAGCTGGCCAGCAGCGAGCAGGAGAGCAGCAGGTGATGGGAAATGTTGTGCCCGTTTCTGCACGCTTCTGACTGTGGGCTCTTGCTGTGCTTTCTCCTGATCAGCCTTGTCTAAGCTGGAGTGAGAAGAAGGAGCAGGGAGCACCCAGTGCCCAGTCCTACTCCCGGTGCATGGCACTTCTCTGCTGCGTTCTGCCGGCCCAGTGGCCCTCCAGTTATTGGTGGGCAGCCTCTGCCTGCCAAGGGGAAGGTTTGAAAGAAATCCAAATTGCCCCTTTGTAAGAGGCACTGGTACAGGGATGTGCACAAAGGCCCTTGATCAAATCATCTGCTGTTTGCTGTTATTGCCACGTGAGTGCTGCTGCTGTGCTCCTTGGGCAGACAGGTAAATGCTGCCCAGCTGCTGTCAGATTATTCATGCATTATTTCTGAAAATAGAGAGAGGTGTGCAGATGTTCAGGGCTTAAGACAGGCAGCAAAAATGGCCTTTTTGTCATGTTGGCTTTTTTTTTTTTTTTTTTTTTTTTTTTTGCCCTTTAGTAGAGCTTTAGTTCGTACACCTGGGTGGCTGTCAGCTAGGATTTAACTGTGGAATTTTGCAGGGCAAACACTGTTGGTTCTGCTTGGGGAATCAGGCTGCTTAGAGCAGCCTAATCCTGAAGGAGCTTTGAATAGAGAGACAGCAAACTATTCCAGCAAGTAGCAGTGCCCTGCCTGCAGCAGGACTGGCTGGGGATGGGGGCTTCACTGCGAGCTGCTGCAAAGCTCAAGCTGAGCTTTCCTCTGCGCTGTTGCTAACAGCCATGGCATGAATCCAGAGCGACCTGTAGTTATATCAAACACTGATAGGATCTAGGTTGTAATAATTTTAGCTATGCTTTTTTTAGTCTGCGGAGCAATCTGGTAGCTGTCATTCCTTTGACAAATACTAATTCCCAATTAAATCTTGCAGAAAGAATGAGTTTAAATTATTGCAGTTGTTTAAGCCTCACAGAGGGTTCTTCATTACAGTGGGCCACGTGGCTGCTGCTGAGCTGGAAAGGGAAGAGGTCCTCTCCCCATGGTGGCACTGGTGGTGACATCCCTGCCCCAGTCTGCACTGGCTGCAAGGCAGTGTGCTGAGCTGGGAGAACGCGAGCAGCGGAGTCAGCCAGGAGCAGTTCTGTTTGATCTGGTGGTGTCTGAAGCTCCCAAGGAAAGTGTGTGCTTAACCTTGCAAAGCCAAAAGGCACAAGCCCTCCAACTAGGAGAGGGAGAGCAGCTCTAATTGCATGTTGATGGGGCATGTTAAGTGAAGGGATGTAATTGCTCCTTACAGTGCAGACCAATGTTGTCAGTATAATTGCTGGGGCTGAGGTTGTGGGGTTGTTTTATGTTGCATTGTACTGAAGTCATGGCCAGGAACTTGTGCTTTTGATGTCTGAAGATGTGGTACAGTGGTCTGTTTTGCCCATCAGTTCCACAGCACTGGGAGCTGAGGATGGTGGTGTTTATACCACTTACTTCTCCAATTAAGTCCAACTGTGTGCAGCACTGAGCTCTGGGGTGCTGGGATTGCAGCCATGTGCTGGGCTCAGGCTCTCCTGCCCTGCAGCTTTGGTTTTGACATGGTTTTTGCATTAATGCTGTTGAAGCCCTTATCAACACCATGGTACTGAAGCATGCTGCTCTTCATTACAAGCTCTGGCGCTCCAGTGCTCTGCTTGTAGCAGGCAGAGCTCGCGTGCCCGTTCAAGCTGAAGTTCTTTGAAATATGGCAAGGTCTCCAGGAGCTGAAATCAGGCATGTATAATGTAATGCAGTTGGCAAACCTAATTATAGCTGGAGCTATTAGTAGAATGCATGATTATTTAAATTGTAGACAAAATAATCATTAAAATGACCTTCTTTGCATTATCCTGCTAAAGGTCACCCAATCACAATGCATTAATAAATATCAGAGTTGCTCCAGGAATAAAGAAGACCAGCGCAGTTTCATTCTGATTTTGCATTTTATTTTGCCAGCTCTTGTAGCTTTGGGAAAGGGTTTCTGTGACACTGCTGTGTGCCTGTGCTCACTGCTGATTGCAAGCAGCTTCATCTTTGTCTTGGGCTCCTCCGTTCCTGAAAATCTCCACAATTGTTTGTACTGCAGAAAGGGTTGATGCTGCTTGCTTTTAGAGGAGAGAAGCTTCATGGGAACGTGAGAGCTGTGGGACCCACAGGTGTTTTAGCAGCAGAAGCTGTACCAATAGCATCAGTGCATGCACAGTGCCCTGCTCACACCCCATTGCCAGGTGCCACGCTGCAGCTCATAGCAGGGTGCAGGGACTCCCCCAAGTGTGTCACCCCCCAGCCCTCAGTGCACGGCTGTCGGCAGCACCCTGCCCCTCCGGCAGCCCTGTTCTGCTCCAGCCCCATGCTCTTCCAGCCTCTCTGCAGCTCACTGCTTGCTTTTCTCCTGCTAATTAACTTCTCCATCTCCCGGCGGGTGCCATCTGCCCCTCGTGTGAGGGCACATGCAGCTCCGGCAGGTGCAGACGGCCGGTGACAGCTCCTGTGGGATGAAGATGTATCCACACTGCTCCCTCCCAGCACCTTCTGCTGCTTCCCTGGCTCTGTGGAGCTGAGCTTGCCCGTCTGCCATCCGCACATGGCTCCAGCCCTGCAGTTTGAGCAGCTCTGCTCTGAGCTGCCGAGGAACGCTGCCTCGGGCAGGCTCTGCCTGCTGGGTGCCATGGCCGTGCCTGGGGGCTCCATGTATGCTTCTGCCCTGAGCAGTGAGGGACTTCTAGGTCACTCATGAGTGCATGGCACCATCCCAACACGTCGTGCTGAAGCAGGGCTCTGAGGAGCTGGAAATTAATAGTCAAGGTGCCAGAATGCCTGGCCCCAAGTCTGTGCCACCTTGTCTGGGTTGGACAGCTCGGCAGGAGAGGTCACAGCCTCTTGCTGACACCCTGGTGACATTTCTCAGTGCTCCCAAGGGAACGCTGTCTGTTCTGTCCTTCAGGGCCTGCTCTGCTCTAGTGGGAGGGAAAGAGGAGCAGATTTTCTTTTCTTGGCAAACTTCGTTGTAAGTGTTCTTGCTTGAAGTCTCTCAGCATCTGCATGCGCAGGGATCTCGTCATCTCTGTCTCCATGGTGCAAAAATAGTCTCTCCGTGCAGAGACTTCAGCCCTGCTTGAAAATGATCCCCAGAACACCCAGTTCTGGCATGTTCCGCAGCATGGGGAAGGGGAGGCAGTGCCTCCTGCTCTGTGCACTCAGGGCTCAACTGCACGGCTCTAAGCTGCTCCTCCATCACCCACAGTGCTGTGTGGAGCTCAGTCCCAGCTGCTTCCAGGTCCCTGTAACATCCCCAGGGTGGCAACTGAAGAGGAGCCCCCGGCACCTGGAGATGAGCTTGGTTTGCTCTGAGCAGGGGCGTGGGAAGCTGCTGTGAATGTGCCCGCAGGTCCCTGTGTGCTGTGTGCTTGTGTTTTCCACCTCTGACTTCTTTGAAACTCCCACTTCCAGAGGGAATTTAAAACCATTTGCATGAGGTGGAAGCTGCCTCACTTTGCAATGAGCTTGTGTCTTATTTTATGAATGACTAAAGCTTTTGGTTGCCTAAACAGGAATGTCTCTTTCCAGAAGGGAACACAGGAACTGCAGCACTTGGGGGCGGCTTCCTGCCCGTGCAACACTTCAGGGCTCAGTGGCACACAGCTCCTTCTGTATTCACACTATTACCCACACTGGGCACCCTGCAGGGCACAGCCAGGGGCAGCCTGAGGCCCCGGTACCACAGCTCAGCTCTGTGCTGGCTCAGAGCTTTGGGGATGCAGAAGGTTTCTGCCTGTGGGCTGTTCCCCAACAGCGTGTGGAAACTTTCGGGTGCACTGTGCCCATATCTCTGTGGGTCCCTGTTCCACGCTGCACTGTGGGAGCACCCGGTGCTCTGTGCCAACAGGAGGTTCAGTTGGGGCAGCACGTGGGATGCTTCCAGCTCCCAGTACAGTGGGTTTGCTGGAGCATGTACCTATTCCATTGCACTTAGCGGGTGGAATTAAATGCAGCTCAATTACCAGTCCATCCTTCTGGTATCGCTCAAGTTATCTGCGACACTGAGAAAGAACAGAGAATCTCAGTGGTTAGTGCAGCTAAAAGCTTCAGTACCTGGAGTGCTTGGGCAATTCATTTAAGGGAGGGTGCTGTATAGCCGTGCCACAGCTCTGTTCTGCCTCCACTCTTTATTTATTTACATACCTTGCAGTGCCCTGCCAAGCTCTGTCCTGGTGCCTGGGCACCTCTCCAGGCTGTCAGCTCAAATGGCGGAGCTGGGAGCCATGTCTCATCCCAAGCCCCAAGCAATTAACCTGAGATGGAATTAAGCCGGGCAGTGCCTGCCATGGCCTCACCCTGCATCCAACCTCAGGAGGGAGATTTCTGAGCTTGGTGCCTTTGGAGTAGGGGGGGGCTTGCTGACCCCCAAAGCAGTGGGGCTCTCACAGAGATGGTCGCTAGGAAGTCCTAATACAGACAGAAATCAGGGCACTGTGGTGTGTGCACTCCTGACTGATCTTTGGAGCAGGTTTATAATCTTCATCTTTTATTTCCCTCCTAGGATCCCCGAAGCAAACACAAGTTTAAAATCCACACATACTCCAGCCCCACCTTCTGCGACCACTGTGGCTCGTTGCTGTATGGCCTCATCCACCAGGGGATGAAATGTGACAGTAAGTAGTGGTGCAGCGGGGACAGAACGGGAGAGGGGGGTCAGCACCCCCAGAGGGGGGACAACATGAGTCTGTAGGGTGCAGGGAGCTGGGGGAGCTGAACAGGGAGGAGATGGCGTGAAAGGAGAGGGAGGAGGGTAGGAGAGAGACTGGTTATTTTCCGAGTCAGTCTTGTGCAGTCCTATTTAAAATGACTGTGAACATACAGCGTCTGCTTACGCCGTCTGCGGGGAGCAGCACACCCCGGTGCTTACCATGTGCTGGCATCCTCATAAATATAGAAGCTTACTGTCTGTTATGGGAACAGCATATTCATTATCACCTTTAAAATGTTACCAAGTAGAAAGGGATTGGTTTAAATGATCTGTATATGGGTAAAGCTGTGGGGGTATTTGGTGCCCTTTTTGTATTCCTGGTGAATCCAGCTGAATTCCCGGTGCTGCACTGCGGTGGGGTGGAAGAGAAATAGAATCACAGAATTGTTTGCATTTGAAGGGACTCTAAAAGGCCATCTGATCCCACTGCCCTGCCTTGAACAGAAACATCCACAGCTCCATCCGGTGCTCAAAGCCCCATCCACAGTTTGCAGAGCTGGGGCACCACCACCTCTCTGGGCACCCCAGGAAATGGGAATGATGACTAAAAGCCCTGCAGCCCGTGTAGGCATGGGAAGGAGGAGGGGGGACACGCCTGCACAGCACCCACAGCCTCGAGGCTCTGGTTGGGTTTGGGGTCTGTTTGCTATGAACCCACCCCAGAAGGGGGGGCCAAGCAAACCTCTCTTCTCTCCCGCAGCCTGCATGATGAACGTGCACAAGCGCTGCGTGATGAACGTCCCCAGCCTGTGTGGGACCGACCACACCGAGCGCCGGGGCAGGATATACATCAGGGCCGACATCGAGAAGGACGTGCTGACTGTCGTGGGTACGTGTGGCACGGGGGTGAGGCCAGGTGGAGGGCGGGAAGTCCCTCCGATCAGCACCGTGAAAATGCGCTGCTTGGTTCGTGCTGTCCATGAGATACGAACGCCTCTTTCCCGTCGTCTCTCGGTTCCGTTCGCACAGCGGCCCCCAGCTCCCCAATCCCGGTGCGCCGCTCCCGGTGCTCAGCGCGGCGCTCCGCTGCCCTCTGCCGGGCTCTGTGCCCCCCAGCCGCAGCTTTGTGACAGAGGGCTGTCCTTCTCAAAGGGCTTTGGCCACCAATGTTTCGCAGAGTTAGGGAAGTATTAAGGTTGGAAATGACCTTTAAGGTCGCCAAATCCAACCACGACCCATCCCACCGTGCCCACTAACCATATCCCTCAGTGCCACATCTCCACCATTCTTGTGACAGTGATCCCAGCACCACCCTGAGGAGCAGTGCCAGTGCCTGACAGTTCTTTTGGAGAAGAAATGTTTCCTAATATACAATCTGAGCCACCAGACACAGGGAGGGCTGACCCAACCCAATGTCACACCTGGTCTGGGGCGGATGGACGCTCAGAACTCACAGCCCCACAAGCACAGAAGCTCCTGGCATGGGTTGCCATTCTCATGATGTTGGAGGCAGGGCAGAAACTCCCTCAGCCTCTTCTGTGCAGCTGGAATTTCTTTTCTTCAGTTAGATTTGAAAGACGGTTTTATTTCTGGCCCATTATGGAGGTGTTGGTGAAAACATGTCATCTGTTGGCTTTTCCAGAAAGGCAGGGAAATGTACTGTGCTCCCCAGCTCTGCTGCATGGCTAATGAAGGAGTGGGAGCACTTTGAGAGAGGAGAGACTCTGTGCACTCCCTGCTAAGCTCCTTCATCTCCGCCCAGGCAGGTGAGGCCTTGGGCTTCTTGATCCTAAATTTGAAGGGGAGGTGGAAATGTCTGCTCAGACCCAAGCAAATACATCCCTGGTCTTTGGGAGCCGCCATGAGCCCTGCTGGTGCCTGCGTTGAGTCAATTCCAGGGAGTCAGCAGAGATTTCCTTTGCTTCAGTGGCTGTTTGCTTAAAGAAGAAACAAGCTTCAGATAATAGCTGGGTTTGTGCTGTGTTTTTGGCAGGGAGAGGGCAGATCCTGCAAAAGTGGGAGCGAGCTGAGCATAGTGCCTCTGGGGGCACACAGGTGTGGCTGGAGGCAGTCTCCCCAAACCCATTGCTTTCCTCAACGATAAATCTAAAGCCCCCCCTGCTGCCAACCTCAGAGATTCACCATCTTTCCCAATCCCGCATGTTCTCCCTGCTGCCAGCTCTGTCAGCTCAGTGCAGAGCACCAAAGGTCCTGCAGCCGAAATGCAACCAGAGAGAGGCAGCAGTGCTGCCCATCATGGCAGTGGGCATCAGGGTTATAAAATCATAGAATCATTTGAGTTGCAGGGGACCTCTGAATGCCGCATGGTGCCACTCCCTGCACTGAGCAGGGACACATTGGTGCTCAGAGCCCCATCCAGCCTGACCATGGGTATCTGCAGGGATGGGGAAACTCTCTGGGCACCCTGTGGGCTTTGCTGCCCTTACCATAAACAACCTTTTCCTCATATAGCCTGAATCTCCCCTCTTTTAGTTTGAAACTATTTCCCCTTGTTCCATCACAGCAGATCCTGCTATGGAGTCTGTTCCCTTCTTTTTTACAGCCTTCATTTAGGTACTGAAAGACCACTCACATCTGTGAGAAAGGATGCTGTGCCATGTGGGCATCAGCTATTTTCCAGGAGCTGCGGCTGATGTCTGTGTGCCTTTGGTCCCTGGCTGCAGGGAACGATGCAGGTCCCGCTGCTGGGGCCAGATCCCTGTCCTGACAGCTATGCAGAGCCCATGACCAGATGCAGTGCTGCTGTGGCACAGAGCATTGCAAATGGAGTAGGAAACAAAGGTCTCTGGTGCGTGCAGCTGGGCAGCAGCGAGTGCCTGCAGGTGGCAGCATGGGCACGCGCCGGAGCTGAGGAGCGCCGTGCTTCTGCTTTTGCATCAATTTAAATTTACAAGGCTTTGAGGAAATATTTTGGTATTTGGTGTTTTTATTTTCTCCCTGCTTTCTCAGCTTCTTTTTCTTTGTAACGATATGTTTTACCTCCAACTGGGAGAACGAATTTTTTTGGTTAAATAGCACGTGTTGTTTAACCTGAAGGACTTTGGTCAGCGGGTGTCCTGTAACTTTGCATCTGCACGAGGTGCTCACAGTCTGCACCTCACCAAGTGAGAAGCACTGAGGAAGGCAGCGTGCTGGAGCAGCCACTACTGTGAGGTGCAGGTAACCACAAACCTCAGCACAGCGTGGGAAAGGAGTGGGCACTCTGCAGCAATTCAGGGCCCGGGTTTGGACATTGCTGTGATAGCCTGGAGCCAAGCTCTTGCTTTGCTGCCTGGCAGCACTCAGCATGGCATGCTCCCGTTCCCAGACTGTCCAATGGTGACATGAGAAAAATCCCTATTTCAGGCTGCAGAGCTGACTCTCCTCATTAGAATCTCAGTTTTAATTGCTTGTTTGTGTTCACAGAGCAGCTCCCTTACAGCTGCTTACTTCGGATGTCAATGAGTAATGGGCGCACCCAGGAGGGTTCAAAGCACTGTGAGTGCCATTGTCTGCTGTGCAGGGATGTTGCTGAAGTGCAGGAATCTATTGATGCTTCTGGAGTTTAAAAATGCCTGGCTTTGTCTACCACACGGGTACCCAACCTTTTGGCTTTCCTGGGCCACACTGAGTGAAGAGCAATTGTCTTGGACCACATGTAAGAAACATAGGTCACCCTGAAAGCAATGCCTCCTATTTATTTTCATGAAAACCAGAACAGGTACAAGGAGCACAATGTCACTATTGGATAGAGTAGTTTCTCAGCCCAAAAGAGCTATTTTGCAATGTAGTCAACACCATTAGCTGTGCATTTTTGCCAGTGATCAACAACAGCTGCGTGCCAGCAGAAGTGCCCCGTGTCACCAGAAGTGCCCCGTGTCACCACTGCTGAAATGTACCACCAGCACCTCTCTGTGCCACAGCCACTCTTTGGTCTCCATCAATGGTCACCAAGTGTCCATGTATATCAGTGGGCACTATTTTTTCTGCATGGAGGAATTCAGTTCCACCACGTTGCTTCATCCACACCTCCATGTTGGATGTCATTGTGTCAGAGTGCCCCTCTGCTGCTGTCTGTCACACAGCAACGACATGTAATGGGACACTGGTGGGAAGGTTCAAATTCTGCTGCCATCCCACTGGCAGCTGCCTCTGCTGTCATGGGCCAACATAATAGAATAGGAGGCATTACTTTTGGAGCAGCCCATGTATGTAATATAGTTAATGCATATAAATGCATATTAATGCATAAAAGAGAGCAACAAAACCATAAAACTGGTGGGATATTTCACCTGGTTCAATGAAAGTAGCTGCAGTTCCTAGCGAGTTCTGAAGGGGTTGGGCAGAACCCAGCCTGTGTTCTCTTCTGGGCTTTTATATCTATCTTCTTAGCAGGAAAAGACTGCTGGATATAGTGGGAAATTGTAGCAAATTAAAACATCATCAAGGCTGTGCACATTTTTGCTTTCGTAATGGAAGCGCTTTCCAATGCAGATTCAAACTGTAGTATGAAAAGGCACGGATATTTGATTCTGGGAAGCAGAGGAGCAGAGAACCTGCAGCCATCACCGGCTGTGCTGAGCCTAGGAACCCAGCTTGGGCTTCTTGAACTCTCTAGTTCTCTTTCACTGAATTGTTGATTTCTGCTTGAAAAATCAGAAAGTGATTTAACGTCAAGCAGAAGCATTTTGATTTTTTTTTAATGGAAAGATATTATTATTCCCATTAACGGAATGTCTAGGTCTGCATGCTGAGATCATAACATGGGGTAATCAAATCTCATGCTTCAGGGCGTCAACTGATTGACTCTGAGGGTCAGGAGGTATTTTTCTGTGCTGTGAAGAGCTGAGCGATGGCCTGATACATTCCTCGAGAGTGCCCTGGTGCCACAGCTGCCTGGATAGCTGCAGGTGGGCTGATCCCAGAGCCTTGATGTGGCTGTGTCCCCATGCTGGGATGTGTGGCCATGAACTGGTCCTGCTCGTGCTGCTGATGCCCAGACCAAGGAGGCTCATCACACAGTGGCTTGGCAGGATCCCATGTGGGACAATGACACTCTCTTAGCTTTTGGGAGTTTTTACCGTTTGAATATTGAAAATAATCATTTTTTTCCTCCCCAGTAAGAGATGCTAAAAACCTAGTTCCCATGGATCCCAATGGCTTGTCAGACCCCTACGTGAAGCTTAAACTAATCCCCGACCCCAAAAACGAAAGCAAACAGAAGACCAAAACCATAAAGTGCTCCCTGAACCCTGAGTGGAACGAGACGTTCAGATTGTGAGTACAATGTGCTTGAATTTGTAAACTAATTTTTCTTGTCCCCTAAGAATTAATGTGATTGCATTTGCTCCGATTTAATCATTTGGAGATATTAAGCTGATTTGGCTGAGAAATGATTCCTTTCGCCCCATACCCATGGCTGGGAGGCGCTCCATGCTGTTCCCAACTGCTTTCCAGAGGTGGAAGGTTGCAGCCATGCTGTCCCCAATCACATGTCTCACCTCTTCTCTTCACTCTGCTGCAGCCAGCTGAAGGAAGCAGACAAGGACAGGCGGTTGTCAGTGGAGATCTGGGACTGGGACCTGACCAGCAGGAACGACTTCATGGGCTCCTTGTCCTTCGGCATCTCCGAGCTGCAGAAGTCTGGAGTTGATGGATGGTGAGCCTGGGGGTGTTTCAGAACAGCAGAGCTCGGGCACAGTGACTTCTCAATAGGAGAGTGGCTCCTGCAGGGACAGCAGTATCCCCAGCCCTTCTGTGGGGTTCTTGCAGCTCCCTGTGGGCAGTGGGACCGTGAGGATGGGCTCTCTCTAAACCAGGAACACTGCATGGTGCTGGCATTGCTGTCCTTGTTACTTCACCAGAGAGGAACACTGGGTTTGCACAATCACACAGAATGGGTCTGCTCCTTTCCATTCTATCTCCTCCAGTAGGATACATGCCCTCTCATTCACTTTCTATTTTTTTTTCCCCCAGTCACTGATGCCTGAGAGCTATGCTACACTCCACGCTTAGCATGTGAAGTGCAGTAATTGAAAACAGACATTGCATGTAGATTTTGCAAACCCAAATGGCATGGCATTAATTTACTTGGCGTGAGGCTGGGACATCCTCCTGGCTCAGCAGGCGCAGCAGCCCCAGCCTGCGTTCTGCCCTAAAGACCTGGATGGAGACAGAAATTCTGCTGGGGAAAAATAAATGCCCCTCCCTCCTTAATGCACCATCACCTGTGGGTTGTATGTCCTTCAGCTGGAGCCAGTACATCACCTGCTCCCCATGCAGCACAGCGATGGCTTTCCCAGGCTTTTAAAAACGATGTAAGCAGAGATCTAAGCGATTTTCCTTGTCACAGTATTTGGCAAGAATAAGCTCTGAAAGGGGCTCTGATGTATATTTCATATCTAAACAACTGCAGTTAATGGAGAAAACGAGCTCAAAGAAAGAGTCTGTCCCTGTATTATGCAAATGGCGCTTTGTTCATGCGCTGCAGCCGCAGCCTCTGTAGATAACACCCAGCCGATTGCTGGGCTGCTGGGGAAGAGGGCTGACAGAGCCAAAGCTTCGCCTGAGGCTGTGTGAAATGCCTCAGATCTGAGTAGAACCTCCATGATTTCTGATAATTGCTGGTTAAAGTCTTCCTTTTCCTGTGAGAGCTCTGGCTGCATGCTGAGGGCTGCCAGTGCCAGCCTGTGCCCCAAAGGATGCTCCCTGTCTCATGGGGTGGGCCCTGTTCCCTATGGAATTCAGCCTGTCCCCACACAGTAGGACTCTGCCATAGCCAGGAGGACAGGATCCCCCAGCCTGCCTCATCTGCCTCAAGGAGGTTTGGGGTAGGCTGGCATATTGGAGGTGGCATCAGAGCTCTCTCCTGCTGGGCAGGGGGATGCTGGCCAGCCTCCAGCCCCACTGTGGACCCCAAAACCCCAAAACCAGTCCTGCTCAGGTATGTGTCTGGAAGCTCTGTAGATAGGGGGTCAGGGAGTGCAAGGTTTGGGATCCTTCCCACCTTCTCTTGGGGAAGGGTTTCCTGGACAAGGAGGGTCGGCACCCTCCCACCCCCTGCCCTGACCCTCTGGCTGTCTTCTTCCAGGTTCAAGCTGCTGAGCCAGGAGGAGGGGGAGTACTTCAACGTCCCGGTGCCTCCTGAGGGTGAAGAAGGAAACGAGGAACTGAGGCAGAAATTTGAGGTGAATTGAGCTGGGTCCATGGGGCAGGGCAGGACCCAGAGAGCCCCTCCTGTTTGCACTGGGGCAGATTCTGAGCAGTGGGGCTGCAGCTCATAGCTCATAGTGTGTGGCTGTGCTGGGATCAACGAGGTTTGGGTAACAGTGGTCAAGGAGTCAGCGACGTGGGCTGGCCAGCTGTGGGCTGGCTGTGCACACCTAGCATTCAAGAGCCCAAATTTTATTTCCTTCCACCCCCCTGCCATGCCCATGGCTGGTTTGGATCTCTGCAAAGGCCTGACACACGGTGTCACCTCTCAATTCAGGTCTGCAGGCATGGTGAAATCCAGTGCGTTTCTGCGTGTGTGCATGAAATAGAGGTGGAACCTGGTTGGTGCAGCAAGCTCTTCGCAGAGTGCTCCTTGCACTTGCTGGGCTGCAGAGCACAAATTAAAGCACAAGGATTTGGATAGAGCAGGGCTGGGAAGAATGGTTCATTCCCATAGTCTTCTCCTGGGATTGACAAGATGGTTTTAATTGCCACGCATTGTGTGAGCTGTCCTTCTGAAGCGTTTCATTCCGATTTGGAGATGCAGTGACCTCTCTGTGCACGTCTGCAGCTCAGCGGGTGGTGGCAGCAATCAGGGGATGAGCGGGGAGAGGGAACAGTCGGTGGTGGAGGAGGAGATGAGAGGAGAATAGTGCTTTGGTGCTTATGTCAATCTGAAAATACCGCAGAGATTATTGCACAGTGCAGCGCTCTGTGTAACGTTTGCTTTGTGCACTGCTAAGTCTGTGCTTGTTCCCGTGTCTCTACCTGCAATCTCATGGCTTTTAAGAAAACATTTCTTGCAGTTGCAAGGAAAGCAGCACAGCAACCATCGTCCTTTCACTTGCATTATTTCAGATAGTGGATCTTGGCCATTTTTCAGTAGGACTCATACCTTCCCAGTACCCTGGGAATGCACACAGGAGACCAACCTGGAATGAGCTGCTCACCAAATGAAATGCTCATCATTCCAATGTCAGCATGAGCTCCATACCTGCAGCATGGGACTGGGGATTTGATTCCTTTTTCTCAATGCTCCTCCTTTCTTCAATTTCACATGTGTCTCATTTATATATAACTTGCCTGAATATCGAAGGAAATAAGGCAGTTCTAATGTAACAGTTGACATACAGCCATATGCTGTGGTTGTCAGCTCTATGAAGCATCCTTGCACTCCGTGGTGTTCCGGCAGTGTTAGGATGGTGTGCTGGGAGCTGTAGATGCTGGATTGGCTGCAGGTCAGGGAATGCAGCATCCAGAGGTGACCTCATGTGGCCATACTTCATCTGCATCCCCTTCTGCATCTTCCCCTGGTGGTTTCACATTGCAAAGCCCCAGAAAGGCAGCAGTGCCCGGTGCTGGCAGCGCCGCTCCCTCTCTGCCTGCGTTGTGCTGCCCAAAGCCCAGCAGGATGCCTGCAGCACTCACTGCCAGTTCTGCTCGGCCCTTATCAGCTGCTTGCTGGGACAGCTTGAGAGATGCGAACGTCAGCTGCTATTGCATAAATTCCGATGTAGTAAATTAGCTATGACAAATGGAGCTGGATAACGAAGGTCAAGCACTTTTTTTCTTTTTAATTTCTTTTCTTTTTTTTTTTTTTGTGCGCAGTGCTTGACAGGCTTCAGCTGTAAGCCTTAGAGGTCTCCAAATTGTGTCCGCGTTAGAAGTGCATTAAAAACTGGTTTTGAGGGTTTCTTTACTCATTTAGAAACAGGCGTTAAAGATGATCGTAGGCAAAAGCGAGGCACCTCACTTCAGGGCAGGGATATGCTCTTCTTTCTGAGTGGGCTCTTGCCTGGAAGACCTTTTCCCTCTTGGCCCAGCTCCATCCCTAGCCTGGTTTTCAGGTGGATCACCAACTCCTGTCAGGCCAATGTGACTGCTGGAGGGGCAGTCTGGGGTGGCTTAAGCACTGCAGGGTGATGAGATGGACACCCCTCCCTGCCCCTCCTGCTGCCTTTCTGCCCCACTGCTGCAAGGCTGGGGCTGCACACAGGGCAGTGTGCTCCTAGGTGTGATTCAATGGGAACATAATGATTGCCCTTGAATCTCGTTAAAGCCTTGTCTTCGCAAAGGTTAATTTAGTGTCAAATTTGATGTGACAAGATTGTTTTTTAACCGTGATGGAGTGTTTAGGAAAGGTTTCCCATAACATGACTGTTTGCCTGCTGATAAGTACACGTTTCTTTTAGAGATCGCTTTGGAATATAATAGGGTAAGGATTGCTGAAGGCAAAGTTACATGGCTGTGTTGGCTGCCATGGTGGCCAGGCTGCTCCTGCTCGGCTCTGTGCCTGCACTCAGCTCCAGCCGCATCCCACAAGCAGCCCACAGCTGGGGCACATGTGGAGCCTCCTCCTTCAGCAGTGGGGTGAAGAGGGAGCATCCCAGGCTCTGTGCTCTTCTGACCAGAATCACGAATCGCTGTGAGCTGGGGGAGATGTGAGAGGTCCCTGCTGCTGGGACAGGGGTGCTACTGGCACACTGCAGAAGTCTGAAGGTAGTAAGTGGGGAAAGCTTTGCACTCCCAGAGCAGTGCCTGCATTTCCTTTTCTGTGTCCAAAACTCTTTTTTTTCCCTATCTGAAAGCTGTGTGTACTGCTCCACTTGCAATGCTCGCAGGTCTCAGTCTGTTGAATGCTTTCAGCCTCTTCCCTGGGGCACTTGTATGGAGCTGTGTTAGCAATTATGATATTTGCAAATCCTTGAAGCCATTCCTTTAGTTTTCAGCGCAGGGCTTTTTCAGATGTTTGTAGGTGCTGCAGGTGCCCTTGAATGGGGGATTTTACAGCGAGGAGAACCTTGCAATAACCAATTAGCAGCAGCAGAGGTTAGGAGCTGGCTGGTGAGGCTGCTATCTGGAGGAGCTGCGAGCAGCAGCCAAATTGAACTGCTGGAATCGGGTTAATGGAATTTCATGCTAGACTGAACTCAATGCAAACCCTACACTGTGGCATATTTCTAAAAATTAAAACCGAAGAAATTGTGAGATAGCTTTTACAAATGGTAGTTGAGCAAATGAGATAGCCCCCGGACCAATGAGGAGGTGCCAAGCAACTGATGAGATTCTGTGGTTAAAAAATATGGGGGTTTGTGAGGGCTCCTTAATAAGCAATTGTGATTGAACTGGCTCGGGTGCTGGGGGATGCAGAAGTGCTTTCTATTCTGTCCTTTCAAAATGAATTTGTTGCTTCCTGTGTTCAGCCTGAGCTGGCACAGGAGGGCAGTTCTCTCTGATATCAGATAGTAACCGTGTTGGAGCTCAATAAAAATTCCTACATTTTACATTAAAATATTTGTATTCATCTGTTCTTCGCTCACAAGGTGCAAACAGTGGTCAGCTCTGTGAGGACAAAGCTCAGTGAAGCCCCACTTTACGCTTTGGGTGGCCCTGACCACGCTATGGGGCAGAATTTGGGGCAGCAGTGGGGGCTCAGAACATGGAGTGCTCCTCATCAGTGGTGTGTGGTTTGGGTCTGAGAGCATCCATGGGGATCTGAGGGCAGCATGAAGATCTGAGGACATCTTTGGGGTTCTGAGGGCAGTTCAGTGTTTTTATGACAACCCCTCCATGCCCTTTCCAGTAATTTTTGTCTCTGTCTTTACAGAGGGCCAAGATTGGCACGGGCTCCAAGGCTGTGGATGAGAAGACGACAAACGCCATTTCTAAGTTCGATAACAACGGGAGCAGAGATCGGATGAAGCTCTCGGATTTCAATTTCTTGATGGTTCTGGGGAAAGGAAGCTTTGGGAAGGTGCGGTAGGATGTGTGCATTTGCACACTTTGCACTTAAATGTTTGCAGTGCTGTGGTGTGTGGCTGCAGGCAGGACGGGAGCTCCGTGGGCTGTGCTGAGTCAAGGTCAGCTCTGAAACTGCCAAATTTGGCCACCACAAATGAGACTCTGTGCTCGGGAACTGAGCTCTGTGCTCAGTTTGTCCTCTGCCTTTGAAATTCTTTTATTTGGCCTTTTTTCCCCTTTAATAATTACAAATAGGCACTAACATTTTAATTAATTTTCCAGACTGGCTCTGAGTGGTAACAGAATTTCATTCTTCCAGTAATTATGTGACTTGGAGCCTTCATTTTTCTTGGGATCTTGCCAACGTTGCCATGATTTCCATGAGAAATCCCAGCCCTTGGGTTGCTGCTGTGAGTTCCATGTGGGCTGGGCAGCTCTGTGCTGCCACGTGCTCCGGGGCCGCGGCACTGCGGTGACAGCCGGGCTGACGTGCTCTGATTAGCAAAGTGCTTTAATTGCAGGGAACACGGAGTGTAAACCTCCTGAGTGGAGGCAGACGGGAGCACAGGGGGAGCAGTGCTAACTCACCTGCACAGAGCAAAGCACCGTGGCACCGCATCCCTCCCCACTCCCCATACTCCCCTCCTGGTGTGTGCAGCACCCCTGGAGATGAGCAGAGGCGCTGCTGGGGCATTGGGTGCTGCTGCTCTGCTCTGTGCTTTGCATGCTCTCTGCAGGTGGGTGAGCAGCAAGTGCTGTGCGTGCATCTGTGCTTCTCCCAACTTAGCAGTGCAGCTCAGCTGCTTGCAAGCACAGCACAGGGTGCAGCAGCAGCTCTCTGCCCAGGGCTGGTATGTAGGTGCAGAGTGCCCTGTCTTTACAGAGCCAAAATCCTGGCTCTGAGCAACAGCCTTTGCTTTTCTCTCCCGCCCTCCCAGCAAATAATCTTTTAAAGTCTACTGCTTGGCATCTGGAAGCTGTCGTTGTTTTTATTCCCTCTTCTTCCTTCTTTTAATTTGAGAAACATTAACAAACCCTTCAGTCGGCATCATGGCTTATATAAGGGAATGTGTGACAGAAACTGTTCCCTGGAACAGAATGTTATAAATATGCTAATTAGCGCTTATTAAAACCGAATGTTGGGAGATGCAGCCTCAGCCTCACGTGTGCCTGCACTCTGCTGGAGCCGTGCATTGCATTTAGGGCCACCCAAGCACCGTTGGTCCTACAGCCCTGATGCTTCCCCAGGGCCAGCAGAAGAGCAGCAGCAGCAGCTCACTGCCCTTGGGCACCACTGCCAACCCTGAGCACAGTCCTGCTGAAAGGGGGAATTGTTTCAGACTAAAAGAGGGGACGTTTAGATTGGACAGAAAAAAGAAGTTGTTGATGCTAAGGGCAGTGAGGAATGGCACAAGGTGCCCAGAGAGGTGGCAGTGCCCCATCCCTGCACGCACCCATGGTCAGATTGGACGGGGCTCTGAGCACTGATGGAGCTGTGGGTGTCCCTGCTCAGTGCAGGGAGTGGGACCAGATGGCCTTTAGAGGTCCCTTCCAACTGAAGCCGATCTGTGATGCTATGATTCAATGATTCTGTGGCTGCTACGTCCTACTTTCATCACTGCTCTGCCATGACCATGCAGGGTGAGCAATAGCCACACATTGGCCTCCCTTCCTTTGCACTCAGCATCAGAACATCTCCAATTATTACGCTGGAGCATTCCCAAACAAATGCTATGTATTACAGGAATAAGTCAAGTGCAATATTAGCTGTTTGTGCAGGAGTGCTGTGGGATGAAGGCTCAGCTCAGGTCTTGTTACACTCTGGAAAATGGGACCGACCCCTGGGCACGTGGCTCCCATGGGTGTCCCTGTCCTCAGGGCTGCAAGTGGTGCCAGCACTGCCCCCGGCTTGGCACGGGGATGGGAGCTGTTCCCGGCTGAGGAACACGGCGCTTGGCACAGCCCACCCTGGGTTTGCTTTGCTGTAATATAAATAGAGAGGAGTTGAATTCTGAGGCTTGCTCATATTTTTGCAGCTAATCAATCTGTCGTGCTATCAAGCTGTCAGTTGTTTCTGGGATTTTAGGTTGTTTTTTTTCTGATAATTTTGCCTCTACAGTTATGGTTTAGAGTGTGATGGGAGACAGTTTTCCTGTCCCATGAACATCTTCCATCTGTGAGATGCTGTCCCCAGTGTGGGATGTGGCTGAGGGCCAGCAGCTGGCACGTGTAGGCACAGCAGGGGCCGGGACTTGGCTCTGT
This sequence comes from Tympanuchus pallidicinctus, assembly GCF_026119805.1. Classification (NCBI taxonomy): domain Eukaryota; kingdom Metazoa; phylum Chordata; class Aves; order Galliformes; family Phasianidae; genus Tympanuchus; species Tympanuchus pallidicinctus. The sequence goes on along the minus strand of NW_026294699.1, from coordinate 8,512,502 downwards.
CTCACAATGGTGCTCCAGCTCTTAGGCATCTGCAGCAGTGAGCTTTCTTTGCATTCCTGCTGCTCTGCAAACCAGCATGTCCTGCACAGCACTGCTCGAGGCACTGGGTGAATGCACTTGTCCTAATCTTCTTGATTTGCAATGCAATGGGTACAAATCTGTGCTGTCACTAGCAGTGTTGCTGAAGCCTGCTAGTCAGCGGCTGTTCTTCTTTTGAGACTTCAGCTGTATCTGTGCTTCAGTCACCATAGGAACTGTGATGCCAGCACACTGAAGCCAGCCCGGTACAGCTCAGTGCAGGCTGCCTTGTGCATCTCCATGCGGGCTGCCTTGGGCAGTTTGGTGCAGGCTGGTAGCCCCTGCAGGTCCTGCTGCCCCTCTGCTGCTTGGAAACAGTCCCAGCCTGCTGCTGCTCAGGCAGGCTTTGTGCGCGATGTTCAGGTGTGGAAGTTATTCTCTCTCTGGGCAGTCTCTTCTGCATGCATGTGCAAACTTGTAGGGGTGACAGCATCCTGGGCAATACCAGTCTTGACTTACCCCTCTGGAGCTGCTCACTGTGCCAGCCCAGATGTGCAGAAGCAATGCAGTAATGTGGTGCTCTTCATCCCTTCTGCACACACGCTTGTATGTGCTCACACTCGGGCTGCCGGGTGCCTCTGGGCAGCATGCAGCACAGCTGAGTGCTGCCAGCTGCACAGAAGCCCTTTTGCCCTTCCCTTGTCAGGGCTGGGTCAGCTGGAACACCACTCTCATTGGAACATGACACATGAAACATTCACAGCCCTGTAAGGCCGCCAGCAGTTCTTCGCATCAACAGTGTGCTGGCAGCCTCTGCCCTGGGTTGGGAGCATGTGAGGATGTCGAGCTGTCACCCAGTGCCACACACTGCCATTTCCTGCTTCAAGCCTGTTCTCCAGCAGCTGCTTTTGGCCGTACATCTGATCTTTTCTACCTCCAGGGAAATTTCCTGGTTTACTTGTCCCCAAACACAGCCCATTACCAACAACAACATGCTCTCTTCCCTGACAGTCTCCAAGCAAAATGTCTGGGAAAGCAGCAGGATGCCTCCCAGCCCTGCTGCGCTCTGCAGTTCCTGTACTCCTCCTATGGGCCCCCCACAGGTCCATCCCTGCTGGCAACAGACACTGGGTTCAGAGTCCTAGTTTTATTTTTCTTGGAAAGGATTATGGATTTCGAGGTACATCCATGTGCTGACAGCACTGTGTGGGATCCTCTTACGGACACATAATGCTTCATTTTCTCTTAAAGTTCTCTTGGAGGGGCTGCTTCCCTTCTTTGCCAGCTTTGAACTGCCTCTGTCAGGTAAAAATCAGCCCCACTTTGTAACAATGTGCACAGTGTCGTACAAGTCTCAACTGCATATAGCCTGTGAAGCTAACAGGAGGAAAAGAACTGAAGGGTTCTGTTTGCCTGGACCTGCAGAGGGGGCACCCCTATGTCCCCAGCTTAATGCAGGGTGTGGGCCTGGAGGTGTGCTCAGTGCAAAGGACTCAGCTGCTGTGAAGCACCACAGGGCTGAGGGCAGGAGAAATGGAGTGCTGCTGTGGTCCTGGCCCCTGTGCCTTGCTGGGTGCAGCACAGCATCACTCCATTCTGCAGGATCTCCACCTCCTTTAAGCATCAGTGAGAACATAAATCCGATCTTGAAGCACTGCTGTCAGCCTGCTTTGAGTGCTGCCAACGGATGGCAGCCGCGTGTGTTCGTTGCAATCCTATGCCCCCCCGCCGATGGAAATGTAAATGTCAGTGGCTTTTCCAAAGCACTTGGCGCTGAGCAGCCCTGATGCCTTCCTCAGCTCATGACAAGCAGTGTGGTGAGGACACCCACCTGGCACTGAGCCGGAGCCAAGTGCGTGCACCAAACCAAGGAGCAGCCGCATGCATTTGGAGAGCACTGCTCTGTGGGGCTGCAGCTCAGCTCTGAGAAGTGGGCAGCAGTGGGACTCTCTGTGCCGTGCCCCTGTGCCATGCCAGGACCCACAGCACATCCCATTCCTTGCGGTAAATAAAACCACAGATAGGTGAAAGCAGTGTAAAATGTGAGGTGGAACAGATTCTTGGCTGGGCGGTGGGCTGGCTCACAGGGAGGTTGTGAGCACTGTGCAGGGTATGCGCGAGGCAGGGGAAGCTCGCTGGGTTTGGATGCCATTGGCTTACAGTAATTCTTTCTGCTGCACATTTCTACCATTCCGTGATCTGCTGGGCTCTGTGCTCATGCTCTGGGTGCATTCTGCTGGCACTGAGGGTGCTCTCCCCACCTGTGGGTGCCAATCCTCATGTGGAGGGCTCAGGGGATTCACCCCAGGGCTGGGCAGTGAGCACGTCAGTGTGTTATTTGTTAGGGTTAAGACTGCTGGATGAAGCTTTCCCAGTGCTTTTGGAAGTACTACTGAGAGCTGTCTGCATTCTTTGGCACCTGAATCTCTTTTCATGACTGTGATAGGAGCTGTACAATGACAACCAGGCTGTGGGTTTCTGAGTGCTGGCAGTGACAAGCTGGGAATAAGACAGGTACGCATTTCCCTGCATCTGCTGTCATCTGCCCCACTCAGGTGATGCTGGCTGAGAGGAAGGGCACGGATGAACTCTACGCCGTGAAGATCCTGAAGAAGGACGTGGTCATCCAGGACGACGACGTGGAGTGCACCATGGTTGAGAAGCGTGTGCTGGCACTCTCTGGAAAGCCCCCATTCCTGACCCAGCTCCACTCCTGCTTCCAGACCATGGTGAGTGCTGAAATATCCTGCATTGTGCTGTGCACATTGGGGTCCCTTGGCATCACCCTTGCTGTGGGCAGAAACCCCTTTTGGAGACCCAGCATCACCAGGTAGCAGCACTGATGCCTTCCTGGTAACCAGTGCGGCCTGTTGGAGTGGTGACAGTGCTATTCACAAGGATTGCATTTAATCTCAGAAATTTCATTTACCAAACACATTCTTAAAGGGTGCAGGCTGGCTTTGAAGCAGTTATGGAAATATGGCAAGGAAGGGGAAGCTGTTTCACACAGCATCTCCGTGGCATCTGAACTGAAGTCAGTGCTGGGTTGCTCCTGGCAGACCCATAGAACCTTTGTGGCAATTATGCCTGTAATGTAACCAAAATGTACAGTGGGGTGTATTACCAAATGCTGCACAGAGCACTTGGGTTTCTGGGACCGCTGCCCAGAGCATCCCTCCCAGCCTGGGCTGCACAGTTAAGAGCGGGATAGGGGGACTAAATGAAGGATTAATTAAAGGAAGGGCTAATTAGAGGAAGGAGGACATTGGAAGGAGCCCCAGGAAAGGACATGTGCCAGCTCCCTGCAGGTCTTGGGGTGCTCTATGCTGCTGCTAGGTGATGCTCCAGTCCCACAGAGCTATCCCCCTCCCATAGCCACAGCCAGCACCAGTCCACATGACCCTGTCCTAGGCGTGGGCTGGCCACCATCTGCCTGCTCGGTTCAGGGTGGTTTTTTCCTGAAGCAGCAGCATTCCCTTCACCGCCCAAATGAGGAAAGCTCTAACGCTGCTTTTAGAGCTCAGCTGGCTGTTTCAAGAGATCATCCTTTTAATATCCTCCCTTCTTGAAGCTGACGATATGTTTAGGAAGCAGCTGCAGACATCACAGCCCGCTCTGCCTTGCTCTGGGGTCACCGTGTAGCAGTGTGGCTGCTCCCACCCTCAGCCCCAGGTGCTGTGTGTTGGGGTTGGCATACACAGAGTGCAATGTACAGAAATTCCCCATCATCTGACAAAGCTGAAATTGCTTTTCTATCCCATCCGTGCCACGTGTTGTACACAGCCCCTTCAGTGCTGTACAGAACTGTCACTGCTGCTCTGCATGTGGCCAAAGCAATGGGCAACTGAAGGAGTTACTATACAACAGTTGTTATGATAATGATCACGTTTGCATATCTTCTAGCTCCATGTCCTCAGCGTCCTAAATGCAGGGCAAGGGTTGTTTAGGAAGGAAATGTAGTGAAGAATGGGAATTATTATGTATTATGATGTAATGCTGCAAATATGAAGCTGTGCCTTTGCCCAAAGCTGTCGCTTTTCCCTCTACTCCAAAACATTCTGAGCCTATCAGGGGAAGCTGCCATGTCCAGGCCACTGCATTGGGCAATCTTGTCATCTTCTTTACGGCCGTCCCATTTAACTGTGAAAGATCCAAGGGAAGTAGCATCCCGGTGTGACCACCACAGCTCCTGAGCTCCGCACTGCTAGTGCTGTGCTGGCACTCTCTGCAAGATGCTGTGAGATGGGATGCAGCCACCCTCAGTGTTTTAATCTGCACTTCTGAGATTTGTGGAAATATTCAGGTCTTGTTTCTTACTGTGCTTTGCTTATGGCCCACACTTGTCACATTTCTCACAGTGTTGAAGGACTGGGCTTCCATCCAGCAGGAGTGCTGTTAGCAGGGAGCACAGGAGCCATGCAGCTGCTCAGAGCTGTGCCTTGCACTGGGACAGCAGGTTGCGGGGAAGGCACTTTAATAAAAAAATGGGAATTTCTCAGACCTGTATCTATGTGGCTGCTGCTGTATCTGCCTGCAAAGAAGTGTGACGATCAAGTCTGGAGCATTGGGCAGGAATGGCTGCAGCTCTGTGTGCACACGAGCTCCACCTGCACTCCATAGGGAGGGCAGCTGGGATGATTGTACTGCTGTGAAAAATTGGAGCTGTCATTTGCCTCCGCCAATGTTTGTGACCTCTGCAGGTTCCCTACTCTAATAGTTCTGCTGCTAATTGTTTGCTTTTTCCTCTAGGATCGCTTGTACTTTGTGATGGAATATGTGAACGGTGGGGACCTGATGTACCAGATCCAACAGGTCGGGAGGTTTAAGGAGCCACACGCTGTGTAAGTTCAGTGCCCAGGTGTGGTGCCTTCGGGGTGGGTATTTTTGTGCTCGTGTCATATTCCTGTAGCATAGTCCAAGGCTTCTGTGGTGCACATCCTAAGCACAACATGAGGGGAAATAAAGGGCAGCAGGAATGGAAGAGGTGAGGTGATTCCTTTTCTGTTGCTGAGGGTGCTGTGCCTGCAGCTCTTCTATAGGACATGTGGCACCTGTAAGTGCCTGAGGCAGTGAGCAGAGCCCAGGTGGGTTTAACCAGTGCAGTCCTTTGAGCACCCTGCAGCTCCAGCACAGCAGCCTTTAGGTATTCTCTAAAGGAAGCAGTGGCTCCTCTTATCTCCTGTGACTACAGATAACTTTTCAAGCTGCATTGCCAGCACTCAGTAACAAACAGCTATAGATCCCAGCTCTCTCTTAATGAGGATCAGTGTAATGAGGAATGACAGCCCCCTGCCAGCCCCCAGTGACCTGACCGCATCCCGGCCCGACGTGGTTATGCTGCGTCCCCTATGTGATGCCTGTCTGGTATCTTACTGTAGCGGCTGTCGTTATCCTTTGGCCATGCATGTCCTGTGTGTTTTTTTGTGGTGCAATTGGACGTGAAAGGTTTTCTTTTTGATTCATCTCCTTTAATTATCAGTCTTCCTTCTAAATCTTTCATTGCAGATTCTACGCAGCAGAAATAGCCATTGGCCTCTTCTTCCTGCAAAGCAAAGGCATAATTTACCGGTAGGTGAGCAAGTCCTGGGGACACCATGGGCTGTGAGAGCGGGGCTGGCCCCGGGTATGCCCTGCTCTGTGCCAGAGGAGCTGCAGCCCTGCTCCAAGTGTGTGCCCCAAAGGGAATAGGAGCCACACTGTGCAGCTGGGATCTGACAGGTGCTCAGCTTTGTTCCAGCTTTATAGGACAGAGAGCTCAGCAGAATGGTTCTGATGCTTCTCTTACCTCTGTCTCACACATTTGTCTCCATACAAAACTAGTGCTGCTGGCAGCAGTAGGGACTGATTCTGAGCTGTGTGCTTTGCTGTAGGGCAGTGGTTTCTTCTTATTAACATTAAAGTAACTGCTTATGAATGGCTTGTTCTGAGACTTGCAGTGCAAGTCTGTCACTTCCAACTCAGACACTGAACTTCTTTTCTGTTCACAATACGATGTGCAGTCCCCAGGGACTGCGAGTGGCTGTTGAGTGGGGGCCATGTCTTGGGGCTGGGTTAAGTACTGGCACTCAATGCCACCGTGCTCCCCTGCCCAGAGCATCCCCAGCACAGGACAGAGCATCCTAATGAGTGCCAGTGTCAAGCAGCACCGCCTGCTCTGCTCTGCAGGAAGAGAACAGCTGCGCTGCTGGGTTGTGCTGCTGAGATTGCTCTGAAGATGAAAGAAGTGGAGCAAAGCTGACACAAGGGATGGTTTTTGCCATCAGCTGTTGCAGAGATTCTGGGTCTGTCGGTCCCCAGTGCCCATCTCCTCCTCCGACCCCAAATGCCGACACGTGTGCAGCTGGCTTTGGCCCATCAAGCACTGTCTAGAAAAAAAATCGTTCTCTTGAAATCAGCAAGAAGTTGTAAATTAGGCTGTTCCTTTTATGGCTGTTACTTCTATCATGCTCTTACTTAACCAAACCAAGCTGAAGTGTGTCTGCGCTGGTGCTGCCCTTGTAGCCTTAACGCAGCCCTCAGGCAGGGTGCATCCTGCAGGCATCTGCAGCCCTGGAGCCCTCTGAGTAGCAGCCCCCTGCACAGAACCAGCATGGCACAGAGCACCTCACTGCATGGTGATGTATGCCTGGTAATGTGCAGATGGTGCCACATGGCTGCTGCAGAACTGCTCTTCAGCCTGGGTGTTCTATCCTGGGCAGTGCTGGGAGTTGAGTCAGGGATCTCCATAGCTGGAGCAGCCTCAGCTGTGCTCAGCTTTGACAGGGATGGTAGAGCTAACACAAACAGTATGTGGATGGGGATCAGAGGTAGTTGATTTGTATGTTTATGGGGGAGAAAGAACAGGTGATGCGGGGAGTTTTGCTGAGTATGTGCCTGCTTTGTTGCTGCTGAGCCTTAAGCAGACTTTGATTTTTCATAGGTGCAGCAAAAGCTCTGTGAAGTCTGTCTTGCTGCCATGCTAGAGCACTTTCTGTCATACACTTAAAAGTGATTTGCCCAGTGTGGTGTTCCCATGGGTTAAAAGTAAAATGAAAAAGTAAAATAAGCACTTAGTGCTGCCAGCTCTGGCTTGTCTGCGCTCTGCTTCCAAACGTGATCCTGGGCACGTGGCCACAGGATCAGAGCCGTTGCCGTGCTGCACAGCTACATGTGGGGCTGTCCATATCACTGCTTTGCTCTGATTGCAGAGACCTGAAGCTGGACAACGTGATGCTGGACAGTGAGGGGCACATCAAGATCGCGGACTTTGGCATGTGCAAAGAGAACATTTGGGATGGGGTGACCACCAAGACCTTCTGTGGCACCCCGGACTACATCGCACCCGAGGTGGGGGCAGAAGGCATGGGGTGGAGAGGGGGTGGTCCCTGGGACATGGCAGAGTTGGGGTGTGTGGTGAGGACAGTCTCCATGTCCACAGCTCAAAAGTGCCTAGAAATGATTGAGTGCTGGGTTACCATGGGACACTTAGCACAGCACCACGTGGGTGCAGGGTACTGTTGGATCTGTGACATTCAGGCAGGCAATCATGCCCAGATGCTTTAAACTAAAAGCATCCCTCTGAAATCCTCTCATTCTGCAGAATTTTCAGTAACAAGATTAATATTTATTCATTTAAATAATTGAGAGAAGAGATTCTCCTTGCTAGGACAGCGAGGTGCACCTGTGTGCCGCACCATCCTGCATTCTACTGCAGCCAGAGAGACTTAATTACCAACTCCAATGTGCACTGCATACCTTCATCCCACCAAGATTAATATTGGTGTCCTATCGCCTCTGTTGTTCGCTGTGATTAATATTCTTATAAAACAGGACAAATGGCCACTTCTCTCAGTATTTGGCAGGGCATTATCACTTACACTCTTATTTTCTTCTACTTGCTCTAATTATTTTTTTTTCCCCCCAGAAAAGAGAAACAGAATGAGAAATTGGGATGCAAATCACTACAGTATGCAGGGATCACACTGGAGGCTTCTGTCAGTGGAAGGGAACTTTAAGGATCTGTAATAACTCCTTTCAGGGCAGCTGGAGTGCAACACAGAGGAGCTTGGAAAGCTCTCGGTGGGGATATCTCTGAGGTCTGACCTCAGCAGGGCACAGGCCAGGCTGAGTGAATATTGTTTGTTTTTTTTCCTAATATTTCGTGCACAGTTGAGGACTGATGTATTTATTTATGTATTTATTTATTTAATGCCCACACTCTTTGCCTATGAAATGCCTTGTTTATAATTGCAGTTTCTCACCATTTTGGAGTCTTGGTGAATAACTTGTCCTTTTGACCTAGCCTACAGTGTGAAATCAGTTTGCATTGTGCTAATGGGTTAAAATTGGAAGTGTAATCCCATATTTGTGTTGTTTTCAGATAATTGCTTATCAGCCCTATGGGAAGTCAGTGGACTGGTGGGCATTTGGAGTCCTGCTCTATGAAATGTTGGCTGGCCAGGTAATTGAATTGTAATTGATTCCTATGGGAAGGTGCTAAATTCCATCATGAGAATATGCCGATATGTAATTTCTTTTGTTGCTGGGAAGCAGCGGGGCTCTGCTCTGTGTGGGAGATGGAGCTGTGGTTTGTAGGATGGGAGGTGGAGGACGGATGACAGGGGGACGTGGGCTGCATTCCTGGCTGTGCATTGCAGGAGCAGTGGGACCTCCAGTACATGGACGTGGGCTCCCCAGAGAAGTGTGTGTGTCCCATCCCTGGAGGTGCCTGAGGCCATGGATGGGCCCTGGGCAGCCTGAGCTGGGGGAGGCAACCAGCCCATGGCAGAGGTGGGGCTGGGAGATCCCTTCCAACACAGCCGTTCTGCGATGTTATGAATGGCACTGAGCCTCTGCTTGTTTTGCCCCAGGCTCCCTTTGAGGGAGAAGATGAAGACGAGCTCTTCCAGTCCATCATGGAACACAACGTGGCCTACCCAAAGTCCATGTCCAAGGAGGCGGTGGCAATCTGCAAAGGGGTAAGGGCTGGAAGCTGCATCTGTAAGGAGCAAACTACTCTGCCTGGCATTGCCAGGCTCAATATTAGGAACAATTACTTTCTGAAAGAGTGGTCAGCACTGACACAGGTTGCCTAGGGGGGTGGTGGAGTCACCATCTCTGGAAATGTTCAGGAACTGTGGAGCCGTGACTCTGAGGGACATGGTCAGTGGGCATGGTGGTGTCTTCCCACAGGACTTGCTGGCTGGCAGCAGGGCAGGGCTGTGCGGCTTTGCACTGATCAAAAATGACATTAATGTGACTTATAGTTTTTCCAAGTTCAGACACAAAGTCTTCATCCTGCAGATACTGACTTTAGGTATGACAGGTTTCTCGCTTGGAGCTGAAGTTCAGCATTGGTGGGCATCTCCCTTACACGAGGGCTGTTGTGTTCTCAGATCTCCTGACCTGCAGTGCCCTGAGCTCTCTGTGCCCCAGGTGTGGGCAGGATGTGCCCTGAGTTCCCTTTACATGAGATGGAGGGCCTCGGTCCTGGTGCTGTGCGCGTGGTTGGTGCTTGGCGCTGAGCCTCATCTCAGCCAGCCAGTGTCAAGCAGGGCTATAAATATGTTTGTGTAGGAATTTAAAAAATGTTAGCTTTTAATAGTTAATACTTAAAACATCTGAGTGTTCTATATCTCAAAATAGTGTTTCTATCTACAAACAAGACGTGAATCTTGTTGTCAGTGCTGCCATGGTATTTCAAAGTCCCTCTCCGGTTTTGCCGGAGTTCAGAGCTGTGCCACGAGCAGGACATCACTTCTCCATGAGAAGGTGCTGCTGGAGGTGTCCTGAGTCCCAGAGAATAAACAGAGCTGCGCAATCATCTCCAGCAGAACGCAGTAAAAACCACACTTGAATTTAGGAACCGCAGCATTGACCAAAGAGTTACCCCAAACTTCCTCACCCTCTCTCATTTCTCCTGGTGTTGGGGTTGGGGCAAGAGGGGACAGCCTGTGGCTGTGCAGGGTGGGAGGATGCTGTGTGATGCTGTGATCATCCTGCAGCGCCTGAGGGAGCAAGCGGAGCTGCAGTGGGGACAGATCGAGCTGTCTGCTTTGCTTTGCATGGCACCAGTCACAATCTGAATGCTGGAAGGAGACAAGAAGGAACCATGACTGGAACATCTGCTGTGTGTAGCTGCAGAAGCTTTTCTCACTTCTGGAAATGTGAAGCTGCATGGGAAGAGATTCCCATGCACAGAAAGCTTGGTGCTTTGTAATCCTTGGGTTTGGGCCACGCAGTGGTTCCCTGTGCACAACTACTGCTGTGGGGAAGCATGCAAATCTTGTGATGTTCTTTGCCAACATCAAAGTATTCATGAACTATTGTTGAGTTGGAAACAAAGTATTTGCATTTTCCTCTCAAACACAGCAAAATGCTCCTGAGTTCACTGAAGTGGTGTTGCATGTGTTGATACATGGTGTTTCTTTCGGAGGGGCAGAACCAGCCCAGAGACAAAGCAGCCCTAGGAGCCTCTCTGTGCAGATGTGAAGGGTCCAGTGTTCGCCTGCCATGCTCTCCCATTGCAGAGGAATATTGCTGCTCCTGCAGCTCAATACTGTGCAGGTGCTGGTCACCACTTGCTGTCAGTTCAGGTGTGATATTGTACAGCTCTGAGGTGAAGTGTCTGATGCTGAGAAACTGTGTGTCAGTGTGAACCAAGGAGCAAGTGTTTGTCTGCCCAGCAAGCGGGATGTGGATCTAACAGGACGCAGCTCCCTAGCTGCAGGTAGCACCAATTAGGAGATCAAATGGAGCATTTTCCTTCTCAGCTGTCAGCTCAGGTTTGGTCTGAGGGCTGATGCAGGAGCTGCTGTCCCAGTGGTGCAGGCACTTGGCCTTGCACCGGCCCCTGCATGGTAACAGCAGCCAGCTCCCATCACACCCTCTCCCCTTGCAGCTCGCAGAGCAGCGTCTGTGTGCACAGAGCCTTGGCATAGAGAGCAGCCCTTCTCCTTCCCATATGGAGGGTTTCACTGTGTCTGAGCAAAGCAGCCCTTTCCAGGTGCACAGATTGCTGCAAGCACATGCTCCCTCTGACTGTCGGGAGCAGAGGCGTAGCATGGCATGTTTTGCTGCCTGAGGTGTGCAGGGAGGTGTATTCTGAGCGGCATTCCCACTGCTGGCGCTGCCTGAGCAAAGCACTCAGTGCCTGCAGAGCCACCCGGGTGTCACAGTGTCCCTGTGAGCTGTGGCATGCTGTGGAGGAGTGGAAGGCTGAGCCATGGCGCTCAGCACCTGCTGCCTTCAGGAGCTGAAAATCACAGCTGCAGCTGAGCAAAGCCCTTAGGTCTCAGGGACCTTCCCATACCTCAGCCACCACAAACACCATCACAGGTGTCCATCAGCCTCCTTCCTCACCTGCAGGGCCTCAGAGAGTCTCAGGGATGGGGATTAAATCAACTTGTTCCTGTTTAATACAAGCAAAGCTCAATGATTACCTCATGTAAGCCTGGAGAATCAGTCTGCATGTTTATGGGTCCTATATATCAATAACAGATGGTGCCTTCGTGCTCACATGCGTAAAAGCACAATGGGAAAACAAGGAAATGTAATTTCTGGATGCGTCTATTGAAAATATTGGATTTGTGTGCTACAGTACAGCTCTGCTCAGCTTCACAGCAGGTATATGAAGTAGAAAATCCCGTGTGGTTCATTAATCAGGCTGAGCTGCTCTGCTTGCGGTGTGCATTGGTGGTGCAAGGAGGAAACTGTGGGTTTAACACCAACACTTCCGCTGAAGCAGGCGGTGTTTGTACGAAACCACTTCCAGCCCAGAGCAGCAGATAGGAAATGGAGTTCTGGCTGGGAGCAACCAGTTGGTACCTGAGCATTGGTTGTGCATAGAGCAACTGCAAAGCAGAGCAGTGCTGGATGCAGCCCCACTGCCCCACAGAGCCTGTGGGCACAGAGCTGCTCCCCATGCTGCTTCAGGACAAGCATGCAACACCGAAGACTGGAGGACAGACTTCTTTCCATTTTGGCTGAATGCAAACTAAGCCATTTGCAGCGACAGCCAAATCGCTCCATCAGTTTATTAGCACATTCCAGGCTCTCGCATTGTTGTCAGAGCTTTGCTTTAGGAAAACCTTATTGAATCACAGGCGGCTTTTTATGTTCCTGCTCCAGCACAGTGAGGTGGGATCAGATTGAACTGTCAGGATGCTGTCCAGAGCCTGTCGGGGGGAGGATGAGTTGCTTGCGTTTCACAGAGCTGACATCAGTGGGTCAGCCATGGACTGAGCCTCATTTTCCAGCAGGGTGGCTGTCAGCTCCACTCCTCCTTCCCATTTGTTAGGCGTGCTCTGCGCCTTCAGTGCTTTATAAATCTCTGGACTCTCCTTGTGCCTCCTGACACAGCTCCAAAAATGCCCCAGGACATGAATGTTCACACAGCAGCCCTTGGTTCCCACAGCCCCTGTCACTTTTCTTATTGAATAATGTGTGTGCCTTTTTCTCCACGTTGACTCTTTCATTAACAGCATGTCCCCACCTGTGCAGCCCGGGTCTGGAGAAGAGAGATCCCCTGGGGCTGATGGAAGCTTTGGAGGGCAGATTGTTCTTCTGAAATGGATGGTGGCCTTAAACATGAACCATGCTGCAAAACTGAGTTCTCGACACCCAGGCAGCCCTGTTGGAGTGGTGCTGGCAGGGGGTGGTGGCAGCACCACTGTGCAGGCTCCCAGCACAGAGTTACCAATGCCCACATCCCGGGCACTGCAGCATTGTTGGGGTGTCACCTCCCGCTGCCAGCCCTGGAGACACTTCATGGCACTCCATATGTGACAGCTGCTGCTTTCTCTCCCCGCAGCTCATGACCAAGCACCCTGCCAAGCGGCTGGGCTGCGGCCCGGAGGGGGAGCGCGACATCAAGGAGCACGCCTTCTTCCGCTACATCGACTGGGACAAGCTGGAGCGCAAGGAGATCCAGCCGCCCTTCAAGCCAAAGGCTGTAAGTGCTGCGCTCTGCGCTCCCCCTCCCTGCCACTACACAGTCCCCAGCCCCCTCATTGTGCCCACATGCACTCGTGTGGGTGCTGCCCGTGCCCCTATAGTGTGCAGGAACCCCCTGTGCACCCTGAGTCACCCTGAGGTTTGGCACCGCTGCGGTGAGAGCGGCACTCTGCTGCCACTGGGCACTCAGTCTTGCTCTTACAGGGCTAGCAGCACCACGTGCATCACTCGGATTTAATCACAGCGCGCCTCACTGTGCTGTCTCAGGGCTCAGCCTTCCTGTTTTCTCTCTCTAGCTGCACAGATCGCTCTCGTTTTTCCTCTGTCTAAACTTTACCATCCAGCTCTGCAGCGCCGTCTGCCCCCGGTGGCACCGCAGCTGTGTTTCCCTCTGCAGCTTCTCTCCCAGGTGAACTCTGGAAGGCCGCAGCTGGTGTGGGTGTGAGCAGAGCTCGGAGCTGCAGTTCTGCACCATGCTGCTGTGTTGGGTGCGCTCAGCAATAGGGCTGTGTGTGCAGTGAGTGTGCTGCTGCAGGGCAGGGGCTGCCAGCAGGGTCAGCAAAGTGGGAGCATGATTTGTACAGAGCTCAGGATGGGTGAGGCCATCAGTGCTGCAAGGGACAGGCAGGAGATGCAGAGCCCTGCGAGCCCATTGGCTCTGTGCCCTTGCTGGGAACTGAAGTTTTACAGAAAAGAGCAAATCCAGAGTTAACTCTGATTGGCAAGGCTGAGACTGACAGGTATCCCCAGCAATGGAGGTTGGGGCATTGCTGGCTCACTTAATCCACCATGCTAGACCACATCTCAGTGCCTAGAGGTGGTTCCTGTGTTTGACTGAGCAAAGTCAGGGCACTCTGCACATTTTAATGTCACAGATGTGTTTGCAAACTCAGTCCCTGAGTAGTGTTGCCTTTGCACAGAGCTGGGGTACTGCTGACCTCAAAGCCTTCTGCTGCAGTGCCCACAATGTGTGCAGCCTCTCTGCTCTCATCAGGAGAACATGGGGAGGCACTGACTGCTACCGAAGCACATCAGTGCAGAAGCTGTTGGGCTGTGTGCATACATCATGATGTTCTGGCTTACAGTGGGACCTCGCCTTTGTGCAAACAATCCAGAGCTGAGAGCAGAGGCTGAGCTGCTACCTCGGGATGTAGGATGCTGGGCATTCCCTGCTCTGCAGAAGCTGCTCCTGAGGTCAGCAGCTGCTGTTGGCTCTCAGCTCTGTGCTCCCTCCCTGCCACCTGCCCTTTCCCCACAGTGCTGTTCTCTGCGTGCTGTGACACAGTGTTACTGCTTGTTTGTCTTGTCGCAGCTGAAAACAATTTAATTCTGCCTAAAGTGCTTTCTCACAGTTCTTATGTTTTAAAATATGCAGATTTTGTCCTGTTTTAAATGTCTTATTTCTTTAAAAATCCTTTTGATCACGGCCCGCAGAATGGGGCCCGTAAGCTGCTGCCTGTCATTGCACACGTATCGGCTGCCGGCGGGGGAACTGCAGTGCTGGGTAGCAGGGAGATTAATAGGAAGGTAGCACAGCTGGTTCGGGATTTAGGTAGGATTAAGCCAAGCCAGGTACTGCTGATAGCTGATATTTCAGAGCAATGCATCTGTGCTGCAAAGCGCTGCTCCTTCCGTGCCATCTGTGAGCACAATCAGAGCAGCACAGAAGGGAAAGTGGGGGGTTTGGGTGATGTTGGAATGCATTTGGGTGGGAAAGGCGCTGCTCAGGGACCTCTGGCTGCTTGTGCAGCACTGAGAATACCCTGCAGTGGGCTCTGCTCCCCCCTCAGAGCTGCTGCACCGTAACCCGCAGCAGGACAGCACACAGCCTTTGCCCTGAGCTGGAAATCAATCCCCAGGAGCTCATGCGCTGCTTCGTGCTTTGTGCTTGATTAACCTTTATCACAGAGACGGTAACGAGACAGATCAGGGCCTGAGCTGTCTGTGGTGTGCAGAAATGCTGTAGTTCTGACATGGGGCTGTGCTTGGCTGCTCCTGTGCTGGGCTTGTGCATAACAATTCCATCCCCAGATCCGCAGTTGCCCTGGGAAGTGTGCTTCCACTCGCCTGCTCTCCCCATCTCTCGTTGAGATAATTATTGTTTTTGGAACCTAATTACTCCTTTACTTTTCATAACGCCTGGTGATTTGAGAAGTCTTCTCATGCTGAAAGCACTGAAATCCCATGGCAGAGCACAGCATTGATCGCAACAGGACAGTGGTTCTAAAAAATGGCTTTTAATCTAATAATTTTAATAGCATAAATTACTATTCCTCTAATTACTTTGAATTAATTGATAGTGAGCTGCCATTTACAGACTTGGATTTGTAAAAGCTTAGGTTCTGAGGGCTCTCTGAGATTCCCCCCTGTCACTCAGCAGTATCCTCAGTGCATTGGGAAGAGTCTTCTTGCTGTTAATGGGGGAGGATGGCAGCAAACCCTACAGCAGGAAACTGCCTCAGCAGCTGCTCCATAACCTTGCTTAAAGCATGCTGAGCTGGGATCATTAACCAATCTCATGCTCCCAGAAATTGCTCCCAGCCTGCATGGGTACAGCCCTGCCCTGTCTCCTCCCAACGCTACTGAATAGGACCCCAAAAAAGGAGAACATCCATAGAGTGGCTGCGATGTGGCAACAGCCCACTCAGCCTTCTTGACTGCATCTCGGGGATCAATGGAGAATATTTTATGGTCCCTTTTGTCTCTATTTGAAATCAAGCTGAAGCTGATAAAATAAAAAGGCTATCTTTGAAACTGACAGGTTTATTTCTGCAGCCAGAAAAAAAAAAAAAAAAAAAAGTCATTTGGTGCTGGCTATAAATATTAGGCAGGACACGTTGAGGATTTATGTAAGATAAATTTCCACCCTCCCCCTTTCTCCATTCAGAGTGGAGTGATGCCTGTACATTAATACAGTGCTAACCGTGGTTTTTCATGACGTGGTGTTGGATAAACGTAAAGATTGACACTGTGTGTCTCTGTCCTTTAAAGAGGAACTTAATTTTAAGGGCTGTGAAAGGGTAGATAATAGCAGAACAAGGGAAAATGGTTTTAAGTTGAAGGAGGCAAGATTTAGATTGTATATCAGGGAAATACTTTACTGTGAGAGTGGTGAGGTGCTGGAACAGGCTGTCCAGAGAGTTTGTGGATGCCCCATCCCTGGAGGTGTTCATGACCAGGTTGGATGGGGCCCTGGGCAGCCTGGGCTGGTATGAAATGTGGAGATTGGTGGCCCTGCATGCGATGGGGGGTTGGAGCTTGATGATCCTTAAGATGCCTTCCAGCCCAACCCGTTCTATGATTCTACGATATGATTCTATGGGGCTGGCGGATGTTGTGTGGTCGGAGTGATGGAGATGCTGCCCCCTGTATCCATGGAACACTACAGCTAGATGCGAATTCGACAGTTTCCCCTCCGTGTATTCTTGCTGCATTGCACTGTGGTGGGAATCACCATTTGTCAGTATGTGTATTAAAAGTATAGTGGTGCCCTCCATCCCAAAACTGGCAGCACTGCCCAAGGATGCATTTTTGAGTCATGCCAATGGGGTTTGATGGTTTGAAGACGCACGTTGCCTTGCAGCACGGGGCTGCCCCACGTTTCCCTCACGTTTCGTAGAGCTCTGTCTTTTCTGCATTGTCAAAGTGCTGCACAGCCTTCAGAGTGCATTGGCAGTTGATATGATCTGCAGGTGAGCTGCTTATTAGCAGGTGAACCCCGTGCTGCCGCGTGTTCCTGCACTGATAACCTCCAGCACTGCAGACTCCGTGCTAATCTCACTCGCACTGTGCTTTATCACAGAGCTGAAGGCTGCTGACAGCATGGCCTAGAAAAGCCCCTGTCGCTTTGTTTCCGATGTGAGCTCCCAGGCTTTGTGCTGCCGGCAACTTCAATTTGAGGAATTTATTTTCTATTTTGATGTTAAGACGATGGCTTTCAGGAAGGCACTGGGCTGATGCTGACTTGTCAGACACCCAAAGCTTTGCAGAGATCCTGCACTGTGCTGGGCTGTGTGTCCTGGAGTGCAGACACACAGAAGCTGTGCTCAGAGCTGAGCCAGAGCTGCACAGGAGTGCACTGGGGACAAGGGCATGTGAGGGGGGAGTGCAGTGCAGTGCAGGAGAGTGGCTGTAGCTGGGGTTAAATGGACTCTGTTGTCACCTGTTGGACCTTTTCCAGAGAGCTGGAAATAAGGAGTGTCTCACTGTAGGAAAGTGGCAAGGGCTGCCCAGAGAGCACAGCAGCGGAAGCTGCGGGATGCTGCTGCTGCGTGCCCTGAAGCCTCCTTTCTGGCAGAGCCAGGCGCTGGGGGATGTTGAAGTGTATGTGTATTTGCTTTAATATTTCATTACGTTTAGTCTGATGTTTATTAAAAATGTAAATCTGTTTCCTCAGCAAATGTAAGTTAAATACCAGGAGAAACATCCCAGCACTTGGAGTGTGCGTTCTCCATAGGGAGATGGAGGGGAGGAGAGGTGAGGGCTGGGAGGTGCCATTCCTGCAGCTCTCCTGGGGAGCAGGGCCAGGGCAGCGCTGTGAGGGAATTCGGCCACCAGAAAGCAAAGTCATCAGCTGCAGCTCATTGGGATGTGAAACCCGTGTGCTGGGTGGCAACAGAGTGCAATTTGTAGCTGCTGCAGGAACCCGGCCTCCACCTGTTTATAGCTACCACTATTATTAATACATTAAATAATTCTAGCACGGGAAATTACAGGACCCTTGTTGTGATTGCTAAGGAAATTAAATAAAGTGTCTGGCATGTCGCCTGCTCCCGATCTCCCTGATTGCTGCAGGTGGAGATGCACTGATGGGTCCTTTGCTTCTGATATGCAATGGCCCTGGGGTAGCCCAGGGTGGTGCTGGCTGCAGGGGCTTCACTGTGCCGTGCCGGCAGCACCGTGCCAGGGTGGGCATGGACAGGGATGGGGAGGAGTTGGCAGTTCCAGCAGCACAGCCTGCAGGCAGCAGTGCCTTAGCTGGGGGGCTCTACAGGCAATGCAAGCCTCCTCCTCAAGCAGGAGCAGGGAGAAGCATCTTGGCAGCACCGGGTGAGAGCTTCCTATGCCAGCCAGGTGTAGGAGGAGGGCCTGAGCATGGATGTGTGCACAGTGAGACCTGGAACCATCACGGTCTTTAGCAGAGAAACTGCGTGTGCGTGGCACAGTGCGAGGTGGTGCAGGACTGCGTGCAGGCAAGGGAAAGCAGCAAGTAATTGCACTCCCATCTCATTGCTCCCTGCAATTCCTTGCCATGGTGCAGCCAGCAGTCCCTGCTTGTCTCCAGCTATCTCATGCAATAACATCACCTGATGACTAACAAAGCTCATACATGTTTTGCACCTTTTTCTTTTCTGCCATTGCTGCATTGAAATAACCCGCTCTGCGAGGTGTGCTGGGAGGGGTTGCTGCACACACCGCATCCGTTTGCTTTGTTTCTCCACCCACCATACGTTCTTTTCTTCCCCTCTCATAGTGTGGACGCAATGCTGAAAACTTCGACCGGTTTTTCACTCGCCATCCACCCGTGTTAACACCTCCTGACCAGGAAGTCATCAGGAACATTGACCAGTCAGAATTCGAAGGATTTTCCTTTTTTAACTCTGAGTTTTTTAAACCTGAAGCCAAGAGCTAAGTAGCTGTGTAGATCTCATCTTCATCATCCAGTCCCAACTGCTGCTGTGGTGACATTGCATTCATGGTTTTTCTTTAGTAATACTACTAGAGTGACCATATTTCAAAGCCAGAAGTGTCTTCACATAATTTCGGGCATGCCTGAAGTGTAAGTGATGTGCAGTAAGTAAAAACAATGTTTTTATCGATTTTTATTTGTAGAAAATGGAAATGGTTTATTGGCTACCAGGTAAAACGGACAGGTGTGGGCTACGACAACTAGGAGAAATCTCTTCAACACGTGCTTTGATTCCTGCTCTTCCCCTTCCAAGTCCTTTAATACGATTGTGAACGTTCCATCTGCAGCCTTCTGATCTTAGTGTGAGGAAGTGTTCCCTACCAGACCTCACCCCGTAGAGCTGGGGGCTGCGGGGCAGCTGGGGGCTGTGGGGCAGCTGGGGGCAGAGCTGGCTCGCCCTCTGGGTCTTCGGTAGCAGTGGTCAATGGCTGGGGAAGCAGCTCTGCTGTCAGCACAGATTTCTCCTGATTGTGCAATTTCCAGGTAGCAATTTTTTTTAATCGAACGAAACGTATCCAGTTATAAGCAGGATATTTTTAAAGAGCTGCTGTAGATGCTTTCAAATCCATGGTCACCCTAGTAAATAGCACACAATGTTGGTTCTCATAGCAAAACTTTTTTTTTTTTTTTTTTCAAATGCCAAAGCAATTGATGGAGTTTATTACCTGTGCTTTAAATGTGTCAAAAACAGTATTAACACGAATGAGATGCTATTTAACATTGAACAGTATTGTGAATTCTGCTGTGAAGCTTGTAAAGAGATGTTTCCACTAATATCCCAATTTTAAAAAGAAATGTCACTGGATATTTAAATCGCCTCCTTTTTATTTCTGGCATCAAAGACAAAGTTTCAGGATGGATGAATTTCTCTTGAAACAATAATGGCCTCACAGCTTCTTTTTTTTTTTACTGTTCTGCAGACGTTGGTGGGTGTCACTTTGTATCGACTTGCTTTAAGTTGTAATGTGCCAATTTATTATTTTTTTTCCAATACCGGTGATGATAATAATTAATAATAATAATAAAAAGAAAGTAAGAAATACCGTAAAAGAAACCTGCATTTGTCTGGAAGCACCTGTGCAGCCCTGGCCTTTGGGTGGAAGCACCCAGCGCTCGCCCATTGCTTTCAGCATCCGCCCCAGCGCAGCGCCACGCAGGATGGAAGCGCCGGGAGTGCGCCGCGTCACCGTGCGGCTGAGCCTGGTGGGATCTCGCCTTCTTCCTCTGAGCACAGGGAGAGGGGCTTCTCCTGGCAGAGGGGGCTGCTGCTCAGTGGCTCTTTGAACGCCTCAAACGGAGACAATCGTGGAAAGCACTGAGGGTTTCTGGAAGCTGTGGCCGCGGTTATCTCAGTGCCGCTATCTCAGTGCGGCAGTGTGCGCTGTGCCGGTGACTCATCGCCCTGCCTGCTCGCTCTCAAAGGAGCAGTTGTTAAAAGCAATTGGCAGTTTCAGCTGAAGAGGGATTACGGGGCTCTTGCTATCCTCCCTCTTCCTGAATGCGTGCAGAATTTCCTTTCTGTCTTTGGAAACCCAGCTTCTGCTCAATTGCTGCAGTTGGGATCACTGCGGGAACTTTCCAAACAGCATTGGACGGCAGCAGCAGGAGCTGGTTACAGCAGAGCATGAGGACAGGGACAGTCACTGTCCTGCTGCTCCCTGCCCTGCTCTGCTTCTCCGTACCTGCTGGAGTCCTGGAGCATTTCCAGCCATGAACCTCCCCTTCCTCCTCATCCCTGTTTACCAGCTCTGTGTGGCCAAACTCCATCCGCTCATGGGCTGTTCATCATCTTTGGCAGAAGCCAACTTGCTAGCAATTTTGGATGAAGCTCAAGGTAAGAATTCAGCAGAAGTTGCTTTGCTGTGCCTGCAGCTGGGCACCGCTGGCTGTGCCAAGGCCCCAGAGCAGGGCAAGGAGGAGGCAGGGCAGGGGCAGCCCCAGCCCTGACCTGGCACTACACAGCCATTTCTGCAGCCACTCACCCTAAGGACTCCTGGGTTGGGCACCCACTGCAGGGATGCAGCCCTGGCATCATCAGCCCTGCTCTGGAAGGCCAAGGGCTGCAGTGCGCAGGAGCCAGATGTGCACATTGGATTCCCCTTTGCAACTCTCCTACTGGGTAGGACAGAATCATCTCAGTGCTTGTTGGCTCAGTAGCCACTTGATGGTTCTACAGCCTATGTACCAATGGTCAGAGCCCTCTGCCCATTGCTGGTCCCACACTGACCCCTTCAGAGGCTGTCTTTTATCCAGGTCTGTCTAACACTTGTGTTTCTGCTGCTTTGCTCTTTATCTGCATCTGAAGTCTTCCCCTCCTCACTTCTGCACTATGCCCTGGATCCACCTCTGCTTCTTCTGTGTTGTTGGGAGGGGAGCATAGGGCTGCAGCACCTCTCAGCTGCCTCTCGTCCAAAGGGAAGAACCCAGCCAGGACTGTGACAGCAGGGCTCATGGATAACAAGATTTCATGTGCACATCCTGGCTTTTCTCCAGCTTCGTCTTACTCTCCTTGAGCTCCATCTCTGTGCTTCTTCCTACCTTGTCTTTTCTTGGACATCTTTGGCTCTCTTTACCTTCTGATCTGGAAAAGTTCCCACGTGATTCTCCCATTCTCCCCTTGCAGAGCACTGTCCCCACAAAGACATTGTGATCCTGGGCCACATCTCAAGGTTGGATTCATCTCCAGAGGGTCTCCAGATGTGGCTGCAGGGGAGGTGGGCTGGATGATTTGCCATATTCTGGCTGTGGCAGCTGGGCCAGGAGGAGTTGTGGTGAAGGCACAGCCCATTGCCCGTGTATTCCATCAGTGAGGAAAGCTGGTGGCTATGATGGCAGGCAGGAAGCGGTTCTTGTGGTGACGTGACAGCGCAAGTACAACGGTGCTGCCCCTCCAGAGCCTTCGGCAAGAGCTGGCACCACGAACAGAGCTGGCACCCTGGTGCTCAAAGGCAGAGAGGCTAAAGAAAAGCATTTGGCAGGTTCCTACATGGCACCAAGTGTAGCCCCTGGTTCAGCCCAGTGAATGCTGGCTGCAGGACTTGCGAAGTATCTCAGCACAGTCCTGCCAATGGGACTACAGTTCTTACAGCAGGTTATCAGTGTTAATTAAGACCATACCTTTTGGATGGTTTTTAATTTTGCTTGTTTGTTTGTTTGCTTGCTTGCTTGCCTACGATGTAGCTGCAAAATTGTTCTTTTTGTGACATTAAAATGATAAAAGGTTGCATATGTGGACTTTTTGTTCGTGGAGGTTTTAATGTATTTCTTATATACAGCCCTGCAGCAAATGACATCCTCAAATTAAATCAGTAAAACACTGTGTTGATCAATACCATACCGTAGAGGAGCCTAAATAGTGATGATGATGGTGAGAAGTAGAGCTCCAGGCGCCAGGACCCCTCGCAGCTGCTGGTTTGGCGCCAAATCTGCGCGGCGCTGTCCGCGGTGCTGATCCGTCCCGCAGCGCCCGCGGCCCCGCTCCCTTTGCCGAAGGCCGCACGGCCCGCGCTGCCCTCTTTAACTCTGTGCTTTCCGTTTGACAGAAGGACAAACGCGACACTTCCAACTTCGACAAAGAGTTCACCCGGCAGCCTGTGGAGCTCACGCCCACCGACAAACTCTTCATCATGAACTTGGACCAGAACGAGTTCGCTGGCTTCTCTTACACCAACCCGGAATTTGTCATTAACGTGTAGGCAACGGCACGGACGCCACCTCCCTGCTCCCGCAGCCCCAAACTCCAGCTCGCCCTGTAAATACCACACCAGTCTTCCGGGATCAGCAGTGCGTACATCCACACCCCGGCACGCAACGAGCGCTTGTTGTAGGAGGCCTCTGTGTGTGTGTGTCACCCGCTAGCTTGGTTGCCCTTGCTGGAAGCGCGCGGGGTTTTGAGTCAACAAGCAGTAATACTTCTAGGAACTGTAGTTGGTGGTGACTAATAGAGTTTTTAAACAGAAATATACCAAATTGCTACGGTCTTTGTAATTTTCGAAATCAGATGCTGAAATTCCTGTGAACTTAGGTATTCACAAATTGTTGCCATTGAATGCTAAGCATGGTTGATATTTTAAACCATTGTGCTGAAGCTTGCAATGACTGTGAACGTGTCTTAGAGGAACCTTTTGTTTGAGACATGGATACATTTGATCAGTGTGGAAACCTCTGCTTGTAGACATCTCTCAATGCCTTGTACATGCGGTCACACCGGCTCGCCGAGGCTGTCTTCCTCCCCAGCCTGCTGTAAGCGTGCGTTCCACCACATCCCCTCCTCTTTCTCAGGCATTAAGACTACAAAATGAATTCCATTAATGTTCTTGTAAATCAGAACAAATCTTTTTCTAAGTGAAAGGTAGGATTTTTTTTTTTTAACATCTGGAACAGTTTGCAGTTTTGATATACTCTGTCAGCACTCCCATAAATCCTTCTCCTGTTTTGTTTTGTTTTTTTTTCCACAGACACTGTCAAAATTTAACAGCTCTGTAAAAGATATTAATATTCTACCAAAACAAAACACATTTATATTCTCCGTTTACCAACTGAAAACACGCCCACTTCAAAGGGGCTGTACTGAGGGCTATTTATAAAGGTAACTTTTATACTTTATACCCTCTGCTACTATCTTAAAGGCTCAAAATCATGAACTTTGCAGGCATCCCGGCTTACCAGATTTCAGGCAAAATTCCTGGGGATTTTGTTCAGTAACCCAGGGCCTTCTGTATGGTTTCAAAAATCCCAGCCCAGAGGATACTGCTGTGCTGCAGACACATCTCCTGTGGTGCTGCCTCGTTCCCCTCCTGGTGCACGCGAGTTTGGTTGGTTTGCAAACCAAGCATGTATATTCTTTCAAACCTCGACCAATTCTAATGTAAATACACTTTGCTTCATGAATACGGGGGAAAAGCGGGGGCGGAATTTTATGAATCACAAGGAATCCTATCGAGGAGATTCTGGTTTGTAGATCTTTTGTAAACATCCAACTCTACCGTTTGCGATTATTTCTTTCTTCCAATGATTCCTGAAATGAAAAGGCTGCTGGAAGCTGGAGCTGTGCGTGGCCGAGCCGGCCCTGCTGCACGCTTTGGGATGTGTGAGCTCTGTTTGGAGTTCAGGTGCTGAGCTGGGCTCAAGAAAACCAAACAAAACACAGCAAAACTGCAAATTGTGCCAGATGTGCAAGGGAGCTTATGGGCAACTTTGCATCATGACCAGGGCGGTGAGAGGTAGCTTCTGATGGGAGTGCTCATAACTCCAGCACACGTCTCAGAAGACATCTCACCATCTTCTGCAGATCACAGTTGATGTTCAGAGCATGTATGTTACTGTAACTTTCAAGTCTGCTGCTGCAGAATTAGTATTCCTTCAATGGTGAATGTTTCCAATTTCTATACCTTCGGCTCTGAGGATGCTCCCATGGTGCAGTCGCTCAAGGGATGCTGTGGTGCTGCGGGCCTGACCCCATGAGAGCTGCTGCAGAGGGAGGGATCCCAGAACCTGGGGCAGGAGCCACACTTCTGCACGGAGCAGCTTTTCTTCAGCACTATGTCCGGGGTAGGGTGCAGGGTGTGAGCACTGCTGACACTGTCCACTCTGTTATGTGCAAAGCTCTTAACTTAAAGTTTATTTCCAGATAACCTGATTCTTCTATGCAGAAATGTAAAATGGGATCTACCCTGCACAGATGCTGGGATCTGTGTGAACTCCTGCAAGGAAGGGTAGAGTGGCAGTGGCTGACTCATCTCTTGCCATGATTTGATGATTTAATCTTTAGTGCCGGATGGGGAAAGCAGTACTGCAGGAAGAGACTCAGATCCAAGAGCCTTCAGGAGATGCTGAAAGGCACCGGGTGCTCTGCCACTGACACTGAGTGGGGTGTGGGCTGCCTTGGGGGACTCACTGTGGGGCAGGGGCAAAACCATCTCCAGTGGCTGCTCTTCCCCACTGCTGCTACGGAATAGGAAAGGGCTGTTGGGGCCAGGGTGTGAGGGCTGTGAAATGTATCTGGTGTGCCATGTTCTCAGGGTGGTCTCAGAGTGATGAGGCTCTGGCACTGTTGCCTAGAGAGCCATGGGTGCCCTGAGCACCTGAGCAGCCTGAGCTGGCAGGGGCAAACAGCCCACAGCAGGGGCTGTGAAGTCCCTTCCAACCCAATGGTGCTGTAAGTGTATGGAAATTTCATGTAAGGCAAGGCAAAGGGCTGCTTGTCCTGCACTGCTGCATCCCGCAGGCCATCCCAAAGCACAGCTGCAGATGGAGCAGGAGTCTGCAGGCTCATAGAGACAAGGGATCACAAGGGAAGGGGGAAGTGACATGGAGCAGGGCAGCAGGGACTGCTCGCAGGCAGAGGCAGCAGAGAGGCTGTGTTGGGTCCCAGTTTGGTCCCAGGAACAAATGAAGAGCCATGATATCTAGCACAGAGTGCCAGGCTGCGGGGTTGTATCTGGAATGTGGAGCTGAGCCATACGAACCCAACGTGCTGCAGCTCCTCTGCTTTTGCTGTCTGCGGAACCTGTATCAGCAAAGGCAGCAAGAAGCGTCTTGCTCCATGCAGGAAAGTGTCATCCAAGCTGTTTATTTCTGATCACTTTCAAACTGGCAATTAAAACAAGGAGGAAAAAAAAAAAAAAAAGAAAAAAAAAAAGAAAAAAAAAAAGAAAATGTTTGTTGTTGAACA
Organism: Tympanuchus pallidicinctus; assembly: GCF_026119805.1. Classification (NCBI taxonomy): domain Eukaryota; kingdom Metazoa; phylum Chordata; class Aves; order Galliformes; family Phasianidae; genus Tympanuchus; species Tympanuchus pallidicinctus. Next base: position 8,487,189 of record NW_026294699.1, on the reverse strand, counting down.
GTTTGTGTTTGTGAATTTGATTTCACCTGCAAGTATTTGATGACTTTTCTACATCCTAGACTACCTGCTGTATGTTTGTCGAAGGATTCTCATAAAGACCTCCTTTTAGATGGGCATATACTCTTTATTCTATTTGCTGCATGTTTGAAAAACATAAAATAAAATGTATAATTTTAAAGAAACCTTGTGCAGTTGCATTTCTTTGCTTGCAGGGCTCAGTTCGTACATGGGGAAGGGTCCCAGAGGGTGACTGGCTCTGGCTGCTGCTCTGTGGTGTGGCCCCAGGAGCAGATGCTGAAACCTTGCAGCACCTTTGTAACAAAGGTGCAGATCTGTACAGAAAGAGAGCATCACCAAAAGCACAGGAGCGTGGTCCAGGACTGGAAACCTACAGCAGGAGCTGTACTTAAGGATGCACATAGACCACAAGGGAAGGAAAGTGTTGGTTGTTTGGCTTTTCAACTATTTTCTGACTAAGGCTAGGATAAGTTAACAGTACTGCAGGTGCTCTTTCAAGCACCCTGTGAGCACTCCATGGCATCACAGCATGCAGGGGGTTAGGGGCCTAGTTTGGGGCATGCATCTCTCCCTGCTCCCCAGCAAGAGGCCTGAGCATTCTGGTTTGATGTCTCTGCACACACAAAGGCTGATATCTGGGGTGAGATTGGTTAGAGGAACACTCCAAGGTGGCTGGCAATGCCAAAGCCAGCCCAAGGGCAAAGCTGGGGTGTGACCGCAGTGAGGAGAGCAGGCAGGGACAGATGGGGGCCACCAGGGCTCTGTTGACCATCCCTGCCCGTGTGGCTTTGGAGGCCTGTGTGGCCACCAGAGGCTGCCCCTGATGGCATAGGGACAATCCCTCAAAGCAAGAGAGTGCAGTGGGATGGGGTGGCCAAGGGCTGGACTTCTCTCGTGTGACCCCAGTACACGATCTCAGCAGTGCAGTGCCTGCAGTGCTGTGCCCCTGTCGGAAACACTCCTGAGCTTCAGCCATTCTGGCTTCTGCAAGTGAAACATTTGGTTTTGTGACACTTTCCTTAATTATGGGAGCTAATGACAAAACCATTGTGACAAATGACTCAGCTTTTGATAGTGAAGTTAATTAATTCTGAAGTTAGAGTCTCCATCAGAGTATCTGGAAAAACCCGATTAAGAAGTCTGCTTACCCAGTGTGACGTGGGCAGCAGAAACCTCAGTGCCTGTGACAGCCCAGGTGAAACCCTCCCCACCGGGGCCAGGGGGCGATTTGGTCAGAGCAGGGAGAAGAAAGGCTGAGCACGAGCATGGTAAATGCCTCCCTTTTCTCTATCCATCAAAGGCATCTGGGGGAACGCGGCCTCGTTAGTGTTTGAATGAGTGACCAGCAGCAGCTCAGCGTTACACGCTGACCTTCAAGAGCCGTCTCCCTGAAGCCATCTTTCATCTCTTTCATTTGCATTACAATCCTGTTTGCCTCATTATTCGTTATCCGCTTCTTCTTCAAAGAATTTAAATGGAATCAATTAAATTGTGGTGGGTTGGAGGAGCAGCAAACCTTCGATTGGTGCTCGGAGTGATCCAGCTGGATTCAGCCTTCAAAATATCTCTTCATCTACTGCTATTTGTTCCTTTGTTACTTGTATGCTACAGTTGCCTTACAGAATCCCTTTGATCTTCCTCCCTCCCACCGTCCCAGCACACCACGCTCCGCACAGACGCCGCTCTCCCTGTGACCTTGGGAATGGGATTCCCTAATCCCTTCCATGGGCTGCGGCCAGGCTGTCCTTTGGTGCTGCTGTGTTGGGAAGAAGCTGACCTGTACATTGTTCACGGAGCAGCTGGGAACCCTGGGCGCTGGCATGGAGTTTGCTGCCCCGTGTCATCCGCTTCCCTGCGCTGGGCTTGTTTTGTCCTCCCAGTGTATGGGAAAGGGGTAAAAAAGATGCAATTGTGGTGCATGCCAGCAGTGCATGGGAAAGCAGAGGTGTGGACAAAGCAGCACGGCCTTCAGCATGCAGCAGCTGATGGCTATTCACCCGCGTCTCCAGATAATCCACATGCCTCTCATTTGCCCATGCATGGCCGCTCCTGCGTAGCCTGTGCATGTTCCCATGATAGGCAGCCTTAATAAGAGAAGGTTTCTGTTTCTCTCCCCTGCTATTTTTATTGCTATCAAACTGTAGGAAGCCCAGCAGGGAGCTGCAGAGCCGGTAGGCAGCTGCACAGGCGGGCAGCGTGTGAGCCGGACGCACTGCAGACAGCGGGCAGAGAGCTGCTGCACCATGAATACGTCCCAGCAAAGTCCTTATCTCATGTCGCTCCCCCTGTTCTGGGGTGGCCAGAGGCAGCTGAGCCAGTGAGACCACAGCACAGAGAACCAACCCAAACCCAGTTGCACACAGGGTAGGGATGTGCCAATCTCACTGCTGGGTCCCGTTAGCACAGGACTGCACCCAATGCTCCCAAAGCATGTGCAGATAAAAATAATCCATGCGTAGGAGGGAGGAAGGATGAACCTACTTATAGGAAGGGGAAGGATGAAGCCGTGTGCCAAAGGGTCTGCAACCCCCGCCCCTGGGAGCCTGAGGAGCAGGAAGGTGCAGGCAAGGCAAGGTCAGAGCTCAGCAACGCGCTGCATTGCTAACAACCTCAGCTCACCACGGATCAGCATCTCTCTTCCTTCAAGGAAAGAAATCTAATCCAGTGAGGGATTATTTCTGACTACCTTCTTTCTGTCACTTTGCCAGTTTAAAAGCAACAGAGCTTTCATCACTGGAGTTGGAAGGACAAAGCCAAACAGATCTTGGTTTAGGACATTTTTGTCTGCAAGGACTGCTTGTTTTTTCCTGCACAACTCAAATCTTTGCAGCAGACTCTGGATTCTGTTATTTATTTCTGCTTTGCCCAGCTCAGAAGGGCACAGGCCCACAAGCAGGTGCCTGCTGACAGACGAAGCAATGAGCTGCAGGGAGCAGCTGGAGGGGACAGGGATGTGCCATCACAGCAAAGCCCTGCAGAACCTGAGCTGTGTGCCAGGGCAGTAAGGCCCCAAGTCCTTGTTGGCTTCACAGCCCCTTGCACATTCCCTAGGTCCCCCTGTGCTGATGCAAGGGGCAGAGCTCCACGCTCACTCCTGGGCCTGGCTCCGCCGTGCAGTGAAGATTGGAAAGGTGCAGGGCTTGGCAAAGGGGGTCCCATCCAGGGACCACAGCAATTCAAGACATGGACTTTGATTCTGTTGGAGCTCGCTTTGTTAAGAGCCTAGGAAACGGTACATGTGCACCCTGCACACACCTACACACACGATGTTAAAATAACACAATTAAGGCTGCAAAATCCCCCACTCGGAATGCAATTTGCAGCCCCTTCTCTGTAGGTGTGAGATCTTTTTGCTGCCTCCTCTCCGGGGCAGCTGCCCGCGTGCAGGACGGGGGCTGTGCAGGGCGCTGCTGCAGGGCCGCAGGCAGTGGGGGGTGACGTGTGACACGTTGCTGAGGCAGCATCCCTGAGTGGCACCCACCAAGAGCTTGGGTGGATGCTTCTGATCAAGCTTCCCAAGGGCCCACCTCTTCCTCCTCTTCAGGGGCCAATGTCCACCGTTCTATCCCGCTGGTGGAAGTGCAGGGGGGCACAGCTGCACTGCAGCTTTCCTGCTCAGCACGGCAGCAAACACAGCGCAGGGCCCGTGGCAGAGCAGCGCATCAACAGCCATCGCAGCAGCACACGATAGCGTGACGTCGTAATTAGAATGCCCCACCTAATGAGTATGCATAAAGGAGGTGATCTAGGGTTGTGGAAGGTTCTTAATTTTCTTACTTCTCAATACTTCATTTTTTGTAACCTTCATAGTTTTCCGTTTGCATTTTGGAAGTAAACAATTAGCATTTACACGGAGGTGCGTACAAATGGAGCTGGGAAGCACACGCTATGGGGTAAAGCATGCGTTCCCCTGTCTCACACGAAGCCCCTCAAAGACTATTAATCGGAGAGGTGGATATGTTATAGGGCTTCTTCAAAAGGTCGCATGAGTCATAAGCTCATCCAACTGGCTGCAAAAATGTTTGAGAGAGATGAGGAAACAGCAGAGAGAGAGAGAGAGAGAGAGGGTTTTACTGCAGGCAAACAATGAGGAGCGTGATGTGGAAGACATCCCCGGGTTTAATGTCTGTTTCCGGGCCCCCTGCTCTGCTCGGGCACTCGGGCAGGTGATGGACCCGGCTCCCCCGGGCAGGTAGCCGTGCTGGATGCGGGAGGTGGATCTACTGTCGGGGGGAGCCCGGGGCATTGCTGCGGTGTCCCCACCAGGCACACAGGTGTTCGGATCGCGCTCGGAGCAATGTCCCGGGGGGGGCAGCGGTTCCCGACGGCGGGGCAAAGCGGGGCCAGTGGAGTCCCCCCCCCCGGGTTTCGCCCCAACACATCGCCCCCCCAACCCGCCCCGGCTCCGTCCCCTGCGGGGGGAGGTTTCCCGGTGCCCCCCTCCCTGCACACCACCCCTCGCGGCCCGCCCTCCGCTGCCCCCCGCCCCCGCCGCCCCCCGCGGCTGCCTTGGGCCGGGCGGCGCGGGGGAGGCGCCGCGAGAGGCTCCGCGCTCCCCGCCGCGGGCGCACGGCGGAGCCGCTCCGCTCCGCGCCGCCGTCGCTCGGGCCATGCCGGCCGGGAGCCCCGGGGCTCGGCGGCCCCGCGCTGCGCCGCCGCGGGGGCCCGGCTCGGCGCGGGCCGCGGGGGCATGAGGCGCCGGGCGCGGAGAGCGGCGGCGGGCGGCGGCGCCGGCCCTTCCCCTGCGAGCCGCCGCCGTAGGATGAAGCAGCATGAGGATGTGTGACAGAGGCGTCCAGATGCTCATCACCACGGTGGGAGCCTTCGCAGCCTTCAGCCTGATGACCATCGCCGTGGGCACCGACTACTGGCTCTACTCGCGCGGCGTGTGCAGGACTAAGTCCGGCGGCGACAACGACACGAGCCGCAAGAACGAGGAGGTGATGACCCACTCGGGGCTCTGGAGGACGTGCTGCCTGGAAGGTACCGACCGCCCCCGGCCGCCCGCCGGGGCCCGGCCCAAGAAGCTCGGGGGAGGGCAGGGATGCCCCGGACCCCCGCCCCACGTCCGGACCCCCGCCCGGAGACGATGCGCTCGGCGGTGCCGCGCTGCGGGCGGGGGAAACTTTGCGGGCGGCTCCCGCGCGAGGAACACGGGGTGCCGGGGGGGTTCCCCCCGTGTCGGGAAGCGGTGCCGGCTGCGGGCGGCCGCGGTGCGTACCCCGAGCGGCGGCGCCGTGCGGCGGGGCCGGGGCTGGGCGGCCACAGGTTCTTCTCTCTCTCCGGGCCCTGGGGCTGCTTTAACGGGAATCGAGCGGTGAGCGCATCTCTAAGCCGCTCCCGGCGGGGGCTCTGCGGGCACCGTGTTCGCGCCGAGGGTAACACGCTGAGCCCGCGGCCGCCCCCCGGGAGCGGGGCCGGCCCTACGCCGCCGAGCGGCACGGCGTCCTGCTGCTGCCCCGCCGCTGCTCGGCCCTGCGTCCCTCGGGGACCGCGCCCCAAGGCTGCCCCCCCTTCTGCCCTCACGGCTCTGCCCTTGCAGCGGCAGCACCCTCTGTTGTCCCGCAGCTCTGCCTGCTGCTCCGGGGGTGCCGTCAGTCCGAAGTTCCTGGCTGAGATTTGTGTGAGCACCAACAGGCAGCGCTCAAACGTGAGCCTGAGTGGAGTCCAGGTGCTGGCACCTGTGCAGCAAAAAATGGCCGATGGGATCACCCTAACTTTTAAAATGAACAGCAGCATCTGGTGCCCTGCATGCTAATGGGCTGCACTCCGTTCTGCGGCCCTGGGGGTGCCGAGCTCCCCCCACCCCAGGAGAGGATCTGCTGACATGGGGGCAAGCGAGCAGAGCACTGAGCTGCGCCCACTGCCTCAGAAAGTTCTCGGTGAGTCACAGCCACAGCTGCAGGAATACCCTGCGTGCTCCTGTGCTCGGCCCTAGGCCCACTGTAGGCAGTCGAAGCTCTCCTATTGAATCAAGGAGGGTTTGGATCATGCTCTAATTCCATAATAAGTAATTGACAATAATCTGTCTCCCCTCTCAGGCTGAGGGAGCAGAGGAGGCAGCAGACAGGGCTGTGAGAGATGGGATCACTGAAAGCATGAGTAATTTCTAAAATTCTTATTTTTGCTGGCTGTGGTTTTCTTCAGTGAATGTTTTATGTTTCCCTCACTGCCATAAATCACTGCTTTGGAAGGAGCCAGTGCAACCCTGGTCTCTTGGGCACAGCACATTCAGGAAAGGGCTTAGCGCTGAATCACAGATCCTCACCCTGAGCGTGGCACAGGAGGGCAGGGGACACCGAGCTGAGATTTGAGTAGGGAGGTCCCAACTGGGGGTCCAACCCCACCCCACCTTGTGTTGGGGCAGCATGTGGAGCCCAGGTGCCCTGGTGCTGGGGGACATGTTGGTGCTGGGTGCAGGAACACCATGTGCCATGTTCTGCTCAGGGCCATTCCTGCATTAGGGAGAGGAACTCGGGGGAAAGGGGGCAGAGGGGCAAGGCAGCCCCTCCTCCTGGCCGGGGCTTCATCATTCTGCTGCTTCTGTGCATTCATCACATCTAGCTTACAGAATAAGGACTGTTGCATATTGTGAACTCTCTCCCCGTGGTGAACCTGGCCGTGGGGTGCTGGGAGCACGCAGCACCAAGCAGAGCTCTGTGCATTGGGGTGCGCCTGGGCCTGGAGATTTCTGCTGCTGACAGGGGTTTAGCGTGCGCTGCGACAGAGGAATTAAGCGTTGCTCCGCTCCTCGCCTGCCTGCGTGCGTGCAGCGGATTATTGAAATGACCGAGCGGCGCCGGGTGCGCGGCATCGCAGCGCTCTGTGAGCCCACAGCAGCAGCACGCAGCCCTGCGTGGGAGCTGCGTCACGTGGCTGCGCTGAGCCCATGGCAGGAGAGGATAAATCTTGAATGAAGCCGCAGCAGCAGAGCTGTGTGAGGCACCCACGCCGGCAAACACAAATTAGCGGCTGCCTCGACAGCGAGAACCCGGGCAGCGCTCTCCGTTGCTGCGCTGGCACAGCCTTTGCCGTACTGTACGTTGCAGTGTCTGAGTTGCACGCTGCAGGTTGGGGCCGGCTCCCCGGCATCGGGAGGCAGAGGAGGGAGGATGGCAGGGGTGGGGAATGCCGTGCTGGAAGTGCTGGAAGCGGGGCTGCCCCTTCTTCCTCTGGGAACAGGGAACGAAGTGCTTGGTGCTTCCGGAGCACCCTGACTGCTCCTTAGCGCCTACTTAGCAAATGCTCTGATGCCCCACTGGCCCCATCTGTCTGTCCATCCTGCTTTCTTCATCCGTCCTGCCAGGACGTGTCTTTGCCCCATGTGCCCTGCTGACTTCTTGTCCTGGGCTTGGATGGATGCAGGGGACACAGTGTCCCTCTTGCCTGGACCAATTCTCACATCCCACGGTAGCAGCAGGGCCACAATACATGACAGAGCCCATTTCTCCCCACTGAACTCAGAACTTTTCTTAGGTGTTTTTCATCTTCTTAGGGGAGTTTGGCTAAGAGTAAAAATCACTCTTTTGGATGTTGTCAGTGAGCAGCAGAGGGAGGACCGGGACCTGCCTGCCCCAAGTAATTCCCAGAACTGCCTTCACCTTCAGCCAGGGCCCACTCACTGCTCCCACATCTCTGCCCCTCTGCCCCTGCTGTTCTCACATCCCAACCCCATTGCAGCTGGGAATAAACAAACTCAGTCTCTTCTCCAATATGTCACCTCATGGGGCTCCTGCTTTACCTCTTGCACTCTAATTCTGACCAGCTTTCTTCTGCGGGGCACCTCTCTGGTGACTGCTCACCACCTCCCCACACCACTTCTTTGCTGTCATATCCAGCATGGCAACTGCAGCTCCTGAAGGCAAAGCCTTGGCCGTGCCTCTGCGGAATGACTGTGGGTAACTGAGTCCACCTCTGCACCTGTTCCCAGCACCCAACCCTCCTCCATCATTCCTGACTATTGCAGTTGGACTTTTCCCTGCCATTTACACCTTTTATCCACAGTTAATTCATATTATCGTTAATATTTTCCACAAAGACACAGTTGTAGCCCAATGCTGTTTCAGCAGCAGGTCCCACATAGAAACATCTCATTGGAAGGCAATTCACAATCTCTACAGTCTGCTTAATAAAGCACAATACCACTCTTTTACTTCTTCAGGACAGCTAAATCAAACAGCTTGTGGAGCTCTGAGTACGTTACATTAATGCCCTCCTTTGCAGCCCAGCCCATACTGCATGGGAGCAATGCAGCTCTGCTCCCCACAGGGTTGTTCCCACAGCACTGGTGCCACATGCCCCCACACAGCCATTGCCTGTGGGGATCTGCAGGGGCAGATTAACCGTAAAGCCAGCTGTTGTCCTCCAGAAACTCACCAGATTGCAAAGATGAATGAAAATTCCTTTTAGACCTTCAGAAAACTCCTTAGCCTGTCCTCCCAGTGCTACCGGGATGGAGTCCTTCAGCCCCACCAATTCCACGTGCACATTTAAGAGCAGCTGTTCAGCATCCTCCCTGATCCCTGTGGATCCCTGCGGAGACAGAGCTGCTTATCTCCCAGAAGAGCAATACCTGCTGCAGAAATCGTTGGGTGTCACTTCTGCTCGTGACTGACAGCTGTACTGCTGTCTCCCAGCAGTGGTGGGGAGCTCCTTTCTTTCGGCACAACTGAAGAATTTCTCCTTGTATTACTCAACCATGCAGGTTTATTTTAACCTACCCTGTTAGCTTGTATGTTCAGCCATGTGCATGTGATAACCGCTGTTTCCAATAGCAGGAGTCCCAGTTTTGGACTCTTTTAGTTGCAATTTTGAGTCTCTCTCTCCAGCAGTATCTAGCAGGGTGCAGGGAACTCCTGCCATGGTTCTCCACCTGCAGGGGTGGCTCTGCACTCTCCTCTCCTCCTGGCTGTGCCCACAGCTCCTCTGGACTCTGCAGAGCAGAGCTGCTCACACTGAAGGCGGCCGTGGGCAGTTAGCAGCTGCTGCTGGCCAGCCACCAGCTCCTGGAGCCTCACAGCCCTCTGAGGGAGGCCAAACAGAGAATTTCCCCAAGGTGACAGCAATATTGTTTCTGTTAGAAAGTTATTATCTTTAATTTTTAAAAGCGCCAAGCAAATGTCCGTGAGATTGCAATCAGCCATGATGGAGCACATTTTTGTGCTATTCATTATCAGCAGGTATTTAAGGAGCCGCTCATCCTGTTCTTCTGTCTGGATGCCATCTGTGATGGGCTCTCAGCAACACTCTGGCTGCCATTTAACACCTCTCCGTGGTGCTCACAGCCCCACTCGGCTGCAGTATCTGCGCTGGGGGTGAGTGGAGCAAAGGCCTCTGCCCCCATGCAGGGAGAGGCAATAGTGCAACAGGAATTAGATACAGAGGCACCTCAAATGGCAGCAATGGGGGAGGGTGAGGAGGGCACGTTTCCCATGCCCTGATGTAGTTTACACTCTGCAGGTTTAACCCCATCCTTCCTGCCCCCAAGGAAAAAGGTATGTGGGGATGGGCAGGGCTTGCGCCTAGTGCTGGGGGCAGAGATGGGTTAGGCAAAACTGCTGAGCATGGGACTCAGGTCAGATCTCTGACTTGGGCACCCCTACCCTTCATCTTGTTGAAGGTTATATTGCATACGCATTCATTACGCTCCTCCAATGGTGATGGCAATCAGACTGCCAGACCCCTGGCCTACTCCACACCCCTGTTTCTGTACCAAGAGCCATAGGAGCCTTTCTAGGCCAGAGCTGGGCCACAGCATATCCTGCTGCCATTGGAGGATCCCACTCTGCTCGTGCCCCAGCTCTGCTCTGAGATGGGTGTGTGGAGCAGCGGGCACAGCGCTCACCTCGTGGGATGTGCAGCAGCTGTCAGCACACCGCTCCCATCGTCTGGGGCAGCGTGGGGAGCCAGCTCCCACATTGCTGTGAGCAGCACGTGAGGAGTGAATGTATGCTGCGAGCAGCTCGGGAGCAGGCGTTTTATTGCTGCATAGGCGTGGTGCAGAGTCTGTCATCTCGAGAGCTGCTCCTGTTTAATAGAGGTGGAAGGCTGAATCTGAATGAGGCTCAAAGTGTTGTTTTTTTCCATGCAAGGTCACTGTCTCCATTACGGCTGTAAATAACTGGTGATGGCTCACAGAGGCAGCCAGCCCAAGCGCTGGGGCAGCCACCATGATGGTGCCAGGTCTCTGTGCCCTGTGTCTGTGCGCTGGCCAGGCAGCGGGAGAGCAGCGTTGCTGCGCAGTGCAGGGTTACATGGCTGCTGGTGAATCACTTCTCTTCCCACGAGCTTTCTGCCTTTCATAATTTGCAGCTGGAAGAAGGTCTGGGTGAGTTCACTGGTGTTGGTCCCAAGGGGGACGCACAGCCCCTCTGCTCTGCTTAGTGGGGTGCAGTCCCTCTGACACAGCCACAGCCCTCTGCAGTGCCCACCCTGCTTGGGATGAGGTGAGGTGACACAGCCGTGATGGGCACCTGGCTCGGTGCTTCTGGCACTATTCACATGGTTCTCACCATGGATTTTTAATAAACACGAGGTGTACTTTGTAAATAGACATTGACATCTTTTTTCAGGAAGATCAAAATTGCTCTCAAAATTCTGTAACTGTGCTGAAATCCCATGGAAGAGAACTCCTTGCAGCTGTGCTTGGCTGCATTTTGGCTTGGGGCTTGGTGCTGGGCTGCAGGTCTCCACTTTCCCTCCTCGGGGCTCTGCTCTGCCTGATGCTGCACGTGGTGTTGTGGCTGCTTGTTGAAGGATGAGCACCCCGGGGAGCACATCGTGCTGTGTAGTCCTCCAGTTATAATGAGGCACAGCTCGCTCCAGGGAGCACAGCAGTGAGCATCCCAAGGTGTTCCTTTGATTTAGAAGACACCAGCTGTGGTAAGGAGTGACAGTACTGGGGTGACAGCTGCTGTCCTCGCTCCATGCTTGTGCACACTGGAGTTCTGCAGAGGCGACGTTCTGGCATTGCCTCACAGGCACTGCTCATGGGGTGAGCCCAGTCTTGGTGGCTCGGGTGCTTTGTGCATCTCCTTATTCGATGATTATGTTCCCTACCCACTATCTGATATAGAGGAGTGTTTTTCAAAATAAGTTCAAAGTAGGGAATTCTCCATGCTTCATGCTGTCCAACATCCTTTGGACTGGTTGTATTAGAGGTGGATGGTACAGAAATACTCCTTATGGTCATTTCCTGAAGCAGAGGCACACTGTGCCTACACATTTTCTCAGCAGAATTACTGGGCGATGGCTGCAGACCTGCTGGGGACAGAAGGAGAAGTGGTGCAGCAGTTGTGTGAGGAGAACTGATTGGAACAAATGCTGCAGGGCTGTGGTGACCAGGTGCCCTGATGCTAACGGGTGCATAACCCAGGCTGCTGCACGTTCGTTGGGCTGCACACCTGGCTGTGGCCACCAGGAGCATTAGTGGTAGAGCTGCAGGGTCCTTCCAGCAGTGCTTGTGCTGGAGCTGCACTGTCCCGTGCTCAGCACCAAAAGGAGCTCCTGGGGGTGGACTGTAATTGCAACAGGGCTTTGCTCCCTGCTGGAATGTGTGCGATGACAGCTGGGTTGTGCTTGCCTCCCTAACCCCTGCAGAATTCACTCGCGCACTGGCTGACTGCATTTGACAGGCTTGAAAATATCAGGGTTTGTTCGCAGTCATCGTGCAGAGAAGCAGGAAGAATTATTATGGCTGCTGAGCAGGTAATGCTGCATGATGCTGTTCTCAGATACTGCGTGCTCCTTATCTCCTGACACCACAACCCGCGGACAAAACCCGGCACTGCTGGGCTGCCGCCAACCCCACGTGAGGTGATGGGGAGCTGTGTTTGATCACACAGAGAGCGGGGTCAGGCCGCCAGGTGGGCAGGGCAAGGCAGGGAGCAGGCAGGCAAGCAGCAGGCAGGGGCAGGGGCTGCAGCCCAGCAGTGGGAGGGCATCATGCATCACTTGGCATCGAGCAGTTCGTGTCCCATGCATGGGGCATGAATGGGGCAGCAGCTCAGGGCGGTGTGGGAAGGAGCAGTGATTCAGCCTGAGCACAGTGCAAACAAAAGGTGTGTGAGGGTGACATTTGTGCTCGTGCCTGGCGGATGCTCACTCTTGCAGTTTGTTTGGTAACTGTCCCACTGTTGTACTTTTTGTTCTTGCTGAAAATGTAAAGGAAGGGGGAAGACCCCCCCACGCCCCGAAGGTTACCAGTACTGTTATTGAAGTGTTCCTGATTTTCACTTGTGCTAAGGGACCTTTGCCATGTCCTCGTGTCCTGCACAGCCCCCCGGTGCCAGCACTGCCTTAAGGTGAGCAGGGAGCCCAGAGCACCCTGTGCCACCCAGCTGCTGTAACCCTACCTCTGGCAGCTGTCCGGGCTCTGATGCAGCAGTGGTGGTTGCATCATTGCTGCCAGCACACAGAGATTCAGGGGGTGCTGTGCCCTGGGTGCCTGCTCAGTGTGAGATCTCTAAGGCAAGGGAAGAATCAAGACCCAAGTCTTCCACCTTTCAGTGTCCTTTCAGCAACTAAAGGAGGGCTGTTAGAAAGAAGGGGAGAATCCGTAGCAGGATCTGTTGGGATAAGACAAGGGGAAATGATTTCAAACTGCAAGTGAGGAGATTGAGATTGAGCTCAGCCTGTAGGATGCTCCCAATAAACGGGGAGTGAAGCTGCAGTGTTGCTCACCAAGCGCTGCTCATCCCCCCCTGGGGCTGCAGCCCTCTGCACCAAACAGAGTTGTATGGATATGTCTGCTTTCAGCACTTCAGCTGAAACCTTGGAATGCTTCCGTTGTTAGGGGGATGTGAGAAGGAGAATAATAATAATTTTTTTAAAAAGGGGGTGTTTGAGTGGCAATCCCATATCTGAAGCTGAAGTGCTTAGCTTCGAATCAGTGCTACATGAGAAAGAAAAAGGAAATTTAATATCACTTTTGCAAGGAAAACACCCTGCCGAGCCTCCTCCCGGGCTAAATGTGCTTCAGAGATTGACTGTGCGGCTGTAAAAACTATCGATGAACTGTAAACATGAAAAGATCACCCCGCTCGTGGCCTGTCAGAAGCATTAGGTTGGAAATGCTCTGTGCTCCGCTCCAGCATGACTCACCGAGTCCTGAGCAAATGTGTTTATTTGTAAAGATCCCTCTTTCAGAAATAGTGACCTTTTTAATGCCTCATGCAGCGAGCTCAGAAATTCTAAATTGCCTTTTGGCATCTTCCTGGCCTCGCTGAAGCTCTGGCAGTGCTTTCCGTGGCGATTTACATATTTTTAGCCTTGATGTTCTGCACTGCTTGACTCCTCTGAGGAGCGATTTACCTCTCGTAGCTCTCAGAAAGAGGTGGAGGAGCTCTTTTGGAACCTCCTTCCCTCCTGCACAGCCCTCCTGCGCCGGATCCCTGCTCGCCCGTGTGCCCCGCGTCGGGGAACGACGTCGTGATGGTTTCTGTGCTCTTTCTCGATGTCCCCTCAGCGCTCCGCAGTTCCGAGCTGCTGATTTAAATGCGGATCCCCTCTCTCCCTTTTGTTGGGTGCGCTTTTGTTTTCGTGGCTGTTTGCATACTAACCGGGCGGCTTTCCGATTGATGCAAGCTCGTGTCTCAGTTGTGAAATTTGGGGGTAAAACACTCTTAAGTCATCCTCTATTCACAGCTGTGCTTTTATGCTTAAGTCCATTCTGACTGCTTGGGCTCATAACTGTTTTTTTCCTGTGAACTGGCCGGTAAAACTCTGCAAATAAACGATAGCGCCTGAACTTCGCTCTGTTTGCCCATAGGAACTGTAATCAAGCCTTGATCACCACGACCTGAGCCGCATTTCTTAATGTCTTGATCCATTCCCTTTCAGCTGTCGGCGCAGAGCCCAAAGGAGCACTGCCTGAGCGAGGGGCCGTGCTTCAGAGCTATGAAATTGGCATTTAAGGGTTTTGGGGAGTTCGCTGGACACTTTAATACGGGCAGAGTGAAACCTCCCACTTCCATCCTCATGCAGCCTCCTCTCCTACTTGTTATAAACGGGCATTTCAGCAGCCGCTGCTATGATGTGTCCTTTGGTGCAGCTCTGGGGCTGCAGCAGGCACAGAGCACAGCGTCTCCTACACCCTCTCTGTGTTATCTCTGGTTAAACATCTGGTTAAACTCCTCTGATCCTCACACGGAGGATCCCTAGGAGGTCTGTGCACTCCTGACACTTGTTTTTCCCACCTCATCCTCTCTGGATGGGTTTTACCACCGATTTTAGCATTCTAGTTGTGTGAATCGCCCCGTAGGGTTCAGAGATGCTGAGTGAGTCAGATGGACTCCCATAAATGAGCTGGTCCTAGCCCTCTGGTGTGTTACCCCAGCTCGCAGCCATGATGTGCAGGCAATTACCGCTCTGCCCTTTGCTCCTTGACACATTCCCCCCCTCCCCGCCTTGATGTGGTGCTCCACTGCACCCTGCCTCCTCCTCCCCACTCTGCTGCAGGCTTACAGGCTGCGGGGCCGGGGGCAGCTCCGGCTGGGGCTGTGAGACGGTGCCCCTGTGCCCCTGAACCTCGTGGCTCCCACTGAGGACAGCTCCAGAGCCGCTGTGCTGCAGGGACATGCAGAGGGCAAAGAGAAAAGGAGAGAAAAAGGCATCCCAGAAACACAGAGGTTGTGCAGAAATAAGAGGGAAGAAAAGGGTGTGAGTTGCAACAGGTTGGGTGGAAAGCTGGCAGAAGGCAGCAGAAATGGTGGGGAGGAGCCCCACGGGGGACATGGGCTCAGATCCTGTCCGTGTGTATGTGTGTGTGCTGCAGGAGCGCTCAGCCCCGGCTCCTGCCTGCCTCTCTCTGTCATCATCTCTGTGCTGGTGATTTTTTCAAATTCCTACAGTTGTATTAATTTAAAAGGATAAACTCAATCAGCGAAGCTCATTACTTTCCATCTCGTGGCTTATTTACATGGATTCTGGCTGCTCCAGCCCTCACTTTGCTATCATAGGAACGTCAATTACTTTTTACAATAAAAATCAATGCTGTTGAAACAAGAAATGTTCTCCTACAAAATGCCACAGAGCTGCCCCAGCCCAGTAGTGGCTGCCATGTGCCTCATGGCAGGTGGCTGAATTCACCCTCTCCCTCGCCAGAAGGAGTCTTCATGTTCCTGCTCCTACCCATGGTCCTCATCCCACTCCACTGCAGGATTGGGCCGGGGGGGGGAAGGGTAGATGTCATTGTAGGGCCTCTCTGGTCCTTAACGAGCTCCAGTGATGGAGAAGGAAACCTGGGGGGTGGCCTGGAGGCAGCTCTGGTGCATTACCTGATTGCTTCTATCGTGAGAACACCAAAGCTGAGCCCTCAAAGAGTGCCAGAAATTATCCATCCTTTTCAAACTTTTTTCCTCCTCTATTATTCAGAATTGTTTTGCTTTTCTGAACTGCCTTGTGTAGGTTGTAGCAACCCCACAGATTCCAGAATGGGAGATGATGAGTCACTGTCAAAATGTAGATTTTTTTTTTCCTTTTTTTTTTCTCCCTTTTAGCAATGCTGAGGGAATAAAGTCTGTGACACTCGGGCGCTGGCACTGCCTGCAGCAGCAGCATCTCTCAGCAGCCGTGATACAGAGCCTGGCTCTGCCCAAGGGGACACCCAGATCCCACCAGGCACTGCCCAGCCCTGAGCTATGGGATCATCGCTGGGCACGGGGCTGTCCCTGTGTTTTGTTGCCCACATTCAAGTTCCTGTCTGAGCCAGCATCTGCCCATCCAGCTCTGCAACCACGCTGCTGCCTCTGCCACCTTCTTGCAGTTGCACTCCGTTAGTTTGACTTGGGGATTTTCCACTGTTTTTTTTTTTTTTAAGGGTAAGAAAAAAAAAAAAAACCTTCAGAAAATACATATCTGTGTAGGTGACAGCTGAGACACCATCCACCACCAGAGAGGGGGAGAGGGTGTGAAGGAGGGGGAGCCACATCCCATGCCATTGCCCTGCTGGGGACCTGGCACCGGGCCACTGCGGGGAGCAGGGATGCTCAGGAGGGCTGTGATGCTGGGGAAGCAGTGTGCCAAGCTGCAGGGAACCCATCTCAGCACAGCAATGTAGAGCACAGGGCTTTTCCCAACCGTTGCACACACTAATCTTAGTTCAGCAGCTCGCCAGCAGGGTTCGTGTAAGCAGATGCCTTGTGAGAAGGTGGCAGGCTGCAGTCTGAAGGACCACAAAGCCTGTTTCAGAATGAGAAAACACCAGCCCTAAACCTGCTGTGTCCTCATCGCTTTGCATCGAGTGCACAGGGAGCAGCGCTCGGGCAGGCAGTTCTCAGCCCGGTGGCACCACGTGAAACTGGGGAAGAGAAGGAGAAAATGAATCCTTCCAACTCTGCAGACATCTGGGTGGTGGGCGGGAGGTAAAAAAAAAAAAAGAAAAAAAAAAAAAGAGAGAGAGAGCTCTGGAGTTTGGATTCCTGGGAAAGTCTTGCTGGGAGCTGGGTGCCTGAGCACCTCCGAGGTGTGCTGCAGGCACACAGCACAGAGTGCTGCAGCTGAGCTCCAGGCTCTGTTCTCCTGTGGGTGGTGAATGCCAGAGGGCTCAGGGCACCACGGCCATGTCCCTACGCCATGCAGGTTCAGCCGGATGGGCTGTCTGTAGCTGAACTCCCCAGGCAGAGCCAAGTGCTGGGCCTGACCTGGCAGCCGGACTGTGGCTTCCGCTGGGCTGAGCCCACTAAGGGAAAGGCTGGTGGGAGCTCTGTTCTCACTGAAGAGCAGTGTTAGCTCATCTTCCCAAGCCCAAGTTGTGCTTTGCACACTGAGCAGCTGCAGTGATCTCTGAAAGCTGTTCCACTGGATGAAAAATAATGAGGTGTTAAAACCACAACCGGAGCTCTTTGCTCTTCTGGCTGCTCAGGTGAGGGGCTGTGTCCCTGACTGTTAACACCGCTGGCACTGTGAGAACAGTGCTTTTCCCAGCCCCCTCCCGTGGCCCTCTCTGGGGAAAGGGCTGTGAGGGGAAACGGACCTGAGATAAAATCAATTAATTGCCTTTGCATTCTCTGATAAATGCAGCGCAGAGAGTGCCTACATCGAAATACAAATGAACTAAACCAGCAGCAGCAGAAGGCTGAAAGGAAACATCGCCCCGGGAGCAGGGGGAGCAGAGGACAGCATGAGGGTTGTGTGCAGTGGGGGGCTGCAGTCTGGGGGGTAAAGGGGGCTGAGGAATTGCCTGGAGCACAGGGTGGAGGGAATGCAGTCCAAAATGCTGAATGCAAAATGTGTTCTGTGAGTTCATCTCTTCCAGGTTTGCTGTTCCTTACAGGCAGGGCTGCCATGAGAGCAAGTCAGTGGACAGAGGCTTTTCACAGCCCATGGTCGGGTTCTGTCGCACCACAGTGCTGTCCTGCAGGGTAGAATGAAGGGACATGGAGCAAGCAGCAGCATGAGGGCAGCTCCTCCCAAGGAGAGATGGGAGTTGGGGGCACTCAGCATTGTATTTGTTTGGAGTTTGGGACATTTTTGGTGTGTCGGGTGACTAAACAGTCACCATGGTAACAGTCATCAGTTAATGAACAGAATGGAGTAAAGGATCCGACATAAATGTCAGCGCGTGAAATAGATGCGGCGGGGCGGCAGCGTGGGGCGTGCGGTGCCATGCCCCAAAGGATGGGGCTCAGAGCTGGGGCTGAGGGGTGTGGGGGCCCTGAAATGCTGCCCCTAAGCATGGGCAGCAGGCAGGAACTGGTGCTCAGTCCTGCAGCTGAGCAAAGGCTCTGGGCCAGCACTGGAAAAGTCACTTTTTTGTGTGTGCATTATTTGTTTGCTTTTCTTGATTATTTTTTTAAGTCACTCTCTGTTGCAAAAGAAGTGTTTTGGTGGGTCAGAAAGCACTGAAGCAGAGAGGTTGCAACTTCAGCTGGGGAGGGGAGTTGGTGCAGCACAGCTGTGTGCATTCTCCTGCTGCTCAGTGCTTCGCTCCTGATGGAGCTGTGCTGTTGGGTTGCACCGGGGAAGGCAGAGCTGCATGGGCAGAGCAGGGCTGGAGCTTCACTGCTGTCAAGGCACTTAGAGAGACAGAACTGTGCTGGAACCTTGGCTCTTCCACCAGCTAACCCATCCCTGGTTGAGACTAGGGATATGTCATGGTGGGACCTGGTGTCAGGGTGCTGGCATTTGGTGTGGTCCCAAAGCTGGGTGACAGCTGGGAAGGAAGGAGAGAAATACAGTGGGCAGTGCGTGGGGCAGAGCATGGCTGATGGGCACAGGACGAAGGAGATGCAGGAAGCCAGGAGCTGGGAAGGAGGAGGAAGAGGTGGCTGTGCCACATGTGCTGTCCTTGCCATGCCCAGTGCTGCCTGCCCCAGCGGTGCTGCCCATTCTCAGCCTCCCCTGCGCCCGCAGTTCCCAAAGCAACAGGAGCAGGCGCTTCCCCCTCTGATGCCGCGTCTCTGCTCCAATGACAGCTTGCCACCTCCAGAGCTTCATTGCCAGGCTTTAATTGATGCCTGTCATGATGCTCAGCTCCCCCAAGCCCAGAGCTGGATCTGATGAGGATGGGGTACGGTAGAAAGCAGCATGACTTGCAATGGCTTTGGGTAGGCCAGGAGTACATGGTGCATCTGTATGGGAGAAGAGAGGTCCCCAGGACCTGCACTGGGTCAAACTTCATGTGAGCATTGGCTGCTTCAGGCTGGAGCCATAACCCAAATGGAGACAGCTGCAGGATCCCTCCTGCCCCATCCTGAGCTTTCATTTCAGAGAAGACATGCTCCATGCCTCAGTTTTCCCATGCATAACATCAGGAACAACATTTATCAACACCTGTGCACACTCCTGCATTAATATTTGCTGCTCACTTTGGAGACAGCAGCTCTGTGGGTCCTGCAGGCTCTTTTCCCTTGCTCGCTTCCTGCACCACTCTGCTGTGCATCACCTGGCAGGAGTGGGCTCATCCTTGGCTTCTCCCTTCTGTGGCACAACCACATCACTTTGGCACAGGAGAGAGCTGAGCCCTGAATCACAGCAAGGAATGAGCCAAAGCAAACAGGCAGACACTTAGAGCCGAAATGCTTTTGTTTTGCTTCAGAGGCAGGAGGGGAGGGAAAAACCAAAAAAAAAGAAAAAGAGCCTTTTTTTCCTAGTGTGAACTGGGAGGCCACCAGGTGCAGAGGATCAGCTGCCCCAGGCACTCCCAGCAGCTGTGTGGATCTCAAGGCCCCACCTTGTGTCTCCCCAGGAACCTTCCGAGGAGTCTGCAAGAAGATCGACCACTTTCCTGAGGATGCGGACTACGAGCAGGACACAGCTGAGTACCTCCTCCGTGAGTCTGCTGCCCCACACATTGCCCAGAGCCCCAGGGTCTCAGCATGGACTCCCGGTGCTGGGATGAGGCCAATTCCCTCCAGCACCTTCTGAGCCCTTTGTTCAAATGTGAGGCACAAAGGTGCAAACTGACAGCCGCTGGGAGAAGTGAGCACGCACAAGGCATACCCTGACTGAGCAGGGAATGCAAGTGTGCAATGCCCAACTTGTCAGCAAACAACCCCGTGTCAGGCTGGAAAGTTTGCATGGCACATTGAGTGGGCACCACAGGCACAGTGACCCCCCAGCAGTGCTGCAGCTCTGTAGGGAGTGCTGTACTGTGCACCCGCCTAGGGAGGAATGTCTCTAATGGAGTTGGTTTGCCATTTTAGTAGATGAGCATTTAAGCTCTTCTCCCACCCCCTCCCACAGTTAAAACAAAAAAAAAGAGTCTATTTTAAAGCCCCCAGAATGGCATTTTAATGGGGCTCCTCTGTATTACTGTGCATTTAATATGGGCCCTAAGAGAGGCATGAGAGCCCAAACCAAGGCACAGCATATTTTAGGTGCCTTTGTTTTAGCAGCAGGGAGGGATTTGCTGCATTAATTGCTCTTTGCAGTCAGTTTGGAGGCTGAACTTCTGAAAGAGTGAAAAGACAAGACCCCTCTTTAAGTAGTAACTCCTGAGATCTGATATCCATAGGGCTATAGCAGCAGCCTGTGTGCCAACCTAGGGTCCTTCAGCCTGTGCCCTGTCTTTACGCCACAGGTGCTGTCAGAGCCTCCAGCATCTTCCCCATCCTCAGTGTGGGCCTGCTCTTCTTTGGGGGGCTGTGCGTGGCAGCCAGCGAGTTCTACAAGAGCAAACACAACGTCATCCTCAGCGCCGGCATCTTCTTCGTTTCAGCAGGTGATGGGCTCTGGGCTTGCTGGGGAGCACAGAGGCTGGGGGCAGGTTCGGGTCCCCAAGGCCAGCAGCACAGGGGGCTCAGCTGTGGAGCTGTCCCAGAAGCAGGGGGGAAAACCCACACAGTGCCACTGAGAGTCCAACACAGGGCAGGTTGTGCGGGATCTGCCCTCAGCCCTGTGAAGCCTGCAGTGCTGGGCAGCAGGTGGAGGGGCTGCTGCAGATTTCCTGCAGAGCAATACCATCAGGGCTGCTCCTCTCTGTGCACAGCTCCCCAGTGCTCCCACTGATTATCTTACGACAATGTCTTTGTCTCAAGGAACTGCTCTATTCTGTGTTTTTCTTCTCCCCACAAAGAGACAAATTACTCTCCCTCTCCTGGCTGGAAGAAGCCGCTGATGCAGATGAGAAAACAACAGAAAAAAACATAATCGATTCATTAAGTAAATACAGAAATGCATTAGCAGCTTCCCAGCTCTGAAGCTCTGCTGGCAGTGCAGAAATTGCCCAAAACCCAAAGAAAGTCTTTGGGCTCTGTCAGGAACTGAGAGACGGAGTCACTTTGCTTCGTGCAGGTGGGAACTGGGGCTGACCCTGTAGGGATGCTGCTGGTCCCATCCCTCTCCTCCTCCCGCAGGTCTCAGCAACATCATCGGGATCATCGTCTACATCTCAGCCAACGCGGGGGACCCGGGGCAGAGCGACTCCAAGAAGAGCTACTCCTACGGCTGGTCCTTCTACTTTGGTGCGCTGTCCTTCATCATCGCCGAGATGGTGGGGGTGATCGCCGTGCACATGTACATCGAGAAGCACCGCCAGATCCGCGCCAGGTCCCACTCGGAGCTGCTGAAGCGGTCGGCATTCACCCGCCTGCCCCCCTACCGGTACCGCTTCCGCCGGCGGTCCAGCTCGCGCTCCACCGAGCCGCGCTCCCGGGACATGTCGCCCATCAGCAAGGGCTTCGGCACCATCCCCTCCACCGACATCTCCATGTTCACCCTCTCCAGGGATCCCTCCAAGGTCACCATGGGGACGCTGCTCAACTCGGAGCGGGACCACGGTTTTTTACAGGTCCACAACTCCATCCCCAAAGAGTTTAAGGAGTCTTTGCACAACAACCCGGCCAACAGACGAACCACGCCGGTCTGAGCCCCGCCGCCGGGCACGTGTACAGAGGTGTTTTGTCAGGCTGCATGACATGATCCTCGTGACGGTGTAACCCATGAAACCCCACTTTTAAGGACACCCCAACGAGCTCCCCATGCCCCTTTCCCCAGGTGCCACCCTGGGGGGACGCGGGGCTGGGACGTGCTGTCCTGGTGGGCACAGCCCCAGCGCCCAGAGGGCAGGTTGGGGGATTCCCAAAGTCACCATCGTTAATGTTGATAATAACCGCAGTGTTCCCTTAGCTGTATGTCCCACTGGAAATGCTGGCGACAGCCCTGTCTGTGAGAACCCCGTCGGGTCATTACTCCCAGCGGAACGCCTGGAGCCCAGAGCTGGCTGCTCTGCTCATGGTCTTGAAACCGCGTCCCGTTGTGGTGGGTGGAGTGATCGGGATGGGCTTCTTTATGGTGTTTCGTGCATGCATTAAATAGCTTGGAATTCAATTTTGTCATGTCAGGTTGGAAGAAACATCCTTTTGCAATTTTCTGTGGTCATGAAAGGGCTTCTTTCTTTCCTCCATTCTTTCTTTCTTCCTTTTGGTGCATTCAGACCATGAATGGACTCAGGAGCAAAATTTCTCCAATGACTGGTAGCAATTAGCCAGCATTTAATTAACCTCTAAAGTTGCAAGAAAATGAAATAATTCCTGAAAATTAATACCCTCTCAGCCACAAGTTACTGTCTGGGTACAACAGAGGAGGCTACACTTGACCTGGTCACGCTGAGAAGAAGCTGGGATTAGGACTGGGCCTTGGCTGTGGTTGGTGTGCTGATGGTGTGTGGTTCTATAATGAATACGACCAGGAGATGAATGGGAAAAATAACAATAAAGTCATCCAGTTTGGCAAGCAAGTTCCTTGGCTGGATAGGTGGTGTGTGCTGTGCTGTGTCACCAGGGATTGTGCACAGCATCTCATTGGAGCTGCACCCCATGCAGCTCCAAGCTCTCCCACGGGGCTGCTGGGGGATGCCGGGGGGCTGCATGGGGAAGGGGCTACGCTGGGTCCTGGTATTTCTGGGTGCAGTGGGAGCCCCTGTGCGCTGGCTCTGCTTCTGGTTTGCTCTGAGCACTGAGCCGTGTCCCTGTCCAGAGCAGGGCTCATCTGGATGCAGCAGGGCCTGAGCAGCTGTTCCTAGAGCTGTGCACTTAGAGGAAGCCTCACATAACTGCCTGGCTAAAATGATGGATTCCCATGGCAGCACCATGGGTGTAGGGGTAGAAGAGCTCCTGATTGCCCTGTGCAAGGGAAGTTCCCGGTGCAGCTTGTGTCCTCATAGCTTGTTTGCTGCTGTTGTAAGGAGTGGGTGAGAAGTCCTATTCAGATGCTAATTAGGCCTCTTAATTGCAGCAGTCGCTGATTGCATGTATTAAAAACAGCCGAGGAAGTGAAGCATCCCGATCCTAGGGAAATATTTAAACACGAAGTAGTAAAAGGACTTGTGGTGTAGAATGCAGAAACAGCAACATTTTAGTTTACCTGGGCTGTGATCACCAGCCCTGCAGGGCTCCACAACACCCAGCACACCTTCTCTAGGTGGGTGCCCTTCGAAAACAGCATTAAGCAATGCCAGGGTGTCCTGGTGGCAGCAGGCTGACCGTGAGTCAGCAGAGTGCTTTCAAGGCCAAGAAGGCTAATGGTGTCCTTGTCAACCTATGGCTGACTAATTGTTGACCACAAAGGTGCCCATCAGCCAGCAGCGTGCCCTGGTGGCCAAGAATGCCAATGGGACTCTGGGCTGCATTGCACAGTGAGACTAGCAGGTGAGAGAAATGATCTTCCCCTCTGCTCTGCCCTAGGGAGGCTACACCTGGAGCATTACACCCAGCGCTGGGCTCCCTAGGTACTGACAGACAGGGAGAGATCCTAGAGGAAGGCTGCAAACCTGCCTGGATGTGTCCTGTGCAACCTGCTGCAGGGAACCTGCTGTGGGGATTGGACTGAGGGAACTCCAGAGCGCCCCTCCAACACCTGCAGCTCTGTGCTTCTCTAAAAGTGACCTTTTTTTCAGGACTAAATCTCCAGAAAGCAGCTTCCAGCTGAGTCACCAAATACTGCAGGTAAGAAGCTCTGATTGTACTTACCGGGAACAGCAAAGCGTGTGAGCAGGGCACACTGATAGCTGGGAACAGATTCCAGCAGCTCAGCCCAGCAGCAGGGCTGCTTGCACACGCGCCCCTGCCTCCCCAGCAGGCGGAGCAGCTGCAGGGCTGGGTGGAGTGCAGCTCACTGCCAGCAAACGCTGGGTCTGCTTTAGGCTGAGAAACTCCAGTGTCATGGCAATTGTCGGTGATGTAACTGAGCGTGCTGTTAAGACGATGACATCTGCTGTCTTGTATTAACTGCCTTTGTGGTCACCTGTGGGAGCAGTGCTCGGGAGGACCTGGGGTGCTACTGTGCTACGTGCTGCACCAGCACAGTGTACTTTGGTGCCCCAGAGACACGTTTGGGGTGATTTATATTGCTGGTGTTTTCCTTGAGGGAAGTGAGCCAGGAGACAGCAAAGGACAGAGAATTGATTTTCCAAAGGTAACTGAGTTATCCCTGATTCACTGACAGGAAGCAGGAGGTGCCCCAGGACGTGGTCTCTCTGTGGGGTGCCAGGGATGCAGCGGCACAGTCTGCACACCATTGCTTTACTTTCCTGGAAGCTGGGCTTGCTATCTGAAGGGTTTGTTTGGTTATTTCTGAGGCAGACCACCTCCAGCTATTGATCTTTGTAATGTCACTGTCCTTTTGTTGTTGGTTTTTTTTTTTTGTTTTTTGGGGTTCTTTTGTCCTTTGCCCTCTGTCTCGCCAAGCCCTGATCAGCACATGGCACCACTGCTTCTGGCTGGGAGAAAACAGGTACTGCCACTGCATCTGGTGGTAGTGCCCCAGCAAAGGCTGAGCTGGAAGATGTTAGCAGAAAAGAGACAAGCACGGAGACCTGGGTGCAGAGTGGAGCAGTGGCACAGCCTTGCAAATGGTGACACTGAAATGAGTTGCAGCTGCTCCCTGCAAGAGTGAGTGGTGGCAAAGGGATGCATGGAGGTGGTGATGGAAGGTGGTCTCTGCCACGTGCCACATCTGCCCTGTGTGCCAGTGTCTGCCCTGAGAGAGAAAATCAATACCCAGGCTAAATCCAGAGTCTTCAATATTTTTCACAGAAGCACAAATCAATATGGATTTCTTAACAAGTTTAATTTCAGTACCTGAAAGTCTGCATTCTGCCTATCTCCCGATCTTTCCAACCATTCAGGGAAAAAGGATTTTAAAAGATTTGTTCAAATTTAAGGAACTGGACCAGCAGTTACCCCCTTACCTCGTTCTCTTGCTGCCAATCCCAGGGTGTAGTGCAGGCAATCACCACATGCTGTGTCCCCACTGATGCCACCGTGGGCAGGGTTCCTGCTGCTCCTCTTTCCAGCCCACACCAGCCAGCCAGTCCCAGCCTACATGGTGTGTGAGCAGCCTGATTTAAGGGTGCTGCAGAGCTTGGGAACAGCTCTGTATTTACCGTACAAAGCCTTTTTGCAGTTTTAGATCATTGTATGGTCACTGCAAAATGAGCACAAGCTGTGGGCTCATCTCACCTGAGCAGAGGACTTCAGGTAATGTTATTGCACTCAGAATGACCCCACTGAAAATGTAACGAGCTTCATTCTGGTTAAGCTGCTAATGCAACTGTGTCCACCAAGGTCAGCATCTGTTGTTCCAATGCCAGCACAGGAGTGGCTGTTGCCATGGGTACTGCATCCATCCTGCTGCAGAGGGACCGCGCAGTAGGGGCAAGCAGGAGGCAGAGGGATGGGGCCAGAGGCACAGCCCTGGGATGGGGATAGCAGTGGGGAGCTGCAGCCCCTGCATTCTGGTCACTGAAGGTCCTGCTGCTGCTTGCATCTCAAGGGAGTGCTTTAATTGCTGTATTCCTGTTTTAGTAGACAGAAATCCCAACTAGGAGCTGCACACATCAGCTAGCAGAAGTTGGCACCCATACAGACGTGGAGGGAACATCATCTGCATGTGGATCAGTGTGGAGCTTCCCTTTTCCTCCTTCCCTTCTCCTCCTTCCCTTCCCACCATGTTCTGTTAAGCCCAGCTCTGCAGGTACCGACATCCCACACCGTGCTATAGGATGAGCTCCTCAACCTCAGCAGCCACCTCCTTGGTTGCTCATTCCCTGACATTGTCCTTTGCCCTCCCTTGCTTTGATTTGTTTGTTGTTTTTTTTTCTACCATTTGAAATAACTCTCAAAAGCCCAGCGAGTCCAAGCAATTCATAGCGCGTGTTTATTTTTTCCTTGATGGACAGTAATGGCTTCTGCAGTGCCATTACTGTATATCATCTAAATCCAAGAGCTGAGGTGCTCCAAAGGGCAGCCTTCATTCAGCAGCTGTGAGAGCTCCTCCAGCACCGTTATCAGCTGCTGGGAGCGCTGTGCACCTTAAATCTTTGCTTGCCGTGGCTGCTAAGCCCAGCTCTTAAATTTCCCCAGGAAATGCCCAAGCAGCAAACCCTCATCTCAGCAGCATCTCTTTGCTGACAAACTGCTGTCACTCCATCACAACTTCCCCCATCTTTAGTAACCACCAGGTCTGCTGGAAAACTGCACCAAGTAGTGTTAAGAAGCAACTTGGTTTATTTTGATGAAATACAATAATTATCATGCTTAGCAGCTGTTGCTATTTAAAATAAGAAAAAACGGGGCTTGCATTGAAAATGTTTTGTAAACCATGTGCACCAACAATCTGTTTCAGTGAAACCAGCCATTATGGAAACCGTATAATAGCAGGAGCTCATTATGGAAAGTTAAATTGCAAATCATATTTTGTTTCAAATGAGCAAGATGAATGCATAATTTGCCTCAAAGAAATAGTTTTGCAGTTCTCATCCTGCTGCCAAGCACCAAAGCTCTCGGGCTGCAGCTGCCGGAGCTCTGATTGTCCATTTCAGACAACAGGAAGTTTTGGTTTCAAAGGAAGATCTGAAGAGAGAACGGGAGGAACAACAGCAAAGGGAAAAAAATAAATAGGCCGAACACTGTTGCTGCTCTCACGGTGCAGCAGTTGCAATGCTCAGCAAGTTTCCTGCAGAGACCCCAGCAGCCAAGTGGCAGAAGGCAAAGGGCTGCAGGGCTGGGGCCACCCCTTGTGACACCAGATGATGGCTGGGGGTCCCTGCAGGGTTCCCTCGTGGGTGCAGACTTTCCTGCACAGAGCTTGCAGCTCCAACCTTCAGCCTGCATGTGTTCTTCCACAGTGAGAGTGTCACTTATGCACATGGCAGTGGTTATTATCCTGCCGTCACTGCTCTGTCCCTGTGAGTCCAGCAATCCCCACACAATAATGCCATCAGAGCTCATCCATTTGCACCAATTAAAAGCAATAGGAAATACTCCAGGGAGATTCAAGTCTCGCCTGCTCTTCCTCAGGGCCTGGAGTTCCCCTTATTCCCCATGGGAACACAACACTCAGTGGCTCTGGGGCTGCTGAGTGTGCAGACGCCATGTGTTCCCTGCACATGTCCCCAGTCTGCAGGGATGGAGCAGCACTGGGATCCCAGCAGCTGAGAGAAGCTTCCAGGAGCAGCAGTCCGTGCAGGGATGCTGTCAGCCCCCACATGTCAATGCAAACCACTGCCACCAGATTTTATCGCCAGCCTTAAACCAGAGCGTACGTAGTAATGGGGCTTGGCAGGGAATCCACTCCTATAAATTCTACAGTTGATAGGGAACAGAGCAGTGAGCTGCTGCCTTCAGGGAACACCACAGGGAGCTGAGGGGTGGACATCGACCATGGGACGGCAGTTGTGGGGGGTCCCAGCAAAAGCCATATCAGGAAGACAACTGTGGGAGGAGGGGTTGTTCAAGAGCCAAAGTACAACAGGAGCCTGCCCTAAGGTCACCACATGGGCACTCCCTGTCTCTTGTCCCCTAACCAAGACACTACAAGGGCTCTCCGAGGAGCCTGTAAGCATAAAGCACGGCTGCAGCTGTGCTAATTGGGGTGGCATTGATTGCAGCTGCACCAAGGGTGCAGGCAACTGAGGGGGGGCCAGGCACAACAGAAGCTGTGGGGTCTGTTCCTACCCTGCAGGCTGGGGCTGGATAGAGCTCACTGCATCCTCAGAGTGCCAGGAACTGCTGTGCCCAGTGCCAGGTGAGCCCACTGCTGCGGAGAGCTCTTTAAGTGCTGCTGGCACCAGCAACGTGGCTGAGCAAAAAGTGCTCCATTTGTCTCTTTCAGGCTTACAGCAAATGGAAAAGCAAGAAATTGGCAGCAGGTAAATTGTTGCTATTTGAGACTATAAAATAACGGAGGAGCAAGCACAGCAAGTGGTGCCATCACAGGGCTGGGAGCAAGGAGTGCTCTCCTCCCAGGGCAGGCATGTGGCTTCTCAGAGCCTTTCAAGGTGCTGTGTATCTTCACAGAGGATTTCAAACCAGTTAACTTAGCAGCAAGGCAGAACAAATAATTGAGAAGCTAACGAGTGTCCCATAACCTTCATAAAAATAGCAAATATTTAATACTGCAGGCTTTTATTTTTTCTTGAATGTGGGCCTTTTTTTCTTGTCCTGGAGCTCAAATCATATAGGTGATTCTTCCTGTTTCGCAGCCTTAATTAGCCTCTATTTCCTGCCTCTTGTCAGCACTGTGCAGCCAGCTCATTGCTTCATGCTGCTGCTGGGTATCTGCACTGTGTGGCTGTGCTCTGGAATTAAAATGTTTGTACAAAAGCCGGTTGCGAAGCCTGCATCTTTACAAACCTCCTTGTAAGAAACAGCAGCAAACCATGGGCATCAGTGCCCCATCCTGGATAGGATGTACCTGGGTTACACCTTCCACCAATGTGAGGCAGCAGAAGTCTCCAAAAGTCTCTCCAAAAGCCAGGAGGACACTGGGGATGGGCAGCTCAGCCTCAGGCAGGGCACAGTGCCAAGTTGCTTTCAGGCACTGGTGAAGTTCTCACATGAGCTGCAGGAAATAGGCAGCAGGGGATTGTCACACAGCATCCAATGAGTGCAGCAGTCCTGTGAGTCCTTGGGGAGACAGAGCCAGGCTGAGGGCCAATGACATGAAGTCAGAGAGTTCAAAGTGCTCCTAGTGCTGCTTTGATTTGTACAAGCTCTGCTCCTCTGTGAACTCACTGCAGTACTTCTCCCCCACGCAGGCAATCCGTCTTGCTGCTTTCACTGGATTTTTCTCTTTTGTCTTTCTTTTTTCTTTTTTTTTTTTTGAATAATTCTCCTTTTACTGCCATTGGATTTTTGTCGCTGGTTCCCCACTTTGCTGGGCACAGAGGGCTGCAGGGTGAGAACAAAAGCCCTACGTATGGCCCCACCATGGCCCTCATTCCTGGGAAAGAGATGGATTGTGGCAGAGGTCCATGCCTGAGCCCTGCAGAACACTGCTGTGGGGCATGTGGGGGGCTCGGGGTGGCTTTGGGGGCACTATCTCATCACCTCCCTTTTTCTGGACCATGCCAGGACACTGCCCCCAGCCTCAGATCCAGGATGGTCACAATGTACCCCAGCACCGCCACAGCAGTGCAAGCAGCACTGTGCAGGCACTGAACAGGGAGGAGTCTGGCTCTGCTTGCAGCAATGACAGCAACACTTCTTCCATCACATCCTTGCCTTACTCTCTGTTCGAGCACGAGGCTGATACCCTGCACCAGGTATACTGAGGCTGTTTGCCCTGTGACAAGGCACATGTGGGCGAGCATACTGTTGTGCTGGGCCTGATGAGAAGCCCTTGTCAGATGCACAGATCTTCCCCTGGCTCACACCCTGTCGGTCTCTCATTGGGCATTCAGCGCAGCGCTGGCTGCAGTTCCGCTGCTCACAGCCCGCATCGCCGGCTTCTCTGCCTCCAGCACTGCTTAATCCGAGACAACACCTGGAGTGCGTGGCAATGATTTTGTCCTTCTTGAATCCTCTGTCCTCTCTTATTCCTTCTGTCCCACTCCTGGAGAGCTGCAGTTCCCTTTGCAGTTCCCTCTGACATCTGAGGGATGTCACAGCTTAGTGCTGCAATGTCCCAAACTCCCTAAACTCAAGTTGTGCCAGGGGAGGTTTTCACGTTGGGTAATAGGAACAATTTCTTCTCTGAAAGAACAGTCAGGCACTGGAACTTCTGCCCAGGGAGGTGGTGGAGTTGCTGTCCCTTGAGATGTTCAAGAACCATGGAGATGTGGCACTGAGGGACATGGATGGTGGGCATGGTAGGATGGCCTGGGCTTAGGCTTGGTGATTTGAGAGGGCTTTTCCAACCTCAGTGATTCCATGATTCACAGCCTTGCGCCCCCCTGCCCCTGCTCATGGGGCCGTCCCACAGCACCAGAAGTATTTGGGTGGCAGCAGGGCAGGGGCAGGGCACAGAGCAGCCCCAGGAAGACTCAGTAGGGCCGAGCCTGGAGTGGGGTGCAGTTACAGTACCCCACAGGTACTGCTTCAGCTCTGCTGGCAACAGGTAACAGCTCCAAAGCTTTTGTGGATGATAACAAGCTGTGTCTTTATGGCCAGCAATCAGCAGTTATAGCCTGACACAGTCTTCCTCTAGCTGCCATTTTGCAGCCTGCACATCTCTGATGTTCTTCTTCTAATTACTCTGTTAAAGCTCCCTCACAGAGCACTGGCAAACATCCGTCCAGCACATTGCTGCCTGTGGGTCCCTGAACTCTCCCACAGAGAGCAGTTTCCCAGGGAAACAAGACAAGAAACAGACCAAAAGAACGCCAGAATCCTGCTTCCTTCCACCACCAGAACTACAGCTCACTCTGCTCTTTCACTCTCCTAGCGCTGTCACCCACTAATTGGCATCAGGCCTCAACACAGTGATCATTTGCTCTTCTTCATCTGTTTGTCCCATTCATCCTGCACATTGTTGTCTCCTCGCAGCAGCCACTGCCTGGCTCCCTGCTTGTCCCTCTCTGTCTCAATTGCACTGATGAGATGGAGCCAGTGCCCAGCACCAGGTCAGGGCCAGTGGTGCTGTGATGACAGAACACTGAGCACAGAGAGAGCCAAAGTCTTCCTGTAAAAGGGACACGACAAATGCAGGATGTGCTGCAGCTGCTGCTCATTGCCTGTGTCCTGCTCATGGATCTGATCATTATTTTAATGAGCTGCAGCATCTCGTAGAGCGCAGCACAGTGAAAATTATATTAAACAACCATGAAAAGAAATCATTTATTTCAGTAATGTCTGTGTTTTGGATTGCAGGGGGGGAAAAAAATGACTCCAGCAATGCGACTTTTCCTGCCGAGCCACAGTGTGGCAGGCTGCTCGTTAGCTTAAATCATTGCTGCTCAGAATGTAATCATCTTTAAAAATGATTAAAACCATGAGCCTCGCCAACAAAATGCATGGAGGCCAACATGGCAAAGGGCCTCATGATTCCAGCACCTGGGCTTCACTGTGGCCTGTGCTCTGCCCACCCACAGACCTCGATAGCTTTAGGGCTGGAGGTATATGTGCCCCACAGCAGAGACAGGAGGTGCTGCTCCCCCACAGGTCTCTTGTGGAGCCCTATGCCACACAGCCAATGCGTGAACCCAGGTGGGAAATGAGCGTGAAATCTGATTGCAAGGTTCAGCAGAGCTGATGGACATGGGCAGCTGGAATGGCTGCACCTTGAAGGAAGCCAGGCAAGCGCTGCTGGGCTCTTCCAAGCATTGTTAAATAATCATCTGTAGCCAATGATTATTCATGAGCACAATGAAGATTATCATTCAGATTCCTTACCAATTCCACATGGCTCCTGTTTGATGTGGCGAGGCTCTAGCAGTGCATTTGCATTAGAGAAAGTATTACTACTTTTGATGGAGAAGGATTACAGAAGAAATCTGCATAAATTTATTGGTAAATGTCATTTAGCATATGTCCAAATGTAATGTATCACTGCTCGTAGTGCAGACTGCCTGACTCACACAGGACTTTTTTTCAGAAGACAGACAAATAACCCCTGGGACACCATCACCTCACTGTGAGACTGGACATTAAGTCACCACTGCACTGCTGGCTGAGTTCAGAGCCAGCCTCATAAGCTGGGCTTTTCCATGCATGCAATGTGAGCCATGCAAACACTCCAGGGCAGGGGAAGCCTTCACCTTCTGCCATCAAACATTTATGTCTGCAGCAAATTCTGCATCAGATTCCCAGTGTTTCACTGCCACACATCTCTGCCAGGCAAACAAAGGCGGCACTCCGTCATGACTACCTGATACATCTTATCATCTTGTTAGCAATTAATATTAGCATGGTAGAAATTGCTAATATGTGATATACAATAATTAGAATTCAATTTAATTGCTGAGGAGCTCTTGGACTTTGCATACAAATGTGGTGCTTCCCCCCTGGACCAGAAAATGGTGCGTGGGGAAGAAGGCATCCTAAAGAGAGGATGAGGCTGATGCAGCCCAGCTGAGCTCTGTGCAGGGCAGCACCTCCATGAAGCACAGCACCCCCATGAAGCACAGCACCTCCATATAGAGCAGCACCTCCTAGCCCATTCCAGTCTGCTGTATCTGCAGAGCTCTGCAGCTGCGCTTCATTGGGTCCAGCAGCACCCTGTGTTCAGCTGTGCCTTATTGCAAGAGGACAGGGCCTCTTCTCTTCCATCTGTGTCTCAGATGAGAGGGGAAGGAAATACTTCTGGAAACAGCAGGATGCTTTGTGTGTAACTGCAGGTACAAGAGAAAAAGAGGGATGTGAAGAGAGTTTTGCAGGGATATCACCACATGCACCAGTGCAAGTGGGAGTGTGGTCTGGAAAGCAGTGGCTCTATAGAAGGTTTTGGGGCCATGGCAGGCACCCAGCACCATGTGGCCACCTGTGTGGCATGCAGTAATGGCTCTGCAGCATGCCCAGGACAGCAGGAACTTATCTTGAACTGCATTTTTTCCTGTGCAGAAGGGGCTGGCTGCTACCTCCCAAAGATTTCTGACTGCTGGTGACTCAGAACTGAAATGACTCAAAGAAAGGCAGCATCCGAGGAATAAAGTCAGCTGCTAAAGCCCCCCCATCAGCCAATTCCACAACTCAGCATGATTTCTGGAGTGATTAGTGCACTGCATAGGGACCTTGCAGAGGAGATGCTCTCTGCTTCGGCACTGGAACTCTTCGTCTGTTCACTGTGATAGTGCCATGCACAGCAGCAAGGCCCGGTAGGGGCTGCGAGAGGAGGGCTCTGGAGGATGCAGAGAAGGGGCCTTTGATCCCCATAATTAACTTTGATTTAAAATGCATTATGAAACTGAGCATTAGGAGGAAGCTGGGGCTGCTTTGATGTGTGCATGGGGATGTGGCAAAGAGGCTGTGCGGGGCAGAGGGTGCGGAGCAGCTGGGGCTGCACGCAGAAAGGGAGCACTAAGCAGAATGGGCACCTGGGTGCTGCCCTCGGGAGCCACACAGTGGGAGAGCACCAGGAATGGTGCAGGAGCTGCAGGCTCCAGACCTGCCTTACAGCAATTCTGCCTGCGCAAAGGGCTCTGGCACTCAGAAACAGAGGGCTGCTCTGTGCTGC
Organism: Tympanuchus pallidicinctus; assembly: GCF_026119805.1. Taxonomy (NCBI): domain Eukaryota; kingdom Metazoa; phylum Chordata; class Aves; order Galliformes; family Phasianidae; genus Tympanuchus; species Tympanuchus pallidicinctus. The sequence continues at coordinate 8,454,339 of NW_026294699.1, read as the reverse complement.
GGGGAATTTCATGTCTGGGGAATTTCATGAGCTGGGGAAGGCTGTTTGTACAGGGCTACGTTGTGCAAAACTGTCACTGATGAAGGTGACCTTGTGAGTTAGGTGTTTCCTGCCCTTCATAGCAGGAACAGTCACAGGTGCCTCTCCCACACTTGTACAAGTAGTCATGGACGCAGCAGCTGCTCACACCTACGGCTTTGATGCCTTTGCTACGGCTCGGTGAGGAGCTGCGGGCCCGTGTGAGGCTGCGCTGCCGGGACAGCAGGAGACGTCCCGCTCCGTCTGCACCGGACTCGCAGCGCTGACCGCGAATCGCACGGAGCGAGGTGCGGGGAGCGGGCCCGGCATCTGCCGGCTCTGCTGGAAACTGCAGGCTGAGCTCCGCTGAGCTCAGACGGTAGCTCCTCATTATGTAGGAGCAGCGCTGCGGATTTGTTTCCTGAGTTTTGGCGTAACTTTTGCTGTATTCCCCAACTCTCAGTCCTTCAAGCCTAAGGGAGCTGTAAAACATCACCAAATGTGAACTGGGAGAGGAGATTGGAAAACGATTTTGGAAAACAAGCAGATGAGCTGTGCCAGCGCCTGCGGACTCATTTTGAAAGAATTCCCCCATTTCCTAGGGCATGCACACCCAGAGATGAAGTCAGGTTTCCTCTGTCAGGCAGACTTAGAGTGTGCTATGGCATATTTATAGGATTCTTCCTCCCTCCATCCCTCCCTGGGGCCAGCAGGGCAAGCAGGGCAGCAGTGCGCAGCACCTGATGGTTTTCTCCCTGAATTTGCTCAAGCTGAGGCAGTGCTGATAGGCAAGAATGAGCCATAATCATGAGCTCTGGTAAGAAGCTGAAGCTTAAGGAGCAAAAGCAGGAAGAAAAGCTGTCCAACTATGTGGGACTTGGGATTGACATTGTGTTCAGAGCCTGGGAGCTCTCTGGGGCTGTCTATCTGCATGATCCCACACAGCAGCTAAAGTCCTTCCTGTTGCCAGCACTCTTCAGGGCTTAATTAATATTTGAGAAGCAATTTACAGATGAAAATTGCAAACACCCAACAATCCCGAAAAGTACGTTTGTCAAGGAGAGGCCTGACTCATAATGTTGCTTCGCTGAATGTTTCCTGGACTCATTTACTCACTAGAAAACAAGTTTGTGTTGCAGGGGTTCTCAAGCAGGGCTGCAGCACTGGCAGAAACTGATGGAGCAGCTGATGGCCAGGTCCTGGGAGCCTCTAAAGCAGGACAAAAACCACACATAGTTTTCTTCCTTGTTGTCAGGGATGCCGGGAGGCAGCACTGCTGGTCACATGCTGCTTTGCAAAGGAACTGCAGGGACAAGTGGTTCCAAGACCTCTGAATGCTTTTGGCGACTTAGATCAGTGTGACAGCAGTTAACATCTTTGGGGGGTGTTAAATCCTGAGAAATAAATGCGGCATTGCTGAAAAACTATAGGAGGTCCTGTGAAGTCAAACTGCCCCTCGGTGTCTGTAGATCTGTCTCCTTTGACTGTTAATTACTTTTCCTTCCTTTCACTTCATGCTGCAGGACATTTGCTCACAGCTCTCTGTAATATTTATTAGCACTTGGGGTTATAAACAACCCCTCCTGTTTCCGCCTGGGGCCCATTCCTCCTGACTTCAGACCCCATCTGGCAGCAGTGAGGGCTGTGGGGCAACACAGTGACGATGGGGTGCAGGGATCAGCTGGGTCCTTATCTTTAGTGAATTGTCCTAGATCTCTGATGGATTTTTTTCATGGAAAAGTAACCTGACAGCTCACAGGGGAGCAGGCAGATGGAATGAACTCCTGGAGCTTTACCAACTTCTACCTCTGGGGGACTGCTCTGTATCAAGACAGGTAGGTAATAGCCCTAGGGATGCTGTTTTTCTCAAGTTTCCAGGCACAGGTACAAATGTCACCACAATGCTCCTCCTTATTTGTCCCAGCAGAAGGGTCAGTGATTCAGCTACGGAATCACTGGGAAAGGCACAAAACAGGAGAGTTCTGCTACTTCATCCCATAGTCATCCTGTATTGTCGTGGAGGAATTGGAAGAATCACAGCTCCCAGCTGGGCTATCAGTCCAGCACACGTCTGGTGCATTCATCACACAGTGCCCAAATCACCATTTTTCAGCTTGAACTCAGAACAACAAAACAGAATATTTGTTAAAACAGGAGGATGTGTTCTGATTATCTCTGCTCTGCTTCTGACAAAGCTCCTTCTATTTACAGTGACAAAGATAAGAAAAAGCCTGGATTTATTCCTCAGCTGACACTGCTATCCTAGGACAGAGCCAGTAGGGTGTGCAGCAGGGAGTTCATGCGTTGGACTGTTTTGGTTCTTGTTGTCCCTCTGTTGCTATCTTTTAGTGCACTAATGAGAATGCCATTTGTAATTAAAGCTTAGCACTAACCAGTGCCTGCTTACAGCAGCTGTGTTACCTCGAAAGCAGCACGGATGACACTGAGCTGTGAAACAGTGACATTGCAGAGCTGTGTGTTTACTCCAGCAGGACTGGCCCTGTAGGCTCACAGATGAGGCAAGTTCCTCTTCTCTTGCACAGAAGTCACAGCTACAGTTAAAAAAAGGGTTATAAAAATACAAGTAACTTAAAGCTGCAGAAATAGCCCTGATGCCAACAGGTGTGCAGAGAACACCCAGAACTAACGCTGCTCTTCTATTTGCATACAGACTTTCAGACACACACTCTTTCAGAACCTACACCAGCTCCCTCTGAAAGCCACACGGTATTTTCTCATCCTCCTAGGCTTTCTGAAGTTATAAATGAGTAGCTGAGGATGCTTGCTCATGTGCTGCCACAACAAGCTAATTGTTTGTTACGACACGAATGTTTCTGTTGGGTTTGGTAAGCATCATTTAACAGGCTTGTCAGATCTTCTGTGCAAGGTGAGTTTGTCTCAGTAACAGCACAGCAGCACCGGCACACGCAGACAGATCTGGCTGCAGATCTCCTGTGTGCATCAGTGTGGCTATGACTGTCCTCATTCTCCTCCAACCTCGCAGCTCAGTTCCCCATGGGAGCAGCTCTCATCCTGCTTCACTCCAAGTGGGCAGCGCTAACAGAGCACTCTGAGCTGCAGATCATCACCAGCTCCACGCGTTCTGTCTGATGTGCTGAGGGAGCGGCCATGCAGACTGCTGGACTCTGCAGGGGCAGCAGCCCAGGAAGGGCAGCACTGCGGAGCAGCTGGGAGGTGCAGTGCCCTCATCTGTTTGTGATACGAATCTCCTGGCTGGAGATGCTGCATTCCTTTCGGGACACCAAATATCAGATCAAGGGGCCAGGGAAACATGATGCAATGCACTGACCCAGTACACGCTCAGCTGATTCAAATTTGCTTTCGAGTTTATGGAAGAGATGAATTTGTCCCAGCATACCTCATCCAGATCAGGTATCACCTGCCTTCCCACAGCCAGCAAAAAGCCAAAGGGCAGCATAAAAACAGCACCATGGGTGATTTAAAATGAGTATGGTTGTGCTTACACTGGTTCACAACCAATTTATCTGGCAGGTCATCAAAGGTCTGGTACTTACGTGGAAGGTAATTTAAAAACAGTGATCTGGATATGCTGGCAGTCTTTAATAGAATTTTTAAAAAATAAAACTGAAAGCGGAGATGTTTTTACATATAGCCTATGTAGTTTGCTGTCCCCTTTTACACACAGCTCTTTTCCCCTGGAGAGCACGAAGGCAATCTGCAGGATTCAGCTATCAGAAGTTTCCTAGCCCAACGTTTGCAATGAGAACTGTTTTTGTTTGTTTGTTTGTTTGTTTTCAAAGCCTGCTGGCTTTCACTATTTTTACTTGAAAAATGAACTTTGTTTTAGATTGGTTTGAGATAGAACCGATGCCTGACATTCTGAAGGTTTTGTCTCTAAGGACCTGTGGCCAGAAGATTAGAAAACAAGTTTTTAAAGTGAAAGGTTGTACTTAGAAGGTTTAAAACTACTTACTGATAAATGGGTTTGACATGCATGTATTGTTTGGCATACAGAACTATCAACAATTAGACTTCCTAATAACATTATTCCTGCTCAAGTGCTGTTCTTCGTTCTAATTAATCACGGTTCCTAGTGCAGCCCAGCAAACCTCTGCCAATCCCTCCCTTTAAAAAGAGTCCGTTGGAAACGTGCTTTCATTCGTTTCTTCCGTTGCTCCGCCGGACGCATCTGACCCCGGCGTGCCGCTCGGTTACAGTGTCGCTCAGCCATTTTTGTTTCCACGGGACATTTCGAGACGCGGACGCTATCCGCGCAAAGCTGCCAGCATTTCCTTAAGCGCTGTCACCACCGGCACAGCAGCGCACAGCACGACGGAGGCGCGGCAGCAGCCACGCGGTCCGTGACGCGGCGCGGCGGTAACGGATCGGCGGCGACGTTCCGCAAGGGGGCGCCCCGCCCGCATGCAAAAGGGGCGGGGCCACCCTCACGTCACGTGACGCGGACCGGCGCTCCTTTGTCATAATGCGCCGCGTCACGTGAGCTGTGGGCGCGACGTGCCGTTGCGCAGCCGCAGTGCGGTGCCCCGTGCGGTCGGCGGCCGGGAAACCCCTCGGAGAAACGCCGAGGCGGGGGCGCCGGATCCGCCATAGCCGGAGGCCGGGCCTGGGAACGTCGCGAGGGGACGGGAAGCGGAGGCCGAGCGGAGCCGAGCTGCGGGGACGCTCCGCGCCGCCTGACCGCGCCGCGAGGAAGAGCCGGGGGGGCCGGCCGCGCCGCCGAGGCCCAGCTCGGTTCGCCGAGAGCCGGAGCCGACGCGGGGAGCGGGGCCTCCATGGAGCCCTGAGGCCTCCCGAGTGCAGCGTGCTCAGGCCGCGCGGCCCGGCCATGGCGCAGCGCCGCGGCCTCTGAGCGCCGCCCGCCGCAGCTCAGCGCCGCCGCCGCCCGGCGTTCGGTGCGGCCCAGCCCGGCCCCGCCATGTCGTGCGTCCATTACAAGTTCTCCTCCAAGCTGAACTATGACACCGTCACCTTCGACGGCCTCCACATCTCCCTGTGCGACCTCAAGCGCCAGATCATGGCCCGGGAGAAGCTGAAGGCGGCTGACTGCGATCTGCAGATCACCAACGCCCAGACCAAAGAAGGTGCGTGGGGCCGGGAGGGGGCCGGGCGCGGCGGGGCCGTGGGGAGCCGCGCTTTTGTCGACGCTGCGCTGGCGGGGCGGCGGGCCGGGCTGCCGTTCCGAGCTGCGGGAGCCTGGAGTTCTGGTTAAAATTAGCAAAGAAGGGAGGTTAACTTGGCACTGCGAACTTGCCGGATTTATTTGAAATCCGATGGAGAAAGCTGTGAGAGAGAGGTATAGAGCAGATGTCGAACTTGTCTGAAGAAATAAAGTCGGTTCGATGACTTCATTTTCTTCACCGTATTGAAAAGCTGTCTCTGTGGCTGTTGCAGAAACCACTTTAGCAGCGTCCTCGGTCACGAGTTATCTGACCTACCATCTTTACAGACCCTTAAAAGCCATTTTGCGTGAGTGTTCTCTGTATGTAAATTACACTTTGGAATTTCCTGTTAGTGTAACTTCTTGCCTATTGCTTTTATTTTTTTTATTTTTTTTTCCACCGAAGACATTGCCCTTCAAGTGCAATGAACATTATGCTATGTTTCATTCATATCCCTTTTTTGCATTATTATGTAGTTACAATGCCAGGCAGGTGGTGCAGTCTAATGGCAGAGGGCTCATGGGGAATATGAGAAGAAATATTCTTGAAAATGACATAAATTCTTCTAATTCCAATGTGGTGCTCAATTATCAGTAATAATAATGGTTCTATATTGCTTGGTGTGATACTACAGTTTGTGGTGCTGACGTGCCATCCTGATTTGGATGTCATTAAAGACTTTGGGATGTCAATTCTTATCAATAAAAAGAATTCTGAAGTGTTTTTATTTCTTAAGTAGTAAACTTATCTGTTTGCCTTGTGGTTCTGGGACACTCAAGTTTTTCTTCTATTAGTGGTTTGTTTTTTTTTTTTTTTTTCACATATTAAAATTCAAGCAATGTAATTTGTACACCAGTAACTGTAACTTGAACCGTAGCATTTTAAGTGACTGGGTTTAAAGCTCTCTGATTGTCTACAGATACAGAAACTATTTTCAGGATGTTGATAGACTTACCAGCATAACACCAGGGAGCTGCTGAGAGATGCCATTGTATCACGTGTGTAGGTAGATACACATCTTACAAAAATCCTGAACTTTTGTATCAGTACAGGGTGAAATGGGGAGATGCTTTTGGAAAATGTTTTCCTCATGTTAAGGACTTTGTTCCAGGAAAATCTCTTGAGCTTTGTGTGCAGTTGCTGATGCACTGCTGGCTTCACAGAACTGGCAGCCTGAGTGGATAGCTGTCTGATACTGTGTTGTAACAGCTGGGTCTGTGTAAAGCACAGCCTTGGCACCTCAGTGTTAGATGTAACAAAACGTGGTGCAGCCCAGCTATCACCAAAAGAAAAAACTCTGATTTGGGTTTGGATTCGGTTTGTTTGCTTGTTTAGAGGCTTTCCTGCTGTTTTTAACAGAATCTCCTTGTAGCGGGTGAGGAGAGAAGCAGAAAGCAAAATGCTGAAGGAAAAAAATTACTGATTTATGCACGCATAAGTGTGCATCCCATAAAGTGTTACTCATGTTCTTAATACTAGTTTTACATAGGGTGTTTGTTCTCATACGAATCAGGATCCAGTGGAGAAAAAGTATCTGCCTCAATAGGTTGTTAAGTGTGGTGTTGCCTGAAGGCAGAGCATCTCTTCAGAGAGCATGGCTCTTGTTTAAGGGCAGCAAGATTGTCTTCTGGCCCCCCTGCGTTGCTTTTAGGCCGTTATGAGAATAAGTATAACTTGCAGACTTGATGTATTATAAGTATGGATGTCTGTGGAAGTTTTTGTAGGGGTCATTTCCATTTAAAATAATAATAAATGTGGGTTTCAGAACCAGGCCAGATGCCAATTATTTTAGTTTATGTACATACCCTTGAATTTAATTTTGTATTAATTGGACTTGGTATTTGAATGCACTATCAACAGAAGGAAAAATCAGACAATGGTATTTTACCTGAATTGGATGCCTGGAGTTCTTGTATATGGACACAAAGTAATCATTTCTTTTGATTTCATGTACATGTGGGGCTTCTGACAGATGTTAAAGTGATGCTGGAAAGAATAAAGTGAAACTTGACTGAAGGTGGCCTGCTGGGTCTGATTTTTATTTATTTATTTTTTTGGAAACTCATGTTTCAAAATTCAGTAGCTGTTAATTTTCATAATGGAAATCTGGAAATAAAAGCAATTCTAGTATAAGCTAAAAGTAGTGGGGAAAAAATGTGAAGGTAGACCTTAATATGCAGAGAAAGCAAAAAGGATGGTTAGGGTCCATTAAAAAAGCCTGTACTCAAGAATGACACACTTAAATATCCACCTGATCAGAATTTGATTGCAGTCTTTTATAGCAGATGCTCCACCGTGTTATGAGAGAATTGGAAACTTCAGAACTCAAATTTCTTGAGTACTCTTTCCTAGCATAGAACCTTCTGACCCCGAAACACTTAGAGAACGTGCTGTACTGCTCATCTGTCAAAATGCATTAAAATGAGTTATGAGTGAGTGAGCTGGTCGTGGTGGGATGAGCAGTTTTCAGGAGGAGAATCTCAGAACTGGCATCTTGCACGAGTGCAGTGCTGTAGCTTGTCCTTAGCAGCTTTCCTCGTGCCCAGTGTGATGTCTTCAAACTCCTGCTCACTCTGAGGTCACAGGTCTCACAGCTCATGTCTGTGTGTGGAATTTCTTCAGCAATTTGCAAACGTAGCACTAAAGATACTTAAGCAACTTTTAAACCTTGTCCTTCGCTGTATGATTTTATGCTGCAGTGCTAGTATTAGGAATTGCTTTAGTTATACCTCAATACAATTCTTGGGTTGCTGAGCAGTGCTTGTATACAGAGCCCTCAGAAAGGATGTGGAGTTCCCTGTTGCCCTGGGTAAGATGAGGGTAAGTTATGAACCTAGTCAAGGTCTGGTGTGTTTACAGCAGAGTTCAGATGCAGTGCTTGTCTGAGTCAGCTGCTCTGTCACCAGCACGTCTGAGATCCATCCTCTTCGTGGCTGTCAGTTGGATTAATGTCCCTTTGGCAGGTGCTGTGGGCAAGCTCAGTCTGATCCATCTTCACACTGTCTCCAGCATTGCTTTCACTTTCTCGTTAGTGACACGTTGAGATGGCGAGTGGTGCCAGCTGAACGCTGGAGCTTTGGGCAGCCTGTGTGCTCAGATTGATGATTATATGTTAGACTTTGAGTCATCCATTCAGGATCACGTAAGTGCTCTTATGAAGCACGGCACTTCACAATAATGCTGCAAATGAAAGGTCTGTGAACTATTTGACAAGTGAACTGCCTCATTAAATAAATAGTATGTCAGATGAGGTCATCGATACCTATTGTGGTAGATGCTGAAAACCAGAAATAGCAGCCCACTCCATTAATCACAGTTTTTCAGTGCCAGCTACATAACTTACTTGCTTTTTGCAAAATAAAAAAATAAGTATTGATTAAAGTAGGTTTAAAAAGAATTGATGATGAGGGAACGTGTTTTGAAGTGCTAGGGAGAAAAAGCCCTATTTTCTTTTTCTTTTAGATGAGACAGTTTTGAATGTTAGTGGTGGCTTTCCTCTCTTTTCAGCTCTTTCCACCAATTGCCCAGTGTCAGATTAGTGAGATATCTAGGCCTAGCAGAGGTCATTTCACATAGTCTCATGTTATTTAAGAGTGCTTCCTCTCTGAGCTGTGCTCAGAAAGATGCAGTGCTGTCAGACTGAAACCGGTGGATTAAAACAGACCATAAAATGCAGTAAGAACTTAGAGCAACTCGTTTATGGTATGCATGTGACTCAAATTACTAAAACTATCAGATTTTCAGTGCTTTATACTTTTTTTGCAGAAGGTTGCATGCATGAATGTGGCTTTTTAATCTAAAATCAGTTATTTTTTGATGTGTCTACCTCCATTCAATCCTTGAAACATCTCTTTCCCTTGATCCTTTAAAGTATACTCTCGTCTTGTAGAATAGAGAGCAAGTTTTACACTTATCTCACTTCTGCTTAATGCACAGTCCGTGCTTACCTTTGATTTTGGAAGTTTTTTGAACTAATTGGATTCCTTTTTTAATCACAGGTCAGATTGACTAAGGCCTGGTAGCCACTCACTGGCACCATCAGTAAAATGAGTTTGGAGGAGTCAACAATTTGCTTACCTGCTGCTTTGTGGAGAATTTCCGTTAGAGCTCTGCTTGTCAAGTGTGAGAAGTGGCCTTGTTGAGCGTGATGTCAGTGCTGGTTTGCAGATGTTCAGTCACGTGGTGAGGGAGGCTGTGCGGTGGCACTGCTCTGCAGATCCTGGGAGATGCCAGTTCAGTCTGAGCGCTGTTAGGCTGAGCTGGCTTCTGTTAAATTCAAATTGAACAAATGCGTTTTCAGGGACTTGAGGAGTAGCTTCAGCTTTCATCCATTTCCTTTTTTAAAAGAGGTACATTTGTACTTTGCGTTGTTTTACTTCACTTTGAATAAAATTTCATCACCAAAATGCGCTCAAATAGGAAAAACAAAAAACAAGTAAACATACTGCAGCTATTTGCTTCCAAGTCCTTTGGCAGATGTAACTCAGCTCATGCACCCAGCTGTAGCTAATTGCTCTTCCACCAATTCTCTGTCACACTGTCATGGTGACAAAGCAAATGGGATGAAATGAATCCCAAATACAGATGTCAGAAGTGTCCTATGCGAGTGAAGTCTGCTTCACAAGGAGGTATTGGGGCTCTGTTGATCAGGTTAACTATGAAAGCACTGTTGACATCTAAGTATATTTGCTTTTGTATCAGTCTGCTCCTGGATGGCTGGAACTCTTTCAACATGCAGACTGAAAGCAAGCAAGCGTGCATGCACACAAGGGTAGCTTATTCTAAGGGCTTCCATGTGTTGATGCTTCTCTTCTAAGGGTCAATAAATTGTCACAAATGACTGAAAGACAATTTTTTCACCCTTATGCATCATACACCTTCTGTGTGCATTCGGATCGGTCTCAGCAGGCTTGCATAATTTATGAATAAAGGCATTGGCTGCAGGAGAGAACAGTTTAGACTCAGTGGATTTATAATGGGAACAGAAATGAAGCTTATTTCCACTGTTGCAGAAAAAATGTGCATTTAAAAAAAATGTGGTGTGTTTTTGAAGAGGAAAAGCATAAGGTCTCAAAGGGAAAGCATGTGTTCTTGGAATGGCTTTGGCTGTCCTAATCTAGTGTGAAAATTCAACTTCTTCAGTGTTAGTTTGCTGTTTGTGAGCCTGAGGACGAGAGATTTAAAAAACTTCGAAGTACCTCCTCATGGTATTCATTGTCTGTGGTTCTTCTGTCTGTATTTACTTTAGCCCAGGTTTTCCTGGATAATTTCCATATATGTGTAATGCATGTGGAAAGGAGTCCTTTCCTTTCAGCTGAGGTCTGGACATACGCGGCAGGATCGATCAGCTGCCCCCTTGTTCACAGTCCAGGAGAGGTGCAAAAATATGCAGTCTTCTGTAGAACTGCCAGTGTTTGTATTTGCAACACGCACAGCAAGCTCCTGCTTTGTTAAGGAGCCACTGTTGGTTATCCTAGAGCTCTGAAATCTTCATCTAGTGGCTTCTAATGCAAACTCCTCCATTGGGAAGTCCTACTTGCAAGCCTTTCATCTTTGCAGTGGTTAGATCTTCCTAGAGCTCTAAGGGTTGGTTTCAGTATGTGTAACTTCAGAAAAAGCTTCTGTTCTCATAGATGTCATTAGGAGTAGTCCTTTCTCACACAGTTCTAAATGACTGTGAAATTCAGTGGAAGTGTGCTGTTCAATTCCCTTGGGGAAGATCAGGAATTAATTTCAGCTAGTTGATTGTTCATTTTTTTTTTGAAGAAGTAATTTATCATCTGGAAACAGGAATAAATCTTTCAGAGTTGAAATGATACCCTCTGGTAGTTGTGTTTCAGTCTAAATGATGCCCCTTTTTCTAGGAGTAACATGGAGCTGAAAAATGGAGCCAAAGTCATGAAATAGTCTGACTTTGTGTATGATCACTGGACAAAACCTCTGTGAGTGCACACGTGGCCAGATGCACAGAGCCTTTGGTTTTTCTGATTTGTTCTGCAAAGGTCAATGGCTTTTAGTATTTAAAACTGTGGGTAGGTTGTAGGGAACGGCTGCTGACAATGCTTTAAAATAGTCGTGGCTGGCTTGTAGATGTTCCAAACAAAAAGCTATTCTGGTGGAAAGACTTCGGTGTTTCAGTGTTACTCATTGTCTCAGACAGGATTGTTTGAGTCTTACGTAAAAGGTCAGGCAGTTTCCTCCTTCTCAAACGACCAAGATGGTGCTAAGGGAGGCAAGGCACGGATAGCTTCAGATAGATATGCTGTTTTGTATAAGCTTTTTAAAATCTGCCTTTGTAAGTCATTTTGAGTTACTTTGCTCTGCAAAAAGTGACTGTGTAGAGTTCACCCCTCTGTAGTTAATTGAAGCTAGGTAATGAGCTTAAGAACAGAGATACCACTATAGTTTGAGTCACTCCTGGCCTGTTTATGAGAGTGGGCTGAAAAAGAAAAGTTTCTACAGTTTCTAGCAGCGTCAGTTTAGTTTCTGCTTAAATTTAAAACACTGAGCAGCTGAAAAGCTTGGTGGCTGTTGATCTGTTAAGATCCTAGACAGAGATGATAGATTCTGTTCTGCGTTCTGTGTCAGACACTAGCAGCCAAAATGAATCGGTTTATCAACTGCAGAAGCAGTAGCTCAAAGTTGTCGTGCTTTAGTTGAGATCCTGTCTTATTACAGGGCAGAATAACTGGGCTTAAAAATTTGCTTTCTACTTGTGGGACTGCAGGGCTTGTTTGTTCTCCCAAAGCCTGTTGGTGTTGTAGCCTAACAGAAGTAAAAGCAACCCAGTGTGGAAGGAATGAACGTGGCGTGCTCACAGACTCTTTCAGTGACCTTTGAGACCGTTTTGCTGTTGGCATTCAGAGTAGCTTGAAAAAAAAAGTTGTTGCTTACATTTGATTATCAAGCTTAAAGTAATGGTCTGCTTCAGAAAAAAATCTTTAAGACAGTAAAAGTGCAAATGGTACATGTGTATTTCTGCTTCTGTATCTGTAAAAGGGTGCTTTGAAATGTTATCAGAATACACATTAATATGTGCTCTTCTGATCTTTTTTCTGCATTTGCATTTTTTTAGAATACACAGATGATAATGCTCTGATTCCCAAGAATTCATCTGTAATTGTTAGAAGAATTCCTATTGGTGGAGTAAAAGCTACAAGCAAAACATATGTTATGTAAGTATACATAAAGCATTGTATTCTTTGTGAGATGTTTCTTCACTATTTGGATTGATATTAGTTACCTAAGGGCATTCATGTATTTATTTTTGAAGCTGCCATTATTTTTGTCTTTATAATGGGGTGGATTTTTATATACCTCTCCCAAAACAGAGTTACATTTTTAAGCCTGCCAGCAGCAGTGACTTTTGAGGTGTTTCTGTTGGCTTTGTTCCTGGGGCTGACTTCCTGAGACCCAAGATTTTAGATCCTGTTTCCTCTACACAAGGAAATTCCTTTTTATTATATATATAACTCCATTTTACTGTGTGGTAGATAGAAATTTACACTACCATGCATATTTATATTTTGTTTCCATCTCAGTAGTCTGCTTCTCAGTGTGAGACCTTACTAGCCATTTCACAAAGACAAAAATGCAAGATTCTTACGGCCCAAACCTGGTATTTCTGATGCTAGTGGTAGAGAATGGAGCAAGGGTTACCAGTTGGTGAGCCTTGCGAGCAAGAAGTCTTGTGCATAACTGATTCCTGTTAGTTTCCTTATGACAATAACTGAGTCATGCAAGTGAAAAAGCACAATACCCTTAAGTTTACTGCTATTTGTGGGGGTACCATGAAGGAATAGCTGAGGCTTTCCTGGCTCTAAACTCAGCAGGTGTGTTAGCATGCTGCCAGATGTTACTATTCAGCTTTCTGTTTTTACCTTAATTAAGCTGGTATCTGTGCTCCAGGTTTTCATCCTAGTATTCTTGGAGAACAGAATCACGTGTTAATTATAATTAGATTACGGGATTGTTGCTGTCATTTATTCATTCACAGAGTCCAGTTCTGCATCAGCCTTTAGCATTGTTTGAATGTCACAGTTTTCCTGCCCTCCCAAAGATATCCCTGTCCACCACAATTAGTAGCTGTTATAACTTGTGGTTTTGCCTCACCCTTTTAACATTGATTCTCAGCAAATAAAGTTTACTGATGAGTTACATTTTGTCTCTAACGAACTCTGCAGCAGCATCTTGGTACCCATGAAGTATTTGCAAGCAAAAAGGTTGAATTTATGTGGCTCTGCACGTGAACTTTAGTATATTACTGCCATAGTTGGGTTAGCTCTTTCAGATGCTGCCTGGTAATTCTGGGCCATACAGCCCTGGGCTTATAAACACTTGTTTAGGCCTTGTTTTAGGGCTTAAGTACGTATGCCTAGTGCTGTCTTGTTGGTGCATCCTCCATCTCTGGTTGGATGGCACCCCCTCCTGGTATCATCATGCTGCTCTAAAACTAGAGGACAGGTGCAGCTAGTATCAAAGATCTGAGAAATATCTCTGTGTGGAGATAGAGGAAGAATTGTGCTGCTGTTTTAATGTTGAAAATTAACCAGGTAGATTAGCTTTCTGTCCCTTCACCTGGAAACGCTGCAGAAACCAGTGGCAGACTGGCTAAGTCTTGGGAGTTATGAGCACGTGCTCTAATGATGGAGAGGCCTTTGTAAACGTTTTGCTCTTCACATAGTCTGTTCTTCAAGGTAAAAGCATAAAGAAACTGTTGAATGGTAATCTGAATATTTCCATATACCTCCTCATCTTTGGGGTACGCAATATGAGCCCCGTGGTTTTCTAGCAGTGGCAGGGAGCAGGAGCCTTTCCCTGGGTACATCAGTTCCACAGCAGCCTTCAAGTTGCTGCTGCTTGTGGGGCAGTTCCAGTGTTTGAACTGTTTGTGAATTATGTCAGATTCAGAAGCAGTGTGCAGGTATGGACCAAACAGTATGCGAAATCTCAGCGAGTTTTAAACATAATAAATATTTCCTAAAATATCGTAGAGTTTTCAAGTTTATTTTAAAGCAAATTCTGGAAATTAAGACCTTTTTTTTTGTCACAGGACTCCTAAATCGCACAAAATGGTAGAAACTCCTTTCAGGTGACATTTCTACTACTATTCTTAGTCCATATAGAGTAGCTAACAAGTTCTAATATTTGGCAATTTCGTGGCAAATATAGCAGATATCTGAACGCAGTGCTTGGACTTCCACAAACAACCACAGTTCTAAAGACTGTGAAGCAGAAATTTTTGTTATTCCTTTGTCAGATGACTGACTTCTACATTATTGCTTTTTTCACTAGAGTAAATTTGCACTTGAGAGCATGTAGACTGTAAGTGCTCTCTCTTAGAAATGAAGGTATTGTATCAGCCAACTAATTGTAACACTAGGGGTATACGGGTTGGCTGAAGTTGGCTTCGTGTTTAGAATGTTATTTCAGAACACAGAAAGCTATAGTACAGGCTTCATATTTTTGCTGCTTACATAGCAGAGGCAAAATGCCTGAGGACTTCTGCTTGCACTGTTATGTACCTGAAAATAAATCTGATTTATATCTGTAAATCTTAAAATGATATTTAACAAAGTAGGAATGTGGGTTTTTTCATTGTACTGAATGTACGGAGGGAGAAGAGTTATGTATAAATTTCTACTTTCTCTGGGCTTTCAGGACGTGACTTTTCAATGCTCAGGTTTTATGATCTCTTTGTACAAGTGCTGTTCCTTAAATTCTGATCACCTTTATTTCTTCTTCTAGAAGTCGAACTGAACCAGTGAGTGGAACATCAAAAGCAGTATGTAAAAACACAATCTCACACTTTTTTTCTACACACTGCACTTAATTATAAACAATGTAGTCTTACATTAATTTTCCAAATATTAACTTAATATCTTTTCAATCAAAACATAGTATATGCTGTAAATACAATGTATTTGATTCAGAGTAGTAAAAACTGAGTAACGATATCATTTGCACAATTCTAATGTGAATATTGGTATTTGTGCTTAGTAATGCATTGTATTTCATATTGAACGTGCTAGAATATTTCCTGTATGACTTCTTGTTGTACAGATACTGTATGATCATTTCAGATCGTGTAGGTTTGAGGTTTGCACAACTGAACATGGTGCCATGTTCTACATCTGTCTGTCTATAGCTAGTGATATGTATGTTTGTATAGGCTGTTGTGTGCTTTTTGTTTCTTGCAATAAAAATGTTTGGAGTGTATTTTTTGCCATTTTCACATTGTATCACTTAGTTTTTGTTTTTAAATACCTTTTTTTGCCTAATGGTTTTTGAAAATGTGATCAAAAACCACTGAGAAACCATTATTGTTAAACTGGGTATTGTTTCTTACTTTTGACCTGGGGGTTCAAACAAATACCAAAACCAACATATCATATCCCGTGCATTTTCTGAGGACGTTTCTGCACAGCTAAATAATTCCTTTTCAAGTCCTTGAACACTTGAGTGTTTGCTCCTAAAACTGTAATTGAAGTGATATTGTTTGGGCCCCTCTGAGTACGTGAATGTCTTGAAAAATCAACTTGAATTTGAGTATCATTGAATATCATTGCTACAAAGTGGTATTCTAAAGCTCTGCATTTGGACTTTTCACTTTATCTGATGAAACAGTTTAGTTTAATAGTTTAACTGTGAGTGAAAATGCCTGAGACGTGGTGTACAAATGTCAGCACGAGGTTACAGCCTGGTGCCTGTGTGGCTGCAGTCCGTGTTCATCTTTCTGAACTTTCCTTTGTAGTGTGTTTTTGAATTTGGGCGGCCTCCCATCTGGATGCTGCTTTAATTTCCCAACAGTTAAGCCTCTCTTTAGTATACCACCATTTGGAATTTACATTTGGAAAAGGGGCAGTGCTTTTCTTCAGGCTTGAAAACACACTGTTACTCTGTTGCTAAGATATAGATAAGTACACAAGGAAATATTTAACTGGTGATGACCTAGATATTGATTTGCCACTTGGGTCAAATATTATGTATTACTCTGAATTTCAATATAGTCCTTACAGTATAAGAATTATTGCTTGGTGGTTTTTGTTTTTCATCTTTAAGTATAACTGCTTTTTCTTCACTAGAATGGTGTGAGGCATTACACTAACCCTGGATCATTGGATCTGATCACTTTCTGAGTTGTTAGGATAACGTAACCTAGAAATTCATAAACTCAGTGTCTGTGTTCTGTGAAGAATACAGCCTCTGGTTCTCTTGGAATGGTTTGCAATCAACTTGAGATCAAAACCTTTTTGTATGTAGGTCTAAAAAGACTTAAGTCTGAATCTGACATCCGTAATTCAATCCCTGATTGGTTTGAATTCCTTTTGTGACATAAATACCTCTCATTGTGAGTTCAAGTTAGCTTAACTGGGCCAGTGACCCTCGTAGTTAATGTAATGCGTTTACATAAAGCACGTTTATAGTATTTGATCTAATTCAGATGGGTTTTTATTTCTTGGAAACAGTTATTTTTCTTTTTGTTTACTAGCATGTGTATAAGCACAAACCACATGTTCATAAATAAAGTTAACATTCTTTTAGCCTTGTGTGTTCCCTGGCATGTGTGTATTGCATTCTTAAGTAGCATCTTACCATAAGCTAATGTAGATACCTCAAAAGAAAAAAAAAAAAAGGTATTTGGAGTGTGTTGGGAGGGTTAGTGTAAGTTAGAGCTAATTGAAGTCAATGGAAGACAAAGCAAAAACATTTCCCTCTTGTTTGCTCTGACTGTGCCCGGTTTGGGCTGTGGGTAGGCATAGGGAGGGTGGAAACCTCCTTGCATATATATATATATATATATATATGTATATGCATATATAAAAATTAAAGATGACTTTAAAAGCATTGCATTGGCAGTGGCTTCTAGAGTTGGAAGTACAGTGAGATTCACTTCTAAAAGCAGCTCAGATTTTGTCTAATGATTTTTTTCTTGTTATTTGCAGTAAGTACAGAATCCCATATATTTAAAAGTAGAGCCTGGATCTTACTGTGGTAGGAATAAATTCCTGGGAAGCTCTCTGATTGCTGTTCAGCAGTAAGGCAAAGGCAGCAAAACTGAAATGAGTCAAAAAAAAAACCAACCCAGGATGCACAAAAGCTTACAGCTTATTTTTCATTGTTTCTCTTTCACGATAGCAGTCATTCTTCACTTCCAAACGTGTGTTGTTCAATTGTTATTACAACCAAATGAAGGCAGTAGGTTATCTTGCTTTAGCATTAGTATTTCAGGGACTGCAGGAATCTCTATTTGGTATTTGGCCGTAGAGGCTGCAGAAATGTGCAGTTCTGTTTGTATTTTAGTGCCATGAAATACAGCTGCAATGAATTTGCAGTTCGGCTAAGTTCTCAGCCCTTAGAAAACCACTGTAACTTACATCTAGCATTCCAGCAGCAAGATTAGCCTTTTCCCTGTTTTCTGTCCCCTTTTCTCTTTACTTCATGTTACCTTCTGTTTAGTCTTCTGTAGGAATTGAGAGTTTATACATCTGACTGGCAACACTGGGCTTTTTTCCCCCAGTTCTCCTGCAGTACCGTAGGGCTGTGCACAGGATTCCTGGAGGTGTTTCTGCTTGATTGACTGGGTGGCCTGTCAGCAATTAGTTCAGCTGAAGTGTAGTGGGGAAAAAAATAGACAAGAATGCAGAATCTTTGGAAGATGGCAATTGGGCAAACTGACTGCATTACCTGCCTGCTGCTTTTGATAGGAAGGAGCATTGTCACCTCCTTAGGAAGTTAGACACTTGCCCGCAGGCCATATAATGCATCTTCCTAATAAAATACAAGAACTGATTAATATTTTGTGTTACTCATCAGTACTAGACCGTTCAATGTGTCATCAAATTTCTAGGCTCCATTAGGTAGTGTCCTTAATTTCTAATTTGCTCCCGAAAAATCACCAAATGATAGTGGCTAAGTTGTGCCTCCCATGAGAGAACAGAGGTCTCTCATGCTTAAAGGAGTGGCTCATGGAGTGTCGTGCTTCTCAATACTCAGACATCCTTTTTAACCTGACTAATTGCAAAATCTTCTGAAAAGCAAATGAGTGATTAACTAAAACCAGTGTTTCACTGGAGTGAAGATTCATCTGCAGATAGCTATTTTTCCCCGCAATCTGCTAAAGCTGTTGCCTTGAATTCTTCCTCTCTGTTAGGTAATAAAGCTTATTTTTCAAGGAAGGGCTGTTTGTCTCTTTTCTGATCAGCTCATTGATCTCTCAAGGAGATCTGTTCAGTTTACGTGCTGAATTTTTTTCTACTGCTTTGAACTTAAAACATAAGTCAAATTTTGAGTGTCTTTCTGGCAACGCTTTACTAGTGTGAGCCTACTGCTGCTTGTGGCATGATTCAGAAACTGGGAAAGGATGCTTTCCAGTAGTGGGAAAGCTACGCTTTGGATCTCAGTGAGCATTGTGGTCCATTATTAACTAGTGGCCTTAAGACCTGGTTCCCTCAGGCTGATCCTGTAAGTAGCTGGAAGAGAGAAAAGTGGTTGCAAAAGAGAAAAATACTGTTATGTTCTTTTCATTATTTCCTTATTGTATGCTTTATGTTTTCTTGCTTTTGTGCATTTAGAACAAGGCTGTTATTTGGAAACTATTTTTATCAGATAGTAGAGAAAATATTGAATTCTTATGCTTTCCAAACTAATTCATATAGTGCTCTAATAAAGTAGTAGAAATCAGTTTTCATAGGTTATCCTGTCACGGTAAGCCCCTTTATTTCAATAATTCCATTGGGATTTTGTTTGTTAGGGTTTGTTTAGGCAGAAAGCTGGTAGACTGCTTTTGTGATTGATGTTTTGGATTGATATTTGGGTTTTGTGGGGTGTGGTGAGATTGGCCCCCCTCCTCATTTAGAAATAGTTCATGGCTCGGAGCTGATAGGCCTGTGCTTTAATTTTGTAGGCTGCCATTGTGTTCACAAGAGCTTAACCATGTGCGTTTATAAATGGTGAAACGTTGAGTGATTAACCTGCAAATTACAGTGAAAATAAGTTTCCCCACGATGTTTCCTCCTCAAATAAAAGTCAGTGTTATTTTAAAAAGTCCCTTCTAACTGAAAATTGACAGTTTCCTTACCTGTTTGACTTTTATGCCCTTGTAAATGTTTGACAGAGGTATCTCTCTGAGGTACTCATGAGCGATAAGTTTTATCTCAGTTGGGTTTGGTTGCTTTTGTTTCTTCTCATTAACCGTATAGACACCTTAAGCTCTCATTTGTTTGGACTTTGTTTTGAATAAATGCAAATTATATATTTAGTTGAAAATGCATCTTCAAGAGACGGGCAATGTAGTGCAGGCTTTGACTACAGTAGAGGTTAAATGTTGCCATGTTTTGATTGTAGAACTTGAATATGTGTTTAATTTTTTGTGAACAGATTGATGACTCTTCTGCATCTATTTCTCTGGCCCAGCTTACGAAGGTATATATATATTCTTGTCAAGTATTAAAAAAAAAGCGTTTGCTTCATATTTTTAAATCTGTTGTGATCTATAGTTGGCTTACTGTTGTAATTTGAAGAAATCTTTAATTTTTAATAAGATTTAAGTATTTATTTTAATTCTAAAACTGTGTGTAAATTTTGATACTATCCTGTAAAGAGTAGTTCCCAGTTTGGGAAGATGGAAGGGGAGTACCTTATCAGCCTCAACATAATGTTGCAGTATTACTCATCTTCAAGACACAAAGAAGAAGCACTTCAGAAGCGGTTTACCGTTTTTTCATACGTTTCGTTAATTTTTCGTTGGAAACTAACACAATTTTTACAGAAGAATTTAATTGGCTGTAAGTTATGGACATTCCAGAGGGCTTTGCAACAGCCAAAAAACGAGTGTTTCTGTCACATGGACAATTGCATGGCTATTTTTGAATTCCTAGTCTTCCTAGATACAGATCCATTCCTGACTGTTGCACAGTTTTATAAACTGTAGTATATCTAGTGGGCAACACAATCTAATTTGTTTGAACACAGACTGTAAATTGTGTAAATGTACCTAATTGTTTATAGGAATATACCAATGTGTATGTGTGGCATATTAGCAGATGTGACCTGAAACTGTTGTAATGCCATGTTTTGCTATGAAACTGCTTGCATTCTTTGCTCAATAATGTGTAACTTTGTCTGGGAAAGCACTAGTGATTGCACTTGGAAAAGGCTTAGTGCTAGCCAATTAAACTGCTAGTCATCACAATTCAAAGATCAGAGAAGGCAGGGACTAATGCAGAGTAGCTGGAGTTTGTTCTTCTGACAATAAATGCTGGAGGTAACTTCCAAGAGAGAAGTCTGCCCACTGGTAAATTCTTCCCTTACCCACTCAGAAAATAAGTTCTATCCATCTGGCCAAAAAACAAAAGCCCCTCCAAAAAACCACTTGGAACGTAGCCACCTAAAGAAATTGGTCTCCATTAGTGCTGTCCCTGAATACGTTGGTTCTGTAAGCTCATGTCAAGTTTTTTTCCAAAATGCAAGAAACTGTCCCAGTGTTGTAACACATTTAAGCTCTCAAGAAAATCTGAGTATTTCAGAAAAGTACAGGAACACAAGGAGGCAGCTCCAAACTGTCACGTACCCTACCCTCTTCAGTGCAGACTGGCTTAGCGTGGAGGCAATGCGTTCACAGTTCTGTTTTATTTTCACTATGTATTAAATGCCATATTTGAATTTTGGTCTATTCCTACTAATGTTTTGTGGGTTTTGGGTGTGTTTTGTAAACCGTTTGGGTTCAAACAAATTAGGCAAGCTTTTGTACAAGTTTTCTGTAAATGTTAATGGAAATGGTTTCATAGATGTCGATCTGTTAATGTTGAGAAAAACTGTGTATGTGAAACAACCATTTAATAAAATGTTGAAACTAGTTGGTTGCTTTTGTGAATGAATGCATATAAAAACAGAAACATGAGTGGTTGATCTGAATGATAGGTGCTTGAAGGTCCAAATAATTTGCAGTCACTCCCTTAGACCCTGCTTGTATCTGGACTAGTGTATAACAAAACATTTTAACAAATACTGCTTTAAAAAATCAGCTCGCTTCAATGATGTGAAGATCTAGTTCTGTGTAAGGTTTATATTACATTTTGTAAGTTAAAAGGATACAGTGAACTGGGGAAAAGAAAGTCCCTACAGGTTCTACTTGCACTTAAAGCTCTTAGTACGAGGAAGTTAGTTTGTTGGGGACGGCGTGCAGTTTGGACTCTCCACAGCACATGGTGGTCAAATTTCTACCACAAAGACTCCTTTGTCTTTTTAACATTTGTCTTGCTGAACATCTCCTAAAAACTTGATTCCTTTTAATGCTCCTCTGTCAGAACTTCAGCAAGCAGAGACAGCTTCCCCGACAGCAAGTCGTGTGTCCTTTTAACGCTGCAAAATGTAAGAAGTGGTTCCTTGCCAACCGTATTTCTGAATTGAATGTATGATGGATATCTTCTCCAAAATAGTCTGGAGCCTAAAAATCAATTTTAAAATACCAGATAGTGGTGGTTTGGGGTTTTCTTCTGTTTGTTTGACGCGTAGCTTCAGTCCACGTTATGTTGAAGAAATTTGGATTGGTTACACAAGTCTTTATGTAAGGTACAAACAGAGCCTAAGGTTTTGAGTGCCCAAGAATGTTCTTTTCAAGTAGATTAACAGGCACATAAACATCATGTAATGGCATAAGGACTCCCCAGAACATCTTCAGGACAAATATATTTTATATAAGCAGCTGTTTTCATGCAACCTCAGCTAGAGTTGTGCTGCTCTTTACAGGATTGGATGAGTGGTGTTGTCTTTGGCTGTGTGGAATTAAATGTGTTTCTAATGTGTGTGTCAAATAATTACCTGTTAAACAGACTGCCAATCTGGCTGAAGCCAATGCTTCCGAAGAAGATAAAATAAAAGCTATGATGTCACAGTCTGGCCATGAATATGATCCGATCAAGTAAGTGTCGATAGAATCAAATCTTTGAAGATTGCAGAAAAGTGTTATAGAATTGTTTGCTTTAAAGTGAGATACACATGCATACTTTTTTTTTTTTTTTTTCCCAAAAAAACTTTTTTAGTTACATGAAGAAACCGTTGGGTCCACCTCCACCATCATACACTTGCTTTCGTTGTGGAAAACCTGGTCACTATATAAAGAACTGCCCAACAAATGGGGTAAGATTGCAGCGGACTGCTGGTGTTATTTAGTTGCTTTTTTATTTATTTAAACTGAGGTACTTAACAAATATATCGACGTTCATTTTGAGTCATTTTTCTTAGGGTGAAATACAGAGCTGCAAGACAATATTGCAAAGCCCTTGAAACTTCAAGGGTAAAGATGGAATTATAAGCATAAAACTTCCTTCTTTTCCTCAGTAATAGGCTTTAAGTATGCCCACAGATCTTTCTTTGTGTATCTTTGTTTATATTTTGATGCACTCCAGTTTAATTGGACGTTTTCCCCTGAACTTCAAATTTATGATGGCCATCAGTTAATACTTTGCATTGCAAGGTGATTTTTCTGTTGACCCAATCTACTGAAGATTTGCATTTTGAGTATTCATACCATTTAACATTAAGCACTTAACATAGACTTGTAGGAGTGAATCAAACCTTCATACATAGATAAGGAATTTAAGTCTCCAGTGGCTGATTCAGAGCTCTGAAATAGACTCCTTCTGCAAGACCTTATTTCTGTCTTGCTGGAATGGTGAACTGGGGAATATTTAACCACTGGAATGTATTTCACCCCTGAGGAGCCGGAAGTTGTATGAATGTCTGTTAGGTTCAGAATACAGCTCAAACCTTTGACTATACTTAACAATATTTCAGTCAAGCAACCCTCACACCAGAGAAAAGGAGAGGATTAAAAGCTTTCATTGGTTAATCTTTGAAATGTCATTTAAGTGTGGCCCTTAGGATGAAGTGTCTGCATTTCTTTTCTTAACAGGACAAAAATTTTGAGTCAGTACCCAGGATTAAAAAGAGCACAGGAATTCCCAGGAGTTTCATGATGGAGGTGAAAGATCCCAATACAAAGGGTGCTATGCTGACAAACACTGGAAAATATGCTATACCAACTATTGATGCGTAAGTATGGGAGTTTCCAGGTGGACCAAAAAGCAAATGAGACCCTATATAAACGCTTGAGTGGCAATTCAAACAAGTTGTTCAGCATCAGTAGTTGCAGGAAAGGATGCACTGTTATATCTTGAACTCAGAGTGATGACTTCTCATAGTAAAACAAGGTGGTCTTACTGTTCATCCCTCTAGAATTGGGTTAAACTAGTTGTAAGCTAAGAATCCATATTTCTGCAAAGTATTTTGTTGGTGTTTACAATCAGAATGGTTCTCTTGAGAAGGTTTGATTTGCTCCTGGTTTGTGCTTCAAAGGTTTCTTGAAAGGTTTAACAAATAGCTGTAGGACTGAGGTTTCCTCCCCCTCTGTCTATCAGATCTCACTTGTGAAGCAGTGAAGTTTTCTTGCTGGTATGAAATGAGAAAATACTATTGTGTTCTGAGAGTAGCGTCTGCCTATTCCAGTTTTAGAAGTGTTTGGTAACAATTCTGTTTTTCTGGTTTGGATCTTCTTTTGTAGAAGCTCCAAGTAGACATTTTTAATTTAGAAAATGTAATTTCTCGGGGATAAAGTATATCCTGAGCCTACAACTTTGGTTTACTCTTTGGTACTGAAGTGGTGGGATTCGCTACACATGATTTCCAACTGTCAGTGATCTTCCTAGTCTAGGCTAATTTCTTGTCTTGGTTGAACTAACAGCTGGGAGAATTCTCCAGAATGGATAGATACTCCCTCTGGTAGTGCTGTGGCTGTAGAAAAAGGTTTGATCACAAGGGTAATAATAAAGTCCTTTGATAAAGTCAAAAGCTTGGAAGAGTTTGGGTTTTTTAATCTATATTCAAATCATTTTCTTTTTCCTTTCCCTGCCATCTCCTCCCTCCCTCCAGGGAAGCTTATGCTATAGGAAAGAAGGAAAAGCCTCCTTTCTTGCCAGAAGAGCCATCCTCCTCCTCAGAAGAGGATGATCCTATTCCAGATGAGTTGTTATGTCTGATTTGTAAAGATATAATGACAGATGCAGTTGTTATTCCCTGCTGTGGAAACAGTTACTGTGATGAATGTAAGTATTACTCCCACGTTTGTTAATTCAGAACGTCAAACATGATCTACTGATGGGAGAAATAGGAGCTAACAAAATTGGTTTTGTTACCAGCTCTGTTTAGTGCTGGAGTATAGCCTAATTAGAAAGGTATAAAGGGTGGGAAAAATACAGAAAGCTTTTGTTGTTCTGCAGAAGGATGAGTATGAGAAGTGTACTTATTTGTGCAGGTCATTACAGTGGTAGGTGTTGAATACATTTACTTTGTCTCCAGCTTTTTCTTTCATTATGCAGTGTTGCTATTATATATCAGAAGTCTTGACTTACTGTGAACTGAAACAAGTGGATAGTTAGTTATTCAATCCAGAAGGTTAAGAACTGGTGAATCTGAGCTTACTGATGTTTTTTAGCAATGTTTTTTTAGCAGTGTTTACTTTGAGGGTGGTTGACAACTCACTGTAATAGGTAATGGGAAGAAGGACTGGCTGAAGGTGCAGTCCAGTCTGCAGCTTCAAATGTTACAATAATTATAATAGCTATAGTTATATTAGTTATAGCTAATATACAATAATTATAACAGCTATAGTTGTTTGCTGCAAATTCTATTTTTTATACTATACTTAGAGCTTTATGCCCTCAATTCAAGACAGTACTCATTGATCATGTTCCTGATTTTATAAATGGTTACAATTTCCAAATTTTCTCAATGTGCCTAAAAATGATATTGATTGTTCTGATTATTCACAGGTATCAGAACGGCATTATTGGAATCTGAGGAACATACCTGCCCAACATGTCATCAAACAGATGTGTCTCCAGATGCTTTGATCGCCAACAAGTTCTTACGCCAGGTAATACGGTCACTTTTACACAAAGCCTCTGTAAGAAAAAAATCCTTTCTCAGAAGCTAAAGTGGAAGAGAGTAGTGAGTTTTGTCTCCTTCAGCAAGGCTGATTTGAGTAAGGCTAAGTCTACTTCTCAAGTGCACTCAAGTTACTACAGAAAACCAACAGCTCTTTAGTGGCAGTTGGTGAACTACAGGCACTGTTTTGGTTTTTTTTACGATGATTGTCTTGCTTCAGGATTCAGTGCTAATGCTGAAGTTAAGAATTCTAAATACAAATACATCTACTGAATTAATTACACGTGTAATTTTACTCCTTGGAAGTTTTTGTTTTGTTGCTGAATTGTCTTTCCACCTCTAGGCTGTGAACAACTTCAAAAATGAAACTGGCTACACAAAAAGGCTCCGTAAGATTCAGCAGCAACAGCAGCAGCCACCACCGCCACCTCCGCCTCCACCACCGCTAATGAGACAAACCATAACACGCAACCTGCAGCCCCTAATGAGGCCAGCAATTTCCAGACAGCAGGATCCACTGATGATTCCGTTAGCTTCTCTGTCTTCTCACTCTGCTGCTGCCTTGGCCCCTGGTCAGTCTGTTGCAGCTGCACTACCAGTAAATCCATCTTCTGTCCTCGTCTCCGATCTGCCTCCAGCAGTGTCTCTGTCTCTCCGCGGTGAAAAGCCAGATGGACCTTTTCGGTGAGTGAATCTCAAACTCTGTAGCTCAGCACAAACACAAAAGACAACAAAATGCTGAAGTTAGATTCTTCTTCTGAAGCCTCGTGGTGACTTACGTATGGATCGTAATGGCAGTTCCCTGTAGCTGTAGAAGTTCTTCTTGTTTTTGCTTTGGATGAGGATACTTTAGATTGGAGTTGTGCCTCATTCAAGAACTTCTCAGTTTTTCTAGTTTGATTCCCTATCAGTGATTAAAAATGAATCCTATAACAGGATTTCTTTTCCTCAGCAGCCCTTTAATTTAATGACAAGCAATTCCTAAAGTGATCATTTAGCTATCACGTGAATACTTTTTGAGTGCATTAGTTTTCCTGTTACTGAGGAGATAGTGTTTTCATGAAAAGTATTCAAGGTCAATTACAGGTAAAATTAACCAGGTGTTTTCACGTTACTTTTTTCTACAATAATTCTGTCATCCTTATTATGATGTCAGAATCATCTTCAGTAAAGCACAGTGCAGTCTGACTCGTACTGATTTGGGTAATAATTCTTTAAAATATTGTAAGTTTGAAGTGTTTATAAACGTAAAAGTCAAAGTTTGCAATCCAGTGAAGTTGACTGAAAATATATTTAAACTAGGAGCTATTGTTTAGGGTTTATATCCTTTCGACTTTAAGCTTTGGATGCACATAACTGCTCTGTCCAGAAGGCTGTCAGGCTCAGCTGTACTGTTGAGGTCAAAGGGTCACAATTTTAAGGAAACCTTTGAGGCAGCTTTATGAAGTAGTACATAAACACGTCCTAGAAGAATTTAAGTTCTTCTTGCATCTTCCAAAACTGAGTTTTAGTGTGTGGATTATAAGTACTCTAAGCCTTTCATTTGCAGCTAGCTTAATAAAACATTTTTCCCTTGAACTCTCTCTAGTTCAAATTGAATTCGCTACTTCATTTGCAATCACCAACTTTACGTTTGTAAATCTGGTGTAGATTATTTTTTAATTTATTTTTCCTTTTACAGTACTCAGCCTTTTCCTACTTTGAACTTTGCATTTCTAGCAGCTCTTCAAAACAACGTATTTAAGTAAGAAAATTTGTTGGTTATTTTTTTGTCTAGTGATCCAGATATTATACCTCCTGCTGCTCTGGTGACAGCTGCTGAGCTTTCTAAATCTTCCTCTTTGGCAATCAGCAGTTTGTTGGAAGAGAAGGTAAATTTTATTTCAACAGACAATTGTATTTTGACCGATTTCTGCCTATTCTTGTATTTTAATTAATCTTATTTTCTAACAGTTTGCGTTTATTCACAAGGGCTATCAGGTTCCTGTACTAAGGCAACCAGCAATACCTAGTCTTCTGGGCCCACAAGGACAATCAATTCCCACAACTGGTAAGTGTCTGCAGCTTCAGAATTAAAAACCAACCAAACAAAAAAAACCACTTCACATAAACCTGATTGGATTTTTTTCCTTCTTTCCAATCCAAAAGGTCATCCAATGAGAATTGGTGCAATTCGCTCAGCTGGTGGCAGGCCAGGTTGGGAACTGTAAGTATATTCTACAGAAATTCAATATATTGTTGCTTGTAACATTTTGAATATGGCAGTGGCACATAACTTAGTCAACAGTTTATTTATAATGATATAAGTATATATATATATATATAAGTATGTACAGATAATTATATAAGTATATATATAAGTATGTACAGATAATTGTGGAGTGGTAATTAATGTTTAAATAGCTTTATTCAAATTAAGTCTAACAAAGGGGATCTGTGCTTCCAAAAAGGTTGTTTAAGAGAAGGCTACATTGCGTAATTGAAGAGGATGTGAAAAATGAACTCTTTTTGAGGAATCAGTGATTACATATTCAAATTAAATATAATTAAAAGACCAGATGGAAAGCCCTTTGGCTGAATATTGTCAAAGAAGTTGATTTCATGGACATGACTCTCCAACACTACTTTTTTCAGCAATTTAGTTGATATATTAAACAAATTTCTGGCAAATTCAGTGCTCTTATTTTACAACTGTTTGGAGTTTTTTCAGTCCTCTCAAACAGCCAGACTGCTTTCTCTCACTTGGAGAGAGAGGAGTCCATTTTACTTACTAATCATAGTGTTAAGTTTTGTCTTTCATTCTGGTAAATATTTGTTATAGATAAATTTTAAGTATGCGTTACGTTTATAAAATCTTAAGGATAAATCAAAACAGAAACAAACATCCATCCCACAAATGAGGTAAAATCTCAGATTCAATAATAAGGAAAATAACAATTTAGGAACGAGGACAGGCCAAATGCATCATCATGAGGCAACAACGTAGGATGCCAATGAGGAAGATGTTAAAAGAAGTTGAAGATTAATTAATATTTGTGCACTACTTTGAAGATTGGAACTGTGAAATATTAGATGTTTCAAGGAGTGGCAGAGAAACAATGGGCACTTGTCACATGGGAAATGGGTGTCTCTTTTAAGCATAGGCAGCCTCCATCTGTGGTTATGAAGATGAGTGTAAGCAGAGAAGACTGAGGGAACTGTTAGGAGCGTGAGGATGAGAAAATCAAGTATGTGGATCAGGACACGAATGTAGACTGAAATGACCAGAAGGCAGGGAGAAAAGCGCTTAATCTCAGAACGAGATGTGGTCACACTGTGCTCCTGCTTCATTTGCTTTCCTCTTTAAAATCGGGGCAGAGTGTAACAAACAGTGACACGTGTTTTTGGGTTTCTTTAGAAGTTCAAATCGAGGACGCCCGCATAGTGAACGTTCCCAAAGGACTCAGGCCCCAACACTACCAGCATCAGCACCAGTCTTTGTGCCTGTGCCTCCACCTCCCTTGTATCCTCCACCTCCCCATGCACTTCCTCTTCCACCGGGGGTACCGCCACCACAGTTTCCTCCTCAGTTTCCACCTGGTCAGCCTCCATCAGCTGGGTACCCTGTTCCCCCTCCAGGATATCCCCCAGCTCCTGCAAACATGTCATCAGCTTGGGTACCAACAGCAGTACCAACGGCTCATTCAAATACCATCCCAACGACACAAGCACCTCCTTTATCTAGGGAGGAGTTTTACAGAGAACAACGGAGACTTAAAGAGGAGTAAGTATTTGGCTCAGTGATTGTGGTGTTTTTCATCTTTGTATTTCAGTAGCAAATCGGACTGCAGTTACGCCTAAAGTGCATCTGACATAAGCCAAAATTACATGTAGAGCTTTTTCTTCCAATGTACGTTTTCATTGCGGATGGTAAACGTGCAAAACTAAAGACAAATGTAACTCTAAAACTTTCCCTAAAACTCAGAGGAATTCTGAACTGTTTTGTGTAAATAGGATGCTCGCCTTTTGCATTTGCATGCAGTATACATTTTCTCATATCGGCCATGTTTTGTTTCTTGATGTCTTTTTGTAATAAAGGTCAAACTATAATTGTAATAAAGGTCAAACTTATTTTAACAGGGAAAAGAAAAAGTCCAAACTTGATGAGTTTACAAATGATTTTGCTAAGGAATTGATGGAATATAAAAAGATTCAAAAGGAGCGTAGGCGTTCGTTTTCCAGGTAACTGCTTTACATGTCCGTAATGGAGAAGCAGATTGTCTAGAAGAATCAGGAGGAGGTCCACTCCACCTCACTATCTTTAGATGGATTGGATGATTAAAGGGCTTAGCGTTGTTAGGAGTTTCATTTGAAGGTTGCTAGCTCAGATATAGTGGAGCACAGTTGACTTGTAATTTGGCAGCAGTTATTAAGGAGCAGGTGTCTCTTTCACTGAAGTATTTCTGTAACCATCCTTCACCTCCTGACGACCTTGAGGAGGCAAAGAGCTGAGTAGGTTTAGTAGCTGGATGTTCTCCTCACCCTATTGTGATTATAGCTATTACCTCAAAGCATTTGAAATAAATGAGAGAAATTGTCTTCGTTTCCTCTTTTGTTTCTCATGTGGATACATGAAGAGATTTCAACCTGGACTGCAGACTGATGGCTTGTGCTAGTGTCTTGTTGACATTGATAATTTTTTCTTAGGAGTTAAAAGGTCAGATGTGCTTACAATGAAATCTTAAATTGCTGAAGGGCTTCTAGAGGAAGAGTGATGCTAATGAGCATGTGCAGAATAATGAGGAATAGTTATTTAAAAAATAGTCAAAGAAAAACGTGTCAAGGAGAATACTCAGGGTAGTTGATATGTTCTATCTGAAAAAATCACTTGGACAACAGCCTGAATAACTATCTATTAGTAATGTTATCAGAGCATTTCTTAGAATAATGGCATAATATTACTTTTAGATAAGACCTTATTTGAAAGTGTCTTTAGCCTTGGTTAGAGATACGTGCAGAATTTTACTAGAACATCTGGCTAGAAGAGTTGATTAAATTTTGTGGTGTGTAACCTTGCAGTACAAAGTATTCCACGTCCTGTATAGATTTACAAATAAACAGTGAAGTTAAATTAACTAGGTATTTACTTTATTTAGGTATTAACTGGTATTTTAACATTGGGCTTTACTGTCTTCAGTTGAATTCATATTTTCTTACTGCTTGGTACTGTACTGTAGCTATTAAGACTCGCTCGTTTTGCGTCTTACTACAATATAAGTTGTACTTCGTGTAGTTGCTAAGTAGTGCTAAAATAATTGTGCATTCGTGTACCAGTAGAGGTCAGCATATTCCAACTTAAATATATCAGTAGCTATAGTAGTTAATTCGATAGAAGCAAGTGGAAATAGACTTACCCTTCCTGTGTGTTTTTACACTAACAAAGCAGTGACTGTTTTGTCTTGTAAGCAAAACCTTCTACGCGTTATCAAGTTCTTCAATTTGCAGTAGCGTTATGCCAGCAGCTGAAAGAAGCTTTGCCATAAGCATTTGGAGATTTAAAAAAAAAATAAAAAATAAAAATAAAAGCGAGGAAGAGCGACTGTTTTGAATTAAGTCCTTTTCTTTTCTTTTTTCTGTGCTGTGTTTTTTTGAAGGTCCAAGTCTCCCTATAGCGCTTCGTCCTACTCGAGAAGCTCCTACACCTACTCCAAGTCGCGGTCGGGCTCCTCGCGCTCCCGTTCCTACTCGCGGTCATTCAGTCGTTCCCATTCTCGTTCCTACTCACGTTCACCTCCATACCCAAGAAGAGGCAAAGGGAAGAGTCGTAACTATCGCTCTAGGTCAAGGTCACACGGTTATCACCGTTCAAGGTCAAGGTCACCCCCGTACAGAAGATACCATTCACGGTCCAGGTCTCCAGTGTTTAGGGGCCAGTCTCCCACTAAGCGGACTATACCTCAAGGGGAAGGAGAAAGGGAGTATTTTAACAGATACAGAGAAGTTCCACCATACGATATGAAAGCTTACTATGGCAGATCTATCGACTTTAGAGATCCGTTTGAGAAGGAAAGATACAGAGAATGGGAACGGAACTACAGAGAATGGTATGAAAAGTTCTACAAGGACTATGCTGTCGGAGCCCAACCTCGACCTCCAGTAAACAGAGAGAACTTTTCTCCAGATAGATTTGGTCCACCTGGAACCAGAAGAGAAAATTCGCCATACTCTCGGGGACGTAGGGAGGATTATGCTGGTGGGCAGAGCCATAGAAATCGTAACATAGCCGGAAATTTCCCTGAAAAGCTTTCAGGAAGAGAGGGCCATGGTCTAAAAGATCCTGCCAAATCAAAAGAGAAGGAGGTGGAAAATCCCCTGGGAGATGGCAAAGGAAATAAACATAAAAAACACAGGAAGAGGAGAAAAGGGGATGAGAATGAAGGATTTCCCAATGCTGAGTTGTTAGAAAGTACGAAAAAAACCAGGGAACCAGGCACAGCAGAGGACATTAAGTCAGACTCGCTGTTCATGCTCCCGAGTAGAGATGATGCCACCCCTGTGAGAGATGAACCTATGGAAGCAGATTCTATAGCTTTCAAACCGGTGTCTGAAAAAGAGAAAAAGGACAAGGATAAGCCAAAAGCAAAGACTGATAAGACAAAACGGAAAGCAGAAGTGGCTGCTCCCCCAAAGAAAGACAATGTAACAAAACCAGCTAAAGCTTCCCAAGAGAAGGTGGACACCGATCGTGAAAAATCTCCTCGAATGGAACCTCTTGTGAAAAAAGCAAAGGAGGAGCTGCCAAAGACAGACAGTGTTAAGGCATCTTCCTCCCAAAAGGATGAGAAGGCTCTCGGTACACCACGGAAAGTTCATCCAAAAGTGGCAAAAGATCACCCAGAAGCCAGGCCAGCCAAGGAAGAGAAGGCAAAGAAGGACCATCCAAAAGAATTAAAGTCAGAAAAGCCCTCCAGCAAAGAGGACAAGTCAAAAAAAGCAGTTGAAAAAAGCAAATCTTCTGATGCAAAAACTGAAAAAAGAAAAAGGAAAGCAGATGAAAAGGCTGATAAAGAACACGAGGCAGCTTCTGGAAAGGCCCCTAAACCAGAAACTGCTGAATCAAAAACATCGCCAAAAGGGAAGAGTGAACCTGATGGTGAGAAAGGAGAGAGAACTCCAGAAAAAGATAAATCTGGTTTTCTCATCACTCCTGCAAAAAAGATTAAACTTAACCGAGAAACTGGCAAAAAGATTGTGAGTGGAGAGAATGTGCCTCCCGTGAAAGAACCTGTTGAGAAAGTTGAGGCAAGCAGCAGCAAAGTTAAACAAGAAAAAGTGAAAGGAAAAGTGAGAAGAAAGGTAACAGCAGCTGATGGATCCAGTTCAACTCTTGTAGATTATACCAGGTACTTCATCACTTCTTTTCCTACATTTTCTCCCTTCTCTGCCTTCTCTCTTTAAAATCTTTTTGATAACTGATGGAAGGAAAAGCTGAATGTGTGCTCAGTGAGTATTTGAATAATCTGTGATGTTTTCTGCTAAACTGTACAAATGAAATTTTGTTGCAGCAAACAAGCAGTCTGAACAGAAAGCTGGTAAGTTCAGTTAATGGGTGACGTTTGACCCTTACTTCTGGGACTTTTTTCCCCTCTTGAGAATTAGCCTTTTGAATGCAGCTACATATTGAGTCTTTGTGGTGTCCTTTCCATGTCTTCCCTCAAATCCTGCTTAATACCAAGGGCAAGGATAACAGATATGTCTGTATCATGCAGTATTTTGTATTTTTAAAATTGCAAGGTACTATCAATAACTTTTTTTTGCTATTATGACATGAAATTATAATTTGCAGAAACAGCAACTTGTTGCCTATACTGCTGTGAACAAATAATTGGTCCTTATTTGCTTGCTTGCTTGTTGAAACGAGATGGCATATCTAATTTGTCTACCACAGATAGAAATAGGACATCAAGGAATTACCTGATCAGACAGTTCCTGATCGGATCATGGAATCATAGGATGGTTTGGGTTGGAAGAGATCTTTAAGATCATCTGGTTCCAACCTCCCAGTTTTAGGCAGGATCACCCTCCTCTGGACCAGGTTGCTCACAGCCCCATCCAGCCTGGTTTTGAATGCTTCCAGGGAGGAAGCACTGATGGTCTTGTGTCTTTGTTAATTAAATACGTAGTAGAAAGGCACTAATTGGTTGCTCATAATCTCAGTCAATGGACTCATCCTTCATCTTGGCTGTCCCCTTAGTTGATCATCTTTTGAAAAAGTACTGGGGTTTTACAAGTGAAACAGAGGTCATTTTGTAAAACATTGCAAAGCACAGCTGCGCTTGCATCTCTACCATTGTGTTAATTTATGATATTTTTCTTGTTAGCACCAGCTCTACTGGAGGAAGCCCTGTTAGAAAGCCTGAAGAAAAGACAGATACAAAGCGGACTGTCATTAAGACAATGGAGGAATATAATAATGATATAACTGCTCCTGCTGAAGATGTCATTATTATGATCCAGGTCCCTCAGTCAAAGTGGGATAAAGATGACTTTGAGTCTGAAGAGGAAGACGTTAAGTCTACCCAGCCATCTTCAAACATAGGAAAACCTGCTAGTGTTGTAAAAAATGTGAGTGCTAAGCCACCAAATCCCATAAAACACAATGAGAAAGAAATGGAGTCTTTGGAGAAAATACAGAAAGCTACAAAAGAGGTGAGTTATGAAAGCTCTCAGCATGATGTAAAAGGTTCAAAAAGTTCAGTGTTGAATGAAAAAGGGAAAACCAAAGAGCGGGATCATTCTCTGTCAGACAAGGACACTTCTGAAAAGAGGAAGAGCAGTGTTCAGCCAGAAAAAGACCACTCAGAACGTGCCACTGAACAAGGAAATGGGAAAAATATTTCTCAATCTTCCAAGGACAGCAGATCTTCAGAGAAACACGATGCTGGCCGTGGATCCACTGCTAAGGATTTTACTCCTAATCGAGACAAAAAGTCTGACCATGATGGCAGCAGGGAGCACTCCAGTTCCAAGCGCAGAGATGAGAAAAGTGAATTAGCAAGGAGAAAAGACTCTCCTTCCCGAAACAGAGAATCTACGTCAGGACAAAAAAGTAAACCAAGGGATGAACGAGCAGAGCCCTCCAAAAAGGGGGCCGGAGATTCCAAAAGAAGCAGCTACAGCCCTTCACGTGACAGAAAGCAGTCAGATCACAAAACTGCTCATGATTCCAAGCGTTCATTAGAGGAACACAAACCTCTAGATAAAAATTCAGGTAAGGAGAAGGAAAAAGAAAAGGAGAGGGAAAAGGAGAAGGAAAAAGAAAAAGAGAAGGAAAAGGAGAAGGAAAAAGAAAAGGAAAAGGAGAGGGAGAAGGAAAAGGAGAGGGAGAGGGAGAAGGAAAAGGACAAAGAAAAGGAGAGGGAAAAAGACAAGGAGAAGGAAAAGGACAAAGAAAAGGAGAGGGAAAAAGAAAAGGAGAAGGAAAAGGAGAGAGAAAAAGACAAGGAGAGGGAAAAGGAAAGGGAGAGAGAAAAAGAAAAGGAGAGGGAGAAAGAGAAGGAGAAGGAGAGGGAAAAGGAGAGGGAGAAGGAAAAAGAGAAGGAGAAAGAGAGGGAAAAGGAGAGGGAGAAAGAAAAAGAAAGGGAGAGGGAGAAGGAAAAAGAAAAAGAGAGGGAAAAGGAAAAGGAGAGGGAAAAGGAAAAGGAGAGAGAAAAGGAGAAGGAAAAAGAAAAGGAGAGGGAGAAGGAGAAGGAAAAAGAAAAGGAGAGGGAAAAGGAGAGGGAAAAGGAGAAGGAGGACAAGGACAAGTACATAGCTGAGATAAAGAGCAATAAAGAGAAAGAGCCAAGTTGCAATAAGCCATCTTCAGTACAAGAATCACCAGATGCAAAAAATGAGAAAGAAAATGGGACTGGACAAAATGATAAGACTGGTGTCAAGAGTAAGCCTCAGGTAAGCAACCCCTCACGGCTCTCTGCTGATCCAACTCGAGAAACTGATGAGGCTGCTTTTGTACCAGACTACAACGAAAGTGACAGTGAAAGTAACGTGTCTGCAAAAGAAGAGGAAACTGTTGGAAAAAATTCTAAAGAACAGAAGGAAAAAGCTGTTGACAAGGTCAAACAGGAGACAGCAGCTCCTGCCATGGTTAGCCAGCCTGAAGCAAGCAGAAGTCAAAGCCAGAGCAGCCCCAGTGTGAGCCGCAGCCGTAGTCAAAGCCCTGCTGAGAGTCAGACTCGAAGCCACAGCAGCAGTGCCAGCTCAGGAGAAAGTCAAGACAGCAAGAAGAAGAAGAAGAAGAAAGAGAAAAAGAAGCACAAGAAGCACAAAAAACACAAGAAGCATAAGAAACACGCTGAAAACGAGCCGGAATTGGAGAAAAGCCAAAAACACAAACACAAGAAGAAAAAATCGAAGAAGAGCAAAGATAAAGAGAAAGATGACCAAAAAGTTAAATCTGTCACCATATAGAATGACAGATAGGAAAAAATTGACTTAATTCCTAAGTCATCTGTATTAAATTTTGTTAAAATGTAAACGAATTCAAACGTTGTAAATAATGACATGAAAAGACCCTGTGCTGCACTTAAAATATTGCTGCTTGATTATTTGATTTTTACATCAGAGCTTTATAAAAGTGAACATTTTGTACAGAATTGTGAGTTGTGACCATGTAACATGAAAGGTTTTGCTGGGGCGTCTTATTTTTCACCACCGTTAATTAGTTTGGGTGGAGTTTACTGTACTGTGAAAATTTTCACATTTGACTTCTTTTTTTTTTTAATTGCCTGGCAGAAGAAGCTGGTATCAGTTATAAAATACCAGCAGAATGATTTGCAGAATACATTACAGCCCTGTTATGTCACTTTTTGATTACAATAAAAAGTTTTCAGTAAACTTTACTCGGTGTGATGAGATTTCTAGTGGCAGCTGAACTTCGGCAGGGAAAAGAGCATCCAGCCAAGGCTGCTGGCTGCGTGCTGATGGCTTAAGTGTGTGGAAAACTGTGTGTCAGTGCATTCAGGTCTGCAGAGGCTGGCCGAGCTGGAGATCTTTGAACAGATGCAATATGAAGTACTGCCAGGAGGTGCCCTTTTCTCGTGTAGTTTTTGTATTTCAGAAGGTGTGCAGTCCCACAATACAGCTGATAGTAACAGCAATGCTCTGGATGAAGCTGCCACGTTTCAGCTCTGTTTGTTTACAACTCTGCTATTTGGCAGCAAAAATATGCACCTATATTTTCAGCTGTGCTGCAGTCTGTGTGTTGTCTCACGAGGATGCTGGTCGCCAGTGTGTTTGGTCTCCATGCAGCTTTGTTTGATGATTCACATTTTCATACAGTGACTCAGTGTGGGGTTCAGTGAATGAGTTTGGCAGAACAAGAAAAGCCACGAGAGGGGCAGAGTTCTGCTTTAGACTGGCACAGCGTCCCAGAGGCAACTGAGTTTGGTGGTGAAAGCCCCTGCTGCTCGTGGGCTTTGCCCCTAAAGAGTTCTGGAGCAGCATTTCAGAGCTTCCTGCTTTGTGCAGGTGGTACAGAAAATGACTTACGTAGGAACTATTGCTAGCATATCTAGGAGTACAAAGACAGTAAAATCATTCTTCCTTTTGCTTTTCAGTCGAGTGACTCAGCTTAGATATGGAGCATCGTTCTGATGGTTAGAACAGTAGCAGACCAGAACTAGTGCTTTGCACCTGTGCATGCCAAGGCGTTCTTGGTGGATTTCAAGTGTTTTCTGCGCAAAGTGAAGCAGGCATTCGGAGGAAGCCTCCCAAATGTTTACATTCCAGAAGAAAAATAAAGTCTGTGTTATTAAATGTTATTAAATGTGCTCATCTAGCGTTTACTGTTTGTGCTTCACAAACTCATTTCCCGAAAGTAAACCCAACTGTGTGGGATGTGAAGGCATTCTCTGTCCCTTTGCGTTCTGTGGGCTCAGGATGGAGCCCACTGAGAGCAGAAGATGCACTGAGCACTGCTCAGTGGCTGGGAGATGCTTTGGCCTAACAAAATACAAAAAGAGGCCTATGTGATGAGGTGGGAGGTGTTAACACGCTTTCTTATTAAGGTTCAGAATAATTAGTGAACTTACATGCAAAACATGCAAGTTTCTTTCTGGAATAGCTCCACGAAAGCAGGCAAAATGCTGTATTTGTGTGTAACCTGCTGAGAAAGCTGCAGCCAGTGCCTGTCTTAATGCTCTGTCAAGCTCTCCACTTTGCAGAGCTCTCTAGCAGCGTAACTGATGATTTTCCAGTCTGCTGTGAATTTAATTGACTGTGCATGGAATTTCCTGTGATCGCTTTTTTTCCCAAGCTTTATTCTGAGCTGAAGGCGCTCGAGATGCACTTTGCTCAGTCCTGGATGGGAATTTGTTACTGCAGAACTTTTCAGACTGCATTTCTGCAGCGCTGTGAAGGGGGGCAGCCAAGGGGTTCTCTGGGTCTGAGGGTAAATAGTTTGGAATGTGTGTGACCTGTGGTGAAGTGTGGTTGTAGTCACAGAACAGGAAGGCAGAGAAAAATAAGCTTTTGTTGTTTTCAGGCATGAGAATCTGGTGTTACTCACTGGCTAAAGTGACCATATTCCTTCTTTGTCACCTACTGGAGGTGAGTGTGATCTGCTCCATCGAACTGCTGCAGGTCCTTGTGCCAGTGTCCTCAGAGAACCTTTGGACTCAGAACTCATTTTCTGTCTTCAGTTTAGGCTGAATTTACCAGACTGCAGTTGGAACATACTGAGTGGGAACAAATCTCCAGCAAAGAAGGCAGTTTGCAAATCCAAGTGTAGTTGGACAGCAGAAAACTGCCCCAGTCTGAGCAACAGCCCGGGTTCGAGACAGAACCTGGGAACAGGGAGATGTGAGGGACATGCAGCGATGGGAGGAGTTGTG
This sequence comes from Tympanuchus pallidicinctus, assembly GCF_026119805.1. NCBI lineage: Eukaryota > Metazoa > Chordata > Aves > Galliformes > Phasianidae > Tympanuchus > Tympanuchus pallidicinctus. The sequence continues at coordinate 8,416,343 of NW_026294699.1, read as the reverse complement.
GCTCCTGGCACAGGGAGGGGATGGGGGCTGACTTCCATGATGTCAGTGAGGATGGCTGGGCTGGGTCCTGCCTGCAGAGCTGCTGTGCTGAGGGCGAGGCGAGCTGAGAGCCTTGCAGGTGGCATAACGTGGCACTGGGTGGGGGCTGTCAGCTGAGTTCTCTGCCAGTTGTGTTTTCCTGATTCAAAATGATTTTTCGGTGGGATTCTGTAGAGAGTGGAGGTTTTGTCAGTTGTTTGCATTGGCTGTGTGCTGTGATGGGTAACATCAAAGTGGTGTACGATAAGGCTTCACATCATCCTGTCTGTAGCGACCCTCACCCCACAGGGCACAGGGGTGCAGTGAGCCCTGCCCATTGCTGCAGGCCAAGAGCTGCTGGCTGTGGGAGGAGGAAAATCATCATTTCTGTACACAACCCCGGTGTCTTCCGAGACTGTAGTGTTTGTTGCTGAACTTTTCTAAGCTCTTGACTGAACCTAAATGCCACAATGCACAGCATTTACATGGTTGCCGTATCACTGCTTGTATTCCTGCCTAGCAAGCTGTGTGAGTCATTTGAATTAGGCTGGGTTTTATATTGAAACAGGATCGACTGAGGTTTGCTTTTAGCGTTGGTGCCCTGAAATTGCATTCCAAATTTAATATAGAATGATTGTACTGAGAGCTTAGCTGTCTGCTGCCCGCATCAATGCAGCAGAACAAGGCATGGGGCCACGGCAGCCCAGGGCAGCCTCAGCACACCGCTGAGGCCATGGCACGGGCTGAGGGCATGGCACAGCTGCCTGGGGTGATGGGGTTCCTGTGAGCTGGTGTTTGGTTAAGGAGGGGCAGAGAGGGGTCCTCACATCAGCCCCCCACAGGAAGAGGAGTGCCAAGGGCTGGGACGGGCAGATGGGGAATGCTGGGGTCTGTTAATGGGACAGGAGAGAAAGCAAAGGCAGCCCAAGGTTGAAGGAGGCGACGCCTCTGATTGAGACTAATTAAAAGGAAGAGCTAATCAAGGCCTGGAGCTCTCAGGAATCCCACTGGGCAGGGGGATATGGGGTGAGCTGCTGATGGAGCACGTTGCAGGTGAAGGTTTCTCATTAAGTGGGGTTGCTGAGGCAGGAGTTGGGGGGGCAAGGCAGGACCCAGAGCCTGCCCTGGGGGCATAGGGCAGTGTGACACATGGTGGTGTGAGCACGGCTGGGAGGGCCCAGGAGCAGCAGTGAGCTGTGGGGCAGCAGGCCAGGCTTGGGGGCTGCACACAAGAATTGGAACTCCATCACATCTGTGGTGGGCTGATGAGTGCTAAAGTCATTCAACAAACACGAGTGGCCAGGTAGGAATAGCTCCAGGTGTCCCCCATGTCACAGATGGTTCATGTTGGGTACCGTGGTGCCTTGGGGTGGCTGGGGTTGCAGGGAGCATTTCATGGGATCAGGATATAAAACCTGGCAGAGAGGATGGAGCTGCCTTGGGATGCTGCTCTGCCCTGGTCTGGCCCCACAGAGATGTGCCCATTTCGGTGCCATTCCAATTGCAGGTCCCAGTGCCATGACCCCATCCTGTCCCATTCCCGCTGCCAGGAAAGACACTGCAGGAGTGGCAGAAAGACCTCGGACAGGTGAGCAGCCCACATCCTTGCTCTCAAATGGAAGTTGTGTATGAGAGCTCCCTGCAGCTGTGAATTCCAAGCCACAATCCAGCACAGCGCTGGCATGAGCCCTCTCCCACCCCTCCTGGCTCTCCTCATCCTCGCTCAGAAATGCCTCTGAAGTCCACCAGTGCCCTCTCATTTGAGAGCTGAATAATTGGTGGTGATGCATTCAGAATCCCTCAGCTTTGATTTGCCTCAGCTCCAGCACTGCGCAGTGTGGGGCCGCAGAGCCGGGGGCCGCCCAGCACTGCTCCCCCTGAGCCCTTTGGATTCTCCTTTTACAGGTTCCTTCCATGTGTGTGTGTCTGTGCACGTGGGCATTGGCTGCCTTTTTGCACACACAGCGGCTGTTTGGTAGCAGTGAGTGGGGCTCCCTGCCAAGACCACCTCATTAAGATTAAGCTTATGCAGATATGCCTCGTTTTCGGCTAATGACAGCTGCGAACAATTGTTTGTCATGCTTGCTGATTGTTGATTGGTGAAGGTGAGGCCCTGCAAGAATGGTGTCCTCGGGGTGCCTGTCCTCAGGGCTGGTAGGACGGACATTGCTTTGCTTTCAGCATTGCCACCAGAGTGGATGCATCGTGATACATTTTTGCAGGAAAATAAATGGAGACGTCCAAACACGCACCTGAAGGCTGCAGTGTGCAGAGCAGAGGCTTTCATCAGAGCTCTGCGGGCTGAGAACCAAAGCAGTGGCTCAGTGCAGATGAAGGCTCTCCTCCCAGAGCACCACCCTGAGCTCTGCACCGCACCTGAGCGTGTCTCGGAAATGCCCGGGCTATTTGAGGACATCCCTCCTAATGAGCACAATTTTACGTTGTTTTATTATGATGCTGACAGAAAGAAAGAAGCTCTGAGACAAAAGAATGTCTGAGAAAATGGAATTCTCAGTGCTGCCAATGAAAGCGCTCCGCCTTGCTTTAAGGCTGGGATGGAAATGGGGACACACGGCTAGAACAGCCGCCACGCAGGTACAGAGATGTCCCATTGGCATCAGCACTGCTCCTGCACACGATGCTGGGATGGGGAGGGACTCCCCTATAGGGCACGTTTAGGAGGTCCCCTATAGGACACATTGAGGAGGGACCCGGCCCTGGGGGCAGCTCCTGTCCGGCCCCATAGAGGTGAATGAGCTGGGATCGGGGTCCTGGGAGGAGATTTTGATGCCTCTGAAAACAATTGGGAGAGCTCCTAATTTTAATTGGGTTTCCTTAATTACTATTTACTTTGACTGAAGAAACCGTTGCGTTTAACGAACGCTGTTTTTTGCCAAAATGCTGTCACGGAGAAGCTGCTTTCCCTTCAGGAGCCCTCAAACACGGGCTCCCTTCCAAGCCTTGGGGCTGCGCGGTGCTGCGCCCACAGCCCTGCTCCTGCCCTCCCTGTCCCAACCTCAGCAGCATCTCCCACTGCAGCCCAGTGGTGCTGGGGGCCAGGTGAGCCCCGTGCATTCATTGTGCAGAAGGAGAGCAGCCCCTCAGCTTCGCTGTGCGCACCGGGCCGCGCGGGGACCCCACGCTCCCATCGCCTGGACTCTTTATTTGGTATTTCTTTAATAATTAGCAGCAGATTTTGTACTTATGTTTGCAATTATCCGAATGCCTCTGGGACGTGTTCTGCTGGATAATTGAATCTCGTTGGTATGTGGCTGTGGAGATGCTGTCGGAGTGAGCTGCTGCCTTTTGGGGTCATGCTCAGATAAATGAGGCTTTCTCCTTTTAAAAAACGAATAGAAACAAAGTGCTTTGCTCTGCTCTCTTCAGCAAAAGCTTTGCTAGTAGCCCATTCTGGGAAGGGAAATGCATTATTATCACTAATTAATTAGACGTACATTTTAATTCCATGCAGCGGCTCTTTCCTGGGCTCCAGCGACCCCTCCATGTGCCATACCTGCAGCAGCAGCACGAGATGCCAGTGGGGCTGTGCTCCTCAGAGGAAAAGTGAAACTGTTCAGCTTCCAAACACTTCTCATTCACAGAGATTGGGTAAAATTCCTCTGTCGGCACCGTTGTTCCTTGTGGGACCTCAGCTGCTGGGAGCCAGGGCCCCCAGCACAAAGGATCACTGCCAGCTGGGTGCAGGAGGTGCTCTCTCCAGATGTCTATGGAAGGATGGCAGCAGGTGGGATGTGTGGCACGTCTGCTTGGTGCCATAGGCGCTCCCTAGATGCTCCGTCCCAGCAGAGGGATGGGGGAAGGTTAAGCCCAACTGGCGTTGCCACTTCCCCCAAGGAAAAGCACTGTTGTTCCATCTGCACCTGTGCTTCCCTTGGGGCTCGGTGCTGGGGTCACTGCTGGGCATCCACGCCCTGGGGCAGTGATGGCTGTGCCCATTGGCTGCCATGTCTATGTACCATGTCCCCCGGCACAGGGGAGCATCGAGGTGGGCACAAGGCACCTGTGACTTCAGGACACCCCTGGGCACGACATTCCCTCTGCTCCAGCTCATCTGGGTCACTCAGGGTTTCTTCACACAACAGCACACGAGCGCTGTGTGACGCCAGCAGGGCACGGCGCTGCTGCCGGGGGCTCCTGCCTGACCCACATCCCTCTGCCCACAGCCCCCTGCCCACGGAGCCAGTGCCAGCAGCCCCACCGGGCCCCCACGCCGCTCTGTGCTTCGCCCCAGCCACAAAGCAGTTAACATGTGTTGATCGCAGCGGCGTGCTCGGCTCCGTGCAGCTCTCGCAGGCAGCGCGATCCTCCCCGGTCTCCAGGGATCTCGTGGCATTTTGCCCAGATGGCATCGGTCTGTGTCTCAAGGACATAACGCAGCGCCTTCGCAGCCTCGCAGCAGCGCCGCGGTGACAGATGAAGCCGGGGCGCTCCTTCGTCTCCTCCGAGAGGGAAGGGAAGCTCCTCGACATGCCAAGGCTGCAGCCGGCCGCTCCCTTTCGCCTCTGCGAATGAGCCGGTGCCCGGTGCCCACCCGGGTTGCAGCGCGTGGGGCGGCGCTGGCCGAGCACGAGGCCCCCCCTGTCCCCGTGGAGCAGCGGGTGCCCGGCCCTGTCCTCCCCCACTGGCACCGCAGGTAGGTGTGGGATGGAGCTCGTCCGTTGGGGCGCTGCTGGCAGAGACACGTGGGCTGGCAATGCCGCTCCCCGGGGTGGCCGCTGCACGCGTTGTGGGGCCTCACAGCCTCATGGAGAGCCAAATGTGGTCTTCGTGGCCGCCAGCACGAGGATGGCGCAGCGGTCTGGGGGCGACCTGTGAAATGCCTGCAGCACGCGTGCGGTGGCCACGGTGGCACCATGGGCACGAGATTGGTGGTGCCCTTCATCAGCTGTATTTAATTGGTGTTTTCTGTTTTCTTGAACGCGCCGTGACGATGGGGCCGGCCCTGCTGCTGCTGTGCACATGGGGATGAGTGGCTCGGGGGGGCTGAGGTCACAGTGGGGGCTGTGCCGTGAGCCCATCGAGGATGACATGGGCACCTCCGAAAGTGATCTGTCATGGATGGTGGGCGACAGCATTCTGTGTTGCAGCGGGTTGTGGGGCAGCAGGATGTGGAGCTTCAGGGCTCCTCCAAACCCTCCGCTCAGCCCCCCAGGCCCCACATTTCCCTGCTCTGTGTGTAGCTCATTTCGTGCCAAATGGAAATGGGGTTTGTTTTTCCTTTTTTTTCCCCCTTTGCTCCTGCGTGTGGCCAATGGAGTGTTTCCTCGCCGCGTTTCATTACAGCCCGCACCGCTCAGACACCGCTCCCAGCGCTGCCGTGTGCCGGGAATGCCAATGAGCCCACACTGCCACTGCAAAGTGCATTTGTCCTGAATGCAGAATAATTAATGGTTTGGGAGAACCGAGCGAATTACATTGGAGCTGTTGCCCAATTAGTTAAACTAATTGAGAAGCGGGGGCAGCTACGAGAGACCCTGCAGCATCGCGGTGCTCCGACTCTGCAGCAGGAATGGGGCCATCCCCACGCATCCCCACAGAGCCCAGCGTTCTTTTTTTGGATGTTCTGCTCCGTTTTCTATCTGTTCCTGTACATACGCGTGTGTACATGGGGCGCTCGAGGAGCTGAAGGGGTGGGAGCACGGTGCAGTACCATCACTGCTCTGTGGGCGCTGTGGGGCCGGCCATTCACCGAGCTGTGCTTCCCCCATATGCACTGTGACAGATTACAGCTTGATAGAGCCACAAACACCGAATAGCAACAGAGGCGTCAATTTAGTTATTAACAAAGGGCAGCATTCAAATGGCGCTGGCGCGGCTCCAAGTTGCCGAGCTCATGAGCGTTTATTAAATATTCATCGAAATCTTGGCATTTCGCTCCCCGCCTGCTTCCCCCCCCCCACCTCCCGAAATGAGTTGGTTCTAAAGGTTAGGAGCCGGCTTCAAAAAATTAATTATTTCTTTAGCTCGCTATAAATTAGATCTTTACAACGAAGTTTTGGAGGGTCGGTGCGAGTTGAGCCGCGGTGGCACTTTGGGGGGGCAAGTTGGCTCCTCACGTGCGCCCTGACCCCGCCACGTGGCGGCGTGTGACCCCAAATGCTGCGTGAGCTCCAAAAAAAAGAAAGAAAGAAAGAAAGAAAGAAAAGAAAGATTTAAATACACAAACATGAGCGGGTCTGTCTGCTCCTTTCACCTGCCCCTTTGTCACCGAGCCGTACCTGCGGCACTCGGAGCTTCGTGCCACCGCCGCACTGCGAGACTCTGCCCGCTGGTTTGGCACCACGGCTCCCCATTTGGTGAGTGCGCTGCTGCTGCCAGCAATTAATTGGTGCAGCTCTCCCGCCGCTGCTCATTAGCATGCAGGGTGCGTGTGGGCGCTTCGTTGCCTGCAGCATTGGCACGGGGCTGCTGGGTGCGGGAGTGCGGCGGGGTGCTGCGGGTTGTGGGGTGCTGCAGGGTATGTGGTGCTGCGGGGTGCTGCTGCTCGTGCAGAGCCATGCACCAAGGGTTGTTGCTCGGTGTCTCTTCCTCCCGCCAACTCCCCGCTGTGCTCCCATCCTGCATCCCTGCTTCCATTGAGATGCTTCCAGTGCTCCGGGCTGGTGGGACCCCCGCAGCTACTACAGCTCATTGCCTTGATGCTGGGATTACTTCTTTTCCTTCCCTATCCATAAGCACTCGGGATGAGTGTTCGGGGCGCGGGCTGCGCCGCGGTGCTGAGTCCCGGCAGCCGTACGGCTCGGCAGTGCCGCGGTGCCCCGCCTGCCCCCCGCCATGCTCACAGCACGCGAGCGAGCACACAGCCCTGAGGGCAGACGGGATCCATCCTCGCAGTGCCAGGGACTGAGCCCCAGCCTGGAAGAGGCTGCAGGGTCCGGCGGGGTGGCAGGCGCTGTCATTAGGATGCAGGTCCACCGCCATCTCCCTGGAGACCATGGGAACGGAGAGCTCGCGGTGCCGGTGCCTGGCAGCCGCGCTGGGAAGGGGCAGCTGTGCGTCGGCTCTGAGGGCGCCGATGAATTACTGCCCCTGTTCAGGCAGGAGCCTTTGTTCCCCGCGCATTGTCAGCAGAGAAATCGGAGAGAAAAGTAAAATTAATCAGGCGCAGCTCGAGATACTGGGAGACAATGAGCCGAGCGCGTACCGGCAGATAGCACCGCGCGGAGCATCCGCTCCGTTTTAAGCATTAGTGGCGATTTTTTTTTTTGTCCTTGAACTAATTATCTACAAAAGCTTCTTTGAGCTGACGCCGGCTATGAATTGCCGCGCTGGTGCGGCATTGTGATGGCGGTGATCCCGTATTATTAAATGCGGGGCATTCCTGGGTAATCGCTGGCCCCTTTGTGCCGCTGAAGGAAGCCATATGTTTCAGAGACATCCCGAAAGATCTCACGGCAACAACAAAACGGGGATTTCTGACGCTGCTGAATGTGGCTGCCAATCACCCACGTCCCGCTGCCAGTGCTGTGTGGGTCACTGCGGGTCTGTGTAAGCGGTGGGGATGTGCCGGCTGGGCGCTGAGCTCGGCACACTCTGAAGTGCACCGAGGGAACTGATCTTCCTCCTCACGGCAACTCCCTGTCCATTGCAGAGAACTGAGGAGCCTTCTGCCCCTGTTCCCGAGGTTCAGCTTGAGCGCAGTGTGCAGGGTTTTCTCTGTGGGCTTTTCCTTGCTTTTTGCTCGTACGGCTCGTTACACCCAGCCCTTTTGTGCACCGGATTAAAACCCACGGCCCACGACTTCCCAGGGTGTAGCACTGCGATTGGTAGGAATGGATTTCAATCCCTGTGGCCAAAGCCCATCCCGTCCCTGTCCCATGGTGCTGAGCCCAGCAGCGTGCCCAGCCCCGCTCCACCCTCCCAGCACAGGACAGGACCCGCTCCCATCTGCTCCCTTTGCTCTCTGGGTTCCCCATCTGACAGCTGACACAAAGCACAGCTCCGTCTTGATTTAGTAAGTGTCTGGAAATGTCATCAAAGACATGATAATAAAATATCAGATGCAGGGAAATGACTAGCCAAAAGGCATTTTAAAAAGCTGAGAGTGTCCATGTAGTAGATTAAGACAGCCATTCCCATCCTGTGCATGTTCTCACCACCCATCCATTGCCTACATTTGATGTTTTATCACTTCCAAAGGCTCAGCTCGCCCTGCACACACCCTCAGTGCATGCACTGCTACTTACAGGGCAGGCAGAGATGTTGATGGCAATAACTACAGCTGAGTTCCAATGTTCAGAAGTCTCTTGGTAAATTAAAGCCCAGCCCCACACCCAGCGCAATAGGGACAGAGCCAGCTCAGCAGCACAGGGACGGATGTGTTAATGTTTTAATAGGCTGATCACCTCATAAATAATTTGCTCAGTTCTAGAGTAATTGACCCGGTCACAGAGGTAATAAAGGGCTTTCCCTTGGGTTCTTGTTCAAAGGCTGAGCAAACCCTTTCAGAGGGAGCCCTAAGTGCCTTTTAACAATATGTGTTTTATATGGTCACAGTCTGGTACCCTGCTAATTCAGCAGTCACTGCAAACACCATCAGTTCGGCTCCATGGATATTTCAATTAAAATAATAAAAAAAAAAAGAAGAGGGGGAACCAACAGCACCTTCAGCCCCAAGAGCTCTGGGCTGCAGCGCATGGAAACTGCCTTCCTGCAGCTCCACAACCACTGTGCAGCCCCTGAGCTGTGCTCCTGCACCCCACTGCTGCTGGCACTGGGCTTGGCTATGGCTGTGGGTCACTGTACAGCAGCAGGAGCAGGCAGATCCCAGGGCACAGCTTTACCCTCAGACCCCACACACCCATCCCATTCATTTCAATGCATCGAATGCACACACTGCGCTCTTGTATGCTGGGGATTCCTGCTATGTGCTCTTAATTACTGAGTTTTCCTCCCCTCTGATGGGTTTTCCCCTTGTGTGCTGGCTATTCCTGGGGTGCACTGCACATTCCTGAGGCATTCTTGCTGTTCTTCCTGCATCCTAGGTGTTCCTATTGTGCACTGTGCCCTTCTCCTTGCTGGCACTGGGAGCTGCAGAGCCAAGCTGTGGCCCAAACCATCAGACACAAATGTAGTTGCGATGGAAAGTAAATTTAATATGCTTGCCCTTATTTTTGTAAATTAGTGTAACCGTCAGCTACAGAATAAATGACACCTAATTACTGATGGGGCAGCTCGTGCAGAAGCGCAGAGCTGGGAGGCGATCATAGGGAAACACTGTCAGTGATGGGAAATGAACATGATGCCGGCTGTAGGGAGCTGTAATTACCGAGGACTGACACACTGTGAGCTGTTTATGGTAATGAAGCGGTGCATCAAATCAAATTAACCTTAGTTATTTAGCACAGAACGCACCGAGGACTTCTCCCAGTCGATGCCAAACCCAAACCCGGAGCGGTTGCCCTTTGGACCGACAGAGTCAGAAATTTGCTGGGGATGAAGGTGGAGGCAGTGGCTCTCATTTAGGATGTGTGCATGGCTGTGTGCAGGGTCCTGGGCGATGCAGGGCAGGGCAGGTTGCAGCACCCTGCACCCCACGGGCATCCCCGTGTCCCCATGTCACCATGCACTGGGCAGAGCCAGAGCAGATCAGCTGGAGGAACACTCACAGCGGGATCCCTCCCCCCTGACAGGTGAGTAACCTTTTGGAATAACCCAAATGCTTCATTAAAGATTAACGAGCTTCCAGCAAGGCTCTCCTGCTGCAGGTTGTGCTGCATGGGGAGCGGGCACAGGGAGCACGTGGGCACAGGGTGCAGCTCATCCCTGTGCACGCTGCTGGGATGGATGAGGAGGGAGGGATTGCTGGAGTGGCTGCGTCCCAGCAGTGCCTGCAGGTTTCCACGGACCCGTTTTCCTGCTGACCATTTTGCTATGAGCTGTGTTGGACCGTATGGCATTAGGAAAGATTTGCCCGGTGACTCCCTGCCTGCATGGGCCTCGAGGGGAGCCAAGCCCCTCCTCCAGGAAAAGGAATCCTGGGCAGAACTTCCCGTTGGTTGGAAAACGTGAACTGCATCTGCAGTGAAAGCTCTTAATTCCTCTGTGTAACTCAAAGCTGTGCATATTGAAGAACCCGCCGCCAAATTGACCCTGAGCTGTATTTTTGCATCAGCCTGTGTTTATCCGGTTGGGTTCAGTTGGGACAGCAGGAGCAGCACATCCTGCTGTCTTTGAGCCCTGATGCATGGTGCAGGGTGTGGGGCTTTCTGCTTATGAGTACATTCTGCTTCTTTCTGTCACTAGAGTCCCAGTAGTTAATCTCTATTGTAAGGGAAGAAAGAGAAGAGATTTTCTCTAATTCCTTTTAAATGGCCTCCAAATGAGGGCTCAAGCAAAGATGACTAACGACAGACCTGATTAAACTAATTTGGAAGCAGAAGCTCTGACAGCAGCCCCCCAAGCCCAGGTGTAGCCCTGGGGATGACACACTGCCATCCATGCTGCGGATCTCCTTTGCCATGATATCTGAATTAAGGAAATTCATTGCTTTGTGTTTTTGGTTTGAGCAGAAGATTTCCTTCTTCACTGAAAACGTTTTTGTCTGTTTTCTGCAAACCTTTTTCTTCCCACTGCCAGATACAGTCCCACTAATGGGATACTAAACCCCAGTTTGCTAGCAGTCAGCTCTGCACCTCCCATACCTCTCACCAAAGCACTCCCTCTGAACATGCCTTCGCCTTCCAAGAACTGATAACATTAAAATACCCACAGTGTAGAGATATGCAGAGAAGCTCAGTGTCCCATTCCTTCCCCGCAGTACTGGCAGTGATTAATGTGACACCCGTTCTTCCGTCCATCTCGCTTTTGTTTAATTATCACTGTTGCATTGTTTGTGTCTCTGGAGACCCGATCTGGTGGGATTGCCCTGATGGATTATGTATGAAATCCAGGTCAGTGCGTCCAAGTATTACTGCTTCATAATTTGCTGCGCCGCAGAGGCCAATAGAGATGCCTTGTATTATTAATTATACCAATATATTTTCATGAGTAATGTGATTAATTAGGCTGTGTGTATTACAGTTCCAGGCCTGCTCTGTTGTGTGTTTGTTCTTGGATGGAGGTGGCTGGCTCTGAGCAAGCAGCAAAATCTGCTCTGGGCAGAACTGCCCAGTGCCAGGCAGCATGCACAGCCCCAGCAGCACAGCAGCCCAGGGCCATGGGCAGTGTGGTGGTGGTGGTGCCACGGTGGCAGTGCCAGCACTGAGTTGGCACAGAGCTGCACCAACGGCACAGCTCTCAGGCTCCAGGCTCTGCTCCCAGTGTGGCACAGCTGAACTTCTCCTGTCTCTTGTTTTCACGTAGGTCCAAGAAGAGTCACCACCCTTTAAGTGCCACGAAGAGGCCTTCCACTCTCCGGTGCAAGAATTCAAACAGTAAGGCAGTGTTTTCTCTTTCTGAGCAGTTGCTGCTGGGTTGCATTTTACTCCGTCAATTTCTTTCCTTCCTGCTGTGTGTTTGATCACAGGGGTCTGTTTCTTTGCTTTTTGACGTAGCTCTGCTCTGGCAGTCACACAAACAATTGTGTCTGGGATGGGTATTGTCCTGTCTGCTCGTGCTGAATTCCTTCCAGCAGTGCTTCGTGCCCTCGAGTTGCAGTGTTCCCATCCAGCTGCCAGCAGAGTACGCATCCCAGTCCCTGTGACTTCTCCTTGGCACCAGGATGCACAAAGGGAGCTAACCCAGTGGTCAGTGCTGCACTGTGCTGGGGCAATGCGGGCGCCCTGCCCTATATTGGAGCACTGTGTGTGGGTCACGGTGAGGAAACCATCCCCTTCCACCTCCCCAGCCCTGCCGGGAGCTCAGCATGGAGGGAATCTTTCTGGGGATAACCTGAACGGCGCTGCACTGTAGCTGAGAGCCAGGGAGGAGCCTCCTTGACTCTGCATTTAACTCCCTGGATTCACCCCTCCTCTAGGACAAGCTGATCATTAATGGGCTTTAGAAACTCCGGTCACAGTCAAAATTAAATCAAAAAATGAACTATTACTCAAAGTGACTCGGAGTTGCCTGAGATTTATATGCTTTGGGCAGCTCGAGCTCCATTTGCTGGATACTTCAGAAGCCTCACCACAAGCACACCGTGACCACCTGCAATTTCACACCGCTATAAGCTCGCTCTCATTGAGATTGGGGAGATGAAAAATGTCTTTATTAAGGGAAGTCGAAGGTCCCTGATTGGCTGCTAAGTGCGTTTTAATGTGTGGGGTGAGGGGTGCGGGGCTGGAGGTGGCATGGTGGTGCCTGAGCTCCTGTGAGAGCCTGGTGGGAGAACTCCAGATGAAGGATTTAGCTGCATTTTTTTGGCTGCTCGGACTGTCTCGAGATGGTGGATGGCTCTTGCTTCAGGGCAGCATGGGCTGTGCACCCTTGGACAGGCTGTGAGTGTGCATGCCTCCACCCATGTGGTGCTGCAGGTCCTCCCGCTGCCTTTAGCTGCCTGTTTTGCTCCTTGACCATAAAACCGCGGCAGACCCATTGACAGGTTTCCTCCCGCCCCCCTGCCCCAGGACTCTCGGAGCTGCTCTGGAGGGAGCTCTCACTGTGCTCCTTGCAGTTCCTGGTGGTTCCTGCCGGGCAGTGGCTGTGCACAGACACCCCTACACGCGGGTGCGTTGTGCTGTCAGTGTGCTCCATTACGTATTCCCTGCTCTCCTACCCCTGAGCCGTGCCCTGCTCGCCTCCCCCCGTCATTGCTGCATCCCAAGCGAGTCCTGCACGCTGCAGACAGAGCCACGGGAGCGGCTGCTGCTTCCTGCTGCTCCTGTTTCCCCAGCACACCGCTGTGGATATCCACCCCAGAATGATCTTTTATTCCCGCATTTGTGTCTTTACTCCAGGAATCATGCACTGAACCTGGAGCGAAGTCAAGCACGGAGCCTCCTCCCAGCTCATCCAGCAACACGTTCACAAAAGGCCCTGTTATTATCCCCACGTCCACACACTCTAACCCTGTAATTAGATGCTTAGGCTATGATTGCCCCATTGTCCGCTGGATGGGTTTAATCATTCTTTCCTCCTACAGTGGCAATTTTGTCCCAATTAATTATTTCAGTTTGAACAGCAATAGCTGGTTGAGTTTAGAGAGAAATTAAAAGGGTAGAGCACAATAATGAAGAGCGAGCTAACCAGGGAAAAGCTGCAGACAAGGCTGCTGCTCCATGCTCTCCACCGAGGGCTGGAGCACCTCCTTGCCTGCACATGGCAGCAGGGCTGTGTGTTCATCCTCAGGTCCTGCAGAAGGTGCTGCTGCAGCCGTGGTGGCCGTGACAGCAGTGGTGGCTCCAAGGTGAGTGGCAGTGCAGGCAGAGCAAAGAGATGAGGGCAATGCCACAAATTAGGGTCAGCCTATGGCTATCAATGGCAGCTCTCTGAGGAGACAGTTCTGCCGAGGCTGTGCTCCCTGCCCTCCTATCCTGTGCCCAAACCCCCCGTTTATTCACTTTATCTCCCCATTTATTCACTCTTGGCCACACAGTGGCAGAGCCCTGCAGCTCCCCAGCACTGCAGCATGTGTTTTGGTGGTTCTCAGAGGGATAGGTGCTGTTCTCTGGGTGATTTGAGATGCAATTGAATTGAGTTGAAAAAAATAAAATACAAATGTTAAGGTTATACAAGGTTTTGAGGGGAGAGGGGAAAAATATTCATGCCTTTCAGGAGTTACAAAAATGCTGCCTGTGCAATTCATGTATAATTCAGTGAATTCCAGAGTAGTTTGAATATTTAAATTATGTATGATCAAAGCAATAAAGAAATCTGCTTTTCCTCACTCCGAGCCCCCAGACGTAATGCTCCCAAGCGGCCCCTCCCCAAAATGCAGCTTCTCACCTCCATTGTGCCTCATTGCTGCAAAGAAATTGAGTTTGTCTGGAAAAGTGCAGTGCTGAGTGCGGCCACTGCTCCCCAGCAGCCAAAGGTGGGCAGGTGGGGGCAGCCCCACAGCATCCCAACCCCACCTCATCTCTGTGCTGTGACTCCCAGGTGCAGGGGAGGTTCTGGCTGGAGCTGGGGCTGCAGCTCCCCCAACAAACCGAATGGGGAAAAAAGCAAAAGGGGGGGGAAATGGACAGAATGCTGCCTCTGCCCCTCCCTCTGGCTCCTGTCCATATGCTGTAAATTTTCATTGGTAATCTCTAATTTAATGATCTATTCCCAAGAGAAAATTAGTCAATTTACCAAAAAAAAAAAAAAAAAATCGCAGTTAATTTAAGCATAATGGTGGGAGAGCAGTGTGAGTGCTGCAGCCATCCTCAACCTCTGCTATTCCTTCTGCTCAGCCCTGCAGAGGGCAATTACAAGGCAGAATCTTAGTAATACGCTGAGGTCCATTTGAAATCTCCCAGCAAAGACTGCAGAGAGGTTCCCGGGGGCATGAAAAGCAATTTCCTCCTGGAATAGGAGGTGGTTCTGAGCTGGAGTATGGCTCAGCTGAATGAAGGTGCTGAGACCTGGAGAGCAGGAGTGAGTCCTGTGCTGGGGATGGTAGTGGGCACATCCCAGTGATGTGGGCACACCCCTCTGGTGGGGGCAGAGCCTGAGCAGTGTGGCAGAGGCCGTCCCTTCCGCAGGTATTGAGATGGATGGCGGTGGCTTTGCTCATTAGAGCCTGTGGCAAAGGGTAGGTGCTGGAAGTCTCCGCTGTGGGGAAGAGCTGCAAGGGAGCTCATTAACTTGAAAAATTGGGTCCAGAGGGCTCATTTGTCTGATATCAGTTCTGTGTTTTCTCTAGTAAAGTAGAAAATGAGGGAGGGGGATCCGAGCCGCCCCTCAGTGACTGACTCTTTGATTTAGCCCTTCCTGATCCATGTCCTTTCTTTCAAACAGCCTGTAGCACAGCTTGCTTTTCATAGTTTTAAGCCTGTCCATGTGAACATGGTCAGACCCTGCCATGTGTTCTCCTGGCACCGCACTGCTGTGCTTCCGAGTAGCACACAGCCGTGCCCTTTGGTCAGGTGCTTGTGAAGCTAGGTCCAGGCAGGACGGAGCAGGGCAGCTTTGGACTGCTGCAGGCCACCAGTTGCTGCTATCAGGGAGCCAAACCGTGTGCTGCATCCACACTACAACCACAGCCACACATTCCATAAAGCAGAGCTCTGGTGCGCTGCTCGCAGCCATGCACCCTGCACCGGTCTGCCCCCGTGGCTCTGAATGCATTTGCAGCAGGGACCCCAGCCTGTTGGAACCCGGCCGGCAGTGAAAGTGACAATTAATGACAGCTTGAACAGCAATCCTGCTAATTGCATCACGCTATTAATAAGGCAGAGCTGTCAAAGCACAGCAATTGCTCGAGCGGAAGTCAGGCAGCGTCTGTGCCAGCCGTGGTCCCCAGCCCCGCACGTGGGGGGAGGCATGGGAAGGTTGTGGGGCTCAGTGTTGCTGCTCCATGCAGGGGCAGCTCCCAGCCCCCAGCAGCTGACAGCGGTGCAAAGCGATGTTCTCTTTGCAGTCTTTCCCATTAAATTAGAAGGGAAATCTATTTCCTGTTTTTAAAAGAAGGCGAGTGAAGCCAGTGTTAAATATAGATATATGGTATGTAAATGAATCTGACAACTGAGTGAATAAAAAATGAAGGTGTAAATTATTGAAGGGTGGGAGGAGATGGCGCATGCAAATAGCATTAATGTGGAAGGAGGCAGCTCTCTGAGCAGGGAACAGAGGTTTGGAAACGTAATTATTTCTTTTATGAAAAGGGCCACAGATTAAATAAAAGCCAACAGAACTGGCACACGTTTATTTCAAAGGCCTTCCATCCTGTCGTGTCACTTTATTCTCCTACCTTTTTTTATTGATTTGTTTGCCCGCTAATTAATGGGAGCAATCAACGGCTGCTGGATGCTTAAGCTTTAGCTAAAACAAGGCGAAATGAGCTTTGCCGGAGTTGCAGGGGTGGCCGCGGGGTTTTGATCCGAGGCACAGGGCGGTGTGCGGTGCTGCAGCAGGGATGCACTGCTGCTGCGTGTAGCGAATGGGCGTTTATTTCCCCGTGCACACCAGAGCTGGCACCTGAGGGGGCTTCCTCAGCTGCACGTACTCTGTGTGCATCCCGTTTGCATCCCGCCCGCCCCCCGCCGCTCGGTGCCGCGCCGCTCCGCGCTCTGCCGCTGTCTCCGTGGTAACGGCGCCGCCGCTCCGCTCCTTTGTGTGCAGCGCGGCGCTGGCTGGCGGCCAGGAGCTGCCCCAAGCCGGGGCTCCGCGGCGGGGCCGCCTGTGTCCGTGCTGCCAGAGGCGAAGGGGCCCCAGGAGAGGCGCGGCGTGGCTGCGCCCAGGGCTCCCGGAACGTCCTCGAGGCGAGCGGCGGCGGGAGGCCGGGCACGCGGCGGTGGCTGCTGAGCTGGAGGGGATCCGGCGGCAGAGAGCAACGGCAGCGCTGCCAGCAGCGTAGTGCCAGCAGTGCAGTGCGGTGCAAGGGAACGCCGGCAGCGCCGGCAATTCGATGCCAGCAGTAGCAGCGGTATCAGCCCGGCCTGCAGCTCCCGGGAGGGTCAGACCCTCCCCTGGGGCTCGCTGCCCCACCAGCACCCTGCTTTCGCCAAGTGGAACCGGCCAGGGTTGCCAAACGTGCCCCACAACTTCACGAGCAGTCTTTACTTGTTACGTTTCAGTCCGTTTGAGGTGGATAGTCTTATTAAGGTAAAACTGAACATTTTATTGTGAAAATGAATGTGAAAATCTTCAGGGCTGGATGTGGCTCAGGGCAGCTTGGTCTGGTGGTTGGTGACCCTGCGTGTAGCAGAGGGGTCGAAACCAGATGGTCATTGTGGTCCTTTTCAACCCAAGCCATTCTATGATTCTATGATCCTATAAACTACAGCATTTACAACTAAATGAAAGTCCACTTGTCAAAACCAACACACTGGCCTTAAGCAATGTGTTTGTTTTGCAGTGCAAAACAAGGAAGGAGGAGATCTTCATCTGTGATCTCTGTAGCACTTCTCAGAACTGAATAGAAAGGGAAAAACAAAGGCAGTTTATTTAAAAAATAAAATAAAATCCACAGGGAAAAAAAAACCAAACAAGCACAATAACAAACAAGATTTTGCAGATGTAAATGAAAACAGGCCAAACAAAAAGGAATGATGTACTTGAGATACGTACTGGAATTTTTGTCAAGATGGCAAAGATTTGGAATTAAGATTCTTACACAGCACCTGGCAATGGAGGAGGCTGAGGTGCCAGTGCAGGTCCGGAGCAGCAGACCTCGCCTGTCCTCTGCTACCAGGATAACCCTGGGGCCTGTTCTATGCTGTGAGCCTGGCTGTGCTATGTGATATGTGGCCACACCAAGTAAGTCTATTTTCAGATGTGCTTAGGAGCGATTTAAGGCCAGTTCAAAATTAGAGCTCTTTGAAAACCGATCCTTAGGAGATGTGTGTCCTCAGCTGATGTGCACAAAATCAGGAGCAGCAGCAGTGATGCTCAAGAGTACATTGCTGGGGAGAGAGTAGCACAGCTGGTGGGACTGCTGAAATGTCCCCTCGCTGGCCCTGTGAGCCCTAACCCTGCCATGCAGGGGACATCAGGGCAGCACTAGGCTCGCAGCAGTGATGGGGCCAGGGAAAAGCCCATGTTTTTCCATGCACTCCTCACTCCATGTTCCTGATGATGGTGGTGAAGGACACTGTTTTGTTATTGCATTCTTCTCCAAACAGTGTCACAGTACTTTTGGATTTGCTTTTTTATTTAGGAAAAGTAAAAACAGAGAAACAAAACTTGCAGAAACCATGGCCATAAAGCAGCCACCTGCCATCTATGACTCGGATGGCTCCAGCACAGGCACAGCCTGGGGACCGATGCCGTGCCCATGTCACCTCCCCACGGAGGGAAGGATGCAAGGGACCCTCAGTGTGATTTTCTTCTGAGGTGTGGTGCAGCCCTGGCAAATAAAGCTTGGAAGCATCTATTGCACTGCGCCACTTAAGAGACCAGGGGATGTGTAATTGGCTGGATGCAGAGTGAAAGTCAGGCTCAGCGATTCCATTTTACAGTTGGCAGCCTTCCCAAGTGCAGATCAAGGGAAGCAAGTTGGACTAGCTTTAAAACACAGGGAAATTTGTTATCTTTTATAATATTTTGCTGATTTAAAGGGTAGGATTAAATTCTCATTTAATAAGCCCAAGTGACCGCTCCCCCCATTCTGATCACTCTGTGTCACAGCGATAACGCTGGAAAGGCACTGGGAGCCTGGAGGCACGGCAGCATATTCTGTCCTCCCGAGCACAGACCTGATGATTGCTCGCTGCTGCAGCCCATGAGCAGGCACTGGCTGCTTTGTGGTGAGCCTTGCAGCACAGCATGGGAGCTGCTTCCCAAAGCTGCTGAGAAGGCAAGCGTTTGAGCAGTGAAAGAAGGCATTTGGTGTTAGCACCTTCCAACTCTCTTGTTTGCATTGCCCCTCCTAAATAAGGATCCTATGGAGACCCAGATGTGTAACATAAATAGTTTGGTTGACTCAACTAAGCTGCTCCTGGGCAGGCTTTGTTTTATGAGCAAGAACTGCCTCTTCAGGGCTTTCACCTTACCAGCTCCTACCATGTCATTTTTAAATAGTTCTAAAAATGCATCCTGTAAATAAAATCCCTACCATGAACAAGAAGAGCCTTTCCACAGAGCAGTGCACAGAGCCCCTCTGTGAGCGAGAAAACTGTTTTCCCTTGTCTGTCAGATCAGCTCATTTAGATTATTTAAGTCAAGTGCAATTTTGAAAACAATCTGGTTTGCTCGTGACGGCTTCCTCATTCTGCATAATGATGCTGAATGTAACAAGCAGCAAAGGGTTGTTGACAGCAAATTTTCCACATGCTCAGGCCAGTGCTTCTCATGTCGACTTATAAAAGAGCCCCTTGCTTTATTTTCCCCAGACATTAGGCAGAAAGTATTTCCTAACATGTCAGCTTTAGAACTCCATGCTGGAGCTTCATTTTCACACGAAGCCTTCACAGCAAACGCAGATAAAGGGGAGGGTGGAGGAAAGGGGAGCTCTGAAATGGCGCCAGCTCCTTTTTAACTGCTTTTAGTCGGCGCGTTCCTCTGTCTCTTGCAGTTTATTCTCTCACTCTGATTATGTAAAAATCCTAATTAAAAAGTTAATGGGGAACTGAAGACAGGAGGATCCAGATGTATGCCAGGCTGGCAGGGGGCAGATGGCGGCTGCTGTTGGGAGAGGATACGTGGGGCTCAGTGACCAGAAGGCCATGTTTACTGAGTGGTGAAAATGTAACAGAGATCCTTTGCTGGCAGCTGCATGACAGCAGAGCAGGTTTTTCCCTTCAGTAGTTGTTTCCATTTTTTCTAGTTTCACATATGGCCGTGGTGCTTTGGAGGTATTCATGTACACATCAGGAAAGCAGCAAAGTTCAGCACTAACAGGACACGATGTGCTGCTTCCCAAATCCCAAAGCACCTCTGTTTTGCTGGGGTGCAAGCAGTTGGTGTGGGATGGGGATGAAGTTCATCCTTCTGCTGCTTTGAGACACTTCTTATCCAAGCGTTGTTGTCTCGCCTGAATTTCTCCAGCGTGCCCAGCAGTAACCCAGCAGTGTAGGAACACAGCTGAAATAAAGTGCCACTTGGGAGGGTGAAAACTGCAGGAGTGCAAGGTTGGTGTGAGGAGATGTTGAGATAAGCAGTGGAGTTAGTTAATGCAGCTGATTGGCCAGCAGTACAAACAACTGTAATATTTATAAGACAGAATAGAAGCATTTTCTGCAGCAGTCTAGCTGCTAGGAGCATGTGCATAAATAAAATTAGGGAACAATCTAAAATAATAAAGAAAACTACAGATCTTGACTATGAATTTTATTGAAAGAGGCATAATACAGTTAACAAAACAACATGAAAAGAATACATAATGAATGTATTAGCCTTCATAACTGAGGAGTACCTTAACAGCAGCCCTCCTACATTGAGCACAGTCCTTTTAAAGACAGATAAAACAGAACTGCAGTGAATGAAACAGCCAGAGGAAGCTGAATCCAGATGCTAGCAAATAGCAGCTCTTAGTTGCACCCAATTACATGACAATCCTAACTTCCCCACATGAAAAAAAATAAACTTAAGACCAAATTTAACTTCCAAGTTATTAATAGAAGCAGAAAAAACCAATTTCAAACTGTCAGTGCTCCTTTAAGTACATGAAAAATAATACTATCATTTTATGCATGTGCATGTTCAGCTCCCAGCAATTCAAGCTCTATCATTAAGCCTCTAGGAAGAGGACAAAAATAACCTTGCTGGCTAGGCTGCATTGTCGTAAGTGCTCATCTTGAATAAAGTAGGATCTGCTTCAGCTGAAAAATACACCATTCATGCTGGCAGAAAGGCAGGTGATAGTACAGCATATTTTCAGAGACAACTGCCCATTTGTCCAGGACATCCATTTATTTTTCAGGTGCATAAAATGGCATTCTTCTTTTTTTTTTTTTTTTTTTCACAAACATTAATAAGAATGGTGAAACTGAGCAGGTAAATGTTTGTGATGATGTTGCAAACCGGATGCTTGAAGAGGGAAAGGACTTCCCCATGCTAACAAAATCACTTCTCAATGCAGCTCTTATAATAGAGCAAGCAGGACAACGCTTATTTCCATGTGAACGGTGGAAGGGAGCTTAGAAGAAAATTAAATTCCTGAACAGTGCTGCAGGCACATACAATAACAATTATTCCTTGAACAGTGGCTGTTCAGACTGCCGGGATATTTTTAAGTAGTGCTTTAGAACTAAATGCAGGAATGCCGGCAAGCAGCCGTCTGAATGACAGTTTGGCTGTGCACAAAAACAACCCAGCACTGGGGCCAGACAGAATGTACTGAAAGCTAATATATCTCGATTTTTTCTTGCAGAGATGTACTGGCTACAAGTATGACATCAGTGTACTTTGTATGGCACAAGTGCCTTCCCAGTCCAACTTTTCTGAAAAGAAAAGGATGATTTGTATTCACTGTATAATCTGTCTTTTATTAGACAGCCTGCTAAGAGTGGTACATCTGCCTCTTTCTAAGAATTTTATCCCGTAGGCATTGGAACTTGGAAGTAGAAGTCAGCCATAGAGTTTGTAAATGCTGTTTAAGCTGACTCACAAGTTTAAAACTGATATTGTAAATCATCCTCTTATATATGCTTCTTATTTATGCCAATAACAACACTTTAAACTTCTCTAACTAAAATTATGTATGTATAAAACCCTCTTTGCCATTAGTTATTCTGTGGACTTGGGCAGTGAAAACAAAATTATTTCATTTTGAGGAACTCTGCAGCTCACACTGGCAGTATTTGGGCTACAAAGACCTCATCTCAGTGCTACCTCAGCCTTGCCTACAGAGCAGTGCCTCTGTGGATGTGGCTCTGTCTGCTGCAGATTTTTGTCTGATCTCATTACTTGTCTCAGAATCTGTTCTCAATTTGCTTCCACTATTCCCAGTCAGTCCTC
Source organism: Tympanuchus pallidicinctus (assembly GCF_026119805.1). Classification (NCBI taxonomy): domain Eukaryota; kingdom Metazoa; phylum Chordata; class Aves; order Galliformes; family Phasianidae; genus Tympanuchus; species Tympanuchus pallidicinctus. The sequence continues at coordinate 8,394,881 of NW_026294699.1, read as the reverse complement.
TGACTGGTTTGGTTTCTCCAAAGTAATTTATGGGATATTTTTACTAAACTCGAGAGCAGTAAAACAAGGAGTATGCTTCATAGGTTCTCCTTTCTTTATTGCATGCATATGACGTTAGCTCTGTTTACTCTTTGCATTATGTGTTCACATAAACCAATTTCTAGCTAGGTTTGTGAGTGCTGGGTGCTTTTCAGTTCCTTCCCTCGACTTAATGAAGTTTGTGGAAGAGTAAGAGAAGCACTGTCTTACTTCATGGACATACTTGGACATTAACACTTTTCCATCAGTCTTAGTGGTTACTGTTTCCTCAAAATTCAGAGCAGAGCTGAAGAAAGAACTGTGACACAAAGGGAAGAATATCGGTGGAAATCTGTGTTATTTTCCTATTTGCGTGTCATCTTGCAATCCTCAGGGATGTGGCTGTTCTTTTCTATGGGATGTTTCATAAAGGAATGCTTAGACTTCGGTGTGTACTTTCAAGGTTAGTAAGAAGCGCACTGACACACGGCACCCCTAAGCAATAAGCTGCTCAAAGGGAAGGAGCGCTGCTGAGATCTACCGCCGAGGCCTCGTTCCGAGACGGGCCCCAACCTAACCGAGGGCGCTTCGCCACCCCGCCCCGTTGCTAGGGCGGTCGCTACAGCGCCATGTTGGGAGAGCGCGGCGACCCGGAAGCGCTTCCGGGGGCGGGGTTTCGCTTCCTGTGCGGCGGGGCCGGACCCGGCCGGGTTAGGAGGCAGGAAATGGCGGCGGTGCTGCAGCAGCAGCTGCCGGGCCCTCCCGCTCCGCAGTGCCGGGCCCAGGCCGCCTAGAGCCGCCGCGCCAGCGCCGGGCCCGGGCCGCAGCCACGCCGGGCCGGACTCCGAGCACTTTACATACATGAGGTAGCGGGCGGGGCCGGGCGGCGGGAAGGGCGGGCGCCGCCGGGCTGAGGCGCCAGCGGGGTCCTGGGCGGCGGGCGGGGGAGGGGCCGGGAGGCGGCGGCGGGGGAAGGGGGGCTCGGGGCGGCGGGCGCGGCCCCGCCCGGCTGCGGGGCTCGGGACGGGCTCGGCCCACCCGGCGGGCGGGAGCGGCCTCGGGCGCGGGAGGAGGCGCGGCGGAGCGCTCCGCGGCTGAGCTTTGCCCTCCCGGCCCGGAGCCGTTCGCTCCGCTCCCGTCCCGCACTCACAGCCCGTGCGCGGGCCGAGGAGCTGGGGAGAGATCGGAGGAGCTGAGGGGGGAATTGCGGCGGCCGGGTTTGATTCGGGTTCCCAAATTTCAGTGATGCAGCAGAATCGCGTTCTTTAAAGCGCCGCGAACAATTCAGCGCGGGATGCGTGGCAGGGAAGGCTCCTCGGGTTCTGCTCCCGCCCCGCAGTGCCCTGCTGCCCCCGGCTGACGGCCCGGCGCTCCGTGTGTCCCCCGCGCTGCCGGCCGCCATGGGGCGCGTTGTGCTGCGCTGTGCTGCGCGGCTCTGCGCTGCGCTGCGGGCGCGGCTCGGCGCCCCGCGGGTTGGGTCGTTGCTTCTTGCCGCGTTGTTGTTGTTGACATGGGAACCAACATCGCTTTCTGTTCCAGAGAGTTGGAAGCTAAAGCTACCAAAGAAGTCGAAAGAAAACTAAGCAGGTAAGATGCTTGAATCCCTTCCTGAGTGCAGAGCGCGGGTCGGCCTAGGGCTGGAAGCACTGTGGGTTTGATCTGGGCCTTTAATGTCAGGCTAGTTGTAAGGCTTTAATAAAAGTATAATTTGAAAATACGTCCTGCTATTGCATTGAGGCGTTTCTGTGATTTTAGTTCAATAGGCTGAGCACTTTTAATGTGGTTTCTTTTACATACAGTGTCAGATTCTATAATAGAATTTCTTCAATAGGATAGAACGCTTATGAAGAGAAAAATAACTTGGCATTCTGTCCTAAGTTGAACCTAACAGTATTCCAAAAATTAATGAAGGTGAGGTTTGGTTGTGGTTGTTGTTTTTGTTTTGTTTTTGCTCTTTTTCCTATGTAGTTCAGGCAAATGTTGTTGAGAAGCAAGGAATTACTGGTTTGGGGGGGAAAAAAAAACAACTGGCTTTAAATTGAAATAAACTGCCATGTAAATATTGGGTTTTTGCTTCTCTCTCCAATAAGAGTTAAAAGGCGGGAAATTTCTAATTGGTGTGCAGTTCTTATTGCAGCATTTTACAGAATGGGCAGCTCCTTTTCAAATGCTTAGCTCAACAGTAAAGAGTTATGTTGAATTGGGGATTTTGTGTGAGTTGTACGTCACTTTTGAATTTAAGAAATTATTTCTTCTGCACTGTTTCTGGTGCAGTCACATTCTTGCAAATATTTGTCATAAGCTCTTTGTTTTCTACTCTTGTCCTCCCTTTCTATGCAATGTATTCTTTTTCAATTAGACCTTATAAGGACTTTCATGAAGGCCATTTGAAATACGCTGAAAAACTGAACGTAGCTGATAGATTGCTTGTTTCAGCTCCTGGTAGCCTGTGGTTTTCTTGCTTACTGTGATTGATCAGTCCTGAACTTTCAGATTGATTTCCAATTCCACTGTGAAAACTGATTGGCTTCCTTCTGTTGTCAGTGTATGTCTTTGGTGGGTTTTTTTTTTTTTTGGTAGTGTGCTTAAGTAGGAATAATTTTCTTGTTTTATTGATGGTATTTATGTAACTTACACAGAATCTTTAAGATTAAGTAAAAGCCATATGCTGGGAATAATGTGAGGGTCATTGTTAAACTGGCTTGAATAGTAAATTGCAATTTTTTTAAGTAATCAAAGTACAGCTTTTCAAGTAATCTGTCCACCAAAGATTCCAAAACAGTGTAAAAAACCATAATTAAATCATTATCATTCTGTACAAAGCACTCGCCACGTAATTGATACCAGAAGCAATTTCAGAAATGTATTCTTTAGATATGGTGATAAATTAAAAAAAAAAAAAAAAAAAAGGTATGTATTATGTGTTAAGTCTTAGTTGTAAGAATGCAAAGATCTGTTGACTTAACTGTGAGCTCTCCTGTCATACTGGCAGCATAGATAGTGTAAAGAGGTGAAAGTAAACCAGAGCTGTGTAAACGAGGTGCCTGTGGGCAGTGGGAGCAGATCAAGGTTCACTTCTGATATGAAGTGGTTCTCGGTTTTCTGACACAGGTATTTGTTTTACTCATTTAAAATATTCAGAGCTTTTTTTCTGTTTTAACATTAATATATCAGTTATTGCCAGAAAACTTTCTTCTGTTTGGTTTCTTCTTAGTGAGAATGTTTTTACTGTGTGGGAACACAGCTTGGCACAGCATGCCTGCTCTGCATAGGCTTGATAACTGCATTAGTATTGCAGAACTCTACAGATAGCTGTCGCTCTTTCTCTCCTGTCATTATCTATGATCTTATTAAATTTGCAGTGACCTAGTCAATTGTAGAAGAGCAAATATCTTTCTCTGGGAAAGGTAAATTGACCTATGCTACGAGTTTGTCTTAATGTAAAATTGTGGAGTGTGTATACAGTCTGTGAGTTCTGTGGGATGTCGGCGTTGCTGCATGTCAGTTCTGCAATTCCCTTTGGAGTTTATGCTCATAACTAAATTGGTTTTTAATCTCAGTAAGAATATTGGCTTAGGCTATTGGTTTGTGATAGAATAAGCATTACAGCTGTTAATACAGACAGCTTATCCAGTTAGAGTGATGACTTTTAACCTCAGGTTTAGAAATTTGGCATACTTGGCCTTTCATAGAAGGTTCTTCGTTGGGTCAGCATCTTGTCTAAAATGCACTTTTGCAGAGGACTGGGAGTATTTTGCTGCTTTAGAAGTAAGCACAGTGCATGACTCAAAGTAACTCAAATCAATGCATTGCACTTTTTGTTGTTGCATATTACAAGAGAAATGTCACCTGTTCAGTCTGCCACTGAACGAGTGTGTAACCCTCCACTATTAACCAGAGGAATGCAGCTTAAGTTTGGTTAAGATGAGGAGGAGTGCAAAAAACCATTCAGTTCTTCTGTTTTAAGAAATAACTTCTTAATTCTGTTTGGTAAACAGGGCTTTCCTGCCTCACTTATGTGGAACTGAGAGAAGGTAAATATTTGAAATACATTTACAATTTCATTCCTGAGCACATGAGTTTGACTCTTCCTAAGCATGCAAATCACAGGAAAGGCTCACAGTATGGCTTTCATTCACCCATTTCTGCTCCATCGGCTGCAGGGTCTCTATGTTCTGGGGGAATTGACTTTGCCTGACATCATGTATACCTCTAGATCTCATCCACATATTCTACTAAGTTTCTGCTACGTGATTATTTTTTTTTCTCTCTTGTGTGTTAGATTAACAACCATCTTTCCATGAGGCTTTCCTTATTTGCTTTAGAAAAAAGATGAGATGGCTCAACGATAGAGTCATAGGTATGAGAATCAGAGTGAGAAGTGCAGAGGTTTCTGCTGATACTTGAGCACTTGATTTTCTGTGTTGGGAGAGCAGGGTTTTGTTTCATTTTTTTTCCATTAAACTTCTGCAGTCAAACGGGAAGAGCTTATTGCAAAGATGCAGCATCCTTTCAGAACGCTCAGAGATGCTTAGGCAAAATGGTGCCTTGCTTTCTCATCTACCCAGTAAGTGGGTGCTTTTTTTGAGCTTGTGCAATTGTCAGGTTGTCCCCATAAGGCAATTTGCTCTTACCAAACCCATCTTGCAGTATCTTGGCTCTGCGTTAATAACACTGAAGCTGTAAGGGATGAATGGCTGTATGGTGAAGGTGGTGGACTGCAACAGTCAGCATTCACATCCGTGCCTCTGTTAGAGATATCCTGTATGACCAGTTTGCTTAAGGAGGAGCAGTTTAATAGTTCTTTGCTTGTAATGAAGGTAGGGATTGTTTATTGCAGCTGCTGAAGTCTTGTATATTTGGGTGACAGACTTGTTGGGAAAGAGATTTGTGTGCTTGTGTAGCAGTGAGTATGATAGACCCTAATCTGGAATGAAGCCTCAGGGACAAAACGTAAGGAAAATATTATTCTGGAATTATGGTGTGTTTTCAGTATTAGTTTGGAATGTAGTTCTGGTGAACCAGCTTCTGCATGAGAAGAATGGGAAAGGTGAGTGTATTCCACACAGCTGTTAGTGGTAGATGTGCTAGTTGAATTTCTGTCACTTTTACGATAATAATTTGAACACTGTGGTATTTTAAAAGTAGAAAAGAAAGTGGCTGGCACCCATTTGCCAATCAGTTATGCATCGATCAGTTTATAGCTTGGCAGCACCTCTTCTATACATTAATAGCTGGAAAGAGCACGGATGCAGCATCTCTCATTCAGTGGTTTCCTCATCAGTGGCTTTCTTTGCTCCTGTGTAACGTACTGGGTTTTTGTGAACTTCAGAGTAATGGCTTCTGTGCCATGAACTTGGAGAGAGTTCCTTTTGTTGTGATGCACTGTTGCGGAAGCATAAAAAGGGGAACAAAAGGGAAACTGAGAAATAATTTTATTGTCACCTCTGTATGATTGCACTATTAAAAAAATGTATTAGCAAACTATCAGGTCAGAATACAGCAGAAATAGGAATGTTCTAAGTTCTGGCAGTATGTTTGGAAGCCTGTATGTAATGCCAACACATGGATATGTGGTGCATGCCTACATGCTCAGTGCCTTTGCAGAAGTGTGAACGTTGTTTCAACTCCATTTTTTAATGTGTAGTTTTCCTCCTGTAGTGTTGCAGGTTAATTAATAACTAGAAGATAAGCAAATGGTAGACTAAAAAAATAAATAAAGAAAAAAAATCACTGTGAATTTTGGAGCGGTTTCAGAACTGTATGTAATCATTCCTGGTCCCTTTTATGTTCAGTAGTGTAGTCGTGAACTTATGGAAGGCAGGAATCCGGAAACGCTTAAGGCAGAAGCTGATGTCTGGTGATGCAGCATCCTGAGTGATGCTGTCCTCTCAAGAAGTGGGCTGATGGATAATGCTTTTGGTTCAGTTATTAATAAATATCTTTTCCTTTCAGGTATTAGCTCAGGGCCACCGAGGGCCGGTTGGGTCCTGGTCTCCTTCCTGCAGCATGAGGTGCCCTGTGCTGGGAGCTGTGGGCACAGTGTGCTTAGTGCAGGGACTGAGCGCTCCAAAATCTTCAGCTCAGTGTTCAAAGAGTTTCAGAGTCAACCTAAGATGTACACCTCTGGGAGAAGCCCTGCACAGCCATGCTGCTTCTAAAAGCTTTTTCCACTGTTGTTAACAGTGTCTTTAAAAATGTGCTAGCACCATCTTGTGGGGCAGCGAGACTTTAATTGGGTTTGAAAGTGAGTTGAGGAGGTATCTGCTTGGCAAGCAAACGCTGTGTGAGCATCTGTAACACTGCTGACATCTTCAGAAGCATTTGAAGGATGAATTCTAACTGCTAGCGTTAGCTTGAAGAATCTCAAAGCCCAATTAATGCAGTTCTCTTACAGAAGTAGTTTGGTTCTGGTGAATGCTGGATAACTGCTGCTAGTGGTGAGATGGCACCTTGTTTGCTTTCAGCGCTGACATTTCCTGTGCGTGTGCACTGTGTGCTTCTGGCTCTGAGATACTGTGTTCATAATAATGCAGGGAGAGTCTTAGATCCTAATTTGTGTCAGAATTCTTCTTGTAATGGTGATTCCCTCAGTAGGGTGACAAGAATTGTAATTTTATTGTGGCGTAACATCTTCCCTTTTGCAAATTATAAGAGCAAAGATAGCGTGCTGTACAAACATTGATCACTGAATCCTCATTATGTCTTTCAGAAAAAATATGGGTATGCTTGATTTTCTTCTAGTGTAAGAACAGCAGCTAAACGTGTCTAACAGTCTTCTCTATTTTGGCATTTTTACAGTGCCAAGCTGGAGCTTTTTAACATAGGCATCATTAGAACCTTTTGGAAGAATTAAAGTTAGAAGTAAAATATGATGTAAGTAGGAGCTGGGCTGTTTACATTTGAAAAATTACAACTGCTTCAAATTATGAACAACAAGTGAAGCCAAACAGAAAATGAAGTGTGAAGTTGGCACTGTCGTAACTTAAAGAAATAGTGATGAATGCTGACTGTAGAGGTCAGAGTGTAGCTGCTCTCCACATAAATGGCACAGTGATAATAGGAATGGACTAAAAGACTTGATCTCACGTCACCCGGAATCACAAGGCACTTCTCTATATTGTAAAAGTGATGCAGCCATTTGAGAAGATAACCAGTTGTTGGTTGGTTTGCTTTGTGTGTGTGGTTTTTTTTTTAATGGCTTAAATGAGTGAAAGAATTTCGGTATGTTTTTCTCCTTATACAAATGGGAGTTGTGCTGAGTGAGGTGCAGTTACAAGGGGGCCAGGCATGCTGCTGCCAGCTCTGTCCCTGAGGTCCATCAGTAGAATGCACCTACCTGGATGCAGGGAAGAGCTCAGCGAGGGCATCTATTCTTTTGTTTGTGTCTTGTTACTTATCTCTGTGTTTCATGTTAGGTGCCACAAAGTATTGTGGAGCAGTTGACAGTTTGTAGACAGTTACCTAAAATTGGAATACCAGTCAGGAACAGGGAGCTATTCAAGTGCGGGATGGTGCAAGGGAAATACTGCGTATCACTTCTGTTTCTCAGGACGTAGCATTAAAATGTTGCTCGTTACTTGTGTATTTTAATGGACCTTGGGACTGGCTATGTAACCTGTGGCACTTGGTATCTGCTGATAGGGCTGTGCAGTTATGTGTTAGAAATAAAACAAACTTGTTCTTTCAGCTGATGGAGGTGGAAACTTAGGAGTCTGCTTTAGACTGATAGCTTAATAGGCAAATTAAATTTGTGTTTTAGGTTTAAGGGAGAGGGCAGTGGTAGTAAGAGTGCCTTCCTCAAAAAATTGATGTTTTTAACAAAGAGGATGGGCAGTAAGGGCTTTAGTGTTGATTAACTGCACAGTGGATCAGTTTCACTTTTCAGTCACTGGAACGTAACACTATAAAGGTAATGCAGTGCTCTTCTTAGGAACTACCTACAGGTAGGCGGTGTGCTGGGTTGTGTAGGGCCCTGCTGCATACTGATCATGGTGTCTGCCTTCTGAGCTGGCTTTGCCTGTCAAGGCAACTTAAATACATGAAAATGGAATGATTGTTGTTATAATTTAGGAATTCTATTGTTCCTGTAGGAAAACAGTGCTGTGGTGGAGTAATCCTGAGGTAACTGTGTGTTAGTTGGTAACATTTGTAGTCTCAAACCTAATCGTTTTGACTTAGTTGTAGCAGGACTGATGAGTCATTTCTTTGTTGTGAAAATACTGCTTTGCACAGCGTGTGCCTCTTACAGTGCTGCAGCTTTCTTCTAGAACCTGGATGATTTCAGTTTGCACGTTCTCAGGGTGCAAGACAAGGATGGACAAAACACGTGTCACATACGTGGCATGCAGATGTCATTGCAGGTTAATCATTACCCCAAAATTGCATGGCATCCAAGAGATGGCTTTAAAGCAAACTGGTGCTGTGACTGTTTCCTGCAGTTACGTGACTAAGCTCTTAGTTATCCACGGAACATTTTGAATACCTAATTGCAGATTAGTTTTTATGTTTTAAGACAGTCCTCAATGAATCTTGCTGCCAGATGATGAAACTGTAATAAAATCTTCTCTCCTGTTCTGCTTTGCATAGTGTATGAAATACATGGCAAAGACAGAAAAAGAGATTTTCTGAGCATTGAACTGAACACTGGAGAGATATGCCTGACAAGATCATTTGTCCCCATCTGGATGTAGATTCACTTCTCTCAGTTGTTTCTCAGCTTTTCCTTTCTCTGTGGTAAATCACATGAGTGACTGCTCAGTTATACTGCCCGAGAGCTGCACACAGCCAGGAATCCAAGCTCTTCTGGAACTCTAGCTGGTGGGGCACAAAGCATGGGCAGTGCTGGGACAGAGCTGGCTGCTTGTGAATGCTACTGTAAGAGTAAGGGCTGCTTCTGTTCTGGAATTGATTCATGGAGTAAATGAGGTGTCTTCTGCCTTTACTTTGTCAACACTCTTGGAGTTTGTTCCCACATCCTGTTCAAAGCATGCTAGAAATTAGGAGGTGTTTGGAGAACATGATTGGCTCAGTGAGAGGGCGGTGTGTGCTGGACCGAGCATTAGGGCTCTGCGTATCAGGGTGTTTGTGGCAGCCTATGTGTGCTTCAGGAAGAGGGCTGCAAAACATTTTCAGCCTTGTTTTGTTGTTGTTGTTGGGTGGCTGTTAGTCTTATCCAAGCTAGAAGCTTCAAAGCCCTCCAGCTTTAAACGCTCCTACCCCTGACATGGCAAAGTAACTTTATAAGCAGGCTTTCTAGGAAATACAAATTCTTAACTGTCTGAATCTCAAACACTGAAGTAAGCAGGCATTAGTAGGCTTCCTCTGCCTTTAAGTGTTTGGTGCGAGCTGCTGCCACCTCCCTTTTTATATTTGGCTTCATTGCTGTTTTCTTGATTTTTAGAATCCTCCTGCCTTTTTGTGAGCACTTGTTTTTATTCTGATACCTGAAACAACGCATTGATCTTTGTGCATTTTGTTTTGTCATGAGCTTTTTTGCATGATTAGCCCAAATCCTTGTTTTGTCTGCTGATTCCCGGTCTTTTCTACCCATGGTGGTTTTGTGTAGATTTCCTTCTTGTCCTCATCAATAATCACTGTGTCTCTCAAGCATGACATTGAAATACAGTTTGTTATTAGTTCCTACTGGCACAGATAGCTTGTTTGCCTTGACTTTTTCCTGCTTTTGATACTCTCCATATTTTCTCTACTGTTTTTATGTACTAAGGTCTGACTTGAAGAGTCCTGCATAATCTGGGAAATGGTGTTACTGCAAAGCCTGTTTTAGCATCTGAAACTTTATATTAAGTGAATTTAAATTAATGACATGTGAAAGCAAAACCTGTTACTACAAGTTAGAGTTTTGTCACTCAGTTTACGAGCTCTAAAACTGCACTGCTGTTGAAATCTCTGCTCTGACCATGCTCTTCAGTTGATACCTGCTTGTTCATATGTCCTTTATGTCAGCAGTAGCATCTATACACATACACAGCCAGCTGAATTAGCTCAATCTTTGGCGACAAAACGGTGTGTGTTGCTTGGTTGTTGGCAGAGGCAGTGTATAAGATGTGTGAGTGCTGCAGATGCCTGCCTGGGATTGATAGAGGCAGTGTGCATGGCTGGGGAGCTGCCCACAGCCTGGTTCATGCTGGGTCAGAAACAAGGTATGAGGCAGTGGGAAACGTGGTGTGCGAGAGCTCAGGCTCTGATTCACAACAACAGGGAGAGCTTAAGAGGGGGGAAAAAAAAAATCTTGTATGTGCTTTGGCACTGCGGCTGCCCTTAAAAGTTTTGTCACTTGTGATTTGCAGTGAAAGTACGTTGTCCCTGTGGGAGTCTTGCTTCTAATTGGATAATATTTCTCAGTTCCTTTTGGGTCTCTCTGAAATAATTGTTCTAAAATGAATGTATGTGTGTACAGATTGTATTTTGGGAGAGTTAATTACCAACTGTGTGGTTCAGGGATTTAGTGCAAGAAGAGGAAGAACAGTTGATGGAAGAAAGGAAAAAGAGAAAAGAAGACAAGAAGAAGAAGGAAGCTGCTCAAAAAAAGGTATGTTGAGTTAAAAAAAAATAAAAGGGTACTTATGGATTTTGCTTCATTAGTAGTAAATGTTGTTTGGTCAGTTCTTTAACAACAGTGTTTTCTTAATTTTTTAATGCTTTATACGTACTGTCAGTTATGTAATGGTAACTGACATCTTGAACATCTTAACTGGCTTTGTGTACAGATTATTTAGAGACTAAATATTCTTCTGAGATGACCGCTCACGTTGCTGATTGTGGTCTCAAGTTGAAAGCTTCCTCTGTCAGCTCTCCCTGTTTGTTGGCCTAAACAAAGGTGTTCCCTGTGCACTTATGGGAAATTAGGCATGTCTAATCTTACGGCAAATCTAATTTAAATCGTATGAAAAGGCTGCTTCTGGAAAAGGTGAGGTGTTTGCTCGTGTTTCAAAAGGAGAGCTTCCCTCATCTTTTCAGTAGCTGACAACAAAACTGCACAGTAATTTTTGGGTCTCAGTATAACTCATTTTCCTCTTGAAATTTTTAATCAGAGGTTGAAAGGCAGCTGGTTTACTTGAAGAATGTAAATCTTTTAAGAGGTTCTCTGTAGCCCCCGAAGTTTAATATTTTCACAAGTTTGAAAGACTTGTGTGTATGTTTGAATGTAATATTTAGAAGAATTAAAAGCATAAATATATTTTTTTTAATGAAGAGACCAAACGTTTGCCTGAACTTGAAAATTTGGGTTTGTTTTTTCTGCTGGTGGAGTACTTGTTAAACTGTTCCTAAGCCATGTGGCTTTGTTTACTTGCTGGATGCTGACATTAGCACAATGTTACATAGCTGGACTTCATCCGTCAGGGGTTGTTAGAAGTTCCTATGGAGCAGGAAGCTATCTGATGCTGTACGGGTGGTCATTTGTGTTCCTGGAAAAGCTTGAGCTTGATCTGCATTAAAGATCTCTCTCTGAGCAGCGGCAGTAACAAACGGACAGTTAACTGTTTAAAAGAAAACAAAAAAGAGTAAAATAATCTAGTACTGATGTGTCTTGATTATAGATTTAAATGGCAAACTTACTAAATTAGCCCTCAAATGTTCTGAGGGATTTTCATCTGCTCCTTCGTATTTGTGAGTAGTTTCAGTTTGTCCAAAACTGCTCATTTTATCTTGTGGTCTTTTTCTGTTTGATCTCTTCAGAACTCACTATTTGGTGTTATCAGTCTTGAGCTTGCAAGCAAAGCTTGAAAGCACATGACCATGCACCAGCTAAGGGAAGGGAAAGCTAGTGCTTGTTTTTGTGCGTACTGTAGTCTTTTAAAAATTGAAACTAAAAGACAATGCTGTAGGAGATCAGCAGTGGTCACAGATGGGTGGCACTTGGCTTGCGGAACTTCTGTCCTTTTGAGTGGTTCTTGCACCCTGGTGCAGAGCAGATTTTGCAGGACATCAACCTTTGGATTCCATATTCCTTTTTATGACCATAACAAATATGCTTGGGAGCAAGTGTTCAGAACCAGCTGTTATGCATAAACTATCCTGCAGATTCAAGTGCATGGGAAACTTCCCAAGGCTTCAATATAATTTTTCTGTTAACCATATTGGTTAAGTAAAGTCAGCATAATGAAGAGTTGTGTTATGTAGCAGCCACAGGTTGCTGCAGCTGCCTTTTGGTGAGTGAGGAAGAGAAGCCCTGATATTGGAGTCAGGGTGATAAGGGTGAGCAGGCAAACTGGAGATGAGTGGGATGTGGTTTTTAGAGGCATTGATATAAGCAGCCATTGGTTTTACTTTGCTCTCTTTATTCCAGTGGGTGAGCATTACCTTTAGGACAGTGGAGTTTCCTCACAGATTTTGCAGACCTCTTAGTGTAGTTATCTTTATCAATCTCTAACAGCATAGTTTTTATGAAAATGAATCTTTCTTGGGAGTGTGAGGCTGTATTTAGACAGCATAGCAAATTTTTGTAAGTGCCTTTGCTGGTTTAAGAAATTGAAGAAGTGCCTTTCTGTTGATGTGCTGTTAATTTCCAGAGAAGTGAGGCTGTGACACCAAAGTGTCAGGAGTATCATTTCCATGTAAGCCCTAAGAGTGCTGTTATCTAAACCTAACCAAAGCTGACATCAAATGACTGCATTTTTTCATGTGCACGTGCTCTGCCTTTTTTTCCCTTACACGGTTTTAACTAGAGATAATCAAAGCCTAAATATTGCTGCAAGTGACTTCACTGTGTCGTATGAATATGTGCAGTGCCATAGTTAAGACAGGTTATGTACAGTTACCAAAGTAACCCTGTTAGATTAAGTCTCATTCTGCTTTAGCAAGATAATGCATTTTAGAAGTGATAATTAAGACTCTTCAGCTGGGAAGAACTGATTTCTGCTTCTGAGAGATCTTTTCTGAAGCCTGTTTCACTTTTCTAGGTAAAGCCACACCATTAAAATGTGTTCCCATGCAAGAGATGTTTCTGTCCTCATTTTTATTGCAGGAGACTTTATTCCAGTAGATCTCCTATCTTGCCACTATCACAGGAGCAACAAATTGAATTGTGGAAATGAAAGACTGAAAGCTCTGGCATTTACTTTGCCTGCTTTAGATTTCCATGCTGTATTCCTGTTTCCCTGCTGTATTCTGCATGAGAAGTGTCTGGGGCTTCCTTGCTTCCAGGCACAGTTTTTAACTCGCTTCAAACAGGCTAATTTGTAAGTTTAATTTAGTCTGTTTCAAATGCTTATCTTTCAAATTAATTTTGTTCTTCTCTTAACATTTTAGCAGCTTTCTAGGCATGAGGAATAATAGGCACAGGTTGGTTAGGGAGGAGTAGAAGGTTCTGATGGAGATTATAAAATATTTTAAAAAATATTTTAAAAGGAGGAAAGTCAAAAGCTAACGTTGCTTGTGTAAGTGCCATGTGTACATGTGGCTCTTCCTCTTATCTGTGCAAATCACTGACGCTTCTTCTTTCTTATTCTAGGCCATTGAACAAAAAATCAAAGGTAAGTTACTTTAGAGTTTTCTCTCTGTAATGTTTCTGCCTTTTTAAATATGGTGAATCACGTGGCTCAGCTGAAAGCTACTGGAAAATTGCATCTGTGAGATTTCAAAAAGCTGCCACAAATAAAGGAGTGAAGGGAATGGTTTCTTCCTGGAGCTGGAATTTTTCTCATCTTCCTATTTTCTATTCTTAAGTACTTACACAGCACTAGGCAAATATGTAATACCTCAATCTCCTCAATTGTTTTTGTTTTTTTGCTCTTCTAGTCTGACTGCTTACAGATCCACCAACTGGATCTGTTCAAAATGTATTTTCTAAATATTTTACATAGAAGTGGGGCTAGGAACAGTTGATATATCAGCAACTGGTGTGTCCAGTTCTGATTATTGTATGTGGAGGGTTGATCCTGGCAAAATGGTCTGTATTGTAAAAGCTGTAACAGAGCTGTTTGGTGCAGGCTGGGAATGCTGCTGTTGCTCTCAGTGTTTGTAGGTTTTATAAGTTCTCTGTTCCTTCTATGAGCAGTGGAAAAATCATTTTCACTTTCTGTTTAAGTTGGTTGGAAAGTGAATAACAATCACATAGGCAATCGCATGGTGAGCTCCTTGAATTGCTTTTTTTTTTTTTTGTGGGAACATTGGGTTTAGTTTAACTTGAGCCATGCTGGAAACAGAAGCTTGGAAACTCTGCTCAGCATTGCTGCAGGTATTGCTGAACAGTAGAACGTGTTGGAAGTGCTGCTGTGAGGTGAGGGCAGCAAACTGATGCGGGATGCCCTGTGCCTACCAGGAAGTCTCTAAAACGATATACCAGTTGTAAAGAATTGTGCAAGTATTTGTTTGTATTCCGAATTAATAAACCATTTTGTCTGGGGAAAAAAAAAATAGTGAGGGAGAATAATGATACAGTACTTAGTTTTAAAGAATAACATCCATTTTGGGTGAACATCTGACCTGTGTACTCAGACGGTCCTGGCGTCACATCAGGGGCAGCCCTGCAGCAGCAAATGGCTGAACATGGCCTGGGGGAGGGGAGGGCACCCAGGGGGATCTTCACACTGGGAAAGTGCCTTTCTTATGAAGGATGAAATAAATAGTTCTCTTGTTTGTTTATTCTTTGGAGACCTAGGGTTGTTTATAGAATGAGAGTATTACATTCCGAATGTAATGTTACCATGTTATTAAAAGGGTGTTCCAGCAAGCGTAGTGGGAATTCGGAGTTGTCAAAGAAGCACAAGCTGGCAGTCCTCTGAAGAAGTATGGGCATTGTGGGATTCACACGTGCAACTTTTTGCAGGAGTTTCTGTAGGAACAAAATTTGTTGCTTGTGTTGCACCTAGCTCTTTCCTTGTTCTGCCTGCTTGTGTGCAGGATGCAAATTAATGTTTCATTAAGTCTCCAAGTTTCCATCGCGTTAATGTCTTAAATTATTTATTTTGTGCATGAGCTGAAGATAAAATACAAGAGTATGGGATCTCTAAATAATTCAGAATTATGTTCTTTCAGAAAAGTAGCCGCTTCCAAGGGGGTGGGAAGCAGAGAAGCTTCGTTCCTTATTTTTAAGTGTAGCCTGGATGTTTCCAAAATGTTTTTTTAGCTGAGGTAGAAATTAGTGTTGCACCAGTAGCTGTCAGTGTGCATGTAAATTATAGGAGTGCCTTCTAAAGCAGTCAGTGGTGCTGATTTTTTTTTTTTTTTTTTTCCTGTTCAGGATTGAGAATGGAAGTAGAGAAGAAAGTGCCAGTGTAAATGTTTTCAGTACAAATAGCATTTAACAGTGTAGTACTGTGATTAAAAATGCACGTGTTTCATTGCTGTGGATCCCAGATATTCTGTCTAGTTCTACACCTCTGGTTTTATCAAAAGAAAGAAGGTGGTGTTCACAGGAGTTAACGATGAATGCATCGAGTAGCTGCGAGGGTTTCTGTGTGCAACAGCCAGCAGAACGAATCCCTATCTTGACGAGTGTCCTCCAAGTACTCTTGTATCAGGGGTTTTAGAAAAGAATGAGTATCACTTGGAAGTCTTTCTTTAACAGCTCTATAGTGTTCTCAACAATTGCTCTGGCATTCCCCTCCGGTGTCACAAAATAGGTATTTTTGCTGTGTTTGATGTTAGCACTGCTAGGGACAGATAAATCAATCCGCTTCCCTGGGATTTCTCCTGAAACAGGCATCTGCAAACCACGCCATAGCCAGGAGCAGCGGTACACTGAGCACAGCTAAATGCTGTGTAAGAAGAATGCTTGAGTTTTGTTTTTGTTGCTCGCTTCAGTAATTGTGATGGGCTGCTGCAGAATGTGAGATTTCATTAGGGGATCTTTTTTTAGAGTCAGACTTTAATTACATACATAATGGCGTAGTGAAAGAGTTTACAAAAGCGGAGCACTGATGTTTGTGTGGATGCTGCTGTGGCGGTTGGCTGTTCTGAGTGTTTTTGTGCTTTGCAAAACAGTGAAGCTAGAACTGAACACATCTGTCGATCTCCAGAATTCCTCTGCTTTGTGGAAGGCACAGGCGTAAAGGCTGACTTCTGTTGCAGAACGGAATAAACTTTGAATCAGCCACTGAAACAGAAAGTGCTTTTAAAAATAGCTGGGTGTGGAATTGAAATCTTTGACTCATATTTCCCACCGTGGAAACTTCTTATTCGTTTTCTTCCCCGTGAAGCAGAATTGCTGGAGCACACTGAGCCTTCTGTTTGTGTTGGGTGCGGGGCGTTTTTTCGTCTGCCGGACTCCGCTTTACGTGATTGCCAAAACTCTTGCATTAGCTTTTCAACGTTGCATTAATTAATGTAAATTAGCAAAAATAACAGAGCTGTAAGTGCTTGCTGCTAAAATTGCCTGTATAAATGGCATCTAACTTACCTTTGTGCGGATCTTCAGGGGTTAATGAATTGGCAAACAGTGAGATATTTTCCAGATCAGCTAGCTGAGCTTACAGCTGCGGCCATTTTTCCACAACGAAAATTCTAGCACTACATCTTACGTGTGTCAGCTTGAAAGCCAGACTTCCTCTGTTTGCCCTTCAGCATTCCAGCACTGACAACTCTTTGGGGCATGACGTACAGGGAGAGTGTGTTACAATACATTTTTAAGGGGTCAGCTTAAGCAGCAGCGAGAAGAAACGTTTAAATGACAGCTCGGTGCTGCTCTTTGTGTGGTTTAGGGGACGATTTGATCTTTGTAAGCTGATTTTGTGCGAGTGAGAAACTGTTTTCCATCTGCACCGAAGTTATTCAGACAGCTGCCATTTTTTTTTTTTTATTGGAGGGGGAGTTTAAGTCACTGGGCCCCTACTCCAGGAGGAGTTGGCAGGCAGCACTCCTGTAGCAGTAAAATGACACCATGCTTCTCCTCCATTTTCTAATGAAATCTGCAGAGTGGGAAAGCAACACAAGTTGGAAGCGTCTGTCTTTGGAATCTCTCTGCAAACTTTAACTTCACCATCCCCTGCTCTGTGCGTTCTCAGCAGGTTTGTTCTTTATAAAAAAAAATCTGTGATTTTGGTATTATTCCTTTCTGTGAAATGGCTGTTATTGGACAAGTAAATTAGCTGTGAGAGATAGTCTGCTAATAATGCGCTCTGCTTTACTGGGGTTCAGAACAGAATGCTGCTGTGCAAAACTGCTGTTAAGCAAGCAACTTGTTTATAAGAAACTAGAAATGCTAAGGGTTAAGGAGTGTTGGAATTTCTAGCAGCCGTATTGGAATATTATCTATTATTTGATCTTCTGGGAAGTTGTGGAGCAGAAACTGTTGGGCAGGATAAATTGTGGAGCTTTAAACTTTGTGGTGCTTGGGAAAGAGCAGATGAAGTAATTCTGTTGCACCTAAAAGCACTTATGATTAATTTCAGTTGGAAATCAGTGTACAAATATAAGCTCTACCCATTTTAGAGTAACTGTATTATCTGGTAAGATTTTTCTGTCTAGTTTGCTTATCAAAGAACAAAGAATGCTGTATTTCTTAAGGAAATTAATACACGATACAAGAGAGATGTAATTTTCTTCAACTGTTTGGGAATTCTTGTTGATTTTATAGCTTCAGGGTGGCTTGGCAGAAAGTAGCCTGGTTGTTATGTGCACTCCTTTACAGTTGTAAGTGGTTCGAAGATCTGAAGGTCGATTAAATTGTAGTAGCGAGCACTTAGTCTTAAAGCAGCAGTAATTAGGAAGGTGAATTATTAACGTTGCTGTGTCGCAGCACTGCCCTAAACTTACTGCTTGCATCTTTTTGGATGTCTCATGATGTCGTGTAGAAGCAGTTCTACTTTGTCTGGGAGGAGCAGTCGTATGTGAATGGAAACGGAAGAGAAGTGAATCTTTCATTGACGATGTTGTATGTGGGATTAAAAATCTCTTCTGGCGGGGGGATACTTTGCACCAAAGTTGGCAGTCAGACTAAAAAATGTGGCACACAGTGTGCAGAAGGCTACAGGAGCCGTGTGTGACCTTCAGCATTGCCATCACTGTGTGACTGCCTTGGCGCGGTGACGGTTTGCTCGCTGCGAGAGGTGCTTGTTTTGTGTCTCGCTGTCAGCACGCCTCAGGTGTGGGCTGTGCTGCAGAGAGCTGTAAGGAAGCCCTGCAATTAGCATGGGTCAGTTGTGGCAGAAGGCGTGCTGATGGATCACAAAGCTGAGCTCTGGCCATTGCTGCACAGACTGCGATATGTGAAGAAAACTTTCTTAATTTCCGAGCTTATTGCAGTATGTGGACCACAGAAATGCGGTTGCCAATGTTGCGTTGGGCTGTTCGCAGCTTCTGAGATATTTACTAAAACAGACAATGACAAAATACACCCAGTTATTTTTCAGTTCTCTCACTTCTAAATCGAGAAATTTCGGAAGCACGGAATGGAGATGCACTTGCATAGGATTTGTTTTGGTGAAATTGAGTTTCGATCTAAATTTGTTGTCATGCACAGTGTTTCAGATGCATATAGGAAGGAATCTGAATATATCCATAATATAACATATTATATTATGTTGAATATAGGCAACAACTTAATTAATGGAATCTGATACAGCGCTATTAATTTTTATAAACTCCAATTTATCTGTGAGCTTTTGAATACCTTTTATTCCTCATACATGCATTAAATTGACTCGTGTCTGGCAGTTGCTCCTTGTAGTTCTGTCCCTCTGCAGCCAGCTGTGAAATAGGGAGCAGCAGGTCAGTGCTGTCAGAGTGCTGAGTGCTGCTCCGCTCACCTCCATGACGCTGCCATAGGGCCTCCTGGGAAACAATGGCTCACCCACATTTTTCTTTAATAGCCTGAATAGAACACTTCATTAAAACACAAAGCTGCTGCTGAGTCTTAAGTGACTTCTTGAGTTTTATTCTGAGTGTCCTGTTTGCCTCCTCTTCTTTTCCTGTGAGGTGGTGACTTCTTGTATATGGTAACACTTTTAAGTTTCCCATGGGAGTAAGAGTTCTATTTTTAGTACTTAAATATTTTAATGTAAGGTTTAATTGCCAATATGAATGTAGTGCCTTTTCAGTATCTAAAGGGAAGCTACAGGAATAAGAGGACAGAATCGTTAGCAGGCTTTGTGGTGATAGTACAAGGGGAAATGGCTTCAAGCACAAAGAGGGTAGATTTAGGTTGGATATAAGGAGAATGTATTCTACAGTGAGGGTGGTGAGGCGCTGGAACTGGCTGCCCAGAGTGGTGGTTGATGCCCCATCCCTGGAGACTTTCAAAGTGAGGCTGGATCAGGCCCTGGGCAGCTTATCTGGCTGCGGTGTCCCTTCTCGTTGCAGGGGAGTTGGACTACACAGCTTTTGGAGGTCCCTTCCAACTCCAAGGATTCTCTGATTCTATGATTTGTCAGAAAAAACTGTAGGTTTCTTAGTAGTAGCATGCTTTACCTTTGCTAAAAGGGACAGCGAGACATTCCTTCATCCAGATCTGTGCTGTTAAAGCTGTGTGACTATGGGGTAACAGAGCTTTTAATGAGGAGTGAGTTAAAATTATAATCAGGAAAAAAGATTGTCATTGCGTGATATATACATATCTAAGAGTATCTAATTAGTGTTGAGTATTTTAAGTTACTGTTCTGATGAATAACTTTGTCTAACTTTCTTTTTTTTGGGGGTGGGGGTAGTGCCAGAACAAACCAAGACAAGTGTAAGCCAGCCTCAGCCTGTCACCTCTAACGGCACTTCCTCAGCAACCAGCACTAATAATAATGCCAAGCGGGCCACAGCCAACAATCAGCAGCAGCAAACCTTGCCTCGATACCCTCCTCGTGAAGTACCACCGCGATTTCGACACCAGGAACAGAAACAGCTTCTGAAACGAGGTCAGCAGTTACCAGTTATAGCTGCAAACCTGGGATCTACTCCTAAAGTATTAAACGGCCAGTCAGGAGGCAGCACTGTCACAACCAAACAGCCGGTGACCAACGGAGAAGTGCCGAACAGCAGCAAAAAACAGCCAGGTGAGGGGCAGGTGCCTTGGTTTTCTTTTAATTAGAGCTGGATATTTGAAATGAGATTACTGATGAGCTGTTTGTTCTAATATTACTTAAACTTTAAATGTAAGCTGTGGCAAAATGAGAGATTCTCTGGTGTTGTAGCTTAATGTTAAACATTACAGGATAATTTCAGCTATCTTTGTGCAAGTTTGCCTGAAACTAATGGCAACTTTGTTGTACGTTTTTGTTGGTGGTATACAGCAGATGCATACCTATTTTTGAGCAGATATTTAAGCCAAGGTGACAGTTACTACATGTTCTGAATTTCCGTTCTTTATCCTAATAATTGATTCAAGTGATTCAAATGATAATGGTGCAAAGAATTGCATTTGATTTTGATTCACGTACGTCAGAAAGAAAGATCTTTCAACTTCCAAAGCGTTCTGAGTAGTATCTCAAACTTTTGTTTTTTAGATTTAGAAACAAATGGGATATGACATCTTAGAATATCCAAATTGCTTTTGTTGTTAGGTCAGTTTCTCTTTCTTCGTTAACCTGAATCTTGATTGTTTTAGAAAATCCTAGAATCACAGAGCAGCTTGGGTTGAGCTGTGAAGCTCATCCAGTATTTGAATAGTAGTAGATCTACATCTGACAAGTAACTAAAAGATTGTAAGAGCCTTTTAGGAGAGAAAAACGTTGGCTACATTACCTTCCCATCTTACAAAAGATTTGTATTCTCTTTAGTGTCCTCTCAGTCACTGCGATGGCAGATCTTTTTAAACTGTGAGCTGTGCTCGGGGCATTCCTGTACGTGCAAGGTAGACTGGTCAAATCTGGCAGATGGGACTGGGAGGCCAAGATCTCACTTTTGTATGTGCTGTGTATGAGTCTGCTTGAAAGTTCTTTTGTCTAGTACAACCAGCAATAGTGTCTGTCTGGGATGTTGTGAAGGTGAGTGCCTTGAAATACGTAGGAAAGACGACAATAAAGGAAAATGATTTTTCAGTGCTGGGTTTTTGTAATGGTTTCAGAATGTAGTCTAATGAATTGCTTTGTGAAGTAATGTAGAGGTGATGGTAGTCCAGCATCGTGCAAGAGTACCTTAATTCTTTTGGAGCTGAAAGCCTTGGTCTTATTTACCTTCCACAGTTCATCTTTTAGACTCCAACCAGTCCTTCTCCAATATACCCTGGAATGGGAACTCTTTGAGTTTAGGTGTGATTCTGACTTTGGGTAGGTGATTTGTAAAAGCCAGGCAACACAAGTACTGCTATATTGACATGGTTCCTGAAATAAATAGGCAAAAAAAAATCCCTTTGTCTGTATTTAATGTGTACAATCATCTGCAGTGCCGTGTGCTCCTTTGGCAAGTGACGCAGTCACATTGTACCAACACGGTTATTTTAAGAGATCTACATCAGTAACTCTTTACCAGAACATTTCCATACCAAATTCAGGTGATTGCAGTACTGAAACTTCCCTTCATACATAAACTTCATGTGAGAGAAGGGTCTTGAATGCCACCTTGGTACGTTTGCTTGCCTTTATGCTTTGTTTCACATCAGAATAGCCAGGTGGTTATTCTACAACGAAATGATTTATATAGTTACCTGAAATACTTGCTAGCAGTAATTGCTTACAACTGTGGGGCATAAGAGAACACAAGAGCTGTCAGGATCCTGGCTTTTATCCAGGCTAAGTTATTTTGATTCCTTTACTGACATGAGTCACTCTCCCTTTATCCTTATGCATCTTGCAGTGGTGCGAATAATTTGCAACCAGGAGCCTTTGGAAACAGTTACTCATGTGACTCGTGTTGGTGTGGTTTTTTGTCTTTTTTTCCTTTGTGTATTGTAGGAGTAAGGAAAGAAGTGAGCAGTTAAGATTGGCAGTTAGTAGAAATAAAGGTTGACTTAAACTAGGAAACATTGCCTTAAATGTAACAGTTAAGATCTCCAACTGAAAATGTGCTCCTTTTTATATAGATCAAACTTTTAAAATTAAGGATGTCTCAAATTTGCTAATTAAATGCCAAATGTATCAAAGCTAACTAGTTGTGGAAGTACTTAGTAAAGCCAGCAAATTTTCTACTTAATCTGGCCTACATTTAGGACTGATGTTTATATCAGTCTGTCTCCCCTTGTGCTGTGTTCTGAGCTATGGCGAGGCAATTGATAGGCTGAGAGAGGGCACTCTCGAGAGAAATCTCTCTTGAAAAGGATGCTAATAGATGGTCTAGAAGTAAAAAGTGGTTTAGGCACTCAAAGCTCTGAGTTACGTAAGCAGTGCTCCTGTAATTTTCTTGCTTTTTTTTTTTGTAGGCATGCCTCCCATTCGGGACTTGGTGAGCCACTCCCCTAACCAGTCAGGTTAGCCATTTCAATCTCACCTTTTTCACACTTGGTGTGTTTGTAGTAGTTAATGTCTCACACAGTTCTGTCTGATTTTTTTTTTTCGATTCCTTGCCTTATGTCTTTTCAGTAGCATGTGCTGTGTGAATGTCTGGCTTGCATATGCTTTGTGTGCCATAACATATTACACTTAGGTAAATATTTTCAATTTCCTAAGGTGTTAGAATTCATATAGAATTATTTTTTTGGAAGGTTAGGCTATGTGGCAACTTAGCTCTAAAATATGAAGGTTTTTTGCTTTTTTTTAAAACCTTTTGCTTGCTTGCTGTCTCTGGATGTTAAGGTGAATAATTTATGCAAGTTTGTTTTCTATCAGAGATGCTTCACAGCAGGTAGTCAGTGATCACAGTCCCATTCTGGAGACCTTCCTGTTCCAAGTGCCCAGTTAGTGCTGGGCTGATGTACCTGGGACTGCAGCTGTGTGTGCTGTTTGCTAGGTGAGGCTGTGAGACGCTTCTGGTGTTTAGTTAACTTACCTGAGGGCTAGTTACTTGCCCAAGGATGGGCAGATTGCAGCTCATGGTTGTGCTGCACGTGTCAGGGAGGGGCAGAAGAGGGGAGAGCTGCCAGCTGGGCACAGACGTGGTATCGTTGTCTTGGTGGCCCTTCTGCCCTGTGTTGGCAGACATCTATCAGAAACAGACAGCTCAGTCTTGTGCTTCTCAAGCTTGAGTTCTTCAAAAAGATGAAACCAGACTTCAAGATCTTCTGTACCACAGAGAAACTGATACCTGAGGTTAACAAACACAGTGGGGTCTGCTTTGGGTTTTGGTTTTGTCGCTCTTAACAAATGTGCTTTTTAGCTTGTTTGCTGAAGTGCGTCTTTCCATCAGGACCAAAACGCAGTAACTGGGAAGGTGCAGTGTGGGCGTACTGTGTGCACATCACTGAGTTCTGTAGCTGAAAAAGGAGGCAGGATTCAGTGCATCTCAGTCCTATAGTTTAGTTTAAACAGTGTGGTGGTACTTATACCACAGCTACCAACAAAACTCCTTTAGGCAGTGCCTGGTAAAATTATAGGCTGCTGTTGACTGATCTTACTGTGTACCAAATGCAGTTTGTCATCAAGTAATTGTTCAATTTTTAGGGTGTTCTTGTGCTATCTGCCAGATGGGAAGTAAAAGAGAATAGCTTACTTCCTCAGTGCTTGCATTATTTTTTATTTCAGGAGTTTGTGAGCCGTGGAGATTTGAGCAGGAGAATTTCAGGGCAGTGCAACTTACGAAATCATTGATATTTACCTGTGTTTAGGAAAAAGATGATTAGTCAAGGTAGTTCTGTTGGTAATAGAATGAGAGTCTGGATGGCTGGAAATCAGTACATAAGCATGATGATTATGCTTGTCACAAACTGTATTGTATCTAAATTAATACAAAAGATTTCAATAAATACAAGCTTTCTTTCAATTTATTATCTTGCTGTGCAAATTAGGGTTTGTTACCATTTTGTTCTGGCTTGTTGTCATAGCCTGTATCTCTTCACACTGAATTCAGGCTGCTTGCCACCTATCTGTGTAATTCCATGCTGTTTTTTAAAGTTGATGGTGTTATTGGGATAGCACTTATGTAACAAGATCATGTTTTGTTAGGACAGCTTTTTAATACTCTTGCTTTTCTTCAAGCGAATGCAGGCAGCTCTTTGATTAGCCTTTAATGTAAGTTAGATATCATTTTATGAAATGTCAGTGTGAGGTTTGAAATCTTGGACAGCTGCTCGTGTGCTACAGCATTTTTTCCAGTGGCATATCAGTGGGCAGGATCTAGATTATGTTCTTCTGAATGAATGCCTTCCAGTTCTCCTAAGGATGCTATGTGGTTCCCTCCACCAAGAGCATGGAGCTGTGGAGTCAAGTAATGTTTCAGATTTGTTGTTCTAATTCAAAAATAGAGATTTTTCTCATTCTCGTGGTATTGCCAAGTTCCTTTTGAGAGGCAGTAGCACTCAAAGTCTCTTAAATCTTGAATTGACACCACCTTCACTTCTCAGTTCAGCCACTCAGGCTTACCATGATAAACCTCAGCATTCCCCTTCTTGCAATGGATTCAGAGTGCTGGGAACAGGCTCCTGCCAAGTCATCTTCAGATGCTTTCTGTGTTTTGAACAGTTATTACGAAAAGTCATATCTTGTGTATGTTTTAACCTCTATGTAGATGGCAGTTTTAAATAAAGTTTTATTAATGTTTTTAATAGAATAAGTGCAGTCTGTAGGGGTTTGGAGCACACTGGGGCTTGAGGCTTCAGTTTGTGCACAGAACTGGTGTTGCTGTGAGCAGAAGGGAGAAACCACAGGGGCCAGTGGCTTCCCTTCAGACTTCACACTTAAAGTCTGTTTCTAAGAAACATGAGAAGCTTATAAATAAGTACTGTATTATTTAAAAACAGCCAATCTCT
Source organism: Tympanuchus pallidicinctus (assembly GCF_026119805.1). Taxonomy (NCBI): domain Eukaryota; kingdom Metazoa; phylum Chordata; class Aves; order Galliformes; family Phasianidae; genus Tympanuchus; species Tympanuchus pallidicinctus. Next base: position 8,370,139 of record NW_026294699.1, on the reverse strand, counting down.
ACGTGTTCTATAGAGAGCTCTTGAGAAAATTATGGATTGATACCTGTAGTGTTTTGTTACTGTTAGCTCTGTCTGTTAGCAGGGACAGGTACAGCTTCTTAAAGGTCGATGTGAGTAGCCTTCTCTAGACACATGTAAGGCATGTACTGTAAAAATCCATTTGGAATGAATATGAACACATGCTTTTTCCATGTTCTAAGGAAAGGCAAAAAAAAACCCAAAAACGTTGCTTTTAGAAAAGCAGACTTTTTTAAAAATGGAAGTGTTTTTATACTGAGCAGACAGGTGACTTGCACCTGAGCATGTGTTGTTTCAGTTCAGGAAAATAGGAAGTGAACTACACTGAGAGGTGTTGCATTTGTGTTTTGTTGCCATCTTCATTGCTATATTTCCATGTGCCTCATACTCCAATAGTCTCATGTTGCAGTGCATTTGTGTTTGATTTAACAGTTTGGGGGGAAAAAATCTCTGCAATAAAGCTTTAGAAATATGAAATGAATATTGACAGCACTTAATTTTATAGCAAATACTTTGTGACGTGTGTACTTAACCACAAAATATTTGGAAGTCAATTGAGATGTGTGTCTTCCTGACTCCTGGACATAATCACCCTATTAATTAAAAAATAAATGGTAGCTGTTACATAACTGACAGTAAGAAGTAGTAGTTCAGTTGCTGCACTATATCTGTGTTCCTACAGCAGCAGAACTTTAGATTGGCATTGTGATTTTTGTGTCGGTTTGTTGTTGTATGAAAGAATTAATTTGTACCTGAGGAAACATACATAGTATCTTTTAATGGTGTGTATTTCTGCAGCTGTTGTCTCAGAACATTTGCTGCTGCTAGGTCAGTTTAATATCCAGCTTAGATTACTGCCTTTCAGAATCTCTTTGAATTTAAACACACATGATTTTTCATAAAGTATTTTCTATCTGGTTATACAGAGCATTAAAAGAAACCAGTAGAGCACTAATTGGAAGAAATAGAACTGTACTTTCTGTGGTGTGCTTTTTGTGAGAATTCTGCTTTGTGCATGCAATGAGAATTGTTCTAGGTTATGCACAGGGTGATGTTCTGAGCAGGTGTGCTGGAAAGGTTTCTCTGTAGTTTTCAGTGACTAGTGTTAAAATAAGCAAAATGATTCTTGACTTAGTGCGCATTGTTTTTCTTCTGTTTAATGAGGTACTAATGCTGTGTTTATAATGATGGTCTTGGACTTTCCTTCTTCTCTTTAGATCTGAACCACAGTGGTCTAGGATCCCATTATGAAAATTCTCACTGGGGACCAGTCTCTTCAAATAGTGAATCCAGCACAAACTGGGATAAAGTTATTGTAGACGGCTCTGACAAAGAAGCATGGCCATCAATCACTGGCAGTGACCCAGAGTTGACATCAGAATGTATGGACACTGACTCTGCCTCTAGCTCTGGGTCAGAGAGAAACCTCATTATAATGGCTTCAGGGAGCACAGGTGGTGAAAATGATGGCATTCGAAATGGCATCGGACATGGTTCTCAAAATAAGTTTGTGGTTGGTAGCAACAGCAATAATGTGGGCAATGGAAGTATTAATGGGCCGTGGGGTTTATCCCATGGGACCATAATAAGCACATGTCAAGTTTCTGTGGATGCTCCTGACAGCAAATCTGAAAGTAGCAACAATAGAATGAATGCTTGGGGCACCATAAACTCTTCATCAAATGGAGGGTTAAATCCAAGCACTTTGAATTCAAATGGCAACCATGGTGCCTGGCCTGTATTGGAGAACAATGGACATGCCCTGAAAGGGTCTGTAGGGAGTGGTAATTCTGGCACAAATATTCAGTGCAGTACCATAGGTCAGATATCTAACAGTCAGAGTATTAACTCTAAAGTGGGTGGTTCAGCCCATGGTTCCTGGGGAAGCCTTCAGGAAAATTGTGATTCTGAAGTAAATGGTACAAGGAAGGTTTCATTCAGTGGGCAACCTCAAAACCTTAACACTGAAATGAATGGACCAAATAACACTACTAACTTTATGACCTCTAGTTTACCAAACTCTGCTGGTTCAGCGCAGATTAACGAACTGCCTAATAATACAGGGCATGGGGCCTGGCGTGTGAGCACAATGAATCATTCTCAGATTCAGGCCTCTCCAGTTACAAATGGCACTTCCATTTCTCACCTTAGCAATGGTGAGGCGAAAAATGGTGGATCTTATGGTACTACATGGGGTGCCTATGGTTCTAATTACTCTGGAGACAAATGTTCAGGCCCAAACAGCCAAGCTAATGGTGACACTGTGAATGCAACTCTAATGCAGTCAGGCATTAGTGGGCCTGGCAGCACTAACTTTCAAATCAACGGGAATAAAGGAGGAGGGGTGTGGGAAGCAGGGACAGTCAACTCCCAGAGTATGCCATGGGGAAGTGGAAATGGTGCGAGTGCTGGCGGAAGTAGAAGAGGATGGGGCAACCCTGCACAAAACACTGGCACTAACATTTCAAATGGTGAATGGAGTAAACTGCCTAGTAATCAGCATTCCAATGACAGTGTAAATGGAAATACCAGGAAGTTTACAAATGGATGGAAATCTACTGAAGAGGATGACCTTAACAGCCAGAGTTCTGCTGTGTCTCAGATAACTGAGCAGAATAGTGCGTGGGCCAAAACAGGTACAGGGGACGGAGAAGGTAGTACAGAGAGCACTGGATGCCATGAAGACAGAGTAGCTACAGAAGGACAGAATCGAGAGAGAAGAAAAGTTGACCAGCATGCATTACTCCAAAGTATAGTAAACAGAACTGACTTAGATCCACGTGTCCTTTCCAATTCTGGTTGGGGACAGACTCCAATCAAACAGAACACTGCCTGGGATACCGAAACATCACCAAGAGGTGAAAGAAAAACTGACAATGGGACAGAGGCCTGGGGAGGCTCTGTGACACAGACTTCTAGCTCAGGGGGATGTGTGGATAGACCTAGCCCTAATAATAATGATACCTCATCTGTATCAGGGTGGGGAGATCCAAAGTCTGCTACAAGGTGGGGAGACTCCAAAGGGTCAAATAGCCAAGGGGGGTGGGAAGAGGATTCTGCTGCTACAGTAATGGTCAAGAGCAATCAATCATGGGGAAGTGGCAAAGAAGAAAAGTCATCTTGGAATGACACGCAGAAGATGAAACAGGGATGGGTAGAAGGACAGAAAGCCAGCCAGGGTTGGGCTGTTTCTGCCAGTGACAGCTGGGGTGAAAATTCAAGAAGTAACCATTGGGGTGAGACTAAGAAATCCAGTTCAGGAGGTAGCGACAGCGACAGATCAGTATCTGGTTGGAATGAGCCAGGTAAATCAAATTCTGTTACGTGGGGAGGTAGTAATAATACAAACCCAAATAATTCTTCAGGATGGGATGAGCCTGCAAAGTCTAATCAGAACCAGGGCTGGGGAGACCCTCCTAAATCCAATCAGCCTCAAGGTTGGGGGGATTCATCAAAGCCAATCAACTCTCCAGAATGGAACAAACAAGATGTTGGATCTTGGGGAGCGCCGCCTGCCACCAATAAACCACCGGGCTCAGGCTGGCTGGGGGGACCAATGCCAGCCCCAGCAAAGGAGGAGGAGCCCACTGGCTGGGAGGAGCCATCCCCTGAATCAATACGCCGCAAAATGGAAATTGATGATGGAACTTCTGCTTGGGGTGATCCGAGCAAATACAACTACAAAAATGTGAATATGTGGAATAAAAATGTCCCAAACAGTAGCAGCAGTTCAGACCAGCAAGCACAGGTACATCAGCAGCTACTGTCTTCAAGTGCCATGTCTAGCAAGGAGAGCAGTTCGGGTTCTGGTAAGACTTGACTTTACGCAAGCTTGTGTTTTCATTTAATTGTAAAACAATTCTTTTCTACTTGTTTCATATAACATATTCTAGATTCAAAGCGGAGAGGTGAAGGTGGCAACGTTAGTACCTTTTTATTATCGTTATTATCTTTTAAAGGGAGAATGCAGGTAGATGTTTTGATATTCTTATACAGATTGGAACATCTGTTCTCATTTTAAATAGTTTCAGTAACGTAGACTAGGCAGCTCTGCTGGAATCCTGGGGTGAGGGAGCAAAGGGTAAGTGCTAAATATCTATAAATGTATATATCTAAGGAATAGGAGTTTTTTTTCTTCATTTGATTCTAAAAGCTAAAACTTAATGTTGCTGAAGAATCAAAACAAACAAACAAGTTGGGCTGCTATCAGAATGAAACACAATTACTTTATATGCACTAAAGATCAGAATTTGCAGGCTTGTAGTTTTGGGGGCAGTAAATAGTTGTAGGTGTGTTTGTGTGGTGCATGCAAAGTATTTTGTACTATCTTTTTCAGGTGCAAGGAGATGTAGCTTAAGCATAAGGAGCAGCCCTTAGGAACTAGAATTTTAGAAATGCCTGTTCTCCATGTAATTCTTTATATATGGAATTTGTATTTTTGCTGCTTTTTAATGGAATAGCTTACGGTTGTAATAATTACCTGTGTGCAAAATGTAAATGTTTGCTAATAAGCTTTTTACTGTATGCTATGGCTTTGAAAAGGCAAAACACTTGATTCTTTAAAGTGACTTTTAAAATCCTGCTTAAAAAAAAAAACAAACAAGCAAACAAAAACATGCCAGTAACTCATACTGCTTTAAAAAGGTTGGGGAGAGCCTTCTACTCCAGCCACTACTGTAGATAATGGAACTTCAGCGTGGGGTAAGCCCATGGATACTGGTACTAGCTGGGGAGAACCCATCAGCGATGCAGGAGGCACCTCTGGCTGGGGAAACGCTTCTCTTGGTCAACAGGCTCCAAATAAACCCGGTGAGTGCTTTTTGCACCATCTTTGAATAACAGTGCTGAAGGTGAAATGCTTATCTTTTTTTTGGAGGCTTTAATTTGAAGTAAACATAAACCTCATTTCTGTCTGTGTTAATGGCATCCAATGCAAACTGGTGATTTTTGGTTGTTTTTTTGTATCAGAGTAGCTGCTCATTGGTGTGTCCTTCACCTCCAGACCATTGTTGATCTGGCACTTGGCATGATTAAAGAAGCTACTTCTAGCTTCAGGTTTTAGTAGCTGATTTGTGTGGAGGTTTCTGTGGTTTGAAGTGTTAATGTGTCGGGGTTTTGTTTTGTTTTGTGTTTTTTCTACAACCAGGGCCTAAATCTATGCAAGATAGTTGGTGTGGAGATGATATGCCATTGACAGGCAGTCGTCAGACCAGCTGGGAGGAAGAAGAGGATGTAGAGATTGGAATGTGGAACAGCAGTTCTTCACAAGAAGCTAACACGTCTTTGAACTGGCCACCCTATATGAAGAAAATGCCCACAAAGGTAATTGTGACTTGTGAAATGTCAAGTCCACACACAGGTGTGAGTTGGCAATGGAAAGAAAAAAAAGTTATGAGACTCCTGAGAATCATTTCTTCTTACTGTGTAAAACGATTCCCTCAGAAGGTTCTGTTGGGGTTTTTGCACTGGTGTCACTTCTGAAAACTAAGAACAGATTGCTGTGCTGAGTGGAGTACCATTAATCTTTCGTCTTCATTCATAACGTTTCATAGTTTAATTTAAGCAGTAGGTGGCAAACATCTTCTGAGTGTCATGGGAATTCCTTTCTGTTTTTAAGGGAATAATGAAAGGTGGAAATAAGCAAGATGAAGCATGGATCAATCCATTCATTAAGCAATTCACAAATCTCAGTTTTTCAGTAAGTATTATACCTTTCCTGTCAGTATTGCCTTCTTAGAGTGCTAGTTGCAATGCACGAAAATGGAAGTTTTTGATTGTCTGAAGCTCATCTTCATAGCGTTTTCCTTTTTACTTCTGTCTGTCTCCTCTGTTACTCATCCACTGTCCTTTGTATGTTCTCAGTATAAACAGGCTTATTTATGAAGGAAGGTGTTGTAAATGTTACCCAGATATTCATCCAGTGGTCTGTTGTTCTAGTTAGTTGCATGTGGATTTTGGTAAATGTCTGCTTTCAGCAGACATCAAAGGAACAAAGTGCTTTAAGATAGAGCCAATTTTCTTGATGTTTTTTTTCCTGCAAGTCTGAATTGGAATTATAATCTCTTTGTTTTAGCTTTTAAAAAGATTATTATTAAATAATTGATTCATTTTATTACTTCAGAGAGAATCACCAGAAGAAACCATACAGAGCAATAAGATGGACATGTCTGGAGGTAAGAAAAGGAAATAATGAGATTTAACAGCTTTCCTTTCCAATCTCTTAGTTTAAATATATCAGTTTTCAGAAGTATGGATGGTAATTTCTTCTACTATATATGTGTGTATTTGTGTGTGTGTATATGAAGTATTTCCTTAAAAATGCTCTTGTAGAGCAAAAACAAACAAACAAACTTGTGCATATAACACTGCGTACCTGATTGCTGCAGTACTGTTAATCCAGAAGTCAAACTAACCTCATGCCTACAGAGCTGGCATGAAAGTATGCTTATGTGGTGTGGGTTTTTGGTTTTTTGTTTTCTTAATACAAGTAGCCAGAGTGCTTTGTGGACAGCTTCCCTAAATAGGCACGAATGCTCTGAATACCACACTCGCTCCTTGTGGTTCATTCTTGGAAACACATTTTCAGTTCGAAGAAGTAAATTAATACTGAAGAATTACTTCAGCTGATATTTGAATGCCAGAATCACTTCTGAGCAGCCTTTATTTGAGATCGTTTGCCATTATATTCCTCTGGCAAATGAAAAATAGGATAATTAAATTTAATAAATGACTAACTGTATATGATAGTAGGACATGTAATGGAAAATAATTGTGGTGTTGTGTTTATTGTAGCTGCACTTCTTACTTTTAGTTGAAAATTACTTTTTGACTTTTGGCTCATGATCTATATTGCACAAGTTGTTTGCATTTCAGATTTGAAACATAATAGAAAGCCTCATGCTTAAATGATCTCAGTTCTTGAATTTGAATTTAAAGTGTTAGCTTGAAAATAATTCCCTTGCAGTGCATGCGGTGAGGTGTTAATGGAGTATTATGCATTGAAGTACACTGCTTTACTGCTGCTTATATTTTGATCTCCCAGCTTGCCTAGTGGCATTGACAATGGAAGCTAAATGTTAAAATGAGCTTTCAGTGAGCACTAGTATTTAAAATGTTTCCATCTTTTGTGTTGTAATTCCCCCCACAATAACTGAATCAAATTAAAGAGCCTCTGAAATCTTATGCAGACGAAGGGCATGTAATAAAGATACTGCTTCAAATCCAAGACAGTGCTTGTTGTGACTCTTCAAAGAAAAACAAAAAGGTGACATTAATGCTTGACTTAAACAATCATACTTGCTTTGTTTTTGAGAGCAGGCTGAGAATGTTTTGGGAAGTGTGCGAAGTGTTGATGCTTTTCTGATTCTGAGTGTGAAGTTTCTGTAGCTGCTGATTCACAGTGCTCCCTTTGCTTCCTTTGAAGCAAAACCCAGGCAGTTTAAAACTGAATTGGTGCTTGCTTTTATTAGTACCAGGCTTGAAAGCTGTGTTCTGTATTTTATAAGCATAAGCCCATTCATACTGTATCTGGAAAATCCTTCAGTGTCGTAGTCACATCTCCCTCACCTTTTAGGGATATTGCAAGATAAGAGAATGGAGATTGATAAGCATGGCCTCAATGTTGGAGATTACAATCGTGTGGTTGGAAAAGGCCCTGGTTCTCGTCCTCAGATTTCCAAAGAGTCTTCCATGGATCGCAGTCCTTATTTTGATAAGGTTAGCAGCTATCTTGCTGGTGGACGTTCTGAACTTTGACTCAGCATTACGAGTAATTATGTGTGCGCTCCGTAGCTTTCTGCATTTGGTGGAGGAGAAACTTAATGCTTTCTTATTGATCCGTAAGATATGTTTTGTTCTTTTTAACTTACTGATATATAATACTAAGCACTTTCTGTAGCCCATTTGCAGTGCAAATAACTAACCTGATCTCTTTTGTTTTCTGCCTATTTCCTGCTGATGCTGGACTCTCATGTGACTCTTCCCTTCTGTTCCTGGCAATGGTTTCTCCCTACTGCTTGCTTGCTGGCTGGTTGTTGCGCATCGGTTTGTCTGTCCAATCAGGATGGCATTGTAGCAGACGAGTCCCAAAACATGCAGTTTATGTCCAATCAAAACATGAAGCTTCCCCCTTCAAATAGTGCACTACCTAACCAAGCCCTTGGCTCCCTGGCAGGGCTGGGTATGCAAAACTTGAATTCTGTTAGACAGGTAAGGCTGTGTGCATATCCTTGGCATGTTACTTGACAGCATTTAATACCTTTTATTATAACTCCTAGCTATTAATGTGATTAATGTGTCTTTTAGTTATAATGCAAATGTATAGGGATGGGAGAAGTAGTGGAAGTAGGTTTATTGTCACTAACCATCCATCTTTTCCCCAGAATGGCAATCCCAGTGTGTTTGGTGTTGGTAATATAGCAGCACAGCCCAGGAGCATGCAGCAGCCTCCAGCACAACCTCTTAATTCATCTCAGCCTAATCCACGTGCTCAAGTGCCTCCTCCATTACTATCCCCTCAGGTAACATGTCCTTGGAACCTTCTACAGATAAGCTACCAAAATGCTGCTTCAGAAGAATTTTCTGTTTACTGGTATTGCTGATATTTATTCTGTAAATGGTTGAAAACTTAGTTGTCCTGATCAGTGTTACAGAAGATAGGTAACTGTTGACCTGAGGTAGTAATATCCTACAGCTGCTGTAACTACTTGCTCTTGCTGGTCGCTCACTGATTGTGCTGCTCTGCTCAGCAGGTTCCGGTATCATTACTGAAGTATGCACCAAACAACGGTGGCCTGAGCCCGCTTTTTGGCCCACAACAGGTAGCCATGTTGAATCAACTGTCCCAGTTAAACCAGCTTTCTCAGATCTCCCAGTTACAGGTAAGCTAAAAAAGGTAGATGCTCTGTGTTCTGTTTGAACATGCAAGTAGAAACTGACCTCAGCTGTACGTTTCTCTGAAACAAACAAACCACACCAAAACACTGTCTCCTAGCGGTTGTTGGCTCAGCAGCAAAAAGTGCAGAATCAAAGAAGCATGCCTTCTGGTGGTCGTCAACAGCAGGAGCAGCAGGTAAATACTTTTATTATTAACTTTACAAACAATTTTTTAAAATTGTCATTGGTCTTGAGCTGGGTTTCCAGTTACAAGCACTCTAAAAGTGTGCAAGAGCAAATTGGGTTTTGACAAGCTTTAAAGGAATTCGCTTAGCTTAATGCTGGGTTTTTGCTATGTTAACATGCACAAAACATAAAAGTTGACTTATTGGCTTTAAGTGTAGGAGAGCTTTTGACTGTTGATATTGTAACTGCTCTGTTTTTAAGGGTCGATCTATTAGTATGCAGCAACAGATGATGCAACAGTCCCGTCAGCTTGATCCAAACCTGTTAATGAAGCAGCAAACTCCACCCTCTCAACAGCAGTCACTCCATCAACCCACCATGAAATCTTTCCTTGAGAATGTCATACCCCATGCTACTCCTGAGCTACAGAAAGGGCCATCACCAATAAATTCATTCAGCAGCTTCCCTATAGGTGAGTTTTTTCATGCCAACTTCATACGGTCAATATTTACGTAACAAAGGACGCGCAGCCTTTCTTTCAATTTTGCCTGTAGTTTTCTTCTGAAAACAGTAGTGGTTGTTATCCTGTTAACATTGACAATTTTAACTGTAGTAGTAATTCTTACTGGGAGTCATCCAGTTACTTTTGTTCAACAAATGGCTTTTCCCACAAGTGCACTTATTCCCAGAAACGATTATCAGTATCTCAGAGCAAAATGTTGCACATCTTGATCGTGCATCCGTTTCCTTTTATTTTTTTCTTATCCTGTGGATCCCAGTGATAAGACAAAGTCCTTTTGCAGTCACATATCCTGAAGCTAAAGGACGTTTGGAAAGTAGAAACCATACAGAGAATCAGTTGAAGTGGTCACATTTCTTTGAACTTTTAAAGAAAGTTTTCAATTAATCTGGAATCTTGTGGGTAAAACCAAAAAATTAATTTCTCTTCTAGTGGTTTTGTCCAGAAGAGCTTTTAGTTTTGCATTTTTAAAGAATGGCTGCCTCATTCCAGACAAAATATCTGACCGTTTATAAATACAAGTATCTCCTGTTTCTTTCTCCCTACGTTTCCAGGCTTCAGTCCAATTTCTTCTTCAGAAATTCCAGGCTTGTATATTTTCTCCTTATTTTAGGTCCCTTTTAAATGCTATCTTAATACAACTGCATACCATTTACCTCTGTTTTTTTTTTTTTACCCCTGTTTTTGTTCTTCCTTTTTAGTTTGCTTTTCTTCTGTGTTCTTTCAGTCCTGCCTTTTCTGCTGAGCTGGTTTCCTTTGCATTCTCATTGCCTTTCATAAAAAATATTTGTTTAGTTGAGACTGCCACTGAAATCCTTGTGCTTGTAGGTGAAGTGTTATGGAACCAGGGAGCTGGTGCAGGCTGTACTGTTGCAGTGCATGTGGCACACTGGAATTTTGCTTTTGGCCAGTCTTAATTCCAGGCTGTTACTTAGTGGTCGCTGCTGCTGTCTGGCATCAAGATTAACTACTGCTTTCATCCAAAGGGCAAGGCGGAGGCATTAAGTTTGCTTAGCTATTAGAGGCACTGTTAGTTCTAATAAAAGGAACATTGAACTTTCTTGCCAAACTTCATGCCAAGTATTTGCATCCCATTTGTGTTGGATTCTTGTTGTTTCCACTAGATATATTTTTTTCTTAATCTGAAATGGCATTTCATATCATTAAGCAGCTGCTTTCTCAGTCGCTGCTACATTTCAGTAACCTGCAGTATGTGTGAATGTTTTGGGATCTCTTTGGTGTAGCCCTGTGTAGTCAAAGAGGCAGGTGGAGTTGTGCTCGATCCACAGTTAAGTGGCTTTAGTGAAGAAATAAGAAGTTTCTGGAATTTCTTCACCCCTTTATGAAAAAAAGAGCCAAGAGGAGTTTTTGTGCACTTGGAGGATATTACTGAGTGGCAAAGTCATGTGAGGAGGAGCAGAAGTTGCCAAATTGTGTTCTGGAAAATCTTGTGGTGTGTTGTGTTCTCCATGTTCTACTGTCAGCACCAGAAGATGTGGCCATGAGAGCAGGAAGCCCTGTGCGTGTTCAGGGTGACAGAATTGGTCAGAATTCACCAGACCCATCAGAAGCAGAGATCTGAGGAGTTGTGTGTGTGGTTTTTCTCTCCAGTTTGACCAGTGCTGCAGTCATGTTACAATTCCTTTACAGAATTAAGCATTTTGAATATTAAAGCCTGAATAAAAATGGGGTTCAGGGTCTAAGTACAAATTCCAGTATGTAACTTCTGCTGAATAGGGATGTTCTGACACAGCCTCCTGCTGGGAAAGAGGTCTGTCTCTTTTAGAGTTGAGCTCAGTTCAGTCCTTGTGCTTTGTACAGATGAGTTCAACTGTCACACCATTGCTGCTCTGGTACTAAAATGCCACACTTTTAGATGTTGTTCACGTTTTAATTTCTCTTCCACAATGGCTTCTTCCACTGGCACTTCTGCATGAAGACATCAGCTGTGAACTTCAGAGTGCTTTGCATTGCTTAGCTTAGCTTCTGTAGTAAGTTGACTGCATCAAGTGCTACTTAAGCTCATGTTTCTTGTACAGACTTGGAAGCATGAAATAACTGTAGTAGTATGCTCTTGAATGTTGATTGGAACAGTAGTGGTAATTAACAGAATAAAGGCATCCAGGCTGTCTTTCATAAGCTGTGTGTATCCTTTAGGAATGAACTCAAACTTGAATGTAAACATGGATATGAGCAGTATTAAAGAGCCACCACAATCTCGACTGAGGAAATGGACTACAGTAGACAGCATTTCTGTGAACACATCTTTAGAGCAAAACTCCAGCAAACATGGTATGTTAAAGCACATCTTTAAATAGCATCTAACCTACAACCTCTGAATTTCAAGTTCTGTGTGTGAGATGCAGGTTTGCTTTATTTGTGCTTGTAGTTGTAACACTTGTGTTGCTGTAGTTTGTATGGTGTTGTCTGTGCTAAACTTGCTGCTTCTGTTGTACAGCAGCCCATAGCTTTCTTAATATTTTTAACTTACAGAAGTGATCCTGTGATGAGGCTAGTAGGAACAGTGTGCAGGATTCCTTTTTAAGACTTTCAGCATGCCTACTGCTACTGGCTTTACCTTAATGTGAATTGGAAGCCTTTATACAATTTTAAAACTGGCTTCAGACTTTTCAAGCCGACCCCTGCCCCACTGTGCTGCTGTCTGTGGAGGCCAGGCTGGCTGGACCCTGGCTGCCTGATCTGGGTGGCAGCCCTGCCCACGGCAGAGGGCTTGGAGCTAGATGGTCCCCTCCAAATGAAGCTGTTCCCTGATATTTCATTCCAGTGATCAGGATTCACGTGATGTTTCAACTGTTGCAGTTGCTTGAAATTTCATCCAGTTAAAACTTGAGTCTGTAGCACAAAGGTTCTATGTCTAAAGATAGTTAAAAATGTCTCCAGTCTCCTATTACTGTTCAGTCTTCAGATTGTTTGGATATTTTTAGATTTGTCAGCTGCTTTAATACTATGAAATAGTTTGCTGCCTGAAGCACGTAGTGGGGACATCCTGCTGCTGCACTTGCTTGCTCTAAGCTTCAGCCAGTTATTAGCCGTGGAAGTCAGAAGTGTTGGTGTTTTAACTGTAGGTAACGTTTTCCGAACAGTGTTACAAATTTGATCATTTGAACTCCATTGCACTAAATCAACAGCAACAGCTGTATATTCCTCTGAAACTGTAGAATATAGCTTCTTTTGCTGTATAACTTTCAAAGTTCTGACAGGATTTGCACAGAACTGTGAAAGTTGCTTTTATTCCCTGCTCTGCTGCCGATAACTTTTTCTTTTCCTTACAGAAATAGGAGTAAAACTTAAGAGCTTTCCAGTAGTTAAAGGTCTTTTCAGACTTAGCAGATACTTTGTCAGGAGCATTCTTGTCACAGAATATTGCTCTATTTGTTATCCAGCTGGAGTCTTACATCATGGTTTTATTCTCTTGAGTTAATATTTTAGTTAAATTTATAAATGTACTGGTTTTGGGACGATGGCATGGGATTGCATTCTTGAGGTCTTCTGGTCAGTTACTCAGAGACCTTCCATTTTAGATTATGTGCACTTCTATGACTGTGTAACTCTACATGAAAACAGAACAGTATGCTGGCATGTATTTTATGACTCTTTACATGGGCTTGTTTTTATTTTACACGTGTGCAATTTATACCCAGAATTGTCTGTAGAAAACATGACTTTTTTTTTTAATGTAGGTGCTATTTCAAGTGGTTTTAGGCTGGAAGAGTCTCCGTTTGTTCCATATGACTTTATGAACAGCAGTACTTCACCAGCCAGTCCTCCTGGATCTATTGGGGATGGCTGGCCCCGTGCCAAATCGCCTAATGGCTCTAGCAGTGTTAACTGGCCACCAGGTATGCAGTGCCACCACTTACTGCTTGCATGGCTCTTACTGCTCTGCATTCTTCCAGATCCCTTGGTTGTTACATGTGGAGGGTCACAAAAACATACACAGAAAGCTGGGAAGGATTGTGCTTTTAGCTGATAAAAATTGAGAGCAGCGGTTTGATTGCACAGGGAAATGTATTTCCCTGCTTGGAAATTTTACTCTGGTGAGGTGGGGCTGAAAAACTAGAAATAAGAAGGTGAAGACTAAAATGAGTAAATTAAGTACTTAAAAGGTCTTGGATTGTAAGTCATCCACTTATCTTAGCAATACAGCTCTGCCTCCTGATTTAAAAAAAAAAAGTAATAACAACAATGGGAAAAAAAACCAACACAAAAACTTCTTTTCTGAATCTCTGTTCCTAGAATTTCGTCCTGGTGAGCCATGGAAAGGTTATCCAAACATCGACCCTGAAACTGACCCTTACGTCACTCCTGGCAGTGTCATAAACAATCTCTCAATTAATACTGTGCGGGAAGTTGACCACCTCAGGGACAGGAACAGTGGTACGTCTGCGGGCGCCTTGCCGTGGGTGGTGCTGCAGGCTTCTTGTTGTCACGTAGAGCAGTGGTTTGTTTGAAGATACATTTGCTGCTTTCTCATCTTCTTGTTTATCTGTCATGTTGTGGATGTCATGGCTGGATGCTCATCTTTGGATCAGACACTGTTGCTTGATGCAATGCAGTAGATATTCCAAGAATGCAGTTAAGAGTGAGTGAGCACCACTGATGGGCGTTCTGATGTAATCCTCCTGAGCACAGACAGGCAGTGTGTTGGAAAGCAGGCAGTCTAGTCACTGCAGTAATGGAATGAGCTTTGCTTGTGGGGAGTGAGTGCAGGGTGCTTCCTGATGTTGAGCATGCTTGCCACCACTTGCCCTCAGTTAAGAATGAGGACTCAGAAGAGTGGAAAAGGTCCTTTGTTTGACTCTGCAGACATGTTTAGTCTTCTGATATTTTTGCAATTTTGACACACTGTCCTGTCATGGATTTCTATTTTTGCTGTAGGGTCATCCTCATCTTTGAACACCACGCTGCCTTCAACTAGTGCCTGGTCATCCATTCGTGCCTCCAACTACAATGTTTCCCTCAGCAGTACAGCACAAAGCACTTCAGGTGACGTCATCTTGCGTTGCTCCAAGCAGAGGTTTTGTGCCTTTCATGTGCTTCAGTGACTCGCTGAGTTGTCAATAAAAATTATTAATGGGATCTCATCTGAGTGGTAACTCAAGTTACCACTCTTCTTCACAAGGAGAGTAGTTAGGCCCTGGAACGGGCTGCCCAGGGAGGTTGTGGATGCCCCGTCCTTGGCCGTGTTCAAGGCCAGGTTGGACGGAGTCCTGGGCAACCTGATCTGAATGTGTATGTTTGGTGGCCCTGCTGGGCAGGGGGGTTGGAACTACATGATCCTTGAGGTCCCTTCCAACCCGGGTGATTCTGTGATTCAAGTCTTTATTTTACTCTCATTTAACAGCTTTTATTTGTAGACTGATGCGAGTTCCACAGAATATTGATTTCTTGTTGTCTTTGTCTTCTAGTAGCCAGAAACAGTGATTCCAAATCAACATGGTCTCCTGGATCAGTCACTAACACCTCTCTGGCTCATGAGCTGTGGAAGGTCCCTTTGCCACCTAAAAGCATCACTGCTCCATCCCGCCCACCTCCAGGGCTAACAGGCCAGAAACCACCTTTGTCCACTTGGGATAATTCCCTTCGTTTGGGTGGAGGATGGGGAAATTCTGATGCCAGATATACCCCTGGTAAGAATAACAATGGTTTTTGTTGTTAAGCTACATAATTTCAGTGTCAGCTGGTACCCCATAGCATTTCTCTTCCCAAAAGCAAAAACGGGTTTGTATCTCCTGAACTGCATTGCTGAAGATCCACCAGGCAAAATTGGGTTTAGGACTGTGTTGTGGCTTTTAGGCATTGTGTGCAGCAGTAATGTGGGTGACAGTCCTGTTATTTCTGCTCATTTGTGAAACATCTCACCAAAGGCTTACAGAGTTTGACATCTGTGCAGCTGAACATGATTGCCTGATCAGCGTTGCTCCTAGAGTGGCTCATATAACGAGCTGGATCATGATATGTACTATGGGGAGTCCTTGGCCAGGCTTCATAACTATTCTTAGCTTGCAGTGAGTGGAAACAAATACACTTGATGTATTTTTTATGGGTTTTTTTTTTTCAGTTACAATTATCTGACAACAGTTTCTTCTCCTTCATCAGCTCTCCTGTCAGTTGCCACGCAGCTGCTTATGTGCTTCTCCTAATGCCTCTGTTCAGTATAACAAGGCACTTAGTGCTTTCTTTTTCTCTTAGGTTCAAGCTGGGGTGAGAGCAGCTCAGGGAGAATAACAAATTGGCTTGTTCTGAAAAACCTTACACCTCAGGTAAGGCTGGGGCTCTGTGGCTGTGTTGGCTGGCAGGGCAGCACGGCCCTGCTCCAGTCCAAGCTTCGTGCTGCCTGTTCTCACCCCTGCCATTTGTTTCACCCTCAGATCGATGGCTCAACCCTGCGTACTCTGTGCATGCAGCACGGTCCACTAATAACATTCCACCTTAACCTCCCACATGGTAATGCTTTGGTCCGTTACAGTTCAAAAGAAGAGGTAGTGAAGGCACAAAAATCTCTGCACATGTAAGTTTTGTTTTTCCTTCTCTTAGTCTGAATTTAAAGTGGTTGCAAATGCCTTGTTGGGGTTGAAGCACTTCCCGTGTGCAGGCATGTGAGGATTCTCAGTGGCAGCTCAGCATCTGCGGGGCTGATGGCAGGGTGCTTGGAGTGCTTTGTTAACACAGAGGCGAGGTGGAGAGAACCTCTTTGAAATGTGCTCTTGTCCTCCCGCAGGTGTGTTTTAGGGAACACTACTATTCTTGCGGAGTTTGCCAGTGAAGAGGAGATTAGTCGCTTCTTTGCACAAGGCCAGTCTCTGACTCCGTCTCCTGGCTGGCAATCTCTGGGATCCAGCCAGACCCGACTCGGATCCATTGACGGTTCCCATTCGTTCTCAAACCGTAATGATCTAAATCACTGGAATGGTGCTGGGCTGTCGGGAACTAGCAGTGGAGACCTTCATGGCACTTCACTCTGGGGGAGCCCCAACTATTCCACGAGCCTGTGGGGCGCCCCGAGCAGCAATGACACCAGGGGAATTAGCAGCCCATCCCCCATCAACGCTTTCCTTTCTGTTGACCACCTAGGTGGAGGTGGAGAGTCCATGTAACCTTTTACTTTTTTCAACTAATAAACTGTGACCTCAAAATGTAACAAAGCAGCACTAATTTGGACTTTTCACCTACAGCAAGGGGGTCACCTGTGGAAACAGTTACTTTCTGCACATTTTCCACTTTGTTTTAGCCCAAAACATATCAGTTTGAATACTTGAATCATGCAGGCCAATATTATAATGTGAAAAAGTATATATTTACACTTCCAGATAGTGCTGTCCATATAAAACTGCTTGGAATGAGCTCATTTGTGTATATTCATCATGTTTATTCTTTGAAATTCCTTTTTTTTTTTTCTTTTTTGTTTTGCATTTTGCTGATGATGTTGGAGTATGAGCTTTTTTACCTTTGCACTGAATGATGTTCTCTCTGTCCAATCGGCAATACCGGGGAGGCAGCAGTTCACGTGTAAATGTTTACTCAAGGATGTTCTTAACAAACAGTGTGCGCTCTCTACTATGCCTTGATGTATGCCTACCTTGTTGTGGTATTGTGGCGTTTAAAGATCAAGTGATGATACTGACTTAGGATTATGAATGAAAGTATTGCACCAGTTTTTTCATGTGTAAAAACTAAAGAATTTAGCTCTGCAGTTTAAAAAACTGTGGCCACAGCTGTGACTTGCAACCCAGCCTGCAAGCCAGGGGGGTCCTGCACTTTCAATAGGCTTTCAATTTTGTTTTGGGGGTGCCCGCGTGTCGGGGCCTCCTTGTTTACAGAATCTTTGTTTTTGTTTTTTGAGAAAAATGTTTACTCTTCCATCATTTTAAAAATTTTTAAAAAGACAAAAAAAAAAAAAATGGAGAATGAAAAAGATGCTTTCTATCTCTGGGAATAACGAACAGTGTTTGGCCATGTCCTTTTGTTTTCTATTCCTGTATCCTAAATCAAAGAGCATGGCTCTCAGGAAAACCAGTTCCCCAGTAAAAACTCCTTGTAGTTTCTTATAGGAAAAAAAAAAAAAAAAACTCAACTTTTAGCACTGATACTTATTGCTCTGTAAGACTTTTCTCTGCCAAAAAAAGCACGCTTGGAGCTGGAGTTGGACATCCTGCTTTCTGACGCTGTCTTTTTATTAGTGAGTGGTGGTGGTTTGCTGATAATCCGTAGTTCTACGATTCTTTTGTAATCCCATCGAGTGGCTGTTCCTGCTTTGTGACTGTGTTAACGTTAACTGTCGTACCTTAAAGCCGAACTGAGTAACTATGCATACTGTAACCAAGTGATTGGGCTTACAGAATTGTTTGTTGTACAAAAGTTTTAAATGTTTGAAAAGTTCTCGCAAATACTTTCTTGCAAAAGTGACGAGTTACATCTCTGCCACAAAAGGTGTTACGTGATGCTTGTTTAGTCGGTGCGTTCGAGACTAGGCAAGGGTAAAAACTTTAACAGTGCAGAAATCGCCATCATTTCATTGCCTTGATTCTAACCGTTTGTGTCCGAAGATGCAAAAGAAGTCAGTGGCTTTTAACTGTTTACAAATAGAATGTGATTGTAAAATGTACAGTTTGGTTGTGTTTGAATTATGAAGTTTCTCCAGATATTAATAAATCATGATGTTTTTGGCTGCTCAGCATATAACTGTCTATTTTTTGTGACTTTATTTGTAGGCTGTTTTCTATACGATGAAAATATCAAACGATAGAGCTCTGTATCCCCATAGTTTGATTTTTCTTTTAGCCTTCTGATTTCTTTTTTTGTTTTTTTTAATGAACAAATCTGCATTTTATCCTAGCAAAACTCTCCCTCAGCGTTGCCCACTGTGAGCTGAGAATCTAAGTGCAGAAACCTGCAGCTTGCTTTTCCTTTTCTATTTGAGCACCTTTGGAATCCCGCTGCCCTCCTCCATCCACTTCCACCGCCCCCCACCATTTGTGCCCTGCTAGATGCTCAAGAAGACACTTGCAAATAAGGAGAGCATTTTGGAAAATAAACTTTAATGCTTAAAACGTCCTGGTGTTTAAATTTATACCTCATTTACATTAATCATGACAAACAATGCAGCAGCGCTTAATTTGTATTTCACTTCACAGTGGCTTAGCTTGTTCTGAAATGGCTATAGGGCAGACCATATATGTACATAGTATGATGTGACTTCAACGATCTGTTAGCCTTTATTTTCAAATTGCCGGATGTAAGTCATTAACTCTGTTGGATGCCAGCATTGTGTGTTATTGGACACTTCTGTACCTATCGCTACGAACCACGCTGTCCCAGCCCAAGCTGGCTTCCCAAGTCTGCTCTGACCCCGGTGAAACCGTTGCCTGATAATCTTTCAGGACTCCGCATCGAGTGGAACTGACATCACACCCGCGTTGATTGTATTGTCAAAGTGTTTGGACTTCTTTCACTGAGCTTGTTACGTGGAAATAAAATGTGGTTGGTTTTAAAGCTGATGCTTGGTGCCACGGTTCAGTCTGTAGCGCTCAGGCCGTCCAGCTCCGCTCCAGCGTACACAGCTCCATCCCCTCGCAGAAGGAGCGCGGCCGCCTGCCTGGCTGCTGGGGACAGGGGGGGCTGGCACAGGAGGGGCCCTCGATCCGCGTTCCCCCCCTTGGAAGGGAAAACGTGACCTCCGTGCCCCCCAGCTCGGGCCTGATGCTCACCGGTTGCTGCCTGGAGTGCTGCTGCAGGAGGGAGAAGGGCGCCCAGGGGTTGGGCTCCACGGGCCAGCTGGACACCGAGACGTCACTGGCTTTGCCTGAGTCAACCATGGGTTCGTTCATGCTGCTGCAGCTCGTGTCCCAGCCGTACTGGAAGCTGGTGGCAAAATCCGTTGGGGATTAGAATAGGTGGGAGGGGGTCAAAGTGTGTTCCTGGCACAGCAACGCCGGGGCCCTCGGGAGAGTGATGCAGTGCTGGGCTGTTGTGCTGCAGCTGCAGCCAGCTGGGGCCGTTCTGAGAGCGGCGGTGCCAAACAGAAGGGCTTGGAATGCGGGAGGCTGTGCCCCCGGTCCCGCTCCCTTATTTCACAGTAATCCCTAGCGCTAATTACGAGCCCTCGTGGGCACTCACACAATTCCCACTGCAGCTCTGAGCCTTTCTGCATCGCTCCTTAACGGGGGAAAACCACCCCTGCGGCTCCGGGCTGCAGAATGGCGCTGCGCCGTCGGACCCGGGAGCACGCGAGGGGCTGAGCTCGACCCCGCAGCTCCCGGTGCCCGCAGCCCCGCACCTACCCGTGTCCGCGGGCGGGCGGCTCCGGGCGCTGCGCGGCGCTGAGGGGGTCGTTGCGGCAGCAGCAGCCGTCGTCCGGGAGGTGCAGGTGCAGGAGCTCCTCCGAGCGGCTGAAGGCGGGGTTGTCCAGGGAGCTGCCCGAGCCGGGCCACGAGCGCGCCCAGTGCGGGGCCGCGGCCTCGTCCGGGCGGCAGAAGCGGCGGTAGCTGCGGGCGGTGAGCGCTGCGGAGCTCCGGGGCGCCGTCCGTCCCCGGGGGATCCCCGCCCCGCTCCCACCCGCACCCACCTGCTGCGGCCCTGCTCGGCCCGCGCCTCCCGCAGCAGCGCCCGGAACCTGCGGACCACGGCGGCCCCGACGGCGATCCCCAGAAGGACGACGCCGAGCAGAGCGCCCGCGGCCGCGCCCAGCAGCCCCGCCAGCGTCACTCGCCGCTCGCAGCGCAACCCCAAGAACCAAACGTCGCTGCCCGCGGGGCACCTGTGCGGGGATGCGGGGCGCTGAGCGGCTGCCGCTCGCGGCGTTGGGGGGTTGGGCGGGGCGGCACCCACCGGCAGAGCGGGCCGCGGCCCCGGGGGTGCGCGCACACGCCGTGGTTGCGGCAGTAGTCGCGGTGGCAGAGGGACGTGCACGTGGCGTTCCCGTCCGCCCTCACGACGCAGGCGAAGCCGTCGGGGCAGGAGAACAGCGCCGCGCAGGGCTCCGGCGCTGATAGGAGAGCGGGAGAGAGGACGGCGGCGGGGCCGTGCCGCTCCGCACCCTCCGAGAGCCGCCGGGCCCCGCGCCGCCCGCCCGCACTCACCGCGTGCCGTGTGCCGCAGGACGCGGGCGGCGCCCACCGCCGCAGCTCCGCCGGAGCGCAGCGCCGCGTCGAGGAGCGCTCCCAGCGCCGCCGCCCGCACCAGCTCGGCCGCGAACAGCGCGTCGTAGTGCAGCACCACCTGACGGGGGCTGCCCGCCCTGCGGGACACGACACTGCGGCTGCGCCCCGCATCACCCCGAACGGCCGCGGGAACGCCGGGCACTGCGGGGCCGTCCCTACCTGACGGCGGTCACCTCGAGACGCACGAAGCCGCGCACCGCCGCCAGCCGGGCCGCCACCTGCGCGGGAGCCATGGGTGCCAATGCGGGACCGCCCCAGCGCGATGCTCCTCCCCACGGGGCGGCCCCACGCTCACCGTCCGGTTGAGGCCGCTCAGCAGCACGTGGTGCTCGTGGGACGCGGGGTCGCGCAGCGCGGGCACGAAGGCCATGTCCAGCGCCAGCTCGCAGGGCACGCGCAGGAGGGACGCTGCGGGGACAGAAAGGGCTCGGCATCGCCACCGCTGCCCGTGCCGGCGGCTCCCGGGAGGGTCACCCCGCAGCCCACCTCGCAGCTGCGGCGGTTCGTCCTCCACGATGAACTCCGGGGTGGCCCTGCCTGCTGTCTCTGGGTTTGGTGTCACGCATGTGGGGTCAGCGTGTGGCCGCTCCGTAGGGCTGCTCTGTGAAGGAGGCGGCTCTGTGCCCCCGGGGGGGTCTGTGGGCTGATGGGGGGACCCCGGCACCGCACTGGGCCCCCGCGTCAGCTCCTCCACAGCCCCCCGACATGCAGCACTGATGGGATCCAGCGGGGCCGTCCTCTCATCCCTGAGCAGTGTGGGGCTGGTGGCAGTGGCTGTGCTGGTAGCAGTAGGTGTGCTGGTGGCAGTGCTGGTGATGCTGGTGCTAAAGGTCAGCAGAGGTGGAGATGATGTGGGTTTGGTCAGGGCTGGCTGCAGTGGAGAGCTGGGGGCCGCGGAAAGGGCTGTGCTTGGTGGTGCAGTCACTGCCCAAGGCCCAGCATCACCTGCCCACACCGGGGTCCCTCCTGGGACGTGAGGCCTCTCAGCATGTTCACGCCCTGGGGACGCTGCTGGGTGGGTGTCTGCAGTGGGGATGAGCCCCAGGGAGGGCTGTGGGCCCAGTGACGGTGGGGCTTCCCCTGGCAAGGCTGAGATATGCCAGGTCTGGTTCATGGGGACATGGTTGGGCCCAGGGGGACTCTGAATGTTTAGCAGCCCCAACACCTCCGTGGTCAGGTCTGGGGCTCCCTCAGGGCCAGGGAATGTCACCCCTAGGACAGCGGCTGTGGTGCTAGGGTCAGGAGGCAGACGTGACTCCATGGGCAGTAGGGTCGTGCTGGCCCCAGGGCCCTTGGGATGCCACATCAGCCCTCCATGGCCAGCAACCCCTGAGAACAGCAGAGGGGGGCGGGAAGTGGCATGAGGACCCAGCCAGGCCATGGTTGTCCCCTGCAATGAGTGGGACTCTCCTGCTGGCCCTGGCCCTGCCAGCACCTGATGAATCCTTCCTAGTTCCCCAGGGGGGCTCTGCAGACTCTGCAGCCCTCCCACAAAAGACAGTGTCCCACTCGTCCCTGCCACAGGGCTGCCTGTTGTGTGGCCCTGGGGGGTCCCTGCTCTGATGTCACTGGGTGGGATGGTGGCACCCCTGCCCTCTGGCTCCAGGGCAGGTTGTGAGGGGCTAAGTGAGCCCTCCCAGCTCTGTGTGAGCACTGTCCTCACAGTGCTGGGGGTTCCCCACTGCCCCGTAGAGCTGCTGGGCACCATCATGTGGGACGATGAATGCGACAGGGTCCTCTGTGGGGTTGGGGAACTCTCTGCCTTCTCATTTCCTATGGGCTCAGTCTTGGGGGCAGTGCTGATGGCTGGAGCTGTGCTGAGCTCCATGGTGACTGCTGTGAGCACCCTGGCTGGGCTCTCCCCAGGGGGTGTAGGAGACGTTCCCTCTCTGCCTGCAGCTGCATCAGTGGTACCAGCAGAGGATGAAGGCTGTGCCGCGGTGCTCACTCCATCCCGCACTGCAGGGTCCGTCCCGGCCTCCCTCGGGCTGCTGTTTGTGCCGGAGGGCTCAGCAGTCCCGGGTGGGGTCCCAGGGAAGGGGAACAGCTCAGCCTCTGTTTGCAACCACTCCGCTCCGTGTTGCGGATCTGCGGGCAGAGGCAGAGGGATGCTGAGCGGGGCGGGCGCCCTCCGGCACAGCACCAACACGCGGGCCGACCCCGCAGGCAAAAAGCCCATCCGCGGTACGGTACCTGTCCGGCAACCTTCCCCTGGGTGGGCGCAGGGGACGGCCGTGCCCCGCGTGGAGCCCATCCCGCTGCCGAGAGCGGGGCAGAGCCGCGCGCAGCACCCCACGAGAACTGCGGAAGGAACGGATCGGGCGTCAGCGCCGAGCACGGGGCTCAGCGCATCGTCCCCCCCAAAAGCCCCGGCAGGCGGCGATGGCGCGGCGGAGATACGGCCGTCCCGCACCGCGGCCTCGCGCCCCCGAAGGCTCCGCCCGCACACCGGCACGAGCCCGAGGCGCCGCCAGAAAGCACCGCACGTGCGGGCACGGAGCCGCCCCTCCCCGGCAGAGCGGCGCGGAGCAGAGCCGCGCAGGGCTGCGCGAAGGGTGAAGCGTTTTCCAAGCTTTGCAAGCGGCTCCCGCGGGGCAGCGGCGGGCGTGGGGCCCTTTGTGCCTCGGGAGTCATTTCCTGCGAAGGGAAAAGCGCGGGCATCGTTCAGCGCCCGGCTGGATCCCGCCGCCTTTGTCTCGGCGCGCGGAACGCAGCCGCTGCCGCTGCCGGCCCTGCGCTGCGCGGCCCCACGGGCACCGGACGGACGGGACGGAGCGCCTCTCCGAGCCGACGAAGGAACCGCCCGGCCCGGCGCCCCTCCGAGCCCCCCGCCCCGAGACGCCGGCACGGGGACGCGCGCGAGGACACCGCCCCTGCACGGGGGGGACGCGCATCCCCCGGGGAAAACGGGGCCGCGGCCGCCGTCCACCCGTGCGCGGACGGAGCCGGGGGGCACCGGGCGCTGCCGGGAGCCCGGACCCTCTCCCGCCGCACGTGGCTGCCCCGAGCTGAGCTCCCCGCGGACGCCGGGCCCGGCGGAGGGAAGCCGACACAGCACGGTGACGGCCCCCGGGCCCCCGCCGCTCCCCGCGGCCCCTCCCGCTCTCCCGCGTCTCGGGGTCCCGGTCCCGTAGGGAGCTCCTGGCGCTCACCTGCGGCGGCCACGAGCCGCGGGACCCGCTCCATGCTGCTGCTGCTGCTGCTGCCGCCGGCGACTTCGGAGCGCAGGAAGCCCCCGCCCGTTCCCTCCGCCGCGGGGCGGAGGCGCCCAGAGCCGCAGCCCCCGGCCCGGCCCGGCCCAGCGGGGAGCGGCGGAGCGGCAGGGCTGGGGCGGACCCGGCTGCGGGCGGAACCCGGCCCCGCGGCACCCGCGGGCGTCGAGCGGAGACTCGGAGCCGCGATCCCCCCCGGGGCTGCCAGTCCCCGCCCGCCGCATCGCTGCGGAGCCCCTCGGACGCGGCTCAGCTCCCTCCTGGGGCTGGGAAGGACCGTACCGCCGCCCTCCCGGCACGCAGCTGCAGCGCTGATCCGGCCAAGGCTCTTTCACATCGACCCCGACACGAGAGCGATGACCGCACGGGGTACCACCCCAATGAGAGCCGCCACGAGTGCTTTCTCTCGTTTCCACTGCACGGCACGTCCAGAGAATATTTCACAGTTCATTCAAGAGGAAAGAACTGTTTCTTACTCAATGAAAGCAAAGCCCGGGCCCTGAAGAGCAGCAGAGCACCCTCAGGTTGGGGGCACAGGGCAGACAGTGAAACGTGGTTCTCCAGAGGAGGCTCTGAAAACAGCACCCACCCCACATTAAGGCTCCATGTGGAGCAGCTGGGGCTTATTTTCCACCATCCCATCACCCGGATTGCCAGAGGAAGGCACGTTATCAACTCACACTTCTTGGCTCACAGCCCAGCAGTGCCTCTTTGACACACAAAAGTGTTTCTTGGCTGAGAAGAAAAACTGTGCAGTGTCCAGAAATAACTTTTTTTTTTTTTTCCCTCCCTGTCTCAAGAGAGTCTGAAAGCAAACCTCCCGTGCTGGGATGAGCCACACTTACTGACACCCCAATGTGGTTTTGCATTTCAGCAGCAGGCATGTCATCCCCTCCTTTAATTTCCATTCAAAAAACAGAAGCAAAAAATGAGACTCATTTTTGCCAGCATTTGTGAAATAAATAGTAAAGGCAGAAAAGAAGCATTTTAGTGGAAAGAGTAGCAGTACCAGCAGTGAGATCACAGGACTCAACTCAGCAGCAGAGGCTGTACTGGAGCTCCCACTCAGGTATACGATGCTCTTTCAGTCTGCCACACAAGGAGCTCTCCAGGAGGTGCAGCTGATGCTGCCAGCTCACAGTGCAATGAGCCCCAGCAGTGTCCCTTACCCTAAAAACCAGCCCCAGTGGGCTGCAACTGTGAAACAAAAGGCATCAACACCATCATGGTCTTATATATTTATTCCTTTTTTCCTCGTTTTAAAGGACAACATATTCAGACAGCTTTAAATACAACGTCCAAGTACAACTTTCTGATGAAAGCAGCAACAATGCAGCATGTGCGCTTATGCCCACTGACATCAGGGCCATCCTAGTGGTAGACATCTCCTGTTCAAAAAAAACATCCATGCATTTAGTAATTCATCAGCTGGAAGCTACCACATTAAGGAACAAAAGAGGCTGGTCTGGCAGAGACATTGTTATGGGAACTGCTGAGCCACGGCCTGAACCTCTGATTGACCACCTGATTGAGCACTGAGCCAGAGGAGCACAGGTGAAGGCAATTCACTCGTGCTGCCGTGAGGGGTGGAGCCAGGCTGCACCTCTCCTAGACCTATTTAAGAGCTCTGCCAGTGGGCAAGGATCTCTTCTGGAGATCTGCTCTGCTGGAGTTCTGTAGTGAGCCCAGGATAAGGGGTAAGCATTCTGTCTATTCTCTTTTTGTTATCGTAATCTGCTTTGCCAAACTCTCTTGTTTATTTTGTAATAATAGCATCTTTATATTCATTGATTATACACATGACAAGTGCTGAAGAACACCAGAGGAAGTTGCACAAGTCTTGCAAGACTGTCACTTTTTTTTTTTCCCCCATCCATTTTTGGCTCAGAAAGAGCAGCAAACAGGCACAGCTCCTTCACTGACCCTTTACACCTCAATCTCAGGGAAGATCGAGGCAGGGGGGAAGTGAGTAGCA
The DNA here is from genome assembly GCF_026119805.1 of Tympanuchus pallidicinctus. Lineage (NCBI taxonomy): Eukaryota > Metazoa > Chordata > Aves > Galliformes > Phasianidae > Tympanuchus > Tympanuchus pallidicinctus. The sequence continues at coordinate 8,344,174 of NW_026294699.1, read as the reverse complement.
TGCACAAGAGCAACAAACAGGAATCTGCTTCCACGTGCTCCTGATGCACACAGCCCTGAGGCCATCGCTCACTTCCCCTGCGGCCCCCAAGTGCCTCTCAGGCTGCCGCTGGAATAACCCTTTCCTCATCGTTTCCTTTCCTGCCGCTGTCCCAGGCTGTGGCTGATGAGAAAGCAGCCGCTAGCTGCAGCTCAGAGCTTTGCTGTCACCCACCACTAGGGAGCGCTGCTCAGCACACTGCGAGCAGCTGAAGAGCTCTGAAGGATGGACTCCAAGTCAGTTCACCATCTGCTAACACAACTGTGGATTCCTGCAGCTCTTGGTGTGGCATAGAGACCCCTGCAGAGGCACATTTATACTTACTCTGCTTTGGAGAACTGCTTTTATTCATAAACATCCTTCTTATCTGCAATGTAATCTACAATCTCTTGTGGACACATTAATTTTTCTGCATCTCCATCAGGAATTTCAAAGCCTGAAAGAAAGCACATAGATTCAGCCCAAAACAATGGAAACAGGAGCAAGGCTGAAGGAAGCAATTACTGCTGGCTCAGACGTCTGCAGCACAGCCAAAAATAAACACACAAGGGCTGCTTCTCCACTGCAGTCAGAGTCAGCATCTTGTTACTACAGCGAGTTTCAGGCTGTGCCTACACCTTACATGACAGTGAGTCTGGATAGGAGACAAGGCAAGGGCTGCAGTGCCAGCCAGTGTCCCTGAGCACTGCTGAAGCCATCGGTGCTCAATCAGGGCTCCCCCAACACAGAAGAGGGATGTTCTGGGTAACTGCAGGCAAGCAAGAGCCAAAACCCCTCGGGTTCAGTTTGCTGCCGAATGCTCATAGAACAAACAGAGCTGCAGCCTGGGATGGGGAGTGCGGGGCTCTCAACAGCGGGTCTGCCCTGAAACACAACCCAGAACACGGAGCTCCTCTCTGCCCGGTCCACGCGGACGCACAGCAACGCCCGCGCCATTACCGAACTCGTCCTCCATGGCCATGATGATCTCCACTTGGTCCAGGCTGTCCAGCCCCAGGTCCTTCATGAAATGCGCCTCGGCCGTCAGCTGGGGGTGCACACAGGCGGTCAGCTCCCGCTCCCGGCCCCGGCCCCGCCCTCCCCGGCCCGGCCCGGCCCCCGCTCGCCTTCTCGGGGTCGATCTTGTCGTACAGCTTCAGGACGTACAGGACGCGCTCCTTGATGTCGGCCAGCGTCAGCGGCGGCAGCTCCGAGTAGCGGCGGCACGGCACAAGACCCGCCCGCGGCGCCGTGGGGATAAAGGCGGGCTGCGGGGCCCGCGGGCGGCCGGGGCGGAGCGTGCCGAGCGCCGCGTGGGGGACGGGGAGAACGGCGGCGCCGGCACGGGGCAGCAGGCGGCGGACGCAGGCCGAGAGGACACGGGCCGCCATGGTGACCTGATCCCAGCAGCCCCCGCGCCGCGCCCGGAAGCGCGCGTGCTCGGCGCGAGAGTGACGGCGGGCGGTGGGGAAACGGCGCCCTCTGGCGGCGGGAGGCCGCGCGGCTCCCGATCCCGGTACGGCGCAGACGGACGGAGCGTCACCGAACCGAAGCACTTTAATGACAGCAACAAACGCCGCGCGCGGCCCCGAGCGAGGCGCGGTCAGGCCGCCCCGTGCCGCGCGTAGCGGTACACGCAGACGCTGCCGTCCGCCCGCCCCGCCAGCAGCCCTGCTTCCGCCGCGCTCCAGCGCACCAGAGTCCAGCGGCTGTCCGAGCCTGGCGGCAGCAGCGCGGTGCAGCGGCCCAGCAGCAGATCCCACACCGCGATGGTCCCCGAGGTCAGCACAGCTGCAGCCGAAGCGTCCTTCACCTCCCCTTCCAAGTACCTGCGGGAGACACCTTGCATCACCGGGCTGCAACTCGGCTGGGAAAACACCGGCACAGCCTTCACTGCAGAGCTGTTATGCTCCTAGAAGATCTACACTAGCTCTAACACACCTAAAAAATCTGCAAGCACATTTAAGCCGATGTAGAGAACCAGGTTATGTTAAATATTGCATCTTTAGTGCATCTGGAAGAGGCTCATGCAATACTTCCCTGTCCTCAGAAATTGAAAGTTGTTCTGTTAGCCAGGATCTCAACCCGCTAACAGGAAACGAGAGGGATGTAAGTGCGTTGCAACACTGAGTCTTAAATAGATTAGCCTTCAAAATGCAAGACACAGGAAGGAAAAGGTCATCAGACTGCAAACAGCTGCTTAACATAAATAAACCAGGCAAAGCGGTACTTAACATCACAAAGGCTGACACCAGTCTCATTTGCACGTATTTTCTCAGGAGGTTTTTGACTAAGGGGTTGGTCTGATGAATCCAGCTACAGCATTTCCATAATCACTTTGACTGGAGGGGGGGGGGAAGGGAAAAGAAGTGTACAGCGTGGCTCTGGCGAGCAGAGCCCTCCTGCTGAGCCGTGACGCAGGGAGCTCAGAGGTTAACTCCCAGATTCGTGCAGGAAGCAGGCAGGAAAAAGCCAACACCCTCGCAGCATTATAACAAATGCACAGCGCGAGTGGAAGTGATGGATGGCAGCCCTCTTATCATCGGAAAGATGGTGAACGGCTCACTGCCAGCACTGCTGCTCAGCTCGTTAACTGAGTCTCCTCCAAAACCACCTCAAAGGTGCCACGAAGACGAGCAGGCAGCATCCCCAAGGTACTCACCTTCCAGTGTGTCCAGGTGGGAGGGAGGAAAACATCACCCCGGTGCTTCTGGCTGTTTTCGGGTTGAAGGCGATCACACGGAACGCGGGGTTTCCACAGGACTCGCTCTCTTTGGCATGGGGATGACTTAAAACAACAAACAGGAGGCCCTGATACACAGAGGAAAAATACATCACTAAAAATAACAGTAAGAGAGGAAAAAATTCCGAGGAATTTTCCAATAATTAATTGCTTCATTCTCTATCATCAAAGCCCCACGGACAGTGATGCATTGTTTTTACTGAATAAAATACAAGTGGTTTTCTTATCAAATTAGTTAGAAAGCAAAGCAGCTGCTGACTGATAAGGGCTGATGTAATGCTCAGTGACACCATGGACTTATATGCTTACTTTTCTGCTTGAAAAAGCTAAACTTGCTGTAGGACCAGGGGACACTGAAAGTAAAATTTCTGGGCCTTGGTTTAATCCTTAGGAAATTATTAATTTAACAAAAGTTCCTTGTAAACCAGCACAGCAGCTCTCAGAACAGCCACAGATAAGTATGAAATATGATGGGATAGATATTCACAAGAAGTCTCCAAAGAGTCTGACTCAAACCACTGTTATTAGACAAGACATTCTTGTCCCAAAATAATACATGCTTACTAAGAGCAATCAAATCTTTGACAACCATAAAATCCAGCCAGATCACAACACAGGTGGAAGCAAGTGGCAAAGAATCACGTGTGTGAAGCCTGGCTTTGAAGTTTATATCCTCAGGGATATTATGTAAATAATAGCCACTCAAATAGGTTGTCTGATGATGGCAATGTGCCTCATCATGCTAGCACCTGCCTGCACAATGAAAGAGACTAACGAGGCACTGGCATTGGGCAACAGTACTACTGCTCCCCACTTAGCAGCTTACCTGGCCGAAGCTTTGGAATGCACTTTGATGCACCACTTACTTATCAGCATAATACAGAGGGCCAATAATTTGAAGAAGACAGTGTGGCTTATTTGTTCTAGTTAACCTGTTTTCTTCTGAAATATCTTCAGTGATTCTAAATAGAGATGATGTTTCAATCCACTCCTTCAAGTTCCCACCACAGTGCAATCCATGCATAAGCTGAGTGCCATACTGACATACGTACAGAGTCAGAATATGCTCGATGGCAGATTGAGGCTGGGTAGGAATAGCCAATGTGCATCTTCTTCAGGAGCTGGCCTGTTTTCAAATTCCTGCGTTGGTGAAAAGACAAATTCTGACTGCATTTCCATCCTCGTTCTGGTTTCCCAATCACAATTGTACCACTACACAAGACAGTTTTGATTTCATAGGAAGCAAACTGAAACATGACAAGAGGCCACTGGAAGAGATGTACTGAATATGACACAAATGGAATTACAGCAGCACAGTTCATTCACTACCTCCCTAGCTGCACAGAATTTAAAGGGCCAGACCAGGCCCTTTGATAATTATTATCTCACAAGCAAATCAGCAGCCAGCCAACACACCTTCATGATGTCTGCAGATGTCAGAGCCACCACTTACACCCAAAGCCATTTAATTGCAAAGCAAACACTGACCAAACTGCAACACTGTTTACTGCTGTGGTGCCAACCAAGGCGTCTCTCACTCCTTCCACTTCAGCAAAAGCCAGAACAGTTTCTTCGGGAGGCATCAAAGTCTGTCTGTCCTTGCACCTGAATAGCAGATGCAAACAAGTGAGAAAAGGCAGTCAGAACAGTAATTGTGTTCTGTGCTCAGCACACTTCCAAAAAGAAGAGAAACCCCACGCTTTTCTACATCCCTTACTTTTGTACCTGCCATACCAAGACCACCCCAAAACTAAGAGACTCACCTTCCTGACTCCGAAAGTGATACGATTTCCACTTGCTGCTCTTGCATGGCTCTGCTGCTGCTGACCAGCCTTCCATCCTTTAGCCCAAGAACAGCTTTTATATTCCCACTTTTCACTAGTGATTGCTTGAATGAGTCATTCTCAGAAGAATAAAGCAAGAGCCTAAATTAGGAGAAAATTATGCTTAACAACAGAAGGAAGCATAATTCAAATACACCTCAGCATATTAAAGAAATACATTTAAACAGCCTATCCCCACCAGGGTGAATAAGCAAATCTTTATAATTGATTTTTAGAAATTCCTTCTATATTTTCCAACAATAAAAGCGACAGAAATAGTGACACAGTAGTAAGAGTCAATTTCAGCTACTACACAAGAGGAGAGTAAAGCTGCAACTATTTGGGGAGCAAAACGTCAGGAAGAAATAAATGCAGTACCTTATTTCTCCAATCTCCAAATTTCCCAATGCTATACACACAAGGTTACAGGTGTCTGGCAGAGGAATGATCTGTATTACAGGAATCTAGGACAGCACAGCAAGAATTCCATGTTACCACAATGTCTCTCTTCCTTTGACTACATTCCCATTTTCTAGAGTGTTTCAAGCAAAACTACATGGGGCAGAACTAATTTTCAGACCCCTCTGAAGAAACACACTTAGTTGAACAGCTGATTTCTTTGCTGCTCATCTAAGTAAGCAATCCCTACTGACATGACACAAAAGGTGTCTCCAGGGATCTACAAGGAAGAGCACAGAGCAGCCACCATTCATTCAGTACATGAGGTCAAGTTCCAGCAGACAGCATGGAACCATACAGAACACTGCCCTTCCTCATCACCAGTGGATGTCATTCTGTTGCCTGATGCAGTGAAAAACACCATCCAAAGAACAAATCTTGCACCCAAGACTTCAAGCTCCTTGTTTCTTTGGAATTAACACAGTGATACAAGAAAGCTGTTTGAGTTCTAGAAATAAAGACTGTGCCCATACCTCTCCAAGTTGCCAAGTATAGACCTTCTCCCAGCAATCAAATGCCTGAGGTTTCCACAGGGAAACTGAACTCTCACAGGCAGTCACCACACACAGCTCTCTGCAGCCAGCTGCTTCCCACCACACGCTGCTCACATCCACAGCACAAGAACCTGAAGAATCCTGTCCAAAACAAAACAGTGCTGGTTTTCTTCTGATGCCTACGATAGCATGGAGGCTCAGATCGAGAAAAACACTTATTGAGACTGAGCACAATGACAACTTGAGCCTAAAATTGAATATTCAAGATGTTAATATTCAAGTAAAGTGCCAGTGAGGCACCACAGAAAACAAACCTGGATTGTGCCCTGAGCAGGGAGCAGTCAGCTCATCTAATCACTTGTCATTTAAACCAACAAGGACCCCACTGAGCCCAGAGCTGGAGCAGAGCTGGATGTATCATATTAGTCAGAAACAAACTCTGAAATTCTTTCTCAGTCAAAATGATTTTTTTAGGAATTATTTAGCATGCTTTGTACATAAGACAGAACTGATTGAATTAGGCAATGTGCTTTTTGTTGGTTTCTTTTTTTTTCCTCCAACTTGTCACCTTGCATTTTATTGCATTTTTTGTTAAACTTTTATTAAAGAGCTGTTAGACAATTGTCTGATGTTATCCTACCTTTAGCTTTGAAACAAACTGCAAGTTCTCTTCTCTCAAGCCATCAAGCAGCACTGGAGTCAACTGTTCTGCTTCAGTTTTTTTCTGCACAAACAAGTAAAGAATCAGAATAATTTAGCTTCAAAATTAGACTCAGCACCTGCAAGAATGAGGCAGAACTGTGAATTCGCTTTGTATGCACTGGAGATAGCAGCTGCAATAGAAGCATCTCTTTCTGCCCTTGCATGCCTCTGAAAAACATAAGAGCCCAGGTAGTTCTCAGGTGACAATGGGCTAACCCACTCCTTCACACCACTTTGCACCTCTCAGCAGCATTCCCACCCTTCAAAGACAAACCATTTTCTCAGCAACCATCTCACAGGTAAGATGTAAAAGATGATGCTAGCTGAAAATTTTCCTTAAGGTAGAACAACATTATAAGGGTGCCAGAAACCTTTTGTTCTTTTATTATTTCAAACACGGGCTCTGAAGCCCACATCAGTAGTTTTAAGAAGGATTTTAAAGAGCTTGCTCTTCATGGAGAAGATTTTCAGCAACAGATGAAAACCAAACATTTACAAAGTCAGCTTACAGACAGCACGTAGGGGTGGCATCCAAGGAAGTCTCTCCTTATAGGTCAGGTGAGACTTTGGATGAGGACTCACCCACAAGAATACTGGCATAGGACACTTGGCATGTTACCTGTTCAGGAGAAGCTCTGCTGGATCCCTCATGTTTGCTTTGTGATTGCTGATGCTCCTCCAAGTCCACAGTCCCATCAGACCTATTATTAGGACATCTTTTGAATTCTAAATGACATGTTGTACCTTGCCCCTCCTCCTTCCTACCACAGCTGTCCAAGTGCAGTGGAATGGCAGAGCCTTTGCATTCCCTATTGTCCCTGACCTGTGCAGGTGCTTCTTTGGACGAATGCAGGCTCACTTGCAAAGGAGGTAGAGAACATGTATTGGGGAAGACCTCGCTGCATACTGATGGTAAAACAGCTGGGGTTGCACCCAAGACAGGGAAAACAGATGAGGAAATCTCAGACTCATGCTGAGCAGGAGCAGCAGTTAATAGAGTCCCCATGGGAGTAAATAGCAATTCATGTGTAGAAACTCCCACCTTGGCAGCTGGGCTTTCCAAGTGAGGTAACTCAGACAACCCATTTTTGAATGGTGAAAGCAGGTTAGTTTTAAGCTCTTTTCCTTCAGCATTTATTTCTGGAGTTTGTGCATCCTCTGAAGCCACACCATCTCCAAACACACTAGGAACAAAAACCTCCAAGTCATTCCTAGGGGAAGATTCATATTTCCCAAGTTTCAGTTGTCCAAATTCTTCATCAGGTAGATGAAAGTCTTTGATATCCAGCTTGGGGGCCAGCCACTGCAAACTGCGGAAGGAAAAGAGAGAGCTGGACATATCAGGGTCTTCAGCAGCAAGGCCAAGAGAAGTAGGACCCTCTGAATCCACTTGATGGCCAGGTCTTCTTTTGTTCTCACCTGGAATTCAAGAGAGAATGTCATATCATAAATTAACCAGCAACCACAATCTCTTATCAAGATTGTCACTCTATTTAAAAAAACATTAAAGTCCATCTGAACAGATGGAAGTGGAACCTTCTAGGAAGATGCTACACTCCACAGTCGCTCTGCATCAATGCTCCAGCTAAAATATCACTGCCAAAGACAACCAAAATTGATTGAGTGCCTGACCAGGTTGTTTTGTTTTTCTCCAAACATTTTCATTTTCCTACAGATTTCTGGACTTGGAGACAGTAATTCTCATCTTTCTATTTCACGTTTGGATTTTTGTTTTCCCCCACACAAAAAAAGTCATTAATATGCAGATTCAGTTGGAGAAACAGAGATTTATATCCATTTACTGGAAAATCAGGCACAGTGTGCACAACGTTGACCTGAGCAGACAAGGCAGCTGAAGAAGTTCCCAGCCCTGCTCCTCGTCCATGCACAACTGTTCCTTCTCTGTCACTGTACTGAGGCAGAAATTTCTGGAATTGCACAAGGAATTTGGGCACCATCATGATCTAAATTAAGAAGGAAAAAAAAACAACTTGTCAAGAAAAGAAAACCAACCCTATTAGATTTTCCTGAATAGAAATATAGCAGGGTTTGAACAGCAGTGCATGACCACACTTCCTTTCCTTGCCTTGGTCTTTGGCTCAAGTTTAAAGCATGTGTTTGATGAAATACCTGTTGAGATGTGACTGTTCCTGTGCCTTGCAGAGGAACGAAGGGAGCGGCGCAGAGGGGCTGTGAGGAGCTGCTCAGCCCTGCAGGCTCTGTGCGTTTGCTGATTCTTAACATGTTTCACTGGATGTTTGTCAGACTGACACACACTTAAGGTGCATTCCAGATCACTTGTGTGGCTGGTAAAAGTTTCATCCCTTGGGTTCAGAGAGTCGCTTTTCTGCAGTGGATTCTGGACTTGTTCTGAATGAGACTCACAGCATTTGCCAAGTACTTGGCTTCCACCAGGAGGATCAGCACTCGCTGGCTGTATCATACCTGTCAATTCAGACCCAAGAGCTGCAACAACAGAAAACTGTCTCCCATCCAAAGATGATTTTTCAAGATTAGCCTCACAGTTCTCCTTTTCACTCTGATACTCATTTGATAGCAGACTACTGCTTTCCCTTGGCATTACGAGATCCAAGCTTTCTCTAAGTTCCTGTGATGTTTCATTTGCAAGGGGCCTGCAGATAGACTTTCTTTTTCCCTTTTGTTTCCTCTGTGATTGTCTCTGATCTCGCTTCGTGCTGCTGACGCTGTTCTGAGAAATCGATCCAGGTGAAGTGCTGCTACCACTGGATGCAAGAGGATGTTTCTGAGGACTAGAATTCACAGGATCACTTTCTGCACAAAGGAACGGCACAGCTGCTGACCCCAAATGATTTTCAACAGTTTCTTGGGAGGGCTGACCTAAGCTTGTATCTTTCTGCTTGCATTTACTTCTCTGACCTTTCTTGCTCCTGCCCAGATGACTGAGAATTACAGCATCAAGGTCCACTTTCCTCTGGCAGTTAGACATGCGTCGAGTCGTCCTGACATAGTATTCAACTGGAAAGGGAAGCCCTTCAACCACTGTGCAAGAGTTCAGGGCACTTTCAGGAGTTGTAACCTTCTCTTGATGAGAAAGTCTTGAGTGAATTTCAAGCTGCTGATTCTCCACCAATTTTTCAGCATTATCCAGAGGGAGCTCTGAAGGAAAGGCATTTAAACTACCAGTGTCATTTTGATTTTCTCCATGGACTTTGCTCTCATTAATCATACTGTTACTTGTATCAGTGGGCAATACTTCATTTTCTGACATTAAATCCAAAAGCATGCGTAATTCTCCCTGATCTTCACACATGCTCTCAGTGTCCATTTCTTTTACTGTCCCAAAATATTCTTTTTTACCACTGCCATCAAGTGAAACAGATTCACCACTCTCTGAACATGGCTGTGCAGCTTCCCGGTTATCAGATGTGACTGTGGCACCTGGGGACTCAGGCTGCCAGACATCATTGCTGTACCCCAGAGCACACGGGAACAGCTCAGACACTCCCAGAGGAATACCATCTCCAGGCACATCCTGTGAAACTCCAGACTCTGCACCTGGAGGAGTTAAACTGCTTTCCTGCACCCCCGTGAGCACTGGTCTGGACTCCATTTGAGCACTGTCCTCTGAGAAACTGCTTCGCCTAAAGACTGGTGACCTAAGTTCCTCCACGCTGGCAGGGTGGTTTTTCACCATTATATCAGCACTGATGAGATGCACATCATGCGCCGATTCTTTACCTTCTGACACCAGAATCTTTGTCCTCTTCCTCAGCTTCATCATACTTCTGGAAGTTTGATTTTTTTTCTCCTCAGTTGCAGTCATAGAAAGTCCACAAGAAGCATTTTCCTGGCTAACCTGTGTACTTTTTGCCAGTGAACCGTCCTGCAAGCTAACTTCATTACTGAAGAACTCAGGACTATATTTCAATGGGGCAGATGTTTTCGCCTTTGTGTTAGGGCCTGAGCAGGTTTCAGTCTGTAGGTGACACATTTCACGTCTGCCAGCATCAGGAGATATGTTATCACTACAGCCTGTGGGAAGAAATCTCGTGTGTGTAAAGCACACCCATTAAAGCTGCATCTGAGAAAAAACATCACACAATAAAATCAACTTTGGCAAGAGCGAAAGGCTGTGATCGAGCAGCAAGGATCAGAGAGCACCCAGTGAGGGGAGAAGCAGATGGTTGCTGCTGCAGATTGCAATTTAACGATGGGTGCCGAGTGCCGGGTAGCGGGCAGGGAACTCCGCGCGGCCGCGCGCGGTCCTACCTGCGGGGCTCCGCGGGGCCTCCTCAGTCCCGGGCCGCCGGGCTCCTTCCGCGGCCGCCTTCCCGCCGTGGCTCTTGGCCCGCTCGGCTCGCCGCGACCGCTGGGGATACAACACGGTGGAGGGGCTCGGCTCGGCCCTGCGCACCTCCTCCCAGCCCCGCGGCCCGGCCCGCCCCGCTCACCCGCAGCCGGCTGACGGTCTCGCTGTACTCCCTCCTCAGCAACGCTAGCTTCTCCCGCAGCTGCAAAACACAACGAACCGAGCTGGGACCGCAACCCCGGCCTCGGCTCCGGCCCGTCAGCCCCGACACGGCCCGGCCAGACCTTCTCTTTCTCGGCCCCGCTCAGCACCGCGCCGCTCGCCGCCTCCGCCATGGCTGCCGCCTGCCGTGCCCATGGCAACCGCGCCGCCATTGGCCGCTCTCACAGCGGAAGCGCCGGCTGGCGGCAGGAGGTGACGTACCGGAAGTGCAGGGCGGCTTTGCGGAAGTGTTGCGGCCATGGAGCTGAGCGAGATGCTGTACAACAAGTCCGAGTACATCGAGACGGTGCGGGGCGGGGCCTGGGGTCCGGGTGGAGGGGTTGGGCTCTGGGCTCGGCTCCGCTCGGCAATTGTCCCTTCTCCCCACAGGCGTCGGGCAACAAGGTGAGCAGGCAATCCGTTCTCTGCGGCAGCCAAAACATCGTTCTCAACGGCAAGGTAAGCAGTGGGACGGGGGAAGGCTGCGTCTGTCACAGCACGGCGCCGCTTCTTGTCTGCCCCCGGTGCTGCAGACGGCAGTGCTTTTGTCCGTGGCTCTGCCTGTGCCTCACCTTGCTTTGTGTGTCTGCTTTGAGCACCACACTGCCACTCTGGAGCATTGTGTGCATTTCCTCGCACAGTCTCCCTGACTGTATAAACTGTGAGTTTATATAATAACTGCGAACACTAGCAGGTTTCAGCTCACTTATTTCTCTTCCCTTTCTTGTCCAGACAATAGTTATGAATGACTGCATCATCCGTGGTGACCTGGCAAATGTAAGAGTGGGGCGGCATTGCGTGGTGAAAAGCCGCAGTGTTATCAGACCACCCTTCAAGAAGTTTAGCAAAGGGTAAGAGGTATTCTTTCTTTAGGGAAGCTGAGGTTGAAATCTATATGTGTACAATATATATTAATTTACCTAAGGTTTGCACGTTCAGAGGGCTGTGTTGCTTTGTCAGTAATTTGCATAAATGTCCCTTTAAAGCTCTTCCTCAAATGTTCAGTTTTATCTTGAGAGTTAGTGTTTCCTTCATACCATAATATGGAAAGACTGAAATATTACAATAGGCAGGTGATGAACGTGTTTCACTTGATCTTTGTTTATTTGCAAGTCTTCCTGTTGCTTATCTTGACCATCCTTTAGAAATACCTGAGAAAAGAGTAGTTACTGTTCAGTCTTCCATAGTGTCAAGACTACATCTGGTATTCCAGATGGAAACAAGGGACTTTGCAATGTGATTTGGGGGTCTAATAACATTGTCAATTAGTTTATATGTTGTACCATCTGAATAAAACACTCTCCTGTTGCAGGGTTGCTTTCTTTCCTCTCCACATTGGTGATCATGTCTTCATAGAAGAGGACTGTGTTGTCAATGCAGCCCAGATTGGCTCCTATGTCCACATAGGCAAGAACTGTGTCATTGTGAGTACTTTTTCCCAGTCTTTTCTTGAGCCTCTTGAAAGGTTCAAGACTCTTAAGACTTTGTAAGAGTAGTGGAAAGGTATCTGTGCCAACCATCAGAAACAAGTGTACTTCCTGTACCTGTGCCTTTCTGTTCCATCTCCACAGAAAGGGATACTTTTGGTCTTGCTATTCTGAGGACAGTGGGTAGAACTGATGACTGTTCAGTTGATACTGTTCAAAGAGTCAAGGGCATGCTCCTCTGCTGTCCCTTTGGCTAATGAGCCTGTCCAGGGATGGTGGCCATCTCATAAAGTACAAGTGCAACTGCGATTCTGTGCAAATATTGCAAAATAGTCAAGGCCACGCTGCTGAATTGGAGAAGCCCTTGCTATGTTACTGCATGACTTGAGTTCTAGTTTGCACACTGTTGTAAGTTAATATGCAGCTGCACGTGTATTAGTCAAAAGCAAACAGATTTTTTTCCTCAAGATAAAAAAAAAAAAAAAGTATATCAGCTCTCAAATGCTGCTGGGAAGAGCATTCAATTTGGGTAGAGTTTTATTTCCATGATCCGCTGTGCATGTTTTGAAGAGTTAAGCTTGCTGAAGCTTATCAAATTTATCAGGAATATGCAAAATTGTATTTTAAGTATGAATTCTACCTAATCTTTTTTTTTAGGGTCGTAGATGTGTTTTGAAAGACTGCTGCAAAATCTTAGACAACACAGTACTCCCTCCTGAAACAGTAGTTCCACCTTTCACAGTCTTTTCAGGCTGCCCAGGTATGCTCCCTCTAATTTTACTTGTACTTGCATAGTGTTCTTCTGCAAGAACACTGATGGTCAAACTCATGTTCTTCTTCTAGGACTCTTTTCTGGTGAGCTCCCAGAATGTACCCAGGAACTCATGATCGATGTTACAAAGAGCTACTACCAGAAGTTCTTGCCACTAACTCAGGTCTAGTAGCCTATTTACCATGTTTCAGAGCAGTAAAGGCACATAGAAGTATTCTGGGAGCAGAGAGAAGAATATTGTTCAAAAATTCCAGGGCATGGCCCTCTGCTGTTCCTGAACACTTCTGTGAGCATACCTGAACACTAATGGTCGGGCCAAGCAGTCCCCTGTGCAAGCTGCTGTGTCTTGTTGTTTAACCTTTGCATGTTCATCTGAATGTAATTCATCCCATGTTGTCTGAATTGTGCCATTAAATGTTCTGGAGCTAGGAAAGCTGATTCCATTCCCTAAGGCAACATCTCCTCATTGCAGTTGGGAACAAGGCAGAGTTGACAACGTACTCTGCAGCCAAAGCCTGTCTTTCGTCTCTGTTCTGTTCCTGCCCCAAAGTCAAGGGGGTTCACGTTTGCTCAGAGCAGCCTCCATCCTAGAAAATAAGTGCTGTGTGGCTGACGTGCTTACTGTGGGCAGTATTTACCATGGTTCATTAGAGGCAACTCTTTCCTTCATAAAAATATTTGCTGATATGTAAACCTGTTTGTTGAGATTCCTTTTCTCGCTGTGGGCCGTGATTCTGTCCTGTAGGGCCAGGATATCTTTTATCATCCTGAGATTGAGGCTGCCTTTATATGCCTTGCCTGTGTCCTGGTTTTGGCTGTGACAAAGTTCATTTTGTTAGTGGTAGTTCACGTAGGGCTACGTTGATAATACACTGATGTTTTAGTATTTGCTGAGCAGTGCTTACATTGAGTCAAGGCCTTCTGCTTTCCATGCTGCCTGCCAGTGAGGAGGCTGTGCGAACACAAGAAGCCGGGAGGGGACACAGGATAGCTGACCAAAGAGATGTTCCATGCAATATGATGCAGCCCTGCTCAAGAACAAAAGCTAGAGGGAAAGAAGGATGGGGGAGAGGGAACATTCAGACTTATGGCATCGGTCTTCCTAAGTTTACAGGTGATGGAGCCTTGCTTTCTTAGAAATGGTTAAATATCCACCAGCCAATGGGAAGTAGTGAATACATTTATTTTTTTGCATTGCTTATGTGCACAGCTTTATCTCAGCCAGTGAGTTTTCTTACTTTTCCCTTTCTAGTTCTCTCCCTCATACCTCTTGTGGGGAGTCAGCAAATGGCTGTGTTGAGATTAAACCACAACAGCCTGACAGGACACTTCTCAGATTTTATTTCTTTATTTCTTTCCGTGCCCATCCTACAGGGTTAGGACTCTCACGGATGGTGTATGTTCTTTTTCCTGAACACTGCAGACTATAGGGAGCCAAAGGATTTTGGAAAGGAAAGTACCATGCCGCTCTCAGAGCTCAGTGCGGCAGAAAGAGTGGGAATCTAAAAGCAGAAATTGAAAGTGGCAGGAAAATGCTGCAATTCTCCCCATTTGTTGCTCATTGTATATATTTGCACAATACATTTTGGTGCTTTTTTTTTTTTTTTCTTCATTACAAAACTTCAGATGGAGATTCAGACTTCTTGAAAAGAGTGAATCCTTCATTTTGGACAAGTAATGCAGCAGGATTCTTACTGGGAACAGCTGTGTGCAAGTCAGAGACAGCTCACACTTGCATGTACCTGACACAGTAGTAGACAGCTGGCCAAAAATGAATCTGCCTGTTCTGGTTGTGTTTTATTAAAGCTTAACATTGGCCCTCTGTAGCTTTTTAAACTGGGACTCCTGCATGTTGTAGTGTAGCAGTGTGGGGAGGGCAGAATGTATATTGATTTGTGGTAGGTATGCAGCTGAGAGGTCAGCAGCCCTGGAGCCTTCAGCTGTTGTATATCGTGCAAAATGCTGCTATACTTTGCATAGCAAACAGCAACACAAGTACTAACGTGTAGAAAACTGCTGTTAATCAAATGTAAAACCACTGTCTGGTTTGTTTGTATTTTTACTGTGCATAAATTAAAGCCTTTTTAGTTGTTCAAGTAACTTAATCTTGTGACTTTTTAAATCAAACTTGAGACCAGAATGAGGTTCCTGTCATGCCTGTGCATACGAGCCACAGCCTCTTGTTCTGTGACTTGCAGGCGTATCACGTCAGTGCATTCAGCATGGTGTGAATCTGCTTTCTGCATCTGAGCTGGTGACTTTAACTAGCAAATGGTTGCAGTGTAGCTAGTTTGTAATGGCTGTGCCACAGAATGAATGCCTTTGCTTCTATTCTTGATGCCAAAGTGAGAATCCTAATGCCTCCTAGGTGACTGTACAGTCCTCTCTTCAGCTCTGAAACTTAGCACTGCTGTTCCAGCAGCACTGCTTCAAGCATTTGGAAATCAGGCCATCCCAGATGGTATGACTCTTTTTGCAAAAAAGCAAGAGCTGAAGCCTGCTTGTGTGAGTTGAGGCTGATGTCCCTGTGAAAGTCCCAGTCTTGCCACTTTTTCTACCCGAGTGGAAAAAATTCCAGGTTGTAAGTGTTCCTTGTGCTGCATCTGTACTTCAGGCAGTTTTCTAATTTACTTCAACTTCCAAAAATGTTCACTTCCTCCTGTCCAAAACCTTTGTTGCCCTTGCAAAAGCTGCTTGTTGAGGGACTATCTGAGGCCTCCTTGGTCACCAGACCAGACAGGTGTTGGCATTTCTATGAGATCTCCTGCAAGTCAGATACTCTGTGTTTGTAGTGCCACTCACAAATATTGTTTTGCCCTGTTAGCTTAATGTCAGCCATCTCTGGAGATGTGGGAAGCAGCGCTGCGCTTGGTCAGGGAGGGCTGTGTGTGCTTTGTTGCCATGGTGTCCCTTCAAGGTTTCAACACCACATAGTACACTTCACCGGGATTGCTTGGTCAACGACCACAGAGGGCAGCAGGGAAGCTGGGCTGCTGGCGTGGGGTGGGGGGCGGGGTAGGAGGAGGTGGCTGCCAAATTAAGGAATGCAAGCTTGGGAGTGGAAATGAGACTGCAACTGGAAAAGACACATTTCCATAACCACTTGAGCAGTGCGACTGCAGCGTACTGAGGGATGTGTAACTACACAAAGCATTATGTGTTTCTCAACATATTCTTCCTTCCAGCAGGCTGACCCAACCCTTCTGCTTTAATTAAAACCTCTTTTATTGTCTCTATTAAGGTGGCCTCTGCCAGGGTTTAAAAAGTCACCACTGAAGATCTCAAATGCTCAACACTGTTAGCTTTCCTTACATCTGGTTACTTTATCCTGTCCTCTGAAGCATCACTGACCTGGGCTCACCTCCACACCTCTGCCAGCACTCTCCCACGATGCACCCAGCTAGCCTGTAGCCATTGACACAACTGCAGTATCGGAGGTTCCAGCAAATTGCAAAGCACAGAATATACTGGTCAGGGCCATCAACTCTCTCCTAAAAGAAACAGCTTTCTTTATTGGGAAAGGGAAGCTACAACAGAACTGTCATTTGACTTTCAGCAGGGTGGGACCATGCATGCCTGGAAGGAGAAGGCATGCTCATGGCTAGAGCTGCCCCAGATGGTTCTTGCATTATTCATGGTTGTTTTCCTTTGGCATTCTATTCTGCTCCAGCAAGTAGCATGATCAGATTAGGGGACAGGAATGTAAAGTTACTTTTCTCACTAGATGATGTTAGGCTACAGAAGTAAACTCTCCAGGCCTGAGTGCATGCGGTTGGTTGCTGACATTCTCTTTACTAAGTTGTGTTCCACCCGATGGCTGGCAAGGGGAAAAAATAATCAAGGAGGCTGGGTACAATCACCCCCACCTGGCAACATGTCATCTTGGTGGCACAGAGGGAGAAACTGAAGAGTATACCAACAAAGTGGATGGGATTCTACACAATAAAAATCGGCAAAGTGTCAAATTCTTGGATCAGTGTGGAAATATATTCTATAAGCAAAATGTTGTCACGTGGAAGCGTCACAACAGTGTGTGTGAAAACAAACTGTGGCGCTGCTGCTTTCGAAGGAAAAGCACATCGAGTACAAGCTAAGGTGAATCCCTCTGTGCAGTACTGAAGTGTGGCAGCGTGAAAAGCTGCTCACTGCCCACGGGGAGGGGGAGATGGGCAAAACCCCATCGGGTGATTCCAACAGCAGCTCCAGCCCTGGTTCCGCTCCCCACACAGTGCAGGGGCACCCACAGCTCCACCGGTGCTCAGAGCCCCGGCCAGCCGGACCACAGCTGTGTGCAGGGATGGGGCACCGCCACCTCCGGGCACCTTGCGCCGTTCCTCACCGCCCTCACTGCAAACAGCTCCTTCCTCACGTCCAATATAAATCTCCCGTTTCAGTTTGAAACCGCTTCCCCTTGTCCCATCACACAGAGCCTGCTGCAGAGTCTGTCCCCTCCTTTCTTATAGCCCTCCTTCAGGCTCTCAAAGGCCGCTATCGTGTCTCCCCGGAGGCCTGTCAGTGCCTGTCAGTTCTCCCAGGGAGGGGGATCTGCTCGCTGCCCGCAGGCGTTACGGGAGCGGTCTCGGTGCGCGCCAATAAACCGCCGCAGTGCGAGGCGTCCCTCCCGGCCGCATGGCGGCGCTCTCTGCCCGCCCCTCAGGCTTCTGTCTCTTTAAGCGCGGCGGGCGGCGTTGCTCCCATGGTGCCCCGCGGCGGGCGGCGTGGATTTTAAATCCTCTCGACCAATGGGCAGCCGTCGCGGGCGCGTAACGCTCGGGGGCCGCGTTTGAATCGGGCGAGCGCTGTCGGTACAGCGCGTCCCGCACGGCTCCGGTTCCGGCCCCGCTTATCCGCGGCTTCGATAACGCTCCCCGGTCCGGCGGCAGCACGATGAGCGCGGCGGCTGGCAAAGCCCGGCCGGTGGCGGCGGTGGAGCCGGCCCGAGCTGGCGGCGCGGTGGCGGCGGCGGCGGCGGCAGGCAAGGAGGTACCGAAGGTGCTGGTGGACCCGCGGACGCGGCGCAGTTACGTGCGGGGCCGCTTCCTGGGCAAGGGCGGCTTCGCGCGGTGCTACGAGCTGACCGAGGCCGAGAGTCGCGAGGTGTTCGCGGGCAAAGTGGTGCCCAAATCGCTGCTGGCTAAGCCGCACCAAAAGGAGAAGATGTCCATGGAGATCGCCATCCACCGCAGCCTGGCGCACCGCCACGTTGTCGGCTTCCAGGGCTTCTTCGAGGACAACGACTTCGTCTACGTGGTGCTGGAGCTGTGCCGCCGCCGGGTGAGGGCAGGGGGGCGGCGAGCGGGGGGCTGTGCGGGCGCGGCCGGGAGCGGGCTGACCAACGGCCCACGTGCCTTTCTACCCGCAGTCGCTGCTGGAGCTGCACAAGCGGCGGAAGGCGCTGAGTGAGCCCGAGGTGCGCTACTACCTGCGGCAGACCATCCTGGGCTGCCAGTACCTGCACAGCCAGCGCGTCATCCATCGCGACCTCAAGCTGGGCAACCTCTTCCTCAGCGACGACATGGAGGTGAAGATCGGTAGGTGTCGCGGTGCGGTGCCCCTGTGGCCGTCCCGTCCTGCCCGGGATCTGTCGTTGCTCCCATCTCTCTGTCTCTCCCCAAGGTGACTTTGGCCTGGCTACCAAAGTGGAGTACGATGGTGAGCGCAAGAAGACCCTGTGTGGGACCCCCAACTACATTGCCCCGGAGGTGCTGGGCAAGAAGGGGCACAGCTTTGAGGTGGATATATGGTCCATTGGCTGCATCATGTGAGTCAAAATGTCTCCTGCAGGACTGTGAGGTCTCTGTGCCCCACGTCCTGTTGGCCTCTGTAAGGTTTTGGTGTATGCTGTAGTTTTGGACATGCTGTATCAAGCACACTGCCATGGCTGAGTCCTGTTGCCAGCTGGCACCTGACCTCCCTGGTGCTCTGAGCACATGGGTACGTGTGTGTCTGCAGTCCAATCTGCTACATAGCATAGCTGCCTTGGGCCTTTTTTTCCCCCCAAATGCTCATTTCCTAACTGAAGCTGTCTCCAGAGGTTATTGGATCTCAGCTCTCTTCTCAGTGGTGTAGGAGCCAGACACAGTACTGCAGTTACTATCTCTACTGTGCTTCTAATGCCGAAGTGTTCTGTTTCTTCTGCTAGGGGATTGCCCTTAGGATGAGATTTCTTCTGCACTCAAGTCTTGTCTTTCTGCTGTCTTATGCAAAAAAAAACAAACAAACAAACAAAAACCCACCTAACACACTTCTATGTCTACAAACATGCAGGTATACTCTGCTGGTGGGGAAACCGCCTTTTGAAACATCTTGTCTCAAAGAAACATACATCCGAATCAAGAAGAATGAGTATACTATTCCCAAGGTACTGTACTTCTCATGGGTGGATCCATTCATCTTGCAGCTGTTCTTGCACCATCCTGTTTCTGGCACTTAGTGGGTTCTCACATAATAGTGAAGCAGCTATTATTGTAGCCAGCTGGGAAAGGGCTGTATCAATTGATGGCAGAGTGAACCTGTAAGGCCAACTTCTTCCTGAGGGGTCAGCAGCACTCCCTTTGATTCAGGAAAAAAAGCTCTGCCAAAAACTGGGCAGCTGAGCATGTCTGTTCAATTCTATGTACTGTAGCCACAGATGAAGTCTTGGGCCAAGTCTCCATCTCATCTCACCGCTGTTGATTTGGTCTTGCTAAAGTCAGTTGATTTTAAGCTTTGCATGCTGTCAGGAGACTGCTCTCCTTATCTGTAAGGTTCTGTTTCCCAGGCTTGTGTCCTGCTTGCCTGACCCAGAGCCATGCTCTGATCAGAACCTTGTATCTGTTATACTATACAGAGCAGATGCCACTAGTGTGTGCTTGTCCTTCTGCTCGTCTCACAACTCTGCCTGTCTCCTCCTAGCACATCAACCCCGTAGCTGCTAACCTCATTCAGAAGATGCTAAGATCTGACCCTGCCACACGCCCAACTATCAACGAGTTGCTGAACGATGAGTTCTTCACATCAGGGTACATCCCCAGCCGCCTGCCCACCAGCTGTCTCACTGTTGCACCTCGGTTTTCAATCGCTCCCAGCACACTTGAACTGAACGGGCGAAAGCCACTGACGGCACTCAACAAAGGTAAGGGCAGGTGTCTGGAAGTGAGGGCTATGGATTGCAGCGCTGGATGAGAGCCTGCCTGGCATCTAGCAACATACAGACCCTCCGTGGGGAATATAGTGCTGCCTCACCTACTCTCCCAGTTCACATGGAAACTAGAACATCTCATGTCTGGGAGCTGTCCTTGCTCTTTGTCCCGAAAGCAGGAAGCAGTTCAGCTGTGAGATGCATAACATGTTTCTTACAGCTAGGGTAGAATGTAAATTGCTGCTTTTAGAAACTTGCAGCTCATGTTTCTGCAATCTTCTCTTTCCTGGCCCAGGACCAGAAAGCCCTGCATTAGAAAACTTGCCTGAAAAGGAAGATGCAGCTGGGCTGCGGGAGGTGGGAGACGCCATTGAGTGTCACTTAGCTGACATGTTACAGCAGCTGACTGCAGTCAACTCAGCCAAACCCTCTGAGAGAACAGCAGTGAGACAAGGTGAGTCTGGCGATAATCCCACAGGCACTGACCTTTCTGGATAACTTGCTTCTGTCATTGATGCTCTTGGCTGAATTGAGGGACCAACTGACCTCACTTCAACCTGGAAGGCAGAAAAGCAACGCAGAAGCTACTTACCTTCCTCTTGGCCTTGCTTGCTGTGGTGCATGCATAGGATGTCTTGAAATGTCTTCTAACAGACTCCTTTTCTCTTTGCAGAAGAAGCTGAAGACCCAGCCTGTATTCCCATCTTCTGGGTTAGCAAATGGGTGGACTACTCGGATAAGTATGGTCTAGGTAAATAATGTGGTGGCAGTACTTCAGCCTTTTCTAGTTCCTGAAGCAGCTGGTAGAATCTGATTTGTGCTCAGTGTAGGTTTAGTTCTTTAATCGTGATTTTCTAGTCTAGATTTTCCAAGAGCATCACCAGTAACATCAGCAAACACTAAGCAAACACAGAGTAGTGGCCACTGAATATCCACCCTGGCCACACTAAGGGTGCATGCAGCATGATCCTGTGGATCCAGAGTGCTTAGCATGTGTACTCAGTGTAGGAGTTGAAGGTGCTTATGCAGCAGATAATGCAACAAGGGAGGTTGGCAAATTCAGAGGAGGAAAAAGTGCCATCTAGATCTCTGTAAAAAGGAGCATCTTTAAAATTGCTGAGGTGGCCTTCAGGGTGACAAATATTCCAGCTCTGTATTTCATGTAACCAAGGGTCCCACACGTGGAAGTCTAACAGGCTTTATTTTGAACTAGGTTATCAGCTGTGTGACAACAGTGTTGGAGTTCTCTTCAATGACTCCACTCGTCTTATTATGTACAGTGATGGGGACAGCTTGCAGTACATTGAGCAAAACAACACCGAGTCCTACTTCACTGTGAGATCCTGCCCTTCTGCCTTGAACAAGAAGGTCAGTCCAGAGGACAGGAGCCCTTGTTGGTGGGTGGCTGTTTCCGATGAGACTTCTGCAGGCCTTTGCTATCAGGGTAGACACTGGGGAAAAACATCTATAACTTGGGGTTACTTGCATTCAGCAGGCTTTCTATTGGCTGGTAAAATGTAAAAAAACCCAAAAGAGAGATGCTGGCAGCTTTCACTGTTCCTAGTTGTTAACTGAGGCTCATTTCTGAGCAGCTTCACAGAAATAAGCTCTTATAAAGCTTGCATGCACTGAAGCATTCAGCAAAGTGAGTCTTGTACTCGGACAGCAAAGTTAATTCTGGTGGTACTTGAGAATTTGCAGCAGGTTGTGCGGTGACCCCTTAAGCTCTGAAAGATGTAAGAAGTCTCTGAATTTGTGGTGTCAGCTCTTACTCTCTCCAGATACCAGGGCTCATCCTCAGCCTGTCTGTTCACAGCCTGTTCTATTTGCAGATAACACTACTGAAATACTTCAGGAATTACATGAGTGAGCACTTGCTGAAGGCAGGTGCCAACATTACACCTCGGGAAGGAGATGAGCTGGCACGTTTACCCTACCTCTGCACGTGGTTCCGGACCCGCAGTGCCATCATCCTGCACCTCAGCAACGGCACTGTGCAGATCAACTTCTTTCAGGTGAGGCTGTTGTGCTGACTTGCTGCATTCAGTGCTATATGGCAGGCTGGTGATCCCTGCAGGCGGTTATAGCCTGAGCTGAAGCTCTGCCCAGTGAACGTAGCACTAGAAGGCTCCTTGCTCTGCTTGCTGGTATTTAAACCATCCAGCCGCTCCTAGCTCAAGCGGTTGTTTCCTTTAGCAGGAGTAAAACTGCACAGTTGGTGCAGCATGAACGTTTCCCTTTGATTCGCTCTGAGTAAGCGCTTTCTTACTGCAGCAGTGCTGTGCTTTGTCAGCGTGCCGCTGGCCTGCAGTTGGGTTGACCTTGCTGTGACGGTTCATCCGAAGGACCATCTCACCGTGGAGCAATGTGCTCAGGGTGACCTTGTGTTCCCTCCCCGCAGGACCACACCAAAGTCATCCTGTGCCCTCTAATGGCCGCTGTCACATACATAGATGAGAAACGGGACTTCCGCACATACAAGCTGAGCCTCATTGAGGAGCACGGGTGCTGCAAGGAGCTGGCCAGCCGACTACGCTACGCTCGCACCATGGTGGAGAAGCTCCTCGGTTCAAAATCTGGCTCAGCCCGTGTGAAATCCTCCGTTTAGGCTTCGGTCTTGATGGAACCAACATCTGTGCCAAACCGGCTCAGCTGTGGACGGGGAAGTCTATTAGCATCCCTTGTACTGTAACCTGCCATCACACAGCTGGGCTTCTGCTGCTGGGTACGTTCCAGTTGCCCCCAGGGAGCCCCTGATGCTGTGATGATGGTGCTGTGTTCACTGTGAGTGGTGCACAAAGGGGTTTCTTGCTCCTCCCAATACAAAGTGTTTTTAAAAATTACCTATATAGTCTTTTTTTTTTTTTTCTCAACTTTTCAAAGCCAAAAGCCTGACTCAAAAACCAACCCTCTTGTTGGAGGTTCCTGGGCCTTCTAATGAGATAAAGTGTGGGGTTCTCCCCAGAACTATCATGTAAGTTTTGTACATGTCTGTGGCATGATGCTCTGGACTTGTTTCCTTTTGTTGCAGCACAACTAAGATATTTAACATGCCCAGGTTGAGACTGAGCAATCTGCATTTTAGTACTGAATTTGTTCTACATGAAAACTAAACTTTTGTATATTGCATAACTTGATTAAAGATTGTTCTTTGGAGTGTCCAGCCTCTCTTGGTTCCTTGGTAGGGAAGCAGTAGCATGTTGCTTCTGGATTCTTCTTGACCAAGACCTTTTACCTTTTCCATAAGCTCTTCTCCCTCCCCCCCCCCCCCCCCCCCCCCAGCTGCTGGTTGAGCTGAGCCCTGGACATGTTCTTTGGCAAAAAAATGCCAAAGAGAACAGCCCTGGGCCTTATTGCAGGAGGAAATCAGTTCTGTGCCTCCCCATCTGTTTGATCAGAGCTTTTGATTACGTTTCATATTGTGGATGCTTTGCTAACAGTGTAGTCACGTGAGTGCTGCAGTAGTCCAGTGCTGATGGCTGGCACCTACTGGTGCTCTTGTTGAAAGCAGGACAAGCTTTTTTTTATTATTTTTTATAACATTTTGTATAAAATGTTCATGGCTATACAGTGTTCTGAAGATAAACCAGGCACAAATGCCTTGTTACCTATGTAACAAGATCACATACCACAGCAAAAAGAGGAATGGGCCTGCACAAACCCAGCTTGCTGTCTGCACTGTGCTGGGGGCCTCGAGCCTCCCCCTGGGGCTGGCAGACCCCATGCAATGAGCGAGCCAAGGCCCTGGGACAGATGCTGAGCACTGATCTGTGTGCTGTCAGCTGGGGACAAGGACCATGTCCAGGGTCAGCACTGTGCTATCAGTCCTTCTGCTCCCACCTCTGTGTTAAGCATGCAGACAGCTGCTTCCCCAGGAGGGAACGAGGCTGCTGATCTGAGGAGTGACCTGTGGGCTCCAGCAGCTGAGCTGCAGTGCTTCCAGCTGTTCTCAGGAGAACTTTTTTTTCCTTCCCTGGCTTCTTAAAATACTACATCTGCAGTAGAGAATTTTTATTCTCTGGTCTCCAGGCTCCTATGTCTGACCCTGAGGTTTTGCAAAGACAGAAGCTCCTGTGGGTTTGGCAGACCCTGCACACACCACACGGTGTCTGTGTCCTCATCTCACCCTGTCCAACGCTGTGGGGAGAAGGATGCCAGAAGGTTCTGGAGCCTCCAGGAGGATGGCTGCTGCCGAGTCCCATACAGGTGAGCCCCGAAGGTCGATGCTCGGGCACAAGGAGCGGTGCTGCAGCCACGCTGACCTTGCTCACCTCCCTGTGCCCCCCAGCTCAGAGCTGTAGTAGGGGTGGAAGAGCCGCTCGTGGGCGCAGAGCTGCATGGCGCTGTGTGTGTGCAGCAGCAGCCGGGGGAAGCGGGAGGTGAAGTACTGCACGAAGCCATCGGGGACGGAGCCCAGCGCCTCACGAACCTCAGTGGGCAGCTCATGGTAGTGGTGCTTCTGTGAGAGAAGAGGGGTGTGAGGGATGGCAGGGCAGTGCAGGCTGGGGGGCAGGCAGGACGTACCTTGTTCCTCATGGCGCGCAGCAGGTCACGCACTGAGCCGCCCTTGTAAGTGCGGAATTTGCGCAGGTCTGTGGGGAAAGCAGACGAGATGGTGAGGTGAGAGCTGAGGGCATAGCCCCACAGCCATGGGGTTCTGCTCTGCACTGCCTGCACCTCTATCTCCTCTAGCGTTTGGCTGCGGGGCCCTCTGGCACCTGGAACATTCCATAACATGCATATTCCCACATTGGCATGGCACGTGGCCAGTGCTTCTTACCCATCTGCAGTGGCAGGGAGATGTGCATCCTCCAATTTGTCCTCACCACAGCACGGCTGCCCGCTTCCAGAGCTGTCACCAGGGCCCCCTCGGCCGGCTCCTTCTCCACACGGTCGCTGACGTCCTGCACCATGCAATGGGGATGTGTAGGTGAGATTAGAGGAAGAAATTCATTGCCCACACTGTAATGCAGTGCCCAGCGCACACCTGAAAGAACTGCAGCTGCTTCTCTGCGCTCCAGAAGAAGGGGTGCATGAGGACAGCAGGGGCTGAGGGGCGCTTCTGTGGTTCACTGCTGAGCATGGATGTGATCAGTTCCCTGGCCACAACCTTGTCTGGTGCACGGAACAGAACAAAGCGGTGGTGGCACGAGGACAGGCAGAGGGCTCAGAGCAGGGCAGGCACTGCATGTACCCACTGCAGCCTCACCATGCACATCCTCCTGCAGGCAGGGCAGCTGGCAGGCACCTGCCAGGATGTTGGCCTGGCGCCGCAGGCTGTCCCCAAAGGGGTGCTGCCCTCCTGACACTACGTAGTAGAAAACACAGCCAGCAGAGAAGATGTCCACTGCGCATGTCTGCAAGACACAGGCAGGAGATGGACCCCTCACAGCCCATGACAGCTGCAGCCATGCCAGACAAACACAGCAGAGCAGTTGCTGCCCTCAGCACCCACATGAACTGACCCAAGCACAAGGCTCACTGGGACAAGCAGATGTACAACCTCCACCTGCTCCATGTTTGCCAAAGCAGAGCCAAGAAGCAGAGGGATGAAGCAGCATTCCTGCTCCATGAGTCTCTGCCATTGCGTTGGGAAGGAGCGATGCAGCAGAAAAGCTGCCTGAGGGAGCCCTAACACTGAGCACTGCTGTTCTGGGGCTGCATTTTGCTCCCACAGCTCTGGTCTGAATCGTGCGTTTCAGCAGCACACTGCAAGCAAGAGGAGGCAGCAGGGGAAAGCTGGTGAGCGCTAAGCAGGACACATGGCTCACTGACAGGGTTCTCCTTTGGTGCCTCCTGCAGCACCTCGGGTGCGATCCAGCCCTCAGTGCCGGGGATGCCAGAGCGCAGGCTGAAGCTGTGCCGCCCGCCCTGCAGCTTCTTGCACAGCCCAAAGTCAGAGATGACAGCTCGGATCTGTCCGTGGCTGTTGGGGACGGAGATGAGGATGTTGCAGGGCTTCAGGTCACGATGAACTGCAAGAGGCGGGTTGCAGCATTACCCGCAGGTGGTGCTGCAGCTGCAGGGCTGAGTCAGGGGATGCTGCTGTGATGGCTGAGAACAGGACACTGTGCCCTGATGGATGCCATCCACAGGGATGACGCTGCCTCACCGATGCTGAGCGAGTGCAGGTGAGCCAGCCCTGACATGGTCTGGTGCAGGACAGACACCGGGTCCAGGCTGCGCCGATCAAAACTGGGGCTCTCCACATACTGCAACCAGAGAGGCAGAGAGGTGAGCTGGGGCTGGTACTGAAGCAAACAGGGCACAGCTGGAGAGGAGGAATGTCAGGTGTGTGAGCTCATAGGGAGTCCATTCGCCCAAGGCTTGCCATGCTCAGGGTGATTGCAGCACACGGCATAGCGGGACTGCATGCTCACCTCCTGCAGCGTGGCAGAGCAGAGCTCAATAGCGATGTAGTGAAACTGCCTGTCCTTCTCAGTGCAGAAGTAGCGCACGACATGTGGGTGCTCGTCTGACTCCTGCAGCAGCCGCACCTCACGGTCCACAAGGTGGAAGCACTCGGGCAGAAGGCGCTTCACAGCCACATTCCGGCCTTCAAACTGCCCCCTGTGTGCAGATGGAGAGAGATAGCCGGGCACCAGGCAATGCCACAAACCCCCCAGCACGGGAGGGATGCCCAGAGCTGTACACCAGAGGATCAGCTCAGTTTTTCTGTAGGAAAATCACACCCTTCACTGTGCTGGAGGCTCTGGGCTGACATGTAGGCAGGGGCCATCTGCCCACAGTGACAGCAGAAAGGCTCCCAGTGCCACAAACCCACCTGAAGACGAAGGTCCCTCCCGCTCCATGGCCCAGCACATCCTTGGGGTTAAAGGAAACCTTCCCAACGACAACCACATCAGGCTCCACTTCTGCAGAGAAATGCAGACACCCTGCAGCCTTCCAGCATTACTCCTCCATGAAGGACATTGGTTCAGTACCTACCTGCAGACACTGCTGGCTTCGTGCTCACTGTCCCATTCACCAGCTCCATGGGGGCACAGGGATCAGAACTTGGCTGCAGCCCAGGTGCACTTCCCCTGCTTCCTGCTGGCTGTTTGGGTGCTGCAGGGATGCCGTCACCGGAACTGTGATGTGGGAGCAGCATCTCCTGCTGCTGCTGCTGCAAGAGCTGAATCTGCTTCTCCAGTTGCTGCTGCTGCACCTCGTGCTGCTTCTGCAGCTTCTGAAGCACAAAGGAGGAATCCTCTCAGCTGCTGCCAGAGCCCATGTCCTTAGCATACCTGTGGCTCCTAGCTCTGTGAGGCGGAATCAGTAGCAGCCCACGCACCATGACGAGGAGCAGCAGGACCCCACCGCCCAGCAGCGCTGTGCCGACAGCAGCCAGCAGCAGGTCCCAATCACCAGAATCTGGGTACACCTCTGTTTGCTCTCTATGGCCAGGCTCAGGTGGGATGTGCCCCTCGCTGCCCCGCAGAGCCAGCTCCTCCACACTGCTGGGGGCCAGGAACTGCAGGAGAGGGGATACTGGGTTACAACAGGACCCACGGCTCCTTCTCCTCCCAGCTATTCCCTAAGCTGAGAAACCCACAGGCCCCCCTGACACCACCCCATGCACTGGGACACCATGCAACCTATGCAATCTCTCATGGCCTGAGGTGCCCTCAGCACAGCAGTGATACACAGTGCTTTGCCACTCACATCATCAAACACAGTCCTGGCAGGAGAGCTGCGGGGAATGATGGTTTCTGTTGCCTTCCTCAGATTCTCAGGGAAAGCTCTGAGCATGGTGGTGTGCACCACGGGAGGCAGCTCATGGTGCCCTGGGGTGGGGGAAAGCAGAGCTGAGAGCTGTAGCTGCACAGCAAGGCAACTCCCACGACTGTGCACAGCCACATACCTATCAACAGCCACTGGTTGTGCAGTGCGGTGATGCTGCCCTGTGGGTACTTGACATCGGTGCTGGGGGTGATCTCACACTCTCCTGACTCTCTCATGGTCACGTCATCTGTGGTGGGGCCATCAATCCTGGCCAGCGTGATGCCCTGTGGCTGCAAGATGGGGCAATGGAGATGAGGTGCACACGCAGCACGGCACAGGCATTCAGATACTCACCACCAGTGCTACACTGCTGTGCACCAGGGAGGTCAGGGCATAGAAGCTGGCTGCGTGCTTCCCCACGTATAGCGCTGGCCTGCAATGCGGGTGCAGCATCAGCTCAGTGGGACAGGCAGGCATGAGAACCCCAGTGCCACTGGTTGTCAGTGCTGTGACCCTCTGGCATCCCGTGTCCCTCAAGGTGGTGGCAGCTGTGACAGTGCTTCGCTCACACTAAGCCACCACCCAGAGCCGCCCCAGCAGGTCCTCACGCCGCGTCACCTACAGCAACTGGGTCTTGGTGGCCGTGAAGTCCTTCATGCTCTGGTGGCCCCAGCGGGCGAGGTGGATGTCCTGCGAATGGAAGGTCAGGTAGCGCAGTGTCTCCATGGCCAGGTTGAGGTGGGGGACACGCCGCAGGCTGTCCTGGTGCCACACATAGATGCCAACCACAGGTGAGTCATAGTTCTGTGCCCACAGCACCTCGCCGCTCTCCTTGTCCAGCGTCACCACCAGCCCGTCCCCGCTGGAGGCAAAGTGAGACATTTCTGGATAGACACAGAGGGGGAGGCAATGTAGAGGTGCTGCCTGTGTGGCTGCATCCCCCTGCCTGTGCCAAGCACTGTGGACTTGGGTGACCCAATGCATCCCACAGCTCCACAAGTGTCCTGCAAGGCACAGCAATGGGCTGAGGGAACTGTCTTTGCCAGAGAAACACGTTTCTCTGTCCCAGAGCCATGGCTCCATCTCTGCCAGGCAGGTGAACCCTAGCACAACACAGCACAGCATGGACAGCAACCGCATTCCCCAGCAGCCATGGCAGCTCAGATCTCAGCTGCAGCAGCACCACGGCACAGCCAGTGTGGGCAGGGCTGGTGACACTCACTGTAGGGGTAGGACTCCTCGTAGAGCGGTGCCGAGTAGTCAGAGTAGGTGGCATTCCAGCGCAGCTCCCTCGTCTTGGTGTCGTACATGGTGATGACATACTCTGGGGTGAGAGCAGAGCAGCACAGTCACTGTGTGCCATGGGGACGATGCCTTGAATGTGGAAGGGAAATGCTGACACCCCGGGAACTGCCAGCATGAAGACAGTGCCAGCCCCAGCACACTGGTAGCGTTGAGCCCAACATCACAGTGTGCTGCTGGAGAAAACCAGACTCTCCACTCTTTTGCCACTTCCAAAGGGACAGCAGAGCCTTGCTGCTGGCAGCAGTCACACAGATCACTCTGGATGGCAGCAGCCCCCATGGAGGCAGTGGGACAGCCCAGCAACCGGTGGGACCCGCAGGGTGAGGGAGGGGAGGACAGCCTTACGTGTGCGGCCGATGTAGAGCAGTGGGCTGGAGGGACACACCCCATCCCAGGCCTCTGTTGAGAGCGTGGTCTGCTTCTCCCCTGACTTGGGGTCCACAATGAACCAGGTGTCCTGCTTCTTCCCTGCCAATGAGAGCACACTTTGCCCTACAGCTCTGCAGCGCTGCTCTCCCTCTCAGCAGCAGCCTCCTCCCCACCTCTCCCAGCCCACAGCCACACATCCCTGAGCTCCCCCCACTCCCTCCCTGCAGTTCCACACTCACACATCAGGCACTTTTCCCAGCAGCAGTGCTGTCCAAGCTCCCGTACCTGTGTAGAGCACCCCGTCCGAGCTGCGGCACGGTGATGACTGGACCAGCTCTGGGATGGTGAATGGCAGCTTCTACAACACAGAGAGCGTGTGGCCTCAATGCCACAGCCAGCCCAAGCTGCAGCCTCCCTGCACCCAGAGCTGGGCTGGGATGCTCCCAGAAAGCACAGCCCAGCACAGCTGTGCCATCCCACGCCACACAACCAATACATCATGGTGTCAAGGACCAGCAGCTGCCACAGCCCAGGGAAGCAGAGGGGACAGGTCAGCCGCAGCCCCCCACTCACCATCAGGCCTTCTTTTTTCTTCCCTCCCAGGATGTATAGGCTGCCATCATTGGGGTCTGGCAGAAACGCTGGTCTGAAAAGTGGGAGAACAACATGTGAACTGCACCCAACCTCTGGGAACACATCAATGGCTGAGCAGGTGATGCAGTAAGAAAACTCCTCCAGCAGTCGTCCTGGACGGTTCCTTCCTGCCTAACAGCCTGTCTGGCAGGACAGCAATACTCACTCTGTGACATAGACCGGCACCTGCAGAATGGGATCTGAAAAAGAGAGTGAAACACCACGTCAGCAGCCTCACCCCTCGCAGGGGACAGCGTGGCAGTGTTTACACACAGCCATGTGCTGGCATGCTTAGGGCAGACCTATTTGCATGTCAGACCCAGAATAGTCACAGCCAGCAGCACAGCCAATGCTCTCTGCCAGCAGCCATGCAGGAACAGAGATGTGCCCGGCAGCCCTGGGGTGTGCACAGAGCTGTGGGTGAGCCCTGGGCTGCCACTCACCGTCCTTCAGGGTCCACCTGACATCGCCGGTGCTCTTACTGACTGCATGGAGGTTTCCATCCAGCGTTGATATGAAGAGCAGAGTTTCTGGGACAGTCACTGCGCTATCTTTGAGGCACTGTGGGCAGAAATTGGGGCCTCAGGGCACGGATGGACTGAGGATGAGCCTGGTGCTGTGCCACCCAACAGCACTGTGCCACCTTGTAGAACCTGTGCCATCCAATAGCACTGTGCTGTGTGGATCTCAGCAGCAGGAGAGCAAGCTGCAGAGAAGCAGACCGAGGCCCTCCCTGCTCCCAGGTGAAGAAAACCTTTTGTGCCGAGCACAGCACACCCAGCCATCAGGTCTGCGATATGGAATGGCAGAGGATGACATCTGCTAAGAGGTGCTGTGCTTTATGAATGGGTGGCAGAAGTGCCAAACCGCTGGTGCTCTGGGGCATACTGTGCCTGCAGGGCTGGCTGTGGGGTGACTGCCCTGCTGTCACCACGGCCCCTCCCGAAGTTGATACATGCAGCCCGGCCACCAGCTCCTTCCAGAAGCAAACTTGTTGGGCGAGTTTTAATGCCAGAAGTGCAACTAATGGTGCAGGCTCTCACAGCCGTGCGCTTCAGCTGCCTTTATGATAAAGGACCAATTGCAAACCTACTGTGAAGAAGGGAACTGCTGTTTCCGTGTGCCGTGTCCACATTCGCAAACGCCAGCTCACCGCCGCGCTCACCCTCTGGCCTCGCCCCATCGGCAAACAGGATGGGGACGGGAGCGACGCGGCACAGGAAGCTCGGGGACAGCACCTGCTGCCCGACTGCACACCGACGCTCGGTGCACGGGACCCCGGCTGCTCATCCCACCGCTGCACCGGCTCTGACCCGCAGCTCACCACGTCCTCGGCCGTGAACCAAACACAGGGCTCAGCCTGAGGACCCGGCCAGGCTAAAGAGCAGGACCCAGCGCAACTCCTGGCCGCGGAGCTGCTGGGTGCCCGTCCGCAGCACACAGCGGCGGTCGCAGAGGGGCCGACAGATGCGTCATCCCCGGGGACCTCCCGCAGAAATCCATCCCGGTGGCGCGGCACTGAGGGCCGTCGGGGGGTCCGGAACCGACACCTCCGCCCCAGCAGAGCCGCGGATGTCACTGCCGCAGCCTCCCTCCGTCCCTCCGACCTTCCCTCGGCCCCCGCAGCTCCGTCCCTCTTTTCTCCTTCTAGCACCCTCCGCTCCCGCACTCGGCCGTCCCACGGCAGCTTTCCGCGCACCCCTCAGCGCCGCTCGCGGAACCACGCGCCCCGCTCAGCCCCGCTCACCCCGTACCTGCGCGGGCGGCGCGCGGAGCAGCACGAGGAGCAGCAGCAGCTCGGAGAACAGCGCGGCGGGGCCGCTCATGGCCCGGGCATGCCGGGGGCACAGCGCGGGGCCGGGCGGGGCCACGCTATCGCCCGAGAGGCGGCGGGGCCGGGCCGGAACCAGGACGCGGTTTCCTCCCCGCCGCCCCCTCCCGGCCCGGGGCGGCCGTACGGGGACGGGGCGGGGGGTGGGCGGTCCGGGCAGCGCCTCCGGGAGCTGCGCCGCGCCGTGCCGATACGCTGGGCTGCCTCTCCTGCGGCAGCGCCGGGGATCTGATGCGCAAAGACACGCTGGAGGGGAAGGGGAGCGCGCGCAGATCCCCCCTCCCGACCCTGCAGATTATGACATTGCCTCTTATGATTTACAGCGCGCCTCGATATCGCGCTGAAGGGACGTTACTCCATCTGACGCACGTATGTTATCATCTGCGTTGAACTTCATTGCGGCAATAACGCTGTAAGTTTATCTCATCCCATTCTTCCTCCTCTCGCTCGACAGAGAGGGGGGAGAAGTTTCTAAAGCCAGTAACAAACACGGGACAGCACATGCTAAGCTTTGAGAGTCAGGGCTGTAGGGGCATCTGCTTTTTGGGGGCTGACCCTGCCCATATAAGGATACTGGCTGGGCACACTCAGCACAATACGGGCATCCTATGAACTAAACCAAGGCTGTAGCCTACGGTTGAACAGGGAGCGAAGGAAGTACCGCCTATAACCCACCTCCTTTTGTAATTAGCAACGTAAAGCACCGAGCTGAAATAACCGCTCCCAGAGAGCAACGCTGATGGCATCAGGATCAGCCCCGGTGCAGGGGCTCCCAGCTGTGACACCCACAGGCACACACCAGGCCCCAGCCATGAGCTGCAGTTGGTGTGTGCAGAATGCCCAAAGACTTCAACACAGCCAGACTTCATTATCAAACTTTAATTCATAAGACTAATTAATCTTACAGAATAAAACAATAGGATAACCAGTCAAGGTTACACTTAAAAAATCCAGCAGTGCAAATCTAAGACTAAATATGTCATCTCCCGCTCCCCAGAAATAGGCAATAGATTATTTAAAAATACCATTAAACATGGTACTTACATATTCCATTTAAAATAAATCTGCAGTGGACACAAACATCGAAGATCTTTTTGTTTTTAAAACAAGAATTGCTCAGAACATGGATAAGACATCGTGAACCTTCGTGAGTGCAGAGAGCAAATCCGTGGCTGAAGGCAACAGGGGGACGTGGCACAGAATGAAAACAGTTTGATTGGGAAATAAGGTTACAGAGGGAAAGAGAAAGCCAACAAGGGAAGGGAGGCCTGAAAGCAAACTTTGCTGCGTGGGGTTGGCACAGTGCTGGGTGGGAACGCTGTGCTGGAGGGGCATGGGCAGCCACAGAGCATGGACAGCGGGCACAGAGCACTGGGGCTGACATGGCACCTTGTGTGTGTGAGATGTGTGTGTGCCAGATGTGTGAACAGCTCGTCTGGGTCATGGAACTCATCTCCCCTACTCTCTTTTATGATTTTAGTCACCTGTTTTC
This sequence comes from Tympanuchus pallidicinctus, assembly GCF_026119805.1. NCBI lineage: Eukaryota > Metazoa > Chordata > Aves > Galliformes > Phasianidae > Tympanuchus > Tympanuchus pallidicinctus. The sequence goes on along the minus strand of NW_026294699.1, from coordinate 8,310,769 downwards.
TCATCAGACTCTATCACTAACAGAAATTACTTATTTACTTTAAACTTGATATGAAAAATGCGTAAATAATGCAGCACTCTCATGCAGGATACATTCTGTCATCGGACCCAAACAAAGTTTAAATGATATCTTTTAAAAACCCAGATGAAAAACGAATCCAGGAATCGTTCATGCTCGGGATGCAAAGTGGCTGCAGAAGGAATGCTGTGCTCTGAACAAGGAGAGGAGAGGGACCCTGGCAGCAGGCAGGGGATGTGGGAACAGCACTGGGGGAGGTGGAGCACCCCGAGTAGCAAACAGGGCTGCTGGGGGAGACAGGGCAGCAGTGGGGTGGAGATTGCAGCTGCCACTACACATTTGTGTTCTGGTTGCTTCCATCGCTGAGCAGTAAACCCGACACACCTGGTATGGTTTCCTAAGGAACCCCCAAAAACAGCTCGTGGGAAATGACACTTGTACACACAACAGGGAAACAATCTCCATAGAAAGGCATCAAATTGTTGTTTAAGTGAAGTAATTAAGCTTTTGCATAGGAATCACTGCAGCTATTACCAGAAATCTTATGGAAGAGTACACACTGGATCTCAAAGCAACCTTCATCAGCCAACTGAAAGCACTGCTTACATCTTCACATCACCTCTGACACCGTGTCTCAGCAGGGACCAAAGCTGCCTCCTGCACAGCACTGCTCCGTGCCCGCCAGCCCTGGGGAGCACCACAGCTCTCAGAGAAAACCCAGAGAAGCTTGGCACACAGCTCTGGTCAGACGGGCTGCAGCACAGCTGGGCTAAGCACACAGCATGCTCTCTTGGATGTTATTGATCAATGACAGTAACCACCTCGGAGTAATGGGCACGCAGCAGAAGATACAGAGCTCCACATCCTTCCAAAAGAGAGAGGATCTTAAAAGAAATGCTGCTAAATTCAGCAGGAATATTGGCTTCAAAGAACTCCTGAGAAACCCGCTGTAACGACCCAACAAACACCAATTAAAGCATTTCCAGTAAGCATCACTTTCCTATATTTTAAATTAAATTTTACACATAGAATAAAAGAAATTCAAGTCTTCAAATCAAATTTAAATAGAAAAGAAGCACCTAAACAGGGCCACTTTTGATCACCTTTGTTTATAATTTTTTCTTCTTCATATCTAAAGCTGCTTTGTAACCCCCCAACTTTCACACTCAGTTTGAGACAAGTTGCTGTTCCCAGCACAGGGTGGGACAGGCTGGGAAGGTGCAGGGAAGACACACTGCTGCTCTTGGTGCCCTCAGGCCATGGCAGTGGGCAGTGCCCTTGGTGCCATGTGTACTCACCATGATCCTTGCACCAAAGCCAGATCCCACGGCACCTGGGGAAGGAGCTGAGCCACAGACAAGTCCTCTTAGAGGCAAGACAGGGAAAGAACAGGGGAGGAAATAGAGTGTGAATGGATGCAGAGAGCTCCAAGCAAACCAGGCAGTGAGTGGAGCTGACAGCCAGAATAAAAGAGACAGATGAGTGCAAAGGTGAACCCAGGGGACAGAAGACACCAGCATCATTAATTACCCTCATACACCAGCTCTAACAAATGATGGAGTGCTGCAGCACATACACCTTCCACCAGAGACTGAAAGTTAAAATTAAAGCTTTAACACCTGCACTGGCAATCAGAAAGTAAGAGTGACAGAAGAACTGCTACCTCCAACCCACTGCAAGAGCCCCCGCCTGCAGCCCCCAGGGCTCCTGCATTGCTGCAGCACCACAGGCAGAGACCTCACACTATGGGAGTAACCAGAACATCACTATTTTCTACCTTGGATATGGAACACCTTTACAATTCGTACTGCATCAATGCTCTAACTGAAAGGACAAAACAAAAGCTGCTTACGTTGCTATCAAGAACCTACAGGTAAATAAGCACTCTTAACATATACCATGAAGTGAACACTTTCCCAAATCTCTCGGATAGAACAAAATACTTTGAGGAGTTTGCACCTGCTGAGTTTCAACTGGGCTATTTCAAGGCAAGTGAAAAATGGATATGGAATATAGTCAGTTCAGCTGTTCCTAAAAGGATATTTCTAAGCAAGTTTCACAAAATGCTGAGCTATTTGGATCGAGGAACATTAAGTTTACAGGGTTAAAACAACCAAAACCAAACAGCGATCTGTTAGCTGCAGATTTAACACACAACCAGACTGACTCAGTCTGACTGCACATACAATCCGGTAGGGGTGTGCACCTTGTCAGGACTGGAAGGTCCTTGCAGAAAACCTGAGATAAATGGCACGTTAATTGCTGAGATGACACCAAATACCACAAACCAATGGCACAGAACGGTATTTCAGACAGAACTGGATGCAAGAACTTACTGTAAGAACTTACTGTAAACTTGAGCCAAAGAAAAGCTGGAAGGTAACTGAAATTTCAGAAGGTCAGTTGCTGGACAGATACAGATCCCCCTGGTCTGGCAGGGTTCACTGAAGAAGATACTCATACGCTTTCAGATTTGGATCACAAAAGGCTACTGCAGTTATTTACGATGCAAAATGGTATCAGAACTTCCCTCTCCCATCTCTGTCCTCCTCCCCAACACACACAGGGGAAGGAAAGCCCATCAGGTTTGCCTCTTTTGCAAGACCTGCATTACTGCTTCACACACAGCAGCACGGTCACAGAGCCCGGAGCTTTCTGTAGGTTTGTTTTCCAGTCAGACAGGAAAGCATCGTCACAACAGCTGCAATGTGACCCAGGGCTGCAGTGTGCACAGAGCTCCAAAACGCAGCACTCCGGGCACAAGTGGAGCAGAGAGGGAAACAACGGTGGCACAAAGCAGGACAGTGAGCAGCACCGGCTCACAGTGCTTACAGAACATCCACAGCCGTGTTCCTCTGCTCCAAACGTGCCACGGAGTATCAACAAACAGCTTCCAGCACTGGGAGAGAGGGGGAAATTGAACAAAACCAAAAAAAAAGGGTGGGCATCTTTGGGTTTAACAAATAAATGCAGAGTTTTGCCACCAAAGATTCAAACCCGAAAGAAAAGGGCCAGCAGAATATGGCTTGCTGAACATCCATTTTGCATACTGTTACACTGCTTCAAGTTTATTTCTAAAAATAAACTGGTTCTGAAATTCTCAGTCACAACCAAGTCACTAAATTAAGTCTAATGCTCGTAACTGAAAGATTATGAAAATAGCTGTTTTTGTTCAAACCATGTAAAAAAAGCCTCAGTAATACATTGTAATAGTTTCTTTTTAAAACTAAATTGGAAGATCAACTCTCAGCAGATTTAAGTGTATTACACACAATATTTTGTGAATTAGAATTTATTGATTTCCACTGCATTTTGCTTTAAATACGGTTGAAGCTGACTGCAGAAAAGGGATGGTGAAAATTTTAAGTTAAAAGTAAACTAATGGTGAAAGAACATCACCTCTGGCTTCCATCAATGCCTCTTTTATCATATTTTATTAATAAGTTCCAGGACTGTCACATCCAGGCATGCTGGAGGCCTCTCCCAGCAGTGTCCTTAGCTTTGTGTCATTTTCCTGTGCCAGAGGTGAGCGTGCTTTCAAAAATACTGCCATTTTCCCAGCACCGTGTCTTTGATTGCATCAACATATTGATTTGGTACCCAATAGACCCAGTAGTAAGACGCTTCTGTTGGGCCCAGCTGAAATGCCTGCAAAGTCAAGAACAACAACATTTACAAACGGGAAACAGAACAGCTGATAGCAGACAGAGAGGACGCACGTTTATCCCCTGCACAATCACACAAGCCTGCTACACCAGGGCCTCCTCCAAACACCTCTGTGCACTACATGCATTTCATACGAAATTAAAGGAAGCGGCCCTCTGTGAAGCAGCTGCAAAGTAGGCAGCGATGAGCTCTTTCCTTTTAAGAGACTCTCGCTGCAGCAAAATCTCTCAGCCAGTTTCAAGGCCGTGAGGAATTTACTCTGGAAGACAGAACGTACTGTGTGACCCAAGGATAAGTCTGTACAGCAACTACTGGAATGCAGAATGCGCAGAGCTAGGAAGCTGAGCAGGAACTAATTAGGCAGTGATCATGTTTTAATTGGTGAAATCTCACAGATTAAAATAGATTTAGGTAATGTCCTGTTCTCTAGTTCTGTCAGCAGGTAGAGGAGAGGACGAGCACCATAGCATGCCGATAACCTCCACCCTTGCCTCAGAATCATTATTGTATCATCTCCAGAAGAGGACTTTTCTTTTATCAGTAATCAAAAACCAAATGTTTGAGCAAAGACTCGACCAGCTCCCTCCTGCAGATGGTACCCCTAAAAACGGGCACAGACTCATCTGAGCAACTTACTTCAACGTTAGAGGTTACTTATTGTGCTCCATAAAGCAAAACCTCAAAAGAAACCAGAGATTAAAAGAAACAGACAAAAAAAGTCCAGCAGAATCAGCACTGCTCTCCTCTTAACTGTGTTACTTTCCTGTACCCAATAGCAGTTTTTCAGAAAATCCCACGGGGAAAAATATTACAGAATCAAATCACTTTTCACTTTTAAATGTCCAGCAAGGCCTGTTTATACAAACAGAATACAGTAGAAAGCAGAAATTAAACTAGATAAAGAAAAGCCTCTCTAACATTAAGAAATCCTGAGTTAAGCTATTACAGCAGTAAAAAAAAAAAAAAAAGTGCTGTCAAAAGAGAGAGGATACTGATTTGCACTGACACTTGTGAAACCAGCCCAGATTTCCACAGAGTAGCAGACACCCAGTGTGCCAGCCCAAATATTTACACTGTGTTAGCAGACAATGTTGACATTTTGACATTCCACAACACACCAAGCTGGTACTGCTTTCAGTTTCAGCACTGCTCTATTCTGATAGCTTTACTTCTGCATATTCTGTAACTGGAATGATATTATTGAAGTGGAGACGTTACTTACCATCATGTGATAATCCTCATGTCCTTCAATAGGTTCACTCACCACATTTTTAATGGACGCCATGGGTAACTTTTCTGTTCTCTCTACATTAAAATTGATCAAAGCATTATCTCTGATGTATGAGGAAGCAGAATGTCATGCTAACTTCAAACACCACCTCCATTACTTCCAAAAACTCCACTCTTACCAGCACGGTGCTCACAGTCAGAGCCAGGCCAGGGGAGAGCAATTCAGGACTGACTATCAAGGATATACAGAACTACAAGGCTAAAGACAGCTGAGCAAAGTGAGGCTCGCTAACCCTCAGCCAGCCCCAGCTTCATCCTGAGAAAATGCTCCATGGTTGCTTTATGAGCACAGGCAAAGAAACATTTACAGGTAAACAGGGAAAGAAACAGCGAGAAGATGGCTACAATGCCTGCAGCTTGATGCCACCAGCAAGCACAAAGAACATCACTAGTGGCAGATTTCTCTCTTATGTCCCCACTCCTTTCTGAGGACTTAACCCCAAGGAAATAAACATCGTGATGTAAAGACAAAACAATCAGTTTCAGTTTTCCAGGACTGACAAATGAAAAAACCACGTTAACAGCCAGTTGTGTTCATCCTAGCCCTGATGCATGGTATGTGCCACACATTTCTCACAGCAGGAAGGAGTTCTTCCCCTAACAACAGCCAGCAATTACAGCCAGTCCCTGAAGGAAGTAAGCTGCTGCTAATTTCGGGAAGTAGGGAAACAGGTTATATTAAAGACAGTCAATTACATGAAGAATCAAGTTTCAAAGCTTAAGAAGCAGTCATCTAGAGCACTTCAGAAATACTGAACTTGAAACTGATGTACAAGGTAAGGGAAGAGTATTGATTACCTACACATTAACCACGCATTTTGAATACATTATCAATGACAAAAAAAAAACTCAGCTGCCCGACCTATAGAAGGGAAGATAGATAATCTCTGTTACTTGCTCTAAGAGATGCTACTCCAATGGGTAGCCACAGAGTTTTTAAAGCCAGAAAGTTTTCACAATCATGTTTGTTGTAGGTAGGAAAGGAGATTTCTGCTTACTTTGGAAATAATGTAGCAGCTTAATGTGCCATCCAAAGCTGATACTACAACCAATTAGGTTTCTTTACTGGCACAGTAAGCAAGCCCTTCTATTCATTACAATTACTGTCCCATCCCGGTCAAACTGAAAGTGCACAGCTTCCTTTGGAGGCAGGGGATTCTCTGAGATACTCTCAGTGCTGCATGCTATCACCACAGCACTTTCAGCTCCTCCTGGCACCACTCGAGACAGTAAACTGATTCCTCTGCACAGCAACACACGCTGCAGTTCCTGCAGTTGCACATCACTGAAACAAGACACCCCCCTAATTTTTGTTGGGAGGACAGATAACGACAAATATGCCAACACTCCTACTCTTATTCCCAGTTCTATGAATCTGCAGAGTCTCAGCCTAATCATCGGGCCTCTATGAGATGCTGGCATTGAACCAATGTTTATGCAGTGCTTTTGAGATACATGAGAAATGCCAAATATTGTAATTCACGTTTGGATCTACGAGTAGCAGACTGGAACACGCACCTACTGGCACCACTAAGCTCAAGCTTTTCAAGAACAGAAATAACGCATCAGCTAATGTCCAACGATCTGAGAGAATGGCATTTGAGAAACAGCAGCAGAGTTTAGTTTTGAAGGAACGAGACAATATTATCTCTTAAACACAACGCAGTCACGCCAGAAGATATTTCTCATTCCCACAGTTTTCTTATACTCCAATTACCAATTAACCACCTCAGAGTTTTAGCATTTCTCACCTTTTGTACCAATCCATAGCTGGTCTTGCTCGAGCTTAAAGGTCAATCTTACTTTCCCCCCTGATTTGTTGTACATGCCAGATAATGGCACAGCAGGTAGGTGCTCCTACAACAAAGACAACGTGGTAAGTCACAGGGAAAGAGGAACAGGAAAAGCTGCATCTTCTTACTTTCTGAAGCATAAGAACGATCCAATTTAGCAGTTTTGTTCCCAAACAGAAAGGAAAGCTAAAACCAGCACAGTTGGTCTCAAACCAACTCTGATTGTGACAATGCCCCAGGTGCCCACTCACCTACCTGAACACCTTTAATGGAAGGCATCACATCGTCAGGTTTTCCTTTATCCAATACTTTTCTGTGTTGCTACAATGTAAAAACAGAAATGAGAATTTACAGAAACACAACAGAGTTTCTCAATTTACTTCCAACACACCCTGAATCCAACAGATCCCAATAGCACTAGGAGACAGTTAAAGACTATCCATAGTCATTTATCACGCAGGAAACAGTTAATTTTCAAAGTTAACCGAGCACTCCCTATAATAGCCTGAATAAATTACAGAGATGAATAAAATCCCAATATAATGCATATAAGGGTATGCATCCTTTGCAGGATGCACAAATACATAAATATATACACATAAAAAGAATACAAGTTGCACTTTGAAAAGTACATGCTGAGTCACATGGTTGGCACTGGGCAAGACAGTTTTTAACAGTCAGGGGTTATATTCAGTGAATGGCAGAAAGTCCTCTAGATCTGACAGTGCAGCATACCGCAACACAGCACCAAACAGGAAGATTAGAGCAGTAGTAACCAAGAAAACCATGCTCAGAGCTCATAAGTTGCTGAGTACCTTTAAGCAATGATGGAACTTACAGTGAACGTGAACTATGATAAATTATAGAAAAACAAAAGCACGTCTCATAAAGATTGCAGATCAATGGTGTACATTTTAAGTCTTTAATCTAGTTCATCTGAGGGAGGTCGCTGACACCGTGAGCTGAAAATCCTCCTCCAGCCCACAGCACTGCAGTGCAGCCACAGAACGGTACTACACGAGGGAGTCCCAGGTGTGAGGGGGATGCTCAGCAGCCAAGCTGCCTTCAGCACGGAGGGAACTGCCCCCACACCTACTTTAAAGACACTTCTTAGAAATCCAGTTGTTTTACACCAACAAAAACTAGTTAGCTGTGAGATATAATTAACATTGGCTTTGCTTATGCTAACAACACGAAACGCTTCCACTGCTTACAGCCCCGGAGGGACCACACAGCCCCGCCAGGCCTCCCCACAACCGGGGGGCACACAGCACGGCACAAGCAGCACACGGTCCCACCCACCCCATCCCCAAAGGCTTCCAGGACCCCGGCACCTTCTGCCTGCAGAGCGGCTCCTTCTTGCTCTCCTCCACCTTCCCCTCTTGCTGCGCAGCATCCTTGGGCGTGTTGACAGCCAGCACGTCGTTGATGGTGGAGCCCACCACCATGATCTTGGCACCGTTGGTGACTTTGATCTCTCGCAGCGTTTTCTCCTCGGGCAGCAGCCCCTTGAACATCACTTTCTGCATGGCGGGCGGCAGGCCTGAGGGGAACGAGGACCGGTCAGGGGGCAGCGGCCGGGACGGGGCCTGGGGGCCGCCCCACGCACCTGTCAGCGAGTGGATCTTCTGCTTCAGGTCGGCGCCCGTGCTGTCCAGGCGGAACTTCACGTCGTACTTGTTCTTGTTCCAGATCACCCGCAGCTCCACCAGCTCCTGCCCGCTCTCCGTGTCGCTGCCGTTGCTGACGGCGCCAGCCGGCCCGGCCAGGCACCCCTCGCCCCGCGGCGAGCCGCCCTCCCCGCCGCAGCCCGGCGCCTCGGCCTCCATGCCCGGCTCCGCGGCACCTGCGGGGAGCGAAGGGGAAGAGCCCGGCCCCGCGGAGCCGCCCGGCTCCGACCCTCGGCGTTCCGCCTACCGCGGCCGGCCCCGCCCCGCGCCGAGCCGGCCCCGCCCCGCCGGCCCCGGCCCCGAGTCGTCCCGGGCCGCTCGCTCCTACCTTCGGCGGCGGCGGATGAGATAGCGGCCATGATGATTGTGTACAATCTGCCGCGGGGGGCGCCGGGAAACGCCGCCGCTGCGTGCTGGGCCGCGCCGGCCCCCGTAGCGCCGGCCCCCGTAGCCCCGCCCACTGCCCCGCCCACTGCCCCGCCCACTGCCCCGCCCACTGCCCCGCCCACTGCCCCGCCCACTGCCCCGCCCACTGCCCCGCCCACTGCCCCGCCCGCCAGTCGCCGCTCTGCCCTCGGCCCCGCCCGCCAATCGGATCTCCTCCTTCAATCTCGCCCCCGGGTAGCCTTCTCCCGGCTTTAAGGGCACCGCCCCCGGACGACAAACTCCGCCCCCCGGCGCCGGCGGGCGCGGGGATTGGCTGAGCGCGGGGATTGGCTGAGCGCGGGGATTGGCTGAGCGCGGCGATTGGCTGAGCGCGGCGATTGGCTGAGCGCGGCGATTGGCTGAGCGCGGCGATTGGCTGAGCGCGGCGATTGGCTGAGCGCGGCGATTGGCTGAGCGCGGCGGGCGGAAACGGCGCGGCGGCATGGCGCGGGTGCTTAGGGACGTGTGTGGTGCGGCTGTGTCGGGGCCGCGGGTGCGCTTTGGGCCCAGCCCCACAGGTAATGGTCTTGTCAGCCTGAGGGCGGCTCTGACCCAGCGGCGGGAGCGCTGCTGAGCAGGGGTTGGGGCTGCGGGAGATGCCCCGTTCGCTTTCTCTCCGGTCACTGCGCTCTTCCGTGCCTTGCACACGGTTACAGGTTTCCTGCACCTAGGCGGCCTCCGCACCGCGCTGTACAATTACATCTTTGCCAAACAGCAGCGGGGGACCTTCGTGCTGAGAGTGGAGGACACCGACCAAGGCCGGGTGGTGCCCGGGGCTGCCGAGAGCATAGAGGGCATGTTGCACTGGGCAGGTAAGCCCCCAGGCAGCGAGTCCAGTGCCGGAGCCACTAGGACCTTTGCCTGGGGATGGGCAGTGAGAGAACGAGGGTATTTTGCAGGGTAGCAAAGCACGTGGTGTTTCAAACGTGGTGAATTTGTTAAAATGTAATGACACAGCTATTGTTTTGGCACCAGGAAGACTTTGTGTTTGGTTTCAAACCAGAAGGGAGGAAGTTTAGATTGGTTATAAGGGAAATGTTACTTAAAGTAAGGGCAGTGAGGAATGACACAGGGTGCCCAGAGAAGTGGTGGTGCCCCATCCCTGCACACAGCTGCAGTCAGGCTGGATGGGGCTCTGAGCACTGATGGAGCTGAGGGTGTCCCTGCTTAGTGCAGGGAGTGGGACCCGATGGCCTTTAGAAGTCCCTTCTAACTCAAACTATTCAATGGTTCTGTGATAAAGTAGTGCTGAGCTGCGTAGGACTGAGCATCAGGTCTGCACTGTCTGACACACAGATTCCCACCTGCAGTAGTGGCACAACACAGCTGTAACAGGGCCTGTGTGTGGGAAACCTCACAGACCAGAAGACCTCAGACCTCACTGTACGTTGGTACATTCTCTGCATGTGGGTGCTTGCCAGAAGGGATCTGGAGGTGTTTGATTCTATGCTTTTTTTTTTTTTTTTTTTTCATTCCACAACTGAAAGAGGGGGTTTTGGAACTTTTTTTGGGCCTACTGTATGGCTCTTCCAGGCATTCCCCCTGATGAGAGCCCTCGGCGTGGTGGTCCCTTTGGCCCCTACCAGCAGTCCCTCAGGCTCGACCTCTACAGGGCCGCCAGTGAAGTGCTGTTGGACCGCGGTGCTGCGTACCGCTGCTTCTGCACCCCACAGCGCCTGGAGCTGCTCAGGAAGGAGGCCCTGCGTAACCAGCAGACCCCGCGGTAGGAGGCTGTCCCCTCTGTGCCCCTTGCTCCCAAATGTAGGGCTAAGTACGTGGCAGCAGGGCTGTCTTCACAACTTTAGAGGTTTAAGGCAGTGATGTGTGAGGATGGAGGGGTTGTGTAGATATGCAGTGGACAGATCACAGCTAAAAGTCATGAATCCATGTTCTGGGAATGTGAAATGTGTTGCTGGGTTTGGCCTATATTGACCCGACTCCTCCATTCTCCTCTCTCAAAGGTATGACAACCGGTGCCGGCACCTGACACCTAAGGAGGTGGCTGAGAAGCTGGCACAGGGCCTGGACTGGGTCGTGCGCTTCCGACTGGAGCGGGGTGTGGAGCCCTTCCAGGACCTGGTCTATGGCTGGAACAAGCATGAGGTGGCGGAGGTGGAGGGAGACCCAGTGATCCTTAAGGGAGATGGCTTCCCCACGTACCACCTGGCCAATGTGGTGGATGACCACCACATGGGTATCAGCCACGTCCTGCGTGGGACTGAGTGGCTTACTTCAACATCCAAGCACCTCCTCCTCTACAAAGCTTTTGGCTGGGACCCCCCGCAGTTCGGGCACCTTCCACTGCTTTTGAACAAGGATGGCAGTAAGCTGTCCAAGAGGCAGGGGGACATCTTCCTGGAGCACTTTGCCCAGGAGGGCTACCTGCCTGAGGCTCTGCTGGACATGATAACCAACTGCGGCTCTGGGTTTGCAGGTAATGAGAGCAGGCTTGGTGCTTGCTAGAAACCCCTTGGGGCTGACTTCAGGGGGAAGGATGGGTTTATTTTAATATTATGGAAGATTGACAGTGTTTGAAAGGAAGTGGATGTCAGGCAAGCGATCTGAGTGGACTTCTATCCCTGAAATGCCACAACAGCTTCTGCAGAGCTTCTATGCAGGACAGGGTGGTGGGAATCTTTCTGTCTCTTTGTGCTCATTTAAACTGAGTGGTGCTTAATGTGTTCCTACCTGGGACAACCTTCGTCTCAGAGGGATTAAACTGTCTGCAAAGTCCTGGGAAAACTTGTGTTCTCTGGTTAATAATTGCAGTGTCGTGTATTACATCTTTCACATTTCCTGTTTGACCTGAAAGACCATGTGTAGTTGAGTCTACTATTCCTTTTGTTGTTTTGTCTGTGTGACTATCACATTAATTTATGTTTCAGGATCTCTGCTTGGGAGTGAATCCTTCACTGGGCAGGGAAGCCTCCTGGCCAAGTACTATTTCTGTTAGCTGAGTGATGCAAGGGGTGAAATAGAGCAAAGCTGAGTGTCCCGGCTTTAGTTCCTTGTTATCAGTCTGTTTTACAGAAGGGGCAGCTTCCTTGCATACCTGCCAGAAGTTACCTCTTGTTTGCCAGGGTATGTCCCTGCTCCTCCTAGCACTGAAACAACCCTTCTTTCTCGCTGTTCCCTCAGCTGTGCTGCTATACCAGCGCGGGTCTTGCCTTTACTGGTGAAAAGGAGAGACTTCATCTTTCTGTTGGAGAGTGAATGTATGTCATAACCTTGCTGAATTATTTTGCAGAGAAACAGATGGGGAGGACTTTGGAGGAGCTGATCTCGCAGTTTGAAATAGGCAGAATTACAACCCATTCTGCATTACTGGAACTTGAGAAACTCCCAGAATTCAACAGGTAGAAATATCAGTGGTAGATCTAAACTCAATACTTTATTGGGATGTCTGTCCAAGGTCTGATGTTGCCTTTCCAACTGTTCTAGTTTTAACTGGCAAATATGAGATGGAGATGATTAGAGTGAACAAAACCCAGAGCAGTTTCTCTTTGTCCAGGATGCACCTCACTCGCCATATTGAGAATGAAGCGTTACGACAGAAACTAATTCAAGAGCTGCAGTTGCTGGTGGAGCACACCTATGGGGATCAACAAGTGGATAAAGAGGTTCTGGAAAAGGAGTACGTGGAGCAAGTCCTTCTGCTGAGAAAAGTATGAGAAGTGATAAAATGATATTACTGTTTTGTGGAGAGCTGGAGCGTGGGCATGCATGGTTTTGTGGGTAAAGACTCAGCTGAGTTTGGGGCACTGCTTTGACCTGAGCTCTGCTGACTGCCAACAGCAAGTGGCTGCAACTGCCAGTTCAGGTGTGCACATTACTGCCAAAATATAATGGTGTGGTTGGCTGGCCTGTAGGAATGAGCTTGCTGAATATCTTGGCAATCTTTGCAGGGTTGTGGCCTCATTGGCTCTTTGTTTAGCTGGCAGAGAGCTCCTTTGGTTGAGGGAGGATGTGTCCCAACCATGGAAATACTATTAGTATTGCAGGATCAGGTCAGCTGTGGCTTTGTTTAGATGAGAGTTGAAGGCTTCCATGCTATGCTTTGCCTCATGGTCCAGCATGGAACGTGCCCGTGGTGCAAAGATCTGTACTGAGCAGGCTCCTCATGCTACCAGGCAGTTCACCCATGCTTTTTGCTGATTGGGCAATGTAAAGATGCTTGTGTTGCTACAGCTCCATGCTTTGAAAGCAAAGTCAAAGCAACTGCTTAGCAGAGATGGATGAAGATCTTGATAGTTAAACTAATGGCACCTGGGTGTGCAGAGCCCTGGTCTCAGCTCAGTGGCAGAGTGCAGGCTGTAAAGGGGATAGGAGATACTTTGGCTTTTTCCAGTGCTAGGAAAGAGGATGAACCCAGCAGTTTCCCAGTCTGCCCCTTGGATACTGCTGTAGGATCAAGGGGATTCCTTGAGAGTAGTAAAGAGCCTCTGTACGGGCAGGCAGAGACCCTGTCTGTCAGCAGAGGTTTCACTGTGGGCTGCCCATGTGACTCCCTGTGCGTCTCATGAGAGGCAGCAACTGAGTGTGGCGAGCCACTTCCAGGGACAGAGTGAGTCAGCTGCATGTACAGGACTGGTACCAAACCCTTGAGGCTGCTTTTGTATCTCCGTGTGCACCAGGAGGTTATGGGTGTGAAAAACAGCAACTAAAATGTCAGCAGTTGACGTTTTCTCTAAGCAGGCACAAAGCACAAGGCAGCAGTGTGCTGAGATCCTCTTCAGCTGTTTGTGAAGCACAGAAGGAAGTCTTCCCTCCCCAGACTGTCACTGTCACCCCAGTCTTGCCAACTTTGCCTTTTTTCCCCAGGGCCACATAAGCCATCTGAAGGACCTGGTGTCGGGCAACTATTCCTACTTGTGGGTTAGGCCCTTGGTGTCCCGAGAGCATCTACAGACTATTTCTGCAGAAGTAGATGAAATAGGAAAACTAGTCCTAGGGTAAGTGTCACCTTGCAGCTCTGTACACATCCACCTGATGTCCCATGGCATTGCTGCTTGGCTGCTGTATTCATCTTGGACGTGCTCATGGTTTTTATGTATTTTGCTTCACTTCAGAATGTGCTGCAGTTAATAACTACTAAGAAGTTTTGTATGTACTTAATTGAAAGACTGTTTACCAGCAGGAAATCTCACGTTAAGGCTCTTAGGCAATAATTGTCATGTCTGTGCTTTGTAAAGCACTGGGCACAATACATTTATGTGCCAACATAGTGCTGATGAAGAAAACCAAGAGCTTTTCTGTGCTGCTTGATCTCCTGTATCTTTGTCCATTGCAGCATCTGACAGAAGGACAAGGTGGTTTGGTCACAAGTCTGCTGGGTCTCTGGAATGAATACAGTCTATGCCCAGCAGAATTAACTGCCTCCAAAGCACTCACCCCTGGGGCAATCCTCTGGTTTTCATTTCTTAGCCTCTAGCTAGCAGTCTGCATTTCTCTCCAGTCCAAAGCATCACTGGGATGGCAGACTGTCTCTCCAACCTCTGCTAGGTCCTTTCTTCTGTACCAAGGAATTCTGTGGAGCTTTGCCAGCATGTTTCACTGCTGCCTTGTGTGTTCCTCTGCTGCTGCATGCCTGGCAGCTGGGAGGGATGCCATGTCAATCTCTCTTTCTGTTCAGATTCTGTGTATATCAGGTCAAAGCTTTTGATGAAAATGAGCCCTGAACACCTCAGAGAGAAGTTGAGGTGGCAATAGCTGCAAAATTGTCTATTAGTTTCAGCTGTCTGCAAAGCTGATTGCCCCCAGTCACTTGTCACAGCTGAGTGGTAACTGAATACAGGTGATGGCAATTTAAATGCCAGAATCCTGCCTGTCCTGTGGAGATAGTAGTATTGCTGTCTACATCTGATGCTGCCAGCATTGGCTCCTGCATCTCTAAAAACTGCATTTATTCAGAAGTCTGAATTACTCATTTCCTAAAGGCTTATGACAAAGCCAGCAGCTGTTTGGACCATTGAGGAGTTGAACAAAGACCTCAGAAACCTCCAGAAGCAGACCAGAGAGACCAAGTACAGCAGCATGATGAAGCTCCTCCGCCTGGCTCTCAGTGGGCAGCAGGTAAAAAAACAATTCTGGTGCTGGGGCCTTCCGGTTCTGTGTGTGGTTTTTAAGTAGCTGTCTTCCTGCACTATCAAGATAGCAGTATTTGGGCTGGACTTATTAGAAGAATTTATGTCAGTTGCTGTTAGGAGTGAAAGTACTGACACAAAACAGGTCTGGAAGAAAGGGCTGTTATGACAATTCCAGAAAGGCCTTTTTAAGGCATGGATATGCTGCTTGCAAACATGAAGTTAGCAAAACTTCTAGACCAGCTATAGAGGGCGTTTGCAGCCTTGTGAGTTTAATGCTAATGAGGATCTTGAGTGCAGTGCTCTGCATTCATCTGCTGTACAAAGTTCAAACCCAAGTTTTACAGGAGGCGTTCTTCACAGCCTGCTTCTGGCTTAAGCTGTGGGGTTGTTGTTTTGTTCAGCTTGACTGTTTTACTTCAGGAATAAAGATATAAGTCTTGCTTTGAGATTGCTTTAAAAAAAAAAAACAACAACCCTGCCCTTGGTCTAACAGCAATCTGATAGCTTGTCGCTTCATCACTTCCTGCCTGGTGGTACGGACTTTTGTTCTGGAAAGTGTAAGTTTCCATTCGTACAAAGATTTCTTCTGTGCTTTCAGCATGGACCGAGCGTCGCTGAGATGATGGTGACATTGGGCCCCAGAGAAGTGTGTGGAAGGATACGCAAAGTGCTGTCCAGCTAATGTGAGACCCACAGCATGGACAGCCAGCGTGGGTCCAGGAGGTGTGGGTACCACCTGTCATCTTCCAAAGCCGGACTTCTTGGTGACAGCGTGATTGTCTCTGATCAGATGTGCTGGGCTTTGGGCCACGCGGGTGTCTGTGTGTCTGTACACTCAGCATGAGGCAGTCTGTATGGGAGAGGAGCTGCATACAGAGAGGTCTGTCCTTGTACTGTCACCCTGTGGAAACAGCCAAGTGTTCTGGCTGGAATCCAGTGACTTCTATCAGCAGTTCAGTGCCTACAGATGGAAGGCAGTGCTGAGCCAGCTGCCCACCTTGCTCTGGGCACTGCCCTGCAGCTGGAGGAGCCCGGCCAGCACCAGAGCAGTGTTGGAGGGGTGTGGGGGGGTGAGCAGCTGCTACCTGCTGCTGTGGATAAAGGACTTTAAACTCACTGAACTGTGTGCGTGGTTCAGCTGAAATGTGGAACTCTCCCTATTGGAGTGCTGACCTTTAAGTGTTAAATCGCTCTGGTGACAGCCGTCACCAAAACCACCTTTCTGCGTGCTGTCGGTGCGGGGTGCGGGGCGCGGCCGGCGCTGCGAGGAGCGCTTCCTGGGCGGCCCCGGGAGCGGGCGGGGCGGCGGAGCGGGACGCAGCGGGAGCCCATGGCCGGCTCGGAGCGGCTGCAGCGGTGGCTGAGTGAGTGCGGTGGGGAGGGGGCGCGGGCAGCGCTGCGGCCGCCCTGTGCCCGAGGGCGGGCGGGGAGCTGCTGGAGCGGCGGGGCGGGGGCTGCGGGCGCGGCGGGCCGGGCTGGGAGCGTGCCGCGGCTCCGCGCTGCAGGGGCTGAGCGCTCCGCTCCCACCTTGGGCTCTTGAGACGGGGCTCGGCGCTGCGTTTTTACGCAGATGTCGGTGATGATCGCTTCCTGCCCGTCGCTCGCCTTCCATTTCTGCCTTTCACGAAAAGGCCCCGAGCGGAGCGGCCGGTGCTGAGCCCCTCCCCGTCTGTGCCTCGCGATCTCACGCAGAAACCTTTTCTTTCTTCCCCCGCGTAAGACGAAGCCACCGACCCGGGTGTCGCCGAGGAGAATTGGGAATGCATCCAGCAGTTCTGCGCGCAGCTGAACGCGGACGCGGAGGGGTAAGGAGAGCGGCGGCCCTGCTCAGCCCGCAGCCCTGCCCGCAGCGAAGCGCTCGGGTCGGCCGATGGCTCTTCCCCGCAGGGGCACCGTTAGCAGCGCTGGGTTCTCTGGGGATCTCGAGCGCTGACTGACCTGCTTCTGTTGCTCCCCAGCCCACCGCTGGCAGCGCGGCTGCTGGCGCACAAGATACAGTCGCCCCAGGAGGTGGAAGCTCTCCATGCGCTGACAGTAAGTGCTCTCGACCACGTGCGAGGAGAGGCAGCGATGATCGCAATCTGCGGGGTTGGGGCAGTGACTGCTGCCACTTCTTTTTCCTCCTGATGTGCCCCCGTTTCTTTTTTCCGTGGATGTATACCCCGCTTTTGGTTACACAATGAATGGAGAAACCGGGGAATCGCAGAGGGAGTGAATTCTTTGGCTCCTTTCTGTGGCATTCTGCTGTGGATCCCGGTTCCAGCTGTCACGTCTGTGCTATTGCCTCTGAGTCAGCAGCTCCAGAAGTTGTTAATGAAGGGGAGGACAGCACAGTGATCTTCAGCACCTTTCTTGAGGGGGTTGGATGAAGAAAAGACACTTTTGCTGTGCAACCTGTGTGCACGCTGTGCTGGAAAGGCCTTAAATGTAACATTGTAGTAACAAAGTCTTCATGAATTCCTTAAGCTGTGTGGGTACAGCTCTGTTTTCTGACTGGCTCCTTTTCTGCAGGTGCTGGAGACATGTGTGAATAACTGCGGTGAGAAATTTCACAATGAAATAGCAAAGTTCCGGTTTCTGAATGAGCTGATTAAAGTGCTGTCCCCAAAGGTGGGTGGCTGTGGCTGCCCAGCACATGGTGAAGGGGTGTGCTGTGTGTTTCAGCCCGGTTGGAAAAGCTTAGAATGAATGTCATGTAGGAGTAGAGCAGAATTTCTGTTCTGCGCCTCTGAGCATAAGGAGTGGATGTGAAGAAAGTAATGATTGTAACTCCTGTCCTCACTGCTTCCTTACATGGAAGGTAGCCAAGTTTGGGCCCTGCTCATGGGGGCAGGGTCAGCCTGAATAAAGCACAGGGCTGTTTTCATTAAAAGAGCTACAAAGCAGCTTTTGGTTTCAGATGTAGTAACTGATCAGGGAGCCTTTGAACTGGTTTCGTGTTGATTGTCAAATAATATTAATGACATTGGCACACATGCAATAGCATTGCTTTTATTTACAGCCAATGCTGTGCACACTGTTTCATGTATTGCAAGAAACACAGCTGACAGCACTGTGTGCGTTGGGAGTCTGTTTACTGTTTGAGCTCTGCACGCAAGCAACTTGGGGCCAGACCTGTATGCAATACATGGTGCAAACTCTTCAGTTTTGATCTATTTTTCTTTTTTTGTTGTTCTTCCCCAGTACTATGGAACGTGGTCTTCGGAAAAAGTCAAGTCCAGAGTGACAGAAATAATATTCAGTTGGACAGTTTGGTTTCCTCAGGAAGTTAAAATCCGGGATGCTTATCAGATGTTGAAGAAACAAGGTTCAGTTCTGTTATTTCAGTTTCCTTTTTAACTTTGAAGTCACGTGGCTTCAGCCCACACTTCTCAGTCCTCTTTGCTTTTGTGACTCAGCTGTTTCTGTAAGGCATTCTGTGTGAGGGAGAAAGGACAAAGGCTGCTTCCAAAGGCTGCTGGGCTGCTCAGGGATGCCCATAACTGTGTAAAGAGATTTAACCAACCATGGTTGTATTGAGCCATTCCAGCCTTGTGGCCACTGTTCTCACAATGCTCACCTCTGGGTGTGTGGTGAAAAGGTACAGAGCACATTCAGGCTCTCTTTTTGGGATGCTGTTCTGTGCAATGCTGGGCACAGGTGCGCAGCTGGGTGCAGGACCAGCATGCTGTTGAGCATTGTGTTGTGGCAGCTCAGGCACTGCTGAAGCAATGCTGTTTATCATTCCAGGGATTGTAAAAGAAGACCCCAAATTGCCAGAAGACAAAATCTTACCTCCCCCTTCTCCAAGACCTCAGAACTCCATCTTTGACACCGATGAAGAGAAATCCAAGGTAAACCCCAAGGCTTTCCTCCCTGCTCCCCCTATGATTTTTACTGCTGAGAGCGCATGCAGATATATGCTGTGCTGCTTCAGAACAATGCTGATGCTTCTGCTGAACAACAAGTGAAGAATTCTGTGATATTTCATCAGAAAGCATTGCTTGGTCAAAAGTGAAACACTTTTACAGAAATAGTTGGTTTCTCTTTGCATTTCAGTAGGAAGGCCCCTCTGGGCCCTGCAGCAGTTCTGCTGCCCCATGCTGTGTTGCTGCACTGCTCTGTGCTGTCCTGGGCTTGGCCATCTTCCCCCCTTTTTCTCATGCTCCTGATGCCAGAAAGTCATTGTTCTCAACTGTCTGCACTGAGCTGCTGACAGTGGGTATCCCTGAGTACTGCTCTGTTGGGGGGTGTACCTGTGGGGCATACTCAACACGGTGGCTGGAGAATGCTGCTGATTGCTGCCCATGGTTTCCCTTCACAGCTCCTAGCAAGACTGTTGAAGAGCAGCCATGCTGAGGACCTGCAGGCTGCCAACCGGTTGATCAAGAGCATGATCAAGGAGGTGGGTATCTGTGAGAGCCATAGCCCCTCCGGACAGAAGGAGGGATGGTAGGGGACCTGGCAGTTCTGTCTGTGACTGTGGGTTCTATATATGACATCCAGAATGTCTGCCACCATCCTGGCATTAAAGGGAGCACCAGGGGTGGTAATGGGAACCGTACTCTAACATCAGACTCAGATGAACTATTCGGGTTCCTAGGTGGGAAAGGGCTACACTTGTAGGGAACTGCCTTTCTCCTGTAGGCACTGTGTCTGTCTGGTTCTCATTTCCCATCTGAAAGGTCAGCCTGCTTCTGTTTTTAAAAACAAAACGAAACAAAAAACCTTATTGCAGTCATCGAGTGCCCTTCTGTGTGGCAGAAGCCATCAATTCCCAGCTCTAATTTTGAAGGCTTCTTTATGCCTGTGGTGTAATGCATCCCTGTACACCAGCACAGGCTGCCCAGTGCTATGAGAAGGACAGGAGGCGTACTGCCTCCTTTCTCAATACCAATGGATGGCACAGCACTGATACTGGAGCTTCTCTGTGGATTTTGTGCCATACTTTGTATCCAGTGACATTTATAGGAAACTGCCCTGCACCAAGAGGGATCCAGAGTGACCAAAACAAGCATGTTCTCTGGCTGTGTTAGCCAAGTCATCTACTTTTATTTCATTTTTCAAAGGAACAAGAAAAGTCAGCTAAGGTGTCCAGAAGAGTGAATACAATCAGTGAAGTTTCTGAAAACGTTAAACGAATGGATGAATTGCTGGAAGGTTATAAGAGACAGGAATTACCCAAATCTGACCATGAAACGCTCCAGGTAGGTGTTCCTTTTTCCTTCATGAGAGGTTCTTTTGGCTGTGGCTGGGAGGGCCTGGAACAACAGGATTCAACTGGCAGCAAGCTGCAGTTCATTTCTGCAAGGGAAGAACATTACCACAGCAGGAATAACTTCCAGTGTGGTGAATGACAGTCCCTCTCATCTGAGTAACAAAGTTGAAATGGATCTTGCTGTGCCAGTTCTAATTTCTGTTCAGGTCAGCTGCTCTTCTTGTGATATCTTATGGGGAAGTGATTCTTCCTCCAGCAGTGGAGTAACGCATGGGAATTCCCTTAGCCCAGTTGTGGTTAGATGGGCATGAGGAGGTGTGATCAGGGAAGCTCAAAACTATTGGATCTTTGACCTGTATTCTGGTTGCTGTGATTCCCTTTTTCTGGATCAGAATTCATTGGTCTGCTTCAAAACTACTGACCACTGAATTTTTCTAATTTTTGTAGGGAAGTACTTGTATGTGACTGAGAGTTTGGAGTTAGCTTCATTTGGGAGGGCTGTGGCTGTAGGAGGTGATAAAGACTGTACTATAGATGAAAGAAAAAAATGGCTTCCGCTGTGCCTACTCACTTCCAAAATACTGAGAAGAGAGCCATGATGGGCTTTGTCTTTTCTGATGGTATTAGAAACTGATGGTCACTTTTCTGACTACTGTGATTTATCCATTTGCTTCTGGATAGTTTTTAATTGGAAAATTTTACACTGACTCATCTTACACCTGTATGCATTGAGGAGATGTGATTGCTGAACAGGTACCAGCAACAGCACTTTGCTCAGTGCCTGTGCTTACAGGTCACTGTGTTGTAAGAGTGCAGGAGCACGCAGCACTGATACCCTGGACCAAAGCAGAACGTGCAGCTGCTTGTTCCAGAGGTAGCATCACTTACAGGTGTTCACAGGAACATACGGAAGTGTGAGAGTGTTGAGGATCTTCTGAGCAATGACATGAAATGGTTCTTTCCCCAGAGCCTATTCCAGCGCTGTGAGAAGCTCAGACCGCTGCTGTTCCGCCTGGCCAGTGAGACAGTTGATGATGATGAGGCTTTAGGTAAGAGCCAATGCTGCCCTTGGAACCCTTTGCATTTGTGTTTATGTTATCATTTAAGTTCATTTCCAAAGTGAAGTACTCCTTTCCTTGAAGGAATGCTTACACATGTGCTACCCAAGATTTCTGCTTGGAATGATAAACTGTGTTTGGGAAGTGGCACAAAATTACTCCTCCCCAGAGGAGCTATCAATTTTCACTTGGAGCCCAGAGTTAAATAACAAATCCAGTTTCTTCCATCAAAGGTGGTCTCTCTTCTTTTCCAGCTGAGCTGCTGCAGGCCAACGACAAGCTCACGCAGGTGCTGGGACGGTACAGGCAGACTGTAGGCAGTCACGAGGATGGTGGGGGAGGCTGTTCAGCCAGCAGCTCCTCTGATGCACCAGGTAAAGAACTCCACAGCATTCCATGACAGCTCTGCCTCCTGCATTTAATGGGTGAGGGAATCTGAAAGGGAACTGCTTCTCAGAGGACAGACGTGGGCAAAACCCTTCAGCACATGAAAACTTTTACATAGCTATTTTCTTTTACGTGTGGTTGAATGACAATGTTCCTGGAGCTCTTCAGCTGAGTCCTTTAGCATGTGCCTGTAGTTCCATGTGCCCTGCTGCTTTCAGATCTCTCTGTAACTCTTCCTGTTCTTTCCAAAGCACATCGGACGCCCCCGAGGCGCGTGAAGAGCTATACACTGATCGACTTCTCTGAGCTGGAGGCCATGGCCCAGGCTCCTGCAGACCAGTTTTCAGACATCCCCTCTGCCTCGCGACACAGCAGCACCACCTCTGCTTGTCTGCTGGAGGAGGAGCTGAAATCATTAGGTTTGTACATACAGTTCACTACAGCCTTAGCCTTGTTACTGGGGTTTGTGATACTTCATAAATACAGAATTTTGACTTCAGTGCTCATCTTAAAAGAAAGCAGGCCCTTCAGCTAGGGGAGGTTTTTAGGAGAATAGTTGCTTTAATGGTGTTAAAGGCAAACTGCTGTTAGACAATGAGGGAAGAATCTGTGGGGAAAACAGCTGTTTTCTGTAATTGATCTGTGCCTTTGGGTATCTTTCTTAGATCTCAGTGACTCTCTGGTTTTACAGAAGCCGCCGCCTGACCTTGGCTTATCAGAGGTGAGTGATCCTCAGCTACGAAGTCCATAAGACACAAAGGGCAAACATCAGATAGGATTCTTGATCTCCCATCTTTCTCCTGCAGCCTATTTTATCTTTTTTTTACACTCCTCTATTCTGAAGGGAAACCTCCTGCAGTGCAATGAATATACGGGTTGCAGTTTGCAAAACCAGATTACTCAAATTTATTTCTACTTTAATTAACCTTATGTTAATTTAAAAAAAATATATATATATATATATATTTAGTGGAACAGGTTTTATTTATTTATTTTCCTGGTGATCTGCAGCATGAACCAGAAGTGCCTCTTTTCCAGGCTGCTGTGCACAATGGATGTAGTAAAAATGTAAGTGCTTTTGAACCACTGGAATTGGAGGAAAGCTGGGGAGGCAGCTGCTCAGAGAAGAATGAATTTTGGAGCCTCGATCAGCTCTCTCCACCTCCCAGGACCAAGATGTTATCCCCGTAAGTGAGCTCTACACAATACAGTCTGACTTTGGAGAGGAGAAATACTATTTTTACAGCAGTGAGGTTTGGAAAAACCTTTTAGCTACAACTGGGTAATGATGGCAAGCTGTGCATC
This sequence comes from Tympanuchus pallidicinctus, assembly GCF_026119805.1. Taxonomy (NCBI): domain Eukaryota; kingdom Metazoa; phylum Chordata; class Aves; order Galliformes; family Phasianidae; genus Tympanuchus; species Tympanuchus pallidicinctus. The sequence goes on along the minus strand of NW_026294699.1, from coordinate 8,287,873 downwards.
CGTGCACTGGCTCTTAAAGCAGCAGCTGTGCACCTATTAATTCTAACTCTAAACAATTGTACACCTGGGCCTTCACAGGGTCAGAAACTTGGTGGAACAAATCCAATGGCTTAGCAACAAGGTGTTCTTGAGCTAAAGGAACAAAAACATCCAAGTCAGATCTCTTTTCTTCAGCTTTTTTTCAGGCTTTGACAAGATAGTTTCCTGGCATTCATTAGAAGCCTAACAGATTTATCATCTACAGGTCTTCAGAGCAGGTGACCATTATCATAAGCTTATCCAACTTATCCAATCTGCCAGAATGTAGGCCAAGAAGTGTTTCTGGAGATTCCTAGCCTTTTGCATTAACTCTGAACTAGAACTTTAATCTCACTGACAGAGCTCCAGAGAGCCTGCATAACAGTTTCATGACAGTAACAGGAACAAGTCTCTGCCTTAGTGAATGCTGAAACAGCAGTGTCTTCCATACAAAATAGAGACTATTTTCAAACTTCCTAGGAAATCAGAGTAAGCTTGTACTTTGTACCTAAAAGGGATGAGGGATTGGGAACACAAACACAGACTCAGCAGAGGATGGTATATACCATGTACTCTCCCCAGTTAATATAAGCTCTCTACATGCTTTTCTTTCCAGGGATTTATCACCAATGAAATTGCCCTTTCCAGATCTTCCAAATAGCTCAATGGCAGATCCTTCATTCTCCAGCCTAGGCTACGAGCTGAAGCCTGCTGCCTCTTTGCATCCAGCTTCCAATGATGCTTCTCTAGCAAACCTTTTTGTCCCTTTAATTTCAATTACACTGAGTAAGTGCAATGATTTCTGTGCCCCAGCTCTGCTTAATAGAGCTCTTCTGTGATTTTTGCAGGGGAGCAAGCAAGCCAAAGTAGCTTCATGCTGTGAGGGTCAGCTGGAGAAAACTGGCTGTTCTATGAAGGATTTAATGTATCTGAGAATCTGAGCAAGAGCTGGGAATGATGCCATGGCAATGTCCTATTCAGTAGTCAGAAGTTTCATGCCCTGGCTAATCTTTTTAGTGTGCTCCTAAACTCTTTGATTCTGGCATCTTCTGTGAAGCTTCAAGCAGTGCTTCTCCAGAGGCTTAAAAGATACTTACAGGTCCTAAGGCGGAACTGTCTTCTGACTTCAGTCTCTGAAGTTAAGGACTTAGCAGATTCTGGAAAGGCTGAATGGTGATGGCCAGCTGTGGATTTATCCCTGGTAATAAGAGGCTAAGTCCTGTAAGTTGCTGAAGTGTTATATTTTTGCTTTTCCCATTGTTTTGGATTTGTAGGTCATCTCTTTAACTGACAGTTAAAATCTCAGTGGCTAGTCACCTCATATCTCATGACATGTAGATTCCTCTCTGTACTTTGGAGGTGAAATGTAAATCACAGGCCAGCATTGTCCACTGCTTGGCCTACGAGTTTGCTAGAGCAAGTAAAAGTTTGTATGAATTTTTCCTTTTTGCTGTTCTTAGCCTACCTTCACTGTTCTGCACTCAGAAGAGCGGGGAAATCCATGCTCTGTTTCTTATTTTCCTTTTGTTTCCGGCAGGTAGTATCTGTCCACTTACAGTGTATGACAGAGATGGCTTCAAAGCTATGCTCCACTTCTCCAGAGACCCAGCTCCTGGCCGACCAGATGTGCTGGTGATGGTTCTCTCCATGCTGAGCACCTCAGCTCAGCCAATTAAGGACATTGTGTTTCAGGCTGCAGTCCCAAAGGTAAGAAGCCTACGATGAATAAAATGGAGTGGGGCTGCTCAAAAATGGAGGTTTGCCTTTTCATCCTTAGAATTTTTCTTTGTATATTAAAAATTGCATGGCTCATTTTCCCAAACTGCACAGGTAGTACCTGTGGCTCAGGTGCCTGTTTCACAGAGTAGATCCCTGGCCTTGCAAGAAAGAAGCAAAGCTCCAGACACACTGCTTTAACCTCCTAATAAGATACTCATTGTACCTGTGTACATGCAGCATAGAGTTGCCTATTTAGGAATGTCCTCCTTCAGGTGGAGGTTGACTTGTCTACTAAATTGCGGAGCTGCTTAGTACTCCCAGCTCTCTTTCACTGTGGACCAAAAGATTTCCTTTTGCTTTCTTTTTCAGACCATGAAAATAAAGTTGCAACCAGCATCCGGTTCTGAGCTCCCAGCCTTCAGCCCGCTGCTTCCCCCAGCAGTGGTGTCTCAGGTCCTGCTGCTTGCCAATCCACACAAAGTATGTGGCAGTGGTTCTGCGGTGGGTCACTGAATGTGGCCATAATGTATTTGTGTGAAGGGCACAGGTAGTGCTGTCTGCAAGGAGATGTGTGGGAGGGATGCAGTGGGTTGTGATGGAGGACATTTTTTCCTCTGCAACAGCTTTTCAGGATTGAATGTGCCATGACTGCAGTGGGCTGCGCAGTTGTGCTTGTCTGCCTGCTGGGATGACACCTGGGAGACCCTGCAGCTATCAGCAGCGAATGGCACGACCATGTGTGTCACCTTTGTTGTACTCATGAATATTTATGGGCCACAAGAACAATGTTGGGATTCTTCCCATCACTGAGGGGGGTGTCTAGGCCTGGATTTCCAAGCGTGTGGGGGCTGGGCAGAGACCTGCACGGCTCTTGCATTACTATCTTGGCCCTGCAGAGGCCTTCCAGAGGGTGATTCAGTGCAGCAGGGCTGTGAGGGATGGGATGGAAGGAGGCCCACGAGGCTGCAGCTGTGACACGCGCCTCTCTGCTTTCTTCTTTCCCAGGATCCCGTCCGTTTAAAGTACAAGCTGGCGTTCAGGCACGGCGAGCAGCCCGTCAGCGAAGTGGGAGAGGTGACCGGCTTCCCATGAGCGGAGCTGTGGGGCGGCTGAACGCCCGGACGTCGCGGTTCGCCTCGGGGGAGGCGGGGCGCTCAGCACCGTGCCGCTGTCCGCACGCCGGCCCTGCCGTTGCGGAGCCCGCGCCGCGCAGCCTTGCCTCTGCTTCCGCACCGACGTTCCCTCCCGTGTTCGGGGCCGATTTTCCTTCTTTCCGTGCGCGCTGGAGGAGCGGGCCTGGCTTTAAGGCCGAGCGCGCTGCGTGGCTGCATAAAAACAAGCTGTTGGCGGACCCGGCATGGCCTCGTGTTTATTTATCGGCGCTCCAGAGGCGGAGCGAGCGGACGGCGCCGTTCCGGGCGGAGCGCCGTGCTGGACGGCCCGGATCCGCCCCGGGGAGGGCCGGCGGTGCCGCGTCGCGGGGCGGGGCGGGGCGCGCTGCCTGCTGGGCCCGGTGCGGAATCATGGATATCTCTCGCTTTATGGCCGATGACTTCGAGGTGAAGAGCTGGGTGAACGCGGCCTTCAGGGCCGGACAGCAGGACGCGGCCGGACAGACGGACGCTCACGCCTCCACCCTGGTGATGAAACTGCAGGTGTTCATCCAGGAGGTCAACAACGTGGTGGAAGGTGACGGGCGGGCGGCGGGGACGTGGCTGCGGGTGTGTGGGAGGGGCGTCGGCTCCTTTCGGCTCTCAGCCCCGCGCCGCTGTGCCGTTCTGTCCCGCAGAAGCCAGCCAGCAGGCCCTGCACAGCATGCCCAGGGTGCTGCGCGAGGTGGAGGCCCTGCGGCAGGAGGCGGCCTTCCTGCGGGAGCAGATGGTGCTGGTCAAGGAGGACATCAGGAGGTTTGAGGAGGACACGGCGCAGTCGATGCAGGTGGGCTCCTGCCTTACTGAGTGACTACAGCAGGGCGTGGAGTCCAGCGTTCACAGAGCTGTTTGTTCTGACCGGTTCAATGAGCTAAAGATGCATGAAACGGCTTCTTTTAGTATTAATGGGAGAAAGGCTTGCACCAGCAACGCAGCCTGCATGTTGTAGAATTATCTGAGTTGGAAAGGTTCTCTAAAGGCCATCTGGTTCCACTCCCTGCACTGAGCAGGGACACCCACAGCTCCATCAGTGCTCAGAACCCCATCCAGCCTGACCGCGGCTGTGTGCAGGGATGGGGCACTGCCTCACCACTCTCACTGTAAAGCGCTTCTTCCTCGTACCCCATCTAAATCGTTCCTGTTTCAATTTGAAACTGTTTCCCCTCATTGCAACAGACCTTGCTGAAGAATCTGTCCTCTTATAGTCCCCATTTATATACCGAAAGACAGCTGTCAGGTCTCCCTGGAGTGTTTCTTTCTCCAGCTCTTCCAGCCTGTCCTTATATTCATCTTTTAACCTGTTTTCATGTCTGTGTCATTACGGACAGCCAAACAGTTTCATCTGCTACTGTTATCAGTTGTAACACTGATGGCCCAGAGTTCTCCCTGCTGATAACAGGGTACCCAGCATCAGGCCAAGTTGCTGCAGAAGTATAAATCAAGGATTTGAGTGAACCTTTGGTAGTTTGGCTTTGGGAAGTTACTTTAATATTGCCATCTGTTTTAGCTAACTCCTGTCTCCTTGTAACAGCTGTGATCAATTCACCCAGTTTTAAAATCCCAACTAAAAATAACTCCCATACTATAAGCAGCTATGGCAGTTATCTTTTGTATCAACAGGCAGTGTACTTTTTTGATTATTATTACTTTCTAGGTCCTGGTAGAGATTGACCGAGTGAAATCTAGAATGCAGTTGGCTGCCGAGTCTCTCCAGGAAGCAGACAAATGGACTACATTAAGTGCAGATATCGAAGAGACCCTTAAAACACAGGTAGAGGCCACAAGGTTATTTTGGTCTTTGGCCCTTCAGGTTTCTAAGAAAACTGTCTTTAAAAGCAGATTGTTGAAGTGATGCTAAGAAGTCATTATGAAACAGGTATTAATGCTTTGTAATGTCATGTTCAATAAGCTGGTTTTCCTCTCCTGGTGGCAGGATGTATCTGCAATTTCAGCCAAGCTAACAAGTATGCAGAGCAGCTTGGCTATGCTTGTGGATACCCCGGATTACTCTGAGAAGTGTGTGCATCTTGAGGCTCTGAAGAACCGCCTGGAGGCCATGGCCAGCCCACAGATTGTGGCTGCTTTTAACTCTCAGTCTGTAGGTCAGTGAGGCTTGATGTCATTTGCTATAAATACAGAGTTTTTATTCAAGAAGTAAAATATTTGGGTAAGGAGATATGTGTGTCCTAAAGGCCCCTGGGTGTGGATTGTGTGCTTTTTGTGGTGCAGCCAGTTGCCAGCTCCTCTGAAGGTAATATGTATCACCAGAGAGCTGGTATTCTCTGACTTTCCTATCTGCAAAGCACTTAAATGACTTTGTGTTCCAGTGCGTCTCCTCTCTGGGTCCTTTTCAGAAAAGAAAGATCTTATTACTAGCTTCTCTAACCCCGTAAGCATTTTCTGGAGAGAGCTGTAGTCATCATTACTGTGGTACAAAACAGACTTGTAAAGAACTTGAGTTTAAAGGCTTTGTATAAGAGGCTGTGTGCTCAGTCAGTTTTCAAACTGCTATTTTAGATAGCAGTTTGAAGAGCAGTGGAAGCAAAATGGAGGACTTACAGGTGTCTTTCAGTTTTGTAGATAGCATCTTTTTTTTTTTTTTCCTGGAAAATGATTTCCTTCTAAGAATTGTTCTGTCCATCTTCTGCTGGAAGCTTTTGCTTGTTATGACATTAAATAAATTAATTGTAAGTCTGCTGCATGTTCTCATGTGAAAGGGGATTTTAGGCAGTTTTTCTTCTATTTGAAAAGATGAGCAAACAGATGATTAAAGTGTGTCCCTCTTCATTTGCCATTGTGCATTTTCACTTAAGAGAAGATTTCTCTTGCTCTGGGGATGTGATCTTTTGTAGGTGTGATGTTTCATCATTGCTTGGAGATCGTTAACTGCCCATTTATTTTTTGTTTTGTTTTAATTAGATCAGGCAAAGATGTTTGTGAAGGTCTTCGCTGAAATTGATCGAATGCCTCAGCTTCTTGCTTATTATTATAAGTGTCACAAAGTAAGTATTTGGATAGTGATGTGGAGAAACGAAAACTTGAATGCTTGCTTGGCTTAGGCTGTAGGGGGAGCTGTTACATCACATTACCTGCTTTGTTCGAAGACGATGGAACCTCTTGGCTCTTAACAACTTTGGTCACTCCTCGTGTTTTGCAAGTAATCCTCCATTGAGGGCTTTGTGTTTCTGTTTTTAAATAAGGATAGGATATGTGCGTTCCGCTTGAGTTATCTGTGTGACCTGTAGTTGTTCTTGCTTTGCTTTTCTTGGAGGTGACAATGTCAGTAGTAACTTTATTGCTGCAACCTGCCAGCTGCTGACTTCTGTAAACTCTTTTCAGGTAAGATTAAAACTTGGAATTCCAGACAGTTCTGTAGCCATAACCTGATCCTCAGCAGTTCTCTCATGACTGTGACTTTTGAGGATTAAGTTCAAGGCTAGGGCTTGCCAGGTATTTCAACTATTGTGTGGGGGTATCGGTTACAGTCTCATTTTATGAGTCAAATACCAATGTTAATTAAAACTTTGAATCAGCTAAGAAGCCTCCAACTTCATGCTGAAAGTTGGTTCCTTCTGTGGTGCTGAATTATGGCAAAGCGTTATGTTAAAATCTGGAGATTCAGGGTGGGTGGTGTTTAGCAGAAGAGCTTTGCTTGAGAAGATCTTGGTTTGCAGTAACAAAATCTAGATCTGTGAGCTGTTGGTTCTCCTCTCAGAATGGTTCTTGTTACCCCTGCAGGTGCAGCTGGTGGCAGTGTGGCAGGATCTTTGCCAGAGTGACTTAAGCTTGAATCGGCAGCTGACTGAACTGTATGACACACTGCTTGGGACCTGGCACTCACAACTTCAGTGGGCAACACAGGTGCAGTCACTCTTTTAATGCTGGTGGGAGAGGTGGTGTGGGAAACGATAAGAATGACCACACTCTTCATCCTCATAAAGCTCAGAGTAATTCATCAGTATTCACTCCTTCAGTTATCCTGTATCCTATCAGTGTAAGACAGGGCTTGCAACCTTCAGTCTTGTCTGACTCTTGAGACAAGATCTGATTTCTGGTATCCTACCAACAGCAAGGTTGCTGTGTTATTGACATTAAAGCTGCTCTATCACTTTCATCTGTATCTTAAGTTAAATCTAATTTGTTGGTGTTGCAAATGTGTTCTGCTGCGTGATGGTTAAAATACCCCAACTGATTTATCCTAGAGGAAACCCTCAAGGTCATACTGGAGCGATTTGTGTCACTTGGAATAAGATATTGGGGGGGCTTCTGCTATCACCCTTTGAAGTTTTTCCTGATGAGAATAATGTGAGATCCCCAAAAGTTGTTGTCTTTCTTCAGTTAAATGAAGGAACGTGTTCATATTGTCAAGCCTGTAAGAGTTTTTCATCCATGAAGGGTAGGAGATTCTTATCTTCATGTTACAAAGTTTGCTCCCAAGTGCTCAGCCTCGTCCTGCACAGGAGCTCAGTGTTTTCTTGTGATGTATTTTTTTCTGCCAAATGATTTGATTGAAGTATGGGTCAGATGTTTTCTTACATGTTAGCAGATATTTTTTAAACTGGGGATTGAAAGAGAGAAATGGCACACAGCACAAGGTTTGTGTCATTTACACTGTGTGCTTCTGCTTTGTGAAGAACTGTTGGACTTCTTTCCTGCTTCTTATGTTTTTATGGTGGCCTTGCTGCAAGTGACTGCTGGTGATCCCAGCTTTCAGAGCAACTGAGAGAATATCTGGCAAGAGTCACAGTGAAAGGCTGTAATGCATGTTATATTACTAGAGTTGAAGGTGGTGCATGTAAATAAAAGTTTCCAGCTGATTACAGTCTTACTAGCCTTTTCAGTGCTGACTTCTTATCTGACCACCAATTTGGCTCCTGACATAGTACTACTGCTTCCTAGCTTACCCACATGTGTATTTTTTTCAACACACGTGTGTAAACTGAGTGTACTGTTTTCAAACGCCGTTCTCTGCCAGCTGATTATTCCAGTGACTACAACTGCCTGAGTTCTGCTGAATTCAGTTTTTGACAAACCATCTTCTGCTGCATTCAAAGTACAGTTTCAATAATAAAGTACCTGTAGACTTGGGTTTCAGTAGCAGCTGGCCTGCATGCTAGGTCAGTGAGATTCCTGCTGTCTTAGCAGACCTTCTTTGCGTTTTTACCATTGGTGGGGTTTTATTCGGTTTGTTTTGTTTGGTTGGAATTATGTCAGTTGAGGCATCTGCAGTCTGTTAGTTCACAAAATGCCATCTTCTCGATCTGTATATCACTGTCTGTCACCAACTGATAGTTCTTTTTAAGCTATGCACTTCAGTCCTATTTTGGGGATACGTTTCACGTTTCTCACGTTTCTGTGATATTTAGAAAGTTCTTTGGTAGTGTCTGGTAATGCGGTCAGTGAGGGCTAAATAGCATTCAGTTCTCCTGTGCCTGATTCTTTCCAGCAGTCCAGATCCCTGCTGATTTCTTTCCTAGCTTTCTACTTCCTGGCTTCAGCATCCTCTGTCTGCTGACAGCATCTGCACACTCATTTGCTCTGCTGCTTTTGCCCCTTTGCTTCAGGAGGAAGGAAGACAGCCTCAGCCATGCTGAGATACGGCGCTGTTGGTGCGAGGGCAGCTCCTGCTGGTGGGCAGCAGCCTATGTTTGGGGTGAGGAGAGAAGATAGCTCTCAGCTGACAGAACCCACTCGGTTTGGAGTAGGACAGTGTGTCAGTGTCTTTGCATAGACGGTGATGTGCGGTTTGTACACTGCAGGGCTCTGTCTGGAAGCTGTTTGCTGCTCTCTGCTGCCTGTTGTGTTCCTCTGTGATAATGTGCTTTTGCTAATAGCTTTTCTGTTACCGCAGGTTTTCAAGAAACCACACGAAATTGTGACTGTGTTGCTGATTCAAACTCTAGGAGCGTTGGTGCCATCCATCCCTGTCTGCCTCAGCACGGCCATGGAGAGAACGGGCCAGGAAACCAAGCTAAGCAAACTGCTGGAGCTCTATGATGCCACTGTCCACTTTGCAAAAGGACTGGAAATGGCCATGCTGCCAAACCTGAGTAGGGTTTCTGCACTGAATTTTTGTTGCACTGTTATGTCAACACCTCTGTACATCTCTGTTCTGAGATTTTGTGTAGTTTGACATGGAGAGAGAGATTATATCTTCTGTAGGATTTGCCACTCACATGGTATTTGTGCCTTTGTGTGTGTGTTGTTTGTGTATGTGTGTGTACAACTTGGCTAAACATATTGACACGGTACTGAATGAGTTTACTAAAGCAGGCCTATTCTAAGTATGCTTACTGCCTTGGATAAATAATATTTAGCAGTTCTCCTTTTACAAGCATTAGCATTTCTTCTACCTAGCAGCTGAGGAAATATCTCTGAGGAAGCTAACCATGGAACCAATTGTGAAAGACCACAAGGAATTAAAGTTGAGGAGGTTTCTGGAATTAAGTAATACCTTAATACTAAATGAGTAAATTTCAAATAGGTTTTCTCTTCCTTTGGATTTTTAAGTTGTATTTGTAGCTTTTCTGTTGATCCTGGATTGTGTATTGAGCTATTGATAGTATGGGACCAGGTATTATTTCTGAACTGTTTGCAGCTTATTCTTTAGCACCATCCTTGACATGTGATTTAGCTAACCAAAGTTTTCCTGACCCTGTGATGTTTGTCACCTCTTTTTGGTCATGATTTGGTGAATAATTCCCACAAACCACAATGCAGCAAGATGCAGTATTTACATAGGATTTATACTTAGCTTTAACTGTAGACTATCTGTAGTCTTACATAATCTAGTAGGGACCCTTCAAAGACTAGGTATGGGAAAATCCTAAAATGGAACATTTTTATTACTGTGTTTCCTGTTTTGATTCTTCATAACATTGTCTTGAGCTATTTAAACCCATATTCTTATTTGATCGTGTAAATTATGATTACTGGGTAGTTTCAGGGAGTATGACTGTTGTTGTGTCTGTTTTTGTTGCCTTCGTGACTGTGTACTCATCAGTCATTTTATATCCTTGGCTTGGCTTAATTTGTGGGTCATAATAGAAGAAATTAAAAAGAAATTGGAAAAATGATGTCACATCCTAGAAGATGATAGAATAGGAAGACAGGGAAGACAGTTGCTGCACTGTTACCTGAGTGGGTATATTTGTTTGTTTGCTTAAAAAAAAAAAAAAATAAGAGGTTTTGTTCTTTGTTACCATTTCTTATGCTGTCTGATGAGATGTTTGGGAACAAGAAATATCTTAAGAATGGAAAGGCTAAGTGACTCAGCAGGACAGAGTCAAACCAGTTCCTACTTGGTGAGGGGAGGGTTCAGTTATGATTCATAGGATAATTCAAGTTGGAAGGGACCTCAGGAGATGATGTAACCTGACCTCCTGTCAGATCAAGGTCCGCTAGGAGCTCAGGCCGTGTTTCGTGTTTTATTCTCTAGTCTGATCTTGGAAGTATCCAGGCATGGAGTCTGCATGAGCTTTGGATAACCTCTTGCTGGCTGTCTGTAAGATGGAAAGCTTTTCTTATAACCAGAATTCAAACTAGTTCTGGTTTGGTGCTAATTTGAGTTTGGCAAAATGCCTGGCAACAAACTGGTGTTCGGTTCTGATTCAAGAAGTAATCGTTCAGACCTGGCTTTTGTTTGGATTTGGTGCAGCTCCCTGCTCAGCAGAATGTCACTGGGAGCCTGAGCTCAAGGTTCCTCGGTTGATGAACATAATGAAGTAGTAGACCTAGGCAAACTGAATTACTACCAGTTACTTCAAATACAAACCACGCTTTCTGATAAACTAGGATTGTACCCTTTGAGTTGTGACTGTAATTTGTTTTGCCCCTCAGACAATTTCAATGCTTCACTGTAAATTGAAATATGTAATAGATTTTTGTCACCCAAGCTGTTTTAGAGCAATGATTGACTTTCGTGAGGTGCTTGTAGAGGCAGAACATCTTGGTTTTAAGAAGCAGGCAGCTTCTTAATAGATAATTTAGATAATGATAATTTTGCTTTAAAAAAAAAAAAAAGAACAACCTTTGTAATTGAGATATAGAGTTGTTGGGCAGCTTTGCAAGGTTACGTAGGCAGAGTGATCTGTTGAAGAACTCATGCATGTTGCTTGAAATAAAATTCTTGTTCATTTACTTGTAGACTAAACATCTGATTCTTTGTAGAGGAGCAGAACTTGGTAAAAGTGATGGAACTGGTAGAAGCGGTGTATCATCCATACAAGCCCTTTCAACTCAAGTATGGAGACCTAGAAGAAGAAAATCTTCTCATTCAGATCAGTGCAGTGCCCTTGGTAATGCAGTGTTCTTTGCTCATCTATGTGAGGGGAGGCTTGAAACTTCTAGTAAATAGGAGGTTCTTTGGTAAAGCCACTGCTCTCTTTTCTCCTTTAACTTTTTTGGCAATATTTCCTGTTTGCTGTGTATTTCGTTACTGTTAAGTAAATTGTGCTGAGATAGCTCCTTTCTTCTCCTCTTTTGTCCCTTCACAGACACCATGCAGATCTGCTAAATGTGCTGGAGGAAAAACTTTATCAGATATTGCTGCCAATCCAGAGGTGGCTTCAGCTTTTCGACCTTTTTGTTTTTATTTAGGAACACTGGGAAGTAATCGACTGTGTCCAGGAACTGAATCATTCAGTCAGCAAACTCTTCATTCTGGCTTCTGGAGCCATTGACAACTGCATTAAACTCACTGATGGACTGGGAGTGTGTGGGCTCCTCAAGGCCCTGAAAGCTCTGTTTGCAAAGTAAAGTGCTTCTAATTACACTGCTGCATGTATCCTAAGGGGTAGCAAGCGTTCGGCGTGCGGCCAGTGACTTTGTAGTTGATGAAAGGTGGCTGGGTGCTGTAGGAATCTGTCATTTTAATTTGTGTCATTTGATATCCCATTCTATCACTTCATTCAGGCAGTGACTATTTCTTAGTGGAAACTTTGAGGATCTTGTGACTGAAGGGAAAATGTCCCTCAGCTGTTTTCTGTTCTAGTTGGGCTGAATTTTGCTTTCTAGTAAATGCTTTTGAGAGGGGAAATGTTTCCAAGGACAGAATGTAAGAAAAAGTAAGTTGATGAAAGTAGAGCTCTGTGGGGAAGTATGTATTTATTGAGACATGCAACTTTGTATTCACAGACTGCCTGTACATGCAAGACGCCCCTGTGAGTGATATTCACCCGAAATTCTTATAACATAATTGACAGCCTATTTAAATGGTATTCCAGTGCTGATTACTTCCTTGTTCTTTCCTGATATTGAAAGAGTTGCTCATATGCTGTTACCTTGCTGTTCTAGGGGGAAGAGGGAAGCGAAAAGCACACTTCTCTGACCTCATCTCCTTTATAGGCAATTACATAGTACTGTAGCATGCCATCAGCTTATGGGCATCATTTGGAAAAAGAAGATAAGTCTGAGGGGGAGAAACAAAATGTTCTTTTAAATTTGTTCTCATCTTGGGGAGTAGCTGAGAAAACAAATTCATGAGATTGTTGTCACTGTGTTCCTGGAACAAGGGCCAAGTGATGCAGTCTTATAAACTGTCTGTTCTCTCCTAGGAGAGGTGATTAGTGCAGTGATAACAAAAATGTCTTGCTCATGCATCATTACAAGTGTGAGGAGTTCCTAATAACCCATACGCAGCAAATTGAAGTAGCAGGCACGCAATCTGAGTTTCTCCCTGACTTCTAACGTAGGCTTCGGTGGACAGTGGCTATTCGGGTTTTCACGTGTACGTGCTTGGGCTGAAACAACAGTGTTTTTCTCAACTCTTGTAATATGTCTGGTTCTTACTTCACTCTTGTAGAGGTCTGAGTGAGCAGAGCACAGGATCTGCAGTAAGTTGCTCTCTGGACTATTGTCACACACCAGTTCTTGTCTTTTCAGGTACACATCTGACTTTACAAATACATTGCAGTCGATACGAAAGAAATGTAAGCTGGATGATATTCCATCAGACTCCCTTTTCCAGGAGGACTGGACTGCATTCCAAAACTCTGTTCGGTAAAAGGGCTTTTTTTTTTTTTTTTTTTTCCTGTCCCAGAGCTGATTTTCTATCAGAGTTAGAAAGGAATTACGTGGGGTCAGTTTACGCAAGTTCTTAGTGCAGAATGCAGGGCTGTGCCTACTTAACTGCACTACTATTAGTGGCTGGGTTTCAGGTTGCTGCTGGCACAGTAAGGGCTGTGAGACCCCCCCCCCTCCCCCCCCAATGTGGGGCAAGACTGCCTGTTGTAGCACTTGAAATACCGGCAGCTCTTAGAAATGTTCCCAGTGACGCTGAGCTGGTATTAGCCATGATGACAGTAAATAACGTGTGGATGAGGCTGTCTGGCAAAAGTTTGACAGCAGGATGTTAAGCAATGGGTGCAGAGTTGGTAGCCATGTTAAAAGTTGTCCTCTGAGAACTCTGGTTTGGTTCTCCCATTTTTAAAAATGCATTTACCCCTTTGGTAGTGGGTTCTCCAGGGGTCTGGTATTATCTGCCTAAAATTACAAAGTATGTTTTTGTTGTGTTCTTTCCCAGAATAATTACTACTTGTGGTGAGCTTCTTCGTCAGTGTGGAGACTTTGAGCAGCAACTGGCCAACAGGTGAGCGTTGCTGAATTGAATACATAAAGTGTCTCCATAGATAACAAGGCAAAATAAATCCCAATGTGCTTTCCCTTTCTAGACTGTAGAGGGGGGAAAAAAAGCCACAATGATTGTTTTCTCCCCATCTTTTGAAGCATCGGAGATGGATCAGAAAGTGTTTCACTCAGTTCTGTGCTCTGAGACAGTCATAAGAATCCATTTCCATGGACAGATGGATGATGTCTTGTTCACCTGGCTGGGCATCAAATGGACTAGGTTTTGCTGAGGAAGGAATTTTCCACTGGATCACTTTGTCAGTATTCTTGTGCTGCCCCCACGCCCCCAGTGACATGGGGTGTGAATCATTTGCACTTGTGTGTGCCTTGACCAATCAGTTCCTTGTAACACGAGGAGCCTAAAGCACAGGTAGCATGTTTGTCTTCTGTTGCTTGTAAGCAGTGCGCGGTTCAGCCTCTTGTATGTTCCCATGCTTTATTCTGGCTAAAGTGGCTGTATGTGATGTAGTACACAGCAGCCTGCAGCACCCAGGAGTTTATTCCATGTTTTCTAGACTTGGAGAGCCCTCTCCTCCCTTTTTCATCCCACTATTTGTGCAGTCTTTGAGTTGCACAGTAGAGTGAGAGCTGGCTGTGATTGGTGCCTGCCACTAGTGAAGGCTCTCTCCCTTAAGGGATGTAAAGGCAGCATTGATGCTTGAAGGCACTTAGCTGTTCTTGAACAATGAAAAACTTGCGTATTTTTTAATTCCTCCTGTCTTGACTGGAAGATTTAACCTTGTACTGAAAAACATGTATATAAAATACATATTTGGTACATGTTTATGTGAATATATATTCATATAGATACGTATGTATATGTGCTATGAATATAAGTGCCACAAATAAGCCAAGATGCAGTCACCAGTACCTTGGGTACAGTTTTACAGCTGTGTTAAGCTGATCCACAAGGTGATATGACCAGAAAGTAACCAGATATAACCAGAAAGTAAAATTGGTCAGTTTGGTGATATGACCAGAAAGTAACCTTGTTTGAAGAGGAATGCTTTTCATTTAGATTGGCAGATAGCAGTCTGAGTCTGTCTAATCAAATGCTGTGCAGTGCAAAGGACAAAAGAATTTGGACAGAAGTACCATGATTTCTGCTCTTAAGCTGTTCATAACTGCACACCATGAGTTACCTAGTGATCAAACCAGAGAAAAGATTTATACCCTGGATCTACTGCTTCTGAGACCCCAAAGGCAATGGGGCTTAATTTGCTGTGTAAAAGGGAGTGTCCTGTTATTGCTATACACCTCCCTTCTGGAAGCTGTGAAAACCTGGTTTCAAAACATTCCTACCAATACTTTGAAATCTCTACGTTATCTTTTTGCAGTGATTTTGCTACTTTTTTTTCTCCTATTTTAACATTCAGTGTAATTGTTTCTTTTCCTCTGTCTCTGGAGGGCTCACTGGGCAGTAGGCTGCTCAGTAGGAAGCTGTGAGCCATCTGTGCTGCAGTCTTCCAGCTGTGGGAGGGAAGGCATGCAACTGAATCACCTGTCATCTCCCAAGAGAAGGTAGAGCTATAATCACAGACTGTCAAAAGGGTGACTGAGTCAGAGGCCCCAGTAGTTCTGATTGCTACTTTTTCTCTTATTTATGTTGAGATGCTGCCAGGGGTTTTCCTTGGAGCAACAGGAAGACAGCAGTGCAAATTTTGCAGAATGTTGCTGGTGACTGTTTGCACTTGTTTTTAGGATTTTGTCGACTGCTGGGAAGTATCTCTCGGACTCCTACAGCCCCTGCAGCTTTTCTGGCTTTCAGGATACCAGTGCTACAGAAAAGAAGAGCAGTGTGAAGAATCCCTGGCAGGAATACAATTACCTTTTAAAGGAGAATCCATCTGAGTATGGCAGCCTTATGGAAACGCTGTACACCCTGAAGGTAGCCTTCAGAGAGAGCCTGCCTTTATAGCAAGCTGCTGTTGGGTGCACAGTTGGAAGATGAGGCCTGGATTCCCTCATCAGAGTGATTGGGTTTTTAATCTTTTGATGGGCTATGTTCTAATAACAGTCTGCTGAGAAATGACATGTTCAAACCTAGAAAGTCTGGGCTCACTTCATCTCTTTCCCATATCCTGTCTGTTTTGTGAACAAACTCCTATCTGTTCAGGCGGGGGAGATTTTGTCACAGAAAGCATTGGGATGATAGTACTGATGATGGAGATCTCAAATTTTGCACTTCACATCTTCTCAAGACTTTCTTTGCCACTTACACTCCATTACCACATCTATTCTGAAATATAATTCTGCAAGACCATTCATGCTTGCATTTGTGAACAGGGCAGAATGACTGTAGTTGTCTTCTTGTAGAGCTGAGTTATGTTTGCTGTCATCATGGACTTGCAACACTGAGGTCAATTTTATGATTTGTCTCTTATTTTCTCAAAATGTTTTGATTTCTTTTGTGCTTAATTTACCTGCAATTTGTACAGCTGTGCCATGAGTACGTTGACTTTAAACTTTTACTAAACAGTTCCACGCGTGCTGTTCATGTGAAATAGTTAATTAGAAGAATCGTTTCTCACTATCCGGCCTGTGCAGCACCTGGTATGGCTGGAAAGTGATGCTGAATTTTTTGTTAGAAATTTCAGGAAGCAATGCTCAGTTTCTGTGGCAAATAAGCAGTTGGAATAGGGCATCCTGAAAGAAACCGGTTCTAGCATGGCAGAGGAATGCTCTTTTCATTAGGATGGCCAAATGAAGACCCCTTTGAGAACATTAACACAGCCTTTCTGCAATCAGCTTAGTGTCATCTGCGTGTAAAACTGTATCTGTGTGTTTGTGTTAGGAGAAGGGGACGAGTAACCACAACTTGCTGTCTTCATCTCGGTCTGCGCTCAGCCGCCTCAACCAGCTGGCACACCACTTGGCTTTTGATTCCGTGTTTCTTCGCATCAAGCAGCAGCTCTTACTTGTTTCAAAGATGGAGGTGAGTAATGGGGACACTGATCTGATCTGCTCCGTGGTGGGGTTTACCCATGGGATACCTTAGGGTGGAGCACAGCTCGATATTGCTTACCTTTCTCATTTTCAGAAAGTTTCCCTGTGGTATCACCTTTCTCCCCTTGAGCAGTGCTCAGTGGGAAACAGCAGGCAGCTGTGTCTGGTTGTTTTTTTGAGATGCTGTTTTTCTAACCCATGTGAGCGTGTATTTCCCACGGGGTTCTGTGTGGAAAGGGTGTGTATGTTTTGGGGCTGTAGGAGGACAAGAGAAGCAGCTTGTTCACCATCTGTCTTCTGATTTCTAGAAGTTCATGGGTAGTCTTTGTGTCGCTGAGTGGTCCCTTCCCAGAATGCTTACAGACTTTGTGTTTCAGAGAGCCATAGATTTGTTCTGCTGTGTGTTTGCCTTGCAGAGTTGGACCTCTGGTGGCGTTGGTGAGACCCTGACAGAGGACCTGCCAAACTTCAGCCTCACTCCTCTGGAATATATCAGCAATGTAAGAGCATGAGAGGATAGTTACTGGGAGCCCAACTCTGAGGGGGGGAGATCTCTTCTATGTTTCACCGTTTCTTAGCAAAATCTTAGTATTTGTTTAAATTGTAATATGATGGTGATAGATCCTCTCAGTGGCCAGGTTCTCGTTAATTGTGCCATTCTTTGTAGCTTTTATGAAATCTCTGTCAAATCCTGGAATAGCAAAATAACTTTGGGAGCACAAGGAGAGCTTCTTAATTGAGCTGTGCTGCTTTCAGTGTTAACTCTTGTAACGGGATGGGAAAGTCAGCAGCTGTTTCTAGTGGTGAATACTGAGCATAGCTTAATAATGCAGCTCGTGTAGCAGAGAAGTTCCTGCAATGTGTACTGGAGTGATTTAATCATACTGCAAAGCCAAAAAAGGCTTGAGCTCTTACCTTTCTAATCCCTATATGATTTGTTGTTTTTTGTTTCTGATGGAATAACAATGAAACCTTTCTGACGCTGGGGTGTCCTGAGCTGAAAAGTAGAGTGAGCTCATCACTGCTGAGGCACTCCTCAGATACGTGCTGCTGAACAGCATGGAAATTCCACTCGTGTTCTCCTGGTTGGTGTTCTAAATTACTGTCAACTGTGCAGTTCAGATGTTACAATTAGCTGTCACCTTATGTTTTTAAAGCTTTATTTATTGAATAGAAATGGGTATTCAGCCAAGCTGTGAGATAACTTTGTTGTGAGTAGTTCTGATTCTAGCTATTTGAGGACTTCAGTGAGGTTTGGAAAGGTCCTGGGAAGTTGTCAGGTAAAGTTTCAAGAATAGGTTGCTACTGAATTTCCAGGTGTCTTTCTAAATAACACCATTCAGCAGCAAATTGCTTTCAGTTGTGGTTTGCTGCAGTTGGCTTTTTTCTCAAGCAAAGCAATTTGTTTGGTGACTCAGCTCTTTGTGCTTTTATTCTAGATTGGGCAATATATTATGTCGCTTCCTCTCCACCTTGAACCATTTGTCACTCAGGAAGATTCTGCTTTGGAACTGGCATTACATGCTGGAAAACTGCCTTATCCCCCAGAACAAGGTGAGGTGAAACCAAAGATGATGTGTCTGGTGGAAAGTTTTCACATTTTTGACCTCGTGTGGGTATGATCTGATACGGTAACTCTGAGTTACCTCAAACTCTCTGTTTGAGATCCATTTTCTACCATCTGCTTGTGCTGTTTCTTTCAAGAGTCTCTAAATGATAACTAAAACTTCTCTGTAGTTTTGTTCAAACTGGATGCTTTAGTTCAGCTTATTTAAGGATGCAGGGTATGAATTACTACGGTATCATAGCTGGAGCAGTATCTGATATCCTAGGTGCTTTCTCACATGTAGTGAGTACCTGATATGCCGTCTCTTGTCTTTTGAGGGTGATGTGCTGTCATTACCATTGTTTTTGTGGTGCTCGCTCACAACACAAATCTGTGGTGGCTTCAGTTGGAGCTTGGGCTGCTATCGTCTCTGGCTTTGCACCTTTTGCTTTGGTAGTGTGGTAAATGAGTTCTGGGAGTGGATCAGGCCAAAAATAAGGTATTTTGCAGTGAATTTTGCAGAACTGGTTTTCAAGCAGGAGAATGCCTTGAACCAGAAGTCATAGTGTGAGGAGGAGAAGCTGCAGGGAGCGAGGCTGCTTTGATCTTGCCTAGCAAACTTTTGCTGCTCCGTAACTATGGCTCAATTGTAGCCCTGGGCCTTTGCTGCAGCTTAGTTCTTCAGTGATGTTTTGATGCCAAATACTTTCCTATTTTTCTGCTCCTTTTGCTGTGATCAGACTTTGCAGTGCTTGTGTGTGTGGTAGGCTGAAGCAGACCTGCATGGTCCTGTTAAAAGCAAATTAACTTTTTGAGAAAACATTCTTAATTGCTGAAGATAATCCTGGTCTTATGGCTGTTTTGGCAAGAAGGAATTGCTAAGGGCTTTGCCCTTGATATTTCAGGTCAGTACATTTTACTCTAGTATCTCCTATTAAGCTCAAAAGCAGTTTGCTGTGTTTCATTTAGTCCTCAGGGGACCAGTTTTTGCCCTGCAAGTGGAAGCATTCGGGTGCCAAAGCTCTTATGCTCAGACAGAAGACATCTGGGTCTGTGTGCAGCATTCAAGCAAAACAAGTCATTTTAAATCAGCTTGGGAATAAAGTAAATGGAGCTCCTTGAGCCTCGCATTAAGACTTGCTTTACAGTTCCTGGTTGTTTTTGTTGCCTGTTCTCTGTTTATGGTATTTTCATGTATTTCCTGGAATAGGGATGTCAGCACATGATACCATCTTCTAACTTTGCCTTTGTCATTATTGCATAGAAGGCTGAGATAACCTTGCCAAATTTGGTTTGATAGCTGGAGCTTTATTCATTGCTAGGTTGTATTCTTCTTGCCACAGCCCAGTGCTAAGAATCTAGGTTAAAGTGAAAACCCAGTGACAGAAAAGGCTTCCCAGTGTCGCTGCTTTTTGGAGGAAGAATCTGAGTTATTGATGTCCAACATTGTTTTCTTTGTATTTGACAATATTAAAATGTGCTTGGTTTGTGTTTAGCTGTATTTGTGTACTGGGAGGTGGCAGGGAGGAAAGTCTTGTGAACTAATTGTCTTGTTTGAACAGGTTCTCAACTTAACTTTTATGGCTTCTGCTCCTTATCATGTCTACTGCTGTACAATTCACACAGTTGCTTGGCTGCCTAACAGCCCGATGAAGGAGGACCCTTGCTCCAGCTTTGCAGTCCTGCCCTCTTCTTTGTGCTGATTCCATGGCATGGCCACTCTTTAACTCCACAGGAAAGTGGCTGGTGTTTGTTTTTTTTTTTTTCCCTTCTGGGCTTGTTTCTCTCAAGATCCATCAATAAAGGGATTTAAATCAGCTTCCTAAAAGTCCTGTGACGCACCAGAGCCGTGCAGGAGTGCAGAGCAAGGAACAAGTGAAGAGATAGAATCTTGTAACCATGTTTAGAAGCAGTGAATTGTTAGTTTGGCTGGCCCTCTTGTGTGATGCCCTTGCATCAGTGGTCATATGGTGTGTTCTTGACCCCAGACAGTATCCAAACTGGGGTCCTCAAGACAGCTGCTGTGGGATCTGACCCAGCATGAAGTAGCTCAGCTGTCAGACCCTGATGAAATGAAATGAGAATGTCCCATAAGCTTAACCTTACATTTATCAGTTGTGTTAAACAAACAAACAGAATGTGGCTGCCTCTGCAGTTTTCCACGACCTTGCTCATAACCAAAGACCCTTCATTTCTTGTTAAAGAGGGGGACTCACTGAGCTCTTTTCCACAGGAAAAGGTTATTTGTTCTTAAGCAGGACAGTAATGCTGTTTGCTAGTAAACAGGCCTTCCTCCTACCTCTTTTCTCTGTAAACCCAGGGAAAAACCTCCAGTTATACCTTCTGTGACGCGCTAAGCTACGCCTACCTGTTATAAAGGTTAGGAGCCCACGGTCAGAAACTTCCCTGCAGTCTGTCTTGTTTCAGGACAGGTTTTGCATCTTTGAGAATTCATTTTCTTAATGTCCACCCCTGTGTTCTGTCCCTGCAGTCAGGATCTTGCTCAGTGAAGATACAATTCTGAAATGCTGACCATTTCAGTTAAATGTCTTTTCCATACTGTTTCAGCTCCAGCTGCAAAGTCGTTAAAGCTTCACTGCTGTCTGTGCTACCTGAGTTTTAGTGGTCAGATACCAGCTGGAATGATAAAAACCATGCACTGAGGGAAGTGCAGTGACTGCTGAGACAGCACTGGTGCAGTTGTTTTTTCTTAAGACTTTTTCCCTAGAGCACACTTAGAAGCCCTACAGAGTTCTTTCTGTATGTTTTTCATTCATTTCTTGCAGCGAGCTGAGTTTTGGCTCACATTGATTCTTCAGATGGCAGTGCATACCTGTTATTCTTATCCTGTTGTGTTTAACAACAGTGCTACTTGTCAGCAGGTTGGCAGCCCAGGATCATTGGCTGCAGTTTGTCTCCTGACAGTCAGTGTTTGCACTGACAGTCAACGTTGTGTAGGGCTTGGTGTTTCTCATCTTCTTTTGTAGCCTTCTGAAAATACACAATTTAGGTTTTAACACTTTATCAGCATGAAGTGTTTACATGTTTAATGGTTTCTTAGTTTTTCAAAACACTGATGAACCCAGAGTGCCTTTAAGACATTGAAAAAAGCTGTGAGTCTTTGTCACTGTTGTAGTTTTTAAACTGGGCCTTGAAGATGGCCCTTTAGAATGTGCTGAGGAGTGGCTGTGATCTCAGCCTGCTCACCAGTCAGCCCTTCAGAAATTGTCTGGAGGAGTGAAAGAGGAAAGCAGAGTGTTTTGGGTCCTGAGCTAACTTTCCATGTTACTTTGCATTCGTGGAAGATTTGTAGCTGCTCTGCTTCGAAAACAGCTGATGAACTGAATCCTAATGAATCCCTTAACGTCTTAGTGGAGAAAAAGTCAACCACTTGCAGATTGACTGCTTACAAAACCAGAAAGTGAAAGTGAGTGAGACTGCTGATCTCTGACTGTGCTAATGTGAATTTTCTGTCCAGGAGATGAACTACCTGAGCTGGACAACATGGCTGACTACTGGTTGGGCTCCATCGCCAGAGCTACGATGCAGACTTACTGCGAGGTCATCCTGCAGATACCAGAGCTCACGGTGCATTCCACAAAGCAGCTTTCCACAGACGTTGGTAAGGCTGGTGCACGTGTTGTCCTGAGAAGTGTTGCTGTGGCACACGGGTTCTTTCATTGCTTTAGGGACTGCAGTGTGGGTTTCTCCTTTAGTTGTGAGCGTGTTTATCTGGCACGTTGCATGGAGGAGTGAGTGGTTCACAGCTTTTGCTGTGTTTGGTTGCATCTGTCTTGGATTAACTGACAGTCTTTCTGCACTGAAGGTGTTTGATGACTGAAGTTGCTTTCAGCATGGAGAAATTTTCAAGAACAAAGTGAGAGACAGTTGGCATGTATCTGTTTCTGTCTTCTCCCATGCCAGCAGAGTGACTGAGGGAGGACTGATAGGAAGGTGTTGGGAAAATGGTTTTGTAGTCATTTGAGGTGCTTTTTTTCTTATCCTAAGCTCTTGAGAGTGTCATCACAAGATCACAGTGATTGGTAACAAGTTATTTCCAAAGTTTTTTGCCTTTGAAAATGCAATTGTGATCTGTGACCATAGTGACTGACCGCCCTGGGAATGTCATGGTGCAGATCATGACACATGCAGAATATGTCTCAGCCCTCTGAAGAGAGCAGTTATCTAATAGAGTACAGGAAGCCAAAAATGCTCATCAGTACAGTTGGATTCCAAATACGCTGCAGTTTTTCTGTGATTTTGATCTAGCAGTGACAGAATTCTGGCTGTCATGCAGAACAACTATTATTTGAGTGCTGCTTGCACAGAGCCTGATGCCCATTCAAATACGTGTTTATCTTTCGTCTTGCAGATTATCTAATAAATGTGATGGATGCCCTTGGCCTTCAGCCATCAAGAACACTGCAAAATATTGTAACTCTGTTGAAGGCAAAGCCAGAGGACTACAGGCAAGCTGCAAAAAGTGTGCCTCGCAGAATGGCCAGCAGCATTGCTGCAATGAGGGGCCTGGAGTGTTAGCTGTAATGCCCACACTGCTCAAGGGCTGAACTGGTTTGAGTTTTCTTTTTAATTCCATATCAATTTTGTGAAGACTGTGAAAATGTCTCTGGAAATGAGAAGGATTTATTTCTGAAGGACGTGTAATAAAAGCCTTTGTCTAGGAAAAGCCGGTTCCGTTTTTGCATCTTTACAAGTGTGGAAAGGTATCCTGCCACCAAATTTGCCAAAAACTGTCTGGATAATATTGAGCAGTGCTGACTTCTAAGCAGAAATGTTCTGCTGCTCACTGGGAGGTCCGCGCTTCGTGGCGGTGAGATGACTGGCTTTGTCAGAACAGTTTAATCAATTCTGAATCTGAAATTACGGGGTAGGTGCAACAGAGATCAACCGATTGGAAGCCCTCTTACCTGGGGGCGGTGGTCATTGCTCAAGTCTGTCATTATTCACAATGTGAAGAAGGCAGTCTCATCAGTTAGCAGAACAGGCATGATCAAGCTCAATTCTGAGAATAAAACCAGTTTTGTAAGTTGTGGTTGAGATTGATGTGTTCTACTGAAGGCTGTGACGAGTGTAAGAAATCTAATGTGAGTTTTGTTTTCTTGTAAAATTCATTAAAACCAGGTCTGCCAGATCTGTCCCTCTTTCCCTGCAGTCCTGCGTGTGTTCTGTCACTCAGACATTTGTTTAATAGCACACATGTGATGTGCACATACAGACTTATACTTTACCAGGTGTATTCTTAAAGTGAAAGTGGGTTCCTTTGCTGTTCTCACCTGGACTAGGGTGATGTTTTACTGACAAGAAAAAAAAGTAAGGAAGTGAAGAAAGCAAGTGTGCTTTATAAACAGTTTTTGGACTTTGCTCTGAAACACTTTTGGTTCCAAAATTTGTGGGAAATTGAAGTATGTTTTCTGTTACGCTCTTTTCTTGTTGATGTTTTCAGTTAAATTATTATTCTCTTTGTTTGAAAGCATGGAAAGTCTATTCAGAAATCTTCCAGTAAGAGGGAAATCTGGTGCTGTGCTGAACCAGAGCTTCTCAGGTGTCTGGCTGTGCTGTGTCCATGTGCACAGTGAGCTGAGCCTTCCCGCGGGCAAACCCTTCATACATGTACACTTATCTGCCTGATGCAATCAGTCCATTTGGGGAGAGAGCTAAGCTAGTAAAGAGCCTAAGTCAAGTGCCTGAGACACTTTCCACTTTTATTAGTTGTCAGACGCCCTCAATAAACCAGCAGTAACTGGAATAGTAAACTGTCCATGTCCTGCCAGAGTACACATTGTTCCAATTCACCGTCGGGGTGAGAGGGGCGAATCTCATTGTTTGTGCCTCTCCCATCTTTTTCCTGCCTCGCAACTGGAAACTGAGGGTTTCTGTGGCTGTCTCACCTGCTGTTACTGCAGTGCAGAGGGCAAATGGCCCTGGGCAGGCACCCAGCTGGGGCCAAAGGTGCCTGGAGCTGAAGGTGCTGGGGCTGGGGCCGGCGCTGCCTTGTGCTCTCACTGCAGCAGCAGCAGCTCAGGCTGGAGCCACGTAAGTTCCCAGTGTGTCCAGAGCATCTCGGCCTGAAACTTTAAACATTGAGTCTTAGAAAATTTAAGGCTGTGAATATTCCAGTGCGGTGTTATCTTGCAGCTGTACCTGCAGCAGCCCTAGACCAGGAATGCACTTGCAATTAAGGGATTGGCTTGTTCAAGGAACTTTGAACGCCGAATTTCCTTGCAGAGAAGATACATCAGTGATAGTGCAGCTTAAGCAAAGGAGCCATTGTCTCCAGTAGGTGAACAGTAGGAAGCAACAGCGCTCATAATTGCAGATATAAACAGCATTTCTTATTGTCCTATTTGTTCTTCATATGCCTGCACCCTTCAGGTCCTCACATTCTATGCCTGTAATACTGCTGTGGGTAACCTGAAGGCGTTTTCCTGTGAGGAGGGTGACGTGCAGTGCCTGCTTGCTGATCACACAAAGCCTGGACTGGAGACCCATCGCTTCTTTGGTCCTTTAGAAGCCAAGGGAACTTGAGTCGTGAATACAATTTACTGTTTGAACACTCAGGGACTTCGTGCTCCAGGCAATTAGTCAAGGTAAATCTGTCCCTCTGTATCTTTCTTTGTTTGTTGATATGCGCAGAAAAGGAAATGTAAGCATAAAGGCTGTGGGCAGCAGTAACTGGTTCCAGCCCATGTGAATGTGGCAATCTGGAACAGGCTCCTGCTTTAAGAACAGTTTGTGATGAGAAGCTGCTGGGATTTCAAGACCTTTGCTTTTCTGACCCGTGCTTCCACCTGTGTGCGTGCAGACTGGGGCCCTCCGCCTGTCAGAAACATAGGAAACAAGCAGTGCAAATGGCTCTGCGAGAAGCAGTTGTGTCCAGGCCGGCATTTCACCCCACTTGTTTCTGTACACAGTTGTCACAGTTTGGTGTTTAGCGTGCACGAGATGAGGTGCTTTGTGCTATGGACGTGTCCAGATGTGGGAGCACCGTGGGATGTGGTTGGTGGCAGCCGGGCTCACTGCCTCTCTGTGGGCAGCACTGAGACCTGTGGGCAGGGAGGTGCTGGGACCCATGGCCGCTGTGCTGGGAACCATGCCCAGGACATCATGTTCTTGGGCCTATGATTTAACCACACGATCATGTTTCCTCTTGAAGTTATGCACAGGTACTTCAATAACGCAGATCATTGGGGGGTGGTAGTGGTGGTGGGCATGGAGGCCCCAGGGAATGTGTGGTGTGAACCCAACCAAGCATGGGAACCAATGTTCCTGGATCAGCCCCTCGCCCATGAGCTGCTGCACAGCACCTGCTGCCAACAGGAACCACTCCAATGGAGACTTTTTAATGAATTTGTTTGTTTATTGCTAAGAATGGCACTGTGAATGGCTTGGCACTTCCTTCCCGCACCTGAAGCTTTATCGCATCTGGAGTATTTATCTCTGACACACATTAACTGGCATGCCCACCTGCAGGCAGCATTAACAGCTCCCGCGCAGCAAACCCAGACTACAAACAGAGCGTGCGAGGCCTCCGAGCAGCAGAGGGATGTTCTTTCCACTCTGTTTACATTAGTGTCACTTAGACGTGGAAATACCATGACCTCAAGCCAAAAGCAGCTTAGATCCTGTGGTTCAGCCCTCCGTGCAGACCCCTTGGAGCACTGGGAACTCTGTCCCCAGCCAGTGGGCTGTAGTAATTCCTGCCTGCAACTGCCTACCAGCACTGCCTCCTTGGCCCCTGGTGCTCCTAGGAGCTCAGCACCCACTGAGCCAGAGCTGTGCACAACCATGTTGTGTTGTAGAGAAGTAACAACCCACTGCTGTGTACCAGCACCGACTCAAACCAGCTCTGTGTGCTAAAGCCAGAGCACGATGCTGACTGAGATTTACTGAGGGATTTATTAGGTAGAGTTTTTAGGGGAGGGGAGGAGGCGAGGGCTGCCGGCTCCTTGATTTGGGTGGAGCTCTGGTGGTCACTCAGCCCAAACCGAGGCATCCTCACAGTGCTTGGCTGCAGGACGTTGCTCCTCGCTCTCGGTGTCGCTGTCTGTGCCTGGGTTGCGAGGTGGCTGCACACGCAGTGAATCGTAGTTGGGCGGGGGGGTGCCAGGCTCGGGGGGCAGCGCCTCTCCCTGCGTCGCAGCACTGGCCTCCTCATGCTGGAAGCCCAGGTTGGTGTGAGCCTCCACGAGCTCCGACACAGTTGGTGGCACGTCTGGGTACCGTGCCCGCGCGCGCTTCTGCTTCAGGCCTTTGCACCAGCTGATAATGTTGATTATGGTGATCCACAGCGAGTCGATGATGATTTCCCCAAACTCAATGAGGCACAGCACGGAGCCCCCCATCCAGAACCCAAACTGACCTCCTAGGCTCGACAGCAGCCACACAATCTGCAGATAGGAGCAAGGAGGTGATGTTATTGAGGCCAAGTTCGTGGCACAGCAGCACTGCACAGATACTCACCGTGGTGGCAGCTGACTCCGAGATCGTCCGGTAGTTGTACTCCTGGAAGTAGATGTTCAGCTTGATGACGCCGTTCCTGTAACACACAAAGCAGAAGTTCTGAGCAAACCTGCCCTGCAGATGTTCCACGCGTGCATCTTGTCTGCACGTGGGGATGAGCTGCTCTGAGCCATGCTGTAACTGCTTGCAATGCAAACTTCTGCCTGTTGCAGGGAAAGGTTAAGAAGTGCTCGCAGCCATATGCTGGGGCAGATACGGTTCTGCTCCTGAGCAAGCAACACATGTGCAACAAGAGCATCCTGTGGGGACTGTCTGCTTGGGTTCTCCCCACCTGCTTCAGTCAGTGCAGAGCCCTTGCTCAGTCCCTGCTGTTCATGCTCTGAGGGCATCAAGGAGCTGATGGCCTGAGTCCCAGGTAATCACTGCTCAGTGTCTGCCCTGCACTCAGCGGGTCACAGCGCACACACAGCTTGTGGGAGCCTGGGTGGTGCAGGTGGGTGTTTGCTCACCGTGCACAAGTTGATCATCTCTTTGTTTCACTGTTTTGCTTTCAAGGCCTGGCATGAGGGCAGGACTGGGTTAGGGCTTTGTACCACCCCAGAAGGCTGTGTTGCAATGTGTGGGTTAACGCGAGGCCTCCACAAGAACTGGCTTGTCAGGCAGGTTAAGCAGTGAGTGCTGTAGGAGCTGTTTGTGCTCCCACATCTGGCCATTCCTTGTCTCCCCATAATTCAGGGCTTGGGTTATCAGTGAATAGCTCATCGGCTCCCTTGGCTGCAGTGCAGCCCCGTCCTGCTGCTGTTGGCAGAGCATACATGGGTATAAAGGGCCGAACGCAGTCATCCAGGAGCTGAACCCCAGCAGCTCAGCGCTTCAGACTGCTGCAGGCAACCATTTGGGTATGTGTGGTTAATGTTCCTTTGGCTTTAACTGCACATTTGGGTCTGTGTCTGACCCAGCTTGCTCCAACGGGGAGCAGAGCATGTGAATGAAGCGCAGCTGAGGATCGCTTTATGTATCTTCCAGGCAAGCGCGTGCCGCAGCTTGTTCTCCCGTCTGCGTTAGCGCGTGTGCTCTGGCTGGAGGCCAAGGCTCATGTAAATCTAATGTTAACAGGCGCAGTAGAGAAGATAAAGTGGTTGTTCCTTTCGCTTACCTGTCCAGAGTCACATTTGTTGACATATCTCTTTCATAAGACAAAATATGGAAAATCCAGTCCTAGGAAAACAGAACTCGTTCAGAACCGAGCACTTGCCAGGGCAGGAGCTCAGCGAAGGAGGAAACCTGTCCTAAATAGTCCTGTTCTAACACAGCTCTGTTGCATTACAGCACGAGGAAGGGTTGCGCAAGGCGGTGCCACCGTAGCGTTTCACCCCTGGTGCCAGGCTCTGTTTGCTGGCTGAACATGAACATGTGTAATTGAGTGCCGAGGCACAAGCTACCTGAAATTAGCTCTAAAAATACAGAGTGATTCACGCGGTTACCAACAGGTGGTTATTAATGGCTGCTCCAAAACAAGAAATTGGAGTTACCTCGGAAGCCTCAGAGGGCCAATCTGCCATGGAGATGGTCATCTTGTACTGTGTGTCACTGGAAAGAGGAAAGCAGAATGTGAGTACCGGGCTTCCCCTGTTGGGAGTCACTGGGACTTCAGTGCCATTCAGACAGCAGCCCCACGTGGGTTTCTGCAATTGTAAAGAGGTGAGGATTGATGGGAGATGAAATGCAGGATTCCCTCCACCGTTACAGCTGCCAGAAGTGGTTTAAGCACTTACTTGCATGTTTCCTTACAAGAGTCAATGCAAATTTGTCTGTGTCTTATACTCGATCTCAGTGATGAATAGCAATACGCTGTTTGGTGAAAACAAAAAGTCAAAGCATCGGTTTAGATAAGAACCCACTTACTGGATTACATTAATTTCCCATAAGCAGTATTTCAATATGAGCATGCTGCACAAGTTTGCTTTCTTCCCTCTAAGAGAAACTCGCACAAAGCAGCAGCCAACCAAGTGCCCTCCTGCAGGCAGCACTGAGCCGAGGGCCTGAGCAGAGCAAGGACTGCAGTGCCAGCAAAAGCAGTTCAGCTGCAGGACTTGGAGTCCCTCCCTCCTCACACCCGTGCCCTGGGAGCTGTATGGTTGGTTTTGTTCGTGTCCTTACCCCAACCAGGGTTATCTTCGTTATTGCAGTAAGTTACCCCTTCTGGTAAAGGAAACATGTAGTGACCACAGCCACAGATTTCTGTCATGTGGTTCTGGAAACAGGAGCGTAGGCAAGCCTGGAAAAAGGGAGGAGAGAGCTGCTTACAAGGGGGATGTACTTTCCTGTGTTGCTTTGAGAACTGCCCTGCTCCAGGCACGCTCCTTGCTGTGGTTCTCCTGCACAGAGCAGAATGCTCTGGGGCTGTGTGTGGTCAGAAGCCAGCACTGCTGTGGGGCTGGGCTGCTGCTGTGGGGCTGGGCTGCAGCCCCTCACAGGCAGTGCTGCAACTGCAGTCAGTTATCCAGTGGGAGCTGCACTGGCAAGATGAGGTGGGTGAATTTGCCAGCCTGTTTGTAGTTGTTCTGCAATTACACTTTTCTTTATGGGGCAGTTTTACTACTCTGGATTTTAGACCATGTCGTAGTGGCAAGTCAAATGGAGGTAATTCACCTTGCAGGTATAGAAGAAGCTAAATGCCTAATTCTGGGCACAGAAGAAAGTAGTTATTGTAGGGTTCCATGGCAGCAATACAGAGCTTCCAAAATGGAATAAAAATGCCCTATTTTATCCACAGACAGACCTGTTGTCTCCAGGCTTCCTATCACATGCTGACAAAGGGCTGGTTTTCACTTTAAAGCCAAGGCTTTAGAAATATTTTGACATAAAGAGCAGGTTTTAGAAATCTGAATGATCTCATCTGGGCATCTGCTTCTCTCCTTGAAGGGAGCACAGCTGCAGCTGTGCCAGGACGCCATCCAGGGCTGCAGTGCCGTCAGCTCAGCGAGGCGTGACGTTAATCAGCAGAGATCCACGTGGGATTTCTCGTGAAACAATGCACAAAGCAATAACAAAGTCTATGAGAAGATAATTGAATTTTAGAGCTTTGGCCAGGCAGAGCGCGTGGAGTGCCTGCGTGATAAGAAATGCACGTGGTTTGGTATGAGAAAGGTTTTGCTAAGGAGTCTGTGAAGGGACATGAATGATGTGGGCACAGGAGCACAGTGAGCATTTAGCAACTTCTAAGTAATAATGCACTCATTTCAAGTATTTGCTTAAATGTTACACGAGCGTCTTAGAAGGAAAGGTGAAGTGGTCCAGTTGTTGAAATTATATAAAGGCAGAAATATATATATAAAAAAACCTTGCTAACCAAAGCCCTTCAACCCATCCGAGATGTATCCCTCAGCCATCTGTAGATAACCCCAAAATGCTTTTGATGTTTTCCTTATTGTGGGGTCTCACCCCTCAGAACTGCTTCTCCCTTATGTTATAGCCAGTTACAGATTAACCAGTGCTCCATGTTTGCACTATGCTTTTATTAGGGATTCAAGGTTTACAAACACTCCAACTTTCTCATCCCAATTTTAAAGTGAAGAAAAGACAAAGCTCTGCCTTCACATCCCGCACAAAACAAGTGGCCTTCTCAGTGTGAGAAAGGACTTAATTCTCCTGAGAAGAGAACGATTAAGAGGAGCGGGAAGCAATCCCTGTGGCATTCATCCCAGTGGGGATAAACCCTTTTCCTTGCTCCGTGAGCTGCATCACAGTGAGAATGGTGGTTGTCTGCCAAAGCAGCGGTGCTAACCTCTTGATGTAAGTTTTAGTAATTGTGTTATTAGGTTTTCATCCTGCAACACAGCATTATTTCCACCGGATTGTTTCCAAACCTGGGGCTACTGCATGTTCAGACTCGAGTTCTGAATTACCGTGCTTCCTTTTGTGTCATTGCTGAGGCTGTGGGAACCTGGAATGCCTGGCATAAGTTCGAACTGCTTTGAGGATTTTCCCTAAAAGCCCTGTTTGATTCACAGTCACGTTTTACCTGTATGGAATAGGAAGTATTGTATTCGCTGTAGAGGTTCTTTACTGGGACGTCAGACCCGTTCATGGTGCAGTCGCTGTAGGGATAGCCCATCCGCTCCAGCTCATCCTGGAGGAAAACCCAAACAGCAAAGCTCTGAGCTATGCCCACACACGCAGGAGGAGCTACGCCTTCCGGGGCTGCCGTAAGGCTTTGATAAAGCACTTTGCCAGGACAGTTACATAAAAGTCTCCATAAACCGTTCCAGCCCACAGCTAGTGTGTGCCTTGACTCTTTTGGTTTGAGCCAGTTCAGCCAAGACTTAAAACAAACTTGGTTGCGGTCCCATCAGATAACATTATTCTCAGACAATCTGCTCTAGAGGAATGCCACACATACCACTAACACACCGATGGAGGTTTCTGTCCCAGCCATCGCATAGATGCCCTGATCCTTAAGGAATGGGAAGCTCTTCTGTTGGTGCAGCATCAGCCGTGCCCCGGCGGCAGACGACAGGTAGGGGATGTAGTCCTGCTGGCTGATATCCAGAATTAACTTCAGCCCTGTGACAGGAGGCAAAATACTCAGAACGGGAAACTGGTGCCTTTAGTTAAAAAAACAAAAACGACGAGCATCTTTTCCTCTCAGAAATCTCATTTCTTGAGGGGAGAACCCAAGTCTGTCTGTCACATCACCCTTGGCAAATGCACAGAATGCAAGTGTCCCATTGAATGTTCAGCCATTCCCTCATGCTTTGGCTAGCCAAACGATACACTTCTGCTAGCTGCAGTCACACCAACTGTCTCTATGCTGTCAATTTCCCTGTTGGGGGCTTATCCCCTCTGGAAAAAGTTACTCCCTGCTATAGGGTTCTAGAGAAACAGACATCATAGATCTGTCACAGAAATTGCCAAGGAGAGACAGAACAGTTCTCAGCACTTCTGTTCCTTTAACTCCTCCTGCTTCAGTGCAAGCTCTCTCTTACCAAACTCGGCTCCCGGGTTGGAAGAATTCAAAGCCTCTGTGTCCATGCCCCAGTTAAAGATGTAGCAGTTACCGTGGTCTGGGTGATAGATTTGGGTGAAATTCCTGGAAGAATCATATGCATCAAACGGTGACTCAGGGAGAACTAAAGGGTTATAAAATGCTGCATCTGGTGAGGCTGGATTTGGGCAGCTAGGTCTGGGATTTGCTTTAAATTGCTTCATTTGTTCAACACTTGCATAGAAATTTCAGCTGACTTAATTTCAATCAATCTGCTGTTGAAAAGAAGAAAAGCCAGGTACTGGCATGAGCTGAAGCACAGCTGGTGAAGATAACGATTTGTCGTAATGGAAAAGAATACTCTGTCATGCACATGAGACCAAAAAATACTGGCTTGCTCTGAGCTCTGGTAACAGGCTTCGGCTGGTGTTACACCTCACTCTTTGACAATAGCTCTCTGTTGTCTTCTGTGCAGAGGTGGCATTGCTGGCAGGGCTCTGTGCAGCCTGGGCTGCTGTGCACCCATGTTTATCAAAACTGTGTGTAAATTTGGCACTCTCAAGAAACAGAGATGGATAAAATGCATCTCTCAGAGCCTCGTGTAAAAAGAGAGAGTAAAACCGAGGTCTGTGCTGACCCAGTGCCTGGCAGCTGATTATTGCTAAATACCTCAGGAAGCCCTCATGGGTGCTAGTAAGTCACAAGCCAAACAGCCCACCCAAAACTAAAACTCAGGCCATGCTATCCCCTAATATTGTTTCAGCCAGGATCACGTCCGAGAACTGCCATTAGACTTAAGGAGCAGAGGAGATCTTTCCATTAACCGATACATAAAAAGGCTGTTGTGCCTTTGGAGTCCTACACCATCCCCGTTTGCCAGGAAGAGCAGGATGCTCAGCGTTCACCTACTTGTAGTTGCAAGGTTCGGCCCCGTAGAGACACGCCAGGATCATGTCTTCTGCCTGGTAGCCCATCCTAATCCTTTCCTGCAGCGGCACTTTGGACAGGATGCTGGTGGACTGCAGGATGTACCACTCGGTCACCGCCTGCGCTGCGCTGGTGAAGTTCCTGTAGGTGCAGTTGTTGGAGCCCTGGTGGCTGCACTGGAGACACACACGGTCAGGTCTCCCCGTTCCCCCCAGGGCACACCCTGCTCCGTGCCACCCCATCCACTGTCCTCATGAGAGCAAAAAGCACGGCCAGGGAAGCTGTGGAAGCAGCGATCTCAGCTGGGTGTGCTCAGCAGGCACTTCCCTGGGACATTTCTCTGTTGGACAGGTGCTCCATTGGCCCCAGCAGTTACCAACACATGCTTACAGTGATCATCACATAGGGGCTTAGAAATACTTTCAGCTACATGCTTTCAGCAGCACGCCCTTACCAGCTTCACCGCCAGCTTGTACTTCTTCTCTTCCGACGTTGCGTTGGTGGGGGCAGAAGGAGCAGCAGTTTGGTTCCCTGCGGCGCTTTGGTTGGTCTCAAAGATCTCCACGATGACTGGGTTGTCCTTGTCCTGCTCATCAATGAGCACCAGTGGGATCTGGTTCCAGAGCTCCAAGTCCAGCTCCTCAGTGGTGTTGCTGCCGTTCAGCGGCAGGGGCGAAATGGGGTCCCCATGTGTGGGCTGCAGGATCCTCTCTAGCGCCGCCTCGATGAGTTTGTCCAGCTCCTTCAGCAGGGGCTTCACCTCTGAGTACCTGCAGGGACACAGGGGGAGGGTGGGCAGTGGACGGCAGCCCCCTCACCAGGACTCTGTGCTGCAGATGTGCTGCACAGCAGCAGGATGCACCGACAGTCAGAGGCACTGGGACCCCTTGCTGCCAACCTTGTTGTGCTCACGTGGAACTGCACAGCTGTATTGCAGTGATTTGCTATAGTTTACACAAAACACTAATTGCAAGGAGAAAGGAAAAACCAACGGATCCCTGCATGTTGGTCAGGAGCATCTCACCTTGCACGACTCTATTGTATGGGTAAAAATCTGAAGCGGCTCTACCGAAGATCTCCTTTGAAATCACAGCTGAATTATATTACTGTAGCTCATGGCAGATACCGCTGTTTAACTAGCTCTTAATAGCTGAGTGTGTGTGATAAGAAAGATGTTCATAGCGGGGAAAAAGAAAGGAATTGTGGGGAGAGATCACGAGACTGATTTGGATTGTGACAAGTTAGTTGAACTTCAAGTTTTCTCTGAGCCAGGGAAAGTTTACAAGGAGGCAATAACCATTATTAGATTAACTGATACGGTAATGAGAACAGACAAACCCGCGGGTACACAAACCCTTCCCTGGATCCGAGCCAATCGTTTTTATACTGTGCTCGTTTGTTTGCTTTTCAGTGCCACTCCGTGAGTCGAAGGACCATTTTCACCGATGCTCCTACTGTCATATCTGAGCCAGGAACAGACTCACAGATCTTCTGCCAGCAACACAACTGAGCGTGCTAATGTGGGGTGAGCTGGAGGAAGGACAGCTTACTTGAAGGGGTTGGCATTGCAGACTGTGACTGCTGGGAACTTCATGGTCTTAAAGCCGATAGAGAGCGATGAGGTGACGTCGTAAGAGAGGTAGGTGTTGATGAGGATTCCCCACTGCCAGAAGACCAAGGAGGCGAAGAGCAGCGTTAGGAAGAACCACATGACTTTCTTCTTTGGCCCCTCCTTGATGATGCGCTTGGGGCCGTGCGTGTTGGTGTTGTCGCAGTACCAGACCAGCAGCTCCTTGTAGGTGTAGCCAGGGCCCTTCTGGAGGCGGTGCAGGGCCCGGACGAAATATTTCTTCAGATTCATCCTGGTATCTGCAAGCGGGAAAATGAGGTCAGAGCAGCTGCTGGGAGACACAGGGCTTGCATCGCTGCATGCTGACATGGCTGTGGGTCACAGCCCTGGGGGATGTGGGGCAGCCCACGGGAGCTGCACACATGCTGCAATGGAGCTGGACTTGGTGTTCAGCTCCCATGGGGCTCAATGGATGAGAAAGTATTTAGGTGTACAAGAACAGCGGGGGGTGGGGGGAGAGGATTTAGAAAGGGCAGACTCTTTCCCAAGACCAAGAATGCTGCTTAGTGTGTGCTGCCCGCCAGAGGAAGAACAATAGATGTGTTTTTTTTTTCCACCAAATTCCTTTGTCTTTAAGATAATATCGGTATGTTTCGACCGCTCATGTGAGGGATGCTGCATATTTTACATTCATATTGTGAGTAAATAGAACATTTTGTGCTATTTCTGAGGCGAGAATTTGTGTTACTAAATCTTAATATCCTGGGGCAGGATTTCAAAACAGTCGGCTACCTGGAGGATTCCTCAGCCTTCAGCTGTGGGAGAACAGAACCAGAGATAAATGTTGTGCCCATCATAGCATCCTGAGCTAATAAAGCACTATTTCCATTGAGGCATGAACCTGCGGCACAAGGTACAGAGCAAATGCTGCACTTTTGTATCTGAAAAAAGTCACTGCTGCCAGGCTTGAGCCTGCCTGCCCCTTTGTTCAGTTCTACAGGAGTCGTGCACACATTCAGTCTCCATCTTGAGTTAATTTCTGTTTAACTGCTAACTTTGAGAGTGCCGTTACTGGCTACTGACAGCAATGGGAAGGCAAAGCAGCTTCACATGGAGTTTAATGAGGGTTTAAGGATCAGGAGCCTCCCAGCTTGCTTCATCTGCTCAGCAGCCATAAAAACACTGCACTGAAGAATGGCATTGTCACTTTTTAAAGTTACATTCATAGCATCATAAAATGGCTTGGGTTGCAAGGCACATCAGAGGTCATCCATTTCCAACCCATAGGCAGGGTTGCCAACCCATAAAGCAGGCAGCAGCTCAGGCTGCCCGGTGCCCATCCATGGCCGTGGGTACCTGCAGGGATGGGGCACAACAGTGCCACGACCTGAGTGCCCTCTGAGTAAAAAAAGCCCCTGCCATCTGATCTCAGGGGGCACTGCCACTGCCTTCACCTCCCTGTGGCCACAATCCCAGCACCATCCCAATGAAACTCCTCCACCTCTGATGTGAGATCAGGCTCCCACGTTACGAAATGACAGTGCTGGCTGCGTTTAGCTCGCTCTTGGCTCTTTCCAGGGCATTCACCATTTACAGGAAATAAAGACATCAGCAAAATTCAGCACGCTGCTGGAAACTGTAGGGTGATACCGGGGCTGTAAAATCACCCCAGCAGCGCCCAGCCCTGATACTGCAATTACTGCACACTTTCTCTGCTGAGGCATACTGCAGTCACCGTTCTCTGCTCACACGCCGTGTTCTCCAGGGCTGGAGGAGCAGCAGCCGGCAGCAGGAAGCTGGCCGTGTCCTCCTGGGGAGGGCAGTGATGCTCTCCAATGATGCTTTTGCAGCTTATGGAGAAGGTTTCTAACCCATTTTAAGTTCACAGGATGGCAGTTAGCAGGAAAGTGGATTGGCACCATGTCACTGCCCATGGAGCCCCCAAGCCCAGGGCACAGCATGCCCAGTGGGGTTGGTTTTGCCCTGCTCTGGCCCTGCAACAATGCAGCAACTACCAGCTCCCACCTGCTATGTGCCTCTCAACCTTTGCTGAATGTGCGTGGTGCCGAGGAGCAGCTCCAGGCAGAGGTGCAAAGCACCACCTGGCTCCCTGCAGTGGATTCAGTGCCCCATCCATCCCACCTCTCCCCGTCCCTCCACTTCCCACAGCATCACTGGCTCCAGGGGCGGTGAGAAGCCTCACTCCTCGCACGGCAGCACAGTCACATTGCTGAGAGTCATCTCCGCAGCTTGGGCACCGAGCAATGTGGATCTCACGGTGCGGGGGGGCAAAGCCCCCGGCAGCTTCCCACTGGCCAGGAACGGGAGCGTCCCCCAAAGGCAGCGGACAGAGGAACGCCCAGAGAGCTGCGGTCTACTTCCATCCCTCTTATCGTGGAGATTAAGGTATGAAAGCCGAGTGTAAACAGAGGGTAAATCAGAACGGCTGCACCCAGCAGCACAGCGCATCCAAAGCGTCGCTGGCACCCGGAGCTGCGCTGCTGTCAGAGCGTGTCCGGGCCGGTGACTGCGAGTCAGCCCGGGAGCTCACCCTGAGGAGCTCCGTGACTGAGTGAGCGCTTCCCATCCCACAAAAAAATGTCAACAAAGAACTACGCTTAAATATTATTTTCTCTCTCTATGAGCAACGCTACACCTGCCGGGATGGTAACCCACGGCCTTAGCTGTGAGAGGCAAAACAGCACTGGGTAAAGGTTACAGTTCGGGAGGTTCACAGACGCCCGGAGCTCCGCACCGCTCGGCTCTGAACACCGGCAGAACGCTCTTGGTCTTTCCTACTCCCTCCGATCACCCCCAAGCAATTTCTCACGAACGCTTTAGCAGCCGGCGTTGGGGACGGGCGGCCCCGCACAACTCTCCTCGCCCGGCTCCGCGCGCTGCGAGGCAGCCACGCAGGAACAGCCCCCCCCACACCCCCCTGCTCCCACCGGGGCTCCTCCGAGCCGCCGCCGCCTCCCCCGCACCCCGCGCCCGCCGGACGCCGTCAGAAGCCGCGGGACGGAGCTCGGAGCGTGGCAAAGGAGCGGACGGGATGACGATACGCGGCGCGCAGCCGGCCCGGCGCTTCCCATCCCCGCCGCCCCCTGCCCGTACCTGCTCCGCCGCGCTGCGCCCCGATGCCGCCGGGCCCCGCGGCGCTCCGCCCCTCCTCCCGCCCCCCGCCCCGCACGGCATCCGGAGCCGCCCAGCGCCGCCGCCCGCGCTCCTCCCGGGGCTGCTCCCCGCGTCCCGGCCCCGCGCCTCCCCCGCTGCAGGCACCTCCCGCCGCGTGTTTCCCGACGGGAAAGCGACGGAGCCCCATTGGAAGGAGGCCCGCACCGGGGCCTGTAGGGCTGCGCTGTTAGCGCAGAGCCGTGCCCACCCGGAGCTGCCGGGAGCTTTGGCACCGCGCGGGCGGTTCCGAACGGCTCGATATTTGTTGTCAAAAATCGGTTATGGTTGTATTTTTTTTTTTCCCCTCTTACTTTTTTTTCTTCTTTTTTTTTTCTTTTTTTTTTTTTTCCTGGAGGCCCCTTGGCAGCTGTGTTTAGCAGCAGGACGCTGCTGGGCACGCTTTTCTGCGGGTGTTTTGTACACCGCCGCCTTCACGTGCGAACTATGGGGAGTGTTGATGCTGAAACAGAAGGCAGCGGCGGGGCACGGCGGTGGCCGTCTCCTGTCGGGACGAGCGACCTCTGCCTCGGTGGAACGACAGCAAAGCCGCGCTGCCGCGGTGTGGGGATAACGGCCGGAGCATCCCGAGCAGGGACCGGGAGCGAGGGACCCTTAGAACCATAAATCACCTCTCACCGTTGTAAAACACGGTTGCTCCTTGCTAGGAAAAGTAACCATAGCTCTGTGTTCGATCAGAACTTGGTCAGACCTTCCCAAATGTCCCCCCGTTTGCTGTTTGGGAACAAAAGGGATTTTTATTTCTAAATTGCACAAGAACACCTCCTGCAGTGAGGTCAGACGTGGAATGCAGGATTGTATTTAAGCAGTGTTTTCAGGTGAAGCCAGAACGAACAGGTTTGGTAGTGAACACCAGCATTCACCTGGCCTACAACATCCATCTTGTCAAAATAATCGCTCTTCTATTGCTGCTGATCTCCCCACAAAACAACATCTGCTAGCAGCACTGGCAGCCCTTATGCTGAGCACAGAGCAGGCTGTGTTTGTTCCATGATTTGAACACAGTCAGCGATGGAGGTGACCTTGAGTTTTGCTCAGCCTGCTGTCGTGTCTCCTGCTTGCTTCCTGAGAAAGTTTACTTCATAAGCAGAAACCTGCTGCTAAAAACACAGCTGGGAGGCGGGCGGCAGTGCCCCCACGCCATGGCATTGTGCTCCTGCTCTGTGTGGCAGGGCGTGATGCACTGCTGGTGGCTGCTAAACACAGCTGGGAAATGGGATCCGGGGACAATCCGTGCTGGAAGCATCAGCTGGCCTTGGCTGTGTCTGGGAAGGTGAAAATGTTGGAATGATAATGGTATAAAGAAGATTGCAAAGGGTCTGAGGTGGCTTCTAGGTTGAGGTAGGAATAAAGAATTGCAGAGCTGCTCTCACCAGAGCTTGAATTGGAGCATCTGGGATGGTTCCACATGAAAGGGAACCCCCCCAAGGTGAGACCCATCTCAGCCACCGACAAGGCACAAAACTCTGTAACTGCCTCCATCATCCACATCATGCTGTGCTGCTCCTGGCTGAGCGCTGCCCTGCATAGGGGGTGGTGCAACTCCACAGGGTTCCCTGGTTCTACTGTGCCCATAGCGCCCATTGTGCCACCTCTGGGGCCAATGGATGGGGTCACAGCGCTGCACCCCGGGTACACTAACCTCCCACTGTGACCTCTGGCAAGAGGATGGGAAAGCAACCAGGGAATGCTGCAGGTGCTGTGGTTTGTTACTGTGCATTCGTTTGAGTGGCCCCAGGCTGCACACACCCCCCAGCTTGGCACAGCGCCGCCGGTGCTCAGCGCAGGGGCTGCTTGGGGGCAGCAGACAGGAGCTGCGGGTTGCTGTGCAACACTGCTCAATTCTGCATTGGTCACTTCCAGCATGTGCCCATGGGACCAGGGAGGCAGCACTGCCCGCACTGCCCTCACCCTCGTGTCCCTCGCTGACCCGCAGAAATGGCATCCCCTGTTCCTATACATGGTGCAAAGAGGCTAATTCAGCACTTTAATTGCTTGTTTTATCAGGTGCCCTTTCAGAAACAACGCCATTACTAAACAAAATAAGACAGCGAGTAATTTAGTTTCAGCCCGTAAAGTTGCAGTCAAAGGATACTGAGCATCCAACCTGCCGAGCTGTTACACGGGCAATCACTGCATATAAAACCTTTTAACTAATCTCTGTTTGCGTTACAAAGATCAGGCAGTAAAATGGAGCCTGGTGAGGTTTACAGCCGGATCGCTGCCCGCCGGGCTGGCCGGCTGTCCCAATGCACCGTGCTGCACCGAGGGGCAGGAGGGTGGCAATGGGGGGGGGGAGGTGCTGTGATGGAGCAGAGAGGTGATGGGGAGATAGGGCGAGGGGTTGATAAGGTGATGGGGCACTGGGGTCACTGCCAGGGCTGCTGGGGTGTGGTTTCCGTGCACACCCTTTCCATGCACAGCCCCTGGTTTGGGGAGCTCCAACCACGCTGTTTGATTCAGAACGTGAGAGGGGGCAAACCTTATTTCAGCTGCAGACTGATCGGTGAATGAACCTCAACCCATGGCTGCACACATCTTTGTGCCTTAAAAGTATTTGTCAAGGGTGGCGATGTGATGGGGAATAAGCTGCACTGATTTGCTTTTTCTGCCATAAAACTTCAGCAGAAAAAGTAACTTGGTCGCGACTGCGCGGCGCAGCTGAGGTACAGCCCATAATACTATGCTATAGAGGGGGAGTGCTGCAGAGGGCCCCAGGGCACTGCTTTATGATCCCTTCCCATGCTCTGGGGACAACATGTAAAATATTTTGTGACCAATGAACTTTTATAACGAGAAGGAGACCGAGGGATGATTGCTCGCCTCAATTATCTCAAGGAACTCGTTGTACCTTTCAGGATCGGTTATGTAAACTTGGGTGAGAAGGTCTTAAAATATAAAAGAGGAAGAACTGTAGCAATATTGCCCTATGAAAACACTGTGATTCATGGTGACTCCAAGCGGCAGCGGGCTTTAGCTGTGCTTCACAGCGATTGCATCTTCCGCTGGGACCGCAGCGTGCTCTTAGTTTCAGATGAGTTAATGAGTGAATGCGGACGTTTTTCCATCTCTGGGGGTATACCTGGGGAAAAGAACGAGGACAAAGATGCAGAGGAATGGTCATGTCTCGGGATGCTGCATGAGGCTGGGCTTCCACAGCCAGCTGGAAATCCTCAGGTCTGATTTGGGTTTCACGGATTGACTGGAGGGCGCCAACACACAGACCGTGGTGCAGGAGAGGACAGAACGCCCGAACGCACCATCCGTGGGCCCGGAGCAGGGCTGTTTTCATGTTTGCAGCTCCAGCTGTGTTGCAAGCAGGCTGGGAGCAGAGCGAGTCCCAGCTCAGCTCTGAGCTGAAGCATGATCTCAGCGTGAGCCAGGGGAAGCGCCGCATTAGCAAGGAACTCGCCGCGCTGCATTCCGTGGTGCTCCGCGCGGCACAGCGCAGTGCCGGCCAGCAACCGTGCCCATGCCGTGGTGCCCGGAGCGCCGGGTGGGACAGAGCATGCCCCATGCCCGTGCCCTACATCCGCATCCGTATCCTGTATCTATGTCCCATGTCCCGTGTCTGTGTCCCATGTCTGCTGTCCCTTGCTCACGTTTGTGTCCCTCGTCTCCTGTCTCAAGTCCTGTGTCAGTGTCCGTGTCCACATCCATGTCTCCCATCCCGTGTCTCTCATCCCATATCCATGTCCAAATCCATGTCCCCTATCCCATGTCTGGTGTCCCATATCCCCTGTCCAATATCCATGTTCATATCCATATCCCCTGCCTATTGCTGTGGTCCAGCTGCCCTGGCCGGGTGCCCTCACTCTGTGCTCTCTGTGCTGTGTGTAGCATCCCTGTTCTTAACCAGGGGGTGCTCAGGGCTCAGTCGCAGTGCCCTGCAGGCGGTGGGGTAACGGTGCTCCGTATGGGTCAAAGCACCACACTGTGGCTGTTATCTGTTCTGGCACCATTTCATTACACTTTTCTGGGTCAGGATGAGTAAGTTCATGTCCTGAAAAAATTAAAGGTGAATAAGAAAGGCAATGCACACCTGTTCCTGCTGTGTCACAGGTGGGGGCTGAGCCCGAAGGCCTTTCCCATAGGCACGTGCCAGAGATGCCTTTCCCCAGCCCCGGCCATTTACATTAATGAGGCATTCAACCCTCAAACCTGTTTGTGGCCCACCGAAAGAAAGGGGACTCTCAGGTACCATCCACCCTGTCGATGCTGCACAGCCACGTCGGTGGCACCACCAGGAGTGCAGAAGACCCTTGGATGTAAGGAAGAAGCTGTTCACACTGAGGGCAGTGAGACAGCAGCACAGTGTGGTCAGGGCAGAGCTGCCCCTGCTCCCTGCATGAAACAACCTCAAAAAAAAGTAGGAAGCATTTATTCAAAAATATATCTTTATTTTTTTTAGTTTATGAGCTATTTAAATAATCCAGTTAAAATATATTTTA
This sequence comes from Tympanuchus pallidicinctus, assembly GCF_026119805.1. NCBI lineage: Eukaryota > Metazoa > Chordata > Aves > Galliformes > Phasianidae > Tympanuchus > Tympanuchus pallidicinctus. The sequence continues at coordinate 8,246,259 of NW_026294699.1, read as the reverse complement.
TTGCACATGAAAGAACCATTCTGGACTCTCACTTTCCTATATAAAATAAGTTCATCTAGAGAGAAAAAGCAAGAGAGGGACTCCTGTACACACACATGCATGCACACTTGCACATTCACTACTCAATACCACGGCAGCCAACAGCTGCAGGCAGTGAGGATGGGCTGCAGCAGACACTGCAGGAGCAGGAGTCAGGCAGGAGCCCACAGGAAGGCAGCTACAGGCCAGGGAGGAGAAGTTGCAGCCCATCACTGTGCCCCGAGCAGGGCACACACAGAGCCCAGGCAGTGCCAGCAGCTGCTCTAAGGCTGTGTGTAATGAGTGCCTCAAAGCATGTTAGCTGGAAGAAGCTTGCGGGATACCCCATTCATTACTGCAATCTGAATTTGATTTCATGCCCTTTTCGGGTGATTATTTTGGGGAGACTGAGGTCCTCCGACTCAAGCTATGAGTAATTTGCTCTGCACGCACATCTGTGACCGTCCTGACTTTTCCTCCCAGAATAACACCTTTGGAATCAGGATCCTAATCAAAATCCACCTCGAGAACCTTCCTCCTATCCACCCTGTGCTCTTTCCAAACCTTTGTCTTTCCCCTTCCTGCATTCCTGAAAGCCTGGGGTTTTTCCCCCAAGTCAAGCCACACAGCAGAGAGCAATTAGTGTTGATAGTCAGTGTGGCATCAATCTTCTACTATGGAGTAACTCCTGTCCACAAATGATGGGGTGCATGAAGCTGGTTGCTAAGGCAAGTCCTCCTGGCTCAGTGCTGCATCCTGCTCCAACCACCTCCTGCAGTAATTAACTGGGGAATTGGTGCTGTTTGAAGTTCCTAATGTCTCTAAGCCCTCGGCTTTTGTGTCTGAGCTTTGCTCAGAGAGGCTCTGACCGCAAGTTCCATCCCTGAATAAGGGTCTGACCCAACAGCCCTTCAGTGCTCGCTGGGTGTGCACCTCTCATCCTGACACAGGGCAGGGGCATCCACCTCCAACCCTGGCACCTGAACGAGGGGTGAAGGGGCATCAGTGCTGCTCAGCCTCCAGCGTGTCGGGGAGCTGCTCCGTGAAGGCGGTCTCCAACCGCAAAGTGCTGTAGTTTGGGGGGGGAGTCCTGGGCGGGTGGCCCTCCTGCGGCATCGGCAGGCGCAGGGCGGTGTTGAAGGTGGGCAGGTCCTCATCGATGCAGGCCGGGTTGTCGTGGCCCTGCTGCTCCACGTCGCCCACCTCGGGGGGTTTGCCCGGCCCGTCCCTTTTCCGGTGGTTCCACCACTTCTTTGCTTTCTGCCATTGGCGCCGCATGACAATGGAGAACGAGTCGATGAAGAAGACCTCGATGATCTCGATGACGCAGACAACTGAGCAGCTCATCCACAGGCCCAGCTGCCCGCCAAAGTTGGACAGAAGGATGACGATCTGGGGGACAGGAGAGCACAGAGTCAGAGGGCACCTGCTGCAGAGATGCTGTGCTGTGCCCAGGGCTTGCAGTCAGCCCCCCCCGCCTGCCACACTGCTCAGGGCAGCCTGGAGAGCTGGGCAGGGCAGGGCAGAGACTGGCCCCCCCCATGGCCAGCTGACAGCCCCCAGCCTGCAGGAGGAAGGTGGCACAGCCCTCGTGCTCCCACTCACCGTGTTGGCAGGGTTCTCTGAGATGAAGCGTTCATTCAGGTCTTTGTAGAACACCATGAGGTTCACAAGGTCCGTTCTGAGAGGGGGTTTGGTAAAACAATAACATGAAACATACTGAAAAGCTATGCCAATAACCAGTTGGACCAGTAGGGCTGGGCCGCTCTAAGGGAGCTTTTTCCCCAATTGCCATCATTAAGGCTGCTGAGATTGTATCTGAGCTTGAGGTGCAAGCTAGAAACAGAAATGGCAACTTACTTGTTCAGCTTCTTGTTGTTTTTCTGTCCTTTGTCCCAGGAGAGTACTCGAAGCATCCAGTCCTGGAAACAAACACAGAAAATAGTGCTACAGCTGTATGCACTTGTGCAGAGATTCACTAGAAAAGCTCCACACCTCCTGGGACCAGGTTGGACTCCAGAAACAGATGTCTGTGATGAGTCAGCTGTCCCACGGGCACATGAGCCAAACTCCAGCTTAACAGCTGACATACACCCCAGACCCCACCTTGGGGTCTGTTAGCAAACTGAGCTGTCACGACTGTGCAGGACAGGAACTGACCTCAGATGCAATGGAGGGCCACTGGGCAATGCTGGTGGTGAGTGCCCACTCCTTGAAGCTGCAGGGAAAGGCAGACAGTGAGCGGTGAGCCTGCGCCCACGCACCTCCGCACCTCCTGCCTCCGGCAGGACTCACTGCAGGCAGGACTCACCTGCAAGCATCCTTACAGATCTGCTGGCAGCCCAGCTGCTCCTTCACAAACTTCTCGTGCAATTTGTAGTAGCAGTACACTGCAAGAAAGGAACGTGATGGGTATGTGAAAAGCTGAAAAGAAAAGCAATGATCTTTTGCTGAAATGGGGCTAACAAGGTGCAGGTGGCCCCTGTGGCCATCACCTGGCACTTACTCCAGTTGGGGTTCTTCTTGTAGTTGCAGTACTCCGCCCCATTGGGCAGCGGCTGTGCATACTGGGCACAGCCACAGGACTCTACCATGGCTTTCTGGAAGCAAGAGTGTAGGCAAATCTGGGAAGAAAAAACATAAACTGTGCCTCAGAAATAGAGACTGCTGCCCTGTGCTTGTATAGCGCTGCCCCCAGCTCCCAAAAACTTGCCCCGCTCCTGACAGCAGCAACAGAATGGGAACCTCGGGCTCTGCCAGCAGTGAGCCCAAGCAGAGCAGGAGCCCTGTAGGTTGTGATGTAGTGCAAAAACAGGAATGTAATCATTGTAAGGGGAGATGCTCCCTTCCCTCACAGCCCTGCAGTTCTTCCCATGGCCAGGGAGGTTTTCAATGGCACCCAGTCTGTGGAATCACAGTGTGGTGGGTGAGTGACTTGCTTGTGAGAAATGTTCATGACTCTGATTTGTGTTGATGCAAATTTGGAAATAAAAAATTGGAAGGGTTAAAAGAGAAGTGGAGGCAGTGTTCAGTGCTGAACTGCTTCATGAGTTGGAGTAAGCATGATCTGAGCTTTGCTTCTAAAACTCTGGGTGATATCTTTTTTACCCAATCCCAGCTCACTTGAGCCTTGACTTCTGGTAAAGAACTGTTATTAAAAACCTAGATAATGTCTGTGTGATCCTGTCTGGCAATGCAGCGCAGCGGATTTCAGGTATAGTACACATAAAACAAAAACCCAGCCTACACACAGGGTTTGCAGAAGGCAGCAGCTAATACAGTTATCATTCTTCAGTTGTTCTGACACTATCCAAGAAGACCCAATTACAGAAACCATGCAAAATTAGTGGAAACTTACTCTGCAAACAAACATTCTGCTATCTGGATACTGATTAGATGGTATCTGTTACTCTTGGAGTCCTAAAGGTCACAATTTCTGGCTTCAAGGGTTACTAAGCTGCAACATTTACTTGGCCAATATTTTCCAGTCTCACATTGCTTGAAAATTGCCTAATGAGCTCATGTTCTCTCTTTATCTAACAAGGTGCCTAAGGGAACTTCAAACATCAACCACTTAGGAATAAAACTTGGATTCAAAAAAGTGCTGAGGCATTTTACATTGGTGATTAAAAGCAGTGACCCTGTGCATGTACTGTTAACAATCTCAGATCTGAACCACAGAATACTGTTGAGCTTTTCATGAAGGTAGTTTTCAAGCAATTGATAAAAACAAATGCAATAGAGATTTACCTGGAGGGAGTAGCTCTTGTTATAGAGATTTTCTACTGGTATATCAGCACCAGTCTCTGTGCAATCACTGTAGGGTTTGCTCAGCTTGCGGGACCGTGTCTGAGAACAGGAAAAGAACAATCTCAAGTTCCGGGCATCACAGAATGCACAGCATTTAGCAGCAGTTCATTGGAATTCTAAGACCTGAAGTGATGGGAAAGGTTGGAACAGCATATTTACTTTCTGTCATCTCAAATGATTATAAAAGGGTTTCTGATTTGTAATGCTCATATCCGAAAAGTGCCCTAGCTGGGCTACCTGGTGTCTCTCTGCACCACCTCTGCAGAGGTGCTGTGGTGGCATCACTGCAACACTGCATGGCTTCTCTAGAAAATCCTCACACTGGGTTCCTCTCCCTGCAGGGTCCAAGGGACCATACACCACTCATCCTGGGGAGAAGGCCCAGGGCTTCACAGCCCTGTGCTGCACTGAGCTGCTCCTGCTCTATGGGGAGCGGCACTTCAGGCTCCACCAGTGCTCAACAGCACCTCTCCAACATCACTCCAAGTGAAATGTTTGTGTCGCCCTCAGCACCGTTTCCATGAACTGCTCTGACCTTTCTTCTGTTGAATGCTCGCAGCTTTCCCTATTTTGCAGTCTCTGCCCAGAGAAAAGAGCTCAGCAGTGCCACGTGCTGTGCTCACGTGTGACTTGGATCCCTCACACTGAGCAGACTTGATCCAGGTAACACTGCTGCTTCCTGCAGCCCTTGCCTCCCCGAGCGCCATATTCCCTCTATCTTTCTGCTGACATTATCCACTTTATGGCAAAGAAAGTGGTCTGAAATGACAAGAAACAATGCATGCTTCAGAATCCATTCACCTGTCTTTGCAAACAGAGTTTGAATCAGTGGCTGAACCCTTAAAGGACCCGTTCTGTAGGAAGTGACAGATGCTGCCTACGTCTGAGGCACTGACTGCAGACCGACGGGTTCCCGAGGCCACGCCTGGCACCAAGCATCACCCCTCTTTCTCACTGCAGGAATGATAACTCTGCAAGCATGGACCTGGCAACAGAAAGCCCTGGCATGCCACTGCAAGTTGCTGCTTTTAGAAATATGCTCAAAACTCTCTTTGCAGGGTACAGAAATTTGGGACTTCAGTATTACAGACAACCTAATGCCTCTGGCAGATGATAGATTCTTCGTACAGATTTTTCTTTTTGTCATGCCTTATACCCCTGCAAAAGCATACTTCATTCAGGTTCTGAAATAATTTCCAAACTAAACATTTACCTGAAGTACTGAAACTCCTACCAAGCAATGCCTTGTTTGCATTCCTAACATCTTGGAATATTTTTAGAGGGAGGGCGGTCCTAGTACCCAGCAGAAATACATGAGCCATAGCCCAGACACTGATGTCTGCATTTGGTAAAAGGCCCTTGCCATGCTCAGGCCTACAGAGCAGTGTTGTGTGTGGCACATGGCTGCTGTGTCCTCCTTCACACCCTTGGATGTGGGGATGTGGCTGAACCAGCAGTTTGGCTGCAGCCTGCTGGGCCGACTCCCTGCAGCCCTGCTTGGCTGCAGCCTTGCACTTGCCTCTCTGTTTCCCTGCAGCACCACACTCTCCAGGTGCAGGCTGCTGCTTTGGTCCAGACACCAAGTCCAGCTTCCATTTCAACCGATACTTTTAGGATGTAATCAGACCAAATCTTCATGCCAAATCTTTTGAACGCAGCTACCAGGATGTGTTCAGTCTTGTTTCTTATGCTGTGTGCAATAGCCCAAACGTACCGTGCCAGGGAACTTTTACAGCAAATACTGATGCTCCATCTGCAATGACTTTCTCCCATGCAATGTATGAGTTATAGCAGAAATACAGTTTGGTAAGAGTTTGCCTCCTTTCATTCTCATTTTGATGCCTCCTGTTTGCTTTCTGGTTTTTAGGCAGTGTTTATCCCTGCCTGTTCCACCAAGCAGTTGGTGCCCATTTTCCAGTCCTAACTATCTGCACATTTTAAAACCATCAGCTCTGTCCTTAATGCCTTTTCTAATGCATGGAGTATCTTGATCTGGCACACCCAAGGGCATACAAGAGCAGGCTGATCAGTTTGACCTATCAGTGATGAAAGGGCAGAGCTAAAAGGCTCCCCTAACAGCCCATCCAGATGAAAGGGGAATGCCTGGCTCTGCTGATGGCACTACTCTATGCGGGAAGGAGCCTCCTGGGTCAGGTGCCTGTCTGCACTGCGCTCACTGGGGAAACCTGTGAAATCCGGGCTGAAGGCAGAACCATTACCACCAAGGTTTACTTTGCAGCTGGGACAGCAAGAAACCAAACAAAACAAAACGTGCACCCTCCAGACTGCTGTGGTTTGGTCATCCCACAGATCTGGCCCTAATGCAGGCTGCCACCGCCCTGCTCAGCCTCTGCTGACCCTGCAGCCAAACTAGGTGTTTGGTTGCCCAGTGCTGTGGCTGTGAGCTCTGCAGTGAAAACAACAAAAACCCTGGAAAGCCAGAGATAGAGAAAAGGAAGGGCAAAGCAAATCCCTAGGAGCGGCAGCTTTATGAAGACCTGACCTTTGACCTGTGCTAAGGAGAACTTTGCTCAGAAAAGTACTATCAGGATTTTCCTGGGGGCACTTCAGCTGTACAGATGGGGTACCAGCTGCCTCCCCAGCTGTGGCTGTGTTTGAACACCGTCACAGCTCACATTTACATCTGTATCATGGAAATAGTGCCGTGCACCTTGAACCTTGGGGACACTCACAAAGTGCATCCCTATGGAGGTGGCTGCCGCTGTCTCAATTTCTGTGCCAATGTCCTCAATGAAGGGATATTCATCTTGGTCGTGGACAATGATCTTGGCTCCTGACGACGTCACCAGGAAAGGGTTGTAGTCTGCTTCGTCGATGTACAGAACAACCTGCAGCCCTGAAGGACAGAGAAGCAGGGGCTGCATTACACCAGAGCTAGAGCCCACTTGTTCTGGGCAGGATGGGCAGCGGTGTGCTGCGCACTACGTGGCAGTTTACTAAATGCAGTTTAAGAACCAAGCGATGCCTCTGCTGTGCTAGGCAGCAAGTGGTGGCCCTGCACAGCCCTGAGTACAACAAACAGACGGCGTCTCCTCAGAAGGAGCAGAAATTACTTTAAGAAGTTATATAACTGGGAAGCAGTAATTTCAGATTGGAAAACATTAGTGATGCAATGATATTATCTTTGTATTCTCTGGCAACAGTTTGCACTAGTTCAAACAAGCACTTCCCCAATCAGGCTGCACATCTAGAGCCAACACATCAGTCACCCTCCAGCAGGATCCAGTTTGCCGAGCAGCACGCTGACAGCTCTGCCAGCTCCTTACCGTATTCACTGCCGCCAGTGGAGGTGCTCAGCACCGTCCCGTTCTCCCCACTGTTGAAGGTGTAGCAGTTGCCATGCAGGGGGTGATGGAAACGTGTGAAGTGCCTGAGAAATCAAACATTGTTACATTGCCCCCTCTGCAGTTTTAACCGTCTCTGGCAGAAACTCAGCAGGTTTGGATGTTGCTTTGGCAGAGACAAAGCAGGATAGGATTTTTCTTTTTTCTTAAAAATGCTTCCCCTTCCCTACCCCCCCCCCTTCCTTAATATCTTGAAACTACACAGAAACATGACCTGGTTTAACAGCACCTGGAAATTAAAAGTTTTGGAGGCTTTCAGGGGGGAATGGGGGCTCAGAATTACTGTGCTAGCAGGAAAGGGGCAGTGGAGGGCAGAGTCCTTTTTCATCCAACAGCCTAGTGTCTATAGGGACACAGACCTTCACTTTGCAGGAAAGATGCCTCAGCCACTGCCATGTCACACCCTTGTGATTCAAGCACATTCATGTTTCTCCTGAGAATCTCCCCTCCCACTCAAGCAAACGTTGTAATTCCAAGAAAATATTACATACTTGTGTGATCACAGACATAAGTAAAGTGCTTCCAGAAAAGATTCAGCAATGCCTGCTGAGTGCAGCCAGCTTTGCACAGTGGGAAAACTGCCAAAGCCACGTACAAGTGCAATTCTATCCTGACGGCTGCACCTGGGAGCTCTGCTGTTGTCCCCAGCATTGAGGGATGTTTTCACTGCTGCCAGGGCACACAGCAATTGCACTGCAGTAATTGTAAGCAGGTGGACCTGATTACGTCCAAAACAATTATGTCCAACTAATCCAGTTTTATCTGAAACATGGACAGCAGAAACTAAGACAAATAAAACTAAAGACCGTAACTGAAGTTCCTTAATACGTGAAAGTTTGCTTTCATTTAGAAGTGGAAGTGGTTCTTGCTGGAATTCAGCAAACGCCAGACATTAAATTTCTCTGTACTATACACTTACACTTATGGACTTGGAAATAACTGGCACTGACCTTTTGTCACAAGATAGGCCATCAAAAAAACATGTCAGCAGAAGGTCATCAGCAGAATAACTCAATTCTTCTTTAGTCTCCAAGGGAATCTGTGCCATGATGTTCATGTAATGCAGCTTGTACCACTCTTGGATAGCATTAACACCAGAACTGAATGTATAAAGTGCACACTCACTGCTGTTGTTTGCATCGCACTGACAATTACAAAGGGGAAGAAGCATTTCAGATGGAAAGAAATGATGTGTTCTATCAAGTATGCCTGGTATCATTTCTTTCTCTCAGTAATAATCACGTGACATTACAGTGGCAGCAAGTGACAAAAGGGCACCAAAGACCTTTCATCTGGGGCCAAATGGTTTGACCAAATGTTTCATACCCATAGGAAGGGTCGTAGATGGCATTAGGTCTATGTTGGCTGTACTTCACTGTTGGCATTTCTATTCCAGAGAGCTGAAGGTGGGTATATAGGCCACCACGGAGGCACAGCAGAATGGGTAAAAGATCAGTCGGAGCTTTAATCGCTGCCATTAAACAAGCAATAGATCTGTCCAGTGGGATGCCTGCCCCAGCCCCTTTGCCACCCCACAAGGAATATGCTGGCTAGGGAAGGGTGGCACTCACCAATTGGAAGCCGATGATGTCATTTGAATCTCCAGAGTTCACTATGGACGAGTCCCTGTGGAAGACGCTGCCCTCCACTTTCCTCTTCCGCCCGCTGCGGAGGTCAATGGCAGTCCTGAAGGAGTTCTCTAACCTCAGCAGTGGGATCTGCCTTAAGAACAGGCTCTCAGTGCCATTCCAGTCACCCGCCGCCCGCCTCACCTTGGACTTGCCCTCTGAGAATCCATAGAACGTCTCCAATGCTTTTTTTGTCTCTCTGTCCAACTCAGATAAATAATCTTTCATCAAACTGTACCTGCGTGGGAGAAAACGTGAGAAAATCACGTTGTTCGCCTCATCTTCCACTTTGTTTAACCCATCTGCAGTACTGCACCACAAATCCCATCGCTCAGGAGCGTCTTTGTCACAGATCTGCTACAACCATTGGCACAGATCTCCTACAATCGAGCTAAGTTAAATCAGTGTGGGTAAGGGGAGTGAAGGGAAATGACCATCAGGAGGATGCTGACCGTGGAGAACCCCCCCAGGGTGCTGAGCTGCCAGAGGGACTGCAGGCAGATCGAGAAGCAGCACTGGTAGGGACACAACCTGGACCAGAAACCAAACGGCAACCGTGGAATATGGGGGCAGCTGGGGAAAGCCGGCAGTGAAACAGACCTCGGCAGAAAGCACGGTAAGGCAGGAAAAAAGCATTGCTGATTGAAAAAGGCAGAGCATCCCGCGAGGGATGGAAAAGGTGACAGAGGAAGGACAGAGCCGCTCCCTTTGCAGTTCTCAGGAGATGGCATTGCTTGTAACGCCGGTCCTGGGAAAAGGGAATCTGATCGGAGCCGCAGAGCCGAGCGGACCGCCCCCGGCACAGAGCCGCCCGGAGCGAAGGCTCAGCGGGCAGCGGGAGGACCGCAAAGGGACGGGGGACGCGAGGAGCCGGGGGACGCGTGACCCCCAGCGCCGGCCTTACTTGTAGGGGTTGATGTTGCAGATGGTGACGGCGGGGAAGGGCAGCTTCTGGAACTGCACGGTGACGGACACGGACGCGCTGTAGTAGTTCAAAAGGAGCTCGGCGCACTGCCAGAGGATCAGCCCCACGGCGCTCAGCGTCAGCAGGATCCAGATGAACCTGCGCAACCGCCCGCGGGACACCACGATGCGGCGGCAGCCGTGCGTGTTGGTGTTGAGGCAGTACCAGCGCATCAGCTCGCGCAGCGTGGGCGCCTGCGGGCCGCGCACCGGCAGCGTCTTCTTGATGCGGGCGGTGATCTTCTTCCCGGGGGCCATGGCTGCGAGCGGAGCGGGGCCGTGAGCCGGGGGAGGCCGCGCGGGAGCAGAGCGGGACGGTGCCCCCCGTCCCACCGCAGCCCGCTCCTCAGGCTCGGCGCTTCGCGAAGTTCCACCGCTCGCAGCCGCGATCCGACGCTCCCGCCCGCTGCGGCGTTAACCCAGCGCTTCCCTCTCCCGTCCCATTTAATGCCGTCGAACGGCGTTTTTTTCCCGAGAAAACCGCATCGCCCCTCTCGCGCCCCTCACCTCGCCCGTCCGGGCCCGAGGGGGCCATGCTGCTCCCGGCCCCGGCGCCGCTCGGATGGCGCTGCGGGCGCCCGCCCCGGCACTACCCCGCCCGCCCGCCCCCGGCCCGCCTCCGGCCCGCCCCCGCCGCACTCCGCGGGCGCCGAGCGCCGCCAGCCGGCAGAGGGGTGGAGACCCGACGAGAGCGGGGCCCGCCTTGCCCTCAGTAAAGGTGGCGGCGCGGCGTCAGCCCAAAGCGGGGATGGCGGGGCGGTCATGTGACGCCGCGCCCCGCCCCGCCCGCCGCATGGCGGCGCCGTGAGGCGGCTGCGGGCCGCGCGCGGAGCGGGCCTGGCCGGGCGGGTCGTGGGGATGCGCGCGGCGCCGCCCGGCCATGTCGCGGGTGAGCGGCCCCGGGCCGGCGGGCAGCGCCAAGGAGAAGCGCTCCTTCAGCAAGCGGCTCTTCCGCGGGAGGGCGGCGGGCGGCGGCGCGGCTCCCGCACCGGCCGCCGCCGCCGCCTCCTCCTCCCCGTCCGCGGCGCCGGGGCGGTCGCTCGGCGGCTTCATGAGCCGCGTGCTGAAGACCCTCTCCACGCTCTCGCACTACAGCAGCGAGCCCGAGCCCCGCGGCCCGCAGGCCCCGCGCCTGCCTCCGCCGCGAGCCGCCGGCGGCCTGGGCAGCTGCCTCCCGCCGGGCCCGCCGCGCCGCCCCGAGCCCCCGCCGCCCGAGCGCGGCTCCGAGGCGGTGCCCGGCGTGGCGGGGCTGCGCAACCACGGCAACACCTGTTTCATGAACGCCATCCTGCAGTGCCTCAGCAACACCGAGCTGTTCGCCGAGTTCCTGGCGTTGGAGCAGTTCCGCGGCCCCGCGGAGCCCGGCCCGCCGCCCCCCGCACCCGGCGAGGTGACGGAGCAGCTGGCGCAGCTGGTGCGGGCGCTCTGGACGCTGGAATACACCCCGCAGCACAGCCGCGACTTCAAGGTGAGGCGGGCAGAGCCGCCGCGGCGCGGCCCTGCACTTCTGCTCGGCGGGAGCGGGCCTCGGGCCTGGGCGCGGTTCGGTGACCGGGCCGCTGCCGTGCGTCCGCGTCTCGGTGCGAGGAGCCCGCGCCGGAGGCCCGGCGGCATCGCGCTGCTTCCCACGTGCCGGGCTGCGGTTAGGCTGACGCTGAAGGAACGGGTTCTCTCCCGCGCCGCTCCGCTTCCCACCCGTACCTGGGCGCTCCCACCGTTGTACGTGGAAGGTTTGTTGCCGCTTTGGGTGCGTTTGGAATGCTCGTGGCTGCCCCTCAGGAGGAGCGGAAGCCCCGGACCCGGTGGGGCAGCCAGCCTGTTGATTTCCACTATACGGTGAAGCCACCGGCGGCTCTGTGCCTGATGCTGGAGGTGCCCGTTTTGCTGTTTCATGCCTGTCGTGCCGTGGTGGCCGGCTGCGGCTTGCTGCTGGCATGGGAGGGGGCCCTGAGCCCTCTGTCCCACCGCCGTGCTGCTGGGGCATTGTGAGCTCTGCCCCTGGCTCTGGCTAGCACAGAGCCCTGCAGCAGGTACACTCTGCAATTGGGTCAGAGGCACCCTGTTGGAAAAAGGAGGCCCAGCATCTGGTGAGGAGCATGAGGTGCTACCACCCACCCCATGGCTCTGCTGAAGCCACCCCCAACTTGTGAGTGCTCCCTGGCAGCAGCAGGTGTGAATTTCTCATGGGTAATGATTAGAAGCTTGAGGAGGCAAAGCTATCTTTCCCCAGTACAGATATAAAAGGGAGAGCAGAGCAAGGCCAAGAAGTGCTATGTGCAGGCTTGGAGTAGAGGTGCCTGGGTAGGGGTGGCAGAACAAGAAGGGAAGCAGAGCCATGTATTCAGCTCAACCTGCGTTCCAAGTTTTTCTAATAGCGGAACTTTCTTTGCCCAGTGGCTGCCGTAACTGACAGTGAGTGCCTGCCTGGTCCGTGCTGGAAGAACTGGAGCTATCAGGCCCCCCAGCTGGGTCCCGAAGCCTCATGCTGGGGGTCTGGTGCAGGTGGGCCCCATGGCTGTGCCCAGAGTTAGCTCACAGTGACCTCAGCATTGACGTGAGTGTGCAGCTGCTTCTCACTGGGGCAGTTACTTTGAGTAGTAAATGAATGCTTCTAAAGGCAATTCAGTAGCATGAACCTGCTATTAAATTCACTGTTGTTAATTAAAGCTTTCTTCGGCAGGTTTGCATGGTTTATTTAAAGGTGTAAACAAGAACCTTACATGTAAGGAAGGCGAAGGTTGATGCTTTCGCTCTGGGAACCGCTGTTTTCCCCACGAGAACGTCCCTCATAGCCTGTTTCTTTTCTGTTTGAAATGGTGAGAAGTGTTTTCAGGAGTTGTTCTGCAGCTTCACTCCTTTGGCAGTACTTACTGACAGTCACATTTGCTGCTCGCAAAGCTCTTTAGGCAGTGCTTAGCAGTAGGTGTGGGGGATTTTTTTGGTAGTGCTGTGTATAATGGGGTAAAGACAGTTTCTGATCTCGGAGTGCTTATCTGCAGGTGCTAAGCGCCTTTTAGGGATACAGGATAAGTATTATCTCCTGGCTTGTTCTGACATCATAGGCTTTGTTCTTAGGGCAGAGAAGATGCTGCTTCAAGGGAAAGCCTCTCTGGGTTGTTCAGGATGGAGACCTTCAGGGCTGATGTGGAAGGGGCTGTGGGTGAGGGGCTGTTGTTCCTTCACGAGCTTCCTGGCGTGAGATGTTCCACACTGCGGTAGAGGAGGCAGGTGCAGCTTTGGGCGACCTCCCCTCCGGCCTCGTACTCTTTCACAGTTGTTTGAGCAACCACTTTCTCCTGGTGTGCAGTGGTTTTTATTTTCCTGCCTAAACAGAACCGCTGCTTTCATAACTGGGGCCAGTATTGCAGCTCGCGCTTCCTTTTTCCCTTTGTGATGGTGTGACAATAGCAGCAAACACACATTGTGTCAGCAATAGCTGTGCTTGGGGCCCGTTGTTTGCAGGGCACCGTCCCGCTCTCCCCCAGAGCTCTGTCCATCAGCTGCAGGGACAGAGTGCCCTTTGTGCCAGGAACAGGGGAGCTGCAGGGAGTGAACTTCTATTGAAACTTACTGGGCTTGAAAATTGTATACCCGTACCCAGATCCTCTGCTTTTGTCTTTCCTGCAGTTGTGGTCTCCTGTGGATGGTGAAGTTATTTGCTGTTCTGAGGCTTTCCTCATCACTAGGCTGGCTGCACACCAGAGCACTCTGATGTTCTCCAGGGCCCTGCTGTACTTGTGCTGCCCCGGTTTCTTTTCCTGCCCGACAAGATGAAACTGCCTGTAGTGTGTACAGCAAATACAGCAGAGCCATAGGAATGGGATGGAGTTGGATTATCAGAATTAGATCTGGACCAAAAGCAAATCCCTGTTAGTGGAACAGGGATTATTGTGCCAAGTAAATATTGCCTTTTCCATTTTTTTTTTTTTTTTTTTTTTAAACCTCAGTAACAATTAATAGTGTGTAACTTAGTTTTACAGTGCTGGTGTTTAGGAAAGCTCTTGACGTAAATATTGTGCTTGGGATGAGTGGTCCATTGGCTGTGTTTCATTTCTGTGGGATTCTGAATGTCTGCAACTTGTGGAGCAGCTCCTATGGACACAGCCAGTCCTCGGCCCCCTGCTCTGAGAGAGGAGGGCAGTGGTGCTTGGGCCCCCCCTGCTGTGTCCTGGCCCCATGGTTCCCATGTTTCTGGAGCGGGCAGAGCTGGGTGCTGTGGGGCCTTGAGGTGCTTGCCCCAGTTCAGACCCTGTTCTGCTGTTGGCATTGCCCATCCCTCCTTCCAGCTGCAGTCCCTGTGTTCCTGCTGTGTGGTTCCACTGCCCTGTGTCTGGGTGGCTCTCCTCACTGCTGTGCCCTCTGCAGCAGGTTTGTGCCAGCATTGGGTCTGTGCCCCCCATGGTGGGTCCAGGACCCCCACTGACCATGGGTAGCCTGTGGCTTTGGCTCTGTCCCCAGGGCTGTGGATGGCTGCCAGGTTGGAGCCATTGTTTCCCAGGTTTTGCTTTCCCTGGAGGGGAAGTCTTTCTTTGAGAGGGGAAGTTGCCATGTTTGTGTGTGTGACCTCTTCGTGAGGTGTCTGTTTAGAAGCTACCCAAACACAAAGCTGTCTGTGGGATTTAAAAACAACACAATCTCTGCCCAAGCCCAACTTCACAATGTTCAATGACAGACAAATAATAGGCTCTTTCCTGCTCACGTGTGTCATTGTTTCAGGGCTGTCATGAGCCAGTTCCATCCGTCCATGTCCACAAACCTTTCAACAGCTGCTTCCTACCAGAGGCACACTGGAAAACAGCGGGCTGACATTTTCCCTTCAGTCATCTTTGCCACCTGGAAGAAAAACAGCAGCAAAGGAGTGTCCGGTGGTTCAGCTATGCTTGGCTTTATTTATGGCATCTATTTAGAGCAATAGATGATTAAAGTTTCATTGGGCTGATAAAAACGATAATGCATCTTTGCTGTAAATCGGCTTTGTGGACAGACAGGGACTTGTTTGATTGTGGGGAGCTTGTATTAGGGGGCTGGATATCTGCAGTCAACACAAATTATGATTTCCCCTTTCTCTCTTCTAGTAGTTCTGCTTCCATTCAGGGTTTCTGAGCGCTGGGAGGATCTCATCCTGTTGGCTGTGGGTGGTGGGTCCCCAGAGCCCATTCCCACACTGCTGCTCACAGCTGGAGCAGCTGCACAGCCCTGTGAGATGGAGCCTGGTGGGATGTGCCACCTCTGCCTGCAGCCCAGATTAGGGGCAGGGGATTAAAGGCCAGGAGGTTGGTGGATGTGCTGTTCTTAATGTGTTTTTATGCATGTTTAAACCATTTGCTTCTTAACTGTGTATTTGCAGCCAGTCACAATTGCTGCTGCTTTATTGCACTGTTCAAGCAAGAACAAATCTGCTTGTACCAATGGCAGCAGGAAGCAGAAGGAGCACTGGGAGCACGCTGCTGGTGCTGGTTTGGGAGCACAGGCTGCAACCTGCAGGCAGCCCTTGGTGCACACAGGATCCAGCACCCAGGTCTTTCCCAGAGCCATGCCAGTGGTGCTGGGAAGGGGCAGTGAGAAATCAGTCCTTGCTTGAAGTCCAGAGCTCCTTGGCACTCAGGGTGCTCTTTCCTTCAGCCCTGTCTGGAGTGGAATGGCCAACCCTGTGTGGAGTGGCTGTTCCCTGGACACTGCTCACTGCTTTAGCACCACATTGGTATGTTTGAGCTGGTAGGGTGCTGGCCCTTGTGCCTGCAGGGACAGGAAATCCCCTGTCAGAAGGGCATGCACATGTGTAATGAGAGCAGATTATTTCTGTTCTCCCTTATTTTGCTGCCTTGAGGCAGGTGGACGGATTATAGAGGATAGAGAATATATGTCTGTCAGTCCTTCCCTGTCTTTCTCATCACCCCTCCCTTCTGATGACCCCATTTTTAGAGGGATAAAGCAAGCAGCCCATCCCCCTTTCTCAAATCTGTTGTGAAGTCTGATTAGAGAAATCAGAGGTTTGTGGTGGGCATGCAGCACGTCTGGTGCTGCCAGGGTGCAGGGCTGCTCTGCCTTTGTGCTGCCGATGGCTGGTGCCAGCATTGTGTCACTTCGATGCTCCCTGTGTCCCTGAAGAAGCAGAAAAAGCTGTTTTTTATTTTTCTCTGCAGCAGGGGTTGCTTTCTCCTCAGTTTGTAACTTTCCAGGGTCAGCTCATCATATCCTGTTATTTTGGAGAGCATTCAGTCTGGGTGCCTTGTGGTGGTGCATGGTTCCCGTCCCCTGGGTCTGTCCCAGTGCTGTAGGGAAGGTGAAAGTGAGATCGAGGGGCTGCAGCACAGGAAGCACCTCCTGATGCTGATTGCTTATGGTGAAAGATGATTCCAAGCCTTCTGACTTCTGCATGGGGAGGAAGAGGCACGTGTGGCTTGGCTGAGGCTCAGCACAAATGTCAGCATTGCGAAAGGTGTCCTGGAGCTGCAGGGCAGGGGCAGACTTGTGGAAGTGCAGACTTTTGTTGCTGGTGAATTTTCAAGCCATTCCCATTTGTGTCCGGAAGAAAAAGAGATTTGAGCAAATCTCTTGGGCGTGCTGCTGCACTCCTGAGATGGCTTTTCTGGAAATTCAAGTGTAAATTACATCCTCCGACTCTTGAAAGCTTATCCGGAGTAGTGCCAGTTGTCTTACTGCATGCAGTCTGTGTTCCTCTGCAGAACATTGTGTCCAAGAATGCCATGCAGTACCGTGGGAATGCCCAGCACGATGCGCAGGAGTTCCTGCTCTGGCTTCTGGACAGGGTCCACGAGGATCTGAACAACGTGGTGAATTACAGCGGCGTGCCTCCACTCAAGGTAAGAAATGCTGCTGCGAGCCTACGTGGGAGATCAGCTGCTGCTTTGCTCTTCAAATCAGATCTGCCTGTTGGTGCCTGAACTCCGATGGTTCAAATGAGACAAAAGCTTGGGTTCAAATAGTGTTTGTTTCTGGCCCTGTGAATGTGGCTAGCTGTTTCAGTAATCCCTGGCACGGGCTCCCTGACGCAACCCTTAGAGAATGCTGACACGCAGAGGAAACGCTGCCAGCCTTGCATCTGGTGCAGGACCCCTGCCTGTCGTGCAGTCACGGGGCTCTGACAACCTGTGTGGGCAGAGAGCACTGCTTAAAAATCTTGGACACTTTCCTGATGTTTCTGGTCAGGGAGGGCACAGATTTGGCTGGGAGTACTGGAGTCAGCTGGAGCACACCTACACGCTTGGCTATGCTTCTGGGGTTTCTTCTTTTCTTTTAGCCACCACTGGAGGATGATGTGCTCCTTGAGGGACCAGCCTTTCCCATCAGTAGTACTTTCGTGCAGGAACTCTTTCAAGCCCAGTACAGGTATGACATTTTGTAAATTCTGAGGCATTATTACATGCAGTAGTGACCCCAGTTTAATTTTACTCTGACACTAGCTCACAGTACAATTCGGACTGCTAACAGATGTTTCTGAATTTTTGCTGAATAAAAGTTGAACTAGAAACTTTCACCAGAAGGAAGAGAGAAAGAGTTTGATTACTTCAAATTTGGTATATTCTACAGTATGCACCCCTTTGCCACCTGCCCTGATGTGTCCTGAAAACAAGGCAGTGCTTAACAGAGCAAAGGCCCAGGGTGCTCACTGCTGTGAAGCTCACCCTGCCTGCTCAGAGGCAAGAGGCTGCAGCAAAGTGCTGAGATGCCTGGAGGCTGCTGGGGAGTTGCAGATGGATCCCAGGCACCTTGCTGGGTTCTTGTTATCTGGTGCTTGAGAATCCCGAGTTGAATCCTTCAGTGTCCCTTCAGGTTATTTCCTGTGAGTTTCTCATACTTCTGGGAAGTGAGCTTTCTAATTTCAGAACTAGTGCAGAACTAATTCCAGTGTTCCTCAATGTCTTGTATCTGTGCTGCTGTAGGAACTTGAATTACTGGGCATTCTCCCCAATGCTTGCCAGGTTTTCTTCTACAAAGGAGAAATTTTGTGTAGTGTAAAACACTGGCAGTGCAAGGTGTAGGTTGATTTGGAAGGAGATGTGTTGTTGGGATTTGTCTTCTTCTGAGTAAGAGGTCTTTGCTCCTGCAGTGCTGACTGTCACAGTCTCCTTCCTATCACTTTACCTCTCTTCAAAGAGAAAATCCTTTCAGGTCTTTCACACTGGAGCTGCTGTTGGTGAATTATTAATCTTGGAGTGATGCTTATTCAAAGCCCAATTCAGTGTCTTGAGTGAAGTCTTCTCCTTGCATGCCCTGTAATGAACTTTCAAGCTAATTACTTTGAAATGATCTAGAAATTCAGTACCCTTCTCTTACAGGAATTATGTCTGTTCTGTCTCTGTGCCAAGCCGCTTTGTATGGAGGAAGAAAAGTGTGACACGTGGGGTTGGTTATTTATGATGTGATCATTGATCTGTTCCTGATGAAACGGTGTATAACTGTTCTGTTACTGGTGTTTGTACCAGGTCCTCTCTGACGTGCCCTCATTGCCAGAAGCAGAGCAACACCTTTGACCCTTTTCTTTGCATCTCTCTGCCGATTCCTTTGCCTCACACACGGTATGTGGCATTGTCTTGAAGTATGTGTTGCCTGTTTCCCCCGTAGCAATGAGGCACCTGTTTATACAATGGGTACTTGAGCTCTGCAGCTCCTTTATGTGACACTATGGATGCAGTTCAAGAAGCAACAGAACAAAAGAATTGAAAGAAGATACTAAATAGGAAGATGTCCTGTTTGGTTCAAAATCCCTGTTCCACTGCTAGGTGGAGGCTGAGTGGGCTTTCCAGGGGAAGTTTCCTCGTAGGCTCAATTCTCCATTGTGTACTTTAGAGGTATTACTTTTGGTACTGTTGGAGGCAGGACTTAGTTTTAAGAAACAACTTGGAAGAGCTATCCCTGTGGTTGTGGCAGCAGCTCTCTGAGTGCACTAAGTTGTTCCTCTGAACTGACCTGTTACAGGATCCTTGCTGGAAAATTAGATTGTTTTACAAGAGGGTTTTACTTTTAACTTTGTGCATCTTTTTTTTCAAAGCTTCCTGCTTTTAGGAACAAGTAGCAGCAGCATATATAGTAAAAGAGGTCTTTGGAAGTCAAATAAGTTTGTGTCGCCCCACAGCTGCAGACGGGGAGCCTCTGGTCAGGCTGGCCCCCTCTGGGTGCTGTAAAGCCTATGCCTGAGGTCCTGTGACCTGTCTGTGCTCTCTGCAGGCCACTGTATGTCACTGTGGTGTACCAGGGGAAGTGCTCCCACTGCATGCGCATCGGGGTGGCTGTACCCATCGCTGGGACGGTGGCCAGGCTGAGGGAGGCTGTGTCCTCAGAAACCAAGATACCCACTGAGCAGGTAAGGGCTGGTCTTGCCTGAGTTCTCCTGCTAAAGGAGGCCAATACCGTGGCATTCATCCTGTGTGCAAGCAGTGTTGGATGTGTAGAATTGCAACTCGCAATCCATAGCAGTATGGTGATATCCTGGATCCTGCTTTTTCCTGTGGGTTGACTTCTTGAAATCTAGTGATGTTAGGATCACTTCCTGTGCAGACTTTGCACTATCCTGCCTGATAACCCCGTGGTTCTTATGTATCAGGGAACTGTTGGGCACCTATGGGCACAGGAAGTGTTCCAAGAAGGCTGTCAGATCCCACCAAACCCCCTGCATGTTGCCGTTGCCTTGTCTTCTATTCTGTGACTGCCCTCTTCCCTGCGCCTTGCTCTGGGCCAGCACATGGATGCTTTGAAGAATGCACTCTGCAGCAGGCAGCCCATGCTGAGAGAGAGAGATGGGGCAGCTCAGCAGGACTCGACTAGGGTGGCTTCATGGGTTTTTTGCTTCTGCTGGCTCTAGATTGTGCTGACGGAGATGTACTACGATGGGTTTCATCGTTCCTTCTGTGACACTGATGACCTGGACACAATTCATGAAAGTGACTGCATTTTTGCCTTTGAGACCCCGGAAATATTTAGGCCTGAGGGTATCCTTAGTCAGAGAGGTAAGTGGAGAACACTGGTTTGTGCCCACCTCAGGTGATTGGATGAGAGAGGTTTGATTTTTGGAAGAGAGCTTACTCAATAATTTATGTCCTACAAATAGTCAATTCTCTGGTGTATTGATTTCAGCTCGGGCTTTGTCCCATCTTATTCCAGTAGGTGTAATGGTGGTGCCAGCTGGGAGGTTATCAAGAAGTGATGTACATGACTGTCTTCCTCTTCCTGGGCTTGTTCTGCAGGCCTGGCTGGCTTAATTCAATATCTGTTTAGTTTTTGTTTAAAGGTCTTCTAAGGACCAGATCAAGACACCAAAATCATGTTATTTAAAATCAGATTGTCAATGATGAATGAACAGGCTCAGGAATGAGCAAGCACTTTTCTCTATTAAAGCTCAAGAAATGCAGTTTTTTCGATCTCCCTCTCAGAGAAAGGGAGTAATTGCATCCTGGGTGGACAGAGGGTAATCAAAGGTAAATTTTCCTATTGAATGTAACAAGCAGAATTTCTGTCACTTCAGCTTTTCATGCAGGCAGACAAGCTTATGAGTATTTGCACAAATTACTGTGAAAAATCAGTTAGGTGAGCACTTGCATCTAATTTATCTCTATAAAGAAGTAGTCACCATGAAAAGTAACTGTTCTTTGAAGCCTTTGTGTTAGCGTAATAAAAATAGTGAGTCTCTATTCCATACTGACCTGCTCCCTGATGCCCAGAGAAGGTTCCCCAGAGGGACACACATTGTAAATGACATAATGAAGTAATTCATTTCTACTTCTTCAGGAATACATGTGAACAATAACCT
Source organism: Tympanuchus pallidicinctus (assembly GCF_026119805.1). Classification (NCBI taxonomy): domain Eukaryota; kingdom Metazoa; phylum Chordata; class Aves; order Galliformes; family Phasianidae; genus Tympanuchus; species Tympanuchus pallidicinctus. Next base: position 8,225,707 of record NW_026294699.1, on the reverse strand, counting down.
GAATAACTTAAAATATGGCACTGAACACTCACGAACAGTATCATACTCTCAAGGAACTGTGGTGTCTGGAAAACTGGAACAGTCCTCTACTAGACAAGGAGCAAATGACAAGATTGTCTTGCTGGTGTGTAATAGAGCGTGCACTGGACAGCAGAGCAAAAGGTGAGTGCCACGTTCCCTGTCAGGTTGACTGTTGTGGCTGTTGCCTGAATGACCTGTGTTTTCCTCACTGAATAGTGAAAACATAAGGTGCAGCAGGGCCAGTTCACATTCCTAGCTTCAATAAAGTGTTAAATATACTGATCAAAACCCATTAATGAATGCAGCAAATCTTCCTAATTTTGAGTTTAATATGGCCTAGTGTTACTGAGAGGATGGTGAGCCCATCAAGATGTGTGACCTGCTGGGGAGCCACATGTTTTGGGAGACAGCAGGCGTGTCTATGTTCAACAACAGCTGGAGATTTTGAGTGCATTCGGGTGGGGGAGAGTGAGAAGTGATCTTGCCAAAGCTGTACAGAATGCCTTGTTTCTGAGGAGTTTCTGTAGGAGCAGAGTGGGGAGCATTGTGGCTCTGTCCTAGTGTGGGGTCTGGGTTGCTGAAAAGGATGATCTTTTAATTTCTTCCTCAAATGCTTCTCCATTCTCTAGGTTTGGCTTGCCCTTTGTGTTGCATTTGGAAAAAACAATTGCTTGGGATATTCTGCAGAAGGAAATCTTGGAGAAGATGCAGTATTTCCTGCGGCCTGCAGCCTGTTTGCAGGTGAGGCATATGGCTCAGTTTCTATGGCGTGTCCTGTGGTGTGTGATGACCTGATCATGAAACCTGTTGCTGGAAGCAATGCACGTGCTGTGCAGATGCCTTCCCATGTTTGTTTTTGCAATAATGTCCAAGTCACTTATACTTTTGTCTGCTTTGCTGAGTGTTCCAGCTAAGAGTAAACTGGTCAGGTGAAGAAATTACATGCTTCACTTCCTTCCTTACCCCTAAGAGGCACTTGAGAAATAAGTGCTGCTGTCTGCACTGGAAATCCCCTGGCTGGTGGTGCTTGCCTTAAGGAAAGCTGTAGAGTTTGCTTACTGGTTGCGTGTTTCTGCTGAGAGCTCCCTCTGCGCAGTGATGAGAAGGGACAGCTTGTCTGGTCACTGCAGGGGAGGTCTGGGGGCATGGAATATTTGCTGCTGTCTGCACCCCCTCTGCTAGCTGCCTGGCATAGCTGGATCTTGGGCACTTGTGTAAAATGCGTTCTGAGTTAAACTCACTGTCTGCTTATGTTGGGAGCAAGTTAACTTGTACTGGAGTCACTCACGTGGCTTCTGCTGTCTTGCTGCAGGTCTGCCCATTCAGCTTGCGAGTGGTCAGTGTTGTGGGCATAACGTATTTGCTACCTCAGGAGGAGCGGCCCCTCTGCCATCCAACAGTGGAAAGGTAGGTGGTGCTGCTCCTCCTGGGCAGGGAGAGGTTTGTCAGCTGGGAGCTGGAATGCAGGCACAGAGAAAGGGGCAGTCCTGGTGCAGATGCGTGCAGGGAGCCAGGAGCAGAGGAATAGCTGGGTGTCCTCAGGGAGTTGTCAGGATTGCCATCTTGCCATCTGGAATCTGTCCTCACAAATGGAGAAGAGAATGAAAGCATCCCCCATGGTTTTTTTTTTTCTTGACTATTCTTCAGAAGATTTTTTTTCTGGATGCTTGTTTTGTAAATAAACATGCATTCATTTCCAGAACTAAGCACTTAAGTAAATACAGTTCTCTCTTTGCCAAGCTTTTTGCTGTGTGAATTCCTTTTCTCCTTTTAAACTTGATCTGGGTGGCAGTGAGGAAGGCAAAGAGCAAAGGCAGACAAGTTATATATGTATGGAAGATAATGTAGGTGTTAGGTTCCAAGATGCTCTAACTTATGTCTGTTCTTCTCCAGGGCATTGAAGTCATGTGGACAGGGGGGCACTGCTCATGTGAAGTTAGTCGTAGAATGGGACAAAGAAACTAAAGATTTGTAAGTATGAAATAGAAAGCTGTGAAGTGTTTTGACCTCTGGCCAGATCACACTGTGAACTGAATCTCTCAGCACACACCAGACCTCAGAACCAGCATCCATGCCCTGGCTGCTGTTGGTGGGGGCAGGCGGAGGTTGTACATGCTGGGTTTGCTCTGGCCTCAGAGCCTTTTGCTCTGTAGCTGGGGTTCTGAATTACGGTGCTTGTGTCTCACTTGTGGCTCCTTCCCTCAGGAATTATATTCACTTGAGATATTCTGTGGGCTGTGAGCAGCGTTGTCTCTCTGAGATAAACTGCAGTACATGCCACTGAAGCAGTTTGCTCCTGTGTTCTGTTCTGTTCCTCTGGTGGGCTCTCTTGCCAGGCAGTTCTTGCTCACGTGTAATAAGACAAATCCAGGAAAAAGCTGCTAATTCTACTTGTATTTCCACAATGGCTCAGCAGCAGCAGGGGAAGCAGGTGGCTGTGCTGGTAAAAAAATGTGTTGTATCTCTGCAGCTTGTTTGTGAACACAGAGGATGAGTATATTCCAGACTCTGAAAGCGTCCGCCAGCAGAGAGAGCTTCATCACCAACCTCAGACCTGCACTTTATCTCAGTGTTTCCAACTGTACACCAAAGAGGAGCAGGTAGGACCTGACTGTATGGCACCATGTCTCTGAATGTCTGATTGGTCTTTGTGCTGCCTGAATGCCATACTCAGCAGAGTAGCTGTTTTCTGCAAGTACTGATTTGTTGAGGCAGGAGAATAAATTTGTTAACACAGCACTAGTTAGCAGTCCTGCTAGCAGTTTTTCTGCAGTGAGGAGAAAGCTGAAGGCAGTAATGTTCCTTCTCCACCCCTGATGTTTATCACTGCAGAACAGAAGTGCAAGTTCCTGTTTCCTCCTGTGAAACAGCAGTGTCTTTTGTGATGTATGGAGAAAGGATTGAAACACTGTGGCATCTTCATGGGAATGTGCTGCTCTGTCTTGGAGCAGTTATGCTCTCCCAGTCCTGAGTAAAGCAGCAGCAGGCTCGAGGCAGCCTGTGCTAAGCAGGGTCCTGCAGCACAGTCACCCAGGGACCGGACTCTAAGAGTGTGGCTGCTCTACTCCTCCAGCTCAGCTCTTGATGTGAGGAGGTGAAATGGGCAGAAGCAGTAGTGTGCCGTGAGGCAGGCTTGAGATGGTTCTGATCTGGAGCGTGCAAGTGATCTGTGTCCCTTTGAGAGAGGTCTGTAACCTGCTGTAAAAAGAATTGGTCCCTGAGGTGGATTGTGGACCCCTGATTGAGCTTTAATTATTTTGGATCCCCTCTGGTCGCTTCTTTCAGAGGTGGAAGAAACATTGTTTGACAGCTTTATAGCTCTCTGCCTTCTGAATTTTCTGACCGTGGGGCTCTGGATGGAAGTGCTTGTCATGCCTGTGTCTTTGAAATGATACATTCTCCTTGGTGGACTGTGCAAATTTCTGCAGCTTGTAAGTCTGGGACATTGGGACATAAGGAGTAAAAGGATTCTCACAGGGCAGCATGGTGTCAGAGATGAAATTTGAAGTATGCCAGTATTCCTTTTGTTCAGATGTCTTTTCTGCTGCTGTTTTTTTTGTGAGGATAACTCTACTCAGGCCTCTTTTATTTTTTGTTCATTTCTAAGGGACTATGGGCTTTGAAAGGTGGAAATGAGTAATGTGCACAGCAGCTATAGGTGAATTCTGCCTTGCTGTTTTGAAAGGTATCGTTGGGAGCCCTGAAACTTGATGAATGGTGGAGGTAGTTGGGATTTGTGGGTCGGTGCCTGTGCTGAGCTTGGCCAGCGAAGAAGCAGTGGCTGCTGCCTTGGAACTTGAAACTAATACCAGCTCATGCCTCTTCCTTGTAGCTTGCCCCAGATGATGCATGGCGATGCCCACACTGCAAGCAGCTACAGCAGGGTAGCATCACACTGAGCCTCTGGACCTTACCTGATGTTCTCATCATACACCTCAAAAGGTTTAGACAGGTAAGTGATCCTGGAGGACTGCTTGTTTAGCCACAGAGTGACCTGGTAAGAGCACCTCTTCAGCAGCACTGCTTGTTCCTGCGCGTTTCTCTCCTGGTTTTTGTTTTCCCCACGGACGGTGGCCTTGCTGTCACTGCAGTTCATGCTGTCCTCTCTTTGCACAGGAAGGAGACCGAAGGATGAAACTTCAGAACATGGTTAAATTTCCCCTGAGTGGTTTGGACATGACCCCTCATGTTGTTAAGCGCAGTCAGAGTAGCTGGAGTCTGCCATCCCACTGGTCACCCTGGAGGCGACCTTATGGTCTTGGGAGGGATCCTGAGGACTATATCTATGACCTGTATGCTGTCTGCAATCATCATGGCACCATGCAAGGGGGACACTATACAGGCAAGTTCCCTGCAATATTATGTCCTCTCAGAAAGAAAACTGTTATATTTTCTATTGTCTGTGGCTTCTTCCTCTTCTTCAACAAAATGACCTAAGTCAGCTCAGGAGGGCTCGCTATGTAATACTGGAGGGGTAACTCTTATGACTCTGAGAAATGGAACAATGCCTTTAGACCCCATAGATCCTACTGTACATTCATTTCTGCACTATTTTCCCTTGGGAGTAATATCACCGTGTTTCAAAAATGTTCTTTCCCATTTCTGTAGTTGCAAGAGACTATTATATATAAGCATTTGCACATTGCCTCTGTGCACAGCCCATTTTTGAATCCCTCTCTGCATTTTTCAATAGCTCTGTGGTGGTTTATAGGATCTGTATGTCTTCAGTCAGCACAAAAAAATGTACATGTTTGTAGTTCAGATGAATGCCTCTGGGCCACCTTGTCCTGGGTGGGCTCAGGCAGGAGGAGATTCACTGATGAAAGCAGTCTGCCACAAAGAACAGAACATGAAATGAGTGAAACTACCCCAACTGGTGCTCTGTTCTGGGCAGCAATACTGAAGACAGGGCATCCTGAAATGTGAGCTGTTTGTTGCATTCTGATCATCTCAGGCTTCCTTCTTGCTAGTCAGGCTGGAAGAGGATGTGTTACATGAATAAATCCATTCCTTTCATTCTCCTCTGAGTCCATCAGAGCGCATAATTAAAGCACAACCTTATCATACAGCAAACTTGAGAGTTGTAGGAGTAAGGAAAGTAATGGTAATATTTCTCTCAGCATATTGCAAAAACTCGGTTGATGGCCAGTGGTACTGCTTTGATGACAGTGATGTTCAGCAGCTTTCTGAAAATGAAGTCTGCAAGCAGACAGCATATATTCTTTTCTACCAGAGACGCACAGCAATCCCATCATGGTCTGCTAACAGCTCTGTGGCAGGTAAGCCCTGTTGGCTTTGTTAGGAAGTGGTTATTGTTTGTTCTGCATAGAACTGAATAATTTCTCTGCCCGGCTCTGCTTATAGTTCAGCTCTCTGTCTCAGAGTTCACAGGGAGCTGGGATGAGTCCTCTGCTGTGCACAGGAGACATGGGAAGCTTCCCGTGTGTTCTGCTCCCCCTACCTCTCTTAGCTAATTATGACAAGGGAGCTGTGGACATGGGGGAGCCCCTTCTGCTGCCATGTGCTCAGAGCTGCCTGTGTGGAAACCAGCATGCCATAGCAGCGGGCCTAGTTCATTCCTACTAGCAGTGCAGCTGGTCTTGGGTAAGCAGCTGGCAGCTGAGTGTGTTGATTTGGAATCTGGGGTGAACAGGGTCAGGTAAAGGTTTGGTGACTTGCCTTTGGAAGGAAAGATTTGCACAGTGTTCTTGTGGCAGCTCAAGGACTGTCCTGTCTGTGAGCTGTGGTGTTAATTCTTTTCATTCGCAGCATGCTGGGACAAGTGTAATTGTCTCTTTTGTTTGTGGCCATAACTATGTGTGAATAGAGATTTAACGCTTCTGTATCAGAATGCTGTGGCTACATGAGACAGTCCCAGATTGAAGCTGGTGCAGTACATGCATGACACTGATCTTCCCAAGAGTTCATGTGTTCTGCAGCTTTGTGCTCCTGGCCTGATGTTTCTGTCCTATTCCTTGCAGGCTCCACAAGCTCCTCACTCTGTGAGCACTGGGTCAGCCGTCTTCCTGGCAGCAAGCAGCCCAGCATTGCTTCTGCAGCATCATCACGGCGTACGTCTCTGGCTTCGCTCTCGGAATCGGTGGAGCTGACTGGAGAAAGGAGTGAGGATGATGGTGTGTATTAACACTGCGGTGCACAGGGAGAAGGAGCTGGGCCAAAAAAAAAATTCTCAGGTTGCCAGCCTTTCAATTCCAAGATGCCTAGGAGGGACAGTTCCTTTAGCAGCTGGGGAAGTGGACACTTGTTGAATCCTTTAGCTTTTGTGCAAGACAGTTGTGCCTCAGGCAGGCATGAAGAGACAAGTGCACAGTGTGGTGTAGTTGTGTCTGTCTGATTCGTTTAGGTTTTGAACTAAAAGAGGGAAGGGAGGAAATTCTTTACTCAGAGGTAGCAGCCCAGAGCTGTTGGTGCCCCGTCCCAGGAGATGCCCGAAGCTGTGGATGGGGACCCGGGCAGTCTGAATTTGTGGAGGGCAACCAGCCAAAGGCAAACCGAGGGGACTTTAAAGTTTCTTCCAACTCAACCATTCTGTGACTGAAGTTGCACCTATGGAGGGGTGACATAAACTGACTGTGGGCTTGGCTTTAGTACTGATGGCATTGCTTTCTTGCTCTGCAGGAGGTTTTTCAACTCGGCCCTTTGTGAGAAGTGTCCAACGTCAGAGCTTGTCATCCAGATCTTCTGTCACCAGCCCACTGGCCGTGAGTGAGAATGGTGTCAGGCCCTCGTGGTCACTCTCTGCAAAACTGCAGATGCGCTCCAACTCTCCATCGCGCTTCTCTGGAGACTCCCCTGTGCACACCTCTGCTTCCACTCTGGAGAAGATCGGAGAGGCTGCTGATGATAAAGTCTCCACCTCTTGCTTTGGCAGCTTGAGGAATCTCTCTAGCAGCTACTTGGAGCCCTGTGACGGTGGCCGGCGAGAACATAAAGCAGCTCGCAGGGCCCCCTTGGCTGTCATGGAAGGGGCATTCAGGGAAGAGCCTGTTGTAAGGACATCAAGCTCAGATCTTTCAGATGGGCTTGGTAAGAGTTCTGAGCAGCCAGACAGGAGTCACCCTGCTTTGGACCCTTTTGATAACAACAATCAAATCGCCTTTGTTGATCAGAGTGATTCTGTGGATAGCTCTCCAGTCAAGGAGGTGAAAGCCCCCAGTGGGACAGGACTGGCTCCAGAGAAAGTGGAGGGAACCCCGAAGAAGGCTCACAGCTCCAAGGGAGCTTCTGAGTCAGACAGAATGAGGAAAGGAAGGACGGTCTTATCTACCCAAGAGACTAAAGTGTCTCGCTCTTCTCCTCCCCTCAAGAGTTCCCAGAAGGTTTCCCGGTCTAGGAGTAAGACCGATGCCTCTAGGGCCACTGGGCGACACGGGTCTCCTGCACCCACCCAGGCTAGGAAGGACCATAGCACCAAGTCTGAGGTGACTGTCCCGTTGGCTCAACAGAAACAAAAGTCAGGTTCTTCTCCATCCTCCACAGCTGCCAAGAAAGCTGCATCAGGCTCATTGACTAAGGGCTCTTCTGCTGGGAAGAGCCGGACTTCAGAACGAAGCCTCAGCAGGGAGGGCTCTAAAATAAGCCTGGGGTCAGATAAAACAAGTGTTACCAGCAGTTCGAGAACAAGCTCCCCACGGATCAGCCACTCCAGGAGTGACAGCAGGGCAGTAGACAGCAAGCACACGCGGAGCTCCTCTATGGCAAACCTGCGGTCTCCAAATGTTGGTATGCGTTCTGGTTTGAAGAGAGACAGCAAATCGGAAGAGAAGGGATTGTCTTTCTTTAAATCAGCCTTGAGGCAGAAAGAGACCCGTAGATCAGCTGACCTGGGAAAGACAACGATGCTCTCAAAAAAGGCAGCGAGTGGCAGCTCCAAATCAGCCAGCAAAAACGCGCTGGAGGACAAATCTGAGAAAGGTGGTGTCCCACCAGCCTCTCAAACCAATGCCAACGTTACTGCAAAAGAAAAACATGTCCCAAAAGATGCCGCACCCAACAAACATTCTCTGCTGTCCAGCCGCAAGTCCAAGTCTTCCCTGCTAGATCCTGGAGCCCGGTCTCCTCCTTCCAGTGGCAAGCAGGCTGCAGACAAGCCACTGAAAAGGTTACCTTCCAGCATGCAGGTGTCTGTACGGCCTTCCATGGAACCTCAGTGAAATGCTGCAATCCAGGTGTCTTTTCTGCTGAGAAGCTAATTTATTCTGAGCTTTTGTTTTTTGTTTTTTTTTTTTTTTTGTTCATGTGCCTAATGTATGTTTTGAGGAGAAGTTAACTGCAAGTTGTTAAAGCGCCTTTGATTCTGCCATCAAACCAAATAGCCACAGGCAGCCAGCACTGATGCAAGTAGGCTAGCTGGAGTCGTCATTGAACGTGAATGCAGCTGTCCTATAGCACTTGTACAGGAGTCTGTCTATAGAAAATGCATCAACTTCTTTCAGGCTCGAAGTCTGAAACCCAGTTGTACTGACACTGGTGTGCTTTATAGAGCTGTGAACTGATATTCCTTTAGTCTTGTTCTGAGCAGGCTGTTTCCACATCGGATTGCAGCCTTGTTCTGAGCTGGGAGGATGCGAAGGAAACCAGACAGAAGAGACTGCCGCTGCTTATGCTCTCTCTCAACCCTTTCTCCCTACTCCCTATCATTTTCAAGCTTTCTAAAGGGCAATATCTCAACACTAATGTTGTTTCTCAGGTATATACTCAGCCAGTATAGGAGGGACTAGCATTAGTGGATGGACAGAAAGGTACCTGTGTGTCTGCATATGTGTGTCTTTATAATAGATACCATTCTGGCATTCCAACAGCAGAAAGATTTTTTCATAAAGTGTAATCTGCTTTTTTGTTGTTGCTGTGTCTGCAGAGAGTTTTACTCTGTCCATACCTAAGACAACCTCTAGCCTGTCCTCTTTAATTGCTTTCTCTCTTCCAAAATCCTATACTAAGTGACGGAAGCCACTGAGCAGCAGCTGGTCACCAGCTTGTACCTGTGAGATCACAGGGTGGAGATTGTTACAGTGCCACAAGAAACAGCTGTCTTAGTGTCTGGATGGCAGTGGTGCTGTACAGAGCACCACTGTACCTCCTGAGAAGAAGCTTCTGTGCTTTGATGCTTAATTGTAGTGGTGTAATATGGCATCTGCTGCTTATAGGGGTAATATTTAGATAAGCAAAGTGTTGTCTCACCTTCTCTGCCTGCTCTGAGCGTGCCCTTAGCAAGCTGTCCCATGTGGGCTGCAGGTGCCTGGGTACTGAGGAGCAGCCACGCTGCAGAGCACTGCTGCACTCCTCCCTGCCTGGCACTGGGGTGAAGCATTGCTGGGCCTTGTGGTCATGGTGGGCTCTGTCAGGGGTAAAGCACTGCATTTGTGACGTCTTTGTTTACATGCCCTTCTGAAAGGGGACTGTCCTCACACTCTTCAAGATTCCTCCTAGGAGGAGGATTCTTCTAGTCCTTTTATATACACGTGGTATAATTTTTTTTTTTTTTTGTAATTCAATGAGTTTTTATTAATGCTCTGCATATCTTTTACGTACAGCAGCAGCCTTTTGTGTGCTTGTCTCTCGGTGGGGTCCCTGCCTGCCTCGTTGAGCGAAGCTTCTCCAGGCTGAGCCATGGGCAGCCCTGCTGGCACTCCTCTGTTGGCACTGTGGCAGGTGGCCCTCAAACCAGCACTTCTTTCAGCTGGCCTCTTCCACCTGCACTCCTAGCTGCTGTTGGCTCCCTGCAAGGAGCCTCACCTGGGGCAGTTGGGCACACGGCTGCTCCCTGACCCTCTTCTTACCCAGCTCACTGCTTTGGAGCTCAGTGTGCTCAGTTTGAGGTGGCTGTTACCTTGGAGCTGAGGAGTTGGCCTGGGATGCCATAGAGCTCTGCTGGTGTGTGGCTGTGAGCCCACCTGCAGCACAGCCTTTGCTCCATCCCAGCTGTGCTCTGCAGGGCCTACCTTTCTGCACCACAGAAGCTGTGCCAGTGACCTGCATGTTTTTATGATGTGTTGGACTCTGTGCCCTGGGCTATTTTTTAAGCCTAAACACAGCCATCTTGATCTATTTCTTCTCCCATGCGTTGTTTCCTTCTCATTTAGTGCAGCACAAGAAGCGAAGATTGCATTACTTGCTTCTTCCATGTATAACTCAGATTATTCCTGGATTTTTTTTGTTGTATCCAGCAGATCAGATAGGACTTGCTTCACGTTGTGGTACTTAAATTACTCCCGTAATGTCGATATTGAAATACTTAAGATTTTATCTGTATTAAGATCTTGCACCGTGTTGGCTCTTCTCTTGTAACAACTCCTCTAGCAAGAATGTAATTCTGGAAGCTACTGCTAACTTGGTTTGATATCTTTTTGATAAGACAGAACCTCATTTTCTGTGCACTTCACCATGGGATCACTTGTGAAAGGTTATTTTTATCAAGTGACATTTTCTTTTCATGTCATCCATCTTTCACTGGAGAATTTGAAACTGGAAGCTGATTGTGTGGTTTTTGAGGTGTCTTCAGCTGATGCCTGTGCTGAAGGAAACTTGAAGCCATGTCCAAGCTGGCATTCTGCTGAGTGCCAGTTAGTATGTCTGTGTTTGGGGCACAAGAGTGGTCACAAGAGCTGCTGGTTGGACAAAGAGGGGATGAGAGGTCGTGGTGCCAAGTGTTCCTGTAGCTGAGGTTAGAAACAGTCCAATCTCTGCATTGCTGTGAGAAGTCATCCAGCTCTTCTCTCTCTGCTTACTGTAGTTCCTGATGGCAGTCTCTGCCAGCTCCAGCACTGGCTGCTCTCTGCATGCTGCCTGTTTGGATCTCTGCCTGTCCCTTTGGAAACAGAAGCTGTAGTGCACCGAGTCATTGCGCTGTGAACAAGCATAGGGTGGGCTGAGTAGCTGATACTGACAGTGCCCTCTTCCTGTTGATCTGTTGTCTTAGAGCACGTTTTCTGGCTCAGGAGGGCATGACTTTGAGCATCCTCGAGCAAAGTGCTTTGATCTAGCAGGGTGCACTGTAGTTCTTGTTGAATATAAGGTACACATCAGGCGTGCAAAGCTTGCCTGTACAGGATCTGGAAGATGCAGTCCCTGTTCTCGTGGCTGTGTTGATTCTGTGAAACAGCAGTTTGGGAAGTAGCTGCCTGCTGCCACTCAGCATCCTCTGCTCCTCAGTGTCACAGATCCCCAGCAGCGTAGGAACTTCCTCGGGTAGGAGAGGGCTGAAGGATGTGGGCCCTGGAAACAGCAGTGTTCCTGGTGGTTTAAAGCCACACCTGATTGCTGTTAAAACCGTGGTTGCACTGGGGGTGGAGGGCAGACCTCTGCCCAGTGCCAGAGCTTTGCTGGAGTCACCTACAGAAGTTATTTTTACCCTCTTTGGGCTTTGTCTTTTGGATAGCGTTTAGTAGTGTACAAAATTATAAGCACATTTTCAATGATGTGTATTAAAGAGGCACCTTTTATTTGTATTAATCACATTTGATAGACAATTTGGTGCCTGCAGTTCTCGGTAAATTGTAAATGTCTCACTTTGGGTGTATAAATTGTTAACCCGTTCGAACTTATCAAAAAAGGCTACGTTAAAAAACAAAATGCTTAGGATAGAAAACTAGCAGCTTAATGACAATACACTTACTCCACTGCAAGTGCCCTCATCCTTCCTAGCTGCAGAGTTGTTTGCTTCCCAAAGCTGAAACTTGAGCATGGTCAACCATTTTTTCTCAGTAACAAAGGCAGTTTTGCATGGCGGTTCTCTTGCTGTACTCAAATGCATGCACTTATTATCTATGCAAGCATCTAATATGAACCACAGTCCGTGCTTTCAGTACCCAGAGCTGCTCGGTGGGCACCAGAGCATGCTTTGACTCTGTGCTTCTGTTCCTTGGTGCAGTGCCATGCTGGCACATAGGAGCATGTACCTGGTTTCCTGCTTTATTTGCACATCTTTGATTCTTTCCTTTGCAGAATTCGAGATAACTGACAAGGCTGGAGTGCAGTGTAATGTCAAAGGAATTAGAAACGTTGAAATGAGAACAAACTGGTTTTATGTATTGTATTGGTTTCTTTTTCCTTTTTTTCCCCTTTTTTTCTGATTTTTTTTGTTTGTTTGTTTGTTTTAAAACAAGGCAATCCTGGTCAGCGTTCTGTGTGTAGCCTGCTGCTTTGTGTACCTTTGCTGACACACTCTGGGTGGTGAGGAGGGGCTGTGGGGCAGGGCCGTGCCCCCATGGGCCGTGCCCAGGGCTTAGCCATCATAGAGAGGGGTGGGAAATGACATTCCAATTGGTTTTGCTGTCATCTTTTTTTCTATCTTTGTCATTGCCTCCTAATCTGAAACAATTTGGCGGCATCCAACGTTACCTGTGGAGGGAACTGAAATTTGGTTTTAATCTGTGGTGAGATGAAAGCACAACTATGTGGTTTTCTTAACAAAAGCACCATGAAGCATCTACTATTAGGAGCTTTACTTTGTAAAATAAGGGTACGTGAAGACTTGCACGAGATCTATCTTAGGCCTAAAGGTTTAGGAAGTCTTCTGTTTATTTCAAGGCGATAGCACTCAGTTTATCTGCAGATAGTGTTTTTTATTTTAAAGACACAGATTAAAATTAAGTGTGAACACCAACCCTGTTTCGCTCTAGGCCCTGCAGCACAATGTGCTGTGAGAAGGTTAGTGTTAGGTTTGTATGGCATTTGTGCAGTGCAATAAGCAAATATTTTTTAGGTGCTACATTGCCTCGGGTAGGGTGACACAAGGGAATACAGGCTACAAGCGGCTACATTATTTTCTTGTGGCCTTCCAAGTATTAATTTGTACAGATTTGCTCACCAACTGTGCCTCACCATTGGTTAAAATTGAATTTTAAGTCCTGTTACAAATGTAGTTTCTCCTCTGGACACAGCGTCAGATTTTACACTGGAATATCTATGGTTCTGAAAACTGCATGTCACATCACTGTACGCCGATACTGGGACGTGGGGTTTGCCCACACCTTTGATATTCTCTTCTGTATTTTAATGTTTTTGAACTGTACAGCAATCTGGAGAGCAGGCTGTCTTTACTTGGGATTGAACATTGTACCATAAATTTTAAATTATTTGAGGACAAGTGCATGAGACTGTGTCAATGCCTTTTATTATTTATTTGTATGTTTTATTATTCAAGGTGTATGCACTTTTAATATGCAGAATTTCTATTTTTATGTTTAAAAATCATTTTCTTTCAGAAAGAAGAGTGGGAATATGAGGAATTGGAATTCAGTGGAAAAAAAAAAAAAGGGGAAAAATGTAATAAAATACAATAAATTTATTACTAGGCCTTCCTCGCTGAGTGAGTGTTTTTCAGTCCTCTGTGGCTACCCCTCTGCTCTGTCCCCTGGGGCTGGGACAGCCCTACACCCTTTGTCCCTGGGCCATGCCTTGCTCCTGAGCCTTGCTGCTTTCTGCCTGTAGCTGCTCAGCACTGCATGGGGTGCAACTCTGCTGGGCACCACCATGGGGACAGAGCCCAGCACAGAGCCTAGTGCGCAGAGGCTGTGTTACACCAGCTGGTCGGTAGTGTAAAAGATCTGGGCTTATATTAGTTATTAGGGAGCATAATTACTTGTATGGAAATGGGGCTGACAGATGTCGTACTGAATCGTGGGGTCATCACTTATTTATAGGTGATTACATTAAACAGATATTAATATGGCCGAGGGCTTTGCAGGATTAGAGTTAATATATTTTTGTTTATTATATTTGCTGATATTTCTCCAATCCCCAAGGCTTTTTATGGCTACTTATTAAACAAGGAGCCTGCACTTCCCTTCATGTCGCTAGGAGGGTGTTGGGGGCAACTGGAAGGCAGGTGGGAACTTGGAGTGATTAAATTTTATTGCTCCTTGTTTTTGAGGAGTTGAGAAATGAGGTGGGGCAGCTGATGGATCTGTGCCTAATAAGGGTAGGTCTGACCCTGGGTTGGGGTTGTGCTGTGCTGGGGGGGCTGAGCATCGTATAGGGTCCTGATGCTGGGTAGTGCCCTGTGCCTGAGGGCTGGTGGCCCCATGGCCTGTCCCCGTAGCTGGGAGGCCCTGAGCGAGCTGGGGCAAGTGCCATGGCATGCAAGTTGCACAACCCCCTGTGTTCTGCACCGCTGCCTCTAAGCACAGTGACACCAGGAGTTGGAGGCCATTGATAAATTACAAGGTATTGGGCACTGTCATCGCTACCTCTGGACTCTTAAATTTTGTTCTAATTAGAGCATTGCTTTTCCTTCCTCAGCAGTTTCTCCCTTCTGCTGCATATTGATCCGCTCTCTGTGGGGATCTGACCAACTGTTGACAATTTATGATAACATAAACCCGGTGCCTCTTACAGCAAAAACAGCTTTTAATAAACCCGCTGACACTGCCTCTCTGTCAGCCTGACCCGGTTAGTGAATGGATTTGGCAGTTAGGGATTGGTGCCACAGCTGTTCTGTACGCGGGGAGGGTGCTCAGTCGTCATCATATTTCATAACCACACCTCTAACTAATGGAAATTGGTGAGGCTAAGAGAGCTGCCAAAGCTCAGCTGGACGTGGACACCTTTTCCACGTTAGTTTCATCCCGTGGAAAAATACTTACAGTGTAGTAAGGAACAGCATGCCTGGTGTAACCACATGAGTTTCTTAAAGGAATGCAATAGGAGCGGCTGTGCATTAGTTACCATTGAGTCTGAGCTGATCTGTGATGAATTGATCCGTCCTCGTGGTATTGAGTGCTTCTCAAACTATTCATCAGCCCCACGATAAATACCTCTGCCAGCCCTCGCTGACGTCCTATTTTAAACACCTCTTCCAGGGCACCAGCACGGAGCCGTGCCTGCCTGGGAAGCAGGGCCTTATCACTATTTAATGCACTGCAGCTCTTGGGCTAATCGAATATTTATAACGATGCTGGTATTTACCAAACAAGTGCTCTGTTTGCAGGATCCCCTGGGTGTGGGGTGGCTGATGGCCCCACGGGGGGAGATCCCGATGGGCAGTGCAGCCTATAGCCAGCAGCCACAGCTCTGCCCTCCCACCTGGCTGGAAGTGCCTGCTGCGCCGCACGCTGCTATCAGCTTGTTCTTCGGGGTGTCACAAACACTGTAACATCTGCTCTCTCTGCCGTTTGCTTCCGTCTAATTCTTTTTTTATTGAAATGAGTTTAAATTGTCTGAGAATAGATTAGATTACTCTCTCCCCGAGGTTGGCGCACTTGTATGATGTGGGTAAGTGCGCGGTTAGCAGCGCTCGCTCCCTTTTTTAATCTACGAGAAGCTGCTCCCTGGAGAACTGGCGCGCTTCCTAACGACCTTAATGAGTTTCCATAGCTGAGGTCAGATTATCTCGAAGGGCGGTAATGGCAGGGCAGGAGGTGGCTCTCTGCACTGCTGTGAGTCTCTGATAGCTTTGTACTCCAGCCTGTAAATAAAGCAGAATTTGATAGCTCTGCCTGGATCCACCGTGAATACATTTTCCCCTTTAATAGACAGAAGTGTGTGTGTTGCAAAGCAATTCATGAAGACCGTATGACAATCTTGGAGCATTTTAATATTTTGCAAATGATTTATCATAGGTAATGAGCAGATGATATACTCCAAGGGTATGGATTATCCATTAAGGTCCCCACGTAGGAGGCATCTGCAGGTGATGCACTGCTAACAGAAAGCTGAAATCACAACTTCTGTTTTGTTTATTGGGAGGGATCAGCAGCTCATGAGGTCTCTCCCCTTGTCCTGTAACAACATTGGTAAATACACCCTGAGTTTGGGCATGATGCTGTGTGGTCCTGCCCTTCCCCCTCTGCTGTCTTTGGAGGCTTTGGCGTGTTGAGCTGGAGCTTAGTGCTTGGCTAAGGGCTGAGCGCGGTGCTGATTCACTGCTGGATCAGTGCATGGTCTCTCATAGCTGTCTCTCCAGGGCTGTCCAGTGCTCTGAGTCCTCTGGGAGAAGGCTGCTGGCTTGTTTATACATGAAGTGGCTCCTGTGACGGTGCCAGGTGGGCCCTGGCAATGAGCAATGGCCTGGAACTGCCCCTGTATGGTGAGGTGCTGTGAGGTGAGCTGAGGCAGCCCTGGCCGGGATGCAAGGTGCAGATGTGCATGTGTGTGTGCATGCAGCAGGTGTGTGCATGTGTGTGGGCATGCAGCAGATGTGTGCATGTGCAACAAGAGTGTGTGTGCACATGCATGGAGCGAGTGCAGCACGGCATGGCGTGGTGCAGAGCAGCGTGGTGCAAAGGGCCTGGTGGACTCCATTACGGTGAAGTGAACCTGGTTGCTGGCTGAGAATTTCATCCCTGATTGTTTCCTCTTAGCTACTGAGACCAACCTCAGCGTAGATTTATCACCCAGCAAATAAATAAAAGTGCAGGTCTATTTGGCCGCCTTGTTCATCAGCAAGGAATGAAAATGTAAGCAAAATATTAAAAATAAAATAGTCTCAGTTTTACTTTAATTGACCTTTGATTTTTAGCTTAATACCTTCCCTGTGTTGCTGCTTCAGCCTTTAATTTCTCTTGGTGAAGTGGCTGTGTTCAATGATTCATTCTGTCCTGAGGCAAAGCACACACTGTAATTGGTTTTTAACTTCCTGGAATGTCAAAGCCAGGATTGAAATTTTACGTATCACACCACCAATTCAATACTGGCTTTAATAATAATGTTGCAGAAAGGAAGGCAGATTTACAGCTGTAGAAAAATGTAATCAAATTTTGAGCCAGAACGCAGTAAGTCCAAATGCTAGTTTTCATTTGGAAGCTTGTTAGATAAATGTGGCATCACCTGAGCCGCCTTACAGGCATTTCTGCTGCTCCCCAGATACGTGCAGTGCTGTGAGTGTGGAAGCAAAGGGTGACCCCACAGCTCCTGGACTGTCCCATAGCAGCTCTGCCTCTGTGCCCATGGCTGTGCCAGACTCAGGCCGTGCTGGGGCTCATGGAGGCTGCAGGGACCTGGGGCTGCCCTTGGCTGGGGTGGGTGGGTGATGCTCAGAGCCTGGCATGACCACTGCCACCTGCCCTGCTCTGCCAACTGGGGGTTCTGGCAGGAGTGCCCCTAGTATACTGCAAATGCCAAAGAAGTAATCGATTCTGGCCAATTAATGTCTGATAAAAACTAATAACCCTTCTCTCTCATTCTTATTACCGAATGACCTCCAGCAACCCATTAGTTTTACAAATGATATGCGAGTCTTCAGCATGGCTAATGGCGCTGGATTAAACCCAGTGACACCCCATCCATCAGCGCTCCGGTACCGCAGTGCCCATTAGTGCTCGGTGCCGTCCATCACAGGTTCCATGCGGGCACGGTGCGAGCGGCAGCGCTCCCAGTGGAGGCGGCCGGGGGACACCGTGTGCCCACAGCTGAGCTGGCTGCTCGCTGCAGCTGAAGCACGAGGCTGAACCTGGCTCTGCTGGCACCCCACACTGCGCAGTGTCAGCTCTGGTGCATTGCCCACAGCCTGTGCCCCTGCCCTGCATCTGCTGCAGCACTGCGCTTGCCGCCTGCAGCTCCTCTTTTGCTCCCTCCTTGCTCTGCCCTAAAAAGCTAACTAAGCTTTTTCTTTCCTTAGAAGAGCCTTTAAATAATGCATTGCCTTCACTTGCTGTTACTGAATGCCTTAAAAATCCTGAGGACTTTTCCTCCACGCTCATGTGTTTGCATCTGTTTGCTGGGGCTGTGCACTGCTGCAGGCAGGTGCTGCCAGGCACTCACTCAGCAGGCTGTGCCCCCTGGCCTGGCTCATAGGGCCCAGCGTGGCCCCTCACCCTGCACTCAAGTGGCAGCAAACTGCAAATAAATTGGAGCTACTGGGAACAGAGCCCCTATAAACACCTCCCCAAGAGGCGTACCTCCTGGGAAATGGTGATAAGGGCATGCTGGAGGGCTGGTAATTAAATTAGGGAAACTGTCAGGAAAGGCAGCACCTCCTGTCCTGAGTGGGCAGTGAGATGTTTTCTGTTCTGTGCTGGTTTCAGACAGGTACTTGTGTGCTCTGTGGGATTTTAGTATTTCAATCAGCATGAATCCAAGCATTTAGAGGCCACCAGGCTCCTGCACTCCGTGTTCCAGATGGGCTGATGTTCCTGATCAGTTGGAATGGAATCATATATTGGAGCCACTTTCCTGGTTGGCTGAGCAGCCAAATCTGCAACCTGAATTTCACAGGAAGTTAAGTTCTCCCAGTAGAGCTAAAGAAAATATGAAACTGGGTAAATGTTAAACCTGTTAGAAACGTGTCCCATAAAGTTCCATCCAAATATATCTCTCTTTTCCCTGAGGTGACAGTATTTTTGAATCATGTTTCCATAAAGCACAGGGCACTCCCAGGAGGAGCTGCCCTCACTGTGCTATCTGCTAGGTGATATCATGGGGCTCCCAGGGGGAACTGCATGCTCCTGGGGCTGTGCTGGGTGTGGTGCGGGGACGGGATGGTGAGGAGCGGGATGAGGATGGGGATGGGATGGAGGTGGGGATGGGATGGAGATGGGATGGAGACAGGGGTGGGGATGGGATGGGGATGGAAGTGGGGATGGGATCTGGATGAAGATGGGATGGGGACAGGAATGGGTGGGGTGGAGATGAGAATGCAGTGTAGGCTCTGCATCCCTGATGGAGATGGGGGATGTGTGGTCCTCACCCCATCAGGAGTCGGCCTGCTGCACACTCCATATCAATGCCAACACGATGCTCTGTATAAATATTGCATCACACTATCAAGACTGTTTTTCATGTTGGACCACTACCTTGTCTATGGAATCCTTTGAATGTCCAATTAGGGGATGTGAACAGCAATTACTGGGGGCTACTGGGGGCTGCTGGGCAGCTGTGCAGGGGAGCTGCATTCCTTCAGGCTGCCTGCAGGTGATGAAAACCCTCTGGGTTATCAGAATGACAGGGGATGCTGCAGTGCATGGGGTGGAATGGGGCGGTGGGCAGTGAGGGGCAGTGAGTGCAGCTGGGATGGGTGAACCTGTGCAGGTTGGGCAGCTCGAGTACTGTGTGGTTCCACCAGCCACGTGCCAGCTCCTGCTGCCTCTGACGGTCAGACTGAGGCCAGGAAGACAATAAAGAACAGTGTCATATATGGAAATGAATCCCCAAACTCATACCGTGTCTGTTTTGCATGATTGATTTCTATTAAATTACTGCTGTGCCAACACTCTGGCAGAGTCTGGTGGGTTTGTGCTTTCTAGAGAACGGGAGTTCCTTCGATGGCTGCCCCGAGCCACATCTCTCACCAAGAGCCGCTCCCTGGTCGTCCTTTCATCCATCCTTCACAGCACATTATTTTCTGTGATGATTCAGCTCCCAGCCTCACGCTCCCTGTAAGGCGGCATTTAATGTTTAAACACTTGTCACCAGGGCTCGAGGCTCTGCACGCAGTCTTCCAGGTCCCTCCTCAGCCCCACGCACCAACCGGGACGGAGCCGCACACAGTCCCTGCTGGCCCCCAGATGGCTCATTGCAGGGTGCCCACTTCTGTTCTGCTTCTCCTCTCACTAGGACCCTCAATCCCAGTCACAGTGAGCTCAGCCATCAGTGCCAGGCGTAGAGCTGCTGCTTGGCAGCTGAGATAAGGGATACAGGGCAGCTGCTCGCAGAGCGGTTTCCTGTGCTCGCTGACTTAGATGTTGATAGGGAATGAGCCTACTTGGCAAAAACTGAGCGAAATCCCAGTTTGCATTTTGTTTTTTTATTTTTGCAGAGTTTGCAACATTTTTTTTTTGTTGCTGTTGCTTTGGTGCATTTCGCCCAACTCCGCCTGGGATCGAGCCACTGAGAAATAGAACTAATGGCTTTGGAAGATAACAGGGGGCAGTGGGGGCTCAGAGGGGCTCCCCATGCTCACATTGGATCCCACGCAGGGGTTGATGCTGAGGTGCCGCCCCTTGTGCCATGTGCACAGGAACTGCCTGTACTGCTGAGCGCTGGCTCCCACGTTCCCGTGTGGGATGACTGCTCCTCTGGTTCCACCGAGTCCTTCCTGTGTGAGTTTATGGAATGAGGCCCCAGCTTAATTGGTGCTATTGCTGGCTCTGCGGCTAATTCTGTTGTTTTACAGCAACAGGACCGTGTTGTCTATTGATTTCATAGGTTGCTAATGGTTTTTTTCGTACTATAAGAGGCTTTTGTGGGGACAGCTTAATCCAGTGGTATCGCAGGGTGAAATTGCACAGCTTACTGCGGAGGCTTCCAGGACGTGAGCTGCTTTAATAGCAGAAGCACTTTTATCCAATACTTTTAATGCTCCAACATTTGTATGACACGGGGGCTCTAATTGAGCTGCATTTCTACACCAGGAGCACAGAGGCACGTAGCCACTCCTGTACTGCCCAGGGAGTGGCGGGCACCGTCCTGACTCATGGTGACCAACGTGGTGGTCCTGGCATGGGCTGCATGACCACCACCTTCCCCAGCTGCTCCGCAGAGCCCTGGTGTCTGCAGTGCAAGATGTGCTGATGCTCACTCTGTGGTGCAGGATGCGCTGCCCAGCATGCAGACAGACCTGTGCTGGCATGGGCTGGGTTCAGCATCGTCTGAAGGGCTGAGGAGCAGCAGCCCCATCCTGCCCTGAGAGTGGTGCTGCAGAGGAGTGTGCATGGAGAGGATGAGGCTGTGCTGCTGCCTTTGAATGGAACAAACAGGAGATACCGAAATGGATTGTGACTGCCAGGATTAAGGGTTAAGGAATTTCTCTGTGTATCTTATGTAAATGAGGACTAATGAGGTTTTCATGATTATGTTTAATTAGCTTTCCCAAAAGTAGTGCTGATTTGTAAAATGTAGTGCGAGCCTGGACAGCTGATGCACGCATACACACAGCCATGTACGTTCATTAAAAGCATTGTTAAAAACGAATCTGCAACGTGCAAATGGTGCATTAAACACTCAGGAAAAGGACACTAAGGAGGAAAAGCCCCAGAGATGCAGCAGCTCTGCAAGGCCATGGTAGTTTGGGCTGTCCCAAAGCTACTTTCAGGACACCCAGCTGCTGGCAGCAGCACGGACATGGTGGCACCGTGGGTGATGAGTTGGGGTGGGAGCAGGGAAATGGCAGCAGGAGAAGGATGTGGTGCACCATGCAGCAGCAGGGAGGTGAGCAGGAAGGCTGCGTCCAATTAGCCTGACATCAGTCCTGAACAAAGCAGTGGGAGAACTGCTGCAAGAGTCAATTAATGGGAGAATTAGAGCCTGGGAACATAAATTTCTGCCTGTCAGCCTGGCTGAAAAGGAGCAGGTTTGTCAGACAAACCTGATTTCATTCTCTGATGAGATTACAAGTTTGGCCAATGGGGGCAATGGCACAGAAGTGATGGGTGCTGGGGGGGGCAGGGAGGGAGCAGGCACCGGGGTGGCATGGGGACATGGGGATGTGGGACATGGGGACATGGAGACATAGGCAGGGGGATACGAAGGTGGCAAGAAATGTGGAGCCAGGGGCAGGGAGCAGGTGGAACGTGGCTGCCTTGTGGGACAGTGTGAAAGAGAGGGGAATAGGAAACCCTTGCACTGCATTCAGAAAACCAAGTGCTGGGCCGGCCCTGCTGTGCTGCCTGCAGGGAAATCACGCACAGGCTCTCTGGGGAAAATGTGTGCACTCAGAAAGTGTTGGGTTTGCTTTTTTCCCCTGAATCTCTCTGGGAAGATGATTCTGAGAGGAGAGAAAACAGCAGAAACTGTGCCCAAAGTAAGACCAAAATCCATCTGATTATGAATGGATTTAATTAACCACCATACACCCTTTCATTGGAGCTGCAGCAATAGGCAGATTTACGCAGCTCTTGTCTCTGCCATCCTCAACACTTCGATGCACATTTCAAGGGGAAGGAGGAGGGCGCCGGCTAACTCAGCACCTCTCTGCTGTTTGCTCAGTGTGTGTGCAGGGGATGCTGGGCTCCTATGGCTGTGCCGGGTCCTGTCCCTGGAAATGGCACCCTGCAGTGCTGCTTCTCGCATTGAGAGTCCCTGCATGA
Source organism: Tympanuchus pallidicinctus (assembly GCF_026119805.1). NCBI lineage: Eukaryota > Metazoa > Chordata > Aves > Galliformes > Phasianidae > Tympanuchus > Tympanuchus pallidicinctus. The sequence continues at coordinate 8,203,703 of NW_026294699.1, read as the reverse complement.
GGTGGGATGTGGAATGCAGTGCTCTGTGTGTGCTCCGTGTGCTGCAGCCGGAGCTGCACAGCCCATGGCACACGTTGCAGCTCCCACGTGCCCTTTGCCTGCGAAGAGCCCCATTACAGCGCATTAATAAACCATGACAGGTTACCTTTCTTCTCTAAAATAGTACAACAGCTTTTCAAACACACAAGTAATGAAATTTTTATTGCAGTCAACCTGATCTCCTGCCAGCCTGTTGTTTGAGGCAGCTCGGAGCACACCCAGAGCCCACTGAGCTGCCATCAGACTCTGAGTGGCAGCTGAGAGGTAGGGCATGGGCTCTCCAGTTCCTCTGTGGGGCTTCTCCAGCCCAATTGCTTTTGTTCTTCAGCCTTTTGATGCATGCACATGCAGTGCCCTTGCATGGCCCTGGGTTCCCACCTTTGCAGATGATGGTGCTCCTGCAGCCGTGGGGTGGTGCAGAGGGGAGTAGTGGCTGCGGGATGCTCTGTGCAGGGTGCCAAGTGGCAGCTGGTGCCCTTCATGAGGATGTGTCCAGAGCCCTGCAGTAATCCTAGGGCAGTGCTGGGCTGGGGCTGAGCACCAGGTCAACACCCAACTGCCCAAGCAGTGTTCAGGTATGCAGTGAATAATGGTCCAATTTCTCTTTCCATGGGTTGTCTTATGTAAAGGCAATGAAGCAGCACAGTGTGCCTTTTACTAACTCCATCCAGGCAGTGTTAAGACATGTAGCTAAAGAACATGTAATTCAGTTTATCTGTGTTACTTATGCAGAGGAAGGTAAGGAAGTAAGGCATGAAGTCCTCCTATCTCTGCCTGGAGTCAAGACTGCCTAGCCCTGTGTTGCCTGGGGCCTGAGCCACTGCTCATTATGGGTTGCACCACGACAACCTCCAGCCAGAAGTGCCTGTTAGCTGTGCTTGGGATGCTTCATTACACCAAGGGGGAGGTGATGAGCACCAACCCCAAGTGGGGATGGTGGATGCTGAGCACCCAGTGGGAGCCTCCAGCTCTGTTTCCAACTCCTCCAATTTCCCCTGGAAATTGCTTCTGTCAATATTTTAATTTCATTTGGGCTGCACAGGCAGAGGCGGAGGCAGCGCATCCTCAGCAGATCATCCGTCACCCACTCCAGATCTCAGTGGGCGCCCGCCATGGGAAATGTCTGCAGCTCGGGGCTGGGGCAGAGCAGTGGGGCAGGAGGGGCAGTGACAACAGAGCCATCGGGCTCCAGCACAGCCCCACTGAGCCCAGCACATCCATGCAGCATGTGGGGCTGGGATGGGTTCTGACTGATGCTCCCATTACTCATGTTTCCTGCAGATGCCATTTCTGTCGATGAGGAACGTTTAACCAGGGGAAAGAAATGAAGTCCTAACCAGATGGCAGGGCTAATAAATTGCTCAGGAAAAGCAAGCTAGTGCTTGCAGCATGTGCCTCCCCTGCGCATCTATTGCAGAGTGCCAACAGAAATCTGTCTCAGGAATTATTTCAGAGAGGGTAATTTCTGTTTCCCGGTTGCTTTCATACATTAGAAATATCTGAAATGCCTACAGTTGGTTACCAGCGGTGAGGAGCAGCCAGGGGCTGCCATGTATGAGGAGCACTAAAAGAAAATAAATTAGCCTCTTGCACTCAGCCCTTCCTCAGCTGCTGAACCACAAGTGTTGAGCGGCTGTTGCTTAAGTAACGACCAGAATAATGAGGAGAAGAAGCTCCACCAGGGAATATTAACTTGGAGCAGCAGCATTTTCTCTCCCTTTGAAGCTGCTCCCAGGTGTGGCTGTGCTGGGTGCCGAATTCTCTCCCTTTTCTGCTCCGACCTGAACCCACAGGTCCTTCTCCTCCCCATCATGAGCCCCCCATATCCCACACCATGCTGGGCTGTGCTGTCTGCCCCGTACTGCTGGGCCCAGCTGATCCCAGCAGGGACATTTCCCACTGTTTTTGTGCTGCTTTGTTCACAGTGTGCTCACACGCTGCAGGACCTGTGTAGCCCTGTGTCACCCTGCCAGTGCCCACTGGTGACATGTGTGAGCCTGTCACATTGCCAGGAGCACCTAAGGAAGTGAGCCCCTCCAACAGTGTACAGCAGAAGCACTGACAGTGCTCGATTCCTCTATTTCCTCTCCAGCTCCTCTATCTCTCTTGGCTGTTTGAGTCACCTGGGGAACATTCCCCTGACTTACTGCCGTTATTAGGACCCACTAGCGGTTATATGGGGGGGCAGATCTCAGAACCGCTTTGTCTCCCAGCATGCGATTAATGATGGAGTTCCCCTTCCCATCAGCAGTTTGTTGGGCACCTGTTGCACTGCAGCTGCCCGCGGGAGGATGTGTTCATTTAATGTGACATCTCAGGGAAAAACAGGTGTTCCTCTGCCAAAAAGAGGTAATAAAGCAAACCTAAATGGGGCCATAACTTCTCTTCGCATTGTTTCTCTGCAGTGCCCTTCTCCATCCCTTCCGACACCTGAGCAGTGGGCAGGCAGTCACCTTGCCACATTCTCTCCAAGGAAGAGCAAGCTCTCTGTGAGGTGAGTCTCAGTTCTTTGCCCCGTGATAAGCATCGTGGGAGCTCCCAGCACTGAGTTTTGTAATGCTTGGCTGCTAAGGAGGGATGCCAAGGGCTGGGGGATTCAGGGCACAATCGCCCACATGGATGAGCCTGACTGCATCAAGCAGCCTTGGTTGGGCAGCAGAGCCTGATGTTTTGCAGGTGAAAAGAAAAATGACAACACTCTCCATCAAAATTGTTATGGCACTGTCCCTCAGAGTCAGCAGTCCAGAGCTGTGCGGGAGATTTCTGCCTTGTTTTTCCCTTCTAACAAGGAGTCTGAATGCCAGGCAGCGCAGCTCTGGCCACCAGGCACCCGGGCACGGCTCTCCAGCACGCAGGCAGCCCACGCTAATTGCAGCACAGCTCATGTCAGGACTGAAATTGCGTTAGCAGGTTGGGGGCTGGGGGACGGCGCTGGCATTAAGAACCCTCCGTGCTCTGATTATTTCTACTGAGATACACGTCTGAACGAGCTTGTCAAGTGAAATTTTCTGTCTGGTTAGAAATGGATTTTCGAGCTTCTTGCTCACATGTAAACATTTTTAGTGGTCCCCAGCCAAAGCAGAGCAGCAAAGCAAACATCAGAGCGAGCAGACCCAATCCCTTCAGGGAAATCATCAGCCGCAGAAGGAAACAAAATGCACGATGGCTTCAAAAGACATCCATTAAACTGTGTGCTGGAGTGATTCATGGCGCTGGTAGTTAGGGTTTAATTAGATCTTAATCACGTAATTTTATCTTTGTTTTAGAAATTAGAGCTTAATGACTGCATTGCTCTCACAACAGTGCCGTAACTAAACATGGTGATAGCACATGGCAGCACTGCAGCAGGCAGAGATGGGACGGAGATTATCTGCGCTCTCAGATCATTATTTCTTCAATAAAGTGTTTGGATCCACAAGAACCCAGCACTGCTGAGAGGGCGGGGGAGGCTGAGGGCTGCTGGGGGAGGAGGGGACGGTCTGTGGCCCCATCCCAGGAGAAGCAGGGGGAGATGATGTGTGATACCAAGGGATGGAGCGAGGCTCGTCCTTCTCTGCTGCTGGGAGACCCTGTGCCTCCCAGCTCCGTGCCCCCACTGTCCTTGGGCCCTGCCGTGCCCCTGCCGCAATGCCTGCCCCCTCCCCCTCCTGTTTGTTATGCCACATCAGCCATTGAACTCATTACTGTGGCAGATTATAGGTCCCCAGGTAATCACGCATATTCAGATAATTACTAACAGACCCTCTAATAGGAATGAACTCAGCTGAATCCAGTCAATCTCTAGGTAAATATTTGTACCTGAGCCATCCTTATCGCCAGCACTGCAGCATGCGGGTATGGCTGCCATCACTGCTGCCATCACACGGGCTGCAGAGAGCAGCACTGCCATCACCTCTGTTCCTGTGCCCCTGGTGCCATGCAGCTGCTGTTGGGTGGGTGGGCTGGGACCAGCACCATGGCTTTGCACTGCCACCTGTGCCTTTGGAGATGGTTTCTTTGCAGGGGATGAGGCACAGCATTGTGCTGAAATGCTTTTGCTGGGAGCATTCACAGCCGTCGCTGAGCTCAGCGTCGACCACTGGCTCAGCATGGCAGTGCCCTGGCTGCAGGGAGCGGTCCTAATTGGGCATCTGGCTAATTAGCTGTCAGGTGACGAATAATGCAGCGATGCCCAGACTTCAGTGCAGTATTGATACCATCACATCCTCCCATTTTCACATGCTCTTGTTCAATGGAGCATGGAACAGAGCTTGTGGAAGAACTTGGAGAACCTTCAAAGTGAATTAACTGTGCCCATTGGTGTGCGGAGTGGCAGGAGGTGCTTATGTCATTGTGGCTGTGCCTCTGGGGGCTCACCTGGCTCTGCTCTGGTATTGATGGGGATGGTGGTACCACTGGAGATGGTGGCACCGTGCAGGAATGCTCTGACAGCACACTGCTGTTGGCTGCTGCAGCCTGGTAAAATACGGAGAAGGAATCCTGACCTACTTGAATGCATTGCCATCCCAACTCTTGCCTGAGTGTTAATGATTTCCAAGGGGTTAGAGGTTCCTGTTAATGAGCACATTTATTTGCTGCCCGGCTCCTCTTGGGTGGAGAAAAAGGTCGTTAGAACTCTGTGTAATTCAGTTTAGAGACACAGGTGGGTAGGAGTGGAAGCAGTCAGTACCGGGCTTTGGGCAAGCACTGTGTGCTGAGAACAGAGCACAGGGGGACTGGAAAGCGCGATGGGACCTGGAGCTGACATCCTGCAGGGTAATTCCTGAGGGCATTGCAGGAGGGGCTGTGGACTGACCCAGGGATGGAGTGGACGTGGTTCCTAAGTGAACAGAACTCCTCAGAAGGTCTGAGCTTCAAAGGAGCGTGGTCAGTTTATACACTATACTTTACTGGCTCACATAAAATAGAAATCCGATTGACTTCTGCAATAGGAAGAGAGCAGCAGGTCTGTCCGTGAGTCTGTCTGTGGTTCTGACCGTGGCTCTGTCCATCATTGGGTCCATCCGCCTGGCCCAGCAGCAACCCATGGCCACAGAGCTCCCAGAGGGAGACGGATGTGGCTGAGGTTCCCCCTGGCTCTAAGGCTCTCACTTGGCTCCTGCTCCCTGCTGCAGCCAATAAACACGGAGCCAGCAGTGAAGGTGAACTATATTAATTAAGAAGAAGTTAATGAAATTTTCTCACCACTTACGGATACGTGATCCCACTTCAGTCTGAGAGACAAGCGATGCTTCTCAAGCAACTGAAAATACTGCGGTGTCATTCAACACGCAGCCCAGAGCTGGGTGGTGCAACGTGGTGCTCATGGCTGGGACACTCCAACCTCTGGTGCCACTGAGCAGCACTACAACAGGAGAGCAGAGCAGCCGAGTGCCCACAGCCCTGTGCCTGCAGCTGCACACTCATAGCCACCTTCCTGCCTTCGTTGGGGTCTTGCCATGAGAAGACAGTTTTCCTCCGACCCAGCGTGGCTCAAGAGCTCTTCAGCATAAACAGTACTGGGGACCACTTAAGTCACATTCATTACGTTTAAGTATTTATGAGCTGATAAATATTAAACAGCCACTCAAGGGACTTCAAGCCTGAGTGATCCGATCACAACACAGAGCACGCAATGGCTGCAGGGCTGCAGCACTGGGGGGCTGTGGCAGTGTCCTGAGCCCTGCAGCCTTACAAGGGTACACGGCCCTGGTCCTGCAGCAGCACGGAGGGAACAGGCGCCCTCCTGCCCCAGGAGAACCCGTCCTGAGCTGTACTACAGGGGCTGTGCAGTCTCACTGTGCACTGAACGTGAGTGCTGACATCCATGGCTGCAGCCTGATCCCTCCTCGCGTGCAGCTGGACGCAGTGCTCTGAACTTGGCACGCATGTTAACCGAGTCACCCAAAGGTTGCTGTGCCATTCTGTCTGTGGACGTTTCCATCAAGCCTTGATGCACTCTGCAGCACAGCATTCTGCCGCCCTTAACCAAAGCATAGGGGACAGGAAAGGCATACCCATAAAAATTATACAGCGGCTGTTATGATTTACATGCTGGCTTATCAAGTTCACTCCTAAAGCTTTTTCCTACCACCTATTATGACCGTTTAATCACATGGATGCTGCTCAGGACCACAGCTGTACAGCACAGGAAATACATCTGACAAAGCCAATTACCTCGGGCTGCCCTGCACGTCCCTCTCTTCGGTGCCATTGGCACTGACTGCCCCTCCTGTATGGATGTGGGCCCAGCACCACCCCACACTGTAACCAGCCTTGCAGGGCTCCAACCCTGCTGCCTGCTGCTGCATAGGATGGATGGGAGCCCCAACCCCCATGCATCTCCTCCTCCCTGACTCTGCATGTGCTTACAGCGCTCCCAGCACTCACTAAGCCAGGGCTTTGGGCTGATTTAGCCACTGGGAGGGGATTAGTTCCTCTAATCCGGGCTGCTTGAAATCGTGCTGTGCACCAGAGGGCTCTGTGCTGTATGCTCAGGACCCAGTGGCATTTGGGAGCTTGGGGGGACACAGCTCTATGATGGCACCTGCTGTGGCACCCAGCTCCCTCCTGCAGCTCCTCTGCACAGCACTGGCATTGCCGTGCACAGGTTGCCTGCTTGAATGCCTTTTAAGCCTTGTTTTAGGAGCTTCCAACATGATTAGCATGGTCAGCACAGCCCTTCCTGAGCCCTCATTTGCCTACCTCTTGGAAATTTAATACTTGATGCAAGCCCATTTCTGCTCCCTACATTTGTAAGAACAAATGTAGAGTAATTGTTTGATATTGCTGTGGTTTCCCCAGCCTCCAGCTCTAATTTCCCACTAATACGGTACTGCTGGGGGGATCAACCTAGCCCAGTACCTTCTGCTTCCTTGGAGTGGATTGGAAATGGTTTTTTCACTGCAAGCCTGGGATTTGTGAGTCTTGCTGTGAATGCTTTTTTTTTTTTTCCTTTAAAGGAAAAAATCATATGAGAAGATATCCCATCTTCCTGATAATCTCCCCTTGGCCACCGCCTGCCCACAGCTGTCCCTGGGGCCACACTGCTGGGTGCTCCCCAGCTCCTGCAGCTGCTGCTGGGCAATGGTGGGAGGGATGTAGGGAGGGTGCTGTAAGATGGCCATGAATTACCTCCAAGATCAGAGTTCTTTGCGCAGGAATCAGCCCTAGGAAGGCTCAGGAAGAGCAGTCCAGCACTGGCACACGCTGCCCAGGGAGGTGGTGGAGTCACCATCTCTGGAGGTGTTCAAGAACCGTGGAGATGTGCACTGAGGTACACAGCTGGGGGGCATGGTGGGAGGGGTGGGGTTGGGCTTGGTGATCCCAGAGGCCTTTTCCAACCTTAACGTTTCCATGATGCTATGTATGGTTCTATGGGCACAGGGCTGCCTGCAGGCAGGGCAGGCTGCAGCTCGGGTTCTAGCTGGGATTTAGATGCTAGTGGTAAATTGCAACCTTTGACAGAAACGCCTGAGATTTACTGAGAAAATCAATAGATGATTCAAACAGTCCAACACTCAGAAAGGCAGATAACATCTCTCCAGCAAGAGCTGCTGTTGATATGCACGACCAGTGGTGCTTGTTACTGTGACTGCTAATAGCCTGCTGAGATGGAGTACTGCAGGATGGGACAGGACTGTGAGTGCACAACCACAGCACAGATTTGCCCCGTTGTGCCCAGCCATGTCAGTGTCATTCCTGGTGTCATGACTGGAGCAGCTGAGCCCCATGCCACGCTCTGCAGGGCCTCCTCCCTCCCTCTTGTGCTGTCCCTGGGTCTCTGCCTGCAGCACCGGCAGCCCAGCGCCACAGCTGGGAGCAGGATGCCACGGGGCTGCCCCAAACACAGAGGAGGTTGCCCTAAGAAAAGCCCATGCGTAAGGACCGGTGATAGCCTCTTTTATTTACACAAGGGATCACATGCTGAACAAGGACACTAGTGCCACTAAAGTACCCGTAACAGCAGGATTCTGTGCTTTATTCACAGGACAAAATATTGGTACAACACGTTTCAAAGACGTTTTGTTTCAAGCAGATACATCTCACCCTCTTGATAGCCACACTGCTCTGCAGGGACAGAAGGCAGTGGGCAGCAGAGCCCTGCCTGCCCTGGGTACATCCTCTGTTCCAGGTGCCCCGGGTCCCTTTGGGTTGCTGGGGAGGGACCTACCCTGGAAGTGGGGCCATCACCACAGCACCGACACACAGGACTCCACAGCTGTGCATTGGATGGCAGCACCTGTGACACCTGCGGGCACTGTGGTCCTGTCGCTGCTCACCCTGCAGCAGCCTGGCCCCCTCCTGCCATGCTGCGGCTGCAGGAAGAATGGGGCTGTGCAGGTCCTGGCCCTGCCCCCCCATTGCTCCATGGAAGACTGCAGCTCATGTCACCGCAGCTCTGCTCCCGGCTGCTCATTCCCACCTGAAGTCCTGCCCGACTGTTTCATAGAACTTGATGTTGTAAGGTCTGTAAAAGTCCCGAAGCTGCTCTATCACCTCGGGGTCTATCTGCACGTGAGTCCTCCCCTTGGATTTGCCCAGGCAGCGCGGTGAGCTGTTGCTCTCTGTTTTTTTCAGGCAAGGAAAGCCTTTTGTCTTGTTGAAGTAGAAGTGCTTGTCTGTGATGACGCGCCGGATGCCCAGGAAGTCCTGCACCTTGCCCATCTCCCCAGCTGGGTCGGTGATCAGCTTCTCCCCACTGACAAAGTGGATCTGAGAGAGGGGGAAGTACTGCAGCCAGCTCTGCAGGTGCACGGCGTACATCCCGATACGGATGGCGTTCCAGGAGGTGTCCACCAGCCCCAGGCTGCGGTTGCGGAAGGACAGCCCCTCGAAGGTGGGGATGTCAGGCTTCTTGGAGAGCGTCTGTGTGTAGTCCGAGATGGCGCGGGTGACGGGGTTGCGCACCACCACGATCAGCTTGGTGTCCCGTGACATGTTGAAGATCCGCCGTGGGGCTTCCTTGGTGACAAAGTAGCTGGGGGTCTTCTCCACCGTGATCTGGCTGTCGAGTGTGCGTGGCATCAGGCTCCTGCAAGCAGAGAATGAGGTGGTGAGGAGCAGAACCAGGCTGGCAGGGTGTCCTTTCCCAGCAGGACCGGAGGGTAGGAGGGCACAGCTCCCTCCTGTAGTACTGCAGGGGCTGCCCCAGCCACGTCCACTCCCAGCTCCTGCAGGGGCTGCACCTACCTGGGATGCTCAGCCCCAAGGGCCCAGAGCCATGAAGGACAGAGGTGAAGGCACTGCCCTGGAGAGGTGCTATGCAGTAGCTGTGGCGGCTCCATCTCCACTGGTGCTGAATTCACCAGCTTCAGGGCAATGTGTGAGTTCACCCTGCAGCCATCTGCCTTGACCTCTGCCATGGCATTAACCATGAGAAAATCTCTGTGGAGCCTCCAGTCCATTCATCACATATTGCTACACTGGTTGCCATTCCCAAAAGAAATTACAGCTGCTCCTTCTGGAACTGTTGCAATTGCCCCTGCCATCATTGCTCTATGATTCTGCTGGTCACCACTAGTGTGAGCCAAGTGCCAGCCCCAAGTGCAGCCCCACTCCATGGGATCACAGCTGTCCCCACCTATGCCTGGCCCCCAGCAGCCCCACATAGCCCTGGTGCCCATCTCTGGGTGAAGGCAGAGCCGCAGGGCTGGAAGTGCCGGGGCAGGCAGCCCCGCTTAGTGCTAATTAAATCATTTGCTTTGATGCATGAACATCCAAATCAAATAAAATCTAATGGGACGGAAAGATTTATAAATTGGCCTTGTACTACCAGAGTCAACCATTAGATCCATTGCAGCAGGAGAGCAGGGTGCCTGCATTGTGCCAGGAGCTGGAACAAGCCTCCTGCGGGTCACTGCCACTGTGACAGCACTGGGCATATGGCAGCACTGCCAACAGCAGCACCGCTGGGATCGAGGAGAGGGGGACCCAAAGTCTGACTGAGGGGTCTGGGACAACACCTGTTCTGATGGCATCCTTTTGGTTGGGCTGCGAGCAGAATAGCTTCTCTTCCACCTTCAGGGCTTTGGAAGGAACAAGGATACAATGGTGCTGGACACAGATGGCTGCAGCACTGCCCAGTGCTCTGAGCATGCACTGGGGAGTGCACCCCAAGGGCCTCACTGTGCTCACAGGCACTTCATGTTTCAATTATGTTTATTGCTCAAAAGCATCTGTTACTTCTTCCACTGTGCAGTGGAAGTTAGTGGCTCGCTGATTACAATTCAGTTGTGAGCTGTAAGGCACAGACGCTGCCTGGGGAGAGCTTTACCATGAGCTCTGGGATGTGCATCCAGGAAGGCTTTGCTGGCAACAAACCCTGCATGCTGCAACCAGGGACCTGCTGCAGCTGCTCAGTGTGGGGGTTGTGAGTCCCTGGGGCTCCTGCAATCGAATAGGCAAAGTCATGTGGCTGCACTGGAGTGCAAGGGAACCAGGGCAGTGAGGCACAGGAGGAGCTGGTGCAGCAGTCATCTTAATAGAGTTGGCTCTATTGATGTGTGGGCTCGCCCAGCAAAGCCTCAGGACAGGAGCAGTCACAGAAAGCAAACATCAGAGCACTGCCTGCAGCCGTTCTGCTGGAGAGCACAGGCACTGCTTTATTCATGGGATAACTCTGCATGGCCATGCCTCTTCCTGGCATACTGCAGCATGCATGGAAAGATGCACCCACCTGCTGGCTGCAAGCAGAGACCTTCTGGGGGGTTACCTTCAGCTCAGCACCCACTGCAGGGTCCCCAGTGCAATGTCCTCAGCCCCTGGCACTGGTTGAGAGCTGCAGACAGAAACCTAACAGCTGACCCAGCCCAGAGGGGACTCATCTAGGCATGGTGCTGCTGGCCTTGCAGCCCTCACCTGCTCTTGATCAGTTCTTTTGTTTGAAAGAGAACTAATTCGCTAGCATAAATTAATAGAAATGTTTTACATAGGTACCCGAGCACAGCCGTGGCTTAATTGGCCTTTCTGACTGCTCTGCTCCAAACCCCATAAATCCAGATTATGATTCCCATTGTTTAATGACTGTCAGGAAGTGCTAATTTAGTGCCAGGCACCACTGCTGCTATCTCCATATCACAAACAAGTTTTGGTGTAAATCAGTGCAGGACAGCTTTATAAGCGAACTGCCGTTAGAATATATTGTTGGAGAATCATAAAACTGCTGTTTCATTAATGGCTCATCTTCAGGCTTGTTAGACTTTCATTATGTGAGCTAATAGGTCCACGTATTTAAAAAATGAAATTACAGGTTCTAATCAATTATGAAAAACACAAAATCTCCGCATAATAAATTACGGAAATGAGACAGGAGTTGTTTTCTTTTTAAATGGACTCCCAGTGTTCGCTGCTCCTGAACAACAGAGACTGCTGAGACAACAAAACCCAGCCCGAATAGATAAATAAATCACCAGCAAAACCGTGCGAGGGGGAGAAATGTCATCCACACATTCATCTTTGTGTTAACGGCGGGATCCCCAGAGCTGCAGGAGCTGGGAAATGCATTGCAAACTTAATTACAGTTGACTTTAAAATGATATTTTTGGACTTTTGCATTCCGAAAGTTATTTGCATACAAATAGCATGTCACATAGTTTTAAGCCCAGGGCTGGCACGTTCGGGTTTGAAGGCTTTCAGCACCTGCACGGTGCTGTGGGTGCAGCGGGCTCCTTCCTGGGTGCTCCTTAGCCAAAGATGCAGCAGGTTGCAGTGCCGGACCCCTGCCAGAGCCAGTGCCAGTGCAGTGACAACCTGGTGACATGGAAGGGCCAGGCTCACTGCAGCACTCTCAGGTGCGGGATGTGCATAAGTGAGACATGAATGCTGCTGGCTCCAGGGCTGCTGCTGGGTGTTCAGAGGTTCACTTGCATGGCCAAACCTGGGGACCAGGATGATGCCACCATCATAACTGCTCACAGCACCCTGGGGCTGCAGCAACCAGACTGGAACTGTCCCTCTGGCGGCGTGTGCACGATGTGCTTTGTCCTGGTGAAGAGAATCTGCGACGCAGCAGAAATGCAGGAGGTTAAAGCTGTTGCTGAGTGAGCAGCGGGGCATGGACGTGTCTGCGGACGTGGCAGGGCGAGCTCCACAATGGTCTCACTGAAGCAGTGTGGGCTGCAGAGTAGCCGTTCCCCTCACCTGCCCTGGTGATCAGCTGTGGGAGCAGGGACAGGTCCTGGGGCTGTGGGAGCAGTCGGAGGGTCTCCTTCCAGGAGGCACTGTCTAGTGATGCAGCTCCTTTGCCACTCCCAATGCATTCCTTCAGCTTTCTCCTTCATTTGCTTTTAATTGTGCTTGCCAAAAAGGCTGGGAGTGATCATCAGGAGTATCTCATCACCAGGGGTATTGCAGCTCTCCATGCTCTTAGCTGTGGGATGCCAACATCCACTCACCAGTGCCCTTCAGTCACCCCGGCACTTCTCAGCCCTCCCTGGCACAGTGCTCCTTGCACACACATTCTGCTTGGCTGACAGTGTGGGACAGCTGACAGCCCCTTCCCCAGGACACAGCAGGGCCCTGCACAGCTGCAGACACATGGGGAAGAAGGCAGAGCCTCCCCAGCAGAGCACAGGGCTGCACTGCCAAAGGTGCCCCACTGCCACTCTGGTTGCCCAGGGTGCAACCCAGGGATGTGCATCAAACCTGCTAGGCATCCCCAGCTCCAGCAAATCCCCTGCTCACTGCACTAATCTGGCTGGAGATACAGCATTAATTCCTCTTGAATTAGAGATTATTTTTATTGTAGTTACTAAATTCTTAAAGCCCTTTAGTACACTGCAGACAAGCATTAATGCTCTCTCCCAACCTGTGAATCAACACCTGCCTGGAAGGAGTTAACTTCTCTCCAGCACCTTTCCCAGACCTGAATTATTAATTCTCTCATAATCTGCCTTTGGGCACCCTGCAGTCCCTACAACACTCCCACATTAAAGAAACATACGCTCCCTTGCTGGCTACGTTGCTTTGATGTTGAACATGCGTGAAACACTCTCCCAGGGATAAATTTGTACAAAAATTCATCAGATGATTGAGATATTGCGGATCAACATGCACGGGGGGAGCATGTGCTCAGTAATCCCGTTATGGCTCTGCCTTCAGCCCGCACAGTGCTGCACGAAGCACTGCCAGCTCCAGGCAAATATTTGCTGCCGCCACTCGCTGTGTGCAGAGGATTTGGCGGGTGCAGCCAGAGCTCTCCTCGGAGGCCACAGACTGATGTGTGCACAGTCCTGGACTTCAGCCACTCGTCGGCACAAAACCAAACTGTTTAATTTGGCCAAAAAAAATCCCCCGTGCTGGCTCTGGTGGGAGGGCTGAGTGTGTTGCTGCGTGCAGGCTCTGCACCTGTAGCTGTGATATGGTACTTGGACACAGAGCGAGGTGACCATGGCTGGGAGGATGCAAGTGCTGTGCTGTGCCCTGTCACATCATACCGTGCTGTGCCATGCCAAGCCATGCAGTGCTGTGCCACCCCATGCTGTGCCATACCAAGCATGGTGGGACTGCAAACAGTGTCAGTAGATGAAAGCTCTAGCACAGCTCCACGAAGATTTTAGTAAAACTGGGTCAAGCATGCGAGAAACTGAGGTGTGAGGAAGATAAAAGAAGCTCTCACCAGCAGAGTGACATTGCAGCAGACTTTCAGGACACAGCCTACAGCAGCTGACACCAGAACAGCTGCTGCTCATGCAGGGACATGGCGCTGGGAGCAGCCACAGCCCCGGCCCCAGGTGGGGAATGCGGATGGCAGCACTGTGGGATCTCTGGCAGTAGGGCTTTGTCACTGCTCAGCCCCGCGGGGTGGGCTCAGCACCATCCCCTAAAGCTGTATGGTTCAGGGAGTCTGTCCCCACTGGGAAAGTGCTGTGCTGAGAGGAGACCCAGAAAAAGCACAGCCCAGCCCCAGGCAGCGCAGGGTGTTAATGACAGAGCAGCTCCCTTTAATAAATGTTTATGTTCAAAGAACTTACACCAGTGCTCACAGACAGATAATGAGGGACATTTCAATGCATAAAAGCAGTGTGAACACAGTAATTAACTTTGTTGCTGATTCATTTTTAATCATTCAAACGCTCCAGAGATTTGCGGTGTCCTTTAAGTCAACACAATCTTTTCCAAAAGGCACACTGCTGCTGACCGTCACGCACAGAGGCACCGTGCAGCTCCCCTCTTCCTGAACATCCCTGCCCCAAATCCCAGAGCTGAGCTGAGAGCTGCTGGGCTGGGGGAGCTGCAGCTCATGCGGATCCCTCATACAGCCACACACAGCACCTGGGGGCTGGGGGCATTGCAGCACAGCAGTTCCCATGGGCACTGCAGCCTATGTGCAGCCCCTGATAGGTGCCAACAGCATCCTTTGCATCTCAGATTTGGAGCCCACAGCCGTGCTGGGATCCGAGCATAATCTCACACCAAGAAATGAAGGTTAGAACAAATTGCAGGGCTTACAAACAAGGTCATGGAAGACAGAACGGGAACACGCATCATTAACACTGAAGACTCAATGCTCTGCAAGGAGGTACCTTCCCGTGCCTTCCCAGCACCCTGGAGGGGAAGTTCCCATGCACTGTGGTCACTATTGGGGTCAGTGCCTTGCCAGCAGTCCTATGCTCTGCTCTGGGGTGCTGCAGCCCCTGCGAGGCCATGCACCCATCCGCTGAGCTACGGCCCTGTCTGAAGTCAAGGAAACTTCAAAGCATCCTTGAAGCTTGCTGCCTTCCTCTCTTCTTGCTAATTAACTTTAGCAAAATGCACTGTCAGTCAAGCCCACAAAACAGTATGTGTCGTTGGGCAAAACCTAATGGGCTCCCATTTGTGTGAGAGCCAACGTGGCCATTAGCAGAGAGCAATTAGTGAGGCGGAGTGCAGGAGCCAGGGTTTGCAGCTCCCTCCTGCAGGTGCAGGGGAACGTGAGCATTTCCCTCTCACCTGGGGTTCTGCTCCCTCCCCAGGGAAGGTGCATGGCCCATAGCTGGGCAGTTCCTGGGAGTCCCAGCTGCCACAAACCACTACAAAGACAAGTGCTGGAGCATCCCATGGGGTCACACAGGAATCCTGGAAAGCTGCACCCCAACCTGCCGTTCAAAGTTAACTGCAAATTAAATGACTCTGCTTTCTCTGTGTTCTGGAAAATATTGAAGGTTATTGGCACACTGCTGCAGCAGGAAAAGCTCCATATTGTGCACTGAGCCCAGAATTGGTGATGAATCGATCCTCCCCAGTAGCTGGCCGGTTGGTTTCGGTTGTCTTAAAACAGATCTTGCTAAAAATACCTTTCCTGTAGTGTTTCTCTTGCTAATGAGGAGGATGAGAATAGTTGATGGGTACTGGGAATGGCAAGGGTGGGTTTGGTTGGCCGCTAAGGAGGCAGTGCCTGGGCAGCACGGGGAGCAGAGGGGTTGAGCACTGGCTGCTCACATAGGACAGCATTCACCCTTCCACACAGCCCACATCTCCAGCGGTCGCAGTGTGTCCCCTCTCTCCCATGGATGACAGCTGCTGGCTGTGCTGCCATCAACCCCTCGCTGGGTGCCAGCGCTGCCTTTCCCCTGCTCCCTGCTCTCCTGGCAGGGCGACAGCAGCTCATCGCGCTGAGCATTAGACCTGCTCCACATTTAATTGCTCCACTTGCAAGGAGTAAAATCAATTCCACACTTTGTACATTAGCAGCCGCCGCGCTTAAGTTTTGGCACATTTGTAAGATTAAAAAAAAAAAAAAGTAATAAAACCCGGGAAGTGTCATTTAATTGTTTTATCTGAAGTAATTTGGAGACTCCGCTGTCCTGATGTGATCTCTCCATTGATCTAGACACAACTGCAGGCCCCGCAGCACCCAGCCATGCTCTCATCACCACCATGAGTTTCAGTCCTCCGCTGCCAGCGAGGCTCTCAGTCCTGAGCTCCTCTGCCCCATTGGAACCCAGGGGGCCTACAAGGCCCAGGACAGTGTCACTTCCCAGCCAGATGCAAGGCACACAGAGTTCCTACTGAGCTTGGGGCTCAGCATGACCCTGCTCCTCACCCACCCTGCTACACCAGGGCCCTTCAATCAAACTGCTGCAGCTCCTGTCACTGTCTGCCTGTATCACAGAATCATCCTTCATGGCTTTTAGACAATCTGAAGTTCCTTTAGGACAGTAAAAAAAGCTTCAGAGCTCTCCACCTGCACCCATGTTAGCTCACCAGTCACCTGCCAGCAGAACCATTGCACACAGAGAAGCACACTTCTGGTTACACGGCTCTTCATGATTCTGGCTGCCCGCACCCCCTGACAGCCCTCCTGCTGCAGTGTTAGGGCTGGCACCCTGGGCAGGGATGCTGGAGGACCAGCCCAGCACCCCAGTGATGCACAGAGTGGCTTTGACCCACTCGCAGTCAGCAAGCAGCATCCTGACGCCACAGGCATGACTCATGTCTGGCCTGCACAGAGAGAAACACAGGGATCCCCGAAGGGCCAAGAGGGAGCATCACATCACACTGCCTCCCAATGCCTTCAGGAGCCGATGAGCATCACTCTGCTCAGGAAAAGGGGAAGAGAGCAGAGCCGGGTGCACAGCCCCACAGCCAGCTGCATTGCTCCCCGCCCACCTGTGCCGGGCATCCTCCCCTGTTGCACGTTCACAGGCACTGGGTCTGACCAAGCCTACTCCGCTTCCCGAGGCCGATGCCCCACGAACACCCAGCTCTGCCTGAGAGCTGCCCAGGGCTCCCGCAGTGCTCACCGCAGCACGCTGAGCAGGATCCAGCCAGCATGCAGCCAGGACTGTGGGTCCTCTCTGAGCATCACCAAACAGTCCACAAAAGCCTTTACTTAAATTAAAATCTCACCATCTCCTCCTGGAGATGCACTCGCTGTTCTCTGCGAATTATGAGGGATCGCGGGCACACGCTCGCTTATCTGACTCGAGGCACACGGGGCACAGGAGGACGTTCTGCCCTCTCACAGACCCTGAGATAAAAGCTGTCGGCAGTGGGGCTTTGAGGGACGCCGCGCACAGCAGCAGTACCGGGGCGGTCGTGGTTCGGAGACCGCTTCTCAGCGGTGCGTGCATCCCCTGGTGAGGCGGAGTCGTTGGCACCGCCCGGGCTGCAGCGAAGGGACCGGCTGGGCACGGGCTGTGGCCGCCGCGCCGGGACCTTCCTAGCCGCCTGCGCTGAGCCTCGCCCCGGGGATGCGCGGGAGTTGAAAGGCTCCGCAACCGCTCCGCGCAGAGCCGCGATTCCCCCCGCCCGTCGCCCGCACCGCCGGCACGGCCCAGAGAGGTGCGGGGAGCCCGAGCCGGGCGGGCAGCTCGGGGTGGGAGAGGCTCGGGGCAGCGCGGAGCGACGTCGCTCCCGGGGCCGTTCCCGTTCCCGTAGCAGCGCTCACCTGTACCACTCCAGCCCGCGGTCGTAGTTGCGGTCGAAGAAGTGGGGCTCGGTGCCCAGGGCGCGCACGTCGGGGTGCACGCGGATGAACTCCAGCACGGCGCGGGTGCCGCCCTTCTTGACGCCCACCACGATGGCCTGCGGCAGCCGCTTGCTGCCCGGACGGGCCGGGCCCGGGGCGCTGCCGGCGGGCGGGGCCGGGGGCTCCCGAGGGCGACGGGCGGGCGCGGCGCTGCCCGGAGGCTCTGCGGGAGGCCGCCCGCACGCCCGCGACTTCTGCAGAAGTTTCTTGGCGGCGGCGGCGCTGCGGGCGGGCGCGCAGCGGGCGCGGGGCGCGGCGGAGCCGCCGCAACAGCAGAGGAGGCTGTAGCAGAGGTAGGAGCAGGACAGCGACAGCGTAAAGAGGAAGAGCACCCTCCGCGCCAGCCGCCGGGATGGAGCCACGGCCCGCCCGCTGGGCGCCCTATGCGCCATGGCTCCATGGGGCCACGCCGGCGGGCATGGCGCGGCCCGGCGCGGCGCGGCTCGGCGCGGCTCAGCGCGGCGGCGGGGCGAGCCGCTGCCCCCGGGGCCCCGCGGCGGGGCCGGCGCCGCGCTCCCGGCGGGGCCGCTCGGGCACGGGCACGGGCATGGGCATGGCTCGCGGCTAGGCGGCGGCTCGGTCGGGCCGCCCCGGGGGGCTGCACCCTCCGCCCCGGCCCCCGCGCGCCCGCGGCCCCGGCGCCGCCGCTCCCATCCCCGGCGGGCGCGGCTGCGGCTCTCGGCTCCGCGGGAAGTGCCGGGGCAGAGGCGGCTGCGCTGCTATTTAAGGGGCCGCCTGACGTCAGCTCCTCCCGGAGCCCCCGCGATCGCACGGCGGCCGCAGCCTCCCCCGAGCCGCGCCGCGGGGCTCCCGCCCGCCCGGGACGGGGACGGGGCTGCGACGGGGACCGTCCTCGCTCCTCCGCTGCGCCGGGCCCAGGGAGAGGTGAGGGCTGCCCTCCCCGCTCTGCCCGCCGCGCCCTCCGGGCTCTGCGCTGCCCGAGCTCTTAGCGAGCCCCGCCGACGGTGTGGCACTGAGAGGTCTCGGAGCTATAGCTCTGTCCCCACGCCCGACACCGCTGCAATAGCTCTGCCGTCTGAGCCGGGCGGGGATGGAGGCAGCCGCTGTCCCGTCGGGCCCTACACATCTCTCTGAACCTGAGTCCTGAACCACTCAGGGGTGCAGCACGGGGCGGAATTCCTCTTTCCCCGCACAAGTCCCTGCGCTCAGAGCACGACACGGCGCTGGGTCCTGGTGGACCTGGAATGAGAAGGTCGGGAGTCGGGAAGTCAAAGCTGAGGAAGACAAGGCAGCACGGCACGGGGTCCTTCCTGCTCCCGGGCTGCCTCCACGCCGGGAGCCTGAGCAGCTCCTTCCCTGCGGCATGCACTGAGGGAGGGGACAGAGCGAGGAGGGGCCTCCCCGCATTCAGCAGTGATTTCTGTCCTCAGCAAGGGCAGAAGGAGCGGCCATCGGCTGCTGCGGTATCATCTGTAAGAAGAAAAGTCTTGAAGATGCAGGTATTGCCAGTTTGGGGATGCTTGGCCTCAGCCATTTGCTTTGTGATGCCCTAAAAGCAGATTGACCCAGGAAAACCACAAGGATTTTGCAAGATATGTATGCAGACTGTTGCTTCATCCCCAGCCCTCCAGCTCCCTCCACTTGACACGCTTCTTTCCCTCTCACACCCTTCCATCCCAGTCTTCTGCTTGGCTACTCATGCCAAAGGACTGTGTGCAGCACCACTTAAACATTAAGAGTCACTCTCCCTGCCTTCTCAGCACAGAAAGCTTGTTCAGCTTCAGAAAACTACTTGTCGCATTACTTGGGAAGAGGGATGATAATAGAGTGAGACAGGCACAAGGTGCCAGCCCAACACAGGCAGGGATGCTGCAGGCTTCCTGGCACCAAGGTGGGGAGGAGATTTCCTCTTGTGCAACACCTGGGAACTCGGTGCAGATGTAAAGAAAGACGGAAAAGATGGCTGAAAAGCAGTGCTCTCTGCAGCCTCTTTTGCCTGCACTTGTGTGGGAGCAGTGAAATTGGACCTTGCTGGGAGTTTAAAAATAGTCACTTAAGCAACAAAGAGGCTGATGGCTCAGGAGAGCTCTGGAGTGCCAAGATGGGATTGAGCTCTCATGGGACTGGCATCACTGTAGTGGGTGAAGTGACCCAGCTGGGGCACTGGGTACCGTGTTTTCCTGAGAGTAGAGGATTGACTCCAGTACATCCATGCAGATCAGTCAGAAACAGCACCATGTCAGCCTGAAGGAGCCCACAGGCTCATGGTGTAAACTCAGCCATGCTTGGTGCTTCCCTGAGCTGGGCATCTCTCCTTGAGCTTGTGTGGTGCTCAGCAAGGAGGGAGGGCAGACAGAGCCCTGTCCTGGCTGCAGCCCTCAGCAGGAGCTGCCTGGGCAGAGATAGGAAAAGGAATGTGGGAGCAGGGCAGTGAGCGGCTGGGCACCATCAGGTTCCCTTTCTAGGGCCAGAAAGCATCAATCACTCAGCTCTGCTGCATGACAGAGTGCCAAAGGAAATCTGTGGGAAAGTTGCTTTATCCATTTTTAGCTGTTTTATTGCTTCCACGTGGTGATCCAGCCCTGGCTGCAAACACACTGCTTAGGCATGAACATTAGAGGTGTCTGGATAAATAAAGCTGGTGTGGATGCTTAGACACCCCCAGGTTTCTCTGCTTGCAAGGGAGGAATGTTTTGTAAAGCTGACAATTTGGCTTTCAATCTCTCTATCATTGCAGGGCACGTTTGCTCTGTGACATGTTTGCTGTTTACACCCTGCTCCACACAAACAACAGCTTCCTGGTGCTTTTGGCACTCCATGGCCCTGCTGCCTACGCCGGCACAGCCCCATGGGCCTCTCTCACCATCAGGGTTGGAAGCCACAGACCTGGGATAGGGGAGAGCCACCCCCAAATGGCTGTGGGAGGGCTGCTGGTGCATGCCCCAACAGAGAGAGAAGCCTCAGGGAAGGCTTTCCCATGCTGCCCCTCTTGTAGGGCAGCAGCAGCTGGCAGGATCACAGTGTGATCAAGGATCATGGAAGGATATTGGACTCAGCCCCAGCCCACAGCTGACACTGCTGGGGTCTCCTGGTGATGTGCCTTTGTCAGAGAGGACCCCGTTGAGGGGCTCATCCCAAGTGCAGGCAGCTGACAGACAAACAAAAAGAGAAGGCTGCAGAAATGTTTGGATCATTGAAGATTATTACAGAAATACACAAAGAAAAAGAGTGCTGGGAGCGCATAAAATCTATAGGAAGAGAGGAAAGCAATAAAATGCATACTGGAAATAGCAAATAAGATTAAAGGTGATATTCTACCCTTGATGTCTTCAGGTTGTAGGCAGAAGAGATCAAGGTTAGAATTTATTTCCAGAGCCCAGAAAAGCCCTTAGGGCCAAAGTGTCGTTGTTAATCCAGTTTTCTGTGTCTAATATGTATGTCATTAACAACCTTTTGATTCTAGGCTGACAAACTGCCACCTTTTCTTGTGCTGCAAATGGATGGCTGAGCAGTACATCTACCTGGACAGGGATGCTCAGTGCCACGGGGCAGATGGGGCTGAGCTGCCCCTTCCTCACAGTGTCCTTGAATGCCTGCATGGAGACTCCCCACGTGGTCTGCTGCTCCGAGTGCCTTCTGGCTCTCCCTATTTGATGGGGAACATGGAGCTGGAATAGGGCATCCCAGGGTGTGCGGCCAGGATGTAGAGGAGCACAGCTAGTCCAGGTCCACAGTCAGCAGCCCACACGGGGTCAGGGTCTCTGTGGTCCCATTAACAAGTGCTGTGTTGGCTGCCCTGGTCTCTGTGCAGCTGCCAAGAGCTCATCCTGGTCCTGCATGCAGCCCTCTGATGTCACATCATCACCAAACTCAGCGCACACAGCAGGTCCCCAGACTCCATGACACCCCAGGATCTCATGGGGTCACAGGGGGTCTCAAAGTGCCTCCAAATAACACACGGGGAGTGGAGGCCTTGGAGCTGCCTTCAGCTGAAACTGCCGTAAGCCTCATTAGTCACTGGTAAATGCACTGTACTCCAAAAAAGGTCAGAAACAATAAATTTAATTTTGACTCTGACTCGAGCTAATTCTCAGCATCTCTCCCAGCCAGAGCAGCCAGACGCGGCCCCGCTGCACAAACTCATTTGATTCTGAAATGTATTTTTAAGCAGGCTGGAAGGGTGCTTAAAAGCTAAATGGCTTCCCCGGCTGTAATCACTGCTAGCGGAGTCCTGGAATGAAAGGGATAAAGCCTGGGGGCGGGGAGAAGCTTTAATCTCGCTGAGTAGATTACAGAGATTACTTCAATTTAATCCTTAGGTATCTGTCACTGACGCTGCAAAGAACATAACGGGACGTGGGCCGGGTGCTCCCAGCCCTGTGCCCAGCACTCTGCAGGCGCCGGGTCAGTGCAGACTCACAGGGTGAGGGCATCGTGGTCCGGGGGTCAGCGGGTTCCTCCTCCCCACCAGCATCCTCCAAACCCCTCAGAAAGGGCCTGAATCCTCTGCTTTCAGAGGTGGCCGTGAGTGTTCCGTACCCTGGGGAGGCTGTATGAACTGCGTTGTGCAGAAAATAATGCAGTCAGAGTTCATCTGCACGCTGCAGCAGGCAGGGACCCCACAGCCGCAGCTCCTCATCATTGCTCCATCATGCACCAGACTCTCTGTGGTGGCTGCTTAGGTTAAATCTTGTTATTGCTCCTTGGGGATCACAGGGGCAGCAGCTAGTTCTCCAATAACTAGAAATAGCTCTTTGGCTCACAGACCTTCACAATTATATTTAACTTCAAATGAGGAATCTGTACCCAAACACAGGCTGGTACATATATATATTTTTAAAGGCTTTTTTTTGCCTTCAGTGTTGCCTCATCTCCAACCTAGCTCATGTGTAACTTTAAACCCTATCTTTGCCTTATGTAAGCCCTAGAGTAGAGAAGAAAAGGAAAGCTGCCCCATTCACAGGCATGGGGAAGAACCAGATGGTGTTTATTCATCCCACCACAGCTGTGTTCTCCAGCTCTGGCTGAAGCAGGACCTGTCCTTCTCCTTGCTCATTGTAGACTCTCCCAGGTGTTGGTCAGGCTCTTCTCTCCTGTGTAGGGCCATGAGTGCATCCACTGCCTTATCTTTGCAGCTCCAGCACTTGCAACAGAGGTGACAGAAATGCCCTCCGTTGCAGGACTTTCTCAAGGTCTTCCAGCATCAGGAATGCCCCACATGACCCCCAGGCCATGCTGGAATGCTGCAGCCCCAATACTGCAGTTGGCTCCAGAACCAACAAGACGGGCTTGACCTCCTGCACCAAAGGGGCAGGGGATGCTGCGTGGCCAGGGGCCACATGTTTGTCCATGATCATCCTTCAGATCAGAGGTGCTCTCCATCCGGAACACTTTGAAACACCCAGCTTTTTATTTTTAATGGGATTGAAAAGAGAACAAAACCTTTTAAGAACCTGAGGAATCAAAGCAAGTGTCCCCACATCACACCCGGTGCTCACAGCTTTATCCTGATTAATGACAAGCAGGAGAGGGGAAACAATATTTAATCACACCCTGTTTATACTGGAGCCAAAAATCAAAGCGCTGCATTTCTCTTTCATGAGAAAAACGAGGTGGGCATTTACCCTCTGGTGATTAAGTTTCCCACTACGTGCACATCAATTTCCGTGCCTTGGCATGGGGTCTTCTATCACACCACAAACGAGGACTTCCTTAGCAACAAAATATTGCAAACACCAAGCTGGATCCATACACAAGACAGAGATGTACATCTATCATTTTGCCTGGATTATCTCAGTCCGCTTCTACTCAAGGAGCTGGAGAGAAAACAGTTGCAGCCAAACCACCGTTAACGATTGGCACAGCTACAGCAGCCCTGGGCCGAGGACACGGCGGTGCTCTGGCCACCAAACCCATGGCCACGGACATGTGGCCTCGCTGGGGTACTGCTGCCCACGTGTGCATGGCTGTGCTCGTGCAGTGTTTGAGGAACTGCCATAGCCAGAGCCCCATGCATGGAGTGGTGCCGCAGCCCAGAGAAGTGGGTCAGACAGCGCATCACCCCATGACACCGCTCCCTCCCTCCCTCCTCGGCTTCCCTCCTGCCCACATTGATTTGCTCTGGATTCCTTGATTAATTAATCTGAGAGAAATGCAAGGTCTGTTAATTACCCCTGATTAATTAGGGTGAACTTTTAATTGTATCCCTAAGCTGAGACGTGCCGTTCAATAGGCTCTGTAATTAGTGACCCAGCAATCTCTTTTAAACCAATTAGCTCTGCGTAACGAGCAGACCAGGCTGGAACTGCCTGGTGGGCAGTGGTACACCCAGGCGTGTGGGCACAACTCTGTGTCATGGCAGGGATGTTGTCCCCTTCCCTCCTTGCACAGGACCCGTGAGTCAGCCCTGCCCACACAGAGCTGTGCCCACCTGCACATCCCGCATCCCAGTGGGATGCAATGTGGGGCAGACCAGTGCCCTGCTCACTGCACCATCATGTCCCTCTGTCCTTCTTTCTGTCCTTCTGTCCTTCTGCCCGAGCTTGCTCACTCTGAGTAAAAAGGCTCTGGCAGGTGAAAGAAAACTTTCTTCCCATTGACATATTTTCATCATCTGCTGCAATTTAATATCCAGGTCAGGAAGCAGATGGAAACCAGCCCGGTTGTCCTGGATAATGGGGACAGTAACAGTTGTTTATGAGCTCTTGTTTAGCAAATCAATTAACTGTGCAAACAAAACCAGCCGCTCGCCTCCTCGTGTTCTTGCTCCCGCGTCTCCTGCTGGAGCTCAGCACATAATTACCATGTGCAGCACAGTGGTGCACAGGTCAGCAACAGGCATCCAGGCTGCACATTGTCCCATGGGGCAAAAACTCATGGGGAAACAATGTGGGGAGCAGCAGGGTCTGACAACAGTGAACCCCCCACCTGCCCCCCCAACCCCCAGCTAAAATTCCCTTCAGGCTGTGGGAGTCTCATTCCTCAGGTACATCTATGCAAATCCAGCAGCTCGAGCTTCCCAGGACCAGAGGTGAGGGCCTGCAGTGTGAGCACTGCCAGCACTGCACACTGCTGTGCTCAGGGGAAGGCAGCCCCAGGTCACCTCATGCAGCCCTGAGTGCCGCCCCACTGCTGGCAGCAAGTGTCCCTGTCTGTCCCCTGCTGGCGCCAGGCTCTGCTTGCTGCCAGCCCTGGAGACTCATGGCAAAACTACCCAGGGCCCGGGGAAGTCATTAGTAATTAATTTGGTTTCTAATCCTCTAATCCAGCTGCTCCTTGATTTGATAAGCGAAAAATCTGCTCCAGCCACATGGTCCTTGTTCCATCTAATATTTCCAGTTGGAGGCACTGGCACAGACAAGTGTCACCCTGCGCTCTTTTTGTTGCATTCCCATGTGCAAAGGCCAGCCTGCTACACAGCTTGCCCAAGGTCAAAGCACTCCAGGGTCCTGCTCAGCCATGCTGCACCATGCTGTACCATGCTATGCTGTGCTGCTCTATGCCACGCTGTGCTATGTTGTGCCATGTCATGACACGCTATGCCATCCCCACTGCCCATTTCATCTGTCACCAAGGCTCCTTTCTCTCTAAAGCAGTGCAAAGCAGCAGGGCCGTGCCCCTGCAGTGGTCCCTGCTCCCAGAGGCACGGAGCCACACACCTCCCACAGGGATGTGGCCTTGGGGAGCGGGGCTGTGGCACACAGCGGGATGAGGAAACATCACAGATGAGAGGCTAAATCCTTCATTAAATCCCACATTAATCTCTAAGAACAGTGATGTCAAAAATCTTAGCAGCAAAATTAAATTTTGTAGCTATATTTCAGCTGCACAAAATCAATATTAATTACAGTGAGAGAGACATTGCTGAGAGAGGGCCTGACCCAGTATTTCCCCACTGCAGTAAAATCCCAGCCTGGTAACATGTTTATATAAAATTACTGTACATCTTTCTGTGGCACACAGCGTCCAACCTGATGGACTGCCGGGGCTGAATGCTAACGGGAGCTGGAAACAAACAGCAGCTCTCCATGTCCGTGTTTGGGAACTGCTCAGCTCCAGGGCACACTGTGGTGCTGCAGGTGCCCTGTGGCACCAGGTCCAAGCGGCAGTGCTCAGCAGTGCAGGGCAGTGGGTGTGGGGCAGCCCCATGCCTGTTGGAGGCAGTCTGTGTAGTATTAGGAGGTGGTCCAGAGTGGGGAGGTTGGGGCCAAAGGAATTGAAAAGGGAGGGAGAGTTTTAATTAGAGAAGGAAGTCGGAGCCCAAAATCAGCCGGGTGAGTGACTGCCTGCTGTGGGGAATTCTGCGTCTGTCAAATGGCATCCATCAGAATCCTGCATCTTATAAAACTGCCTCTACGTGGGAGGAGAGGCTTCTCTGTCCCTGCACCCAGGGCTGTCCTGTGCCTTGGGCAGCACATCCCCCCAGCACTCCATTATGGCAGCAACATCCTGCAGCCAGCCCTCTGCCCAGGGCTCCATGGGGAAGGGGGAACTGGTGGAGGGGAGGTGGAGGAGGAGCACTGGTAGTTCTCATCAGGCTTCTGCAGCCAGATCAAGGTTGGGGACCATGGCATGAGGAGTACAGCTGCATCCCTGGCCCCCAGCCTTGCCTGGGACTATAGCCACCTCCTGTGCCTATCTCCAGGCTCATCAAAGATACATTAATTGCTGCAAACTTTTGCAGAGGGCTCTCAGGGAATCCCTGTTTTTTTTTTTTTTTATGGCTGATGAGGCCCTGAGAAGGGAGGTGGGTGCAAGACAAGGTAAGCTCTTGTTGTGTGCAATAAATCTATGTAATGAATATGGCCTTGAGGAAGAAGAACTGCAGTGAGTTGGAGTTTCATAAGGAATCGCAGAGCAGCACACCCTACTCATAGAGAGATGCTGCCATGGTTGCTGCTGGGTGGGAGTGGTTGGCACAAAGCATCATCCATATGTCTGTCCATATGCAGCTGGAAGGTGCAGGACGATGCTGCTGGGCAGTGGGTGCCATCAGGAAGAGGCAAAGGGCTCTCAGGTGCCACTTCATCTCACAGGATAATGCAGCCACTGTGCTGCTGTCCCAGCCCAGTGGGAGCTGGGGGTTGGGTGGACACACTGCTCAGTGTCTTCTCACTCTCTGGTGCGTTGGTTCCAATGACCTCCTGCCCACTGCTGGGGTATGCTCAGCTGCCATCTGCAGGGGTTCCTATAGAAACATGTTTCATGCACCAGTTATTTAACAGTAAGGAGTTAAAACAGTTCATGTCCTGGATTTCTCCGAGAACACAGTGGTTTTCTTGGAGATGGAGCTGTTGGAAATTGCATGCTGCCATGCTGTGCCAAAGAGAGGGCAAAGTTTGCTCTGGGTGCACATAGGGCTGAGAAATGCTGGTAAGGGGCTTATGTTGGCCTTCAACCATGGGCAGGAAGAGGAGGGGAGAGAAAGGGGCAGCAAAGGGAGCACAGTGTGGGACCATGGCTGCGGGCAGAGGGCACAGTGCACAGCCACGTCCCAGCTCCTTGCCAGCTCTGTGCCGGCTGGGACTCGGTCAGTGCAGGAGCGCAGTGGTCTGGGAGCCCTCTGCTACTTCTGCTGCCTGGGGCTTCTCACCCCATGTGCCTGTGTGCAGGGCACTCGCACCCTGCCAGCAGCTGAGCTAAACACTTTTGACTCTATTTATTACTGAAAAAATTATGCAACTGGGTCGTGTGCTTGCTATTTTTTATGCATGAGCCAAGCAGCAAATTCCATTATTTAAAAAAACTGTTTTAGCTAGTGATGCACTAGACCACGCAAGTAAATGCCCAAAATAATTTCAGCTGACACCTTTATGAAGGCAGAGTGAAGTTTAAAGTCTACACAAGCCTTTCATTTGTAATCCAACATCCCTGCTAACATGCTGCCGGGAGCCCCGCTCTCATCCTGCTCTCATCCTGTGGCAAAGGGTGCCTGTGTCTCCGTGAGGTCGTTCATTGCCCCGGGTGGGGGTCCCAGCCTGGTGGGAGGTGTCTGCAAACGTTTGTAGCATTTCCAAACGTTTGGAACATTTGGAACATCTGCAGACATTTGAGAACGTTGGCAAAGAGTTGGGAAAATTTGGAACATTTGCCTGCAGCATCCTGGACAGAGACACCAATCAGGAGGATCTTTAAGGGCAAAAATGTTATTTTGGTGACTCCATGAGACAGCGAGGCTGAGCACTGTGGGATCCTGTGGGATGGCTCCGGGTGCTGCCGGCGCTTTGTTCTGAGGCTGGCTTCACCCTCCTTGCTCTGTGGGGAGGTGAGGCCACTGCTAATCGCACCCACCTGATCACTCCCAGCGAAATTCCACCCTTTAGAGTGACCTTGCAGCTTTAACGAATGGGACGCTGAGGTTTTTCGTAGCATAAAAAATTTCAGTTGACCCTAAAAGTAACAGACGACAAACAAACTGTGGCATAAATAACCTTGCTCCTGGAAAAAAGAGCATTAAAGGTAACTTATCAATTAGCCCTTTTCTCACCAATATATCACTGTACTGCTGCACCTGACCCTGAATAGCTGACATTTCTATAACCCATTTGCCACTGTTCACGTATTAAATGACTTCCAGTCACCCTAAATTTGGAGATTTTAATCTCTTATATTAAGTCAGTGGTTCTTAGTAATTCAGTGAATCTATTTTTATTGGCTTTGTAAATCAGAGTTATCCATGTCAGTGACCGTGGTCAGGGAGAGAAGCGTTTGTCTGTGAAATTGGGTTGACACAGACCATTGACTGCAATGATAACAAGTGATTTGCAGGGCTGGGTGGACAAGCTATTTGCACTAAGCAGATTATAATGTAACAATAAAAAAGTTTAATTACTGGAAAAACAGGATAAGCTGTGGCACACCTTGATGAAGGTGCAGGAGAAATCAGTGTGGGACAGAGGGAACTGTGGCCAGGGGACAATGGGGGACATTGCTCAGAGCTGGAAGGGGAAGCACCGCTCTGCTCCTGCTGCAGGACTCACACAAACCTGCCAGATGCTGAACACATCCAGACCCAAAACAACATGGACCTGGGATGGAGATCAGGGAGCATCTCAAGAGCTTTTGTGATAATTTAATTGACTTCAGGCTACACATTGATGACTGCACAGCACTGTAGCACTGTCTGAGGCACCTGTGGCTTCAGGAGGCTCAGGATGCCCTGGCACAGCTGCAGTGGTGCTGCTCAGTCTGTGCTGACGCTGCAGGTGCAGCCACTCCGTGGCACCCAGCAGGAGCAGCTCCCTGGCAGCACTGAGTAATGCCATCAGCTGCTGAACACGTGTCGGGTGACCTTTCCCTGCACTCTCTACAAAATCCCATTAATCAGAAGAGCTGAGCAGAGCTAAGAACTCTTTAACAAAATTATTGTAATCTCTGGGTTTCTCATTCATCATGCAGCAGCATAGAAGCCTCTGTGCTCCCTGGGGGTGTTACTGGATCCCCATCCTTGCTCTGAAACACTCTTTCCCTTTCTTCCCCCATCGTCCAGTTCCATGTGTTTGTGGCTCCTTTCCCAACCGGAGCTTCTCAAGCTCTCTGCTCCTCAGGCAGGAATCGCACGGCCCCTCCTGTCCCCTTGCAGAGCAGCAGCATGCAGGTCAGTGTGGGCAGTGGGAGCGGGCAGGGGGGCCATGTTGTGTGCACTGCTGCATTGAAGAAGGAGGGAAGCAGCCCCTGAGTCCTGGCTGCCCTGGTGCACTGCAGCCCTTTCTGCAGTCAGTGCCATGTATACAAGGTGCACAGCTGGGATATCGGACTCAGGCTGCTGGCTGCTGGTTTTCCAAACAAGAAAAGGACATCAGCCAATGTAACTATTTGCCTTCTTAAAGCTTTGCAAGCAACAGAGTGCAGCTCAAACAGAGAAGGGGCTGCTCAGGCTGTGGCTGCCTGCATCAAAGTGCCAGGTGTCCTGTGCTGGGAAGTTGTGGGGAGAACGAATGCAGGAACTGTGGAAGGTCCCCATTGAAACACCTCAGCCTGATAACATAACCATGATGATAGCTCATGGAAGAAGCAATACTAGAGGAAAGCTGGAACAAAACAGAGAGGGAGAACTATAATGAAGTGTGGCATTTATACTTCAAATCATCTCAAGTTTTCCCATTGAGAGTTTCATCAGTGCTGACATGTTCCTTCACATCCTCTCAGTGTCAGCACACGGTGTCCTGGCGGGAGGAACAGTGCTGATGGGAGCTCCCACGCCAGCCTGGCCCTGTGCCCACAGCATGCCTGCACCCAGAGCACTCCTCTATGGGGAAGGTGCAGCATGCACAGTACTGCCCAGCCCCTGCCCTGTGGCACATTTCCTGTATGCACTACAGCCAGTCACAAGGCTCTGGCACCCTCGGCTTTCCTCTGGTGCCTGGCCATTGGGGCAGAGCTGCTCCTTTGGACAGTCCTTGCCTGAGAAGCAGCTGCTCTGTGGGTGCCACTGCAGACCCAAATTACCAGCACTGCTTTTCTCACACCTTGAAATCCGCACAGCATCTCAAAGAATTAATTTTTAGCTGTAGACTGGCATACAAAAATACCCGCTGGCATCTTTCCTTCCAATAAGCTCCATCTTGCAAGTTCTGTGCTAATTAGTGAATTAAATACTCCAGATCTCAGACTGCCTTGTTGTAATTCACATCCTCTCATGGTCCGGTTTCACTGCACACCACCTGCTTAAGGCTCCCATTGCTCTTCCAGTGGTGGCTGAACTCACAGCTCAGGGACAGCCCCAGACCTGCACTGCACCACGCCAGGCACCAGCACTGCTCCTCCTTGCTCCCATCTGGTGGCAACTCACCTTCCTGCTGAGCTCCAGATGCAAAGAAGTGGGATGCAATGTGCAGAGTGACTGCCCACAAAGTGAAACGCCAATGACTCAGATCAAACAATTTTGAAAAGCATATATCACAACAGCCCAGTGTGAACTCTGGCCCTCAGCAAAGGCCTCTTCTTCATGAGTAATCACCAAGTATAATGCAGTACATCAATAATGCGCGCATTGATCGGCTCCGACGCTGGTCCACATACGTGCATGAATCGATAACGCTGTTTAAGTACATGTGCCACAAAACTCTCAAGAAATACCACTCCTACACTTTAGCAAAACACTGGCTTGTCCCTTGGCAAATATATTACCTGACAACACTCTCTATTTTGGGACATCTGTAAAAGGAAATCTTTATCGATGGAAATTACTTTAATACAAACACCATCAGGCTCTGTACTGGGGTGAAAGGATGACACGCATCTTTTCTTTTACCAAACGCCTTCTGCCAACGGGATGAGCGCACAGAGAGCTGCACTGCCTGCATGTTTGCAGCACCCCAGGGCTGTGTGTCTGCTGACTCTGCCCAGCCCAGTGCTGAGGGACAGTGGGAGCTGGGGGTGCCTGCGGGGACATGCTGCGCTCAGCCCTGTGCACTGACACCTGTGCAGCCAGGGGAAGCGGATGGGATTAGCTCCATGGACCACAGAGTTCAGCAGTTTGTTTCAGGGCTGTTAAACACTGTTTTACATATTTATTAAATTGAGGATGTTTTTTTTTTTTCCTGTGAAAGCATACCAACAATTACCCTGCCTGACAAGCAGCCTCGATCGCTGGGAGTTGACCCGCACCACTCTCCCATCCTTGTTATCTTGCAATGAAGTTCCTTCAGCTGCTCACAGAAGAAGTAAGGAGAGCTCAGAAGCAGCGTCTGAAGGAGAGATTTAAGGGGAAAAAAAAAAAAAAGTGATGATCCTGGCAGCAGGGTGCTGTGCTCTGCGTGCCCGACATGGCACTCTGATGGATGAGCCCTGCGCTCCAGTCCAATCTGTTCAGAGTTAGGCAATGGCAATCATTTTTTTCAAGCCTTGTCATATATAAAAGCAATTGAGTCAGCAGCACCAGTTGTCTGGCACAAGAAGAGATTATATTTTTACAAGGTTTTGCAGAAGGTCTATAAAAGTTTGCCTCTTTCTTTAAAAAATAAATACAGATATGTCAACGCCTCCCTGAGAAAAAAAAAAAAAGAAAAAAATCAAGCTTGCAAATTGAAACTTTATGTCTGCAAAAGATATGCTTAAAGAGCATTTTTATCACTTGTATTAAATGACAAGGATTTCATGCTTAAATTGTATTTTGGGCCAATTCCTTTGGAATTTCCCTGATGTTTCTGGCTGCAGATTGTGGAAGAAGCACTGCTGCTGCGTGCTTGATGACAATGGCCCTGGGGACAGCTGGAGGAGGCAGCAGGGGAGCTGTGGGACCTGGAGCCAGGGGGAGCCCCTCAGCCCACGTAGAGGGAACGGTGGGGATGTGCCCCTGGGGAGAGGAGCAGCACAGCAGAGCTGGGACCAACAGCACCCATGGCACCAGTAGCACCAGCACCAGCAGAACTAGAAACTAGAGCTAGCAGTACAGTTGGCAGCCCGGCCCCAGGTGAGCAGCTGCTCCTGCCCTACAGTGTGGGTCCCAGGGGCTGCGCAGCACTGGTTCGTTATCACTGGCTGCTGAAGGGTTGTTAGAGCTGTAGGAAACGCCGACATGAATCTGCAGCTATGGATTTATTTTTTGACAGAAGCTGACCCCTCGGGATTGCTGTTCATTACATTTGGAGAAGGAGCTACTGTAGTTATAGCAAATCTTTTTATAACGATCTTTCATTGTGGATGTGGAGTATTAATTATCAGAAGGTATTAAAAAAAAAGCATTAGCCCTCTGACCCCAGGAGATTCACGTGGGCTTACCGAGTGCTTCCTGCAGACCTACTGGGGCTGCGGGTCATGCATCAAGGCACACATGGGTGCTGCAGCTAATGGCTGACCAGCCCCAGGAGCCAGACAGAGTGGCCAGAAGTGCCACCCGTGCCCCAGCATCACCATCAGGAGGAGCCCGCAGCTCCCCCTGTCCACCTCAGCCCGAGCAGAGCAAGGTCCCATGGTGCCCCATGGGGGAGGTGATGGGTGCTGCAGTCGTGGGGCAGCTCCATCCCCATGGCCAGGTTCCACCGCAGCCCAGCACACTCCTGCTGTGCTTTGAATGCATGTTAAAAATTTGTCTTCACCTTCATTACTGCCAGTGTTTATTGCAGAAGAGAGAATTTCTTTATTTTAAAAAACCTGTAGGTGGAACACAAGCAAATTGCTAGCTTTTACTAGCATATAAACCGGGAAAAACCTTTGAGATACATCTACATTACACTAAACTGCATCCATAATTCATACCTAAAGGAGAAATTTTTAGCTCCCTTGGAGGTTTGCTGGTATCTATTATTGATAGGACCATGTTAGGCAACAATAGGTACTTCTTATTCACACGCCATTTATTGCTTAAGTCAATTCCAGAGGAGGCTGCAGTACCTTTATTTGGCAGAATGAGCTCTCAATTAGATTTTTGTGAGGATTTTGAGGGGATTTAGTTAAGAAGCTGAAGTAATGTGGACTGAGTTGGGAGAGTACTTCTGGAGGGATTCCTGCTCCCAGGTTAATCAATAGATCAAGAATGTGAAAGCTACTCCAAACAATTAGCTCCTGTTCGGATCTCTGAAAGCTGCATTTACACAGCAAAACTCTGGAGATGTCTGGTAGCATCTTCTGAGCTGGGAATGCTGTAATCCATTAATCGCAGGCAACTGGGAGGCTGCTGGCCTGCAGCGGAGCAGGGACTCAGGCATAATCACCGAGCATTTACCTGTTCATAATGCATACAGGCTGCAGCTCCCTGTCTGGTGGGTAATTACTGACATAATTGCACTACTTGCAGCCCTTTCACAGTGGGCTGGATGCAGCCCAAGTGCTGCAGGAAGTGTTTGTCTGTATGTGCCTGGGCAGGGGACACAGAGTCCAGGACTGCTGGGGGCTCGGTGGGCACTCGGTGCTGGTCTGCCCTTCACGTGGATGCTGCCCCCCGTGGGCTCATGGCTGGGAGCAGTCAAGCTTGCAGCCACTAGAAGGCACTGCTCCAGTGCCCAGGTGAAAGGAAACACTCAGAGAGAGAAGAGGAACAGGCATCACTTCTCACTGTTATAAATTAAGGAAATGTGTCGAGCACATGCGCGTGCTTACGGAACACGTGGCACTTTGTTTAAATGTGAGATAAAAATTGCTCTTAGCATAAAATTCCTGTCCTTCCAAAAACATCAATTCTGAATTGAAGTAGATCCAGGCACCACGATGCAAATCTCAGGGTTACAAATCTCTCTGACAATATGTTTTGTGCCAAAAAAACAGATGGAAAGCCAACTATAAAACCACACAATGATCCTTATCTGACAGATTTCCCTTTGATTAGCTTTTAATTGCTCATTAAGATTTGGGTGACTTACATCTTGCTGATGAGGGAGCATCACTGCTGGACCTCAGGGCCCACTTGCCTGCAGGAGCAGCTCTGAGCCCCAGCCCTCGGGGTGCTGCTCTCCTCTCCGTAGTTTCCACTCTCTGGGCGCTGCTCTTTTTCTCCTCATATTTTCTTCTCTCAGACTCAGTTCAGTGTTGGAAGGGGATATTCAGCAATGATGGAAACAAATGGTTTCTGAAGGAGCTTGCAAAACAATATATTGCTGGAACAAAACACATCAATCATGGCTCAAAGCCAAGTTAGTTACTGAAGAATTTCTCCAGCATTACCCAGATCTAAGAGATTGTTATTTCCTTCCATTTGGTGCCCCAGTTGGAGAAGTGAGCACAGCATGGCAGAGCAATTGACATGGAGTGCTGGTGCCCTGCTCAGCACTGCCCTGCCACAATCCCTCTTACTGCATGGGACAAGTACCCAAAGGACTCTTGCACACTGGTGGGACTGCTGCAGGCATGAACACAGGCTGAGGGAGGTGATGGTCTGGTTCCACTCTGTACTAGAGCTGGCATCGGGATTAGAAGAGACAGCGTGACAGGCGTTCTGGTGTTATTGTTTATGAGAGGTTTGCATGAAATTTTAGGATTTACAAAGTAGTCGTATCATTTAATCCTCTTTAATGAGGTTTAGGGATTTATAGGCCAGACATTTTCATTTGCAGCTCGTACAATTAACCTTGGTTAACCTATAAAGAAAACTTCAGCACTAAGTTTACTTTCCTCAATTGTTAAAGCCGGGGATCCGAAGAGCGACAGGCAGCCCTCAGCGCTCCCGGCGTGCTCCCAGCTCTCCGCGACGGCGCCGAGCCGCCGTCAGCACCACGGCCCGCGGACAGCTCCTGTCCCCGCGCTCAAAGCCGGAAGTTCAGCCGAGGGACGTCGGGCCCTGAAAACACCGCAGCGACACCAGGAGCGCAGTGACACGAGGAACGCGGCGATGCGAGGGACATGGCGACAGCTGACACAACTGCAGCGCGAGGCACAGTGGAGCCCCTGAGTCCCCGGGCGCTGCTGCTGCTCCCTAGGATGCCCCTGGAGCTCGTGCGCTTGAGCAGAACTCCGTGCCGCTGGGACGTCAGGTGCTCTGGATCTGCTCCCCACCACCCCCAGCAGCGGTTTGGCAGCAGGTGCTCTCCTGGCTGCCATCGCAGGAGCTGACCTGTAGCATATCACAGTGCTGTGGGAGGGGAGGGAACATGCAGCTCTGGAGGGAACATCTGGGCAGCGGCTCCAGCCCACAGGAACATCTGGGCAGAGCTGGCACCCTTTTAACTTTCTCATAATTCCACCATAAATCAGTATGATAATTTCTCACTGCAATAAAACCCCTGTTCCCATTGCAAGCTCTCATAACCTGTGCCTCGATCTTTCCGTGCTCTTTGCTCTTTATTACCTTTCAATGACTTAAGTCCCTGAACTGAATAACTTCATCAAGGTGTCAACCTAAACAGATTTTTCCCTATAATGGCCCAACTCTCACAGGTTCTTAATGAAAAATATTGATTCTGAAGGATTAGTTGCAGATTTATGTGGTGGATGCTGATCCCTCTGTCACCTGATACCTTATCAGTGGATGAAGGAACTGATCCTCCCCGCATGGTTTTAAAAAAGCAATCACAGACTGTGTCAAGCAGAAGCTTATTCCCAGAGAAATGCACGTGTGCTGTGTCTGGATCAGATATGGCCCTAACAGGCAGCTGATGGCGATGGCTG
Source organism: Tympanuchus pallidicinctus (assembly GCF_026119805.1). NCBI lineage: Eukaryota > Metazoa > Chordata > Aves > Galliformes > Phasianidae > Tympanuchus > Tympanuchus pallidicinctus. The sequence goes on along the minus strand of NW_026294699.1, from coordinate 8,168,233 downwards.
AAGGGTCACTGCTGTGGCCATGCTGCAGTTCCCGTTGTGCTGGGCAGCTCAATGGCCCTGCTGTGTGCCTTCCGTGCCTCCGTGCCCTGCCAAACCCCCACTGTGTCACCATTTGGGGGTGTCAAGGATGCCTGGAGATGTTCAAGAACCATGGAGATGTGGCATTGATGCACATGGTTTGGTGGGTGTGATGTGGATGGGCTGACGGTTGGACTTGGTGATCTCAGAGGTCTTGTCCAACTTTAATGGTTCTACGATTCTATGACCCTATGTACAAACCAGAGAGAACACAGGGATAAGTGAGCCCTCTGCCAACACACACTCAGCAAGTGGTGCTACTGCTCTCCTCAAGTTCCCTGGAGACCCCAACCAAAGCCCCCAGCCCGTGGCCCCAGCAGCAGGACCAGTTATTTATCCTCTTTTTTTCCCCTCCCTTCAGAAACTTGGAGCTGAAATTAATACATAAATTACAGCCTGGAGTGAGTTGTTATAAATAACAGCAGAAGGGCTTTGATTATTTACATTTTTATGGAATCTGAACTGATCAAATATACAGAAGTCACCTGGCACATGGTAGAATTATGTTGTGTTCAAACATGATTTAAAGGCCGCAAGGAGGGACCCCTCTATGAGAAGTGATCAGGCAGGGCTGGTGGCTCCAGACAGATGAGCAATGTGTGAGCACCACAAAATAAACCTACACCCTCTGAAGCTTTGGGAGGAGCAGGGACGGCAGCAGCCAGTTGTGCCACCAGCACAGCCCTGCCACCGCCCCTTTGTCTCCCTCTCACTTTGCTACGAGCAGGGCTGAGGTAATGGATGTTTTGGCAGCAGCCTTGCTCACAACCTAATGAAATTACTCAGGGTTCTGTGAGGAGCCTTGGAAATGGAAGCTGTCCTACAGCAGTGCAACACAATGGCAGCGAGCTCTGCATTTTGGGGTTGATTTAAAACCTCATTCGTTTTTCATTAGCTCGGAATTGCTGCAGACGAAGGTTCATTTTTACTGCGCGTGTGGAACATGAACGAAAATCTGTATTTTGTTTTTGCCATTGACTCAGAGCCTGGAGTCACCGGATGCCAGGGCAGGGACACCCCCTGCTGTCACACTGCTTCCCACCCCGCAGCTGCCCCTGGACCAGCACGTGGCTGCCCGCTGCTGCTCCTCCTGCTCTGTAATTTGCACCATAATCACACTCCATTCACATTTCCAATTACTTTACAGTTCAAGGCAGAAAAGACCTACTCTGCTGATTAAAACGGCAATAATTAAAATTGAGGCTTTGTGCTGCTTCTGCCTTTTAAATATTTTACAAACTCTCCCCCAAATTCCCGATTTCAAAGCTTCTCTCAGGGTCCCAATTTCATGGCTAATTTGCAAGGCCATTGCCTGTGTAATCACGCAATGCAGGCGCTGGGCAGCGCTCATGGCTGCGTTCGGATGGCTCACACCACTGCCATGCACTCATCTCCTCACCTTCTGCATTACAGTCCCGCAGGAATCAGCTGCAGTGAGCACTGCGCTGGGGGTTGAGGGCCCTGCTCACTTCTCACCCATTCCCTGCTCTTGCTGGCCCTCCCCTTTGCATGCCCCTGGCTGTGGATGGAGAACGAGGCCTGGGGAAGCGGAATGTATTTTGTTTACAAGAGCAAATGAGAATGGATTTTAATTATTTCTAATGGAGCCTCTATAATTTAGACAACTTCCACATTACCACCAATTAACATTGAATATCTGATATCCCAAACATTTAATTAAACCTCTTAAAATAAAACCTGCAAAGCTCCTTTCCAGCTTCACCAAGATGATCCTTCAGATGCTGCACCTTAAAGGTATCTAGATGAAATCCCACACCAGCTGCAAAGCTGTTTGGTAGAGCTGAGCAAGGCAACGGCTGCCCCCAGAACACCCACAGCATTTGGAGACCTGCCCGGCACCCATCAACCCTGCAGAGCTGCCCAGTGAGTGCCCCCCACACCTCACTGCTGCCCAGAGAATGGCCCTGGTGCCAAGCAGTGCATGAGCACAGTGCCCACATGTGGATGTTGTCCCCTTTGGCCTCACGCTTATCACATTGCACTGCCTGAATGCCATCCATCTGTGCAGTACACACATTAGGTGAGAGCAACTGACAGGATGTGGCTCTGGGAATAAACGTCTGGTTGAGAGGCAGCTGAATAACTGCTAACAATTGGTGTTTTTCTGCTTGTCGCCATCCCGGATCACAGCCCTTGTACATACGAATCTCTGCGGGATGCACATTTCTTGTCCCTAACCTGCATCTAAGGCAGAATCCAGCTGTGCTAAATCATATTTCACTATATTTAGTGTCATGGAAACCTTCACCTAGACAACATGAGGCACAATGCCTGCTACATGGTACAGGCACCAAGAGCTATGCAGCAGAGCACGTGGCCCTGCAGCCTCCCATGCCCCTGGGTTTCTCACATCACTGCCCTGTGCTGCACCTGCTCCAGTCGGTTTGGGGTCTGAGCCCCTGAGGGGGGGGCTGGGGAAAGAGGAAGCTGTAAATACTGAGTAACAGAGATCATCCAGTGTGCTGTGATGGGCTGGTGTGGCATCAACAAATGAATGGCATAGACATGAAGATCTGCCCTCCAGCCTGCCCTGCACTGTGACAGGCTGCTGGCTTCCAGCTCACAGCTGCAGCAAGTGCCAGGGGATGAAAACAGCAGAAAACACCAATTAAATATTAAAGCTCACAAGTGTAATGCAGACCAAGGGAAGGGAAGGGAGCAACCAGCAGCCTGAAGGGGAGGGCTGAGCACTGGTCCCAGAATGAATAGGTTTTCACCATCTGCAAGCAATAAGGACAATTTGTATCAGAGATTAAAGAACTTTGAAGCTCATATATAATGAAAACATTCAATGTTAATGACAGCATTAAGGGTGCAATTGAAATCCATTTACCTTTGGGAGTTTCTTATTCACTTCCTTCTCACATCTGTCTGGCTTCCTACTCCTCCCAGCCCCTCTCTGCTCCCCAACAGATGGAGGCAGAGCCCTGCAGCCCCCATAGAACTGCTGGCACCAGGCACCTCTGACCTCTGGGGCAGCCCCAGTGCTATTCACCCACCCAAGAGCAGAGCTGTAGGGGGACAACACCTCCAACAAACCCAGTTAACTCAGAGCTCCCTGATGGAAATGAGGCTTTAATTAGGCGAGGGGGAATAATCCTCCTCATACACAGGGCGAAGTCAGAGGCTCCAAAAGCAAGATTTGGCTGGGATGTTTGCCTTTTGAGCATGGAGATCAGAACTGCAGTGAGGAGTGAGCAGAGGAGAAGACTCACTGAGCCCCACAGGGCTGTCTTGGAGGTGATGCCAACATTGTGCTTCTGGGGCCATGATCCTTCTGGGGGCAGCCCTATGCTGCATGGATCCTGCAGTGCTCGCAGTGGGATCTGAGGCAGTTCTGGGGCATTTCCATCTCTCCCAGGGGCTCTCCCCACCCCCATCCCTGTGTCAGTGTGGACTTAGGAGAGGTGAAGCAGAGAAAGGGCAGTGCAGTGTGGGGCGGGCACAGTGTGGGACCCCCACGAGGTGCTCGCCAGCAGCAGAGCGTGCAGACAAAGTGCTGGAATGCCATAAATCAATGGAGCACTCCACTCTGTTTACAGCTTTCACAGCGCTGTGTGCCGCGCTGCTCCCCAAAGCTGCTCTCGGCCAGACTTCAATGGATGCTTTTCAAAGTGATTTAAAAGGTGATTTTTAAAAATCACATGGCAACAAGGGAAGTACTTAGGAACAAAGCCCACAGCAGGGCTGTGACAGAGTGCTGTGGAGCAGCTCCCCCCGCAGCGCTGCGTTCCTGCCTGGCTGGGGGGGCTGCAGAGACAGCCACACACTGCTCAGTAAATACAGCGCATCAGGACAACTCCACTGCTCACATGTCTTGGGGATCAGTGCTGCCTTGGAGACTGCTGCTGCCAGGGGCAGTGCTGGGGTTGAAGACCCACTCTAAAAACAGGGCTAACAATGGGTTAGATATCAGAAGAATGAACACTTTGTGTCCTTGTATAGTCAAGATGTTATAATTACAATATAATTGTATAATCAATAGATATCAAGGTGTTATGATTACAATATAATCAAGAGAATTAGGCAAAGTAAACAACGATCACAAAAGAGAATTAGTGGAAGAGCTTACCCTTCAGCTGAGCTCACCAGAAGACACCAAGAGGGGTGATCTCCAGAAGAGATCCTTCCCCTCTGGTAGCCAGCTCTTAAATAGGTCTAGGAGGGGTGGAGCCAGGCTTCACCCCTTCCGGCAGCACAGGTGAATTGCCTTCACCTGTGCTCCTCTGGCTGACTCATGGCTCGCCTCAGGTGATCAATCAGAGGTTCAGGCCGTGACTCAGCAGTTCCCATACAGTCCTTTAACCACGGACATTGAGGAGGATATTTACCAGGATGCTTTGATGATGTAGCCAGCTTGACAAGAAAACCCAAGTTTCATGCATCTTCAGCTGAACTGCCTTCATGACAATACTAAAGGTGACATCCGTAGGTCAAAAAGACTCTGCCCAGGTGAAGACCCCTCCACTGAGCAGGCACAGTGTGGGGCAGGGGCTGTCACTGCCCTGCAGGCAGTGGGGCAGCACTGTGGGCACAGATCAGCAGCAGACGCCACTCCTGGAGCAGTGCAGCACATGGCTGCTGCGTGGCCTTTACAGCCTTATCGCACCTCAGAAACAGGCATAAAGGTCAAAACCATTAGTGTTGGAGCTCTGAATTAAGCCCGCTGCAATTAGCCCTGAAAAGAAAACTGGAGATTGTGTAAGATATCTGTGCAGGTATCTCCTGTAATTGATAATTACCTGGTGTACAGACATGTGCACTTGCTTTGAAAAATGTAATTGTTTCTCATCTGAAGAGACTGCTTTATTTTAATGGTCTGCAATTATTTTTATTTTAGATGTACCGATGCCAGCATCTGCAGCCTCAAAACCTTCCCATTTCTGCAGAGTATTGCTGCAATTTGCTACTTTTCCCCCTACTATCTTTTTCTTGTTTTACGGGACAGAACTGGAGCTATTTCCCAACCCATACAAATCATTCTGACATCAAACAGGCATTTGTGAGTATTTGGATCCAATTTTGCTTCTGGTGTGCCCAGAAACACAGCAGCAGCAACACTTCTGCTTCCCAGGCTGCTGGCAATGGGAAAGAGAGGCACGGGCTGATGGAAAGAGGAGAGGAGCTCCGTGAGAGCAGTGCTGCATGTGGTGGGGGGGCTGCCTGCACAGCACAGCCTTCAGAGCTGTTTCATCATCATGAACAGGGCGAGCTTTGTTATCAGTGCTCTGCACTGTGATTGCCACCGATGCTGGGGCTCTGTGCGGTTGCCACTTTGGCTGATGGTATCCTGATATTATGGCCTTAAACAATCAATGAGCATTGATCGTGTCATTAGTGCACAGCCTGATCAGAAAGGAGCCCGCGGCTGCGAGGTGCCTGCATTTCCTATGGCACGGAGCTCGTCTCCCTCTGTCGTACAGATCACTCATTGCCTGCACCAGGTGTTACAGCTTTCCCCATTTAACTTCTCTCATTTTTGTGTTTGCAAGTCCATAGGCTGAGCTTAAAAACACCCAGAGTTCATCACAGACTTGAAATCACAGTGCTCAGGAAGATGGAACTGAGCTGGAGCTCCATAGGTCCTGTAGCTCTGTGCAGAAGGGTGTGCTTTCATTCATCCCCTGCAAAGTGAACCACCCCAGCTGGTCCTGCTGCCCAGTTCTGGCAGCAGGACCTGCACCTGGCTCAGGGTGCACTGCAGCATCAGCTCCCAAACGAAACTGGAATCCTGAGAGAGTCAGGGAATCCACTGCAGATTCCTTTGGGCTTTTCACAACAGCTCTCCAGGATTTCACATAGACAGGACAATTTGTGTCAGCCAAACCTGAAAGACCCATCCCTTAGATTTCCTTTATTTCAACTGTCAGAGGATTCCTTCTTTTAATCCTGAGGATGCAGGACCAGAGCATCTCCATGCTATAGTGCCCTGTTGTGGTGCAGCACCACCTGGTCTGTTTGCCATGTGCAGCAGTCAGGTCTTATTTAAATATTTGTTCTGCTTATGCCAAATAGTTGTTCAAAATCTTTGGGGACATTAATATTTATGCATGAGTTTTGAGTAAATCTGTTATGATGGAAAGGTCTCGCATAATTGTGGCTGCCCAGGATCTTGCTGGGCCCACACAGAGCTGGGATGGAGCTGTGCCATCACCAGCCCTGTGCTGACCTTTGCAAGAGTGCATGTAGGGCCCTCCATACCCGCAGGCAATGGAGCCGCGTGCCAGCAGTGCTCCCATCTGTCCTGCTCCTGTCCCTGCCAGCAAGCAGTAGTGAAAGTCTCTGGGCTGGTGGGGACCAGCATATCACATTGACCATTCCCTGCGTGCTGCAGCTCAGCACAGGGAGCTGTGTCCATCTGCCTATGATGCAGCCCCATGCAGCCCCCAGCTCTGCACAGCTCTGCCCCTGCGAAGCCCCACCAGAGCTGCAGGGTGAGATGTGTCCGAACGGGTTGTGGGTGCTCCATTTCTGCAAGTGTTCATGGCCAGGTTGGATGGATCCCTGGGCAGCCGGATCTAGTGGATGGCAACCCTGCCCATGGCAAGGGGGTGGAAGCAGATGACCTCTAAGATCCCCTCCAACCTAAACCATTCTATGATTCACACGATTCTGTGAACGCTTCCAAGCAATTGCTGCCCCATGCAGACAGCCCAGCTGTGCCGCAGCCTGGTGATGGGAGCCGTGCTCTTTGCCCAGGGTAGGCTGTGATTAAAGAATGATTCATGTGTCACACGGAGGGTCCTTCCAGCCATCCGTCTCCTGAATTAGTTTCTCCTGTGAAGAGGTAACTAAATCACAGTGCTGGCAGTGTGCTGGGCCGGACAGTGTCACGTGGAGGCTCCTGCCCACAGTGGTGATGGAGGGCTCTCATCAGCGTGGCCAGTGGGGCCTTCCTCAGCCTGACGGGGATTTATCACGGTGTGGTGCTGACACAGTGCAGCTGGGGGAAGCAGTGGCGGTGTAATTATTCTGCAAATATAATTAGGTACAGATGTACTGAATAAGTAATACTAAAATATATTTCTTTCCCCCTATTCTCCTGACTGCTGCAGCCCATTAAAATGCATTATTATGATAATTTGTCAGGAAAATGACAACATTTATTAATGCATTAAAGCTAATTCCTGGTAAATTAGTAATTGGCTAAACAATGCCGCTCAGATTATTGCACTGGTGTTCACAGTGAAAGAGAAAGTCAAGAGGAAAACCATTTGTTCTCCTCAGGATCTCCCCCTCCTGGCACAGGCTCTGGATGGCCAAGAAGGTGCAAATATGTATTTGCATTGTTGCTGTCAGCTGCCTGGGCCCGCAACACCGACAGAAATGGGATCTTAAGCAGGGCTGTTTGGGATTTAAATGTTGATACCATTTCTGTTTGCATGCAAAGAGCTGCAGCTATTTGTTAGGTCCAGCTCCTCCCGCCCCCGCGCTCCAGCTTGTTTATTATACAGAACATAGCAGTGATGTATGAGTCATCTTCCCCCAGCACCGGGAAGGGAATTTCAATTACACTCCTTCTTAAAACATTCACACAAAGTAAACTCAAATCCTCGGAAACATTTGTGAAACGCGGCCAGAAAAAAGCAGTGCGACAACGGAGCGCCAAGGGTTCCTCGTGACGGCACCTCGTTTTGCAGCTGCAATTAATGAGACTTTGAGAACAAAACGCATTGTCTACTGTCAGTTTGTCATGCAACTGAAGCATCCGTTTGCAACACCAACATGAACACTAGAGCACTGCTTCGAGCACAGCTGTGACTTCACCCAGGGGTTGGTGATGAGTCTGGTTTTGTTCAACATCTTAATCAGCAACATGGATGAAGAGGTAAGAGTCCACCCTCAGCAAGTTTGTGGATGGTACAAAGCTGGGAGGAGTGGCTGGCACACCAAAAGGCTGAGCTGCCATTCAATGAGACCTGGTCAGACTGGAGAGTTGGGCAGAGAATGACATGATGAGGTTCAACAAGAACAAGTGTAGAGTCTTGCACATGGGGAGGTGCATGCATCGATACAGGCTGGGAACTGAGCCACTGGAGAGGAGCTCTATGGAGAAGGACCTGAGTGTCCTGGTGGACAACAGCCTTTAATCAGAAGTGTGCCGTAGCAGCCAAGAAGGGCAATGATATCCTAGGGTGCATTAAAAAGAGTAAGGCCAGCAGGATGAGGGAGGTGATTTTCTCCCTCTACTCTGTCCTATTGAGGCCACATCTGGGGCACTGTGTCCAGTTCTGGGCTCCCCAGTTCAAGACAGACAGAGAACTGCTGGAGAGATTCCAGGAGAGGGCATCAAAGATGACTGGGGGCCTGGAGCGTCTCCTGCACCAGGAAGGGCTGGGAGACATGGAGCTGTTCAGTCTGGAGAAAAGAAGGCTGAGAGGGGATCTCATCACCATTTATAAATACCTAAAGTGCGGGATTCAAGTCAGTGGGAGTGGACTCCTTTCAGCGGTGTGCAGCAATAGAACACGGGGCAATGGGCACAAACTAAAACACAAGAAGTTGCATGCTAACACAGAGAACTTTTCAGCTGTCAGAGTGACGGAGCACTGGAACAGGCTGCCCAGAGAAGTGGTGGATTCTCCTTCTCTGGAGATGTTCAAGACCCACCTGGATGTCCACTTGTGTGACCTGCTTTAGCAAGGGTTGGGCTCAACGCTCTCCAGAGGTCCCATCCAACCCTACAATTCTTTGGTCATCCAGCAGCAGTCCTGCAGCACAGTGCCAGTATGAACACCACTGCCCTTCATTCCCCCTAGCCCCTGTGGTGCAGGTGGTGCAGCTCCCGGGGGCAGGGGCTGTGCAGCCCAGGTGTCTGCCGATGGATTGGGACTGACATTTGGCTCCACCACAAAATACAAATTTCTGCTTATGACCTTTTCTACATGTTTTCCACGTGCTCTAAGATTTCATTCAGAAAGGTCACCAACGCCCTTTTATCAGCAGCAGCAGAGTGCAGATGCCGTATTTATCACACAGAACAGGCACTCCGGGCTCAGGTGGTGCCAACCTTCAGAGAGTCTGAATGACCAAATCACAGAGGTGGCTTCAAAGGTGAGAAGACTGCTCACTGCAAATGACTCCTGGCTGCTCGCAGACAAACGCATGAATCCCAGCAGCGCAGAGGGACCAGGATGGAGAGCCTCGGTCCAAGGGAGCACAGCTCTCTCCTCGGTGCTCCCACACACCCTGCACTTCAGAGGAGCTCCTTTCTTCTGTAGCTGTGGTTTGTTTGCTCCCCAGGTCTCTGCGAATCATGGAAATGTCAGCACTCTGCCTGCAGAACATGACCCAATTATCCCAGCCTCGCACGCAGGCACACTCAGTGCAGCCGAGCCTCCACCGCGCTTGGAGCCGGCAGCAGGTGGGAAGAGCAACAAGCACAATCAGTGCAGTTAATCAATTTCCCTTAATGAAAGTGCCAGTCACAGAGCAAGACTTGGGCTAAATAACGATTTCCTCCCTCTCTCCTTTCCTCTCATACACAGGGGTCCCATTAAAAATCCACCAGCCAGGGGGAGAGAGAGGGAAAAAGAGAGGTTTTCAGCAGCCGACGTACAAAAAAAGTTAGCGGAGAATCAAAGGTGACAAGGAGTGGGAGCTGGGCGCCTGCTCCCTGCGCAGGGGAGGATGTGGGAGTGTGGGCAGGGCAGAGAGAGCCGTCCCTGCAGAGATCCCACTGCTCCCTGGTGTTCAAAGAGCAGAAACAATTCCGAGAGCAGCCCCTCGTGCTCCTGTAGGAACACAGCATTTCCTCATGTCTCTGCCGTCCTGCACGCTCAGGGGGATGGAGTTATGGCAGCAGGAAGCCCGGCTGGCCGTGTCAGGCATCAGCGGCTTTGGCAGTAACAGAAAAGAATAAAAGGGGTTGGTAGATGGAAATAGAAATCGATAGCCCTGAAATATTTCACCCAAAGCCTCCTTCCAGGTGACTTCAGAAAATGTAATGTCTAAATCAGATAGCCCTCCCTGTTAGTTCCTACTAACACAGGTTGCACTGTTTGCTGCTCCTTCATGCTTTTAGACAAGGCACGAGTTGAGGATTTATGCTCAAAATGATGGCATTGGGACTCAAGGAGCCCACAGGGAGGGGGGAGAGGGGCACCTCCGGGAAGAGGCTGCATGGCCAGGGCATGGCATGGGACACCCCCAGGAGGAGTTTAATTGCTCCCACTGGTGGCCATGCAGCATTACACTGCCCGGCTCCAGTACCACTCTCTCCTTAGAATCATAGAATCACCAAGGTTGGAAAAGACCTAAAAGATCATCCAGTCCAACCGTTCACCTATTCCCAATAGCTCCCACTAAACCATGTCCCTTAACACAACATCCAGCCTTTCCTTGAACACCCCCAGGGTCGGTGACTCCACCACCTCCCTGGGCAGTCCATTCCTCTCCTTGTTACATGCTTCTCCCATTGAATTTCATTTTTCAGTGTATTCAGTGCTGCTGTTTCGCTTCCACTGTTAAAGTTTCAGGGCACGTGTCCACATTCAACACAGAGAGCAGCACTGCCACTGCCTCCCTCTGGCCTCAGGGAAGGACGGAGGTCACACAGATGCCATCTTGTGCCCTGCAGGGCTCCAGCAGGCAAAACATTTCCTAAGTATCTCTCAGATCCAAAGTGACATGGAAATGTTCTTTATAAGAATTGTTATTTTTCTCCAACTCATTCAGCTGAAATGTGGCAAACACTGGTTTCACGGTGACATCTGGTCCCCCACCCCCAGCACCCAGAGGAGAGGGCAGCAAACCCTGAGCTGTGGGCTGGGGCACAATGCAACTCCAGCACAATCATGTGTTGGCTCATCGCACAGTGTGAGCTCAAAGCTTTCCAAGCAAGGCATTAACAAAGGCTACAGGTTCTCAACACTCCCGTGCGTGGCCCTGGGGAGCCAATTCTTGGTTGCAGAGCTGCCCACATCCTTTTCTGATCAGGCACTGAAATGTTGCTGCAATCCCATGTGCTGAAACTCCACTGTTTTGCTGCTATGCCGCAGGCAAACACTCCAAGAAGGGGACAGAAGAACTGGTTTGTTGAAGAGTCCCAAAAGTATGGAGAGCACCACAAGCAGTGCCCAGAGCTGGTGGCAACCTTGGGGTGGTGGATGGGGGCCTTGAGGTCTGGGCAGGCTGTGGGGTGTAGACAGCCCCTCCTGGGCTGCCGCCTCAACTGTTTGGCCACTGGATGCCTTAACCCTGCGGACCAAATGTTTTAGCGTGAATTATGGGCCTAGCATGATCTAAATAGTTACTGACTGTAAAATAAGTCTCTGTCACTGAAGCCTTCAGAAGTCTTCAAGGGAAGAATGAAAGCTATTTCTTAAATGTTAAGTGATCGATATATTAAGTGATAATGGATAACTGTACAGGGCAGCCTGCTGCTGCAGAGCAGGGAAGTTCTGCACAGGACACAAGAACCCCACTGGGGGGCAGTGACTCACCCTCACCTTCCATCATTAATGCAGATAGTGACAAACTTGTGGTACAGGAGTCATAGATAGTAGCAATTGCAGTCACATTTTTTTCACCATTCAAGCAATTTTTAATCCCTCCCTATGAAAAAACACTATGCTTTTTGCATAAATAAATACCTATTTGCTTAAAGAAATATACCGATTGCTCTTTTTCCGTTAAATGTGATTAACTGGAGGCTTTTAATTCTTAACCCGGAGGAAAATCGTTTCTCTCCACCCGCACCCACTCCACGCACCGTACGAGGCTTCGAGACCCCGGAGCGCACCGCAGCGCGTGCCGACAGCGCCCCCTGGCGGCCGCGTCGCGGAACTGCCCGGCCTCGGCTCCAGCTCGGGACGCCCCGGCCGCACCGGAACCCCGGGGAGGGGCAGAGCCCGCGCGGCTGCGGGTGCGCCGGGGACCGGAGGGCGGCCAGCTTCTCGCAGAGCCCCTCGGAGCCCAGCCCGCGCACGGCCCCACTCTGCCGGACCGCTGCTAACGGAAGAGAGCGCTGCGCGCCCGCCTACGGCACTTGGAGATAAAGGCTGAGAAAAGGAAAGTTTGGTGTTACCTTTTCTCTGCAGCTCTTCGAACTGAAGTTCATAGAACCGTAGAATCGGTTGAGTTGGAAGGGCCCCTCAAAGGTCATGTAGTCCAGCTTGCACTAAGCAGGGACATCCACAGCTCCAGCAGGTGCTCAGAGCCCCGTCCAGCCTGACTTCGAATGTTTTCAAGGATGGGGGACCACCACTTTTCTGGGCACTCCGTGCCACTGCCTCATCGCCCTGATTGTAAACAACTTTTCTTTATATCCAGTCAAAATCACCCCTTCTAGTTTGAAATCATTTCTCCTTACCACATCACAACAGACACTCCTAAAAAGTCTGTCCCCTTTTTTCTTATAGCCTTCCTTTAGATATTGAAAGGCCACTCTCGGGTCTCCCCAGAGCTTTCCCTTCTCCAGGCACCTTGCACTTGGATTTGTTGACTCTCATGAGGTTCACCTGGGCTCACTGCTCGAGCCTGTCTAATTCTGCTTCCCTGGAGAAAGTCTGGTTGAAAGAAGGCAGGTCTATCCCCCTCTTTCACCAACCCCCTCCCAGCAACACAGCAAACTCCATCCAGCCCCCTCTTATAGCCTACTGTTGCAGGTTTTCATGGGGCTCACCTGGAGTAACACAGTTCTCCGCACAGCTGGTTGCATGGAGCTCCTAGTGCTGCTGCTCATCAGTTCCCAGCCCCAAAGCAACACAGCCCTGTAGCTGCAATAGCAGAATCCCAGAGCCGCAGGGGTTGAAAGGGACCTCTGGAACTCCCGCAGTCCAACCCTTCTCAGGCAGATTCCCCAGAGCAGGTTACAACCTCCTCCCATAAACCAAACAAAATATTCATGAAATCACCACAGTGTAATTCTCACAAAGCTATTTCAAACCATGTAGATGTTTTCTTAGGAAAGGGAAAAGAAATACAGCAGTGAGACAGCTTCTGTTGAACCCTGCTCAGTGATGGGCTGCACTGAAGGTCATCAGATCTATTCAGTTGCTGTCACACCTACAGAAACCCAGGGGCTGCTGCTGTTGGTGTGGGCCTGCACTTGGCCCATTCCCTCTGTGATTGAGTGTGGTGGAGTCTTAGCTGCTATCATGCTGCCTGGCTATATGGGTGCAATATACTCCCACAGAGCAAAGGCGGGTTGCAATTACATCTCCTTTTATATCCTCTACCCCGAGGAACAGAAAGAAAAGCAACTCTTTGCTCTGGGCTTAGGTGCTCCTTAATTTTGTGCAGCATTTTATGGCTGTGTTGAAGGTACTTCTTAAAATACCTCTGGAGACAGATGGAGGCTCTCAGCCCCAGCAATACAGGTGCCTCTCTCCCCTTTACAGACAGCAGCTGCAGCTTTTAAGGAGGGCATTGGGGCTGCAGGCAGAGTGCTCCAATGCCCCTCACCCCCAAGGGCTATTCCTGAGTGGGAGCCCCACATCTTGGTGGAGAAAGGGAAGGGCTTTGCTTGCTTTGTGTGTCTGGAGGAAGCTCCACTGGTTGTGCCTGGGGTGTTACATCAAGGCAGAGAATCCAGCATCACTCTGTATGCTGCTGTTGGCTGTTGTTGAGGCTGCCTGTGTTTAGGATCAGCCACTTGTCTGCTCTCCTGTTTGATTCCCGAGCAGCAGGCGACGATCTGCCCGCTGTGACAGTTCAAGTTGTGTTTGTTTCTGCCTTTCTTCCAGCTGAGAAATTCACTCTGTGAACTTTTCATCCTCCTCTCTGGGGGAAGGTGGTGGCGAGGCGCTTGGTGTGAGCTGTGTGTTGGATGCCATGCAGAGCCCTCCCCAGCAGCGGGAACCCCCACGGTTAGCAGAGCTTCCACACTCCTCATGGTACCCGGGGCTCCCTGGCTGCACGTGGCACAGGGAATTGTGCTAGAAAGGTCTGGGGGCTCAAAGAAGAGCAGGATGTGCTGCGTTCCTGCAGAGCAAGTTGAGAGAGCCTTTCAGTGGGAGGACATGATGTGGGTATGGCCAAGCCACGCTGGGCTCAGCAGGACAGCCCCCACAGCACTCTGCAGGCACCCAGAAGTGCGGGCATGGCGGCAGGCAGCCCATCAGCATCCCTGTCCTTCCTGCTAAAGGATGGGTTTGTGAGGCGCGCAGCCCGCACCTGCCGCCCCATTCCGCCTGGTTAAGCACCCTGTAACTATGACCGATGGCATTTCCCTGGGCAGCTGCTGCTGTGTGTGTCTCAGCCGTATTTTTGCTGTGCTGGCAGCGTGCAGCCAAGGGAAGGACAAATGTAGTTGTGTAGAGACATTGACTCAGTCTCCTTAAGTAACACTGAGGGAGCTGCAGCAAGAAAAGCAACAGCTTTGTAGGGAAATTTGGAGGTGGGGAAAATATCTCGCAGCAAAGCTGCTGTGGCTCAGCTCACTGGGCACTGGATGGAGCCAGGTTCCTGCTTGGGCACTGGCCCTGCCAACAGGTCTTCCATGCTGCACCACCCAAGACACCCTGGCCTGTCCCCTGACAAGCACCAGCGTGAGGTGACCTGGTCCCCCTGTGCACTCATCCTTCCTGCACTCTTCTGCCCATATGGGCAGGACCACTCCTTGCCCCATGGCACTCAGTTCCTTATGCCACAGCATCCCCCGCCTGTTGGGATAAGGGCCACCCTATGATAGTGTGACCTTGGGAAGGTGCCATCCATCCCCAGGGCCCAAAGCAGAGCACCAGCCCTGGCACAGTGCTGACACGGCACTGGATCTCGCAGGGGTGGGCTGTGCTTGGAAGTTCCAACCTGCGGAAGTCTTCACCAATGATTAAAAGGGGAATGGATGTCTGGTCTCCCCCAGACAGTCACTTGATGGAGTGCTGCGAGGAGGTGCTGTCCTGATAAAGTGCCTCAGGGACTTTGCTGTCTCCCGGTGAAGACAGACAGTGAAGCACCCGGTAACTCCATGCACACCAACACTTCCGTACAAGAGGAAACAGATGGTGGTTTGCATTCACACAAGGCGAGAGGAGAGAAGTCTCTTCTGGCACTCAAAGTGTGAGCTGGGAGAGGAGCAGAACTTTTTATCTTCGGAGAAAATCTTCCCCTAAATGTGCTCATGTTCTGGCAAGAAATTAAAAACCAAATCAAATCTTGGCTGTCCTTATTGGTGCATCAGTCTTTGCCATGCATTCAGCATGGAGCAGCAGACACCTTGCTGGTGCAGGGTGTGGGCTGTGTGGCTGTGGGTGCCCGGGCAGCTCCAGCCATGCCATGCCTCTCCAGTGCCAAAGGAAACTTGGGAACACGTTTCTGGTTTGTTTTCTTTGCAGCAGCCTGCAGCCCCAAAGGATGAGAGCAGGAACCTGCAGTGAGAGTCTTCAAGTTGGCTCTTTGCAATAAATCAGCATCTCATTGCATTTGTAACTTATCTTATCAGCTTAATACAATCCTTATCCAAAAGCCACTAATCCAATTCCTCTGGAGAGATGCATCTGATTAGATTAATTAATCCGTTTGTACCGGAGATTTTCCTAACACTTGAACATCTTTGGGGCAAACTCCTCTCCACACCCAGAGCTGAGGAATAAAGGGGGAGGAAGATTTGGTGCTGGGCAGCTCCTGCTGAACGCAGAGGGGAAGGCTGCAAGGAAGGGATCTCAGAAAGCAGCAGGGCTGCAGAGCACCCAGTGCACTAAAACACCGTGGATTCAGACTCCTGATGTTTTAATTGCCAGGTGGGATGGGCACACCTATTTTTAGCCATTATCTCCATAGCTGCCAACATAAAAGCTTTGGAAAATTAATAGTTTTCGCTCAAATACTGGCCTAATGACATGGTGCTTACTGCACTGGTCCACGAGGAGCAGGGTGCACAGGGATGGGAGGGCAGTGCTGAGTCCCCTCCTGCAGCCACACCACGGGGAGCTGAGCACAGCAATATGGGCAGGCTGTGCCACAGATACCCTGGGGATGGTCCTTGGTGAGGAGCCCCTGCCGTCTCTCTGCAGAGCCTCTGCAAGGGGCTGAGCTCCAGTGCAGTCACAAGGCATGGGGTGTCCCTGTGGGTCTCAATGGAGACACATCACTGAGCATCATTCCCAGAGCAGTTCCAGCTCTCTGACGAGGGCTTAAAGATATCTTTAACGTTTGTATTCAGGTCGGCTCTCGCTGCCCCTTCTCACATACAGCAAAAGAGGTGATTTAGAATTTATCAGCAAGTGTCAAGATAACCTATGCAATTCAGAATCAAAGTGCAAAGACTGGCGCAAAATGACAGCCGCAGCATCCATGGAGTCACATGTTTTGTACAAGTAAGTACATGAAAATTGCAGTGTGCTTTTCTGCTATTCAGGCTGAAGGGCTCCTTTAACACAGACCATCTCCTGATATCAGAGTGAATGATTTCTTTCATTATTCCTGGTTATGAAACCTATTTTCATGTTATTTGTCATTTGTGAAGCAATTTGGTTTAAAGATGGCTCAAAGCTTTTGTACTGAGCAATCAGGGAGAAAGTAGGGAAGGAATAACTAAGGGGAAGATTGGGATTCTTCATCTGCTCTTGCATAACCAAATGCAGGAGAGCTGCCCTGTTGCAGAGCAGGGATCCATTCCTCACCAATTGCATTATGTGAGCACTCCGGGCCCCAGTGATTTGCAGGCACGTGGGCACAAAGGAGAGGGGACTCAGCTGCACGGATCTCAACTTGCTGAGAACTAACAGTGCCTTTGGGACACATAGGGGAATTTAAGTGACTTTGGCACCAGCAACTTTCTGCAGCTCGCAAAGTTGGACTTGAGAGCCAATCAATTGTGTGGTTGTTTTCACGCCATGAGAAATGGAGCATGGATCTGCCAGAGGAAAGTTAGAGGGACTTTTCATCCTCCCCTCTGTGGCTGTTCCTCACACTGAAAGCCGTCCTGAAGCCCAGCCCTGTGCTGCCACTAGGCTGATATATCACTCACCAAGGAGCAATACCACGGCACCAACCAGGGTAGAATCAATTCTCCAGCAAGTGTTCTTTGATTTTGTCATGACAAACTTATATTCTATATTCCATATATGTTCAGCCTTGAGATGAAAGCAGTGGCACCAAGATGCCATGGAGGGAACCTGCAGGCAGCGAGTGCTGGTCCCTGGGTGCTGCCAGGAAGGCAGGAGCCACATGCAGCACACAGTGCTCTGGCACACAGATGGCAGCTCCTTACCTTCCGCTTGCAAAACATCACAGCATCGCGTTGGGTTCTGAGCCCATCTGCCCAAAGGGTCCATGCAGCCAGACCTGGGCTTTGCCCATGCATTTTGGCACCAGAGAGCCAGAGGCACTTTGCACCCAATACAGCAGCATGCTCCAGATGCAGAAGAAAGGATTGTGTGGTTTCCAGAATATTTTTGCTGGCCACTTGCAGGGAAGTAGCGCTGTGAGTCTAAAATAGCTGCTGATGTAAAAGTGACTGTAGGAAGTTTGCCTGCACCTCCTGGCAGAAACATGGAGCCCATCTGCTCCAGCACCAAACGTGTTTCACAAATCTCAGTCCACTTTCAAGGATTTTGTTCTTCTGTACTTCATATTTCCTGACTGCAACAAGACAGGGTGGTGCGAGCGGGGCTTTAACTGCTGGGGCAGGTCAGGCTGAGCCCTGTGCCCGGAGTGCAGCCCCACTGATGCACTCGGTGGGGCCGTGCTCCCAAGCGCCCTGGCTGTACCTCACCTCTGAGGGGGTCCATGAGCAGCTATGGGGAGCATGGAGCTATGGGGCTGACCCAGCGCCTTCCCCATCACAACCTGCAGCCATGGCAGCTGCAGGCAGAGGAGCTCCTCTGCTCCTGACGTGGCTCTCTGCAGCTCCATCTCTCCACTGACCCTTTGCTGTCTGTCCCAACCCCACCTGCAACATTTGCTGAGAGCAACACAAACATTACGGCCCCTTAGAAACGTGCTTTGTCAAACTCAGCCTTTCCCCAGCAAATCTGCAATTAATTCTGTGCTGATTAGAAGTCACTGCTAATGAAGGAAGCTGGTGGAGGTGGGCTGGGCTCAGCAGGCAATAGCTGCACCGGAGCACTCCACAATTAATTGTAAAGGGAGCAGAAAGGTAAAAGAGCTGCCGTAAGCATAACAAGCCAGACAGCAAAGCACCAGCTCCAGTGCTGCCGCAGTGGAGCCCATGTGTCCCAGCCTCATGTCCCCAGAACTCACTAGAACCCTGCTGGCCTTGTGGCACCCTGCACCTTGGCACGTGTGCTCAATGCTTCCCTTCACATTGGGTCCTTATAACAGCCCAGAGACAGAAAGAAAGCCCCGTCTGTTGCTGAAAAATAAAGGCACTATTTCCTGATCGTCATAAAATTCACTTCTGGAATAAGACTCTTAATTAAATGTATCCATTCTTCTGATACTGCTCAAAAGAGTTAAGTCCAGAAGAGATGCAGAGATACCATGGGTAATGTATTCATGTGGATGGTTATCTGTCTCATAAAGGCATTATGAAAGTAGCAAAAGTAATTGCATTATATTTATGTCAATTCTCTTATTTAACTTGGCTGCAAATGAAGTATTCTGTATTGAACTGCAACCCATTTTAATTTACCAAACCAGCCCCGCTTTGCTCAGTACTATTGCAACTAATGAAAAATGACTCAAAGGAACAGATCTTTTCCATATGAATGTTGGAACGGACCTCCAGCGGGCAGACAGACGGAGACCAGGTTCCAAGGGCTGAGGAACAGACCCACACTGAGGGGACACTGCAGTGCCAACCCACTGTGCTCTGTGCTTTGCACCCTACACGTGTGCTGATCCATCCCATGACGGCGAGAGGTGCCACGCCAGCTCCATGCAGCAGCACTAATCCAGCCTGATGTTCCTGCAGCGTTTTGCAGTGTGCTCAAACACGGTGATTTCTTGTTATTTGTTTACAAGAGGCAGAATGCCTTCTGACCTTTGGGTCCCTGCTGGGCGGGCTCTGGAGCAGCTGCTCTAATATCTTCTTGCACATCCAATGAATACAGAAAGAAACGTTCTGGCCACATCCCGCTGGCACCCAAGGGCTGCTGTGTTTGCTGTAGCCAAGTGCAGCACTCACCACATGGCCACAGGTAGCTGCTCTCATCTACTACAGGGAATGCTCCACCAATCCAGGCAGCCCTGCACTCCCCCTGCCCAGCTCCTGAGTGCTCCATCCCATCCCTGCATCCTCGGGGCCTCATCAACCAGCAGTCCCCATGTTTTGACCAATCTCACAGCACTTGGTGTGAGCTGGTGGAGAGCAAACGGCCCTGCGTGCAGCATGGGCTGCCTCTGCCTCAGCGTCTCCAGCACCTGAAATATCTCCCTCCTGAGCAGCTCAATTCCTCAGTGCTGCATCACTTAGTTCTACCCTCCCACAGAAGCTGGGGAAGTGGGTGCACATGTCTCTGGCTCCCTGCAGACTCAGTACCTTCATCCTCCTCCTTCCCCGTCCTCGTGTGCTCTGCTGATTCCTGACACCTCAGGGATGCTCTGCCATGCTCAGTGCCTTCATTTTGGTGGAGCAGATCATGGTGTGTGGGTGGTAGGGGATGGGGCTCTTTGCTCTTGAGCAGCCCTTGCTCAGGTAACCTCAGGAGTGCAGCTCAGATCCTCAAGTAGTTGTGGGTGCTGTGTCAGCTCCCAGCACCCTGCCCAGCCCCATGGGGATGGCACAGGTAATCCCCACACATCTCAAGGCATCATATCCCCATTCTGCATGGGGTTCTTCTCTCCTACTTTCATTGCAGCACAGGATTCTGGGTGCTTATTAAGCACTATTTGAAGGCCACCATTTGCAGACAGATGCACAGATTTTCATTGCCAGTGACAGTATTAATGCTGCGTGATTTACAGTCTCCTGAGTGCCTGCGTTTCTGGCAGCAAAGTACCTGTTCCAGACCCAGTTTGGGTGTTTTAGATCTGTCCTTGAGGATGTAATAGAGTTATTGAGAGGGCACAAACACTGATAGATTTGTATTGACTCGTTCGGCAGACAGCCCTGCATGGCAGTGCAGTGGGGAGCAGCCGGACCTGAGCTGACTGGGTGCTGCCCCACATTCCCACACACAGCAGAGCTGGGGCAGGCAGGGAGCTGGTGGCTGCAGGGGCCATGTGGGTGTGTGCGTAGTCAGCCAGAAGGGAAGGACAGCAACTTCCTCCTTCCCTGGGGCAGCCACGTTTTTCCACCCTCTGTCTCTGTGCTCCTCTGGCTGCCTAACACTCTGGAGACATTTGGATGAATAGAGATGAAGAGAGGAAAGAGATGTCCACAACAATTCACCCTGCTCAATAAGCTGAAGCAGAGAGACACTGAAATCCATCATCTCACAAAGCCATCTCTATTTTAAACCTCGCAGCATCCTCAGGTATCAAGGCCTGTGGGATGCTGCACACACTGGGAAGCGGGGCAGGAGGCTTTCAGATGGAAAATTCATGCAAATCCAGCCAGCCAGCAGGCAGTGAGAAACCTCCTTAGACCAGCCCTGTGCAGACACATCTCAGAGCAGTGCTGGCACCCAGAGTTGGTCAGTGGACAATGCTCACACTGTGAGGGTGGGCACTGCACCCAGGCAGCCCCAGTGCCCATGGTTCCGGGACAGTGTCAGCTCCAGCACCTTGCACCCCTGGGCTATCCCCACTCACCCCTGTCCCCAGTCTGTGGTGGCTGTCACACCAACCACCCCCTGATTTAACAGGCTCTGGAGCCACGGCTTCTGCCATCCTAGAGGCTCCCTCCAGCCTGGGCTTCTTGGAGAGATTAATGGCCAGGCCCTATTCATTAGGTGTCCCTCCTGTGAACTCTGACAGCCAATCCATCCCCATTTTAATGGCATGCTTTCCATTGTTCCAGCCAGACATCCAAGGCAATTATGGATAAGCCTCCGGTGTGCGAGCTGCAAGGGGCAGTGCTAGAGGAGAGGGAAAGTTGTGAACATATTTCCTGCCAGCACGACTGACTGAATGACAGATGCACCACACATCCTGTCCTCCTGCCAAACAGCCCTAATAACCCCGTGCATACAAAGCTGTGACCGATGCAGAGCAGCAAAATAAGGGTTGGGGGGCTGCAGTGTTGGGGTTGGCTGCTTGCAGGGGCCCAGTACTGAGCACTGCTGCCCACAGGTCCCCACTGGGCTCCCCCCCATCACCTCCACCTGCCTGCCTCCCCTGGGGACCAGGGCCTCGTGTGACCAGCAGCCGGCCAAGCCTCTCCATAGCCCACTCTGGGCACAGCTCTGTGACCCCCCCCAGCCCACAGCTCCAGTCCCCTCCTGCCTGCCAGTGGCTGCACGCACTGCAGCACCCGCAGACGTAATTGAATTCACACTCTCGGATTTAACTTGTTATCCTGTCAAGATTTTGGCATTTCGAATGATTCACAATTGCTTCGATTACAAGAATTGGGGTGTTGAGACAATCCTGCCTGTCCTGCCTCCCACCCCTCCCCGTGTCTGTTCCAGGCTGACAGCAGTGCCATGCAGGGCTGCCCACAGCTCCCAGCACAACTCAGCCCCACAGCCGTGGTCCTCTCTGGCCCCACATGGACAAAGTGCAGCGGAGCAATGAGAGCCCCCAGCCCATGCGATGCATTTCACTGCCTGTTCTGAAATGGGTAAAATTTACTTAAGGCAGCATCCATTCTGCCAGCGCCCTGCAGACTCGCAAGGAAATTAATAGCTCTGTTTCCTGCCTTTGTGGTGCAGAATTGTAATTCTTCACGGTGCTGTAAAGAGCTGCTGAGAGTGGCACAGGGAGGGATAAACAGGAGCAAGCCCTGCAAGGGAAATGCAGACCTGACCTCGGAAAAGTGTTTGTTATCACAGTGGGACTGGGCAGAGCAAGGGGCAGCGTGCTGCAGGCACAGTAGCTGTGTGGGAGCAGCGGATGGAAGTGCTCCAGTGATGCTGAGTGCAGAGCCCTCCTTTGCAATAACATCTTTAGACATCCCATATCTGATCAGTACCCCAGGTCTGGCTGCCCCAAATAGACATTAAATTGCACCTCTGAAGGCAGTTTTTATGCTAAGGTCTTTTGTTTGTTTTTTTCTTTTCCCTTCTCTTGCATGCTGGCCTTTCCTTTTTGTGCTCTGAAAACATAAAACAGCATTGCAACACTTGAGTTGTACTCAAAAAATCATCAGTCAAAAGTATGCAAAATTTGTGACAGGAACACCAAATTCATCATATAGCATGCACTAATATTTCCTATTTTGAGATCCATGACAAAGCGTGTATCAAGATACATTATGCAAAATGGGCAAGTTAAATCCAATTGGAACCGTGTTAACATGGGCATTACAAACTGAAATTTTGCCTTTTCTAACTTTCTCACATTTTCAATCCATAATTTCACCGTCGAGCTAAGGTTGAAGAGATTGCTTTTGATGCTTGTGTTCCCCAACCTCCACTCAGATCATGCTGAGCCATTGCATCAAATGCATTGCACATCGGCGCCCAGCACTCCCAGCTGTCTGCTTACTGGCACACAGCGCTGTTCTCCATAGGATGCATTTGTTGGATGCCCCCAGTGGTCGGATACAATTGGGAAGCCTGTGTGGGCAAGGTGCAGGGGCACAGCGCTGTGTGCTGCTTGGAAAGTGCAGCTTTGGGGCGCTGGGGAGGCACAGTGCTGTGAGCACCAAGGACAAATATGTACAATGCAGAGGCAGAGCGTGGCATTCATTTGCTGGGAAGCATGCATTAACTATTAGCTGTATACACACCGTCTCCGCAGAGTTCACTTCAAAGAGTCACGCTCAAGAGAATTGCTCGGAGGCTGTGTGGCCTGCTGGCTTGTGTATAATGTAAGAATCTCTTACATGCTTATAAATATTTCACTTGCTCCCTCGTTCTCAGCCCCTTCCCAAAACAGAACAGCACTACAACTGCCTGCTGCCTCACCTGCCCTGCCCCAGGGGGATCAGCACCCATTTGCAGATTAGCATCCTGTGCAGAGGGGTCAGCAAGGCCAGGGCACTGTGCCTCCACCCCTCCAACCCCCCCCCCGCCCCAGCCCAGAGCAGCCCTGTTTGTGCTCCGTATGCCCAGCACTCATGGCTGCCTGCTTGCAATGAGCGTGGAGCTGCACCTGGGCACAGTGTGTGTGCACCCCTGGGGACTGCAGGGAGAGTGAGAGACCTTCCTCCAGCAGCAAAGCTGCTATCAGATCACAGCTGGGTAATTTGCCCAGAGGTCCCCACAGCTACCAGCTCCTAACCCCTGTCTGTCCCTAGCAGAAATCTGTTTATGCCTATGTCTGCTCCTCTGTTCCACAGCCAGGCTGCTGTTGTATCCCGGGGGGTTTCCAAATGCCGGTCTGCTGAGGACAATGCTCACACATGCCTGCTCGTCATTAACGTTCTGCAGGTTCTTTTAAATGGTAACTGCAATTGTGGCACAGCGTTATTTTTCCCCAGCTCCATTCTGGAACACATTGCCTACAGCATGCTCCTTTCAGGAGCACTCAGTGCACGGCCAGCTGCATGCTCACAAGTAGTCTGCAAGGAAGGGCTCCTGAGCAAGTGTCCCTCTGAATATCTCTGCCAGAGAGCAACAGCACTGACAAGGGATGGGCAACTGTGCAACTCTTCCTATGACCTTCCTCACATATTTCAATTACCAGCACAAGAACCCAGTATGAGTGCCACAGCTCATTACACCAAAGGAAAGAGAAGGCAGATGGTGAGCATCTGCAGTTCCTATTCCACAGGCAGCACTTGGATCTTCTGACACTGAGCTTCTCCTGCAGCCTATGAGCCCAGGGCTGACCCCAGAGAGGCACCCCAAGGCATCAGCTGCTCGCAGCAAGATCTCAGTGCTGCCCTGCAGAGGAGTGCCCACAGGCCTGGTCACCTTTGGACTTTTCCATGGCACAAAGCATTGGGTTTGTTTTGTTAACCCATGCCAGAGAGGTGTTCTGAGGTTGGAGAATGGCCCTGTTTGCTCTCAGCAGTACCAGGCACTTATTTGCAGCCTGTTATTCAGAGGCTTATTCAGTTTGTTTCTTGTGCTAATGAGTCCAGAAATGTGCGCACCTGCAAAGAGCTTTTTCTGCATCAGCTGAAGAACCCTAGGGTCAATGGATGCTTCCCTCCACAGATCATGTTCTGATGGAGCCATTTGCTTTCTCTCTGCAGCCGCCAAGCACCACAGCCACAGAGTAGCAGGAGGTGGCAGGAGTGGGCAGGAAGGGGTAGTGCAAGCAAGGCAGGCAGCAGGAACGAGGGCACTGCTATGTTGGAAAGTCCATGCCCTGGGTTGGGACAGCAGCGCTCCCAGCCACCCCTGCAGAGTCTGTGGCTCAGCCTTTCTGTGGGGCCAGCAGATCCTTTTGGTGGTGGGTCTGGCTCTGTGCTACTTCTGTGACCACTGCAAGTCCCCTCATGTCTGAGGCAGCACGCTCTCCCTCCTTCACTAACAAAGAGTGGAGGCTGCTGCAATACATCCCGCATCACCAGGAACAGCAGCATCTTAGGAAGTGACTTCTCCAATCACAAAGGAAAGTCTTCACCTGGAGAATGTTAGCTCAGAGCCCCTGATGTAAGTTTGGGCATTGAAATCCATCTCAACTCTGTAATAGAAAAGGTGGAATTTCCTCCACTATTCATGCCCAGAATTTATATAACTAACCCTGGAGCTGAGGTACGCTCTGAGCACTGATCTCAAATAAATGCTTATTCAAGACTAGAGCCTTCTTCACTACTTCTGAAAATATAATTGTTATTTTTCTTATTCATATTCCAGAGGTAGAGGCGGAGGCACTGCAGCAGGTTTCTCAGCCAGACCTGGATCTGTGGCTGTGCCCATCTGCGCTGCAGGACCCGGGGCTGCCACTGCCACCAGCGCCCAGTCCTGCACCCACTGCCAAAGCAACAAGGCACCGTAGCAGTTTCTATTTATTAGGCCTTAAATTGTACCACAGCGCAGACAGGAGCATCTCTTGTTTGTTTTTAAACAGGGCACATGTCACTGTAAATGCCAGCAATCCCAGTGCTTGGAATAATAAATGTGCAAATAGCAATTAACAGTTGCATCTTCTGCTCAAATGCAAAAGGCATAATTAGCTGGTTCCATCTGTTAATTATACCTACCACAGTTCAGATACTCATAGGAGGAAGGTGAGCCTGTGCAGGCAAAGCTCCTGTATTCAAACACTGGGACCCAGGAGGTGTTTGTCTCCTCTCACCCTGCTGCAAGGTGCAGAGCAGAGCCTCTCTGCCCCTGTGCCCACACAGACCCCTGCACCCTCCCAGCAGCACCCCACCAGTGTGGGGACCCCCAGCAATATGTGCTCACTGACAACACCAGGAGAGGTCCCAGGAGCAGAGCAGGATGGATGTTCACAGGTGAGGACTGACAGCCCTGCCCTGACCCCCATCCAGAGCCCCTGCCCACAGCTGCAGGATTCCTGCACCTCCACCCCAAACCCATACGATAAATGCATTTAATGGATTCACTGTTAACTTTATTTTACTGCCCCGAGCAGGAGGGCTGTTGCTCTGCAGAGCAGCTGTAAACTTCAGTGCTGGCAGCAGCATTTTTACATCCAATTCCACTGCCCCGATTTGCACTCCTGATGCACAGCCCAGCTCCTAGCACATCTTTTCCGTGTGCTTCCCCAGCCCCAAGACTTCATTCCCCCATGCCCACCACTACCCACTAGCACCCAGGGACAGCCCCGAGGGAGCCCCTCTGCTAATGGAGCACTGAGCAGCTGCTGTGCCATGAAGGAGTAACTAAATTCAGGCGTGGAAAGTGAGGAATGGAGCCCTGGTGCAGCAGACGTATTGCTGTATGCTAATTTCAAACAGACTTTCAGGATGTGCTCTCCTGGATCTAAGCAAGCAACAGAATCTTAACGATCAGAGTTCCTCGCTGGCTGATAAAATATGGATAAAGGAGCCATCACTTCGTAACAGCGGGAAGAAAAATAATTGCCAAGGTTGGCTCTCATTTGAATATTGTTTAAAATCCTTCTAGCGTGGCTGTTGCAGTCTGGTTCTCCCCGTGTGAGTACCACTGCCGCACAGCATCCCTGCTCAGTGCAGCACAGCGGGTAACAGGGAGCTCAGTCACAGCCCCATGTGGGTTGTGGCAATGCTGGGATGGGACAGCCCAGAGGAACCCATAGGAGCCGCATCCTGGCATGGTTGGGTTTGGGGTAACGTGATGTTTTATTTTTTTTCGACATGAGACGCTGCAGAGGCTCGCAAGGACAGTAAAGTGACACTGACTAATTGAATTCTGAACTAGCAGGAGCAATGCAAATATCTGACAAATTGATTTAATTGCGTTCACATACAATAAAGCTGAGATCTAAAAGGTCAGCGAGAAAATGGAAAGGGTCCCCGGAGTGCTAACAGGAGGAAGCTGACTTTAATACACATTCATCACATTTTATCATCTAATTAGTTCACACAATGCCAGACTGATAGACAGAGGCCTAAACAAAAGTATTGATTGATTATTAGCCACATATCTATCATATTGCCTTCAGCTGCTGTCAGAGCGCGCTGGCAACTTCTGCTCCGTGCATCAGCAGAATGGGAGGGCAGCGTGATAAATAGGTTTTCCATAGCAGAATTTGGACTCTGGAAAGTGTTTTACACAGACACTGAATGATAAAGCTCCTGGTGTGAGCTCCCACACGGTCTCAGGCAGAGCCCCAGCAGCCCTGCCCGCACTTGGAATATTGATGGCCCTGTGGGCACTCAGCTCTGCTCTGCAGCCACCATAGGGGGCTGTGCCCCACTGCTCTGTGTCCCATTGCACTGTGCCCTACTGCACCACCCAGGCACAGCTCCCATCCATGCATCGATGGAGCAAGGTGGTTTCAATGGGCAGAAGGAAGCCTCCTTGTCAGCCCTCCTGCTAACTGCTGTGCACAGCACCAGTACCAGGGCCCAGCAGCAGAGGTGTAACTCCCCTGAGAAGTAAATCTTAGCAATCCATTGCCTCTGTGCACAGAAAGTTGTGAACCCTCTTGCAGATGGAGCAGGCTCATGGCACCGCTGCATAGCGGCACCGGCTCCACTTGTCCTCAACAAAAGCATTAGCCAAGCTCCTCATAAAGGCTTTGTGTTTGATATTGATTTGTAGGGCAGCAAATGTTATGAACGGGAATTTCATTAAGCACAGAGCGGCTGTGGCTCCCGGCAGCTGTGGGGTGAGTGATGCCCAGGGTCGGCCTGCAGTAGGCAGGGAGGGCTGGGGCTGTGGGTACAACCACAGCATGCAGCAGGTGCCTGGCGCACAGTGAGAGGCTGACTGCTGCCATCTGGCCCTTGCAGTCTCACTGGGTTGGCCATTTCCCATGTGTATTTGCACAGGGCTGGGACTGCAGCCTCGTTGTGCCTGTATTCAGCCCAGTGCTCAGAGGTTCCTCACACTCTGGAGCTTACCCTGACTCCAATTATCTCTCTGAACAGACTACCACAGCTAATTTATTTTGAACAAAGCTAGAAATAAAGGATAATCAGGTTATCCCAAATGACAGCTGCAACATCTGTATTTTCTGGTACACTGGGCACATTTGATGTACTGAATATTGTAATGAGGCTGAAAAATTTGTCAATGATATTTCCTTTGTCCCTTTCTCAGAGGAGCAGTGGTTAGCTCTCCAAAAGAATATTAATTGCCGTAAAGTGTGGGAAACAGCACCTTCCTGCAGCAATGTTTGCTGTTTGCTTGTGACTCTGTGCATGGAACCCTCTCATGGCAGCATGCTCCATCCCACACTGAGCTCCCAGCCATCGCTGTGCTGCAGGGAACCCTGCACCCCACGAGAGTTTTTAGAAGGCCCCCAGGGCAGCAGAGCCTGCTGAACAATTGCTCATTTTCTGCTCATGCTCATTCTAGCTCGCAGCTTTTTAGCTGTGCTTATTCTGCAGAGAGATTATATGCTGCTCACCATCATGTTATTTAGATTTCTTTTTGAGCTCTCAGCCCTTTCCCTCCTCTCTCCCAGAGAAGGCTGCAGCTAGCACAGGTGCTGCTCCGTGCACCAGGCTGCAGTCAGCTCCCATGCCCTCCCTACAGCTTGGACAGGAGGGGACAAAGCCCTCACAAGGGGATGATTCTGCCGAACTGGCCTGAAACCCGATAAAACCAAGGGCAGAGCTGCCCATCACATGCTCCTATTACAGCTTTTCCCCAGAATTGTTGTTGCTCACACCAAACATTTTAGCACAGGTTTGGCTGCACCTCCTATTAATGCTGGAACCTTTATGGAAGCAAACATGCAGTTGGAACTATTTATAGCCACAAAAACTGAGCTGCAGTCCTAACAGATAGCCCTAAACAGACCCAGCACACTCCAGCAGCAGAGACACCATCCCAAGCTGCACGGGATGCTGCAGGGAAGGGCCTGGCACAGCACAACCCTGCTTCCCTCTGCCACCCAAACACAGAAACACAGCCGAAGGGAGCATTGCTGCACTCTTTCTTTTATACTAATTAGCAGTTATTGCTTTCCTCTCTGTGCCCAGCTGCTGCTCCTTGGCCTTGATCTAAACTAAAAGCAGGTGGGGAGCGGGATCTCCACTGGTTCTGTGCTGGGAACTGCTGTTCCCCTGGGAGATCTCTTCCTTGTAGGTTCATGTTTTATAGCTATTAAAGGTATTATGGGACTGCCTGCTGATGTGCACCACCTCTGTGCCAACTGGGGAGATCCCAGGCCCGAGGAACTGAACTGGGAGTGGGCCCCCATAACAGACCATAATTTCCTCATTTTCATTTAAATTGGGCTTTGTGCTGTTTTGATGAAGGGACGTATTAAAGCCACTGTGGCTGACGTTTTTAAAATAAATTCCAAGATGAATTCCATGCATATCCTGCATTAATGTGCAAGGTGGAGATAGAGGCTGGGGTGAGTTGAAGCAGAAAGTATCCTGTAAATTGAAGCTTGGCATTGAATATAAATGGCAAAGGTTGCTGGCTGCCAATAACAGTAAATCAGGTTCGAATACCACGAGGCGATAAGGCTATGAGATGAATTGTGCTTTGCCTGGGGTTTGGGGAATCGCTCAGCATCCGAAGGGCTGCGGTGGCCGTCAATCACCTGCGTATGTTGTCACACCACAGACAGCAAGGCTGGGGCAGCTGAGCCCAGGGTCAGCCCTGGAGCAGGAAGGGGCAGTGATGGGGACGGGGCAGTGACAGGAGCAGGGGTTGCAGCAGTGTCCAAGCCCACCCCACCGGACAGCAGATGGAGGGGACAGGTGTGAGGCTGTTCCACCCCACAGAGTGGAGCCAGCTGAGATGCCTACCCTGCAACATGGATGCAGGCCCTCTCCTGTTGCTGGAGAGTTCATAATTTTTTGCATGATGCATTGAGTAATTTCTTGAGAGACAACAAAGATAATTAGTATTTCCTTCATGCCTGAGACATAACTATACTGTCAGAGGGATTCCCAGAGCTGCAAGGGAACATGCTGGGAATTTTCCCTATAGGCAGCAGCCTGCACCTGGAGAGAGCACGGATCATCCAAAATCACTCCCGGGCTGCAGAGCTGTCAGTGCAGTGCTGCAGCAGCTCCTGAGCACAGCAGCACGGCTGGCAGCTGGAGGGATCTGCAGTTCCAGAGACTGGATGATAATCTGTGAGTGAGGGCCTCTCCACACGGCTGGTTTTGCAGTGGGATTGCACAGGCGTTCTTATATCAAATGCACTGGAAGACTTCAAAGCTCCACAGCTGGGCTTTGTGAGGACAAAACCTAGCGGTGAGCAGAGCGAGACAGAGAAAGCTCTGAGCCTGCTGGGTGAGGGCGGACAGAACCAAAGGGGCTGTGGGCACCTCACTCCCCCCATCCCCCCCAGTTCCCACCTGCAGGGGCTGTGAAGAGAGGGTGAGGGCTGGGAGCTGCTCGCCCCTCCCTGCTGGGGACTGCCCCTCGCTGCTGCTGTGACCCCTGTGCCTGGTGGCATGCAGGAGCTGTGGGCATCCCCATGGGCCGTGCTGTTCAGAAAGGAGATGCTGCAGTTTGGAAGGTTCTGAGGCTCTTGGTCAGCAGGCCTGCGTATGAAGGGAAGGTAATTTGTATAAGCAGCGTGAAGTGAGTGGGGAGAAGAAAAGAGATGACCACAGAGAGACAGTTTGAGAAATGAGAAGACAGACCGGAATGTTTTTATAATGAAGAAGGAACTTGTGCTAAATTGTTTTCGATTAATCTGCAGCTAACTGAGCTCATTAAATTGAAATTATTTCATACAGGGCCACGAGAGAGCACCTGAGAACAGCTCTTCTGGAGAACAAGGAGGTACTAAAACCCCGCATTGCTGCCAAAGTTTGGCCTCACGTCCACTCAAGCAGGAGGTGGAGCAAGATCAGCTCCAAGCCGTGCGATGGGTGGGTGGGGGACCAGCCATGCTCAGCCATGCCCAGGGGGCACCAGCTGCCTGTCCCTGCCACCACCACTAATCCCTTCACCGTGGCTGAGCACTGGTGCATGCAGTGCAGGTCTCCATGCAGGCAGGAATCTGCCCAGCGTGTACCCGGAGTGGCTCTGGCAGCCTGAGGCAGGGCTGGGATGGATGGCAGCAGGGCAGAATGGCAGCGGGGCAGGATGCAGCTCTGCCAGCCAGACCCAGGACCTGAGCTGGCCTCAGGGTCCCCTTGCAGCAGCAATCAGACTGTGGGCTGTGTGAGGCTCCTGGCTGCAGCACGCCATCCTTTCAAGCAAAGCAGCTTCAAGGTTACACAGAAGTCTGTGTGTCTCGGTGTAAGTACTAATCCCACGTCTGCTTCTCAGGAGCATGCCCTGATTTTGTAAAAGTATCCCCCACGTTATTGTTGTCTGCACTCTCCTCCCTAACCAGGCTTTGCTCTGACAGCAGCGTGGTGGCTCTGACTTGCAGGATGGTTCCACACTTGTGCTGGGATGTAAGAAAACCAGGACTGAGCAGACCTGGTGGGAACAGCAGAAGGCAAATCCCAGCTGTCTTCCTAACATGTCCCTAATAATTAAAACCTTTTAACATGATAATTTTGCAAATGGATTTATCTCAGAGGGTTCTGACAACCCATCTGCACGTGGAGTGAATCCTTCTAGCCCCAGTATGAAGGAACCCAAAGCCAGGAATTACTGCTATTACTGCAGGCAGGGTAAGCTCATTGTTGCTGAGCACAGAGCAGCAGGAGGATGGGAGCTGAATTCCTGAAGTGCTGGGAGTGCAGAAGAGCATTTTGGGATGGGAGCCCCAGGCCCACAGCAGGTGGCAGCTCCCCCAGGGAAACACTGAGCTCCTTGGAAGTGCCATTGCCTCTTCTCCTTGAGGATCAATTTCCACTCTTATCACCACAGTAATGCTCTCTGCAAGGCAATATGATTTTCTTCTATGTAAACAGCAATAACTTCGGAATTACTTAGGAAAGACAGAGACCTCAAGAGATGTTTAAATTACTGGCTATCTCATTAATCAAACACAAATGCAAGACTAGCAAAGGCTCTAGTTGCTGAGCTGGAAAATGCTTAAATTCGTTTATCGAGGCAGCAGGGAAAACAAGAGCCCTGCCAGAGGTGGGGGGTCTGAGGGCGGGAGCTGGCTGCTGATGTGCAGCTGCTGCTGTGGATCTTTGTGGACTCCTGGGGCTGAGCTGGATTGGCATGGCGTTGCCCTGGTCTGGGCTTGGCCCTCAGGGCTGGGTGCAGGCAGCTGTATGGAACCATGCCCTGCACTGTCCTGGTTCCTTGGCGGGGATTTCAAGCTATGGTTGAGAGCAGCAGGAGCTGGGAGCAGAGGAGCTGGGCAGAGCAGCCGACCACGCCACGCTGCATGCAGATGGGACGAGAGTCACAAGAGCTGCAGCAAGGCTGTGCCGTCTATCCTCCTGGGTTGCCATGCCAACGGAGAGGAGACAAGAACAGATTTAATTTGCAGAATCACCCTCTTGACACAAAATCCAAGCAGCTTGTGAGGAGTAGGGTGAGAGATGTCAAGGGAGCAGGGAGAGATCCCCTGTGCCTCTCTGCATCCAGCACAGGACTGTGTCACTGCTCCCAAAGGTCTGTGATGCCTCTGCTTGCAGAGCTGGAAACATAGGAGCCAGGTGCAGCCTGAGGGGAGGTCCCCCCTCTGGGAAGCACTTGGAAACCTCTGGCAATGGCAGCACCAAGTACAACAGAAGCTGAGCACGTGTTCTTGATACAGCGTGGCTACACGACAAATAGGAAGCAATGTCCAAGGCACGGAGATGTCTTCACTTCAGATTCTGCTTCCCCCCTTCCTCTGACAGAGCCATGTAGTGGGCAGTGGGGATGTCCTGTGCACAGCTCTCACTGGACAGCTGCAGGGCCCTTGTGCTGCCTGCTCCTGCTCCATCCTGTATGGCCAGTGGGCCTGTTCTGTGGCAGTGCGAAGTACAAGGGCTTTGTTCTGAAGCACCAGTGGAGATGAAGATGTAAAAAAGAAAAATCTCTTCCTTGAACATCATGTGGTGATGCTCTGTCTTCCTCTGCAGTTGCTCCACGCTGCCCTTCTCCCCCACTTTGTGCATTCAGCCACACTGTGCACCTCTCTCTGACCCACTCCACAAACCCATCAGAAGGACCTCAGCACCAGGTGTGTCCATGAAAGGGCTGAGATTCATCCCATAGTTCTTCCATGCCAATGTGATGGATGTAACCAACAAGAGAAACAGTGGACGTGGCGTCCTTAACAGCACAGCTCTTAATTCTGTGTTCCTGCTTCTGCTGTGAGATCTGAAGAAATAAGCTTTCCTCTGGGAGGGGCTTTGGAGTTCCCACTGCTATCTGGAGCACCTGGGATCTGGACCTGGTGGTATTATCTCAGCAGTGCACCATCTTCGTCAATCAATATCCCAAATCATCTCGTCATACAGAAGGTGCTTTGCTAATTCTCATGGATCCCAGGTGCTTCATGCCCTTGGTGTCCTGTCATGCACTGATAGTTTTAGTCCACAAGCTACAGTGCAATATGCTTATGAGTAATAGCATCTTATTGGAGTGTAAAGATCTTCCTATTTCACTGATTTATCCTGCATTTAAACTAATACAAAATTCACTTACTTCAAAAAGTACTGGAAGCAAAATGCTCTCTGTAAATAGCCTGGCTTTTCTAAACTGATAGCGCTGGAAGGGGAGATGGAATAACTTGCGCTATCTATTTTCTCTTGGAGGTAGCATCGCTGTGTTATTTTGACTGTTTTCCATAACGAGGGCCATAGTTAATTCTTTTCTATGTGAGAGGCTTATGGGCTGGCAAGGACTGTCTGACCTTTATGCCTGAGTCTTTAGAAACCCAGCACAGATTAATGTGAAGTTGGTTTAAGTGGGCAGTGAGGCAGTCCCTTTGCTTTCAGTTCACTGCCTGGTGGATTTCTGGTTCATAAAATGCCAAACACTGAACCCTATCCCCTCTCATTCATGTTGTGGGGTCTTTTTTGCTCTCCCTTTCCCAATACGTTTCAGATACTTTCTCAAGTTTATGAGCTGTCACTGCTCACATCACAGAAGAAAAACGGAACGCAGCCAGGACCGCCTGCATTGCTCTGCTGTGGCAGAAAGCTGCAAAGCCAGAAGTGTGGGAATGGAGCACGAAACAGTCATGGGAAGAGGAGCACCAAAGTGGTCAGCAGGGCCATTCCTGTGACCTATGGGGTGGTGGGTGGAAAGCAGGGTGGGAAATCCTCACTAGAAGAGTCACAGTGGTGTGGGCCTGCCTGCCTGCCCTCTTGCCCCCAGCCCTTATCTCTCCATCAGCTCCTCCCCGGATGCTGAGCCCATGTTGGCAGTAAGCTGGACATCCAATAATGATGGAGCCACAGACAGGTTTGTGAAACACTGTATCACAATGATATTTCTAACGAGAGAACAAGCTTTCTGAGAGAGAAGAAGTGATTTCAGACTTTGGTAAATGCCATCCCAGCAATTTTAGCTGCTGCCTCACTCAGAGACTGCTGTCTGGTTGGTCAGATCAGGCTTGAAGCATAGCTCAGGTCCCCACTTGCAATTGGGCATTATTTGTCACACTGGGTTGGGGATACCTCAGCACAAGTTTCTTCTTCTAGACTATGAAACATACCTGACCCAAGGAAGGCAAATGTAGTAGCAAAACCCAATAAATGAAGAGTCCTAATCATTTATTGATGCTATTTCAAGCCCAAGAAAGATCATTCAAAATCCTATAAAAGAAGAGTCCCCGAGCATCCAGGAGAGCAGAGCCCATGCGGGAGGTGGCATGGGTGTTTCTGAAGAATAATTCTTAGCAGAACACTCTGGGTACCTCGTTACCAGGCAGAGACTGATAAATTAGGCAGCTCACGGAAGAGCTACAGAAATGATGAAGGAGGTGGAGGATCCATCTAATGAGCAAAGATTAAATTACTGAAATTGGCAGGGTTTGACTGAGTGGCAAGTGAGGAGAGGAGGAACCGTGCAGGGGAAGGAACATGTGAGGAAGAACAGAGATGATTTAGGGATTCCCACTGGGCATCGCTCCTGCTGACGAAGAGCAGAAGATCGTGGGCTGCTCAGGGAAGCCTCGTGTACGAGGTCCTGCAGCACCCAATGCTTATTCTGTGGGGGCAGATTTGCACCTAGCAGCAGTGTCACTGCCCCCAGCTGGGCACCTGGCAGCTCCATGGCACCACAAAGCAAGAAGCAGTGGGAGCTATGCTGGAGAGCACACGGCTCTCCCTTACTGCAAGAGCACAGGTGCCAGGAGCTGAGCCTTGTGCAGGGCAGAGCAGCATCAGGAATGCTGGGGAAGGGGAAGAGTGCACAGCCTGGTAGGGAGCAGTGCAGCTTTGAAGCAGAAATCTTTTAAATAGCCTCGGGCAGCTGTGAGCACACCATGCAGCAGCTCCATAGCGGTCACTGAGCATGCACACGCTTATGGCTCTCACAGTGCTCAAACCCACGGCTCCCTCTGGGGCCTCTTTCTTCAGATCCATGCTGCAGCTGTGTAAGCCTCACACTGATACTGGGCAGTGCACGTGGGTGGGAGCCATTCTGGCTCCTATGGGCTGCTGAGCTGTGCAAGTACCAAGGATACGGGCCCGGAAGGTGCCCTGAGCCAGCTCCCTGAAATCAGCTCTGCTCTTCTCTGCTCTGTGCCTCCTC
Source organism: Tympanuchus pallidicinctus (assembly GCF_026119805.1). Taxonomy (NCBI): domain Eukaryota; kingdom Metazoa; phylum Chordata; class Aves; order Galliformes; family Phasianidae; genus Tympanuchus; species Tympanuchus pallidicinctus. The sequence continues at coordinate 8,133,095 of NW_026294699.1, read as the reverse complement.
TGGCACTCGGTGCCCTCTGCTCTGTTTTGGTCTGCAGCTCATTAGGGATGAATAAATTATGATTTTTGAAGAATTGGAGAAGGAGCAGAGCTTCTTGTTTTATAACTCAGATGCAGCCTTCCCAGCTCTAACTGAAGAAATGTTCGAGCTGGCAGCACTGCTGGCACCAGAAGTTCTCCCATGGGGAGAGATGAGGAGGGTAGACGACAGCACCTTTGCACTGCGGCACCTCAGTAGGCATAGCCCTGGGACAAGGTTCTGGGGGAGATGCTCCCCTCAGACACGCTGCCAGGGCAGGCTGCTCATCTCCCCTCCTTGTCTGCCTGATAGCTATGGTACCACAGCCTCACAGTGAGAACCTCAGAGCAGTGTGAGCCAAAGCACCTGGGACAGAGCCAGGAAGACAGTGATGATTCAGTGGCATCCTGCTTTGGCCAGACGTCTGTGGCCATGGGCACGCACCATAGACGTCATGCAGTAAAGGAGTGAAGCCGTGAGAGGCTGCTGCCCAGCACACACCTCAGCAGCCAAATCACATTGTTTTCCTGGAGGGAAAGGTGCCACAGGTGAGGGGTATTTCAGAAAGCACAGCGTATGCTGGGGCAGGCAGGTAGCGCCTCTATTCAGCATGGCTTTGCTGTGTCATTCCTTGGTGTGATCAGCAAAGGGCTTCCTGTGCAAACCCTGCCCTAATTCTGCAAGAGCCAGGATTAGAACAGGAGATTATCTTCTGATCGTGTGCAGATAATGCCACTCACCCACTTACTCTGAGTAAGTACATGCCAGATGGGATGGTCCTGCAATGACCTTCCTACAAAAAGCTGCAGACAGCACCTGCACTGTTCAGTGAGGACCATGGGGTGATGTGGGGCCTTCAGCCCTGAGCCGTGGCCGGACTGCGACCCTGAATGATGGGCAGAGCCAGGGGCTTTCACGGGGCTGGTGGGGCCCTGGGGGCCATTGAGCTGGCTCTGTATGTTTGTCACTTTGTGCCTGCCCCTTGTCCAACCTTGTCTGTTTCCTCCTGCCAGCATTCACTTCTCCAACAAAACGGCTTTCCCTCTGGCTACAATGTTTGCAGAACTATTTGCTTTATAAATCATAGACCACAACGTATTCATTGCACATACACACTTCCAAGCTTGAGAGATCCAAAGTGTTCCCTCTTTTATAGCAACCGTAACGAGGCACCAGTAAAACCGGGGATTTGGCTTGCCTGGAGATGCTCGTCCTCAACCTTTTGTTAATTTTAGGCAACAAAGACGGATGTAGGCTCCTCAGATTCACAGGAGCCACTGCTAAAAGCCATCAGAACAAACACTCATTTTAAACCTGAAGCTGTCTCCATGAATGGGGAAACGCTTTGACATTGTGGAACGCCACTGAAAAACATTTTGAGTGCCTTCTTGGATGAGAGTTTAAATGACATTGCGTTTTTACTGTTTATTTTCTATTCAGCTTATATTTACAGACTTCATTCATTCCCTGAAGGAGGCAGAGCACCGGATGAATTAATCTCCCTCATTTCAAGGTGTTTCACTGCTTCTGCTGACAAGTAAATAATGAAGAAGAATTATGGGAATTTTGAAGTTTTCTGAAAAAAAAATATATATATATATTTCCAGGAATGATTATATTTAATGTGTGTTTGTAAACACTGGGAAATAAAGACAACGATCTGTAAAAGCGTAATTGGGATAGCAGCATGCAGAGATTCACAGGGCAGAGACTTCTGTAGGAATCCTGCCCCACTTTGCAGCTTGGCCCAGTTCAACTATTTCCCGTAAGAGTTCCCAGGCTGCTGTGTAAAGCCTTCAAAGATGGGTAACTGCCATAACCCTTCACTGATTATTAAGAGTAAATTATTGTCCCTGTTAAAAATACACAATTTGCCTTTCACTCATGTGTCTAATTCCAGTTTGCTATCAAGGAGCCTTGTTTATCCGATAGGTTAAAGACCCATTCCCGTTCACAGGTCTTCTCACTCTGTGAACCACACCAGAAAAATGGGAGGGCCAGTGTGGGCCATCATGTCTCATTCCTTCCCATTGCTGCCAGCCATGCTGTCAAGTCCATTTTGAGCTGAATCTTAAATCTAATTGTGTCTTGCCCCTTGTGTTCCTGTCAGGAATCTATTCCAGAACAACATTTCTTCCAGTTAGGAACAATCTCACTTCCAGCCAAAAAGTGTTGGTGCCAACTGATACCTATTCGTTTCTGTGCCAGCACTGCCTGCTATCGAGGGTCATCTCCTTCCTTCTCAGTGTTCTCCGCTCGTGTGCTGGGACAGGCAGGCAGCCCCAAGCTGTACTGAGAAGTGGGGGCTGGGAGGGACTGCAGTGAGCAGTGGCTGCTCAGTGGCTGCACAGCATGGCATTCCTCCACCCTTCTCCAAAGTAACGGGGCTCAATCCAGGCCACAGCAGTGAGGGTGAATCCGACAGACTCCAGTTTGATCTGGCGATTCCTGCATGGGACTGATGGCACCTCGCTGGGCTGGGCGCTTCCTGAAGGTCTGGGAAATGCTTCTGCTGCTAATTAATGTGAATCGAAGTGTGTGGGTATGCAGTGTAAATACATGAGCCTTTAAAAGCAGAACTGTCAAATAAAGTGTTACACTCCATCGGCTCCCGCTGCATCCGCTCACCAAACAGCAGCAGCCACTTGGATAACACTCGAATCTGCTCATGGATGCGTTTGACATCCATAGTGGAAAAATATACATTTTATGATGAATAAAAAGAGCCCAGCCCAGGCAGCAGGTACTGAAGGCTAAACCACTTGTTTTAGAGGGCTTTACATTCCGGTTGTAAAATTTCCTCTGGCTGGAAGCTGGTGCCCAAGAAGAAATATTCTTTCTGTTATGTATGATTTGCCTGCAAATCCTATTAGTCTTCTGCACAGCACATCACAGGAGAAGAGGCACAGGAATGTCAGAGCAGGGCATTTTGCTAAGCGCTGTGGTTTAGATATGCGCTTGGTACAAGGAAGACCAAAGCACTGTCACTTCAGTGAATGGTGCCTATTTTGAGGTTTATCTTCTATTTTTGGAACTGAAAACTCCAAACTATTTTAGTTTTTTCTATGCGGAGGGGGAGGAAGGGAAACACTGTCTTGCATAGTGAGAATGGTGCATCCGTTGAACTGAATGTTGGTGCTGACTTTCAGGCAACGTCGCTTGGTGTTTTCCTCATACAGACCTGCTATAATAAAGCAGAGCCCTGAACCTGCAGAGCTTTTGGCATTGGCATGGGACTGCGAAAATGAGAGCAGCCCTACTGACTTCAGTAAATGCTCAGTGAATTCTCCAGTTTAGAATGGAAGTATCTCTGTGCATGAGGAGGACTCATCTCTTGCAAGGCAGACCCACACATACCATAGCACAGATGCGACATTTAGGATAAGGACATATATATGAGCTCAGCAGAGTGCAGAGCAAACCCATGCTGCTCAGGGCTTCCCATCCCAGCTCAGCGCCATCTGCTCCTCTCCCCAGTGACCCAAACTTGGGGATCTGGTTTCAGGTCCAAGTCTGACCTCCAGCCTTGCAGAGACCTTTCTGAGGGCTCAGGCTGCCCATGGCAGGAGCTGTGCCACCACACAGAGCCCTTGGGCAACCCAGCACTTGGATGTGCCCCCCGGCTGCTCCTGCTCCCAGTTCTGGGGTGGGAAACAGGCTGAGGGATGCACGACTTTGCTTCTGTCAGTTCAGGTTAGTCCCTCAACATTCACATTACTGTAATGCAGTTGAAAAGGAATCCACTAGTTACAGGAAATGATTTACAGGACACAAGGCGCAGCATTTCAGAGGTCTCATGTGTACCATAAAAAATATATTATAAAGAAATAATCTCTTTCGGAACTGGAGCTGCACAGAGAGAACACATGTCCAGCTGAGAGCAGCATTGAGCTTTTGTTCATTATGGGAAAAGTCTGCGCTCTTCATCTTATTTGATGAATAATTTTTCTCAGAGCTCAGTATCTGGTTAATATTGGCAATCAATATTTTTTTTCAATTGTTGCTTTTGCCGTGAGATCCAGTTCAGCTGAGATTCCAATGGCATTTGCTCAAAGGTGCTCCCAGTTGAGCATCATAAAGCAACAGTGAGATTCAGTGCCAGCCTGGAGCTCCCTGCAGAATGTAGCCATGAATGAAGCTCCCAGTGCTGTGGCCACATGGGGCTGGGCATGTGCTCTGTGCTTCTCCAGCTTATTCTCAGCAGCTGGCGATGACCCCGGGGTTGAGTCCATGTGCAGCTCCTCTGCAGTGTATATCACTCAGTTCAGGTGCTGGCTCTGCTAGCAGTGTGCAGCACGCAGTCCCAGCTGGAGGTTGGGGACAGCAGGTCAGGTAGTGCTCATTCACCTGTGAAGGCTTTGGCAAAGTACTGAGCGTCTCAGCCACTGTGCATCGCAGCAAGAGCAGAGCTGCACAGCTGGGGAGGCATGGAGAGTGGTGATGTGCCCCAATGACACAGGGCAATGCCTTTGGGAGAGACACCCATAAGACACAAGAATGAAGGGCAGGAGCAGCTGTGAGATACTAAAGCACAAAATCTTTGCTGAAGCCATAGCTGAGATCTGGAGGTGCGATGTGCTGGGACGTGAGGCTGGGAAGAGATGGTGGCTGCTCCAGAGAGTTGCCATGGGAGGTTTTTGGCCACAGCCTGTTCCAGGACACTGCTCTCTGAGCAGGGTGTGGTGCAGCCTCAGCTCTTGGCTTCCCTCACTGCAAATCCAATACACTGAGAGAGGCACTCATATCTATTCCACCAGCACAACAGCTGCCAACAGCCCATGCTCATGGGCTGCAGCCCATCTCTCAGACTCCATTGATGGAATCTGCACGCTCTGCTCCTCATCTGCAGAGGAACAGAGCTGAGGGTCTCTGACCCCTCTGCACACTGCAGCAGGAGCAGAGATTCCCGGGGAACCTCTTTGGCGTGCTCGTAGGTGGGGGCTGGAAGAGTTGGAGAGGAGCAGTAGGCTGGGAGCACCGGGGGGTCTGACAATACAGGATGCATTTTGGGGCACCCAAAGGGGAGTAAGCGGGGCTAACGTGTGAAGGAGCTGCCGCAGGGCGATTTCTGCTGAGGAACAGGGCAGGTGGTGCAGAGGGCAGCGGGCGCGGGGGTGCAAACGGGGCGGGCAGGGCGCGGGGCCGCGGACCCCGGCGCTGCCGAGCGCCGAGCTCCTTCCGGCGCCGTCCCCGGTGCTCGCCGCGCTGTCCGCGGTGCTCCCGGCGCTGCCGGCGCGGCGTTCGGCGGGGCCCGGCGCGCTCCCCGCGCTCTGCACCGCGGCCGGGGGCGGGGGCGGGCCCTCCCCGCGCCGGGAGCGCGCTCCCGCCTCCCACCCGGCACAAAGTTTCGCGGCAGGAACTCGGGAGGCAACAGTGCGGAGCCGGCGGCGCTGAGCCCAGGCGCGCCCCGGTGCCCGGCGGGGGCCGGCGCCGAGCGTGCCATGCGGGGCTCCCCCCCGGCGGCGGCGGCGGCGGGGCGGGGGGGCGGCGGCGCCCCATGCGGCCGGGGCGGCCGGGAGGCGGCTGACACCATGTGCGCCCGCTGCCCTGGGCGAGGAGCGGGGAGCAGCCATGGCCCCCCCCGCGCAGCCGGGGGTGCCGGGCGGGCGCGGCTCTAAGGTGCCCCCGGCGCGGAAGCTGCTCTGCATGTGCAGCCTCTCGCTCTGCCTCACCTACCTGTGCTACAGCTTGATGGGGGGCGCGGGCCCGGCCGCCCTGCGTTCCCCGGCCGCGCTCCCCGCCACGGCGGCCCCCGGCGCCCCGCGTTCCCCGGCCGCGCTCCTGGGCACGGCAGCCCCGCGCTCCCCTCCCGGCCCGCCCGGCAGCGCCGCTGCCCCCACCGCCTCCGCCGCTCCGCCGCGGGCCTCCAACGGCAGCCGGGACGCGGGCGCCTGGACGCGGACGCCGCTGGCCCCCGGGGAAGCGATCGCGGCGCAGAGCGGAGCCTTCGAGAGAGACCCGCAGGAGTCCAGCACCACGGACGAGGAGCTGAGCCGCGCCGGGAGCCGCGGCACCACGCCGGACTACGGCGAGAAGCGGCTGCCGCAGGCGCTCATCATCGGGGTGAAGAAGGGCGGGACGCGGGCGCTGCTGGAGGCCATCCGCGCTCACCCCGACGTGAGGGCTGTGGGCACCGAGCCCCACTTCTTCGACCGCAACTACGAGAAGGGGCTGCAGTGGTACAGGTGAGCGCGCGGAGCCGCGCCGGGAGGGGCTGAATGGGCTCAGAGGTCCCGGCGGGGCGGGAGGTGCCGGGGGGGCCTCCTGCAGCCGCGGTGGTTTAACGCGGTGCACCGGTGGCGTGCGGAACATTCCCCGGCTGCTGCTGGGCGCTGAGCAAAGCGCGGCAGTTCAGCTGCACGGCGCCCGAATGGGTCAGAAATTAACAACTGCGGAAAGAAGGAAGGGAGCGCGTTGTTCCAGGTGATGCTGTGGGTTTTCGAGTGGAGAAGGATGCTTCTGTCACACCGGCTGCAGAGGATTCACCCCACAATTAAGATTTACTCTTTATTCAACAAGTTCCACATCCAAAAGTTTTTGAAGATTTCTTCTTTTCGTTGCAGGATTTAATTAAAAATCCCAAAATGTGTTTGACATCGTGTAACACTTTAAGAGACTCTTATACTAAGAGTTCTGACTACTAGAAAATCCTGAACCGCAGTGAGGGAAGGCTGAGTGCCTCGGCAGGTGTAGCAGAGCAACGAGTTGTGCTGGCTCAGGGGTTGGCAGTGGTGTTTTTTCCCCTTGGTTTCTGCCTTCCTTCCTTTTTCTCTCTTTGATCTCAAACCAAAAAGCATGCAGTGTGTTAAGTGTAGCTTGCAAGTTACTGTGGCTCTTTAGCTCGCAGTTATGAGAAACCCGTACTTGTTTCATTCCAAGAAGCAGTGGCTAAACATAGGGGTTCTGCATTTTTGTTACACGTGTGCTCTGAAAATTAAGGAAAAACAGGGGCAGCAAGTTGGTTACTGCATGCCTCAGCCAGGCACCCTTTATTGAAAGAGCACTCACTGTTTTAATGAAATCAGTATGTAAATCTGAGGAAGTCTAGCCAACTTTGTGTGGATATTGTAAAAGCAAAGTCTTCGCAACACCCGTTCGGCGTGGCATCCGATTGGCCTTGTCAAAATGCTGAGGGATTTTCTTGGGGGACTCCAGTAGAGTGGAGATCAGTGGTTTGAAAGTACATCTGTCTCTTTTCGGAACGCTGTACCAACTCAGAGAAGGAATAAAGGAGTGGATGCCATTATTTTATTTATACACTTTAGCAAAATAATTTCAGATACGGTTCTCTTTTTTAAGATTTTTTTCCCCGTAGGAAAGCTTTTCCACAATAAATAAGTTCAGCATTTTTGATGGAAGAGGCTGGAGAACAGCATAGAAATAAACGGGTTTGGTTTTATTCAAAAAGGGTAAAGAAGATCAAGCACAGGATATGACAAGCTGCTTTTTCATCTCGAAAATCACGCTGCACAAAAAAGGGCTGGAGAGGGGATGGAACCCTCTCCTGGAGCAGACAGCACACGCGGGTTTTCATTTGCAGAAAGTGCTGTGAAATTTTTCATCCCTGCGGTAGCTCCGTGGCCAGCCCAGCTGGTTCCTGGTGCTGGTGATATGCTGTGCTGGCAGGAGGCGTGAGATGAGAAGATTGGGTCAGAGCTGATTTGTGAGGTCCTGGGCAGAGTAGGATGGAGGATGGATTCTGTGGTCATGGGGTAAATAAATTACTTCACTGTTTAATTATCACTGTGGCCCTGAGCATTTGCCCCGATGGTTTAACCTAAACCATCTTCCACCTGCCCACCCCAAGCACCGTTCTTCTCCTTCCCCTGAGAAGCTTTGCAGCCGTGTAGGAGCGGGGCAGCGGGTCGCACAGCGTGCAGTGGGGACAGCACCATGTGCACCTATAGGGATCACATCCTGCCCAGGGCTGAGATGAACTGAGATGAACTGACTGCTCCCTGCACGAGTAACTGAGTTTTCCTATCAGCAGATATTTCTGTTTTCTTTTTATTAAAGGAAAAAAAAAAAAAAAGCAACCACTGAAGTGTTTATAGCAGCATCTCCTTACAGTGACTTTTATCACTTGTTTACATCTTGAACATAACACTTCCTTTTACAAATGATAAGCTGTTAGTTTTTAATGTGGTCAAGTTTATTTTTTTTTCTTCTGCAATGAAATAAAGAAATAGCAGTCTGAGTTCCTTGCTTTGTCACTGCTGCTGAGCACATCTCCCATCGCCCCGTGGAGCCGTGGGGAGGAGCAGCTCCTCCACGTGCACTGGTGTGAGCTGGGTGTCAGGCAGCTCTGGTCTGTGCTGCCAGGGTTGCTCTGTGCCTGTGATGTATTCTGGGCTGCCTGAAGGACGGGCTCGGTGATGGAGCTCTCCTTAAGCTGCACCCAACGCACCATGATGTGCATTAGCTTTTGTTGATAATTTCCTAGGGATTTTCAGTGTTGAATGTAACTCCACTACTATAAAACACTGTGTTAGAGGGGTAACTGGAAGTGAATTTTAACCTTTTGTTTTGTTAGCAGTGTGGCATTGCTTGTATCTGGTGCATGTGTTACTTGCCCACCTTCAGTTCTGGAGCCACGATACCCAGCAGCAGGCGTTACCTTGGATAGTGGACCCTTAACCAGTGCTCTGTCTCACCATGGAACAGGTTGTTCTGGCAAGGAACAGGTGTTTGCCTTTCCTTTGGAAGCCACTGGTGACTCCTTCTCATTTTACATTTTTTCCTCAATCACGGGATGTGCTGTTGTTCTTCATTGGAATCATTGCTGACTTGCAGTCAGGCAGGCGCAGTGTGGCTGCTGCCCTGCAGCGGTCGGAGCAGCTTCACACCAGGGCTGGAGGGATCTGGGGGCAGAGCTGGAGCTCAGCACCTGGGTAAAGAGGAAGAACCTGATCAGAGAACACTCAGCTGGGTTGCTCTGCTCATGAGAGTGACCAAAGCTGTAGGTTTGAGCACTTCCCGCATCTCAGCCTCTCTGTGGGCTGAGCGGGACAGTCCAGTGCTATGAGAAGCTGCCTGCAGGCTCGGGAAGGGGAAGTGGTTCCATTCTGCCCATTTGTGTTTTACAGGCTGTCTTGACATCTGGTGTTTTAGCAGAAAATTGAGGACGTGTAACCGTATTTTGAAAGCAAATGTGTAGTTTTAACAAACATGCGATCTCCATAGTGCAAGGAGAGCACTTTGAAGTTCAGAGGTTTGAAGATTATTCTAAAACCTCACTCTTGAAGCTCAGATCTGTGTACACGTGCCAGCTGTTGGCCAAGCCTTCATCTGTGGCGATGTCTCTGCAGTCAGACCGTGCTGCTGGTGCTCTGCCCCAGGCCCCCAGGTGCTGAGCAGTTACATGGGCGTAGTGCTGTGCGCGCCGTGGTCCCGCTGCAGCCGCTGCAGGGAGCACTCACCATGACAAGCAATGAAATGGTTTGCATGTCTAATGCTATTTTCACGGCCTGTCTGGTTTGTATTTTCTTTCTTTTTTTTTTTCTTCCTTTTTTTTTTTCTTTTTTTGAGTGTTTTCCATAATGGTCAGACCTGCATGATGCTCTGTGAGCCGCTGCCTTGGTACAAATAATGCGTACCACGACCAGGAGCGCAGCCTATTCAGAAAACCAAACCACTTCCGTCAGCTCTGCACTGATGGGCACTATAGGAACACCTACAGTGGAAGGACAGATGGTTTTTTTTCCTAACAACAGGCACCGCTGCCTGGTAACTGCTCTATTTCTCTGTAAAACGCCTTCCTAGTGGGCTGTGCCCTCTGCACTTCTGGTAACTTGGGGAAAGGGTATTGATTTTTTTCCTGGACCTGCTGTGAGTTGGCTTTTGCTGAAATGTAGTGACTCAGCTGCCCTCCCACCTCTCTGGATCCAATATATTGGGATTTATCTGGTTTGAAGGCTGCAGAAGCATTTCCATGTAACACAGCTCTTCTGACACCTTGTTCTCATCACCTTTCCCAAACCTTTAGGTATGGATCAGGTCCTACCACTGCATTACTTTTCCTAGCCCAAGTCTTCCATGCAATGCAAGCACTCCCATGCACCACTGACCTTCTGCCAGCGCCTGCATCCAGCTGCAGCAAGGCCAGCATGGGTGCTGCAGATGGCTTGTAGGCTGGTGGCTGTGAGCACAGGACCAGGCTGTCGTGAGTCTGTCCCTGCGTTTGCCCTTCTGGAGGTTGAGAAGAGGCCACTGAAGCATCAGGTGTGGAATTTCTTTCATGCCCAGAGCTGCTGTGTGCCAGACCCACAGCCCTACCCTTTCCCTGCGTGCAGAGCCAGGGGAACCCCCATCAGCCTCCCTGGCCAGCAGTTTTCTCCAAGCCTTTCCACTCCATTTCAGATCAAGGATTGGGATGCAGGAACGAATCAGGCCTCTTTGCAGTGTTTTATCACCTGATGATGGTTAACCACAGGCTACTTGACTGTAGCCATGGGAATGGCAGCAGCTTTCAGCACCCTGTGCCTCTTCTCGCTGTGCTCGCTCGTTCTTGCAAAGAGTGTGAGATGAGTGTGAGGACAACACGCGGGCAGGGGATTGCTGCAGGAGCCCAGCCTGCAGAGCCCTGTGTGGCCACAGCTTCCTGCTGCTGGGCGAGGCAGCAGTGGGGCTTGGTGGCTTTTGGAGCATCACTTAGAGCACACAGGGAGCCTGCAGTAATCTCACTATTACACTATGTCTTCAAGCACATACTTTCTGTAGGATTTTGCTCGATAATCCACTTAAGTAAATGCTACAGTGCTTTGCCTCTAATGGTTTAAGTGTTATTTGTAGTGTCAAAGTTTGTGAGCTTCGCTCTGTGTGTGAATGCTGTATCACTCAAGCATGTAGATGCTACAGAAAATCCAAAAATAGGCCTTGGGAAAAACAGCCGCCTTGGAAAAGAGAAAGGGGAAGAGTCAGTTGGTTGTATTCATGGGTTTAAATGATGAGTCTGACCCCGGCTCGTTTTTTTGATTTACTGAGGCTTGTTCTGTTCTGTTAGAAGCACCGACTGGCGGCGAAGGAACAACAGGTTCTCAGGGAAAGTTGTGGGCAAAGCCTTTTGATTTTCAAAGTAAAAATTCCAGTATAAATTGGTGACACCTTGTATTGAGAGAGGTTTGAGTCCTTTGCTTTTCATGGATTTCTCTTACCTCTTGTTGTCATGGGGACTTCTTTTCCCTGAGTTATTATATCATGCACTTCAGCAGAAATTTTATTGCTTTTGGGGCTGGAGAGGCTCATGTGGGACATTTCTCACTGCTCATGGTGTAATACACAGAGGTAATTTCTTTCAAATGATTTTTGCTTGAAGTGGTTTCAATGAATTGAGAAGGGTAAGAGTGTGAATGAATGGCTGAAATGTTAGTGCTGAGTTCAGGTAAAGAACATACACCATCAAACTTTCCAGAGCATTAAATGTGGGTATTATAATTTCACTGTGGTATGTAAGTAGGCAGCAGTCCATTTTATCCTTTTATTCACTTTAAAATATATATATATTAGTTAGGATTTGAAGTGGGTTTAAATTGGCTTCCAATCCCTTTAAAAAAGTTTGGATAAAACCCTGAATAAAAGAGTCATCTCAGCTTCAGAGAGGAACTCGGGACCCCAGTGCGAGAGGCTGGGGCTCTGCTGCCTGCGTGGCCATATGGGGCTGATGCAGCCATTGTGTGTTTGTCAGTTGGGTGGCCAGTTGGGTGAGTGGATGGGTGGCTGGTTGGATCATTGGTTGGGTTGTTAGGTGGTTATGTGGTTGGATGGGTGGGTGAGTGATGGGTTGTGTAGTCAGGTGGTTGGTTGTGTGATTGGTTGAGTGGATGGTTGGGTGATTGGTTGAGTGGATGGTTGGGTGATTGGTTGATTGGTTTGCTTGTTTGGGTAACTGCTGATTCCAGGCTGAGCAAGAGTATTCAAAAGCCGTGAGTCTGAAGGCTGTGGGAAGGATTCCTATTTATGGAAAAACTACCAGTATTTTCAGATCTCCCATTTCCATCCCCAGAGTCAACACACCAATTTAGTAAATGTTGCAAGGCGCACTATTTTCCCCCTTGTCATATTATACATCCAAGCATCAAGGATGGATCATAAACTTGCTCTTTATGGCTTTAACATTTCAATTGCTAGTCACATTTTATGTAAATGAAGGTATTTACCTTGACAAGCTCTCCTGTGAAGTACAGTACTTCTTTAAAGAATTTATTTGGCAATATAAACAGGCCAAACGCTGAGGGTGGATGCAAAATTCACAATTGATTTCCCAGCTAAGTACTGTGGGGTCCTCCCAGGTATCCCAGAGGCTGCCTGGCCTGATCCCATCAGTACCGAGGAGAAACTGAGGAAGGGCGGCTGAGGTCAGAGGAAATAGTGAAGGGACGTCAGTTGGAGCCACAACTTACTGAACAGCACTGATTTCAGATAAAAATAACTCCATCTGCCAGACTTTATTTTGTATTATAGTGATCGCTGTGTCACATTTCGGGCAAAAATCTGATTTCCATTCCCTTCAGAGCCAGACTGGAGGAGGCTTGGCCTCTTCCTTTATTAGCAGGCAATCATTGTGGTTATGAGTAGCTCTGGTAGCCTGAATTTTTAGCTCTCCTTTGTTTTATCTTTTCAAGAATATATCCTTTCATCTTGCATTGGGATGGGTGCAGTAATATAATATACTTTCTATTAGTGTTCATCCACATCTGCAACTAACTTTATTTTAGCCTCAGTTCTGCCCTTTCTGCATTTGTTCTTGATGGACGTTCATATAATTAAGCTGAGCAAGTGAGCACGCTCATGGAGAGCTAACGTCAGAGTCAGGAGCGTGTGTTAAATAAGCATTTGGATTCAGCAGCTGACAGCACAAGCTGAGATCACCCAGCCAAGAAAAAGACAAACACATCTGTGTGAGCTGGGGGAAGGGGCTTCAAGAGGGGACAGTGCTCCTCTGGCCAGCTGCCCCCCAGATCTGGGAGCTCCTGGGTAAAGGAATTGGCATGGAGGAGGCTGGCTAATGAGACAGGGCTGCACGGCTTGGGCAAGCCATTAATGAGGAATTTCTCAGCTCCAGTCCCACTTGTTTAAAGATACACCAAGCCTTTTCCATCCAAAGTGCTGACTCATGAGGGGCTGATATAAGACCATGGATCCTGAAGTCGTTGCTGCTGGAGGTCTTTAATTGGCATTTGGTTCCTCCTCCTTGGTCCTTCCCCCAGGGAGCACAAGCATTGATTCCGCTGCTGCTTGCCTGCACTGTCAGCACTCGCACCTCCCGGCTCGTTTCTCAGCTACTCATTTGGAGTGCACAAATCCCAGATCATCAGCTCCCACCACCATGTGGGGACCAGCGGGGCCAGGGGCTGCACTGGGCTATGGGCCCGGGGCTCTGCAGAGTGAGCTGGCACTAAACTGGGGGGCCTTGAAATCCTCAGGCAGCATTTTGGGCCACCTCCCAAAAAGAGCACCCACTCTGCACCGTCCTGACTGAGAGTCTGGGTCTCACCCTTTCCTGCGGCTACTCTTAGGCTGCTCTTCCCCTTTTCTGCTCCTTGGTGGCTGCTGTGTGGGGATCAGCATGGGAAGAGGGAGTGCTGCTGGGTGTGCTGCACATGCCTACATCAAGAACAATAAAGGTTCTTTACTCAGCTCCAAATCCTCTAGAAACCCCCCCCCCAGAAATCAAAGCACAGTGGAAAAACGCCGGAGGCAATAACTTCATTGGTAAACTAACACATTTAGCTGAAAATTTCTAAGACCCAGCAAATCGTAATGCAATTTCCTATGCAAAAAGGGTTTATCTCTATCTAAATATTATTCTGCATCGTTACTCATTGTAGGAAAGCTATTGCTCTCCTAGGTTAACTGATTGAACTTTGGAAATAAAGCAGCAAGCTTATCGTACTGGCGGTAGCTTGACTTTTATTGCTCCTAAACTGTGGTGATATTGTTCGATGTGAGTAAACGCATATTCCATTAGAAAATATTAAAGTTTGGTACAACTTTAGAATTAAAGAGATTAAAAGAGGCATTTCTGCAATCTAGTCCACCATGAAATTGGAGTCTACTCGGTATGTAAAGTGTGTAATACAAATAACCGAACAATTAATGACAAAAGGAAGACTGGCATGGATTTAAGGCTCCGACTACCCAGGATTTCTTGAGGCTGGAATGGCAGCAGGGGAAATGTGTTATTAGATCATTACAGGCTGTTCTACTTGAGCCACTGCTGGTGAAGGTACCTCAAGGTGCTTCATTATTATCCCATTCCCATGTAATATTCCAAAACCCAGGCTGTGGTTGTCTCTGCAGGTTGTCCATGTCTGCCATAGTCTGGGCAGCTAAGATCTGAACAGGTTTATTTGGGATGCAGATTTGTGTCCTGCAATTGCAGTGATGTCCTACAAACAAACACAAATTGCATTACTAGCCCAGCCCTTCTCCAGCACGTTGTGTAGCAGTCATTTTGCACGTTGGTGCCCCTGTGCTTAAATGTACAGCGCAGACTGCATAGTTCCTTCTTCATTAACAGGATTTATATCCTTGGTGTTTCTTGCTGCCTGACTTAGTGTTGTAATGAAGAACATGAATGCTGCCTTAATTAAAATGCAAAACCCCTACATTTATATATATGTCGCCACTGAAAATTAAGGTTCACTAAAAATTAAGGTTTGCTGAAAACAGTGAGTTTAAAAGCTTGTGGCAGGTTTAGCTGCTGCCTGTGAAATGGGTGGTTTGGGAGGAGCAGCCGCTGAGGCAGGCTCAGCAATCAGTCTGTTTGTCCCTGGACAGTGGGATGGGGACATGGGGCTGGGACTTGGTGTGGGTATGTGGGGCTGGGATGTGGTGTAGGAATTTGGGGCTGGGACACAATGTGGAGACACAGTGTTTGGATGTGGTGTGGAGTACATGGGTGCTGGCTCCAGCCCAGTTGCACATTGGCCAAGGATGAGCACCGGTCCTAGCCTGCAGTGCTCACCGTCAGCCTGCTGTTTTACCAGGGAGGTGCAAAGCAGTTTAATGAACCAGAGAAATTCTTCTATAATATTAATACAGAAAAAGTAAAAATTGTAAATGCAAACATTCCAGACTTTCTCTCTCCGAGCACTGTGCATGCATTGCCTGTGGCAGTATTATCAGTTATGAAGATATTTTGCATTCAAGGATTTGCAGTTTCCAGGCCCATGAATATTCAGACCCCAATTCGCCCTTTCTGTCTGTGCACTGGACCTATCCTTTCCTTCTCTCCATTTTTTTTTTCCAGCAGATTCAATTAGTTCTATTTGCTGCTTTAGCAATAAAACAATTCCCTTTGTGGCATTAAAATGAGTTTGTTTCATTATTTCATTTGGCTTCTTGTTATATGTTGGAGGAAAGGAAGGGGCCGTGCTCACCGCCTGCCCCTCTGCGGGGGGAGGGCTGCCAAGTGAGGATGCTGGATGCACTTGGGGCAGCATTAAGAATTAATGAAGGGCATTTGCTCGTGTGAGGCATGGGCTCCTCACTGACGGAGTCAGTCTCAAAGCTACGGGTAAAATTGGACCAGTCCCAGAGATTTTCAAGATGACTTTGGCATCTGGCTTGCCCAAGTAGCTTTGGGCATGTTGTTCTGTTGGAAACACTGGAGGAGCTGTTTCTGCTCAGTTCCTAAGCACGCAGACCCTTTGCCTTGGCTGTTAGTAATGAAATGCAGAGGCTGTACCCACGTTTATTTTAGCTAAGGCACAAGTTAATCTGAGCTGAAACATCAATTTAAATCCAGCATCCCAGTTTATTGAACTGTCGCTCCGTGGTGGCTGGGTGTGCGCTGTGCTGGGCTAGGGCCAGGATGCTAGTGGCATTTTCTCCCCAAAATGCACAACACAGCGTAAGGAAAGCACACAAGTGTTGTGAGAGTCGGAATAGCGGTGATTATGTGGGCTGGGTTTATAAATAATTATACAGAGTGCCAGAATTCTTTAAGCAATCTGCTCTTGGAGTGCCCTTTCAGGGTCTGTGATGGCGTCAGGTAGCTGCGCGGTGTTAACAGACCCATAAATCATCCTTGTTTCACACTGTGCTAAACACAAATCATATTAGTTACAACACTGAGGAGCATCTAAGTAGAGAGAAGAGAAAGGCAAGGTAGAAAGAGGAAAACAGATTTAAATCTAATTGCTTTCTCACGTGTGTTGGCTGGGACACAACGGAGGGCTGCAGGAAGGGAGGTCAGCAGAGGCTGGGTGCTCCACTGCCATCACACTGTTAGCAGCACACACTGCTATGGGGGGTGCACGAAAAGCCACGGGGCTTTGTGTATTCCTCTTTCTGTGACTAGGATAGTTTGAAACAGTGGCACTGGTTCCAGTTCCTTTTTCATTATGAGATTAAATCTAGAACCAAATGAGAATTTCCAGGCCCGTGCATGAGCAGCGAGTTGGGCGGCGCTGGGGGAGGCGGGTGCCCATCTCCCCATGGGGAGAGACGTGTGCTGCGTCCTCACCTTCACTGTAACGGGGAACCAAACTCCACTGGCTGCTGGGGGAGCTCTGCTGCAGGCTGATGTGATGGGTCGTTAACGGCGAGTCTGAACGGAACGGAGTACGGGAGCTCAGAAAGGAAATATGTCTATTTGGGGTGGGAAACTCTTTTAAAAGGAAGAAAAATTAGAGAGTCCAGCGGGGTAAGCAGGACTGCAAAGTTAAGTAATTAATCACACGGGTTGTAACTTGGAAAGGAAATAAACGTGATAAAAGGATTTGTCTGAGTAGATTACAGACAAATTAGAAAAAAAAAGGAGGGGTCATCACCGACCTGGGAATTGTGCTCTTTAGAAGTCTTCAATCATTCTCACAATCAATTCTGCATTTCCTTAATAGCAGTGTGAAACATGGCTCGCTCTGCATTGTCTTAGATTAACCGCTAACTGCAAACCATACATTAAACGAAGTATTGAATATTTGTCTCTCAACAATACACTTGGAAATTGTTTATTTCCCTACTAGGTCTTCTGCAATGCATTTAGGTACTGTAACCTAAATTGTAAAATATATACTTGCAATATCCGCACTCGATATCCTCCCATGCACCGCTCTGACAGCAGCTGCGTGATGGCCCACAATTACAGCGAGTTTTTTTCTCCTAAACTGATTGTTTGTTTCTGGAGACAATTACGCTGACTTTATTATACAACCTATGTTTCTCTGCAGCAAACAATCAGCTTTATGGGTTTTCTTTGTAAAATACCAAGTCGGTATGCTCGCTAATATGATTCAATTGTATTGTGTTATCTGACCTTTAAGGAACTTGCAATCTATAACAACATGGTTCTACAGCAGATCCGCTAGTAAAAAGCCGTGACTTCTGGGAAATTCAGCCTGCAAATGAGTGCAGCCCCAATCTAAAAGGAGCAGTGAGGCCTTTTAATCCTTTTGCTGCTGGTCAGTAGGGCTGGTCTGGGCAGTTGCATGGGATGGGCACTCGGGATGAGGCTGGTGGTAGGAACAGGAACCCCCATCCTCATGCTCAGCGCTGGGGGGATGCACCTTTCAAAGGTGATCAGGCTGTGATCAGATGAGTGAAGGATATGAGATGTTGGATATGGCAACAGGTTGGATATTAGGGAGAGTTTGGTCCCCGAAAGAGTGGTTGGGCACTGGCACGGGCTGCACAGGGAGGTGGTGGTGTCACTGTGTCTGGAGGTGTTTGAGGGAGGTGTGGGACTTAGGGATGTGGGTTAGGGGGCAGTGCTGGTGGTAGGTGGACGATTGGACTGGATCTTTCCGACCTGAATGATTGTATGATTCTGTGTTCAGCAGCCAAGGCCCTGGAAACTGGCGGGAGCGTGGGAGCTGCTGACAGAGAGAGAAACACCTCTGAAGTTTTAATGATCGTTTCTCAGAAGCCGGAGGACGATCTGTGCCCAACGCTCAATGTTGTTTTTTTAAGAAAGTTTTCTCAATGCTCTGCATGGACTTTCGGCAGAGATCTTTGTGAAACGACTTTTCCACTGAGGAGCCGGAGATCAGAGGACCATTCCCTTTAATGCTCGAGTGTGCGTGAACTCACAGGGTATTATTTGAGGCTCTGCTAACCTTGTTAAAGGTCACCTTTTGATCCCATCAAATACCCTCTTTACCTGGAGATAAGATTTAGAAATGAAAGATGAGAAAGAAAGAGCTTAAGGAAGAAGGAGAACCTGGCAGCTCGCTGCTCCCGGGTGGGGTGAGGGGATGAAGGCAGTGCTGGGGGTGGCTGAGAGGGGAGCACCGGGAGCTGGATCCCTGCAGCCCCATGCACTGCACAGCACCGAGGAAGCAACTCCAGACCAAGGTCACGGCCGAGGTCAATAAATAATACATGACAATTAATCTTGGAGACCTGCTCCTCTGGGAGAGAGGAGAGGACACTGCGGTGTGTGGGTCCGGGCTTCCAGGCTGCTGCCTTGGCTCTGTGTCAGCCCTGGTGAGTCAATGAAAAATGAGCCTCTGCTGGGAGAGCTGTGCTGGGCTTTGGGCTCCATCCTAGCAGCCCCGCACCCACCCCATGCCCACCCTACCAGGATTTCTGCAATTGTTTGCTTCTTACAATCAATTCCCATTGGAGATGTTTTAAAATGTATAACTGTCTCCTTGAGACTACGGTATCCAGCAGGTGGTAACACTCAAAGCTTTTTCTTTTTAATCGGCAGCAAGGATTTACAAAGGAAACCTTGACTTTTAGATTGATTTTTAAATAAGCATATATTTAGCTGTTAGTGCTTGAAGTACATATTGGATTATATTCTTCTGCAAACAGAATATTCTAATTGATCTTGCTAATAAATAATGAAAGCCAGCCCTGGTACGTATAATTCAAGGTTACGCTGCATTTGTACTAGGTGTATTGGGGAGTTTTTTAATGCTTAAAAGCTTATTTCTTTAAAAAAAAAAAAAAAGCAGAAAAAAACACCACAGTGTAGATGTGGGGAGGAAGGCGAAACACTGTGCTTTTCTTTAGAATTTCCTTTTGTTATTTCCTACAGTGTAATTAGCAGGTGTCACCATTTGAGATCTTCTTATGTGCACAGAAGAAACATGAAGGGAGCGGGCAGCAGCGTGCAGATCAGCCCTGGGTTCCACCTTGTGATGCAGAGAGCCCGACCCTGTGTGCTCACAGAACAGCATCCTTGTTTACCAATCATAATGAGAATTTGTGGATATCATTGGGCTGGGGGCGCAGGAATGTGAGATTGTCTGGAGGATCAATGTTAGTGTTCATCCTCCTATTGATCAGCACCCTGATGGCTGTGGCAGGAGCAGCTGCACAGAGTTGGGACACACCAAAGGTGCAAAAGAAGCTGAGAGGTCCTGTGTTGTGCTTCTGGCTGCCCTGAGCTCCTGCCTGGTGCTCCCAGGACCTGCTGTGTGCCTGTGGCTGGGTTTGTCATTCAGAGCAGCCACACAGCACAGCCCAGCACCAGTTTGCGCTTAACCCAGGGGGTGGCTCTTGGACTGAGCAGAGCTGCAGCTCCTGGTACTGGTGCAGAATGCACTTTTTTTATACGCTGCTGTCCTGCTGAAAAAGTTTTCTGGCAAACACAGATTGCTCCCTATGTTAGCTCAGTAGAGCCCATGAGCAGCAGTGACAGTTGTAACACAATGGAGATGGGTAACTGCAGTTTGCAAATGTGTGGATTCTCAGCTTGAAGAGCATGAATTAATCACTCAGTGACATTGCAATTACCATACAAGATAGGGCATTTATTTGGCATTTAACATGTAATTAGGGGAAATAACTGTTTCTTCCCCATGCTAAGGTAGTGTGAATTGCAAATGGACAGGTTTGACCTGGTGAGCGTCTGCAGCTCGGCTGCAGTGGCTTTGCCACAGGGCAAAGAGGTTCTTCGTCCAGCTAAGGTGAAGTGTGCTATTAAAGCTGACATTCGCTGCAGCCATCCACGCTCTGAACAAAATCCTCCCCTGCTGGAGTGACAGCAGCGCCCAGAGCAGTGCACAGAGAGTGGGGCTGCACTGACTGTCATCATGGAGTGGGGTCCCCAAGCCCAGGATCCTGCTTTGTGACAGCAGCTGTGGGCTGATGCCCTGAGGAGAGCATGATAGGGCAAGCGTTGGAACCTGGTAATCTCCAAACATCCTCACCTCAAGGATTAAGACAGGGGCCAGCTTGGGACATGGTTCAGGGCTTCTATTGCTGGCTGCTGGGGAGGGAGGAATCTCTTGGACAGGGCAGCCTCAGCCAGGCAGGGCAGAGGAGACAGTGAGGTGCAGTGGTGCAGAAGGCTGTACTCACTGCCGCCCCTTGGAGAGCAGCTCTCCGTTTCTGAGCACCATCCCCCACTGCCATCCTGTGGCCCACACCAAGGAGCCATTCTTAAGTAAAGAGTGATTGTTGCAGAGTGGCCAGCACAGGTCCTCCAGAAGAAAGGGAACGCTGCTGGATGCAGTCTGTGCCTCTCAGTGCAGGGAGAACTGGGACCCACTTACTGGCTCCTGCTTCCATAGGGCTGCTCATACCCAGGTGGGTGAACCAGGAGAGGAGTGCAGAGGCGATGAGGGGAAGACAGGGATTGTGGCTGGTGGCTGCCCATCAGCAAAACTGCTCCTTGTGGTTTTGCCTTATGTTTGTTTCAGGAGGTCATCATGAATATGGATGTGAGTATATGAAGAGCTGGGATGGGTAATTAGAAGAGAGCCCTGGAGCTCCTGGACTCCATTGCACTCCACAAGGGAGCTGCTCTTCTGCCAGTGAGGTCCTTGAGGTCGGGTGCTATCCCTGCACTGCTGTATGGGGACCAAACTGCTGCTGCCTTTCCCCAGGACCATGCTGTGCCCGCCTCGCCGGCGCGTGGTGCAAGTCTGAGTCAATTAATGCTCATAACACCACTCCACATCCTTTGAGAAGAGCAGAATACCAGAGCTGCTGTTATGATTTGTTAGGCAATGCAATTAGTTTAATATCAGAGAGCTCCCAGCCAGCCCACCCCCTCCTCAGCCTTGCACTGTGCACGTCTGGCAGAGATGAGACACACATGGGTCATGTCTGCTCCTTGCCACCACCTGCCCTGCTCCGGCTCCTGAATCATCCCCTGCTGTCACCCTTCTGTTCCATTAAGGCCTGATGTCATCATGACCTGTGGCTTGGTCGCAGCAGCCACCGGTGATATCACGGCCAGATGCAGAGTGTAAGCCATCCCGTTTGTCCTCAGCTGTTTACCTCCACGTCAGCCCTGGGGGTGCCGATCCCTCCTTTCTAAGTGCAGCAGGCTCTGGGGAAATGTGTTGTCCTGGATTTGGCACCACTAGGAGCCCATGCTGAGGCTGTGAGCTCCAGCTCATCCCTGCCCTGGGACACTCTTCTGTGTGCTGCCCTTGGCCACAGACACACCGCTCTGTCTGCAGGCACAGTGTGGGCTGCACCTGTGAGCTGGGGGTGGTTGGGGTGCACTGTGCACACCGAGGGGTGCCTGGGGACACGTGGAGTGCAGGGGCTGCGTGAGCACCTGTGCACTTCCAGATGAACCCTCAGCAATGAGGTTGTTCACTCCATTTCCACCTGCTTGAGGAAGGATCCCCGGCCCCTTGTGTTCCACCTGTGTGCCCCCTGTGTGCCCTGTCTCTTCTTAAACCTTTGCTATCAGATCTCATTCCTCGCAGCACATGAGGGCTGGGGGCAGTTGCCTTGCACACTTCCCTCGCAGCAGATGAAGACGTCAGGCTCCTGACAGGCATTCTGAGAGCTGCCATTACATTTTTCCTCCTCCAATTCTTGAAATCATTTCACAGGGATTCAATTTTCTCTCTCATATTCACTCTTGCAAACAGATTTGAAAAACTCTTTGTTAGTTGAAATAGTCTCTGAAATGTGCTGCTGTATTTCTTTTTGCTATTCTAATTAGCCTTTTAACTCGGTGCTGCTTGTATTTATAAACGGCTAATCCTCCCTCTCCAGTCCTCCTCCTCCTCCACAGCAGAACATTTCCACTGTTTAAAGCCGTTTGCTCTTTCCTGTTTTCTGTTTCCAGGTTCCTTTGCTATTGCTGGTTAAACACTCAAGCTCTCGACGGAGCTCCCTGATCAGACACGGGGTCTCCTTTGCTGCAGCACTTTCCCTGAGCGAGATTCAGCTCCAGGCTGGCACAAGCCTTTGAGCAGCTGCCTCACTTCTCTCCTTCAAGATTATTTCCAGACCGCCTATTTTAGCTGTTCAGCTCCAACCATGCAGCTCCTGCAGAAATGGGCAACCAGGGAGGGGGGAAGATGGGGTGCACAAAGGCAGATCCAGTTTGCTGGCACCGGTCTAACCATGCCTCTGGGGACACAACACTGCTGGGACGGTCCCTTCTCTCCATGCACAGCCTGTGTCCTGCAGCCCCCATTGCTGTGCAAGCCACCAGCATCCCGAGCAGCACCGTGTTCTGAACATCTTGGATCCTTCCGCTCAGAGCAGCTTTTGCGTTTGTGCAAAGGAAGCAATGTAACCAGATTTGTGTCCCTATCCATCATTCTAATTAATCACTGTAGTCTAAAATGCATTTCTATTCTTTGGTGCTTTTACATACTTAGGAGCTGGGGTGACCTGGTTTGGGTAGGGCTTCTATAAGCTCCTCAGCTTAATGTTGGTGAGTGCACCACCCCAAGGCTGGGAGTATAAGCATGCACTTATCCCACCAAAGCTGGTGGGAGAGTACCCCGTAAGAACATTTTGTTGTGCGCCTCTAACCCTTGACTTAGGAACACTTTCCCCATTAATGCTTTATCTCTGCATTTATGAAGCTTAAGATAACTCAGAGCTCTTCTGGTGCAATGCCAAATTCTAGCATAAAATATCGAAATGTCTTGTATGGCTCAAAGCTTTATCTGCAGGCTGGAGATGTAGGGCTTTCCTTTAAAGTGGCCCCGCTGCCAGAGCATGGTTTCAAAGAGCAAATATGCAGGGATCTGCTGGCTTAGCACAATTCCTAAATGCAGATAAGGCTTACAGCCCTCATTGCAGGTAGGAAGATTCTAGTGACAGTGAAATGTGTTTGATTGTGCAAATCTCTGGCTGTGGCAAGGAGAGATGGGGAGCACAGACAGATGGTCTGGCACAGAGCGCACGCTGGGAGCCTGCTAAGCACGCTCTCTAAAACGCATCCTCATTGCCTCGTGGCAAAGTCCTTTATAGACATGAAGGTGAGAGTGACAGGAGCCCTGACTTGGGCATGCTGGTGGCTGGGCTGTGATGTTACAGTCTGTGGGTTCTGCATGTCCTTTGGTGTGCTGTGTTCCTCTGGAGTGGGACCAGCTCTGCCTGCATTGCCTGCACTGCTCTGTGCTGCACTGCCTGCGCTGCCTGGGCTCGGAGCTGGGCAATGCTCTTCTGCAGGAAGGGATGGAGGAGGGAAGGAAGGAGGACTGTGCAGAGATGCAGTGCTGAGTGGAGGTGGAAGCTGTGCTCCTTGGGGGCTCTGTTGAGGAGCAGAAGCCAGGACTTTTGTCCTAATACCACTTTTTAAAATGCGTATCTGTTACCAGTGAGCAATTTGCTTCACATGAAGTATTAGTCCTTGTCAAGATATATCTTTCCCATGCATAAACTGCATATTTTGATGCCTTGTTTCGTTATTCAATCTCTCCACTCCCCAAAATTCATCTCTGTTTTGTCATTTGCTCAATTCTTCTCATGTTTGTACGGGGTTTATGAGACAGCAAGAGCATTCATTTTCTGCTTTGGGAATCTTCACCCCAGCAGCATGTGAGCCACCCCAGCCCCTCCCTGTCCTCTCCTCCTCACCCTCTGTGCTCCCTGCCCGGCTCTGGAGCACCACACAGCCCTGGAGGATAGGGCAGCCCCCCTCCCCAACAACTCCCCACTTCTCTGGGTTCAGGCTGCTCCCAGCACTTTTCTTGCCCCTCCCGTTGACCCTAGGATCATTTCCCCAAACTGGCATTCCCTCTGCTGGGTATTTCCTGCTCACAGCCTGCTTAAGACCTTGCGGTAAAACTTTACACATCATTTATCATGAGATGTATTAATGGCACAAACAATCTCTTAGCTTCCTTTTAGCTCAGCATGCCCGCCATGTGGTCTACTCATGACTATTAACAGCACAGATGACAGACCAGGCAGTGAGAGGATGTTTTCTAATTTGCTTTCCTCACCCCATTGTGTTAGGGGGGTTCTACCACCCACCTAATTCTGAGAAGCCAGGGAAGACGCTCGCAGTACATGAGGGGTTAAAGCTGTGTGTGTCATTATGCACAGACCAAGAAGATTTCTGTCCGTTTCCCAGACCAGTCTGTATTTTTTAAGCATCATAAATCTGCCTCCTTGCTGCTAAAGCCAGCAAGAAATCACGCCTCGACGTGTCAGTCTCCAGTCAGTCTCTTGTCCTGATTTAAGCTAAACCATGCAACTGGTTGCTACTGTACGCGAATGCAAAAGTAAATGCCTCATCTGCTATGCTGTCGGTGGTTCTGCAATCATTAATCTAATGAAACTGATAATAACTCTTGGGGATGTGGTTCTGGGTGAAATCTCAACCAGAGATGCTGTGCAGCCCGTACTTTCAGGAGGCGATTTGTCATCTGCAGGATGGAGGCACCTGCAGTGAGCCAAGCGAGTCCTAGAAAAGCCAGTTGCTGCTTCTTGTATGGAGGAAGAGGCTTTTGTTGTGTTTGTCACGTGGAAAGATCTGTTGGTGCCTGAGGATGGTGCACCCAGATTCCCACTGTGGCACCCGCCCTGCTGATGGTCAGAGCAGTGCTCCCATCCTGGGGATGGCAGAGAGCACTAAGGGTCAGCAATGCCTGAGCTGCCACAGCGTATCCCAGGGACACAGAGCCAGGAGACCACGCTCTGTTGAACATTTTACCATTTTGTCTTCCTAATGGCTGGAGGCTTTTACAAGAACATGCCGTTTTTGTCTGCGCTCCAGCGAAAGGAAGAAGGATGCTTCTAATCCGGTGCTGGAGAACTTGGCTGAGGATCAGAGATGTGTGCCAGCCCCTTGCTCTCCCAGAATCTTCAGCAGAGACGCCCAGGAATGTTCCTCAGCCGTTCTTTAGCCGCAAGAAAAAGACAGCCTCTAAGTCAAAGCCTGAGCAGTTTGCAAACTAAAGCTGATTTTGATGAATGTTTGGATTTTAAAATGTTTTGGGGAAAAGTTTCATTGTTGACAGAACACTTTCTTTCAGTTACTCTGGTGAACTGGTTTGAAAATGACAGTCAAAATGTGAAGGTTTATTTATTTCAAATCTAGAATATGAAAAAAAACCACCCACAAAACACCAATAGGGCTGAAATCTGTCACGGTTGCATTTCTATAGACCTCAAACAATGCACTGAGAGCTCATAACATTTTCCAGGATGTTGCTCTTTCATCAGTGTGGGAAGAGCTTTTGATGTTTCAAAATCTCTTCAGGAGATGAAAACCGCTCCTTGTTGGTGTGTAACCAGCACTTCCTTCCAGGCAGCTCTGAGCAGCATCAGTGTGAGCTGGGCAGGTGCTGAAATAGATGGAGAAGGAGCTGACATCCCGCCAGGCAGTCCCACGGATCTGGAGGCCACCTGCTCCCAGCGCATACCCAGCCAGGAGCGTTGCCTATGGAGACCTTCCAGGCTGCAGCCGCAGTTGCAGAGAGCCAGGCTGGAAATACATCTAGCAATCGAAAGAGCGTGAAAATTGAGGCCGGGAACTCCCACTGCCAAGAGCTGGAGGGCTGAGGGACCATCCAGGAGGAAGGGAGAGCAATGGGCTGCAGTGAGATCCCTGTGGGCTGCAGCGTGCTGAGTGCTGGTACAGGCTTTGGGGTGTACAGCATCCTTCCAGTGCAGAAGTCCATGCTCCTTCACTTTGCATTTGTCCTTACTTCTCTGCTAAGGCTTGTGGAAGGGAGGAGTATTGGGGCCAGGTCCTGGGGCCCCCCCAAGCCCACTCCATATCTGTGAGCATTCTGCTGGATCCTCACTGACCGCTTCAGAGGGGCAGAGGGAGGAAAGTTCATGGCTGAATTTATGAGGAGAAAGAGATTATCTGCAAACGCTGAAA
This sequence comes from Tympanuchus pallidicinctus, assembly GCF_026119805.1. Taxonomy (NCBI): domain Eukaryota; kingdom Metazoa; phylum Chordata; class Aves; order Galliformes; family Phasianidae; genus Tympanuchus; species Tympanuchus pallidicinctus. The sequence goes on along the minus strand of NW_026294699.1, from coordinate 8,107,081 downwards.
AAAATCACAAATGCTGTGTTAGGAAGGGAAAGTACCGTCCCTAGCAAATGGAGCAAATTGGTATTAGCCTGCAGTCAAAGAGGATCTTAAATTATTGTTGTCTTTTTTGTATTGCTGCACAGTAGTTTAAAGATAAAAGCCATCTGGGAAGAGTTCAGATAAGTTGTTGCTGACTGCAGCGCACCGAGGTGAACCCACTGGCTGTGGCATTGCTGTGCTGCTGGGCTCGGGCTGATAAAGCCACAACACCCAGGGGCAGGGCAGGGTGATGCAGCTTCCCCTTCTCTGCTGTCCCCTGCATCCTCAGCCCCGATATCTGCCTTGGCAGAGAAGCAGTGCCTCTGCAGATCCTGCTGACTTGAGCTGCTGGTGGAAACACCTGCTCATTATGCAGTGCTGGCTGTAAATTTACTTTCTTTGCTAAGTGTGTGTTATGTTTCACTCTCTTCAAAGCAGGAGCTGGAAGCAGTGGCCAGAGGGCTGTCCGCTTAGTTCCAGTAGGTTTGTCCCAATTGCTCTCTGCCAGTGCCCACCACTCACCTGGGGCAGGGACCTATCTTGGTGGCAGCCCTGCACGCTGAGTGTCATTGCCAGGTCTGTGCCAGCCATGCCGGGACTGCATCATTGCCCTGGGACTTGCAGTGCAGGAGCAGAGGCTCAAACCAGACAGGACGGGTGTGGGATGAGAGTCTTTGAGGAACTGTTTTACTGATTCCCCAATGGCTTCAAAATCTGTCTTTGTTTGGTGCTGCTTTTTCTCAATTGCTCGCATTGCACGGCAGCTTGAGCGGAGTGATAAGGCTTATGAATATGGAAATAATTCTCAAAGGGTGGGAGGGGGCTTTGCCGTGACCTGGGGTGTTTTCCTGAATCCCTCACAGGAGCAACAAGCATCTCATGTCCGGCAGCCCCAAGGGCAGGGAGCCCACATGGCACCGCAGGCACCTCCTTCCCCAGGGAGCATCCACAGTGCCCCGTGTGCAGCCAGCGCCGTGCCCGGCCAGGTGCTCCCGCATGCAGCTCCAGGCTGCTCTGCATACATCCGCCGCTTATTGATCGCTCTAAAAATCTTTAAAGATTAACTTCTGGGAACAAATATAACATCTTTATGGAGCGCCGGGAACAAACTGCTTTCGCATTCGGGTGGCTGCTCTGTTGCACAGAGACATCTGTTTGCAACAGGACGCTCAGAGCAAATGATCTGTCAGCGTTCGAGGGGACGTGTCCTACACACGGCTGCCTCCCCGGCGGTGGCAGGCAGAGGTAACCTTGCCATGTACTGCAGCTGCATGAGTCGCACTCCAAGACGTGTTAGTGACACTTGTTACTACACCGAGTTCTTAGCATTTACTGTAAAATCAGACAGTGCATTCTCTGCTTTCGGTGTCAGCACAGGCAGGGCACGGCCTTCTGTATGAGTGAAGGAAGCAGCTGGCTGTAGCTAGATAAGTTCCAGGCCTTTGGGTTAATATATATGAAGAGCTTTGTCAGTCTGTATGGCTGCAGGGCACACCAGGCACAGGAAGCTTCCATTGTGCCTGCACCACACCTCGGTTTAAGGAGGTTGGGGATGACAACAGGCATGTGTTGTCACCTGGAAAAATGCACAGAGTGAATGGTGTGTGCTGCAAACAGGCTCTGTGCAGCACCCTCAGCGCTGCTGCAATTGTCCTGCATAGGGCAGGGATGTGATGCCACAGGCCATGGATTTCAATGTCATCTGAGAAATGTGAGATCTGTGATGAGGGTTTGCTGTATCTACAGGTGAATCCTAAGCTCTCACACTACTACAGCGAGTCCAGATTTTTGGAAAATCTGCTGTAGAAACAGAATTTATGATTTGTGGTAATCATACTCCTTCACCTTGCAGTTTTTGCTCTTTCAAAGTCTGGCTGGGGCCCAGCACTTTGCTCACAGCTGCTGTGCCGGGGCAGCCCTGGTGCGGGACTGCATGGTGCTCTGGCAGTGGGCAGGCGTGTGGTTTGACCAGAATCATTTTTCCCATCTCACTTTCCACGAGGCTCAGTGTAACCCCAGTGCAGTCGTCCCAGCACAGCCCCAGCACAAACATCCCTGCCCTGGGAGGCACAGACAGGCACGCAGGGACCGCATGCCCAGGAAACAAATGCTCTCACCAGGGGGAAGACCTCAGTGAGAACATTACTGCTGTGCTGTGAGTGAACAAGCCTTAACTCAGAGCAGTGAATCACCGTCAGAAACCACTCAGTGACTGATACGAAGAGACGGAAGCCCGATCTTGGGTTGTCAATCCCATAAGCATCCTGCTGGGCTCTCTGACCTGGACCGTGCACTGAGTTTCCCCTTTTCCCTGGATTGCAATACTCTGATTAACATGGGCTGCTGCCAACAAACTTTCTCCAATATTCAGTCTGTGTTTTCCATATGTTAATTTCTTGCCATTACAGCACCCTGATTAATTACACTGTTTATGCCTCTAGAATATTTGCAGGCTGTTGCCATTGATGCAGGAACGCTTTATAGAAGAGAAATGTCTGTAGATCTGTAATTGCTTAATAAAATGCTGATAGAAGTCAAGAATGCTCACTATTACCCTGCGTTTTGTAGGACCAATAAATGCCTTTGTGTTCTGCAGAAGATTCAGATGTGCTCCTGGCGGTGATCACCTCCTGGCCAGGCCAGGCTGCTTCCAGCCTGCTGATCCCAGGGCAGTGCTGCTCCACAGCTGTTCCCTCTGGGCATCTCCCTGGCAGTGGGAGCTCATGGGTCAGAGGCTGCTTCAGCTGATGCTTTCTGAGCCTCAAAGTAAAAGAATGCTCAGAAGGGTCCCCTGACTCCCCCACAGTACCGCCTTCCTAAGTGACAATGAAAAGGACCCATTAACATTTAGCTTCATTTCTGTTTATCGGAGAAAAGGAAGCTTTTGTCAAGCATCAAAGCTGGGATTTAGGACACAAAGCAAACTGCTTTGCTCTGGGCTTCTGAGAAACCGGAGGAAGAAAAACAGTTGTTTGAAATTCCCAACTAACCGGGTAAATCCAAACCCTGCAATTTGTGTTCAGCCAAACAGAAGGGGCTGAATAAATCACCTGTGTGCCGTAAATTTGATGTCTGGAGCTCCATTCAGGTCTGAAATTGGTGGCCCAGAGCACGAAGTCTGAGCCACACTGGGAGCAGTGCAGGATGCCCACAAGCATGGCATGGAGCAACCCCAGGAGAGATGCAGCAGAGCAAAGCGACTGTAGGGAAACGTAAAACAAACACATGGCCTGGAGTCCGGATGTGCAGTTTATTTTAAAAGCTAATAACTCCAGATAATTGATAGTGGAGTGCAGTATTTCCAGCGTGTTGGATTACGAGCGTCTGTCGCTCACAAGAAGCTGTAACCTTGAGCTATGAGACATTATTGGCAGTATTTAACACAAATCTGTTTTCCATCATTGTCAAATCCCACTTCAATATGCACCACAGGAAGAAAGTCGAATACTAAATTGATTTCCTTAATGGGAAGTGTTCTTCAGGAGATACCAACCTGTGTGAAGATGCATTAATAGGATTACAGTGAAACCTCTTTATTTTGTTTTACTTTTTATGGAGATATTTTATGGAGATTTTCTGTCCAGAGATGCCTGTGATGCGTTGCTCCACGGCACACGCTGCAAGGAGAGCCCACTGCAGGAGCTGTTTGCCTCTGGAGATGGAGCTCCTGAACTTGGGACTGTTTCTGTGCTCAGTTTGTCAGCCCACCAGGGCACTGAACCCAGAGGGAGCACAGCAGTGAGGCCGGGTGTTAAGTGCCAGGCAGTAATTTGTGGTGCAACGGGAGGAGCAATGTTTGCCTTCTCTGAGTGTAGGAGTACCGTAAGTGATAAGGTAATTACCTACTCCAGTGTAAGCTAATTGACAGAGAGCTAATTGACTTTTTAAAAGTTGCTGTTTCCCTTCGCAGTGCAGGGTGAAAGCCCCTTGAGCTCCTCTCTGCTGCTCTCCTGGGAGCAGGCAGCAAACCTAGAGCTCTGCTGGGAGCTGAAGGCACACAGCAGCACCACTGGGCACAGCAGTGGTGTGGAGTGTGGCTCCCTGTGTGTGTGTTGGGGCTGCTCTGGTTTGAGGAGAGCCCTGCAGCATGGTGTGTGTGGGAGCTGCTGACAGCCTGAGCATCAGGAGCACAAAGTGGTGCTGTGTTAAAGCATCCGTGGCAAAATGGTGGGCTGCCACCAAGCTCTTGCGTAGCAGAGCTGTGCCTTTCTTTGTGATGCACTGAGGATTGATACATATAAGCTGCCAGGAATGCAGGTAGGGCATGGCTGGCGTTGGGCAGTGCTGTGGGGCAGAGGGAGGTGGCACAGCTATGGGCTCAGCATGGCGAGGGGCTGGGCATGCTGCGCTGCCTGCGTGCACCTGTTAGCACATGTTGGGCTGTGTGCTCTCATCAGAGATGGAGGCACACGGAGATCTGCAAACATTTTTCCCCGATGAGGATTCCAAAGACTAATCCCTGTATCAGAGCAGTTTGCTGCTCCCTTGGGGCAGCACGTCTCTCTGCACGTGTTGAGGTCAGAAGCTGATGAAGAATCTCTTTGGCATTCCCATACCTGTCCCAGAATCCAGGCACAGACCTTTCCCAGGCTCACAGTTATAGTGTAACCCCCCAAGAGAGGTGATAGATGCCCCCGGCAGAGACGCTGAGATTCAGAAAGCTGAGCACAGCATTTCTGATTGCACGCTAGCTAACATACAGGAATGTGTAGACTCACAGGAGAGCACTGCAGCTTCCAGAGTAGTGCCTTCTCTGGAGGTAATGTGGAGCAAGGCATCGCATTGAGGGACACGTTGTCCCAGGTTTCATTGACAGAGAAGGAGTGAGCTGCAGTGGAGTTGTGCTGGGTGCCCATGTCTGCAGCAGGGCAGCACGGCTCAGACCTTGTTCACCTGCCTGGGTCCTGTGCCACAGCCCAGGCTGCTCCTCTGCAAACACTGCATGCTGCAGGGCGCAGCAAACTGCTTGGAATGGGAGGAAACACGGAGCTGTGGCTCAGCACTGCTGGGCTGCTGGGATGGCAAGGCTGCAGGTCTATGCTGAGCATTGCTACCTGGAGCCAGCAAAGGCATCTTGTCCTTACAGAGGAGTATTTGTGACTGGCCAGATAGCACAGAAACACCTAATGGGATTACCTGGGATGCTGGGATGTGAACATGCAGATAGCTTTGTCCCATGCAAAGCAGAGCAACAAGAGGGTACATCTACCCAGAAGCAGAGGCTCCCAGAGGGTAGGGAATCAGACAGATCTGATGGCCCCAGTGGAAGAGTGGGCACTGTCAGGGTTTACATTCCCTGGCAGTGAGAACAACTTCCCTTGGCACCAGGCTAATTCCCAGCAGAAGCTGCATGGGGAGCACAGTGCAGATAAGTGATAGCAGCAGGGCAGGTGCAGAGCCTGGAAGCAGCCCTATCCTTGAATTACCAGTGACATGCGGGTAATTCATCTGCTAAAAAACGCCCTCACTGCTGAGCAGGAGCACTCTCCCTCTGTGTTCTCTGCACAGAAGTTGGGCACTTCAAATATTCAGCAGCGCCCCGAGGCCCCAGGAATGGGCTGACGTGAAGTGCATCACCTGCCAGACAGAATTGATTCAGACTCTGTCTTATCTGAAATAGCACCAGCCCGAACCAAGTGTGAGAAAGACACTCCACTTAACAAGCACAATTAGGGCTGCATGGCTGTGTAATACAGTGGTAGGAAAGGAGCTTAGCAAGAGTGATTAATTTCCTTGTAATGCCACGCGCTGTGGCTGGACTCAATGTCTGCCTCTGGCACAGCGCAAGCTGACCCCAGCTGTGTTTTATTATAACCCCAATTTGCTGGAAACTTTCTGGAAACTTTCAGGTACATCAGGGTGATGTTTCCTCTGTGGTTTTTGTGACTGGTGGGAATGCAGTGCAGCTGCCAGGCTCAGCCCTGGGCACTCTGTGCATGGCACCCAGCACCAGGTGGGCACAGAGCCAGGGGGGGCCTCTGCACCAGAGCTGTGCTGGGTGTGCATCAGACAGGGAGCTGGTGGTGTGTCCATGGTGCTTTCTGGGTTTGAATTAAGCTGTTCACGGAAAGGAATTAATTTTCTGCTGGGCCGTGGTTGTTTCCTTCCATGCAGCTTTGGGGCTGCTCCCTCTCCTTCCCGCTGTGCTCCCTTGGCTCCGTGCACTGAGCCCTCTCCAAGGCACAGAGATGCACTTGATCTCTGCAGTGCTGGGTCCCTCCTTCTCTTGGCAAGTGCAGGAAATTTTATTGGCTGTTTGCTAACGAAGATGGAAATTAACGTGATTATTTAGCATCGTAATTGGCAGCGTGTGTGGTGAAGAGATCAAAATGCAGAGAAATGGAGAGTGGTGGGATTTAGTGAAGTGAAGCTGAGGTCAGGGCCCTGGTGGTCCTGGTGCAACCCCATGGATGGGCACTGGGTGCTGTGGTGCAGCCCTGGGTGCCACGTGGGCCCCTGCAGACAGCGGCAGTGGAAGCCTTCCCTCCCATGGGTTCTGCCACAGTGCTGTGATGGGGAGAAGGATTTAAAAGGTAAAGGTGGGTTCATCTGAACTGTGTCCAATCTACCCACCTAAGAATAGCCTCACTTCAGGGGGTGACTGGTTTTCACCCTCCCCCTTTCACACATTTATAGCACTCTTGGTTCTCCTTCTGACTGTCCCAAAGCTGCATCTGTTACCAGAGGCAGTGATGGCTGGTGATCAATGCAAGCGGTGATTGGCTGTGATTTATGCCCTGGAGTCATGCAGAGCCTGGTTCTTATCCTTCAGCTCAAACCTACAGCTCTTCTGCATGGAAGCAGAAGTCCCAGATTTATTCCCCTGCTCCTGTCCCTTGTTTATAGCAGGCCCTCTGCCTTCCTCTCACACCTGGCTATATTAGCTTTTATCAGATCATAAACCTGGCTCAGCAAAGCTGGGCTTTGTGTCAAGCACACTGTAATATTCTCAAAACACAGCCCTGGCAGCGCACGTCCTAATGCCAAATGTACGGATCTCAGGATTACGTGGCAGAGCCCCTAACGTTCTGTCAGTCAGGATGCAGCAAATCCTGTAAGTGCAGGCACGGGTGAGCTTTTGTTCAGAGCATCACAATGGCAGGAAGCTTTCTCCCATGTTTACTTTCCATTGCAGACATTTACATTTGGACCAATGAGCTGGGGATGTTTTCTTGCTGATTATAAGCGTGACATTAGTATGCAGATGGAAATGCAAATCGGCCTAGATGAGACTTCCCGGATGGCAGTGGAAGTTAAGGGTTTCATCTGGCGTAATCTTGGACATAGTTTAAGCTCCTCATAAACAGGAACACATAACCCGATGCAAAGACTTCACCTCAATAAACCTCCTTGTCAACAAATGCCGGGAGCCTATGTTTGCTTTAGCAATTGGTTCAGGTAGTGTGCAGTGCAGGACGTGTCTGACGCCCAAGCCTCACCTCCACCAATCTCCTGCTGGGAAGGCTCCTGGCATCCCACAGTGTCCCGGGGTTTGGATGTCTGTATGGGCTTTTCTTGCAGCCATCCAGGAGCCTGACCTCGCTGTGTGGTCTGCTTGGCCACAGCCCTCTGGGTAATTGTTTCATGGTAAGAAACTAATTATCTTCTCCATGCTGGGTAAGGGGATTGCTGGCAGCCCCTGCTGCTTTCCTTCAGTGCAGTGGCCAAAGGAGCACAGGAGCACAGAGCCCCCAGTTCTGACAGGAGCTCACAGTGCCCCATGTTGTCGGGCTCCAGTCTCCAAACCCATCAATCACTCAGGAGCTGTGAATCCCATGATGTGAAGGCACGTGAGCCAGGTGCCAGCCATGGGGGACGCAGCCTCATCCCACCACAGCCTTGAGGGGGCAGAGGATGGCTGTCTCCTGCCCCTTTACCCCCCAGGCATCTTTCTAAGGCATTGCCTCCAGAGATGATACCTCCCATGCAGCAATGGCCTGGTGCCATCAGGCTGCTGCTCTGGGGCAAGCAGTAGGGTCTCAGACAGAGCCGCAGCAGTACAGCAGCAGCAGCAGAGCAGCCTCCTGCTGTGTGAGCACTTCATTAGCCTCTGTGCTTATGGCCCAGCCCCCAGGAGTCTTGTGTAGGAGTTGTGGGGACCGGAAAACTTCTTCAGCAACAACAAGCAAGGAGGCTGTGCACTCCCCAGCCTTCCTTCGAGCTCTGGAAAGCCTTCAGACCCAGAGTGTGAGCCAAGGAATGCTGGCAGCACCAGGCAGCTGAGCACAGCCTCACTGCTCCATCCTTGTGCATAAATTACCTCTGGGCTCTGAGCTAAACAAAGGGACCTGAAATAATTCTGCATTTTAATAAAGTCAGCATTCGTGCCTCTGTTGTCCTTATAGAATGAGAATTTGCATTTCTTCCTGCCAGCTCGCTCTGCACAGCCTGCTGGTACTGGAGATCAGCTGCATGCTCCTGCACTCCCCACCATGGACAGAGTTACATTTTATTGCTTAATCACTGTTATAACAGAAAGACAGGGTAGAGCTGCTCCAAAACCCCCAGAATAGAGATCCTATGAATGTATTAAAAGTCAATGGGAAAGTTCCTCTAAAAGGTGGCAGTCCCCAGAACAGTTCTGCTAGTGACCTGCATGTCCCCCACCTCCCCATGCTGCTCTCCCCCTGTGCCCAGAGCTGCACGCAAGCCTGCACCCAATTCACCCAGCCCCTTCTCTCCAAATGTCCCTTTCTGTTCAGATCTCTGCAGTTTTGGCACACATTCCCCTCGTGACGAAGCCGATGGCACTGGCATCAGCTCAGTACTGGGGATGGCACAGAAGGGCTCTGCCTTTCTCAGTGGGATGCAGTACTGTGGTTACAGCACCAACGTGTCCCACCAAAGGCTGCAGGGCCGTGTTGCAGTTAGGGGCACCCTGCGTGCTCCCAGGATGATTCCCTTCTCATCACAATGTGCTGGTAGCCTGCAGACCCCATCCACCAATCCCACATTCCTGGGCCCCTCTGCTGCACGGCTGCCCCGGGGACTCTGCTGCAGGGAGAGCCCTGATGGTGGCTTTCAGCATGTTCAATTACTGTCAGTTAATGATGATGAATTTGCAATTAAGGGTCTCCAAAGGGTACTGCATATGTTAAATAAATATTGATCTTTCATTTGTGGCCACAGATATATTACCCCAGTTACAGGAAATGCAGCGGTGGTAGGAGCGTGGCTCGCAGCCCCACAGAGGAAGGTGCCCCTGAGCTCTCAATGACTGCCAGAAGTTCTGGGCCTGTGTGCAAGGAGCGTCCCTGGGACAACATCACCAGCTGCTGTGTGGGAAACCCCAGTGGGGTGAGGCCTGGGCTGGGACTCCTTGGGCTGGGGCTGCAGTGGGGCTGCATGATGCGGCACCCAAAGGCCTTGTTACCAGCTGCCTCCCGCTGCCTGGTCGTTAGGAAAAGATCAATTACTCCCTGACTCGTTTTCCCAGAACAGGAACAAAGAATTCAGTTTGTCTTTAAAGAGCCCCAAAACATCATTAAATAACCCAGAGAGCAGACTGCAGACCTCCAGGCTGCACATCTGACGTTCGTCTCTACTCACAAGAAATAACTGGGTTGAAGACATTTTCCCAGCTGCAAGGCAGTGCCCGGCTGAGCCATGTCCTCTTTAGCCTCTGCTCTGTGCAGGCAGTTCCAGATGCAGCTCAGAGCGTCTCAGGTCAGATACTTGCATTTCCCTCAATATGGAATGTGTTTTTCACCCTGGTTTTGGCTTTTGGTTGGCACTGCAGCTGGCTGAGCTGCTGCCACCAGTCCAGAACGCTGTCATCTCCTCATCCTGTCAGACATGTCTGCAAAGCTTTCTTTATGCTACTGTTTTCTGACATCTTTCTGACTTTCCTGTCTGTAATGAGCACATTCTCCAAGATGCATTTTTCTAAAAATCTTTTATCAGTGAGTTGTTAGCTACACTGCTCTCCACATTTTCCAATTCCATCCCTATTTTTAACTTGTGCCTTTGAAGCATTTGTGACTGCTTTGTTGGTTCAGCAACGCATATCGGTGTGCTATCAATATTTCCATCAAAATCTGCCCATGCTTCTCAAGAGCCCTTCCTGCAGCGTGTCACAGGCCCAGCATGGATTGGAGCACGGTGGGACAAAGCTGCAGCATGGCAGAGTCCTGCCTGGAGCCACCGCAGCAGGGAGGGCTGAGCAGCACGGTGCAGAATTGCACAGGGACAGGCACAGCAACAGCACTGATGAAGGGAAGGAGTAAAGGCTGCGTACAGCAGTGACTGTGAACATTGGCAAGAAATAGGGTTGTCTCTTCTGTATTATTTTCCTCTGGAGACACAGAGTTGTTTTTGTTTGTTTGTTTGTTTGTTTTCTGTGGTTGCTTCATCCCTTACAATAGCTGCATGGATACAGCCTTGCATGCAGACGTCTTTGCAGCACATCCATGTGTGAGCACACATCTGGAGGCTCTGCACATCCTCTCACATACCAAGGAGTGATGTCCACAATGACCACGTTTTTTTTTCCCTGTAAGTTCCCTCTGATTCCTCAACAAGTGATACTCAGGAGTCTGTGCAAACACCTAAACATGGTGCGAATCTATCTGAAATAATCACAGCCCATTGCTCTGCTCTTCTCCCAGCACATTCCCCACTGCCACCCCATTGCCAGGAGCTGGGCTCCCTTCTCAGCAGTGTGTTTCTTGGAAGCAGGCTCGCAAGAAGAATATTGTCTCTGGTTTTCTCTTTCATTTGAGGCATGTATTTAAAACGATGCTTTTGTTCCAAATGAATGAGTTGATTCATTCAGAAGTGCAGTTTCTGTTTTTGAATCAGCAGAGCTGTTTATGCTCACAGTGTCCATAAAACTGTTATTTTCGTCCTGACACTGATGCTTATGAATAAAATTTAGATCTCATTCAGAAGTACATTAGCTGTAGCTATTTGGCTTCTTGTTAAAGCATTAATTTTTATTGAGAAGACTACATAGCCAAGCAGTTCCTTCTCCATCTTACAGCAAACTAAGTACCTCAAAGTACAGAGTGCAAAAAGACAAAATCGCACACGTGCCTCCCTCACTGCTGCTGCTGCTCTAAGGCTGCAATGTTTGTTTCTGCTCCAGGACCTCCCCAGCTGTGCCGTGCTAACAGGAGGGGCTGGAGCATCCACATGGAGGTGAGCAGGGGCTCGCAGGGCTGGCACTGTGTTCCCATGCTGAGTGCTGGGTGTGCCGAAGCCAATTAGCCATCCCGTGTATTTATTGCACTTATTTTGCTTGAAGCAAGCTGTTAAATGTCAAAAATACTTTATGATTTTAGCAGAAAGATAATTTTTAATAGATTCCACCTACAAAAAGGAGCTGACTGGCGGAATATTGAACTCGGGGAGATTTATTTTTAATTCACATCTCCAAACATCTGCGATAACCATTTGTTGCATTGCTCCCGGCTCATTAACGCTGCTGTCCCTCACCTGTCCTCCTCACTTGGTTCTGTGGCAGCCGTGGCCTCCCACATCCTATTAACCTCCTCTGCAGGGGGACAGCTGGCCAAACCCGAGGGGTCACCAGCAGTTGGTGCCATTTGCTGGGACGGCACGGTGAGACCTGAACTCCTTCTTAGAGGAGCTGATGAATGTGCGTAGTTTGTGTCTGACACCACAGGAGCAGTGCTACTCCTGATGGTGGCAGCGGGTGCCTCCTGGACCTACAGCCTGCCAGCATAGCACCAGGCTGCTGTGCCAAGTGCTTCCGCAGCAAAGTCAGCACAGAGATGTGCTCTTGGCACCTCTGCCTCTGGTTCCCCTAGGTTCATTCCACAGCAGTATCAGCAGTAACTTCCTGGTGCTGGGTGGAGCAATTAAGTGCTGTTCATAATGCAGCAGCTTCTGAAAATTAAGGTGATGTCCTTTTTTTCCCCTCAATAATTTGATGAGTTATTTTGAGTGATGCTAGATTTAATGGCTAAATCAATATGTGTATTTAGTGTTAGGCTTTATTTTAGTACTAAGTGACATGAGATAAGCAGACTTAGTGTTAATTGGTTTGTATTTAGCATTTATACTAATCAGAGTATGCAGTGCTGCCCAGGGCTCTTCAGCACTGGTAATTCTGTTTATCCAAACCAGGCGTTGTTTACTCTATTGACTGGAGTGGATTCAGTCTGTTTTTCCACCTACTTGAATGTTATACTGCATGTGTGAACTCGAGAAGGAATCCTGGCTAAGCCTGAGCTGCGCTGCACGCAGTGTACACACTATTGGAAGAAATGGCTGAGCAAACCCTGAAGAAACCAAAACGTTAACATGCACCAGTGCTGACAAAGTCACTACATGGAGACTCCAGTGTTGCAAGTAAACAGCATTTATTTTCACTTCCGGACTATTTCTCTGCCTCTCCCCTGAAGCCCGCAGGAGGTGCGATGAGCCGTGCTCCCCTTCCTAACTCACTGCCTGCCACAATCAAGACAGAACTGCTGTCACCCTGTGCATCGGATGAATCCACAGCTGCAGCCAAGCTCTGCTTGCCGGGGTTACAGTGCTCTGTTTTCATGAACCATCAAGAGGAGATGGCCTTTATCCATAAGGCTCGGAGCACAGCTCCATGCTGCTGCCCAAGCTCCAGCTTCCTGGGGCAGTGCTAAGCGCCTGGAAATGGGGGCAGTGCCAGCAGCCCCAGCAGCTGCATCCCGAGCCCTTCTCAGGATCTGTGCTGCACACCCCACACACCTCACAGAGGGACAAGCAGGTTTATGGGCAGCAGCAGTGCAGGCAGAGCCCGCAGCGCTGCTCTCCCAGCAGAGCTGGTTTTTGGGAGGGAGGTCAGATGCACCGCAGACAATTCAATCTGCTCGCTGCTCGGAGCTGTGCTGAGAGGCAGAACAAGATGAAACCGCTTTTATTTTGCAAAGTGTGATTTTATTGATTTCAGCCAAACAAGCCCTAACCTGGTGGCGGTGCCCCTCCGGCACCCTTTGCTTGGAAGGGTCCATGCACATCTGCAGAGGAGGTTAATAGGATGTGTCCCATGTCGGAGCTGCAGCAGCATTCTGACAGTCCCGAGATGGACGTTACATCGCTGCTGTGAGGACAGTGTGGGGACGGCGCTCGGTGAGGGGAGGAAGCTCTGCTGCACCATTCGCACTGACTGTGTGATCCGAGTCAGAATGAGAATCATAAATCTTGATTATTCTCTGTCTCAGCTGATTTGAACCAAATGCCTTGGACAGGGATATAGTTCACATCTCGCTGAAAACTGCAAAAAAACTGATTAAATGTACAAACTGATATAAATAGCACTCGATCTGCGTTAATGCCCAAACTGTCACTGCTTGGGGAGAAGATGCTGCGTGGACGGGGCTTTCTGTCCTGGCCAAGAACAGCTCCATGAGTATTTTTGGAAGCGGCTTTCTCCCTGCTTCCATTTATTTTGGTACTTTGTTCCTGTGATGCTGGCTGTTATTATGGTGCTGTCAATTACAGATGGCATCTCTGATTCTGATTGCACTTTGCTTACAATTAAGCATCCTATAGAAAAATGGAAATGCCGGGTCATTAACATAAAGTAATAATAAGGTAAACCATTCAATTATGGAGGGAAAAACATTTTGAATAATAAGGATATTGTATGCCTAAAAGACATTCAGATGCCAGTGTATTATCATTTTTGCATACATAATAAATGAACTGAAACCCCAAAATAATCGACGTGAGCACATCAATGGCTGTGCACTCTGCAGCAGCCCAGCTGGCATCGCTCTCTCATGGGTCAGAAGAGCAGCACCTGGGTGGGAGCAGTGCAATCCCAGGTCTGTAGAATCCTTGGCAGTGCTATGGGAGGACTCAGTCGCCCTAGGGCTCAACTCTCTCCTGACCAGCACAAGGTGTGCTGGCTGCAGAAGCTGGATGCATTGTGCCTGCATGTGCCTCGCTGCACACATTAACAAGTGAAAAGTTTGTTTTGGAACAAGTGAGAGGTTAATGCAAGAGGGGAGGTCTGGCCTCAGTGTTTAAATGCAAGGGTTTGGGACTGGCTCTTCCCTTCCACATCTGTTGTCGCTGTAATGCAGGAGCATGTCCTGCCATCCACATGGCCAGGGCATTCAGTACTGCTGGACCTGCACTGATCCATCTTGCCTAAACCAGAAATCAAACCCATAATCACACAGAGCTAGATGCTCCTGCCCTGCCTCTGAAAAGCCCGGTGCTTCTGTGACAGCATTTGGCAGCTGTTTTGTGTCAAACCTTTCTGTGTCAGTGGAGTGGAGCCCTTCTTTCCACGTGGCTCATCAGTGCGCAAAGCTTGGCACAGGGTGCGTACAATCACTGCTGTTATTCAGCCTCTTCTGCAGATATTGCTGCTCTTGTTGTCCTTCCATAACAATTCCATCCTTTTAGTTGTTGATGGCTCTCTTATTACTCTGGCACTGTGTTAGGATAACATCCAGATACATCTGAAAAGTGCAATTTATTTACTGTTTTGTGTTTTTTTTTTTTTCCCTGCAAAGCTTTTAGCATGATATAGCAGCAGTGCTTGCACTTAAGCAGCCATTATTTTCAGGATCTTTTCCTGGTAGAAGTAAATTTTTCCAGAAGATGAAATTCCTCATGGTGTATAGATCTATATTAATACATCTTAATGTTCTACTTTTGTGATCTTCCTTCTCAGGAAGGGCCCATCTCTGGTAAACAGGAAAGATCTCCCAGTTTTGTTCCATCAGTATTCAGAGTGGTTTGAGCAGATGGGGGAACAGCAGTGAGGAGGAGCACCCCGGTCCCCAGAGGGTTGCAGTGCTGGTGACACTGCTGTGTGCTGCTGCTCTGCTGCACTGCTTTCCTTCTCCACCGTGGGAAGAACATCATCAGCATCCAGGTCTTCTCTCTTCCTCGTGTGATGATATAAAGCAAATGAGGTGGCATGAAAGGGACTTGCATTGAAGAGAAGTCCATGCCTAACAGGGAAAGCACAGAGCCAGACCCATTGCAGCAGATAAACTTGGCTTGGAAATCCATCACCAGCAGTTGCAGCACCTTCACTCTTCCAGCAGTCTGTGTTTGTGGCATGTGCAAGAGGGGGCATTCATGCTGCTTCTTTTTTGCTACGGCTGTGATTAATACAGTAATTAAATCTGATAGACAATGCTGACATATTCCCCGTGAATAGCAATGCTACACTTCTGCAGGGAACAGCAGTGAGAGTCAAAACAGTTATGACTGCAGTGGGGTTTGCAATATGTGTGCTTCCAGGCTTCTTCACTACCTGCTTTGTGACTGAGCAATGACCAGCAGTAAGTCAGACATGAAAATTGGAGAGATCAGGTCGAATTCATCCTTGATAAAACAATGTTGTGCTGAACGCGCATCTTCACCTGCAGAATTGAGATTGTTTTGCAAAGCTAAAGCTGAATGATGCTGAGGGCTGTGGTTCTGCAAAGCATCTGCCAGCAGCTTGCAGAGTGTTGATGAGTGTTTATAAGGCGGGCAGCTCATGGGGACAGCAGTTCACCATGGCTTCTGGTGAGGAGGGCAGCTCCTCGCCATAGGAAGGCACTGAAATTGTGGCAACGCTCATCTGACACTGTGATTTCTATGTGAGCCATGCTGTCAGACGGGCGAGGGATTTCAGAACAAGGCAACAGCCATGTCCCCAAGGAGATCCACTTGAGGAAAGAACAGAAGAAAGCAAGATTTAGCATTAAGATCATAATTTCAGATTACATTGTGCTCACATCAACCATCTATATACATAAGAGTCTTTGAGGAACACAAGGCAGTAATAGCTATCCAAGCCAGCCTGAACAGTGAGGGTTATTTTTAATTGCAACTGAATGGATCTAACCTTGTGATGTATGCTCATAAAGCATTGCTGGATTAATATGGGTTCCATAGTCGCTTCTGCTTAAAAGACTTTAATGGATCAGCTTAGTTCTCTGCTCCATGATTATAGCGTCCTTACCCGCCTATCATGCATGAGCCAGATGGTCCTGGTGAAATCAGAGTGTATTTATATTTTTGTCTGCTCTCAGCCAGCTGCCCACTGATTTTGGTGCTCAGTGGTAGGAGGAGAGGAGCATCCCTGGGTGAGGTTCGCATCCCTTTCCCATAGTCCCAGCATTTCCTCCCCGGGAGGAGCCAGGCTGAAGTGGGTTCAGCCACGTCTCAGTGTGCGGGGGGATGCTTTCAGTTCTGTTGGTGGTGAGAGCCATTAAGATGGTACAAGCACTGTAGAGATCCCGAGCGATGCCTATAAACCTCTGAATCCCTGACAGAATCAATAGTGGGCTCTCAGGAGTCGCTCCTTATCCAGGCCAACACCAGCACATGCCAATGAGCCATTAAAGATTTTGCGTTTTGCAGAGACACAAAATTTGTTTCCAATGCGTCTGTTGGGCTCTGGACTGTGCTGGCCAATGAACCGTGGCATTGAAAATAGCCCGCACTCCAATGCCATTGCCCTCTGCCACTGAGGGATGCAGGGATGGGCCGGCAGTGCTGTGTGTGTGGGCATGGCCCCGAGGGCAGCTCCACCAGCCTGGCAGCAGCACACAGTGCCCACTGGCTCGGGCCTTGACCCCGCTGTTTACGTTTGGTTCCTCTTTGATAACTTTGCTATTGACACAGTTTCAAATTTGGCATTTTGGTTACCATAGCAACTCGATACTTCCATTCTCTGATCAGATCGGCTTGCAGTTAGTCAACACGATGTTAGCACCTCCGTTGTTATGGCAACCGGAGACCATTCTCCATCGCTGCGCTGCCGTGGTGCAGGAGGGGGCTTGGTGGGCACACATGGGTGGTGGGAACGATGCTGGGGGTGTTGCCATGCCCTGGGTGCTTCCAACACATACAGCCCAGGAGGTGCTGGGGGGAGGCTTGGTGGGGAAGTGATTGGCACGAAGAGAGCATCCTTGGGCTTGCACACATGAGCTCTTTCCAACTGCCCCTCATGAGAACACTTTGCAGGGGCTCCAAGTGGCTTTGTGAACTCTGGGACAAAGGAAAGCTGCTCGTTTGCTGCAAAAGCACAGTCCCATGCACTTCTTATTTCTGGGTGTTACATCTGCAGGAGCAGAGCTACTGGTGCAGGGCTGAGGTCTCCCCATTCTTCCACATTGGGGTTGCAATGGCTCCCAGGCCGTGCAGCTGACACAGAGCATCTCTCAGGGATGTTTTGCTTCCCTCTGTGCTGGCACTCGCTTTTCTGAAAGCGCCATGCAATTCATTGGATGTTTTTTATTAAAACACATGTGCAAGCCATTTGAATTAGAGCAGCATGAATCTATTAGGCAGCGACAGATGCAAGTTTTGTGTCTCTTATTAGAAGGGATTGGATTCTGAGGTTTAGTGATGTGCAGAGGATTGGACTTTGGAGAGATTAAAATTATTTTCAGTGTTAAGCACAATATTTCTGAGCTAATGCACTCAGTCTTGAATATAGATTCACAGACCAAAAAGATTATAAAACATTAAACCTATGTAAATTCAGCTGTAAATTTATGTTTGAACGAATTCAACAAGAGATTTGACTTGGGGGCTTACAGCAAATAGGTTCTGCTTTTAATGCGCGCTGCAGCCCTCGGTAGCAATGCCGTTCTCCCCTTGAAAGTCCCACGCCTGCTGAATTACTGGCAGGTCACAGTTGACAGCTCAAGCAATTATACCAGAATGTGTTAATAATAAAATGGAAAATGACTTCATGTTTGTCTTTTGAAAGACAAAAGCAGATGTTTGCTCCGTGCAGAGGAGCTGCGGAGATGAGCTCCATGTGCAGGTGCTCCGTGGCAGCCCCTGGCCATTGCCTGCTTCAGAGAGCATCATGCAGGTCCATGTCCTTCTCTGTGGTCCTCTGAGCCCTGGGAGCTGCCGTGAGCTTTTTTTCTCTTGTTGGGAACATGAAAATACCGTTAACAAAGACTCCTTTTGAGTGGGATTGCAGGAAACCTGCAACATCGTGCGCAAGCTGCCTACACAGAGATAAATGACAGCTGTGACTGAAGGAATAAACAAGATAATCTGGATTTAAATAAACCACAAGGGGATTTTGGCAACATGCAAATTCACAAATTTATAAAATGTATCCTTTGAAAATAAAGAGCTTTCTGAAGGCAGCAGTTAAGAACAATTACTGCAGCAGCCTTTTGCAAGGAGAGCTTACAGCTGCCCTTTGCCACCAACCATCAGGGACGGGGCAGCAAATGCACTTTGTGCCCATCGCCACACAGCAGCCAGAGGATCTCTGGGAGGAGTGAGAGCAGCAGGTCCCTTATAGGGCTGTGGGGTGCTTGCCCTGTAACTTGCTGCCAGTGTACTGTCTGGAGCATCCTCGCTGCAGAGAGGCTTTTTGTTGTTGTTGTTGTTGGAACAGTTTATTGAAACTGTAATTTAAAGTAAGAGCGAAGTAAGTATAATACTAAGGCTCCCTCCTGGCTCCAGAGCAGAGGGAAGCAAAATCCTTGTTTACAGAACTGCCCATGAAGGGGTTTTGCCACAGTGTCGCATTGGTGGGGGGGGGGGAGCTCTACTGCTGGCTGGCACCCAGCGCCACAGGCAGCGGATGCTCCAGAATGACAGCGTGGGTGCAGGAGAGCAGCAGTGCTTCCTCTGAATTCAGATTAATTTTCATCTGTTGTAAAGCACTGTCATCTAAGAACCCACAAATAACAGTCGCATTCTGTAATATGAAGCAAACAAATCTCATGCTGGACCCCGCTGCCCAGGTAAATGTGGCAGCAGCTGCAGAGTGCTGCTGGTGTTGGAGCAAATGCAGTGCAGCTGCTGTCAGCAGCCCCTGCTTTCCAGCTGCACAGCATCAGCGCAGGGTGCAGAGCCCAGCCAATTCTTGCTTCTCAGAGCTTTCAGTTCCAGCATCCACAGACATTTGCAGAACAGCATCTTGTCAGATAGGAGCCCAGATACAAAGATGTATTACTCTGAAACAATCATTTAGTGGTTGTGGCCGGACTGATTTGTGTTGTAGTGGAGATGCCAAGCGGCCGTGAGCGATGTGAAGCAGTGCTGGGAGCTCCCCAGGGCCCCACAGCTCCGTGCTGCAGAGCAGACTGGGGTGGCAGGGAGGGCTCTGCCCCTGCCACACCAGGGTCATACCAGGTGGTGGCAGGGGGCCCCTCGAGCACTATTGTCTGAGTGTACATCACTTACAGGCCAGCAGAGCTTTTAACATCTCATAATTGCCACATTTTGACATTTGACAGCCTGCTGCTTGCTGCCAGCGTGTCTGACTCAGAGGAGCCTACAGCAGCCAAGTCTGTCTGTGCAGGCCCCTCCGTATGCTCAGACAATTGCATAGGAAAACACTTATCCTGTCTGAGAAAGCATAAACAAGTGTGCATGGGTCTTGAGTTAATGGAACACCACGGGGTAATGGTGTTCTCTACCTGTCTGGCAGTCCATTTGCATCATAGAAGGACTTCTGCACACTGCTACTTCTATTAGTGACCAGTGCCAAGCCAGGGGACCCAGGAAGGACACCTCCCAGCAACTGCCTGGTGGTGGACCCCAGTTGCCCCCAGATCAGCTGTAGTTAATTTGCACTGTATACAGAACAGCCAGAAGCAGTGAGCTGTGGTTAACTTGTGATAGAATCAGTTAAAGAGGAAACAGAGAGATTGCTAGCTGTACATGATGACAAAATAACTATTTTGTTGAGGAAGGAACAGAATAGCAACACATCAATTTTGGTAATTAATGGTTCAATAGAAATCTGTTGTTGGAACACCCTGGACAAAGTCACAGGAAGAGTCTTTATTCCCTGGTTCCAGTTCTTCCCCTTGCTCCCCTCCCTGTTCCTGAGGCTGTTCCCAGCTCCCAGCTCAGTCCCAGTCATTCACTCCTGTGCCGTTTGGCTGCTGCTCCTTCTGCAGGTGTGGGCTCTTCTGGGAGTGCGTTGGTCTTTCAGAGCAATATTATTATCTCCCTGGGCTGCAAACTGCTGCCAGGTACTGCTGACATGGCTGCCAGTGGCAGGTGCCGTCCTGAGGGCTGCAGACTGGAAGTAGCATCACACCAGAGCCATTCTCCTTTCCTGCAGGGATGTTTCTCTGGGTGCTGGATCCCTTTAGGAATGCCACCCTCTGGTTCTGCAGCATCTCCAGTCTCCTGCTGCTGGCTTCATGTTAATCCCTTCTGGCTTTTCTTAGAGGAAAACATCTTGTGATGCATCGTTGCACTGCTGTGGTTGATGCCACTGCAGGGGCGGGGTGGGCTGGGATGAGGCACAGGGCAGCTGCTGGCATTCAGCAGGTACAGTCATGAGGCACAGTGACAGAAATATGTGTCTGGGCCTCGTCTGGCAGAAAGCTCTGCTTGGAGCCCTCAGCTGTGTAATTCCATGAACTGACTGCTTCCGAGTGCTCTGCTGCTTGACGTCAGCATCGCTGCGGTCGCTGGTGCCCAAGGTGCTCTCACTGAACCAGTCGCAGCCATTCACATTGTTTCCTCAGCATATGTTTGAACTAAAAATAGTGAGAATGCAATGGGATTATCCTGCAAGACCCTGAGCACCTCCTTCTGTGCTGCTGCCTCACACCTGCTCAGTGCTGCAGGATCCAGTGGGTCACACAGCCAGACTGCATCCTCCCTCCCCCCCCGCCCCCCGCTTTATCCCCCCCTCCTGCTGCATCCTCCCACCCTACTGCATCTCATGCCCAGCATCCCCATAAGGCAGAGGGTGCTCGGGACAAATTAGCAAACAGCACGTTAAACAAACTGCACTTGGTGTGGGTGTGCATATGCTCAAGTATTTCAAAAGGTTAAGAAAAAATATTGTTGGAGCACACTTAAAAAACAATCAGTCCTTGTGCTTGTGAAACCTTTAAGCATACGCGCCGTGGTACTGAATGCTCGCACAGTGACACTGTGACAGCTGCCAGGGCTGGGAAGGGGATGCAGCACTCTAGCAGGGACATCGCTTCACGTCTTCTGCCTTGCTATGGGGGCAGCTGGGACAAGTATTTACCTCTTTGTTTTCTTAGATATAACTGCTATCTTGTTGCAGTTTCATTTTACAGTATGGTAATATGCTATCCAGGAAAGTCTTGCTACATGCTAATTTATCCGGTAGGCAAATTCCTTTTGGCTAATAAAAGTGCTTGCACAGGAAGCTCAAAACCCAGCAGCAATTAATTATTGACAGAGCATGTGAATTAGAGATAAAAGAAAAGTCATTCTTTCTCACACACAAGATAGTAAATAAATTTAATTATTGTACTAGAAGCAGGGGATCTTACTCTGTATTAAGTTTTATTAGCTGAGACATTTAAAAGCATGTCATCATAACAAAAAGGTCTTGTGTAATCCTAACTGCACCACTCTGGTACAAGGCTCTGAAGTGAATAGACTTAATTGAGCAAATGGAAGCAGATGGCTTGTTGAACAGACAGGTATTGTACAGGTTTATTGTCAATTAACTTTTGTCTACACATGCCTATGGCGAATTGACTGTATAATGTGTTACCAAGGCTAATTTAACACTTCGGGTGCCCACCATATCTGGGGTCCGAGGGAGGACAAAACCAGAAGCGCTTTGGTCCCCAGGCTCATGAGTTGAGTGGTGTCCCCATTGTCATGCATGGGGCAGGAGGAGCTGCCGGTGTCCGCCCTCAGTTACTAACCCCCTCCCTCTGCTTCTGCTCAGGGACGTGATGCCCAAGACATTGGAAGGCCAGATCACCATGGAGAAAACCCCCAGCTACTTTGTGACCAACGAGGCCCCCAGGCGCATCCACTCCATGGCCAAGGACACCAAGCTGATCGTGGTAGTTCGCAACCCAGTCACCCGCGCCATCTCGGACTACACGCAGACGCTCTCCAAGAAGCCAGAGATCCCCACCTTTGAGGTGTTGGCCTTCAAGAACCGGACCCTGGGGCTGATTGACGCTTCCTGGAGCGCCATCCGCATCGGCATCTACGCTCTGCACCTGGAGAACTGGCTGCAGTACTTCCCCCTCTCCCAGATCCTCTTTGTCAGTGGTGAGAGGCTCATCACAGACCCAGCTGGGGAGATGGCCAAGGTCCAGGACTTCTTAGGCCTCAAGAGGATTGTGACAGAGAAACATTTTTATTTTAATAAAACCAAGGGGTTCCCCTGTCTAAAGAAGCCGGAGGACAGCAGTGCTCCCCGGTGCTTGGGCAAGTCCAAGGGTCGGACTCACCCCAAAATAGACCCTGACGTCATCCACAGACTGCGGAAGTTTTACAAACCATTCAATGTCATGTTTTACCAAATGACAGGCCAGGATTTCGAGTGGGAGCGCGAAGAAAGTGAGAAGTAGAACCAAGAAATCGGGAAGAGAGCTCTTTCCTTTTGAGATGTGAATCATCCTTAGAGACCCGGAACTCATGCAGGGCTGAAGGCTTGGGCTTGTAAGCACAACACTCGCGTGGTTGGGGCTGCAGCTGGAGGTGAACAGCATGGCCAGCTCTGAAACCTTGGTGATGTGTCACCTCTAGGGTGTTTGGCCTGGGCTCTATCCTCCCGAGGGATCAGGGAATGGGCAGGAGGAGAAGGTGTGGTGTGGGTGATGGGCGCTTCGTGTCCACGTTCTGCTGATGGCGTGTCCCTGTGCCACGCAGGCAGCAGCAGGAGGTGTGCAGAACCCAGCAGCACCACAAACCAAGAGGTCTGATTTCCCCTGCCCTGGCTTAAAGTTTTGCTCACGCAGCAGCATGAGATCTGGTGAATTCAGGCCGTGCATTCACAAGCACCTTGGCATTTGTATGTGGAAGGAATAAAGCCAGTTATGCTGCAAAGGAACTCTGTACAGAAACATAATTTGCACCAGATGTTCCAGTTACTTGTTGCACTAAAACTCGTATTTACCAAGTGCCACAAATCCTGGGCGCGATTCTCCTCTCACTGGTGACCGTTGCTCCACTGATGGAAGAGAACCGTTCTGATGTATGGGGAGAGAACCTTTCTAATTTATAGGGCTGCTCAGTGAGACCAGAATCGGGGCCTTCCCCCCACATCCCAAGGCCTCACTGCAGGTCTTGGGCACTGCCTGGGGGCCGGGCACTCTCCATGGGATCCCGGCCATGGGGACAGCTTTCCCACCGTGGCCCTGGTATTGTGGCTCATGTGCACCTCGTGGACCTGCTCCTGCTGCTGGCTGCTGCCAACGGGCTGTGCGAAGTCCCAAAGCAGCCTTTGTCTTCACTTCAAATCCGTTACAAAAAAGCAATTAATTCCCAGGGTGAGCACTGCTCCACAAACATATGTGTGTGTTCTAGTGGAAATGACCGAGTCATACGCTCAGCCAAATTTGCAAATCCTGGTAGAAGCTATGGAACAAACCCATATCTTAACTGAATCCTCAGCAGTGCGCTGAGAGCTGCGTGCTGGGACCGGCGGAGAGCAAGGCAGCAGCACTTGGAAACAGCTGCTGCTTTCCTGACCATTATCGAGAGAAAAACAGGAAGAGAGAGAGCAAAAGAAAAGTGAAGAGCTATTGCTCCCCTTGTACGGGTGATTTCTAGCACAAGTGTTGCTCCTGTCCTCCTGTAGTACTGCGGCTGCTGCACAGCTCCCAGTGCCTCACAGGAGTAGCAGAGATGCAGTGTGAGGTGGCTTTGGGAGGACCAGGACTCAGTTCTGATTATGGTGGGAAGAAAACCCCACTGATCCAACTAACCAAATGAAAACAGTGTTTCATTAGCTAAAAAGCTGAACCTGCTCTGGGTTTCATGGTCTGTCATGTGGGTCATTACACTAAAGGCAGTGCTGGTGCCTTGGACCGGGAGAAGAAAGAGCTGGATTCATTCTGAAAATTGCACTGTGTAGGGGTACAGCACAGCTCTGTGCTGAGCAGCTCCCTGCTGAAGTTACATCAGCTTCCATCGTTCTGGATTAGGTTTCAAAGCAGCTCCTGTCCTGGCATAACAGTTTTTTACTGATCCTCAGACCCCCAAATTATTGTGTGATAATTGGAAGTATGTAATAGGAATAACCTCATGGTGTGTCACATGCTGTTAAAATGTCATACCTTCTTCCGAGCGTGGGCTGCCCCAGTGCCACACAGTGTGAGCACTCAGCAGGAGGACAAGGTCTGGGGCACTGCATCACACATCTCCTCCGTGACAACACCTGGACTCTCCAGGAGACCCACACTCGCGTCCTGCCACCCTCCTGGTCCACACTTTTTGCCATATTTGCAGAGTTTTATTTTTTATACCAGCCACAACCTCGAGCCCAAGGCTGGGAGCACACGTGGCACTGAGGGGTCAGGCTGTGGGGCTGTGCTCTGCTGACTGAGACGTGGCTGCTCTGTGCCCCAAACGCGTGCGTCTGCATCGCCAACGTGGAGCTTTGACAGAGGAGTTGTTTGGCCAGAGAGCGGCCTGCCAAAAGAGAGAGTCAGGTTAATAATACCTTTTTAAAAAACCTATTCAAATGTCAGCATTACAATACACAGGAAATTGAATTTTGTATTTGATTTCAATTAGCAAAGCATAAATTATATTTAATTTTATACACAGACGGGTGATTCATTGTTCTGGAGGGCTGGTGCTGCATGGTGCAGAGACTGAAAATGGAGTGTTGTTGGTCTTTTCTGAACCCCAGTCACTGTGCTCTCACCACCTCCCAAACGTGTCTCTGTCTGTCCGTGTCCCTCTGTACTACACAGTGTGAACATCTCCAACCACACACTGGAACCCGCAGCACTAAACAATAAAACGGTGTAGCAGCTGCATTTCTGTGCTCTCTTCCTCCTCAGACCCACACTGAGCCTGGGGAGACCCCAGCTGTGAAACCCCCCCCAGTAAGCCAGGCCCCAGGACTGCACGGCCCCTGCAGGTGCAGACCGCTCAGTGTTGAGCAGGCAGCAGAAAGCCCCAGCTGCAGCCCTGCAGTGGGGTGTCCCTGTGGGCAGGGGGTGTTCCTGTGGATGTCCCTGCACTGGGGGCTGCCCCCCCTGCACACTCGCTGCTCTCCCTGCTCAGGAGGCATTGCCAAGGTCATGGGGGCACGGATCCCTCAGCTGCACGTGGGTGGTTTCCCTCGCTGCTGATGGAGGATAAAGCAGTTTGTAATGAAAGCAGGGAGAGGGCTGGCTGCCAGGCAAAGAAATTAGGGGGAAATTTTTTTCAATCCTATTTTGTGTGCACAATTTCCTGCTCGCTTGAAAAAAAAGGAGCTATTTTGCAGCACGGCCTTCTTGTGTCATCTGATAAAACCGCTAGAAAACTTTTATCAACAAAATTAGGAAGTAGTGAACTATAAAATTGCTAATTATTTTCTAGTAAATTTACTTTTAAATAACTTTAGACACCAATTACAGGCACCATTAGGCACCATTAACACTGGGTGTATTTACCAAACAACAGCGGAATGCTTATTATTCAAATCAAGACCATTTTGGTGCAGATTTTGCTGTTTGGAAAGCAGTCCCATCTCACCAGATGTTTAAAGAGTCATCAAAAAATCAATCACACCTGAGGGGTGCTCAGATGCACAACACCTGGGCTGTGGGTGCACGCAGTCCAATCCTTGGGAGAACCTCTGTGTGACCGCTGCCGTGTCTCAGAGCTGCAGCTTCCTCTTCCCATGGGGAGAGGCTCTGGGTGAACCTATGCAGCTCTGCTAAGCATCGTGCAGCTCTGCTAAGCACCGTGCAGCTCTGCTAAGTGCCGTGCAGCTCTGCTAAGCCTTGCTCGCTGCAGGATCCCAGAGCCCCAAACCAGGCTGAGCGCAGTGCCCTGTAATTGCACGTTGCCAGGTGGCTGTCAGAGAGCTGGCTGCAGAGTTGCTACCTGCTCCCATTCCCTGCTGTTCTCTTTGACATCCTCATTATTTATTAACTGCCCTGTACCCAACAGGCTGCCACCGGTGCAGAGATGCTCTTATTATGCAGCTCTGCTGCTCTGCCTGCCGTCCAAGGTCACCTCCTCCAGGACGTCTCGCAAACCAGATTGAAGAGGTACCGGCAAAAATGCAACATGTTCTCTACATGTTGGTGCCAGGTTTCAAACAGAGCCCTTTGAATGAGGTAGCATATAAGATGATGATACAAGACCCTGTTACTGCTTTCCTCTATCCTGTGTGCAGCGCTGAGGCTTCTGCACCTACATCAGCAAGCAGAGAAAAACAGAGCATCGGGCAAGGGCTCCAGCCTTCAGCTTTCACATGCTGGAACAAAGAGCTGATCTCTAACACCAAGCCCAGGAAGACAGCAACACAAGGATCATTTTGATGGCCAAGTTGCAGATCCGTGATGACCTGCTCTAGCTGCCAGCACAACAGAACTGCTCCTTCTAGTCCCTGTCCCTGCCCCCCCAACCTGGTACAGCACCACCACTGTGCCCAGTGCCTAAAGGTGCAACCCTTGGTCTCCCAGGCTGGCTCACCAAAGCAAAGCGATGCTCTCACTTCCCCTGCTTGGCACAGTGTTTTCTGCCACCCTCAGGTAGAAGACTTGAACTCAGAAGAAATTCTTTGATGATCACTTCACTGCAGCTCTGTACCAACAACAACGGGGATATTTTGGAAGGTTTAGGTGCTACACGAGGACTAATGGGCACATAGATCTGAGCACTTCTCTTGTGCATTTAGGGTAGGGATAGAGCTGCTGGATCAGAAGGCTTCTACCCAGAAAGGTTTCCCTATAGATTAACAGGAATTCTGCTGTAACCCAGCAATGCACTGGGACATTGGAGCTCAGCACAGCCATAGCAAAACTGAGATGCCCCTGCTGCCTGCTGGGACCCAGAGTCCCACAGTCACTGCCCCCAAACTGGGCCTGGGAGGGAGATGAAATGGAACTGGGGACACCCAACACCACATTTTGCAGCTGAAGTCTTTATGTGCAGAGATGGATGGGAAGTTGAAGAAACAAATTAATATGGTAAGTAATCCTCTCCCTTTAGCAATAGCTTTCCGCTTGAAATAATGGCGTAATGTCTAACTTTCTCTCGCATACTCATTTCCTCATAACAAACTTATATGACATGCAGCTATTTATATTTCAAGGCAAAAACCATGTAGTGTAATGGACTCTGTTCTGACTATTTGTCCGTAAAGAAATCTCACCGTTTCACTGGAAATAAGGAAAAACATTATACTCAGAGACAATTTCTTTCTGTTAAATCCATTCTTTACCTTTCTCCTTAGTTCTGCTTTAGAGGAGATGTCTGCAGGGCTCTGCTGCCTCTGCAGGAGTGTCTGCAGTCAGGACAGGAGCACTGTGCTGCTGCGTAGGGCTAAGGAGAAGGAAGCACTCAACTCTGCTCCTTGTCTCTCTCCTTCCACAAGATTAATAGCTGGAGTGGCAGGGACAGAGATTTGTCCTGTGCAGGGACTTGTCTCTGTGGATGTTGCTCTCCACACCGCTCTGAGGCAGATCCTGCAAACATCAACATCATGCAGAAGAAATGAGCTTTTCTCCGGTGGTGACACACTGCTCAAAAGCACTGATCCAGATAACAAGAGAGATGTCTGTGTAATGAAGGCAAATGACACATCTGGCAATTTTCCACCCAACTGACAGAGATAAACAGTTATAAATATACCCCCATTAATGGGGTAAGCATCCTTCACAGCCAGTCTGGAGAGCCGCGGGGCCGCGGTGCAGCGACGCACGGTGCTGCGGCACCAGGTGCCACCGAGCGGCCGGAGCCGCATCGCAGTGCTGATGGAGGCACAGCAGCGGCAGGTGGGACGAGGGGCTGCACAGCCACACGCACACGGGGCAGCGCGTCCAGGGCAGCGGGGCGGCCCTGCGGGTGCCTCGCCCTCACCAGGAGATGCTCCCAGTGGTGCTTGTGGTTCGCTGCTTAGAAGTTTGATTTGGCTCAAAAGTTCTTGGCACCCCCTGAGCCAACTGCAGTGGCTTTTTAGGGCTAAACACCAGCACAACGGTCACCCCTTGGCATGCTCGCAGTCTGAAAAAGCAGTTCATTAGTGACTCTGTGAAAGGGCTTGATCTGGGCTGCAGTTTGGCCACTCTCCAGATCACACAATCTGTCTGAGTTCACAAAGTGCAGGTCCTGCTGAGGAGGGCTTTGCAGTTTCTAGATAGGAAGAGCAGATACGACAACAAACGCTCTGCTCATCCATTTGGTTGGAGGACATCCCTATAGAGTAAGGCTGAGAAATGGTGCAACTGACATTTCCTTATAGCAAGGCTTAATAACAAAATCATAAGTCTGGTGTCTTCCTCCAAGGCATGACAACTTACATGGCAAAGTAGGTTTGCTGGATTTACAGCACGAGAATTACTCACAGATAGGAAAAAAAAAAAAACCCTATGTTCTCAGAGATACACACTACAAATACTCTCAAACTCAGAGAACTGTGAGTTTTATCCCCATTCTATATATCCCCCGTTCTTTGGGTGGAGAAACCCTGGAACTGCTACCCAGGGAGCTGGGGTACCCATCTCCAGAGGTGCCCAAAGCCACAGAGAGCCTTGGGCTGATGGTTGGCAGAGGGGTTGGATCTATTGGATTTAGATGATCTTTAAGGTCTCCTCCAACCTAAGATGTTATGATTCTGTTAGGAAAAATGTCTTTTCATACACCTCAGTGAGGCAGTGCCACTGGCACATCCCACTGTCTTGCTCTGTTTGCAGCGGCAGAGCTCCCAAACCAGTGAGGTCCCATCAAAAAAATCCTCGCTTTCAGATAGGATTTTTTTTTTTTCCATTTTGAATACATAAGCAAAGAGCCAGGCCAAAGGATGGACTCACAGCCCCATGCTTGTGGTGTCCCTGTGAGCTCTGCAGGAGCACGGGCCTTCTGGAGATCTAACCATAGGTGCTTGTGCAGAGGATGCCTTCGGACCCAGCACACTTCCTGCTTCCTTCCCTCCTCTGCTTGAATGCATCTCTCCATCCTTAGCTTCTTCAGTTCCTGGCCTGATTACATCTGTCAAATCCTTTCTGTTAGAGCCTTTTTCTTCCTGGTTTTGAAGCACTCTCCCATCCTCCCTTTTCAGCCCAGGTGATAGCAAACGTTCCTGCTGTGGGCCTTTGCAGTTTTCTGCTCTGGAAAGCACCTGCAGCTCCATCAGACATTTCGGTGGGGCTCTCAGATGATATTTGCAGATCCCTTAGGATTCTCTTGGCAAGCACTGGATGCAGACAGAGCTGTGGGTAATGGAGGCACCAGCTTGCAGCCCAGCAGTAATGGAGCTAGAGAAAGAAGGTGCAGAGCTGGAAGGCAGTGGGCAGAGATGGTGCTCACAGCCCAGTGCCCAGTGCCATTTACACCATGGGTTTCTCAAAGTTACAAACAAATATTGGCATGTTTCAGCATCACCCAGCATATATCTGCTGCTGGAGCCCTCCTGGTGCTCCAGAGGAGTGCTGCTGTCTGTAAGGCCAGCTGCTTGCATTCAGCCCACACGGTACCTACAGCATCATTCATATTCACATTCTTGTTCAGTGTTTAATAAGTTCAAGTAACTTTTTGTTAAGCAGCAAGAAAATATTTTCCAGGGGAAGCTAATTCCAGCACATCCTCCTTGTGTAGGTTTGATGTTATGGAACAGTGAGCCTGTTGAATTAATTAGCATCCTGCACTGCACTTCCTCAGCCCATCTGCATACTTTGGGTTGAGGGAAGTCTCCAGGTGCCGTGCACCCAGGCTCCAGGTGGGCACACACAGTCCCAGCAGCTCCCCACACCTCTGCAGGGGTCACCTCACCCTGCTCTCAGGTCCAACTGTGGTGAGCGGGGTCAGTGAGAGGCAGCGCTGTGTTCCTCCAGGATTTGTGTCTGTCTGCTCTCATCCCATACCCAGAATGGGGCTGCCCCACAATAGGGCTGTGCCAGCCCCGTGACCCCCGGCTGGGCCGTGCGAGGAGGAGCAGATCCTCCCACAGCTCCTTTCTGGGCTGTGTGCAGAGAAAGGCACGCGCGCGCTGCTGGGAGCCTGGCATTTTTTCATCTTGGCACAGAATTCTCCCAGAGATGATTATTTGAAAGATGAGTCACCAAATACAATAGCAAAGACACATCCTTGACTTACTGGCAGAGAAGAGAGATGTGACCAGCATTAAGTCTCTGTGCAATGTCTCCATCACACAGCGTCTGGCGTTTATTCCAAACAGCTCTCAGTTTTGAGCAGGATTGTCCTTTCACATCAGATATCCAGCTGCTTTTCTGTCTGAAACGCTCCTTAGTGAAAGGAAAGGCATGTGCACGGATGCAAAGAGCACTGCACTGGGGTGCTTCGCTCTGTACAACACAGTCTTTAAAATATGTTTGTGGCAGCACACATGCACACGTGCATACATACTAACCTCTGTGCATTGAGGCTGTGTTCTGAGATGGGGCATACTTTCCAGCTGTCTTCTGAGAGCAAGTGGGTTCCTCGTGTTTTTTGCAATTTTCTGTCTTTCTAGTTCTCTGCCAATCTATTTCTGGCAGTGTCTGGTTAGGAGCAGATCTTGAGACAGTGAATGGGGATGCAATGCAACAGAGATGCTGCTTTGCACCACAGAGCACAGCGTTGGATGCACACAGCAGCCATGGCAGAGGCATGGCGCCCTCCAGGCAGCTTCTGGGCTCTGCACTGCTCCTAGAAACCTGCGAGTGCCACGGAGGGGGGATTGCTGCCTTCTAGACTATTCCAATTCAACAGCATCTCTGACCTTGATGATGTTGGTTTAACTAGAATATGAAATGCAAATATAGCCTCAGCTCAACAATTCTGGCACCCAGCAGAGAGACTGAAGGGTGGAACGCTTCCCAGAAGGGTCAGCAAGAGCAGGAAAAATTATATAGAGCAAATAAACAGAATAAAATGCTTCTCCATTATCCTGATGCGCAGGGCTGCAGCTCCAGGGGACTGCAGGAGCCTGCACTGCTCTGAGCTTACACTTAAGGACAAGGGGCTGATCAGGGAAGAAAGGAGCTGAGGGCAAGGAGAAAAGCCACTTAGGTTCCTGTACACCAGGACAGCCACCCTCCTGCCCCTCAGCTGTCCTCACATTCTCCATCACTGTGCCCCACAGCCACCCCAGGAATTATTTCCCTGGGATCTGGGGCCAGACCTTAGGCGAGGGGTGAAAGTGCTGCCAGGTCAGGCAGGGCAAAGTGTTTCTGCCCTATTGCAGAGCCTCCCCACGCCTGGCGGAGTGCCATGCAACCCTGTGTTGACATCAGCCCCAGGCACTGCTGTGACCCACCAGCAGCAACCGAAGGGATGCCAACCTGCAGCAGCCCCTGCCTGCATGGAGCTCCCGGCTCCGCCCCACACAGGGGCACAGTCAGGGTCAGACAGTGCCGGCAGTGCCTGAGGGCCGGGTCCAGAACCGCCTCACCGAGCATCTGCAGTGCCACCATGACTTCATTAAAAATTTAGAACACAAATTACAACATTCACCCGGGAAGAATTGCTTTCCTACCAATTACAGTTAATGGGGTAAAATTAATGTACCAATTAATATGGCTGCTTCTAAAACTCAGTCTAATATGTTAAATACTGTTCCTGCCTCTGTAAATGCAGCAAAATAAAGTGATGATCAGGATGGGAGCTAATAAAGTTTTGCTCCTCTGTACTTAAACTATTTGGCATCGCCGACTTAAGGCACAAGGAAAAAGGAGATTATTTAACATTTTAAGGTTTGTAGAACCCATAAATCATTTCATACATGCCATATTTGTTGAAGAGGATAGAATACATTCAATTTTACAGTATATTAAACTTCATCTAATTTGAACGTAAGAACAGACCAGCAAAATAAATGACCAATTTCTGAAGCAGAAATTACCATTTGGCTGCTGCCATTATGAAGCTGCTGGTATTTTATCATGTTCTTAACATAATATTGCTTGTCTATTGATGCATAGTTATAGTGCTAGTCCAAATTGGAAGGCGGTGAAAGAGGACAGTGCGGAGTTTTTTTTAATAGGCATCATTTGTCAGATGTTATTTCAGAGGTCTTTGCACTGATGATAATATGCAGATTAAAGCAGAAGTAAATAGGAAAAGAAAAAAGGAGAGAGAGAAAAGAGAGAGAAAAGAAAAGCAAAAAGGGAATGAGAATTTCAGTGCGTTCCGCTGCGGCAGACGAGAGGCAGGCAGGTGGACCGGGCCCCAGCGGGTACAGATAATAGTAATTAATCTGGGTTGAAGGGTTTCTTGTGAAGCCCCGGTGGTGTCTGACAAAGGGAGGAGTCCTCCGCTGCATCTCAATGCCGTGAGGCCGGGCGCAGCGCTCAGCTCCAGCTCCGTGCCCGCCGTCCCTCCCGCCCCGCACCACCCGCAGGAGCCACAAATCCGAGCGCAAATAAAAATTATGTTTAGTTTGCAAAACAGGAGGAAGGCATCTCCATCCTCTGGAGTTCATTGTTCTGCTAGACTTGGTATTATAGCGGCAATATATTAAAGGGAAGAAAAATCAGCTGGCCGCGTTGCGTGCGGAATGACAATGGGAAGCCACAAACGTGATGGAGGTGCGGCGGGTGGAGGAGGGCTCTGCGGGCGCTGGGAGGGCCGATGCTCCAGGGCAGTGCCCACAGCCCGGGGACACAGACATCTTTCATTGGAGCAGCTCCTAGGAAGAGGCGCTGGTAGCCGGGCTCTTGTCCTGCAGCACGGCTCGGCTCTCTGCCCGCAGCAGGGCAGCGCCGTGCCCCACACTGCGCCCACAGCAGAGTGCTGCTGACACCGGACCAACTCCGGTCTGAATGGAACTCCTTAAGACCAGTGTGGTGCTAAGAAGCAGGCATTTGTCATTACGGTGCTGGCTGCACAGCGATCGCTCCACCTAAGGTGCTGGTGTGGCACAGAAGATCTTCAGCTTGTATCCATTACTTGTGTTACATACTTAAAGATTTTCCCAGAAACTGCATACAGATTCAATATTTTTCCCCCAGATCATTAACGTAAGGTTCCACAGGTCAGGGAACCAACACAGAAGGTGTAAATTCCCTTTTGTTTGCCTCACGTGATTGTTTTGTGCTTGCAAATTGCATCAGCAACCTCTGAGTTATACAGATGTGCCCTTAGAATACAGGAACTAGGTGGTCAAGGAAGCAGATGTACCTTACAAGTTACAAAGCAGGGAGTTGTTTTGCAAGAAGGTTTTAGGTCACCCCAGCATTTAACAGAGCCACCCAGACCCTGCATCTCCTTAAAGCAAATGAATTGCTTGGATATTTGAGCTGAAACTGTGCTCCATGACTGCATATCTGCGCAGGGATATATTGTGCTATAACATAGATTTCAATTACTTCCCAACCTTCAGCGTGATGATGCGACATTACGCTCCACTGTCAGAGTTTGCCAGCATGCCCTTACTTTTATTTCTCCTGTTAAATATGGTCTTTGTTGCGCTTCATTGATCTCTGAGCATATTCTGCTGTTTACAACTTTGATAATCTTTGTGTAATCTTCAGGGGTAATTGAATTCCGACAAACATAGCTGAATTTTAAACACCGCACTGATTTAAGCACATTGAAAAGCCAAGATGTGAAAGTCAAGCTGGAAGAAAGGAACCAGCACTGCAAACCTGGGGGTGAGCTGAGCCCAAGGAGCACATGAGCAAATTGGAGGACACAGGTAGGGTGGCACAGACCTACCCCAGAGTTTAATCCCAGGCAGTAAATATCACTGCATTTAATGATTGTTGTATATGCGAATGTCAAAAGCCTCATCACTATTGCAAAGTTCCAGGGAATTCCACAGAGCTGCACTGCTAGGAGAGGACACGGTCAGGAACGATCAATCTTGCCTTCAGTGCCCAGGGAATTGCCCTTGTACAGATAAATTATTGTTTTTATGGGCATATTTTGTGAATTAGGCAAGGGGGAAAATGTTCCAGTTGGCTTTCAGTGTAAAAGTTTCTTGGCAGAGCCCTAGGGGCACACGCACAGTGCTTTCATAATCATTATTGTTATTTACTACTTGCCTCTCAGCAGGACGGCGCTGAGCGCAGCGCTGTGCAGTGCAGCCACGCACCGCCCACCCCCAGGCACTGCGCTCCCAGGGATGCCAGCACCGAGCTGAACCCCCACCTTTGGCAAAGGCCTCCCTTCTCTGCTGACCACGACTGTGTCGGTGTTGTCTCCCTTTTGGTGGGAGGAGAAACAGATGTCTTGCTTGAGGACATAAGATTTTTGATGCGTTTCCTACAAACTTTAATTTCCCAAACCGTCCTCGTTCAGGATGCAGAGGGATCGCTTGGGTACGGTGTGAATTAGTATGCGAGCAGATCTCCTCCTGCAAGGGGAGAAGTTCTGCCAGACGAGAAGGAGCCTCCAAAATCTCAGTGCCGGAAGGGAAAAGCTGCCGCTCTCGTGCTGTTTGTGCTGGAGCTGTCTCCAGTTTATTGCAGTGGCACATGCACAGCCTCTGCACAGCAAAGATATTCTGCTGAAGGGTCTGAGGAGAATGGAACGGTCCATGCACAATCGAAAGAAAAGGAATTAAAGGGCCTCTGGCTGGAGGAAAAGGAGGGTGAATCTAATCAGAGCTGCTGTGGTTTGCAAATCCAATTGCACCTGTCCGTCAGCAAAGGCAGCACCAAGGAGGGGCACCCAGAGGCCATGGGCAGGGATTTGGGGTGCAGCTCCCCTGGGATGGGAGGCTGTCCTGCTACAGCAGAGCCCAGGGCTGCACAGCTCTGTGGGGCCACGCAGAAGCAGGTGCTGAGCATCCATCCCATTGCACACTGCAGGAGAAGCACTGGGGCAGAGCTGCTCTCCCTCCCACACGTGCTGTATTTTTCAAATTAAAGAGTAGAATTACAATGAGATTTGACATTAAATTCCATAAAAAGTCAAGCTAATCAGTGACCAAACCTGTAATTGATTCTTTTGCTAGTTCAATACTTAATGCCACATGTTAAGCAATAGGATTCTACAATTTGCTAGCACTTCACTTATGGAGAATTAAGCATAAAAATCCATTCTGAGCACAAACGGCAAGAAAGGAGCTGCATGTGCTGGTAAGTGAATGAGCCAATAAAGCAGCCCAACTCTTCCAGTATCTAGTTTTTCAGAGAAGATACTTTATATACCCCTGTATGATACATGAAGCAACTTTAAGAGGTGCAAGTGCAGTTGGAAGCCCTGAAGGTCATCTGGGGACATATAGTGCTGCTAATGAACCCAGCGTGGCAAACATCCGTGCCTTTGGGTACAGGCAGGCTGGAGGGCAACAGTGCCCCAGCATGAGGAGCACCAAGAAGCCCTGGGGCTGCCCGGCCTCCCACATCCCCGCCTCAGGTCTCCCTTCTGAGCCCATCTGTGCTGGGCCCTGAGCAGCAGAGACACGATTCAGAAATACAATTACTGTAGTGGTGACGCCCACGCTGCAGGGCTTGGTGGGGGTTGGACACCCTGCTGAGATGATTCAGGGAATCTGTCCAGGCACATGTTATGAATTCCACTGAAGCTGTGGAATTGCTGCATTAGGTGAATACCTCAATGGTTGTCATGTCAGCCACGTGCTACCGGAGCTGCTTCACGCTGCCCAGACCAGGGAGAGCAGCTGCCCACAAACAGCACTCTGCTGCTTTCAGCACTAACCCTGCGCTGTGTCTCACCCAAAGCCTACAACAGCACACACAGATTATCTTTTCCAGGCTCTCTTTGAGGGCACTTTCCATGTGACAGCAGAAATGCTGCAGAGGTGCCTCCAGAGCTGCCTTAGCCATACCCAGAGGATGCGTGGTATTGGGATGAGCAGAACCTTCCCAGCATGGAGCCAGCCAACCTGCTCATCACACACAGCTGCTCTTTGTAGAAGAAAGTGCAGAGCCAAGAGAGCCCCATTAGGGCCAGCTCCACCCCTCATCCATAACCTCTCATCCAAACCTCAGTTTGAATAATGCAGGTTAACATTGCTGAGAGATGCGGCAGAGCAAATCAAATCATGCTGAGCTGGAGGGGAAAGCAGAAGTAGAACCACACCAGGAGGCAACAGCAGGCAGTTGCTGGGTGCTCAGCAGTGGCACAACCCCACAGGGCAGCATCACTACTGCCTGAACACCTGCAGACAGCACAGGTCAGCCCTGGAGATCCGATCTGCAGAGCACACCTGGCTGATGAGTTTGTGCTGACAGATGTAAGCATCAGACATGTGTGCAGTGTGAAGATGTGCCCGAACACTTGTCACTGAAGACACAAGGCAGTGCTGTGACCACACATCTGACATGCTCTGTATCTGTTATGAGCACAGCCATCACTTTCTGCAGGCAGGCTGTGTCAACAGCTGAGGAACACGACTGCTGCTGCCTTGCAGACCATGCATGGAGGACATGCAGCCCAGCACCCCTGTGCACATACCTGACTTGTGTGCATCTATTCCACACATTCAGCAGATACTTTTGTTCTGTCTCGGAACCATTATGCCCATTCATCACACACAGATAAATGGTTTCCATCAGATATTTGCTGAGGTTGTCACAACACCAGTGGTGGTGATTCTTACGATATCCAATGCCTGAAAAATTTGTGTCCGTGAATTCTTAGAAGCAGCAAATGAAAAATGTGTCCAACCCCTGTGTTTGTTTCCATTCAGGTTTGGAGTTAAGGTGACATTACGGTGCCCTGGAAAACTGTAAGGAGACAAATAAGGAGCTTGATATTTAGAAAGGATGAACAGAGGAGCTGCCCTCAGGGGAGTTACAGAGATGTTTTATAAACTACCAGGGAGTAACTGCAGCCAAGGAAAAATAATGGGAAAACTCAGGGGGGAACCTATAAAGATTTAACAGGTGGGATAAGTCCAGTTCACACGGAGCAATAGAAAATAAGCTTGTCAAACAACCCCCACTCCCTCAATGAGATTACAAGTTTGGCTGATTAAGGCAATTACATTGATGTAACTGAATTCCACTAGTTGTTTGGCTCTGTAGCACATGCCATTGAAATATTGCACTCCACAACAGCCTGCACTGAATGGATTGCAGCAGCTGAAGCTCCCATGATTGCACAGCCCCCACCAAAGCAGTGCTTCTGGGGCACAGTAAGATGGATAAGATAGGAAATCTGACTACATTGCTTTGGGGACACTCCAAAGGAACACCTCATGTCTTCTCCTTCTGTGCTGCAATAAGGTGTGCAAGTTGCAGAGGGGGAGTGAGAACCATGGAACACAGTCGAAAAGCTAAAGATAATAACTGCTGTTGAAAAGCAAAGCCCAGCTCAGATAAGCCAAAGAGCAAGCATCAGCAGCAGCCCTGGAAGTCAGTAAGTGAGTTCAGGTCCATCCCATGGGCATTTGAAAATTTCAGCGCAGCTTTGGCACTGCCTCATCCTGCCTGGGAGCATCAGGCAGCACATGTCTGTGCCCAGATGTGGAGATCTGAGAGCCCAGAGCACTGCTGAAATAGGATTCTGGGGGCAGGGTCAGCTCTGCCCCCCATCCCACCCTGGCCACAGCGGGTGCCCAGGGCCATGCCTCAGCCCTGAGCATTCAGTGCTGTCAGCGGTGCTCCCCAATGGCACTGAGGTTTCTGCTGCAGCCCGGAGTCCTCAACCATGAAATTATATGGCTCTACCTTGACCTCTGATTTTCTACAGTTAATATCTCCTAGAGAATATACACAGCAGCTCAGGGCCATTTCTCTGAATCAGCCAACGAGAAATGCAATCTCCAAGCGTGCCCCTGCTAATTCACTGCGATGCCATTCGCAAACGCCGCACCCCCTCCCCTCCCCAGGCACTGCTCTCCCTGCATGCAGCAGCAGGGAGCCACGGGGCCACCCCGAGAGCTGTCAAGTGCCACAGAGCAGCTTCAAAGTGCTGTCTCAGGCTTCAGGGAAGGGAAATCTCGCTTTCCTGCTGCTTTCACAATCAAGACACATCGGATCTTCCAGGAGACTGATAGAGAGGGGACGCTGGTGTCATTATCGAGTTAATTAGAAAAACTCAAATGGAGCTTTAAACATTTTTATAATACATTTGTGGGCCTTTTTGGCAGGATTATTGCATCTTTTGGGTTTCCATTTCCCATTAAAGCATTCTCAGTAGTGCATATATAAAAGCCATGTGATCTCGGCTCTGTGCTGCTTTTCCTTCTTTTTTCTTTAAGACTTTTTTTTTGGGGGGGGGGGTAAGATTTATTAAATATTGTAATCAGTTAAATTCTGGCAGCTTAAACATTTTCTTTAATAGCCTTGTTAAATGTGGATTAGATTTAAAATCTCTGCCTCTGAACTCCTGAGCAGTAGTATTTATACGCAGCGTTAAAAAAATTAAAAGCTTTACAAAGTGGTAATTACTCCTCTGCTGTAGGAGAAAAGAGGCTGACTCTCCATGTTATTTTATGGCAAGTTTTGCCACGCTTGCAGGGAATGCTGCACAGAGATGCGTGTGGTGTTGAACCCCAGGAAAACTTTCAGATGGCACATTGAGGACAGCTGAAGCAGAGGAAAATCCCGTTCCCATCTCACTCTGCCCGTGCCCCTTGCAGCAGCTCTGTGCTGCCCCAGGCTGCACACAGTGAGCTCTGCATGCTGCAGATAAGCAGCTTTGCACTGCTGCTTCCCAAGAACAGGCACTGCTGTGAGCAGAGCTGATCGGTGCTGAGCATTGCTGCAGGGATGAGCAGTGCTGCAGGGATGAGCAGTGCTGCAGGAATGGGCAGAGCTGCAGGGCACCCCCTCAAGGAGAGCATAGCACTGCAGAGGACCCCACAGACTGCCTCAGCCCCATCTGGGCAGCATCATAACTCTTCAGTTCATCGTGTTGAAAGCACAAGTTCTGCTGAATATTTTTGAGGAACAGAAGGTACCTTTGGGAACCTTAACTGGGTTTTAATGAAGCTTTTTGCCATTGAATGTAAGTCAATTTTCTTGGAGTGACTACCCTATCTCTGGAGGGTATTGTAGGAATAGATGAGAACTAGAAAGGGACAATAATAATATCAGGGACTGAAAAAAAATATCAAATAAGGACAGACAGGAAAACAAGGTAAAAAGAATGAAAAAAATAATGAATGGTCTTGAGAAGACGATCCAGAAGCTCCTCTTATCCCACACTCATAATAAAGGAAGAGGAAACATGATGTTGAATTAAAAGCTGGAATAAAAGGGTAACAGAAGGAAGTACTTTCTTTTCTCATGTGAGCTGTAAGAAGTGGGAGGTCTCAGCACTGCACAAGCACCACAACACAACCTGGGTGTGCTCTGCAGAAACCAGGGCTCTGTGGTGCCCAAAGTGCATGCAGCACTTCTTCACACCAGGGCTGCTGGGGAACAAGCAGGGAACTTCTCATTGCTTTTGTCCAGGCTGCAGCCTGGTCTGACTTTCACATTTTGTAGGCAATTAGCTGTCGGCTGCGCTGGCAGGCAGGGTGACTTGTCTGTAAATGGCAGACACCCTGCCCTTCTCTGTGCTGTGCTTGTTAGACACAGTGGTGAGCAGAGCAGGCAGTAGAGCGGGGTTCCACAGCCTCATCACATTTACAGTTGCCTGTATTCAGGCTGCTCCAACAGTGATGCGTGCCACCCCTCTGCATCTCTGCCCTCACAGCCTGCACAGTCCTGCAGAGGCATGCAAAGGACACCACAGCTCCTCAAAGGAGGGCAGGAAACCTCCCTGTGCAAAGCAGAGAACTATGACAACCGAGGGTGCAAAGGTGGGGATCCCTCCATCCCTCCTCTTGCACATGGTCAGCCTTCAGTCCTGTCCAGCACAGGCACTGATGTCAGGAGACAAAAGTGTGGAGGAAGGATGCTCTGCGCTGCCCCACCGCATTGGTGCTGTGTGCCCCCCCCAGTGCCAGTGTCCGTCCTCAGCACTGCTGATGGCACATCACTGAGCTGCAAATAAAACACGGGGACAAACAGATGTAAAACATGCTGGTGTGGAAAGAGCTCTCCTGGTGTGGAAAGAACATCTCCTGTCTCACAGTCAGGAGTCAGCTCTGGGGATGCGACTTCAGGGACAATGAAACTCTCTTCAGCGCCAAACTAGAGAATGAAGATTTTCTCCTTTTAAAATTCATAAACCAACACAGGCTGTAAGTTAAAAAATAAGGTTCCCCTATTTACATATATCACTGAAACAACCACAGTGCTTGTTATGAATTATTTAGCATAATGCACTTTCACATCAGCCCTGCTTACTCTGCGGCCTCCTCTCAATTAGGTGGTTATGGCAGAGGGGTCAGTAATAACAGGTCACTTAAAATGTAAATAAAAGTGGCAGCAGGAAATATACTGGAGCAGTTATTTATACTGTTCTATTGCTGCAGAAGTGTGTTTATGAAGCTCAGCATGTTTCCTCGTCATGAAAAGATCTGTTTAGCAAACTGAGAACTGAACATTGCACACTGAGAGCAGAAGCATTGCATTCAGGTGCTGGTAGCTGGGGTACAACACATGGCCTGGGGCATGCACAGAGCCCTGCCTGTGCTGGGGCCCTGCACAGAGCCCTGCCTGTGTCAGGTTGTAAAAAGGACAAGATTCAAAACAGAAGTTGGGAGCGTCCACCTGAAGCAATTTAGTATTCTTGAGAAGTAAATTCAGTGAGGAAACAGTTCTCCGTTTTGGCCCAAATTGATCTCTTTGATCACATAGAAAGGTTGGCTTCTTTTTGGGTTCTACAGTGCTTCTTGCTTTGCCAAAGTTTTTGAGAAGTTGTTTAATGTCAAGGCTTGTTGAGCTGCAATCAGACAGCAGAATCAGCTGCTGCACCGCTCCCTGGCAGCTCTCCCAGCTGGCAGTGGCTGCTATCCTGCATGGCATCCCCCCATCCAGGACCTCTGTTGGAGCAGCTCTCAGCTCTGTGCCTGCAGGAGCACAACTGCCAGCTCTGCTGTGAGCACCTGACACTACAGCACCGTCACTGGATGTGCAGGAGGTGGGTTCCCAGGGATGGGACTGGCAGCAGCCTGGTGCTTCATTCTTTGTCTGGGCAGGAATTGCACCGTTCTGCCTGCATCATTCTACAATTGTATTTACCATCAGAGGGAGTGAAATGCATCGAAAATCAAACTACTGCCCAATGGAGCTTCTGGTTAGCAGGCAGCAGTCCCCTGAGATTGTCTACAGTACAAAGGGAAGCAGAGAAAGAGGGGCATGGGGTTTCCCCACTGGCCCAGCACACATCTTTACAAGTACATTTCTGACTCCATTTGCCTCTGGGAAAGATGCAGGAGGTGCAGCTTCGCTTTTCTTTTCACCTTTGCAAAAGGAAAGTTCTGAATTACAAACCAGGCAGAGAGGGACATCTTCATAAGCAGTGCCAAGTCATTTCTTCCCCAGAAAAGGCAGGAGGTCCCAGCAGGGCCAGGATCCAGGTGATGGGGAGTGGGGCAGCCCTGGGGATGTGGCCATGCCCCACACAGCCCTGCAGCCAGCGCTGGCTCTGGGCCTGGATGCTTTTTTTTCCACGAACTGTTATTAGCCCTGTATGGGATGGTGATAATAACAAGCCATTAATAGGAATCTGTTTGAGTGCCACTGTGTGGCAAGATCGTAAATTAACGGCCATTTCATTTATTGTCATTTTACCCGTAACAAGATGCTGATTTTCCTCCTGGGATAAGGAAATTGGTCTGTGAGACCCATAAATCCTCACTGTGGTGGGAAGCTGGAGCAAGGTGCGGGATTAATGGGCTAATGACACAGACGTGAAGGCTCTTAAATCGCACTGCAGGCAGGGGCTGGGGGAGCAGCATGTGCCATCTCTGGTGCCAGCCGTGCTCCAGAGGTTAACAGCAAGTTCCTGTAGGTGTCAGACCACAAGGGTCCAGATCTCTCCTCCAACACACCCTCACTGTTTGTATTTTCTGCCCATGGAAAAACAGTTCTTAAAGGCAGATCTGTCAGACCAAAGTGGCTAAGGATATCCTGCTGATCTGCACCCCATCAGTGGTGACATGGGCAGATGCTGCTTGCTATGCCCACGGCAGCTCAGGGTCAGCCATGAAAGAGAACTGATTGCTTCTGCTCCCTTTACCTGGAGCAGAAAACAAAAATAAATGCTGGAATTTATGTGGTCCGTTGAGCTGAAATGTTCCCTTGTGCTATGTGCTCCATACAATTCCTGGGACCTTCTGCTGAGGACCCTCACTCAGCATGAGGCAGGAGGTCCTGCTGGACACAAACCTGTGCTCAGAACTGCCCAGAGACACCGGGGGGTCCGACAGAGAGAAGGGAGATGTGAATGGTAGCCTGGAGAGCCTAGCATGGGGAGCAGAGCTGTGGTCCAGCACCAGACCAGCATTCTGAGAAGGGCACACAGTGTTCACTTCTTCTCTCCTTGCATAATTCAGCAGAGTTTTCATTTTAAATGTTGCTATTTTCTCACTCAGATGAGAGAAATATTAACTGGCCAATTTTTGCTGTTGCTGTCACCGTCCTTTTCGCAGCGTGATTGCCATTGGGGGATTTATAGTCCTCCCCGCACCTGGGTTATTTGAGCTCTGCTTTGCTG
This sequence comes from Tympanuchus pallidicinctus, assembly GCF_026119805.1. NCBI lineage: Eukaryota > Metazoa > Chordata > Aves > Galliformes > Phasianidae > Tympanuchus > Tympanuchus pallidicinctus. The sequence goes on along the minus strand of NW_026294699.1, from coordinate 8,064,748 downwards.
CAGGGCCAGGGCAACAATAAATTTCTCTCTCCTCTCAAACATGCTCTAACCTCTCATTTTCTAATATAGCGTTAAACCTTGAAGCAACGCATGCTGGTCTGGGTGCCTGTGTTACAGCCGAGCTGGTGAGCTGCTTGCTGCTGGCTGGAGCGCTCCTTTCTGGAACAGAACTGGGCAGTTCTGCTTCCCTTTCCCATGACAGCTGCATCCCCAGGCCAGGCTGTCCCTGTCCCCATCCCCAGGCTGGGTTGCTCCTGCAGCACAGTCTCCATCAGCAAAACGGCAAAAGGAGTCGTGGCAAAAGGGATTCTAGCTGGAGTTGGCTAGCACTGTCAACAGGTGTCCAAGATGGACAGTGTGTAAAGGATTGATGGTTGGATGGATGGATGGATGGATGGATGGATGGATGGATGGATGGGTCGATAGGTGTTTAATCTGCTGCTCATTACAGTAAAAGAGGTGGACACAGCATTAGGCTTTCACTGACTGAGCTGTTAGGTGAATTACGGCGAGGTTCTGTATTGTGGTAATATGATTTTTTCAATATATTCTGTTTGGATTGGCAGGTTGGTCTCACTCTTTCTCAACTGACTGATAAAGCACTAGACAGGGGATTAGTCCTCTTGGAAGCTAAAGAAAGAGGTAATTTGGGTTGTTTATAGCCTGCAGGGGCAGAATCAAAATGTACAATATCGAGAGAGTCAAACTTTTACAGCATACGGCACAGCTATAACTCAGAGCAAGTATCAAACATTACAGTCCTGTGAAATGCATTCCCGTGACAAAAGGCTGGAAAGGCAGAAAGAATGAGAGGAATTAATCTGTTCTTGGGACAAATATTGTAATGAAGACAGGAAGTGCCAAACAAATTAACCCTTGCCTGAACGAGTTTTAGCATTAGACTCTTTGTGTCTGTGCAGGAAAGGAAGGAGACATTGGGGAAGCTGCTGCTGGTTGCATGTAGCAGCAGCTCAAATCCAACCTTGGCTTTTCGCACTAAAAGAATAACAGCTTTTCCTTAACCGGGTTTTGCTGGATTTTCATAGCTATTAAATCTAATTGCTGAGATATAGTTATAAAATTATAATTTTAACCATGCAATTTAGATGGAGTAACCGGTCGTCTCTTTCTGTGATTATCCCTGATTATTAAATGAACAGCTGCCTCCAAATATGTTTGCAACAAACTAATTCAATGAGTGCATGTGCCTGAATATTCATGCCTCTGATTTGCAGCATAGAGTTTTAAGACTTTTTCATTGTGGCTTTAAAAGTTAATTTATCTTGACAATTTAAATAAATACACTTCCATCAGCTTTGGTTAGTGCTCCAGACTTCAGCACTATGTTTGGCAGCTAGCAGAGGTGTTCCAGTTCTCGCTTTGACGTCCACTCACAGCAGAGCATATTCAATGGAGATCGACATCAGTGTTTGTGTTGCTTTCAGGCTTCTCCCATGTCTTCTCTGCCAGTGTGACAACCCTTCCCCTTGCAGCACTAACAGAATGTGACACTCTACAGTCTGTTTGTTTTAGCTCTTCCACTAAATTTTGCAACCATGTCAAGCAGCCAGGAAATAATCTGCCCTCCCACACACTGAAATATGGATCAGGTTGGCTCAGGTGGCACACGGGGAGCAGTTCACACACCCTACCCATCTTGTTCCCTTTCTGACCCCAGCAGATAGAAAACACTTATCTGGAAGCTCAATCCAGAGGAAGTTCCCTGCCCTGCCTATACCCAGCATCCCCGCCCATGGGGGCACATTGCCATAGGACACAGCGTGGGGCTGAGCACCAGCACCTGTGCATGGCACCCACCTGCTCCAAGTAGCAATTCACATCCACGTGAGGTTGCAGAGAGCACAGCTGGAGCAGAGCTGTGCAGGTCTGTGTGCACTGCATGGACATCCACCTCCCAGCACGGCCCACAGGAATGTTAAAGTGCTGCTGGCTCTTACACTTCTGCACTCTGTTTAGAGTAAGCTGCAATTTTACTGACTGGCAGAACATTTTAAGAGTATTCATAGAATGATGCAGTTTGTATAATAAAGTGTACCACCCCTTTCCACACATAAGTGCCCAAGATCAGCTATTCCACATAGTGCTGCTCACACGGCAGCATAGCAGCTGACCCCGGGGGTCTTGCAGCCCCCACAGCAGCGTTCAGCCTCTGGAGCCTGGCAGCAACGCAGTGCACTTGGGAATGTGCTGGGATTTACATAGTTACTGGAGAGAAACAGCTGCCGCTCAGGAAGGAGGCACAGCTCCCAGGATGCATTTCCGAGCGCCTATTAGGCAAATGCTTGCAGCCTCGGTGCCTCGGCTGTGCCGGCAGTTCCCCCAGCCTCCCCCATGGGCACGCGGAGCTGCTCAGCTGGAACAGGTGAGCACCAGCCCAGAAAGCTGAGCACAGCATGGGGCAGTGGCTGGTGCAGCCTCGGGCTGCAATGCCTTCCCCACGCCCTTACAGACACCTCCCTTGGGAAGCAATCACCATTTTAAAAGAGTATCTCTTAAAAGCTTTTATTAAAGATCCAAGAAAAAGAGAAGAGAAAACCCTGTCAAAGTATTTGAAATGTAAAGTAGGGCTTTCATTTTAACAGCATCCCTTTCTCCTTTGTCTTTTTCTGTATAGAGGTTTCACAAGAAAATACACAGTTTGACAGACTTTCAGATGATATTAAAAAAGGCAACCTCTGATTGAGGGGAAAAGGAAACAGTTTAATTGAGATGGGCAGGAGCTATTAGACCCTGACCTGCTGCTCTGCAGAGCCAACCAGCAGTGGGTGGGTACACACACAGCCCACCGCTGCCAACCCACTCTACCCAGACCCAGTGGCCTTGTTGCCTCCATAGCCATAGCCCTGCAGCAGCCCTGGCCCCAGAGCCCGACTTGGTGCTGCAGTAGGTGTCCCAGGGCAGGGGTGGGCACAAAGGGGCCAGCAGTGCTTCCCCAGCTCTGGGATGACGTTTGGTGTGCAGGGAGACAGCCAACAGCAGAGCAACAGAGTGCAGCTGTCTGCTGAAGTCAGATATGAAATACAAACATGTGAGGTTGCGAAAGGGCTGTGCTGCTCTGCAGAAAAAGCAGAGGAAAGCAGCAAGCACGTGGAGTGGGGACCGCCGGGCTGCATGCCTGGAAATTGCCTGTTGCCACATCCAGCCCTGGGCACAGCTGTACGGTGGACACAGGCAGCAGTCGGAGTGCTGCTCACTCCTTGGTTCCCCAAAGGGAAGCTTGAACAACAGATCCAAGAGTAAAGAAAATGCATGGCAGCGCCCAAAATGGTACAAAACCGCTTTGCAAAATCTAAAGGGGATGTTGGGATGCCCAGGATGACCCCACACGGTAGATCAGTACGAGACCTCAGCATGCCCAAAGCCAAGTGCAGGGCTCAGTCGGGGCGCCAGTGCTACAGGTACAAAAACAGGCACCAAGAAAAGCTACTGCTTTTCTAACAAGAGGTGATAGATTTAAAAGCTAGTTAAAAATTCATCCAAGAGAGACGGACCTTCCCAAGCATATCGGAGTTAATATTTATAAAGGGGATTGTTGCTCATTCTCAATTATCCTAAAAGCTGGGTACAATTGATGCATTGAAGAAACCGCAAATATAGGCATGTCACGGGAAAACCATTCTGTGTGACCACTAACAAAATGCAACCAGATCTGCAACATGTGGAGCCAATTGATTTTCAACAAGTTATACAATGTAAACAAATGATTGATTCTTGGGCTCCTTTTATTTCTGAGCAGCAGTCAGAAATCGCTCCAGCTCCTCGGAGCAGGTAGAGCTGGTGGTAAACAAGGGCTGCAGCGGGGCAGCACGCCGTCCTTTCATCAGCCAGCGAACAGCAGGAGCTTTGATTTTTTTCCCAGCCCCCTAAGCAGACGCTAAATAATCAACAATTCCTCAAGTAAGCAACTCCCTGCTCGTGTGAAACCTTTCTGTTGCCAGTGGTCATGTCAGACCAGCTTCTGCCTTCAATGAGTCGGGAGGTTTTTATTGCTTTTGCATTTTGTCTGCTCTGATGTCTGCAGCCTTCCTCTGATTTACACGAGACGGATGAGACAGGAATATCTCCAAGAGCTTTATCACTCCTCTCTGTCAGTGGCTGCTGCTAAGTCAACAGTGCGATGGTGTGTATCTGGACAGTGGAGCACTGAGGTTGCTCACGTCGTTCTGTGCTCCCGCTGAAACCAATAAGCCATCCTCCACCGCCTCTGCCCGCTCCACAGCCATGCCTCGTGGTTACTTCAAATCAAATCTCACCCCCAGATTCTCACCAGTGGACTTTAACACTTCAGAGCATCCCCTGCCCAACAGAGAGGGAAGCGGTGGGAGCCAGCTCAGCTGAAGTGCACAGCTCAGCATCATCTTCCCAAGGGGCACAGCATCCCATGCAGCACAAGAACCACTCTTGGCATGGGCCAAGCACCTGGGACTTGCTCAGACTCTGCATCCCACTGAAGCATCCCACCATCCACTCTGCCATGCACAGTGCCTCCCTGGTTTTGCTTAAGAGCCCCATCTCTGTAATGGTACCCAGAGATGTCTGCATCGTTCCTGTGCACTGCTGCACACCTGTTGCATTCCGGCCATAGCCACATGTTGCACCTCCTGTTTCACTTATCCCCTTGCTACCACTTCTTTTTCCCCCTCACCCACACCTGCAGAGCTCCACGAGTTGTGCTGGAACCCACTTGTAGGCTGAGCATTTTGTGCTGCTGCAGTGCAGGGCCCTGAGGGTTCCCAAGTTGGGGGGTGGCCACTAGACATGTCCCAGCACCCCCTGGTGACAATGGACCCAGCAGTGCCCATCCACATTTCCCAGTCTGGGAGAAGAACTGCTGTGCAAAAGAACCTCCTGGGGAGGCCGTGAGATGCATGGCACATCCCTGTTAAGCAGGACAGCATGAGCAATGTGAGTGTTGTAATCCAGGATGGGAGAGAAGGGGACAGGATGGGAGAGGAGCGGGGAATCAGCAGGAAAGCAACACGGCAGGGTAGAGGCAAGATGCTTATTGCAGTCTTGGCTGAGAAATGCAGAACCCATCCTCTGACAGCAGAGATACATAAACAGCTATAAACATATACATAAACAGAACTCCTTCCTGGGAAGGAGCCCCCTATTTCCAGGGGCCGCACACTGGGGCCCTTCTGGAAGCAGCCCATGGCAGAGCTGTACAGTGCTGCCGTCCCACCGGTGCTGGCAGTACTGCCGTGCTGTGCCGTGGGCATGCAGTGCCTTAGCACCACGATCTGCAGGCTCAGTGCCCGCTCCTGGCACCAACGTCTGGCACCACTCCTTGCAAGTGGGCACAAATTCATCCCAAAACACAAACACAGGGGGAGGCAGCAGTCATCGCTTGTGTGGGCGCTGAGAGATTCCCGCAGAGAAAGGGACTTTACCACGACCAGGAGAATTTCTGCTCAAAATTAAAATGGTCTTTTTAAAGCAGATTAAAACTCATTATGAAATCGGCCGCCGGCAGCTGTGATCTCACAGCAAAGGCTTTCCTGCTTTTAGAAATTGCCCCGTTACCACCGTAACACCAGCATAATTCTGCCTCTTTATTTCAAGCTTGCAAGATATTTATATTTCATATAATTCTACAGAGCTCAACTGTGAATTGCTCTGTTTTTTTTCTGCACATTAATGGTATGTGTGTGTCCAGTACTAACCCTTATTGCCATGTAGTTTGTGCAACATAATTAACCATGTAGAAACCATAATACATTGCATTTGGAAGGGTTACATCCAGTTAATTTAATTGACTAATAACATGTTTTCATTTAGCAGCACGTACTGTATTTCCAGTGATTGAATTAATGTCATGTTAACGGCTGCTTTTTGCAACAACATTTGGCATAAATTGCATTAAAAATTGATGTTCGTACAAATGTATTTTGAATACAGCTCAGCATGGGGTCTGGAAAGCACTCCTGTTGCTGATTGCATCCGCTGGGATCACATGCGGAGCAGCCCCACTCCTACCCTTTACCTTCACTGCTGGGGCTGGAGGGGCTGCACGGTCACTGCCTCAAGGCTGCAGAGCAAATGCTTTCCTCTTGCCAGCCTGGGGCTTACAGCCTACATGCATGAGCGCCTGACACAGGTTCTAGAAGGATTCCGTGCTGAGAGGAACTGCAGGAGGAAATCTGCAGGTGCCGGCTGGGAAGGAGGCAGAGCTGGAGACAGCATTGCTTGTGTCCTTCTGTAAACGTGCACCGCTCTGACTGTCTGGGTTGCTGCCTTCCTTTCCTCCCTGCAGCTATGGGAGCAGAATGCCTCCAAGGCAGCCTCATTCCCCTCCACCTGTGTTTACGTGTGGTCTTGAGAAGTGATGGATGAGCTCAGCCAGCAGCTGCTGGAACCAGCTGGGAATCCCCTGCCCCTGATTGCTCTAAGAGGTGTGAGGTCAGCTGGCAGCCACGTGTCATCTATGGCTGGGCCTCCTGTCCCAGCAAGATGGGAGCCCAACACTTTCCCCTGCACTGAGTGTGGCCTCAGGAGTGGTTCCATCATAGACAAATGTTGGGCACCATGGTTAGAGGGTAAGTTCAGGGACCAGATCTGCTGCGCTGGAGTTCAACCTCCAGCCATGGCTGTAGTGTCTTTGCCTGCTGCCCTGTAAGTCTGTAACATCTGATACCAGTTCCATGCTGATCTCGAGTGCAAAAATCTGGCAATAAAGGAACAGAAGACACTGTTGGCAGAGCACAGCCCATTGAAACAGGCAGCAGCACCCAGCCCACGGGCAGCATGGGGCAAGGGCATGGCCAGGGCACAGCACCCCCACTCTGCAAATCACAGGGCAGAGCTTGGCCATGCTCCGGGGCAGGGTGCCTTTGCTCAGGGCGAGCAGCTGCTGTGCACATTGCAAATGCACATAAATAAATCATCGGCTCCTCAGGCTGCAGCCAGGGCTGTGCAATGGAGAGGCAGGCAAAGCTCTCAGAGCTGCATGGCTCCCTAACAGTGCTGGGGTCTCTGCACTCATCTGGAGGGGCACGGGGGTCCTACTCAGTAGCGTGATGCCCACCATTGCGGATGGTTCCCGGCTCCAGGGCACATATCACCACACACACGCAGGCACGTGCACGCTTTCCTCCTCCTCACAGTGGTTCAGGAGTTTCTTTTTCTTTGTGGTGAATAAATAACAAGAGCAGGGTTTTGATTATGCATGGCAAAGATGCTGCTTTGAGGGCTGCCTGTGATCCCAAGGAACCTGCTCACTCTGCCTTTGTTGTACAGCTGTGCTGGTAAGAAAAATACGGCTTATGAAATTCAAGGTGCGGAGTGGAGACTGTCAGTACACACAGTGAGCCCACACTGCCTTCCTCCTTTTGTGCTTCAATCTACGCAGCACACCCTGGGCTCGTTATTTACAGGCAGTATCTTCTCTGACTGCTTTGCGCTGCTCCTTGAGTGGAGTTAGAGCATGCCAGACCAGGAGCAGCGCGAGCAGTGGCACGAATACAAAGCCAGAGCCCACTTCAGATACACTGCCTCACAGCACCTCTCTGTCCTCCCCTCTCCCCTACATCTGCAGTGCACAAATCTGACATGTAAGAGTTAGAATTTCCCCTGCTGGGGCGGTCTCCTCCTCAGGCCACTGCCTCTTGTTTTTACCTGCTAGATGGGAGGGAGGTTTCTGCCTCCATCATTTTCAAACTGCCTCCCCCTCAGTCCCCATAGCCCTGGGCACAGCTGACACAACCCACTTTGTTCCAGCACTGTTGGAGTGCCCCAGCACATGGGTACCAGGAGAGCCCCTCCTGTACTATCCTTCCCCAGGAGCAGCAGGTTCCTTCTCCCAATGTCCTGCTGCTCCAGGCAAGGTGACATCCAAGTCCCTGCATCTCAGTTCCAGTTGACCTCTAGGTCCTTCTACCACCACACTTTTGTCAACAGATGTGGGATTACATCAGCCCAGCAAAGAGGATAATGTCAGCAGCTGGGAACCTGGTGAGGGAGGGCTGCCCCAAGCATCTTACAGTCAGAGCTGATAAGCTTCTCACTGCTGCTGTGCTGCCAGAGGAATGGACAGGAGCAATAAAAACAGCGATCATCTGGAGATCTGAGAGAACCCCAGTGAGGTCACAGGAACCCAAACTATGGACTGCAGCCCTCTTCAGCCAGAGCCTCCCCAGTTTCTTCTTGTACAAAACCGATGTTTCTGATTTGGTTTATCTGTGGTGGGATTCTCTCTTGAGCATCTTTCCAAGTTTGGTGCTTCAGATCAAGTCCCATAGTGCTATGCCAGCACTGGCACAATATATTTCATGTTTGCCCCTTTGTAGATACAGGAGCCAGATGAGCTTTGCCCCATGTATTTTCAGCACTATGTACTCCATCTCTAAGAAGCAGTACAGGAAGTACTTCTTGCAGAGCCCTTGTGTTTCTGGATTCAGTAAGAAAAGCAGTACCAGTACCTGATCACGTTTACATGGATCACAGCTCCATTATTGATCATTATTTTTTAACAACTTGAAATCATTTTTTAAAGAGGAACACCAATTGAGGAAATCCCTGGAAAATGTGGCTGTTGTTGGCAGCCCTGGAGGTGTAGAATTTGCTTAATTTAAAGCAACAGCTAAAACGAGGTTTATTGGAGAGAACTGTATCTAACATCAGAGTGAGTGAACAAAATACTTAAAGGTCACTTTTTTTTAAAGTAGGTTCAAGCAGAATAAGTAGTACAGAACTTGTGAATGGCATTTTTACTTTAAAGGAACATCTTTTGTTTCCTTGCAGATTTGCAAACAGATTTAGTGCTTTTAGCAGGGCATTACAGCACTAGACATAAGCAGCCAGGCAATACATGGGGTTCCCAACAGCTCTGCCAATGCACCTGCATCCCAGTGGATGGCCATGTCAGCCTGGGCACCTCATCCTCTCCTGCTGCCTCGCACCTCTGCTGCCCTGCTGCCTGCTGGGGAGCAGTGCCAGCCCCAGCGTGCTCCAGAATTCACAGGCATGGCACTAGAATTCACAGGCATGACCCCCACCATCTGGGTACAGCTCACACATGGAAGAGTGTGCACCAATGCCACGTGGGCACACAGGGTCACACAGCCAGCAGTGGCTCAGTCTCATCCTGCACTGCAGGTCCTGGGTGCTGCTGCACTTCCCCAGAGTCGGATGCCACAGCCATGGCCCCAAGGAGGAGCGGGGAATGGGAAGGCAGGGATCTCAGTTTCATTGGTTGGATTGATATCCAACAGAAAATTTTTCCCTATTTCACCCAGATGGATCCAAAACCACGTGTTTTTTAATTCTATGCCCAGCAGTGCATTCTGTTTCCACTGAGAAGGAAGGGGTTTGTATTGAGAATCTTGTAAAAGCAAAGGAAAAAAGACAGGAAAATTGGTGGTTGTAGTGGCACTTGTCCGGAAGCCAGACAAACAGGAAAACAATGCACAAATACACTTGTGCTGATGACAGCCCGATATCATGTCTACTCACAGACATTTACTATGCCTTCAAAAAAACATATTTTTACCATCTGTGTGATGGTACCATTCATGTGATGCAGCAAAATCCAAAGGGGCTGTAAAAGACACCACTGGGAGCATTCCACAGCTCCGGGGGGGAGGCAGTTCCCCTTCCTTGGTTCGCTATGTTCTTTGCAGGTTGGGCAGGCTTCATTTTCTCCAGATGTTCTTCATTAGCTCCACGGGAGAATAGTCCCATACACAGTGGCAGGGGGACAGGCAGGAGCTTGGTTATTACCACAGCTTCACCAGATTTAATCTCATGGCAACCACAATCTATATTGGAAGAGCAGAGAACTGCCTCTTGTACAGGTGCAACTTGGCCCAACTGCTGTGCTGTCTCTTAGCACAATTTGCACACAGAGAGATAAAGAACACTGTCTTGTGGATTACATTTGGCAGAGACATGGCGAGAAAGGCAATGCCAAGCTACAAGGCACACAGTGCAGCAGAGAACAGCTTTTGTCCCAGTGGGCATAACTGCTGGAAAGCAAACCTCAAGCAAAGAGACAATTGAGGAATCAGCAGGCAGCAAGGAGCAGGGTGTGGGTTCATGCCACAGCTAAGGACGCTGTTTCTGAGGAGTCCTTGGCACAGTGCAGAGCCAATCTCCGCAGATTTCAAAGGCAAATCAGCAATTCTACTCCATCTGAGAACCAGCACAAACAGGACTGACAGCCCAAACTCACTGGAATGTGCCTCCCTCATCCCCAGTGTGTCATTGCAGTCAGCATCTCTGCCGAAATCACTGGGAAACAAAAGCATATCCAGAGAAAGACTTAAATCACAGAACCATACAGCAATTAAAAGTCATGCTCATAACAGAGTCATTAGTGCTGATTCTCACACTCTTTACATAGGAGCTGCATGTAATAATCATTTCAATTAAATTACGTTTCTCCAAGGTGCATTAACCACTTTTATCCATCCGATTAATTGGACCCATCTCTACCGCATGGAGCAAAATTGCATCACTCCAGAGGGAAAGCAGTTAATAAAAAGTGTTGTTGCAGTACTAATGCAGGAACATTTTGCTATCAAGCACGTACACTCACACACATTTATCATGAATTGTCTGCTCAAGCATAGACGTGTGGCTTTGCCTGCACACATGTAGCTAAGCACACCTAGTAGGCACACATCTGCTCTTGGAAAGGACAATTTGCTCAAGGCTTGCATGTTTTGCAGCATCAGCATCTCCAGAAAATGTCCTCGAAGTCCAGGGCTATCAGCCAATTTTCTTTGCTTCCTGGGACTTCACTTCCATGCCCCTCACCACCCTATGGCTCTTCACAGGGCTAATGGTGCTCTTGCACTGCCTGGAGTCTGCAAAGAGGAATCCTTTCCTTTACCCACTGCAGGCACTGCATGCAGCCTTTCTGTGGCTGGATATGCACTTTCCTGTGCTTTCCTAATTACTGCTATGTGATGGGGCAATTTGCCAGTTGCAGGGATGCCACAACAGCATGCTCTGATCCTGCTGCTCCCCTTCCTCTTAGGGTGCAGCACCTGGCAATTCTGTTGAAGGCAACAGCTTCAGTGATGGAAATTGCATAGGGCCCAATTTGTGCAGGAAAAGCTGACCTGCTGCCATGACCTGGGGGTGAGATTTTATTTACTTGAGAGGGATGAATGTTTCCATGCAAATTCTTCAGGCACTCAACCTCAATCTTCAGATTCGTCTCAACAAGAAATGAAGGGTGATGCCCCCCACACAGCAGAGGAGACATCATTGCTGAACAGCAGCAGAAAAGGGGCAGCACACGTAAAATATGGTGCATGAGACACCTGGATGTGTGCATGGTAGTCACAGTGCATTTGCAGCCTGTTCACAGACACCATGGCAGGGTACATGGGATGGCGCCCCAGCTGCATTCCTAATAAGAGGCAAGAACAGATCTTAAAACACTGCCTGTTGACTCTAGGTTTTGTAAATAAGATCATTATCATAGAATCGTTTGAGTTGGAAAGGACCCTTAAAGGTCACCTAGTCCAGCTCCCCTGCAATGAACAGGAACTCCATAGCTCCATCAGGCTGCTCAGTGCCTGGTCCAGCCTGGCCTTGGGTATTGGTCAGCAAGCCCAGACACTCATGATTGCTGTTTCTCTATGAGAACAACTATCCTGACACCTCTTGGGAATTATAAAGGAGAGCTGCCAAACGTGCCCATGTGAGTAATGCCCACATGGACTTCATGGAGTGGAGCTAGGATGTGAAGGTGGGCACTGGAACCTTACAAGGTTCCCCAAATCAGCAGTGGGTTGAATGAAGCAGGAGTGGGAGACAGATGGCCGATGCCAGAGGTAGAGGTCTTTTCCAGGATGCTGCCCAATGAATCTCTCATCTGCTCTGAAGGGAGGGCATGGGGAATGGCAGAGCACATGTCTGTATGTCTACATGCAGGCAACTGTGTTGTAGGAGGGCAGCTGTCTCATTTACTCTCTCTACAGACACAGGTAATACAGCCTCAGCAGCACGCAGTTATCAAAATGTTATAAATTGCTACCTTTTAAATACTGTGGTAATTTGCTAGTCCATTACAGCAAGAACTGCAGGATACCAGGAACACAGGGAAAAATTATGCCTTCTGCGTCACTGTTGACCTCCACAGCTGAGATGCTCTCAGAACGGCTCCATTATGTCAGCCTACCCTGTGCAATTAGCCATCCATCAGAGCTTGTCAGCGTGTCACAGGGCCATGGAAGACACCACACATTCCTGATAGTCCCCTGACCAGAAATGTTTCCTGCAAATGTGCCATCCACAGTCATGTTGGTATGACTGCTGTCTGCACACTGCTCCCAGCACAGGAAACCCCAGGCGCTCTGTAGCCACTAAAGGCTCTCTCCTGTACCTGAGCCTCCATAGCTCCTCATAACTGTGGCATACAGCTGTTTACCAGCTCAATATTTCCTGCAGTTTGGGGAAGGGGGTAGCTCCAGGCCTATCCAGCTTGCACCAGGAGAGTTATGTCTCTTACATTGTTTTTGTGCAAGGCAAAGGGTTATTTCTCCTAACCCATGTTTATTTTCTGCACGTTAATCCCTCTGAACTTAAACCTCTCATTTATTTTATGTGCTTAGATATTTCCTCATGAGTTGCAGGTGAAGTCCATATCCTGGCACACACATAAAAGCAAATGCAGAAGGAATGTGTCCTGGCAATATACACATCATCCCTGAAGATAAATCTTTTCTTGCTGGGAAGGAAAATGCATACATTTCAGGACACAAGTAAACACGTAAATACATGATGTGCTACTCCTGGGCTTTCTGCTCAGGAGGCAACATGACAACTTGCAGTTCCTAGAAAACTTGAAAGCAACTTACTTACACACTGCTTATTAAAACACAGCAAATCCTAGGGAACAGCTAGAACCCAGGAAACACGCACAGTGTGCTGCCATCACATCACAAACACCAAATACACGTGTTGCTGCCATTCTGGTCCAGGAAAACTGCAAAATATAGGAATGCAGCACTGCGGTGCGGGATCTGCTGAACCACCAAGCAGACAGAGGAGTGTCAGCTGGCTGGCAGAGCCTCACGGCGGGGTCCCCAACCATCCTGCAGTCCTTTAGGAGCAGCCAGGCTGCCTGCTGCCCTCCTCGACATTCCCTGGGACGGTGGGGATGAACGTACAGGGCAGTGCCAAGCAGAGGCCAACACCTCTCAGGTTTGTTTCCTCTACATCCGTATTTCTCACAGGAAACACTATCAGGGAGCTCTGCGGGATCGTGAATATGAATTGCTTTGACCTCACTTAGTGTGATATGGCGGAGTATTAAATCTCTATTTTTCAAGCATTAAGCCGGTGTAATAGAAGGATGCTGCGAGCAATTTGCAATAAGATGAAGGGATATTACTGTCCTGGGAGACAGACAATCCAACCACATCCACAAATTGATAACAGAGATAGTGGCTTAGGTTCATCCTAGCTATTAATTAAGGGCATGTTTTATGTGGAAGATAATAACAGCTTACACAGGCAGGTACTTGTTGGTCTTCCCTTCCCTGTTGTGAGCAGCGTTCCTGGAGCTGGAGTGCAGCCAGGTGGGTCAGCGTACCTTGCTGAACCTCAGATCATGCACTTACATCTGAATCTCTGACAGGCAAAATTAATTTCTCAAGCCTTTAGCACAGCAGTGTTGGAGCCGCTGTGTGCCTGCACGGGAGCCGTGCTGCTGGGAGCTGCTGTGCAAAGCCCTCCTCCCGGGGACATGCAGAGGCATGGCCAGAGCAAAGGGCTCACAACTGCACTGATAGCCAACGTGTCTCTAGCCATTAATGAGCAGCTAACCATGTCCCGAGCTCTTCCTTTGCCCTCAGAACTCGCTGCCTCATTATCTGACTGATCCCCAGCTCTCAGGGAACGAAACCCAGAATCTGATCTTGTTCTTTCTTGCCTCTGCGTTTCTCATCTTCGCTGCTGGCATCACCCCCTCAGCCATGGTACGGGTCCCCTCTCCCACCCAGTGCCCCAGCAGGCGCTCTCCTCCTTCCTTCCGCTGCAGTGAGTGCAGTGGGACTCTCACAATTCCCAGTCATTGATTCAGGTTGATTACAGGGCTGCTACCCTTTCTCCTAATTATCAGCAGAATATTACCCTCTTACAACCTTCTTCTCCTTTCCCTAGAATTTACCAGCCAGCCCACAGCATGCCCTGAAAGCTGCTCTCTGTGTCACCACATAAGATCCATCGCTGCTCCCATTTCACTCAAGGAATTGTCTCACAGATCGCATTCTTCTCCCCTGGGCACGGCCAGCCCTGCTGAGGGGGAACGTGGTGTCAGACTGCTCTTCTGGAGAGTGCCTGCCCCGCTGGCTGCTGCCCAAAGTGTTTTGTAGAGCTGAATAATGTAGATCAGCAGTGGAAATTCATATGTAAGACCGGAGGAGATTGCGCAGAAGTCCTGTATGACAAATCAATTAAAGCATGCTTTCCTACAGCAGGTACCTATGGAGAGGAACAGAGTCAGAGACAGATTGATGGGATAAGGCTGGGGAGGCAGAATTTTTTTTTTTTCTTTTTTTCTTTTTTTTTTTTGTATGCTTACAGACGGGGTTAGAAAACAGCTGGAGAATTGCAGTGGTGAGGACAGAAGATCGCTCTCGCTGACTGCTGCCCACCCCAAAGCCCCACAGTGGGGCTCACACACAGCCCATGCACACATTTCTGTAAAATCACACTCAGAGATGCTGAGAGCTTCCAGAGCAGAGGTGTGAGACTTTACAAACCAAGGCAGTTCCTTAAAGACTTCCCTCATCAATCCCCCTCCACCCACTGCTTTCACTGGAAGGGAAGTCCAGGGCAAAGCAAAGCCATGATCATTGCCTGGAAACAAAGATGTCCCACATTGCAACAGAACAGTGCACACATTGGCTGTGCCCATGAGATGGACAAGATGGGATTTGTCACGTGCCCCAACATCTCAGTAAAGCGCTGAGCAGAGGCAAGGGCCGAGGGAGCAGGCTGCTGGAGAAGGGCAACGTGGCCAATGGAAAGTAAGGCCAAATAAGCAAATCAAAGGGAGAAAAAGAACAAGCTGGGAGTCAGACCCTGGGCTAAAGAGGTCCTTCAGCATCAGCAGCACCTGTCCATGGCCCGCAGACCCAGCTGGCATGGGAGCCTGGGTACTTTGCATGCCATGCATCCATACCACATCCCAGCCTGCTCTTTGAAGCCAGGATCTCTGCTGTATCCTGGCACATCGTGGATTACAATGTTTCAGGCTGCCTGCTGCAGCTCAGCTGTATGTCTGATCTTGGGTGAGAAATTTCTCTTTATACCAAACTGTCTATTCAAGTCATAAAAATAGGCCTTTTTTCCTTCTGTAAGTGCAACACTTTTCATATTTTTACTTCCAGCTGTCTAGATAGTATTTCACTTTTTTCATTTCTAGTGCTCGCTCTCAGTTATTTAATGTGAATTTCTAGGGCATGGTGCCCTTAGCAGACATCAGAGCAATATAACACAAGAAATCAGATATATACTGTTCCAGGAGAAGGCAGGAACAAAAAGACAAACTAGGCTCTTAATACATATGGTGCTTTTGATTCATGGAATATAGAAAATTGTATTTGATTATATCTGTAATGGATCCTCGTAACTTTAGATTAGGGTTATGCTGATGGCCCAACTAATGGACACTTTATTGCAGGAATAGATTTCATCCCATCATATTTTTTTTTCCTGGTATCAATTACTTTGAACATTTAAATGTCTCATTTCTCTGGATGTTTATTGCTCAATTTTCTTTTCTAAATAATAATAATAATAATAATAATAACAACCAAAACAAAAACCCAACAAACCCTACTCACACAATGCCCCCAATGTTTCTCTGCCAAGTTGGAAAGACCAGTTTGCCTGCTCCTGGAACCTGGAAGCATATCATCATCTACCAGGTACATAGGTCAGAAAAAGATTAATATTTGTGGCTTACAGCTGTTGAAATCATCCCAGCGTGTGAGCCATGAGGTAATAGAGTCAAAGCTCTCTTAGCAGACAAGTGGATGCTATTGGAAAGAAAAGAAAGAAAAAAAAGAAAAGAAAAAAAAAAAAAGAAAGCTCATTAAATTAATCTGTCTAAGAAGGAAAAAGAACTTGTGGGATTGCTGCCTGTGAGATTAACAGCAAATCTGATGATAAAAGAGGTTGGAAGCAAAGACGGTTTGGTGGAGAGCATCTCGTTTTCAGTCAACTTATATTAGAAAAGCCCTGAAGAATAGAATCATTAAATTATTACTCTCTGAAGCAGTGCAGAAGGGCCTTGGAGGAAATGCTGTCATGTCAGTAAAGAGTTTAAGAGTCTGCGGAGGTACCAGAGATGTTCCTTATTGATTTGAAGGCTGGGGGCAGAGGGCAGGAGGTTGGAGGATTTTTTACTTTGACTGGCTATAACTGTGTTGGAAACTCTCAAGAAAAAAAAAACCTTGCAGAGGAAAAACTCCAGCACTGTCCTACTTTAAATACAGCTGAGCTGCTTGACACTGGCGATTTCAGGCTGATCTCTGCTACGCACTTCACTGCAGTACGTGCTGCCCCATCCAGAGCTGATCACCACCAGCCAAGGGGTGTGTGAGGTCCGTTTCCCCAGGGGGCAATGATCCCCAATCAGGAAGGGATACAGAGCAGTCTGAGGACGTTCCTCAGTGCCACGACTGAGGAGGGTAGCAGGTGTGCCTTGCAATGGGTGCCTGACAAGGAGAACCTGTTTTTTTAACCTTCAGATAAATTCTTCCATTTGGCCAACGTACCCAGAGGAGGAGAGAACAGTCCTGATGAATTTTTCAATTCAGTCTTGATTCCTTGGAGAAAGAAAAGAGAAAAACCTGACACTGGGATGTACGAGGGATGCGTCACGAACAGCAAGGCTGCTGCACTCAGAAGATCAGGTCTTCCTGAGCATTCCAAGCCCCAGGCACCTGGCAGGTATGTCCCTTTCCACCTCCATCACTGTGGAACCTAGCACCAGAAGCTCCAGGTTCCCCACAGTGCCTGATGCACTGCTCACATGGCTCTGCCTGGCTGCGGCTCTGCAGAGATCACTGCAGGCAGTCGGGGTCCATGCCAGGCACTGCTCTCCTGAAGACCTCCATCTGCCTCCAGACAAGACTGAATGGCCATTCCAAGGACCAGGAATGCCCCTGGGTTGGCACATGGAGCAAGACAAAGTCCACACGCTGGGAGAAGAGCCAGAAGAAAAGGCGCATCCGCTAAAAAGTCATGTAAAGGCAATCACTGCTTTTCCATGTATGGATTTGCAGAATGTCACTGCCTGAACTTGGGAAAGGATTCACAGTGGGAGCAGGGGCCCAGAGGAAGCAGCATCCCTGAGTTCAGCTGCCATGGACTACAGAAAGAGGAAATTCACTCGCAGGGATAGGATCATTGCTTCCTGTCTCTGCGTTTTCCCAGAGCCTTCCACTCAGTACCCTGCTGGAGGCCCTACTTGAACACTTCTGTATATTGGCCCCTGCATGTGGCACCAGACCAACCATAGGCTCCAACAAGGACAGACAGGAGTGGGGATGTGCCTAATTAGGGCAGAAACACCGGGGACCTGGATGTGCAGACCTGCCTCGACCTCCGCTCAAGCACAGCCATTCACACACAGGCTGCATGTTATTGCTGCTCCAAGAAGAGAGCTAGATCCACTTATTTTTTTCATTAAAATGCAAATTAATTTAATAAAAAGTAGAATTGTAAATTAATGAAGCACTTAAAAATTCTCCGTAATACAAGGCTAATACTTACTCTGTAGAATTTCCTCCAGTTAATATCACCACTAACTCTCCCGAGTGGGACCAACCTGGCAGCTCCTCCAGTCTCAATCAGTCTCTTTGATTGGTGATGGGATCGGAGCTCACGTCGCCTTTTTTACTACTTTCCCATCACTGGGGGCAGTTGGGGAGTCCGCCTCCTCTGCAGGAAACCCATCCCGCCAGGCTCTGCCTGCACTCAGGAGCAGAGATGCGCTGTCTCCCCTAGGAAGAGTGTTAACGCACCTCTGCAATTCGCTGCAACCCGATGTGAAGAGAGCAGGGCTGCTGCCCTGAGCAGAGCTGCCCTCCCACGACGTTCTGCTGCAATAACATCACAGCTGCCTCCCGTGTCGGCTTGGGACCTATTTGAGCCAGAGACTGTGCATCCACGGTCCATTTTTTTCCCTAACACGAAGTGCCAGATTTCAGGCTCGACTCCAACGCCAGGATGCGCAGCATGCAAGCTGTGGGGCTCTCTAACAAAGGGCTGCTGGCCACCCCCATCCCACTGCTGTCACAATCACAGGCACACCGACTACCATGCAGAGCTTCCCTGAGAGCAGCGGGACGCTCAGCAGCCCCTCCATCTCCAGCATTACCGCCCGTCTGCAGGATGGGAGCAGGGGAGGAGCCTTGCCTGGCAGGAGGTCAGCTATGGCTCAGGTGCAAAGCTTGCTTTCTGCACTCTCTCTTTTTAACTAAGGCTTCTATGAAAACGATGTAGCACATTCAATCTTAAGACACAGTAGAATGAGTGAAGCATGCTCAAAAAAAAAAAAAAAAAAAAGAATAAAAAAATTGCTGGCTAAAGGAAGCAAGGTATTTCCACAGCAAGATCAACCCTTCCTGGCTTACAGGTCCACGTGTGAGCTTACTTTCTTCTTTATATAGAAGATAGAGAGAAAATGCAATTCTGAGAACAGTTCAGTTCACCCTAAGGTAAGCATACAAAGTAGGTCAGGTATACCACACGGCCAAATTGCCCTTCCTTCTCTCTCTGCTGCTATAAAAAGAGCCTGGGCAGGCAGCTTTTATGCAGACGTTACACTGGCCTGCGTTCAGAGTGAGGGGACACAAATCCTGCCTCTCTCCACTCTGGATACGGCCCAAGCCATCCCACGTGCACCCATCACAGCTCCCATATCGCAGAGCCTCGAGTGACACACGCAGTCCCAGTTCACATGTGGGCCCTGTGCCATGTATGGGCTGATGTATGGGAACCCATGGAACTGCCCTGCACACAACCTGCCCAGCTCTTCTCCCCTGGCCATGCAGTAGGGACCATGCAGGCTTCCTGCTGCCGTTAATCATTCGCCACACTCATTTATTGCCATGTATACACCACTGCCAGGAACATTATCCCTTAAATAAAGCTCACCCACCCTATTATTGTAATGTCAGCCCTGAACCTCTCAGATAAGCCCTGCAGACAATTTATAATTACACAGAAGTAGCTCTTGTACACTGCACCAAGGGGCCATCAGGAGAGGATTTAGGTCTTTCACAGAGGCAGCATTTGACAGGTCTTTTTGCTGTTATTTCATCTTGACAGCTCCTTGCCACCCAGCTCCTCCCGTGGCTCCACACTCATGCTTTGTTGTGTGATCTCAGGTGAAGAGAGCATGTAATGGGCAATAATTGTGGGCGATTACTGTTTACTTGTTAACTTTGCTTGGCAGAGCAGCTGTGATGGATGCACGGACTGGAATATTCTCTTTATCCCCTGTAGCACTGAGAGTGAACTGGTGCTTAATTCAAAGGCTGAAATCTATAAAAAAGAAGACGAAACCCATCATTAAATTTCTCTTAGTGGCTATGTGCATAATTCATCCAAACACCATCAAATATAAATGGCCTCGTGTCAGGATGAGCAGTACAGGCACAGCAGATCCAACCTGCTCCAGGAGACAGAAACTGCGGAGAAGCCTCTCTCACACCCATTAATGAGATCAGCCACCAAAGCACATCCACGGATCTTCCTAGGCAGGACACAGTGATGGGATCAAGCTGCCTGCAAGCAGCCCTTGCTCCCGAGCACGCATGGCCCTGTCCTCACAGCACAGCCACCAATCCCTCACCAATGCACCACTTTATTTTTTTCCACAGTTTAATAACACTTGTATAGATTACGGTATCTAAATTCTTTATTGCTCCCCGCTAGCATCTGAACTTTGATTGGGAGCTGCATGACCTCAATTCCACAAGCAGCAGTCATGTACCAGTAAACAATCTGTGTTCCACACAAGCAGATGTTAATCTCAGTGGTTTAGCAAAGGCTTGCAACAAGTTTTCCAGAAAGTTTTGCGGTGGATTTTTTTTCCTTCCAATTATTTGAAAAACACCAAGTTATTTAATAAATCACAGCAAGTTGTTTTGCAAAAGTATCCTTTGAACCATTAGATATTATTGTGAATGCCAATTTTTCTTCCCACCTTATGGCAGTATAAAGATACCCCACTCAATTTTCATCAAAAGCACATGAAAGCAATCAAGGCTCCTGTAGTTTCTATGGAAATAAGGGATGCAAATTGGGATTGCGTGGTGTCTTTTTTCTTGAATTTATCCATAAAAATGCAAATACTCTTCAACAGATACTGAAATATTTGCCTTGTTCTAAGGGAGGCAAAATATACAGATGAGACTCTTTTGTCCACTGGCTCTCCTGGCAAAGCCATTTGACAGCTCTCAGAGCTCGTGCTATTGAAGCTGAACAAGTCCTGTCAGAGCATGAAAGCAGTGGCAGAACTTGCTCTGCCAAGAGCATGCCCAGCCCCAAAGGGCTGCAGCGTGCTCCAAGCAGGCCCCCAGCCACCCGCTGAGCAAACAGGCTCTCCTGCCCTATCCTACAATGCAACCTCCTCCATCTGCAGGTAGCGTGTGGATCCTCACCCACCCCGCTGCTGGGCTGGAAGACCAACATTATCTCTTTGGTGCAGGAAACAGATGAGAGAGAGGAACAACACAAACAAATCACATTTGTAATGCATCTGCTTTACTTTCCTGCCAGATGTTTCAAAGAACAGAAACACTGTGGAGGATATCCTGCCCCTGTGCACAATTCTCTTCCCACACCGCAGCTGGGACTGATCAAGACCCTGCAGCAGGAGGTTTAATTAATTCCCTTCCAACCTGAAAAATACAGAATAGTTAATGCTAGCAAAGGCCTTTGGGTTATTCCCCTAAGTGCTCTCCTGTTCTCTCCTCTTGTTCTGTAAGCCGCATTGTGTGCTTCATACACCACTTACCGATAAATAATCAAACAGCTCTGGGAAGTGCTGGGTCTCACTCAGCCACGTGGGGCCCTGCAGGGAGCTGGGGCTCATTCCCGGGGCACACTAAAAGCCGGGCAGTGGGATTTGGTATCGCTGCTGCCTGCCAGAATTAACAGCAAAGCCCAGAACCTCAGCACTGAACTCCAGAAATGAACTAGGCAATGCTGAATGGTTGTAAACCTGCTGTTAATTGTTTGTGCCATCACTGTACTGCACCTGAGAACAACAGCTAGATCAAAGAACTGAGCAGAGATCAAAACGATTAGTAGATCACTTCGCTTACAGCAGAAAGCACCAATTAAGTATAGCAAAGCTGTAGTCTGGTTTAGTTGCTTCTCTTAACAGCTCTGGAAAAGCCACTCAGCAGACAGTAGGAAAGAAATAATAATCAGGAAGGTCCAATTGCTTACGGTACAGACAGAGAGAGAAGCCACGGCAGCCATCCATGGGCAGACCATTGTGAGATTTTCTTCTCCAAAGGTGCTGAACATCCTCATGAACTTATCACACCCCAACCCACCACGAGGCCATCCCTGCACTGCAGAGGATGATATAAGCACCTGTGTGAAAGCACAGCCCTGCCATGGGCTGCTGGACACGTACACCGTGTCCTTCGTGGAGATGCTTCAACAGTGAGCTCTGTCTCTGTTGTCTCCTGTTTGTCACATTGTTTAATTTCTCTTTTTAATTGACTCAGACGTTGTTTAATTTCTCTGTTTAATTTGCTCAGACAGAGAGGCTGCAGGCAATGGCATTCTCAAATCATCTCTCAGAAACGTCGCAGGATGAGGGTGACGTTATTGGACATGGGTCCCAACATCCCTACCCACCACCCCAGCCAGCAAGAAGGAGGCAGCAACAGAGCAGGTGGGAATCAGGTGTGCACAGGACAAAGGCTGTTAGTGAGGAGCAAACCCAGCCTGCACGAGAGCTTCTTTCCTCTAACACACAAGCCAACAGGTGGGACAGCAGGTAAGAGGAAAGTTCAGCAGAGCACAAAGCTGACAGCAGTATTTACATCATTCATATGAGCATCACCTGAAGGGAGCTCCCAAAGTTCCCACCACATGAGGTGAAGGCAGGTGAAGACATCAAGCAACAAGACCTTGCCACACGCATGCTGCAACCACTGCAAGATTGGGTAAGGCACACGATTTTGAAGATTAATACAGGACCAACAGATACCTTAGAATACTCTCGTATTTTCAAACACCTTGCATCTGGCACATCCCGTGCTTTCCCAGTCATGTGCATTACATGAACAGATGTTTATCTCACTGGATTCAACACGTACAAACACAGAATAGAATCACAGAATCACTGAAGTTGGAAGAGACCTCTAAGATCATCCAGTCCGTCCAGCCACCAACCACCAGTGCTGCCCACTGAACCACATCCCTGAGCACAACATTGCCCTTTCCTTAAATACCTCCAGGGATGGTGACCCCACCACCTCCCTGGGCAGCAGTGCCAATGCCTGACTGCTCTTTCTGAAAGAAATTCTTCCTAATATCCAACTAATACAACACAACGGCCATTTCATCAGCTCTGCATTGGCAGACCCAGGCGCTTCACAGAGTTGTTTTCCACACTCGTTTCTTTTGGTGGGTGCCAGACCAGACTGGAACAAATAGAGGTGAGGAATGTAAGTTTAAACTTTCCCTGGAGAGCCACGAGTGTTTGGAGATCAGCAGCACCGCTCACTGAAAAGATTTGTAATAGCTTTGACCTTTGCGCGATCTCCTTTTGTCAAAAAGTACATATGGAAGAATTCTGGAAAAGAGCTCAAGGTAACACCGCTGCTCTGCGGATTTCTGAGGAAATTACAGAATGCAATTTATACTGCAGTGCTACACTCCCTGCACTGGTATTTCCCAGTGAGGGTCCCCCAGGAGCAGAGCAGGGATCCCAGCATGTTTAGGGACTATCCCTGGTCAAGCGCCTAGCATGATTTTCTAAGTATGCCAGGTGAACCTGAACTGTTTCCTACTTTTTTTTTTTTCTTCCCTCCAAAGACACACACAGAAATGAGCGTGCATCAGCCTAATAGCTCTGTGTACATTGCGCCTCATCTGTATTCAGCACATCACCAAAACGCGAGGAAGAAAATAGCCCCTGAAAAATAAATGTATGAGAGATAGGAGGAGACAAGAGCTGTGAGAAAAGCAAACAGCTCCTATCTGTGTTCTGACTTCCAGCATCTCCGTCACTCCCACTCCCTCTGAGCTGCTGTGTACAGCTCCGAGTGGTTTTGGACTCATCAATGTTCAGAAACATTAATATAATCTGTTCTGAGATGTGCACATATTACCTGTTCTGAAACATGAAGACAACAAGAAGCAGTACATTTTTGGTAGTTTTTTTCCTTTGTGCATTTTAGCTCGGAACAACAACAACAACAAAAAAATCCAACAAAATACAACTCTTGTTTCCAACCGCTTAAATGTCACTTTCCTATTATTTTTACAATCTGGTCTCAAGGAATATAAAGGGCACCATATCCCACTCAAAGAAGAATCACAGAGCTTTTCCTATAGTGATGGCAGGATGAGAAGCACCATCCAGGACAGCTGGAAGCAAAGCCACATGGCAGCAGCTTGGAGAAGGACACGACTTTGGGATGCTACCAAACAACCCATAAGGTTCTAATCTTCCAGCACCCCATCGCTAAGATTCCCATCCAGAAGTCTCCGTACCAAATGTGAGCGGCTGGAAGACTGCAGATGTCCCTGTTCCAACAATTTCATGGTTGATTCTTAGCAAGGAGTCTTAGTGTCACAAACAAAGCCCTGCCATTAGGAGTGATGCCACGGTGCCCATAGGATGGTGCCTGCTGGGACAGATGCAAGTGGGCACACAGCAGAAATTTCTGCTATGTTGTGAATACATTCTACTCTGCCAACTTTCCATTTAAATGACATTTGGCTGTGGCACTAACAGTACAGTATTGAAAATCAATAAGTGGAAAGTGTTTGAAAGCCAATCTAAATCAAATATTACAATATGGCGAAGTTAATCATCTGAAATTAACCTTATAACTGCTTGAACCACTCTAATCTATAAAGAAAATCAATATACGCATATCAGACCTTACTCCAAACCGCTGTCTGTTCCAGCTGACCATGCAAATGGAAAATAATAGCCAGGAGATGCTTATTTCCCTTTATTATATGTTAACACTCAGCACGGGGCTGAGATGCTCCATCACAAAGGATTTCCCAGCCAGACTTTGTTATGCAATGAAGGAATGGGATCCCCTCTGCAGAAGCCAGAGCAGCTCCATAGCAGCAAACCCACCCCAGGTTGCTTTCATGGCAGTTAATTTCATAGAGGCAGACAGCGCTGCGAGCGACTAAGAGGCTGTTTCATGAGGAGAATCAATTGCTTCTGGATGGAAAACCAGCTGCTGAAGTGGCACCACACCGCACCCTGGCTGGACTAAGCTCAGCCCCTGGGCTGCACAGTGGGCTCTATGACCTTGCCATCTCACTGGTGAGCAGAGTCAGCTCCGGGCACCAGGCATGGACACAGGCACGTAGGTACTCACAGCACGTGCAGCACTGCAGCCACCACACACAGCACCCAGGCTGCCAGCATGGCCACCTGCAGCACATCATGCTGCATCCTAGACCAGATCATAACAGCGGTCCCAAACATCTCTGCAGCTGATGCTGCCTGCATTTGCTGCCGCAGGGGGAATTCACCCCCGGGCTAACTGTTACACCTGCTGGCTGCATCCCTTTCTCACAGGCAGCAAAAGCAAGGCATGGTGATGTGCACCTCCAGCAGCTGCCGCCAGCAGCAAGGCGCAGTGATTGCCTCCCTGTCTCGCCACGTTTCCAAAGTGGCCATCAACGTGGCATTTGCTAGGAGGCTCCGGGATGTGACAGTGATAAGTGCTTTGATAGCAGATAGAAATCTATAAATAACAACAGCTTCTCTCAAAAACCTCATTTTAAAATAACGAAGCCATTTCTTAAAGTGACAAGTGTCTCAAATGTTGATAGCAGAAGCTGGGGGAGACTCTTTTTGAAGTCTTGGGAACAGATGCAAGTACTGAGATCTCAGCAGCAACCTGCATGACCTCAGAAGTCTGGGATAAGCCAGAGTGTGCTGATCTCAGCTTTTCCAAACACTGCTTGTGCCCCCCCCTCCCCTCCAAAAAAAAAAAAAAGGTTTGTGGACAGACTGTGCAGTTTGGGGGAGCATGGTCACTGCAGGTGGGTTCTGTCTGAGCCAGATCAACAAGCAGCACAGAAATGAATTTCACTGAGTTTCCCCCAGAAAATACCCTTTGGGTATCCCCAGAAGGGCCTCGCACAGGCCTCCCCCAAAGGGACAGCAAGATATGCAAAAGTGCTCCATTGAATATTTTAAGCTGAAAGTTTTAAATAAGCTAAGTGCTCAAGAGTCTCTTCATTTCTGTAAATTACAAGGAGCTAAACATTCAGAATCAATACTCAGAATTTACAAACAACCTCAGGTAGGGAGGACTCAACAGCAGAGCTCAGCTCTCAGGAAGGAGGGCTGTAAGCAGGGTGCTGTACATCCAGGCTGCAGCATGGGGCACAGTCAGCAGTGACTCCAGCAGAACGGTGCTCTCCACCCCACAGCACTCTGTTACTCTGCATCATAATTTATTTTACATTTGGAGCTTTCCAAGGAAGGGACTGTATTTAAGTTAATATGGGTAGAGTATGCAGCAGCCAGGACAGAAAATCCTTCTGCTAAAGCCATGAGCTTCTACCACAGTGTGATGAGAGAATAAATAATGAGACTAACGGCAAAAATGACTATCCCAAGTGCTCAGAAAGTGCTCCAGGAAGGCTGGCACTGTGCTAGAAGGAAGGGTGCACTGTGAGGAGCCGGGGCGCAGCTCTGGCTCTGTACCTTTGTTTCTCCTTTGCAGGCCACTGGAAAGGGGAACCTGGGTAAAAGCAGTACCAGTAGTGCTGTGAGTTCCTCATCATCACCCACTGTGCCACCACCTCCTGCGACAGAGCAACTTTGGCAGCCTTCCTTTCAACTGCTCCCAGGAAAAAGCTGTTGTTTCCCCCGTGCACATAAACCTGGTGTGTTAAGAGCCCACGCAGATTGGAAATGGGCATTCCAGTAATTACACAACTGTAAAACATAGGGCAGACTTTTGCCCAATGTCACTAAAACCATTTACAGCCTATTGGAGGGGACACTTGTCCCATTAAGAAACCAAAAGTCATTCTGGCTTTCTTCAGCCTCAGGGCTTGGAATAAAGAAGCATTTACTGCCTAATTAAATTTTAATATACTGGCAGAGTACAGCTCTTCCTGTGAATCCACATTGGACGGTACGCTCGATTGCACAGAAAAACAGCAGGGCAGGGCTGCCTGCGGTCAGCAGTGCTGCTCCCAGCTGGCATGCAGGGAGCTGCGGGTCACTGCAGTGCTGCACCAGCACTCCCACTTGCTTCTGCACATGGATGCACCACCCCCGAATCTCAAGTCTTTCCACAGTGAAAATGCCATCAGGATACACGATGCACGCACTGTGATGGGAGGAGAATGTGACTGTGGTGGCATGGCAGAGGTACAGTGCTTTCCTAGGATCTGATGGACTGAGAAGACAAACATCGGCCAAAGTCTCCAGCTCTAACAGGGCACTGCCACAAGCACACAGTTTATTAATTCTCTGTTGCTTGCTAATAGGGTACATCTGAAACCAAGCAGCTCTTCCTTCCTCAAAGGGCTGCTCTCTTTTGCTCACTAAATGAGGACTCCTTTGCCCATTAAAAACAAGCAGACAGCACTGAGCGGCTGCCACAAGGGCTGACTTCTCCAGGGAGACAGTCGTGCTCTGTAGCAGAATGCAGCATCCAGGGCACGTGCTAAGAAGCTGCTCCTCTCATGCTCCTTTTTTGGCCTCAGCGTCCGCTGTGCAGCACAGGGCTCCCTCCATCTGCAACCCAGAGCGCAGCAACCCCCCACCTGCCCCTGCTTTGCCACATTTGGGCCAGTGTTCCCCCAGTAGATAAACACCTGAGAACTGCCCCGGTGAGACAAGTGGCTGACAGACAGCCAAGAGCACAGACAGGTCCTGGTGCTAAAAACACAATTTTTAAATGGGTGACTCATTCATTTTCATTGTGCCATGGCTCTCCTACCGTGAAGCTGCCTGCAAGAAATGTTCACGCAAGCCTTCTGGAGCACTGTGCAGAAATAAGGTGCTGTCAAAACAGCATATATTTGTGCAGCTGCCACAAGGAGTTGTTACTGTATTTTTCTTTAATAGAGAGGCAAGTGTGCTCTTGTGCACAGACTGATAGCAATCAGCTGTGCTGTGCTGGAAAGAGACAGAGCTCATAGAGATGTCCCAGGGCTGACACAGGCAGACACAGAAGGCCAAGTTTCAGGTCTGAAGCAAACCAAAGGACACTTGCTCGCCAGATCACAGATTCAAGTGCCCTTGGAAATACTCAGTATACTCAATACTCAGACTGCTGAATTCAGAGCCAGAAATACTCCAAACTCTCTGCTCCCCAATGCCAGAAATATTTTCATCTCATCACACACCTCCTTCCCTCTTCACCATCGTGCTCTGGGCCTCTGCAGGCACAGTCAGTGCAAGGTGAGCAGTTCTGACAGGAAGAGCCCTGCTGCATGCTAAGGGATCAGCCGTGCTTCCAGCACCAGAAGTATCACTGCCAGCAACACTGGGGGTGAAGCAGCCTTCAGCAGCCACTGCCTGCTCCTCCCACTGCCACACGCATGCACACACATACACACAGGCACATACACACCACTCTTCATAGCTGTCTGCACACAAAGCAAAATGCCAAGCAATTGAGTAACTGTAACACTCCGATGCAGTCCAGCCAGGGAACAGCCGGTGTTTGATCAATATTTTTCACAACAGCCACTTCCATGTGATAAATGCACTTATGGGGAAGAAGAACAAATTAACCTCCTGGTGCAGATGGCAGCTACTGCCTGGGAAAAAACGACAGCTCAATTCAGCAGGGAAACAAGGAAAGGGACACAGCCAGGATTCCCCAGAATTGACCATATGAGACAGCACCTGGGAAGCATTAATGAAGATCAGCCCTAGCAGTGCCCACCCATCCATGCAGTGGGAAGCAGAAACCAAGTCTGTCACTGCAAGTGTCATTGTGTAACAAGGAGAACAGCAGGGAGTGAGACCCATGCAGGGGGCAGCAGCAGCTGAGCCAGTGGATAATGTATATACTCAGGGCAGCTGATGGATGAAGACAGCAGAGGAACGTGCTGCAGCATTGTGCATGTGAGATAAAAAGCACCTCAAAATTTGCTTCCCTACGTCAGTCCTTTCACTGGTCATTTGGCGTTCGGAGTCATAGTAATTCAACAGCTGGTTGGATCAGACTATGTCAGATTTCTCACCCACAAGCCATTTGGATGTAAATGGCAGTGAGCAGAGCAGTGCTAAGTAACCTTGTGCTGCATCAGCCTCGGCATCGAGAGCAGAACAATTACAATTGAGTGTCAGGCCCCAGCACTGTAAATGGTCCAGGAGCCCCATTTTCCATCTGAGTCCTGTCCCATTTTTCCATCACTGCCTGTCTGCACGGATTTATGTCCCTGCCAGCTCTATTTTGGAAGCAGCAATACAGGATCTCATAGGCCAGACTCGGGGCAACACCTGTGCTGCACAATTGTGTTGAGCCAGGAGCTAGGCTCTATCCTTGTAGATCCCTCCCAACTTCAGCTGTTCTATTCTACACATTCCCAAGGTATTTATTTTTTTTCCTCTCTAAGAGATGACACCCAGCCTGGCTGTAGTCTTCCCTCCACACAGGGGCTGCTGACCCAGAAGGCCTGAAGACCTGTTCTGACAAGGAAAAATGCAGCACTTCTTTGGTGATCTGGAAAAAAGAAGCTGAAAACCTTGGACCAAAGAAGATAAAGTCTATTCTTGTTCTGCGTTTGCACTGAAACAAATGTAGAAGGTGCGATATTGCTGGAAATTCATTAATTTTCCACATATTCCTAGTAAGTTAATCTATCAACTAGCAACTGCATAAATAGAACAGGCAAAAACACTGAAAGTAGATTAAACATTGATGTAAGTATATATTGATTCGAGCATTCCTGTGCCTTTGCTTGTGACACATCAATAAAATTAAATAATATCTTAATAAAATGTCTTGGTAATTATGTTTTCTCCCTTGGGTAAGCATGCCCTCCAGCAATGTAATTAAAGCCAAAATTACATTAACTCTCCAGTGACCAATTGACAAAAAAGAAAAAAAAATAGGAGTCTAGAGAGTTCTGACCTGTTGCACCCAGAAAGATGATTCCTAGTGTGCTCAATCCACTTCCACACCTGACTTACTTGGCTTGAACGATGACTGTCCTCACAGAACACGCACCAAGAAAGCCAGGTCCCTGCTTCCCAGGTATGGGAAAACACAAATGCTGTGAAGATTCTGTCTCCTGGTGCAGCCAAGCAGTGACAAGTCACAGCCGGGCCACGCGCACCTTGCTGGCACCCAGCACAGCCCACACTCCACTCAGACATCTGCCAGGAGTCTGCCATCCACTGTGGCCCACCCCAAACCACATCCAAGCTGGTGGCTCTCAAGGACACAGAGAACAGCACTGATCTGAGCCACACGCAGCGAGTGAGCTGTGCTAACACAGCTCCCATCCTCCTGCAGAGGTCAGTTTGCAGTGAGATGAGCAAGCCAGGTGGGATGGAAATAAGCATTTACCAGAGGGTATCAGATGACCGTGTTAGAACTGGTGACTCAGAGCAAATAGTCCAATTACAGATCTGCTGTGCAGTTAAGAGACATGGAGCTTGCAGGAAGCTATTCCCTCCGTAGTTGCACTGTTTCTCAGGGGTGAGTGAAGTGTTGCTGCCCTCGTTTACAATCCCCAGTCACAACCAGCTGAGAACAACCAACACACTGACTCTGTTTTGCTTTCTCCTACAATTGAAGACCATGATCCAAGCCTGGCCTGCAGCATCTCATCCTTCATACACCGCTATTCTTACCATCCAAGCAGCCTCGCTGGCTTCCCCTAGCTCTGCCAATACAGCACAACACCCTCTGCCTCCCGCTCCTGTGCCTCTCATCTGTTACTCTGTGAAACATGGCAGCCAAAGACAAGGTGTGAGGACACAGCACCTGTTACCACTCACCATCACCCCAGAATGCTGCCCAGCCACAAGAGCTGGGGGTGAACACAGCGGAGCCCCCTCCCCGTGGGATGCCAGGACAGTAGCACCAGCAGTGCTCCAAGTGAGGAGCAGCTGTTTGGAAATGTCACTAAGAAAGATTGTGACTCACAAGTGCTCAGAGCATATGAGAGCCCATCATTAACACCCGAGGCACCACAGCCCTCTGTCACTTCCCATTTGGCAGCGATGAGCAGCAGCTCTCCCTGCTGATGGAGACACTGACAATGTGACCTTTCAGGAGCCACTATGTCATCAGTTTGCTCTGACTCTGCTGTGCCGCACTGTCAGCCTGTCACCAAAACTTGCCACTCACATAACCTATTAGTTGTCCAATTTGTCTTGCTGTCACAGACCTCGATACTCAACCCAGTGACTCTGTGCATCTCTAATACCCTTGTTAGTTAATAAAACAACGCTTCAGAGTTTGAGAGGTTGAAAAGCCACATTCATTGCAACAGATCCTGCCAGAGGGAGCAGTGCTGCTCTTAGTGGTTTTGTAGAGCAGATCTCTGGTCCAACAGCAGCAAGACAGGCTGTAAGGTGCCCACAGCTGCCTGGAACGCAGAAGAGCAATGCATGACACTCACGTGGGTGGGAGAGAAGACTTCATGTGCAGAAAAAGCAGTGCATAAAGCTGTAGTGAACACACCAGGTGGCCCTGAAGCCTATTTCTCTGACCAAGAGACCATCTTTTGCCCTTTCACACCTTCAAAACAGGTATTCTGAGCAGGCTACAACACTTTTCAACACAGAGATGCTCCATAAATGGGGACAGTCCAGATCAGGAGAAAGAGGGGTACAACAAACGGAGATTTGAGTACTGGGTCTGATCAGAGGCTTCCTCTCCTCCTGTCCCAGTGACAGGAGGACAAACGGACATCTGACACACAGACAAGCCTCTGTCCTAGACACCACATCTAAGGCCTCGGCATCACTTTGTTAGGCACTTGACCTCTTACTTTCAAGACTGTCAGGTAGAATCTTTCCTCTACCCCCAGGAGATGATCACAGCCCCAGATGTGAACTGCATCCAGCAGAGCAAAGCCTTTAAGCCTTGACTTGCATCACATGGTTCGCTTTGAGAGGTGATGGTGCCCTGTGCTGGGCTTCTATAGCTGTTTTCATCTGAAGGCCTCACAGAACTGTGCAAGCCATTCATTAGCAAAGAACACCTTGGCACCATCAGCTAATGAGAGCAGGGAGACAGATGAAAAAGCAGTTCCTGAAAATTCAGGATTGATCCAGGTTCACAGCAAAGCTTTTTTTTTTTCCCCCCCTTAGTATGGTTGGAATGAAGATGCTCTGGCAAACTATTGTGCTGCTTTGCATGGCTAATAAACAGATACTTGTCTATTTGGATGCAATTAGAAAATGAATCTTTAGTCATACAGCAAAGAGCACAGAGTCTCTGCTTACTTAACTTTCCATT
This sequence comes from Tympanuchus pallidicinctus, assembly GCF_026119805.1. Taxonomy (NCBI): domain Eukaryota; kingdom Metazoa; phylum Chordata; class Aves; order Galliformes; family Phasianidae; genus Tympanuchus; species Tympanuchus pallidicinctus. The sequence goes on along the minus strand of NW_026294699.1, from coordinate 8,033,078 downwards.
GAAATCCCACTAATTCTGTGTGCTGTACTTTATCATGCATTTAAGCACTATAGTTAAAACTCCAGTATGACATTTTACACCTGACTTAACCAGCACTAGATTATCAGCTGTTAGGTTGAGAGAGCATTTTTTTTACAACTTGCTTTTCTCTGAACTTGCATTAAAAGGCCCTGGAAGCCCACAGGGACAGAGAAGGCCCAAGACAGTCGCAATGTAACCTTACAGCTCTTGGCGTGCTAGTGCAGACCATTAACTGCAGATGTCCTTCTGAAGATCAAGAGCACTTCAAAGCCTCCTAAATTCCTTCCTAAGCTCCAGAGGCTTGGAACATTTGCACAGCTTATGCCAGCTGACCTTGATTCATAAGGCAGCACTCAGATTCAGAGACTAAGACTTCTCCTGGAAGTAGTTTAAATATCTCCCATCCTCTGGCATGAAATAGACCACTGTCCTTTTCCTGGCTGAGACAGAGTTAATTATCTTCAATATTTGCTGATATGGTGCCACATTCTGGACTTAAAAGAAAGTAACAATGATAATGCTGATGTTTTAGTGTAAACAGAGCTCAACAGCAACAACTAAATCTTATCGGCTTCTTGTGTTTGCAGCCCATAAGGCCAACCATATCCTGGGCTGCATTAACAGACGGGTGGCAGCAGGACAGAAAGGGGATTATCACCCTCTCCTCTGCCCTTCTGAGGTCCCATCTGGAGTGCTGCATCCTCTCAGCACAAGAAGGATGTGGAACTGATGGAAAATGGCCATAGGAGGACCACAAAGATGCTCAGAGGCTGCAGCACCTCTCCTGTGAAAACAGGCTGAGGGAGCTGGAGGTGTGCAGTCTGGAGAAGAGAAGGCTCTGGGGAGACCTCATGGTAGTCTTCCAGTATTTGAAAGGAGCCTATGAACAGGAGGAGAGTGACTTTTTACATGGGCAGACAGAGATAAGACAAGGGGGAATGGTTTTGAACTAAAAAAGGGCAGATTTAAGTTAATTGTTAAGAAAAAACTCTTCACTCAGATGACAGTAAGGCACTAGCACTGATGCCCAGAGCTGTAGGTGTCCCACCCCTGCATGCAGGGCATGGACAGGCCCTAAGCTGCCTGAGCTAGTGACTGGAAACATTCCCTGGCACAGGGGGCTGGAACTGGATGATCTTCAAGGTTCCTTCCAACATTAGCCATTCTATGATTCTATTATTCTTTCCTATTAAATTGTCTTCATCTCAACCCATGAGTTTCACGCTGTAATGCTGTGACACAATGGAAAACAGAGCAATGACAGCAGAGCAGCCAAGTCCTAGGCTACAGTAAGTGATAATATGCTCACAGCAGCTGTGAACACAGAAACAAAGGGGAAAAAAAATCTGCTTGTCCTTCTAAGACTCTGGGGATGCAGAGATCTCCAACAAGAGATCCTTGCCTCCACTGCCAACACTTAAGTAAGGTCTGGGAAGGGGTGGATCCTGTCTCCACCCCTTCTGGTCACTCAAGTATATTGCATGCACCTGAGCTCCCCTGGGTCGGCCCTGCCTTCCCACCAGGTGCTCAATCACTGATCAGTCTGTAATTTAGCATTTCTACTACACATCTCCACTTCCATCCTCACTGTTCTCACCTCTATCCCATGGGGAGATGAGTGAGCAAACAGCTGTGTGCTCCTTAGCTGCCTGCTAGGTTAAACAACAAAAAACACATTTGCACAGATTCACACAGTTACATTTTCAATAGCCTGTGTTAGAGCAAAAGCAAAGCCTTGATGCTTTATCTGTAAAATTGTGTGCTTATGAAACACTGAGCGCCACAAAGAGAATATTCTATATGCAGAAAATGTTAAGAATTATAAAGATCTATGCAAGTTTTTGTTGCTTACAGATTAACTGGGTAGCCGTATGCAGCCCAAGCGTGCCTGTCCCTCTACGTGCTTAATGCACTACTTTGCTGGAACACCCAGACCAGGGCCAGGAGAGCTCCCCATCTTGCCCCCAGCTCCAACTGCCTTTCCTGCATGGGGCAGTAACAACAGTAATAAAGTAACAAGCCAGCTGCTCTATTGATTCATCTTCAAGTGAGGAAATGACATTTCATTCCCATACTGAAACTTTTCCAGACAAAACACATTCCCGCAGGTCTCAACCTATGGAATGACAAGGTCTTTCTAAAAGAAAAGCAGCAAGGTTGCAAATCCAAAACTGCTATTTGTTCTGTCATGAAAGCTTGAAAATTAATCTATCAGGTGAGTTTCCTCTGTATTCTATAGGACATTTATTTTATTCTCTTATAGACTTTAAAAAAAATAAAAATCATGACTGCTTCCTTCTGTGAAAAGGCCACGATCACCTGCAAGGACAGGACAAACGTGTTTCTTGTGCCCAGACATGCACTGTAACAAACTGATTCCTCTCCCCTACAATTAATGCACTAACACAAAAAACTCCTAAGACAATATGGTGAGTGAAAACCATATGCCACGGCAATGAATGCCTTAAGAAGTGTCTGAATTCTTCTTTAGTTAGTTGTCTCTACTAGAAATCTGGGGGAGGTTCCCTAATCGCTCTGTAAGAGAGCAGCAGAGATGTCTTCTCCCTGAAACTACTGGGACCAGGCAGGCACTAGCTTGCATTAGTGCCTGCATGTTCTCAAGAAACACTGAAGTTAATTACTAATTTCTGAGCACTAATGTCAGCTAATTTGCATGTATTCTAGCTGCAAGCACTTTGGAATTTGAGATCTGATGATTTATCTTAGAAGCACTTACTGTCACAACATTAGCAGAAGAATAATTTAGATTATATGTAATTTAAATGCTTCATGGAAAAAAAAATCCCCTTGTGTCTATTTTCAGAGGTCCAGGGGTGCTGCCATTCCCCAGGAAGGAAATGTTAAATCTGTGTCTGTACATTTGGGAGCATGGGCCTTGTTGGTCCACCAGCCTTGCATTGCGCCTTTCTCCGCCGTGGATCTCCTGATTCACCAGAGTGACAGAAAGGATAAATCATTCCATCGCTTCTAAGCAAATGAACCATTGCATAAATAGTACAGTCCAAAAATCAGAGATGCAAACACCAGAGCAATAACAAAGAGCAGACGGCTTGAGCACTCTAAGTAGCATAACAGCATTCTGTTTCAAAGATGGGAAAATAACAAACAACAATGAGCTTTCATGCCCTGGCAGCTCCTGCCAGTTACAAGTTCACTGAAGGGCATCGATCTAACATGAGTTTGCTTAGTGTCAGCTGTGATGGTGCTATATGGGAAATTGATTTCTTCTTTAGTAAATTCTCCTCCAATGGAAACTGGCTCTCCATGGCAATGGGATGTGTTGATCAGTTTAACGAACTGCCAATGGGATTATGCAGAATCATTTCAATTGGCTTTCAGTAGCTGTGTGAAATGGCATTTGCCAGAAACACAAGTCTGTGTGGGCCTAACCAAAAAGGCAATGAGATCTGAGCCCCAAAGAGGAAGAGACACACAGAGCCTGAACTTCTTCAATATCTTAAATAAAAAAGTACAGCTCCCACAGACAGCAGGCATTTCAGGAATAGCCAGGTTTTTCCAAGGACAGAGAGGAATCTTTAGTATTATGCATATAGAAACTAAGACAAGCAGCTACTGCACCAGCTGCACTGAATGATGGTCAGTCTGCCCACACCAAAGCACTGCACGCAAAGACACAACCACACCACACACCAGGGAGAAGCAAAGGAAGGTCACTTCTTGACCTTTGCTGCTGTCAGGACCCTAAAAAAGAGCTCGGGTTCTCCAAGAGAAAGGTGAACAGCTCACCTAACTTCATTAAAAATAGCAACATTAGTTATTTCAGCCTTCCAGGGCAGGCATAAAGATAGATGAAAGGAATAAGGCAAGCTGGGAACATCAATAAATTACCGCAGCCGCTTATTGGCTGCAGTATTCAATAGTTTAAAATGTTTTCTGGTGCCTTAGGCAAGCAGAAGGTTTGCAGAAATGCTGAGCCCATCGTCTGTGATGTATCATTGTCACTCATCAGCTGCTAAGTTGCATTTCCTCTTCCTTTCCATGCAGCGTGTGTAGCTGAATGGCCACAGCAGTGAATTAGAGAGATGATGTCCCTAGGCTAGCGTGAGCTGCATGGAGACTAAATGTCAGCAGGACAGTCTACATTTCTGCTATTCAGAGATGGATGTGTGATGCCAAAGACCTGCGTGCAAAGGAAGGAAAATACTTTAAGAGAATCAGACATCTGCATGAATGAGGTGAACTGCCTGTCCGCACGCAGACCTCCCCAACCTGCTTGGAGGAGAGCATCCCCTACAGTGACACGTTCTACAGCATGCCCTGCTATGTCCCTAGGTCCTCCTTCAAAAGAGGAGCACATAACAGCAGAAACAGACAGGGATAGAGCAGGACTTGCCCTTCAATATGATATAAAGTGGAGGTTCCACTGATAATGGGACAGGCCAAGTCATTGCAGCAGGGCCAAGGAGGAAACAATCCCACACTTCCCTGCAGCATTAAAATCAGGCTCTTCTTTTCTGAGGAAGAAGTCTGCTTCATTCATATATAAAGACCCCATGGAATCCCACTTATGGAGAGGGCTGTTTGTGAACAATTCGGTCCTGTCCCAGTGTATGAAGGATATGACAGGCCTGCGAGCCTGCTAATACAGAAACACTCAGAGGTGTCCTTGCAGCAGCCCAGGGAAAACCCAATCCAATTAAAAATTATTTTGGCTGACCCACTCCTAGTGAGTGCCATGTATCAGCAAAGAGGATACTCAGAAATGTAGTGGACTGTTCCGTGTGGCTTTGGCTGCTGTTGGAAATATTTAATAAACTCTGGAATATGAATCACTATCAAGCACCCTGAACATTAATTTTAGTCACAGTTGGCCACACTGTATCACCCTATAAACACCTCTCCAGTTTCAATTAACATTCCTCTATCTCCTGTCTCACCGAATATTATATTTAACTAATTTAAGAGGATTGGTAAAGATAGTTTTCACACTTCACAGGAAAGCATAATGAAATAATTATACCTGTACCTACAAAAAGCATGAGGATATTGCATAAAAAGCTTTAAAGTCATCTGAAGCACAAACTTCTCTAGGAGATCTTCACTTGAGCTTTGGGTACCAGAACTGCTGTGCAAGTGTCTGCAGCTCCTTCCTGCATTTCCCCATAGCAGCCCCTGGGCTCAGCCCAGAGCTCCCTCTGCAGAACAGGCATCCTCGTGCCACAGCACCTTTATTCAGCTGCCACATGGCCAAGTGTCAGGCAGAACTTGGTGACTGAACGGAGGCACAGAAGACAGCATCATGCAGAAACAGTCCCATAACAACCATCAGCTTCCTCACTGCCCAGGTTCCCCACCCACATCCTCACCGTTTGCCATGGCTTGGTACCTCTGAAACATGGCCATGGTCCTGACAACGTCAAATCAAACTGTGCTGAGGAGGGCCCTATCCCACAATGTGGTCAGGGGCCCAGAGCTCACAGTCCTCCAGGGCATTTGCCCCACAGAGCTGTAGGACTGAGATGAGCCCCAGACTTACCATGTTCTTTTTTTTTCCTGCCACCACAAACTCATGCTTCCCCTTACAACAGTAGCAGTAAACATACTTTACAGCTATTTTTACTGCACAGAAATTAGCCCAGCAGGAATTCAATTCCACTCAATTCCTTTATTCTGAGAAGGGAAACCTCTGTGCTTACTTCAGAGCATAACAGCCACGAAAACCTGAAGGAAGGCACAGAAAGGACAGAAAAATGAAACAACCACTGAAGAGGGGTTGAGAGAACTCATGACATGTCCGCATGCCCCAGGACCTGTGAGATAGCTGCCCAGGGGCACTCTGACCCATCTGACCCTTCTGCTCCAGCACTCAGCTCCAGGGAACACAGCTCCATGCAGGGGGAGCTGGAAATAACCTTCATCGTTCCCTAGGGCAGCACTCCACCCAGACCCTCGCAGTGCCTCCCACACAGACTCCAAGCAACAAAAGCCTCTAGTGCTCAGGCACAAACCTTCCTCGTGGTACCTCTCTCCCAAGCACCAGCCATGTCCTGTGCCCAGAGTATCAATAGCAGGCAGCTGGGAGCACCTCTACCTCATCCCTCCTGCAGGGAGAGAAGGACACAGGGCAAAAGGGGCTGAAACATGACCAGCATGGGGGTTTATAATATCTCCATAACATACCCAGAACCTCTGGAGACTGGGGGACACAGTCTCTACCTTAGTCCCCTGTACATATAAAGATGCACACTCAGGAGTGGTAGCTCCTGGGTGTACAGGGAATGAGGCTGATGCACGAAAATGATCAGATCTGAGTGTGTGTGCATGGTGAATTTCAAGGAGGAGAAAGGCTCCTTTCTCAGCATGCCAAGGCCACTGTGGCTCCTGCAGGGCTCCAGCAGTACCTGCAGAAGTGGGCAGTGCTCTTACAGAGACTCTTACAGGATCCATTGCTTCCTAGTCTGACCTCAGCCTGGGTCAAGGCTGCAGCCCTGTAATCTACAGAAGTTTCCTTAATTCAGACATTAGTGCAAAAAAAATTGCGCTCTGATACTTTGCAGCAGCTCCCTAATGTTAATGATTTGAACCTGAGGCGCTGGCAGCACAAAGTCATGTGGAGTCACCACTTTCTGGGCACACTTGACTTTGCTGGACTTACTGCTCTCACAACTTCTCCCCCACACTCAGAAACTCCAAAGTCAAAGCCCTCGTACTTTCTCAAGGATATAGGACTTCCTCAAAGCATCACAAAAGGAGAACAACAGGCTCATTCCTTGCAGCTGAACAACCACACCAAGATTTTGGATTTTACTATGTAAATACTTCACTGCTGCTCTGTAACCAGAGTATCTCTAAGTATGGGTGATTTGTAAGGAGGGGAGGTAATAAGCTCCATCTCGCATCACCATCCCGGAAAGCATGCTGTCAGCCCTTCAGTGATTTGAAGCTGCACAGCGTGCTGACCTCCCACACAGGGCCACGGGGCAAATCCCAAAGTACAGTGCTTCATGAACACTGTGCAGCACACAGCTTCTGAGCACGGTACAGACACAGGAAGGGACCCAATCTGCCTGGCCTCCAGACCACCCAGGCTAAATTCACACCACCCCAGGTCTGCCCTGAGCCTCAGCACCCAGAGCCAGTACGGCTCAGCGCTGCAGGTGGCTGATGCTCTGCACCCAGGGACACACCTGCGCTTGGAAAGTGAACATATTTCTGGGCTTATCTGCCTGCTGGAAGCTGCTAGCAGGAGCAGCTTCCTCCTGCCTTCTGGAGACAGCCAATTTCCTCATTGGCAGTGACAGGCTTCAGAGCCACAGCTCAGCACAGACATCTTGTACGCAACACAAGCACAGAATTCCTTTCACACATTTCAGTGCTACCAACCTGCTTATGCAGCCTTGTCACCAGCAAGTCCAGGAGCCTCCCTAGGATATAAAAATAGCAATCACTGGGGCTTGTATTTTTTTCTTTCTCTTGTACTGGCTCTTCCTGAGACTGAGCATACATATGTGCACCTATCTTGCCAGCAGGAAATTACGCCAAAGATGTTTTGCATCTATTTCTGAATGCAGCTCTGACTCCAGTCCTGAGAGCTCCAGACCCAGCGTGCAGGAGAACCCTGTGGGCTGCAGCAGCAGGTGAGCCACCAGCAAGCCTAGGCCATTGACACTGCCACCCAGGAGCACCAGCAGGGAGCCCCAGGGTGGGAGCCAGGCAAGTAGCTCTGCCAAAGGAGAGCATTCAGCCCACCGTCCTTCTGTCCCTGGTGTCCTGAGGTTTTCAGCACCTCTTTATCTGTTCTTGAACACTCCTTGGCACAGTTCAGTCCTCTGCTGGCACCTGCACCACTCACCATCACCTATCTTCATCAAAAGCAGTGAGTCTGATGGCACCCACAGGTATGGGCACGCAGCACTGCTCCAACAGCAGACACCAGCTTCTCCACTACAGCTTGGCAGTGCCTCATTGTACCCTTCCTGAGCATCTCCCTCATCCTGTGCACACACACCTCATGTCACCGTGCGATGCCACCCTGGCTCTCAGGGCCCTGACCATATCTATGCCACCAGCTCATCAATGCTTTTACTGAGGAACTGTTTTGACTGAGGAGCATTTTGCTTCACCCTGTGGTCACCAAGCCCTTCTTTTCAGGGTTAGTCACTACAGTATTTCTGTTCATCAGTCTTAAGAGCTCCATTCTCAAGACACGCAGTAATTACACAGCTTTGAGTCTCTACACAATACCTCACCCCAGCACAGCTCAGCCTGCGAGCATCGGCCCTGTCCTTCCTTGAGCACATGCCCATGCTGATGGCTTAATATTGCCATTTACTTTAGATTGTAATGCTCTCATTTTTGTGCAGCAACTCATTTTTAATAGAGTTTGGAAACATTTTTTTGTATGTCTCTCCTACTCCATGGGTGTTTGCTCTCAATTTATTTCTGCGCTTCTTATCTTCTCAAGAACTGCATCACTTGTTCCAAGTCCTGCTCATTTTCTGCTCCTTATTGTGATTTTTCTTTAATTTCATCTTGTTCCTGCACTTCCCAATCACACATTTCATCACTTCTGCTTCCCTGTTTCCAACAATATGTGATTTCTTTATCTTAATTGTATCACCCAGTCATCTGGTTCCAGGATGGCATCTCTTTACCTCGCAGTGCAGTCCCTTTAATCATTACTCTTCTGGCATGTATAATAATAGCCGAGAGAAGCTGTTAGCTTTCACCTCCCAGTTACAGTCACATTTTTTTCCCTCTCATATAAGTCCTAATGACAACACAAGCCAAAACCCTCCAGACATCACTGGGTACAGCCTGCAGAAGGAACTTTCCGCTCTACAAGCTGCCCTGCTCCAGGTAAGCAGAAGGGTGATGTGCAAGGCCAGCACTGCAGGGAAGGGAAACCTTTCTGAAGGATCAGATCCAGCCCCTTGGAAGGGCTCCACAAGCTGACAACCCTGTGCACCTGTAAACTGCTCTTTTACAGATAAGTCAGATAGTCAGACAGACTTTTACAGCTCTTTTACAGATAGTCAGAAAAGGACTACTCTCTGTCCCATGCCATTGCTCAAGGATTGATTTATCTTCAAAATGACTCTATCTGTAGGGCTCAAAAGTTAAACATATCATAAATGTAATCACTTGGAAACCTGGGCAGAGAGCATGGAGCAGCCAGAAGTGAATCAGATGCTAAACATTTCCAGAGCTGCAAGCACATAAGCTGCTGCAGGACAAAGACCTGCATATGAAACAACAGAAGAAGAGTTTTTTGTTAAGCAATAAGACAGTAACCAGATGCTGTGCAGTAGGTGGAACAGAAGGACAGCACTGACTGACCCAGATGTCGGTGCGTTTATGTACATTGGAGAGAAAACATGCAAACAAGTATGCAAGGCTCTAAGCGGTGGCAAAACTGTTATCTGCCCTGTAAGCCTCACACCTGCCAAAACAGGAGGAGATGTACGCGGAGGGTGAGCAGGTTCACTGAACAGCGCCACGGACTTGTACTGTGCTGTCCCAAAGGTCTTTGTCACCAAGGTAAGTGCAGACAAACACTGGTGAAGAGGCAGAATACGCAAATGCTGGCAAAAAAGCATAAGATGACCATCAAAAGAATGTCAGCAAGTGATCCCTGGCAGCAGTGGAGGGGGGGGTGCTGGGCTGCTCTCTGGGCAGCATGAGCTGTGCACGCACCTGCTAAGAGCCAAACCCAGCGGCTCTCCTTCAGAGAGTTCTGCTCATGGTGCTGAGACTGGGGAATCCCAGATCAAGGCAAGGTCTGGGAGGTGATTTACTTAGTATGTGTGATCACAGTGAGCAGAGCGGTCACAGGAGCAGGAAAGTGCTGCCTTCCACACACTAAGGCCAATGCTGAAACAGTCTATGCCCTTTATGGTCTTACTGATGCATGAGAGACTGTCAGAATAGAGTAAAAGCCTGCAGGGCTTTTGAGAAGCAAGCACAGCACTGAGTAGTGAGAAACTGCTGGTGAAGCACAGCTGCTGGCAAGAGAGCCCCTGCTCCTGCCATCCCAGCACTGTGAACCTGAACAGTGCTTCCTACAGCATTCCAGCAAGCCGCTGCCTTTCCCTTCTGAGTAAATCAGGATGCTTGGAGCTGCAGCAGTCCTGGGGAAGACAAGATGCAGCATGCAGCAAGAGCACATGTTGAAACTTCAGTTCAAAAGTCCTTGAGGCTCATCTTCACTGAAAGGTACTGAAAAAGCTATGTGACAATAACACTGCTTGCTTTCATTCCTCCTTATTCCCATACGTTAAACAGGCATACTCACGTGTCTTAAATCTTACGCATTCAAGACATGTTGATGTATTCAAATATTTCTTCCATGCAAATAAGACTCTATATAATCCATTCTAGGCAGCCATAACTTAAACTGACAGCTACTAAAATCTGGGGGAGACTGCTATAGGCATGACAAATACAGATAACAATACTTAAATGCAAAGTGAAATGCACCAGTAGTCAGCCTTGAAAACTGATGGGGAAACTCCTGCTGGGCACTCAAAGGTAAACGAAACAATGATTCACCTACGCAGGTCTGGAGCTCAGCGCTGGCACTTCGCTTTCCATCCACCCTCCCATCCCCCCCTTAAAAAGTAGTTGATCTTATTTTTCCTCTGGCAGCAAGGAATGCTGTCAGAATCAAAGTTAGAGACCCTCAGAGAGGAGCTCTTAAAAACATGTTCTTGCTCAGCAGCATTCACCCTGCAGCCAGGAGAGGTTGCCCCTACACATAGCATTGGTCACAGCGGCTCTGCAGCTCCCCAGGGAGGCTGTGAAGGCACAACCCCTCATGCACGAGATAAAGACCTTCACACCTGGTTGGAATATTGCCCTGTCCATCCTTCCTCCTGCCTCCTCCAGCACCCCCTACACTCATAAGGGCACCACAGGGACCAGAGCTGCTCTCTGCTGCAGCCACCTCATTCTGACACAGCTCCACTCCGGCTGCACGTCTGGAACACACCCTGTGCTCACACCTTGCCACACTGATTTCTGAGGCCCATCTGTATCCTGTCTGCATATACATGTGCAGGTAATGAGGCCAGCAGAGACCTGACAATCACCCAGCCTGACCTTGTACCAGGCACAGGACATCAGACTGCCCTAGATTTATTCAAGTTTGAACAACCATGAATCTTCCAAAAAAAGAAAACATTTGATCTTCTCTGCAGCATTTCTAGTGGAAGAGATCCTAGATGCATCACTTCGGTACTTAATTAAACTCTGTTTCTTCTGTGTAGCTTATTTCTAATCTGTACTTGTCTGTCCTCAGCTGCATCTAGTTAGACCTTTGTCTGCCAGACAACAAAGCAGTCTGCTATCAGGGCTCCATTCCCTGCACAAGTACTCATGGACTGAAGTTGCTTCCTCAGCCTGCCTTTGATAGGGTGGAAAAAACTTCCCTCCTGCAGGCTCTCACCTTATGGCATAATTTCATTCTCTGTAATCATCTCACAACTCTTCTTGACTCTTATTACATACCAGCTTCAACTCTCACATAAGCAGAGCTGGGTACATTGTTCCAGCCACATCAATAGGAGATGACCTCTGACTTCTACCTGGTTTTAACACTGCATCTGTGAAGGGGCTTGGCCTGGCTGAGAGCATCCCTTCTTCCTCAGCAGGGTCACCTGGTCCCAGGGAAACTTTCTCCACCCTTTATCAATATTCCATCAAGCTTGGCTTCTCACATCCACTATTCTTGGCTGTTTTCTTTCATGCATTTACATCTTTCTCCTGAAATCCTTGTTCCCAAGTGACAAGCCTCAATTACTTCCAGCTTTGTGAAATTAGCCCTCTTAAAGCACCAACTGCGTGTCCATAGTTATGAATTGGGTTTTATTATGCTCACACATAATAAACAGAATTAAGTCACAATGTCTTGTATGTAAGCTGCCACAAAGGTTTAGTTCTGTGACCAGTCCCATTCTGTCAGAACGGGAGTTAATGCAGCACTCCTGCAATAGTTGCAACTCGGGAGTCAGGGAACCAAAGGCCCCACGGCCCATTTTATTCTGGCAGCAGGGAACCCAGCCCATGCCATTCTCCCATCACACATTTTGTTCTCCATAGCAAGCACCCACCACCATCCCAGCTCCTGCTTTGCAGAGTAGGATGTCCATGTCTATTTACCTGAGATCACTTCTGAGCTGCCAGCAGCAGAAATGCCATTTTAACTTGGACTTATGCACCATCCCCCCTTTGCCCTAATGCTTCATAGAGAAGCTGTAGCCTGGCACTGTTCTGGTTACAGCATTTCCAGTGTTAACTTTCCAGTTGTACAGACCCTCCCAGCAGGTCTCAGTAACAAGAAATAGTTCAAATCGGCTCTCAGAAATGAGCAGTTCTGAATCTTCTTGTTTATTACTCCAGCTCCTGGCAGTGCTGCATAGCAATTAAATAACTTTGTTAATGCATTTTTTCTTAATTCCTTGCTGCACAGACGCCTCAAGATCTTATCACCCCTGCTCACAGTCAGGGACTTATAAGCACAGGCAGTGACTCAGATAAAGATATTCCAACTGGTGCATGAAATCGTACCAAAGCTCTCCCCAGTCCCTCCTCCACAGGGTACCACAGCCTTTGGGATAAAAAACTGCTGCTCCAGAGAAAGAGAGAGATAGCCCCTAGCTAGATCTATTTAGGAACTAAAGTTCCCTTCTAATCAAATTATCATGCCAATGACTGTCTTCACCATCATTGTAATTAACCTCCTTACACATGAAATGCAAATGATCAAAATGTTTCTCCAGGGCTCTGCATGACTTACAGTCTGACGGGGCAGTGCTGGCCCATTGCTGTGCAGGACCCACTCTGGCTCTCACAGGATAATCTTCTCAGGCTCACTTCCCTCCACACACACACACACACACAGGCTGACCACCAGCTCTCCCTTTATCTCTTCCTACAGGGAAAAGAAAAAAAAGAACAAAAGAATGCCTCTCATCTTAGGGCAGCAGCTATTTGATGCTCTTAATGAGGAGGGATGGGGGGGAGAGGGGAGGCAGTGAGATTAATAATTAGGAATCAACAATAACAGCGTCACCAGCATGGCACGAAGCCTGCAGGATGGCAGGAGGCAGGTAGAGCTGACTTAGGGCTGGCCCAGCTGTGCTCACTCTCAGTAGATGTGTGCTGCCCATGCCTCAGTGCTGGCAGGGTTTGCTGGGTCAAAGCTCATCTCTGCTTTAGCCTCTGCACTTCTGATAGAGCTCTCCTTTGGCGTGGTACCTCCTGAGGTTATTCAGAGCCCGGCTGTCCAGATGGCAGCAAGGCTTTTTTTGGCTGATGCTGCTTTGCTTTGGGAATGCTGCCCTCGGAATGGGATGGGTGGATAGCCACACAGAGAAAGAGGCTGAAGAAATGATATCGTTTTTCATCCCAGAACAACGCACCAACGCTGCCCCATGACATAAAGGGAGTCAGCTCTGAATCTGCCCAGAGAATCCTTCCTGTTTCTACGTGGAACCTACACAGAGCGCAGCCTACGTGGTCAGCTTGCTGTTTTGGAGTCTGGAAAAGTAAAACCACAAATACTCCTGCTTTTCTTTGACTCCTAGCAACAGTGCTGTGAATAAAGCCAGCCTGGAGCTCTGCAGGAAGTACAGGAGGAGGACAAGCCCTTGGGCTAATTTACAAGGAATGAAAACACTTTAACACAATGTCCTGACACTGTGGCAGCCATTTTCTCTACACAAAACAAACCCAATATTTGCTGTCCATTCAGCCAGGCTTTTCCAGTCCGAGAAACAATTCTTAAGTGCTCTTCAGCATCCCCTGTGCATCTGAATCCCCTGTGGCTGCAGCAGCACGGGGACATCTCAGTACACAGCCCCTCTCCCTGAAGCCACTGAGCTGAACTTCTTCACCTCTCAACCACAGTGGCTGCTGCCAGATCCTGGACACCAGGAGCTGCTTGGATGTGGGATTTTCAGAGGCTGCAGAGCCCCACTCAGCATGCTGACATCATGCGCCTGATGTTGCCAAACAAGGATGAGCTGTTGCTAGAACAATCAATTTTTAAACATCTCTGCCTGTTACCCTTAGCCCTGCAGTAACTATAGTAACATTGCTCAGGGCTTCCCTCTCCTTGGAGTCCTGCAGCTGTAGCAGCCTCACAATGCCAGCCCCACCGTGCCAGCCCTACAGTGCCAGCCCCAGCCCCACTCTCCAGCCTGGGCTGTGGGCACTGATGCCCCATGGGCTCTGGGCCACCATTGAGCCACCACTTCTCCCTGGCTGGTGCTACTATCGTGACATCGTGGCAGAGCGCTGTATCTCAGTCTGTGACCCCAGGGAGCTGTTGGCAGGTGTGAGCCGCACATGGCATCCTTCCACCTGCTGCAGGGCTACCTGCACTAAGGGGAGACCATGCCATCACAAGGCACAAATGAAGGGTAAATCACACCTAACTCGTGTGCTGGGCAGAGTTAAGGGATCAAGCAATTGATACCAGAATTAGAAGTGGACAAAGAAGGAACGGCCAAATGCACTGTCAATATCAAACACTGCTTGCTGCCAGCTGATCTCTGGGCTCCCTCCGGTGTGCGCAATGCTGCGAGGTGCCAGCAGCCCTCTCTCTGAAATAGGGCAGCAACGCTGCCATCAGGGATCCCATCCCGGGTCCAGGGCACAGCCTGCCCAGTGGCACAATGCAGAGAACCAGCTTGTGCTGCAGCTTAGGTTACCTGGCACACGTATCAAAATATAAAGCTGTCCTTAGGCTTCAGAGGGGGCGTTTACCTTGTTACTAACTCCACTTCCATTTTGCTCAGTAAAAATGCAAATAAAGTGTTGTCATTAAGTACATTCTTTCTGCAATGCAAATGATGTGTGTTCCCTCTGTACCTGCCTGCCTTTTGGATTCAGGAGGTGGAGAAGCAAAGAAGAGGTGGGCTGGTGGGATTGCAGCTTTAATTGGGCTCCTCCCCAGACAACACGCACTGCGAATTTTTCAGAATCTTAGAAAACATGCAGTATTAATTATTCAATCATTCTGCTAATCTGAAGGTTCCCAAGAAGAGTTCTAGCTCTGTATAAAAGCTACACATGAAGTATCAATTATGGACAGCCCTGTCATCAGAGGATTAGCACACAAGCACGTGTCCCTTCTGAGATGCGAGAGGAGCAGGTGGTGCTCCCCTGGGAGGTATTACCTCTGCTATTCAAAGTGCTCTTAGAGAGGCTTCATCGCACCAGATTCCATCACAGTGTTTCATAAATCTTGTACTGTGTGATGTTTTTATCCTGCAAACAACTTTTCAATATAATTCCTAGTTTTTTTTCCTGACGTTACTGAGGTACCTATGAGCAAGATACATGCACTTAACAGATTAACACAGCACACATTTGACAACTGTGTGTACAGGTGACATTCAGCATGCCCGTGGACCTCTCTGCATATACGACATTAAGAAGGGTCGCAACTTCTGCACAGAGCGGAAGGGATGAACGATGTGCCACATCAGGGTAACTCTATGCTCAGGCATAGAGTTTATCTCCCCTTCCCAGCCCAAACATGGGCAGCTGCATCCTCCAGCAGAGCAGAAGGGGGTCTCTATCACCAATGCTCAGCTGCACAGGGAGGCAGAGTGCACAATCCAAGTGCTGTGCTCTGTGGAGCACAGAGCCCTGCTCTGCATGTTCAGGGTCACCCGGTGTCCATCTCCTGATCTGCTTTCCCCAGGGAAAGGGCCAGCTCCAGCCCAAAGTCTCCCATCCTGCATCAGCACACCAGATGTTACAGGCTGTGTTTTGCCTTTGTTTCAGGAGCCCAAATAATCCACAGTTCTCCCATAAACTGGGGTTTCCCTGCATAATCTTTCTCACATGGTGATGAGCATCATATTCACAAAAGGCAATTCCCCAGCCCATTTCCCCAGACAGGAATGCTGTCCTCACCCAGCAGCTATCAGGAGCACTTGCTGCAGAGGCAGCCCAGCAGCGAGCAGGCACTGCCCCAGCACGGGATGCACGGCAGACACTGGCCGAGGCAGATGTTTTTCACCCGCAGCTCTGAAAGCATTTGATGCAATTGCTGCGGGCTGTGAAAAGCCTGCCAGCACCACCAGGAGGGTTTGAATGCCTCCCACAGGCAGGAGGGGCAGAGAGAGTTAATTAGAACGCACCGAGCAAGTGTAAAGTTTTATTACGATACACAAAGGTGGGCTGGTTTCTCCAACACACATCTGCATAATCCAGCCTGGGCTCCTGCAGCTGCACTGCGCTGTGCATGCTGCTGCCACCAATATTGTTTTCATCTATTTTATTGAAAAAACACTACCCCGGGTTTAAGCTGCATAGCAAGCCCTGCCGTGCGGTAATGTCTTGCTTTCTTTCTGCAGGCAAATCTAACTGGAAGCTCCCAGGCAGTAAGTGACCGTCCTGCAGATAGGCATACCTGTCCTCCTGCCGCCTCCTTATCAGCAAAATGGAAAGCTGAGGATCAGAAATGTGAGAATTTCAGATTCAGAAAGGAGAATTTCAGATTTATGGCAGGCTGCAGTTGTACCCCATGCTCCCAAGCTGTACCAGCACTGAGCGTGGGAGAGTCACCCAGAAAAGTGAGGTGGGTACAATTCTCCTGCACAGCTGATCGGATACATGCATGGGTGGCAAGCATCAGTTCCTACAGGCAAACGAGCTATACATGATTTACAGATGAGGCAGGGCTAAGAAAACGGGTTGGCACTGGCAGACTGAGACCTGCTTCAGCCCAGCCAGGCACAGGAGCTGGAGTGTATCTGAGCTCTGAAGCCCTGCTGGGTGGGTGCTTGCCCCCATGGCAGACTGGGGGACTATTTCTCAGCAAGAAGCAAATGCCTTTTGGCAAATGCATTGGCAGAAGCAAGGGGCACGCCAAGATCTGAAGGTGTGAGAATCATGGAGTGGGGGGCAACACGCAGCTCTGAACTCTGCTCATGCTCTTACTGCTAAGCAGGGAGGAGAGGACCAGCAGGAGACAGGACCCACTTTGGCAGGACAGATTACATGAAGGGGGAAAGAGATTGTGCTGCATCATTAATCATGATAAAGAACAGGCTCAAAGAGAGCCTGGCTTTCAGCATAGTAATTAATGAGCTCTTTAATTTTAGGCTGTAACATCCAAACTACTCCATTAGGCAGAAGAGCAGCTCCAAATGTCCTTGCCATGTGATGTCAGGGAGATGCATGGGGAGCTCCGGAGCGCAGAGCACAGCGGGCTTTTCCTGCCATGTCAGAGGGCCGTGTGCTGGTGGCAGCACCTCCAGCAGAACCAGAGAGAGTCCTGCATGGCTGCTCCCACTGCCATTCGTTTCCCTAGGAATGCATTAGCAGAAATATTGCTGGCTGCTCAGTCAAAACCAAACCCTGCCTTCGCTGTCCAGCGCTGTGAATACACCAAATATATGAACTGGAGAATTGCCCCACATATATTTCTCAAAAACTGTGTCTTTTCTCTTTTTTGTTCATAATGCCAGTCATAAATGTCACATGTTGGAGCCCAGATCTCATTATTGTGAGCAGGGAAATGTATGCCATGTAATAAATTCTTTTGTGGGAAATAACCCTAGTGACTAGAGAAATGTATGAATTTATCGCTCTTTGTAGGAGCCTTTCCTCCTATGACTTAAGGGGAGATCCATCATCTGACAGGAGATCTTGCTGGTTCTCTATTTGGAAACCTTTATGTCACATTTCCTGCCTTTGTGCCTGAGCATTTTTTCAATATGAATCACACCCTAAACAGGGTGTTTTGAAAACAGGCATCAGTGCATCAGAACTGCAGGCCAGGGATACAGCGTCTGCCCTCACTGAATGGCTTTGCTCTCACTGCCCACCTCTGCTGTGCTTTGAGCACTGTGAGGTGCCACGGCCTCTGTGGAGCTCCAGAGGCAGCGATTTGGGCATCACTGAGTGGCACAAAAGCAGAGAAAATTTCACTTCTTGTTGCAATAAATGTTGTGGCCATGGGAAAGGATCACAAAGCCATTGTTTGTTGCAGCATGAGCTGAGGCAGGTAGATTTGCAGCACCTCACCATCACCATGAAGGTGTTCTTCTCCAGCACGAGCACTGGGAATTCCAGTGCCCCACCAGGAATAGGTGATTATGCTGCAGCCACAACAGTGGCTGGCAAATGTGGAACATCTCAGGATAAAATTGCATTGATTCAGCTCCAGATATCATATCAGGGAGAGATCATGCTCCCAGCAGGTCGCTGCCCTGCTGCACAGGTATGGGTGTGTGAGCACCTAATGACAGAGCGCTGCAAAACAGCTCCTTGTTATCTCCATGTCAATTCTATTTTAATGTACATTACAAACACTCCGAATACAAACCTTTTCTGTGGGATTACAAAAGGCTCGAGCACTTCTGCAATTTGGATGGCAAGGGATCAATTATTTGGGCATGGTTTTGCATATAATGGCCTGCAACAGATTGTAAAGTTTCTCCGTTAGCGAAGCAATTATGAATACTGAATACAAACTAATGGCTGGAGAGCAGTGGAATGGGGCCATCTGGGCACAGAGATGCTTCTGGCTAAGAGGGGAAGGGCTGCAGGGCGGAGAGCCTGTAAGGTGCATGCTGCAAGCACGCCAGTGAGTGCTGTGCCTGGTGGAGCTGGTAAGGTGTGCAGTAAGGAGCAGAGCCTGAGAACAGAAATGAAAGCAAGAGTAAACAAATACAGATACAAGAGTAAAAAAATAAGAGAGAGAGAGAGAGAGGGAGGGAGAAGTGCTGGAAACTGTCTTGCCAAGAAGGACGTTCAGACTTCACGTCCATGTGACTGCTGCTTATTCCAGGAGACCAGATCACTTTGTTTGTTTAATGATTCAAAGCAGAATGTTTTCAAAAATCCTTGAAAGCATTCATAAATAGACTCCCATCCAGCCAAAACTCAGCTGGCAAAGTTCCTGGGTGCGAGGAGAGATTTATTTATTGCTTCTCAGTAATGAAAATTGGGTTTTATCCCGTTGAAAACTGAAATCCATCAGTTTGGACCGTGCAGTTTGAGGCACTGCACCGAGGTGCTGTCCGGCACACGGCGCTGCAAGCACTGCGGTGCAAAGGGAGAGCGCCGTCACCGCGTGCCCAGCAGCGCTGCTCTGCGCCCGGCGATGCTCACGGCTCCGTGTTTGCTTCCTTGCGTTTCTCAATCCATTCATAAAAGATGCATGTGGGATGAAAGGTTTTACACAGCAAACAGAACCGAGATTTAGGGCTGCAAATGTCAGGTTTTGCAAAGCTGCCTCCCTACAACTGCTCGGAGGAAAATCGCATCAAGGAGATCGTGAGTTCTGGGATGGGACGGAAGGAGCCTAAAAGTAAATGAAAGTAAGGATTCATTTTTCTCCCCCTTTCAGAAGTCAGCCTAGCAAGAACATCGAAGCAATCCATGAGTCCGGTCGTTCCCATAACACATTATTATAAATCAAAAACGAAACTGCGGTCGAGTCAGGTAGAAAATCATCTTCCAGAGACATCCGACTGAGCTCAGCAAAGGAGAAAAGGCTGACACAACATCTTTAAACATTGTTAATTACCCTGTCAAACTGACAATTATTGAGCTAATTATTAGGAAGACAATACCAGATATACCAAATAGCACATCACCAGTATTTCTATGTAATTATGCAATTAAATGAATTGAAGGCTACAGTAATGGACTATATCTGGTTAATTAGGGACTCCCTTTTTGCTAATAATGCCATTTATTTTCAGTTCTCTATATTTGTGGGGTTTTTTTTCTGTAAAACTAGGCTTGTTTCACCAACAGCGAGGAATTCTTTGCAGTCATTGCTATGCCCCTTCTGTTATTCATCGTGCAGGTTTTCCAGTAGAGCACGCAGCACACTGCACTGCTGTGCACCACAAGGGCTCGCAGCAAAGCTGCATTTGGGAATGTGGGCTGTGGAGCTTCTGCCATCTCTGAATTAGATAAAGCTCTGTTACTGCAGGCACTGCTGTGTGTGCTGCCCACCTCCAAGAGGAATGCTCATCTCCACCCGTCCTCAAGGCACAGGTACACATGCACGGGCAGAGGTCTAATCCTGACAACCCACATTCACCATCTGTCACCCTGCTCTTCTGCTTTGCTCTCAGCAGTCCCATTTAGTTCTTGTTACAGAACGGGCTGGCCCACACCAAAACACAGGCTGAAGAATGGTGTTACACCCTGGAAGCAGTGGAAACTGTCGTAGCAATGTACCAGTTTGCTCGGTTTCTGGGGGCAACTGGTTCCTTTCAGTGGAATTGCCAGCATGTGTTTAAAGCAGGTGATGCTGTTCAGATGGAAAAGGGAAAGATGCCAAATTAACTTCTCCAATATCCAGGAACAAAAAGAACTGAGAGAGAATGGGGTTAAGGAAGATCTTGGCAGGTGTCTGCCCTGCTGAATTTTGCTGGATTTGCCTACCACAAACAACCGAGCATATTAGAGGAGTTCCCATCTAAGTGAAAGCTGTTTTCAAGAAGGAAGAAATTCAATAATGCACTTCTAAATTAATAAAATCTTGGCAATTGTGAGAATACCCTGGATTTTTGCTGGCCTGGAGATTTATTCAGTCCTACTGGCTTCCCCAGCTGAGGCAGAAAAGATCATAAGCCTGCCAAGAGAAATGCCTCTGCAAAATGTTCCTGGCACAGCCGCCAAGGTAACCCAAGAAGCCCAAGAGCTGAAACTGCAAGCCCTGTTCCCCCATCCCTGCCATGGATGGTGAGCAGCAGGAAGGCTGACAGGAGCTGATCGTTCTGCAGTTTGGATTTGGTTCAGGGGGATCTTTCAAAGCTTCTCTCTTTCTAGGAATATAATAAGCCTCAAACTGTGTTATGTGCCTATCAAAATCAGTACTGTCCACCAGGGAGTGCTGGGAAAGCTGCTACAGGGCTCTGGGCTGTGCACCAGCTCCTGCTCACAGCCAGCCCAGGTTCCTGGCTGTGCCGGTGCTCACTGCTCGCTCAGGCAGCAGCAGCTCCTGTCCAAGTGCTACCACGACGCACCCACCTCACCCCGAGCTGTCATTTGGTGGCTGATTCACTGTTGGCTGCATCTTCAATGGCTGAGCGAGGTGGGACCACAATCTTCCTGCAGGCTGAGCTCCACTCCCTGTGCTGCTGGCAGGAGCAGCGCCTTGGCCAGAGCTGTCAGGACATCACCATTTTGTGCATGGAGTGCTGGCTGGGTGATGAGCGCAAAGGGAGTGATGGGCCGCTTCCTGTCATGCTCCTGGGATAGATAGGAATGGGACATGCCATAAAGGCTTGGAGGCAGAAAATTGAGAAAAATATAGGAGCAGTGTGGTTATGGGGAAGGGTTTTGGTGTTGTGCCATGCCAAAGAAATGAGACTTTTTTATGAGGTCAGAAGAAAAGCATTTTTCCATTCAGCAGAGGGAGCCTGGAGCTGGGGATCAGAGCAGTCTGCGTCCGGCCGTGTCAGAGGACAGGTGCCTTTGCTATAACTGACCACTGTTACCCATTCCTTAGGGCTTAGAGACAGGAGTGAACACCCTGAGCTCCTTTTGTGACTACCAAGACCCATGCTGGCATCATCTCACTTCCTTATCATCAGCTCTGCATTAAGAATGAGGGTATTGTGCAGAATTGGCCCATCCAATTTTATTCTCCAAGCAGTCCCAGACCAGATGCATGTGAAAATCCAACTGCAGCTTTGAGCTTCCCTAGGAACAGGTTCCGCTGATTCAAAATGGAAAAAGCACAGGGACAAGCAGAGCCACTCTTTTAGAGCACGGCCCAGCAGGCATGGAGCACAGGCTCACTCCACAGAGCTGGGAGTTCATAGGGAGGGAGGAGGAAGCTACACCATGCATGAGTGCAGCAGCAGTGGGCTGCCTGAAGCCATCACACAAGTCAGACATGGCTCTCCTGCCCCCAGTCTCCCAGCACCTCTTTGAGGCAGCAGAACATTTTGCTCATGCAGTGTGAGTCAAATGCATTAACTTCAGCCCTCCAGAGAGTCTCTGAGCACTGTACCTACCTCTGCTGCTTCCCCAGCCGTCAGCAGTTCATCCAACATCTCTCTGATTATCTGTCAAGATAACAGAATTCACCAGTAGTTTTTCTATGGTTTACAAATGCCCCAGAACCCCCAAGCCCAAGCACAGGAGCTCCAGGTTCTCTATGAGGATGGCCAGCAGCTGAGGTGACAGGGTCTCTGGCAGGACTTCCACCTTGCCAACTCACAGCCAAATCTGAAAAGACAAAAAGAACCCTGCTGCTCTGCCCTCACCAAGACAGCCCTTCAGACTCCCACTTCAAGGAAACAACACACCGCTCTACTCCTGCAAAGCCAAACACAGCCACCAGCACAAATTCCATCTGCTCAGTCGTAAGAAAGATCAGCCAACAGCTGGTGGCACAGACCTTCACATGGGATGCTTTGCCTTCATAGTGCAGGGAGGAGACTGCAACCAGGAGCTGGAAAGGGCTGAGCACTGAGGATGACACCAAGGCTGCAGTGAGACTTGGCCAAATATTCAAGAGATAAACCGCCCATCACTAGCAGTTCTTCTGAGGAACAGCAGCATCACATTTTCTTTGGGGAATGCTCAGCTAGCTGACTGTATGACCAATATGTTTTTATACTTGCAAGTGAATTTCATGCTTGTAAAACCAAAGCACTGGCAGTAGCCAGGGATGAGATGGAATGACACGCCAGCTTCCTGTGGCTGTGATGCAACACGACACTGATGAACGTAGAAGTTGCTTGTGCCAGCCCTCCTGTGGTGCAAATACCAACGAAGCTCCATGCAGCTCTGGCTGCCAAGGATTCACGATGGTAGTTTCCAGCATGGTTACCCAAATTCTCCCAAGAGATAGCAAAAGAGAGAGGAAAAACTCTTTTATTTTCCTTCCAAGCTAAGTATAAGCACTGGGCACTTTCCCTGCTGCTCTGTCCTCCTACTGATCTTCCTTTCCAGGGGCTGGGAGCCCTGGGAAGCACCTCGGCTCACCAGCCCTTCCCACAGCACCACTACTTCCTTCCAGCTGTGTCCTCAGCCTCCAGCTGCCCTTGCATACATTAATGCCAAATTGTCTTAAAATTGCCCAGGCCTTCTGTAACACCCAACCACCTGCACAAGCCGGAATGGCCATGCTGATGCAGCACGTACTTTCCTCTACAGCATACCAATGCAGTGCCTCAGCCCTGGCCCTCCACACCTTTTTAACCCAGCTTCTCTCCTGCATTCTTCCACTCTCTTATCACCTGTGCTGAAGCTCAGTCTCCATCTCTCTTCTCTCCATCTCCTGCAGTGATACAAACAGATTTTTTTTCCACTCATTTACACATTGCTGGTACTTACGGTCCACAGTTTTCTGGCTGATAACAGAACCATCAGGACTGACATCCTCTTGCAACTGCTGGGCTTTTGAACTCCCAAAGTGTGTCTAAAGAGCCAGTGCACTTTCTCTTCTAGCTCTTTCTGCCTCAGACCCTCCTGGACAATCAATTCCCCTTGCCCTTCCTATTGTGGCAGGTCTCTGGCAGGTCAGTTTGGATAAGCAGAGCTGTCCCCTCTGGTCTAGAGTCTGCAAAATGCCAGATTTTGCACTGGAGCTCAGTTTCCATCTATTTAGTGATCAGTGATCCATTGGCTGGCAGTACCAGCTGCGGGGACTGCACAGAGCTCACTGCAGGGAAGGCCAGGAGCCAGCAGAGCTGTGAGGGCAAGAGATGCACAGTGGGGCAGAGACTGCTCAGGCACAAAGGCAGCACCAGTCTATGGCAAATAGCAGTTTTTCTTCCGATGCTACTGTCCCTGAAGCATAAACTCTGATGTCAGAAAGGTGTGCTGGAGGGTAATCACAGAGAGGACGAGGGGGTTCTGACTGTTTCCCCCACACGTCTGCTGTCCACTGGGCAGCAAAGTGTAAACCCCAGGTTTATGGGATGGCTGGGGCAGGTGAATGAATGCAGGGCAACAGGAAGCTTCTGCTTTCTTACCTCCAAATGTTTTTGCAGAGCTCCATCTAGGGGGGATACTGCTGGACAAGGCTGCAGAGCAAGACAAGTACCAGTAAACAAGTAAATGGCTCCTTCCCTTGGCCTGAGGCCTCTTGTCACACACTTACGGTGCTAATTAAAAAGGGAGGGAACAGCCCATAAATTTTACAGTTTACTTTAACCTAGGTTCCAGCTGGTTTTAAAAGAGCTGATGAAGGTAAGTGCATCTGTGCAGCTCACTGGTGCATCACAGACAGCAAGCCAGCATGCTTAATTAAACGTTATTCTAGGAATAAAATTTAGCCCTCAACTGACAAGACTGCATATTAAAGCATCCATTTCCCAAAGATAGACCAACTGTAATCAGAGTCTTCTGCTATGGGAAAGCAAAAGTAATCCCAGATGCTGACACGAACATCCCTCAGACAATGGTGGAAAAAAGTGCCCCTGCCACAAAAGTGGACACAGCTCTGACAAAGGACAGAGCTGCCTGCAGGGGCAAGGAGCCTACTTACAAGCCCCATAGCATCCTCTGCTCTCAGTCTAGAGACTAACAGGGAACAAAAGTCCTGCAGAGAACAGACTCTGAAGCATAAATCCTGGGCAGCACGGAGCAATCCTCCAGCACAAAGGGCTTACAGCACCTGAGGGCTGGTATTCGTTCCTTACAGGCACAGGAAACCTCTGCTAATGTCTGCAGAAGGAGACATCTACATCCCCTTGTCTGCAGATGTGCCAGATCCTCCAGTCTGGCAGATATACTGCCTCTGGATTGAGTCTGTCCACATGCTGGCATCCATACGCAGACATGAAGTAACATATATATCCCCTATCTGATATATCTGCTCTCTGTACCCACCCAGGCACCCCATGCTTCTCCCATGGCCTTTAAGGCAACAGCAAGCTGGTGCTCCTCCTTTCTTCTGGTACTTGGGGCATTCTCACCCCATTTTTGAATACTGGGAAGGCCTTGAGAGCTCATGAGAGACAGCATCACTGCAGATAGCACTGCTGCACCCTGAGCTGCCAGATACTGCTCTGGAGAAAAAGCCACTGCAGCAGGCAGAAGTTCAGGTAACTGAAGGC
Source organism: Tympanuchus pallidicinctus (assembly GCF_026119805.1). Lineage (NCBI taxonomy): Eukaryota > Metazoa > Chordata > Aves > Galliformes > Phasianidae > Tympanuchus > Tympanuchus pallidicinctus. The sequence continues at coordinate 8,008,017 of NW_026294699.1, read as the reverse complement.
CCCTTTAGGGATGAGAAACAACAGATCTGCTCACATCCTCCATGTATTTTTATTTCCAAGTGAATCATGGTGCCTCCTTTCATGGTGTCAGCCCTGGGAAGAAAGACTAGAGCTAAACTGCACAAATCCTCTAATATTGCTGTGCCGACAGCTGGAGGCCTTCACATATGCAGATATTACTTCTCCTTTGCTCAGAGGTCTCTTTCTAATTTAATGCTTCTCCAATATTGCAGAAGCTATAACATGGGCTTCTCTGGGGTAATACAGCTCAGTTCCCAGGAAAGGGCAGTCGGGTACTGCAGCTGCACCCATCTAAACATCAGGACAGCAGGATGGCAGCCTGCACATCCCTGCACATCCCTGCACATCCCAACACCTGGTCCAGGCAGTGCCCAGCCTGCAAACATGTAGAAGTAAGTGCTGGGTTTTGTCTGCTGGGTCCGTTCCCTTCTCTGATGGTTCCCACCAGTACCCTACGAGTGGCTTTGACAACTCTCTAAATTTAATGATATTAGCCAAGGGGGCTGGCAGCTTGATCTGCCCTTTGCTGGTACTGTCAGATCACATAGCTGCTAATTGACCAGTGTGTCTCCTTTTGCTGAGCTATTAGCAAAGGCACCATGGCAGCTTTCTGACATTAATTATCTATGAGTTAGCAGTATCTAAAAACATAAATAATAGTTTGCCCCACGGAAGGCTGTGCTCACTGCACCACTTCTGAGCTGTGGATGCCACTGTGGGCCCTGCAGCCAGATGGGGTCAGGCAGCATGTGGAGCTGCCAGCACATGGGTTCAGTGGGATGTCACAGCCCAAGGACTCCTCCTCCATGCGATTGACTCCATCCCTGTTCCCTGAAGATGTGATCCCATCACCAGCCCCACAGCCAATGAGAGCAACACGCTCCAGCAGGAGCTGGGCTATCTGCGCTCAGCCCTGGTTTTGATGTCCTCTCTTACAGCCAGTTCCAAACATGAAACGCAGCAAAGAGCAGCCAGTGCAAAGGCCACAAGGCCAATTCCTCCAGCAGGCCATCACTAAAGAAAGGATCAAAACCAGCAAACCTCCACGCAGGTTTCCTCTCCTGGCAGCTTTAAGTCCAATCACCTCTGGTTAGGGGGGCAAACTGTCTCCACAACAGCTACCTCTGGGATTAGCAGAGCTCAACAGTTAGCAACTGAAACCACGGCTGTTAAACAAACAGGCTCCAGGCACTCACGCTGCTGAGAGGGCTGTGATACATTTAACACACATATCTGCATTTCACACATGCATTTTCATTTAGCAAACACTCATCTGAAAGTCTCCTAGCCCTCCTGCCTTCTCTGCAGCGCTGCAGCAGTGCAGCTCCTGTGCACTGCCCTCCAGCACTTTGGCTCTGCAGAGGAAAGGCTGCTTCCAGCCTGGACATTGGGCCATGGAAGCGGCCCCCAGCTGTTGCTTCCCAGGGCAGAACCTTGATGTGCGACAGAGGCAGCCAAGCCCCCTCATTTGGGGAAGTGTTGCAGCCAGTGATGGCTGTACAGAACTTCAGCCAAAGGTGGATGGATATGACCTCCTGCAGGGCAACTAACAAACTTTCCATTTTTATTCTCTAGTAGAAATATTTCAAACACCAAATGACCCGAGGTCATTAAGCTCTGTAAAGAGATTGCAGTGAGTATTTCCAGACATCTCTCAGAAACCAAGTCACCATGACTGACTGCCTGGGACTGGAGGAAAGCACAGATCGGCAAACATTAAATTGTCCCATTTTATAACCCTCCAGAATTTTCGCTGAGGTTTCATAATTTTTCATAGCCAATTTGATGACTATATTAATTAAAATCAGAGTTGAGTAAGAGGTTTCTTTATCTGCTTCTCACCCTATATGATATGAAAAATGAGTCTGTTGAAAAATAGGATGACGATGGATACCCACAGAACACAGGCTATCAGCCAGTTTCTAATTGAAGTCAGGTTGCTGTGCAGGACTGTTTCTGCTCATCTATGATGGTTAATAGATACATGCAAAAAAATCCCATGCTTTTGCTTCCTGTGTTCATAGCTGTGCAATGTCTGGCTACATGCACAGGAGATGTGGGCCTGGAGTACAGTCATCTCATTTCTGGTACAGTCTATCCAAGTATCTTTTGCAAGAATAAAAGTGTGACACAAACTTATATCACAGGATTAGATATTGCTTTTTCTTGCCATTCTTTTAGCTTTTCTTCAGCAGGGGAGAGAAAAAAAAAACACAACCAAACCAGAGCTAACATGATCAGAGTGTGCATGGTGAGCAGCCCAGAAAGCCGTGAAATCACACAAAAGATTTGATCAGAGTCAATATCAGCTGCTGAGCTATAATAGCTTTTGTGATTCTCCTAACAGGATTTTAATTTTATGTTTATTATTTGGGGACCAGCAGAGCACGGGAAATGCATTGTGGTGGTGTGGGCCCCCTTTCCCTCTCTGAAAGGGTGGGAAAACTCCAGTGCAAAGCAAACGAACTTTCAGTATTTTTAATTTTTGCTTGTATTCCCCATGCTTGGCAGGAGAGAGTGAACTTAATTAAAATCAATGGAGAAAAAGAATGGGATAAATCACAATATGAATATTCTCTGTGCCTGTACGCAAGCACAGCGTGTGCTCCTGCCTGCACTCGGAACAGCGATCCCTCAAAGCACAGAGCAGCCTCCCTGCCCTCCATTGTCTCCAACAGCTCTGCAGCTCCAGTTTGCAGGCTGCTCCCTCCTGCCTCAGCTTGTTCTGCCCGCTCTGGAGTGGTCAGAAGAGGCCAAGACGACACTGCGTGGTGTGCACAGAGCAAAGAGCCCCTTCCCCTGGGCAGCCCCTACTGCAGGCAGCCCCTACTGCTGGCACTGGCTGCATGCAGCCAGGAAGACACACAGCTGTTTTTCCTTTCGTTCTGGTTTTGGGATTTTGAAGGAGATGAAATCATAAGACACTTCTCCCTGCCTGAAAAACTTGCTGTCAGTGTGCATCTACCACAGCAGCACGCAGAACTGTCCTGCACCCATTGTTATTAGTGTCTGCAACTCCACCACATGGGACCTGCTGAAGAGGTTAGGGACATAAGTGGCAGAGCAGGATGTGGGATGCTGCCACAGGCAGGTTGGCTGTCAAGGACCACCACAGACCCTGAACCACCAGGGCTCAAAGTAGGAGAGCAAAAGAATGAGAGAGAGAAGAGGATAGGGAAAGAAGGACGGATGGGGATTGCTGGCACTACCCACTCTGCTCGCTCCCAAAGAGTCTGATGAAGGGAAAGTCTTTGATTGCTTTTCAGAAGCAAATAACAGCTCTTTAGAGTCACCTGCCAGCAATTGTTGATGGACATCAAAGCTGTGACCACGTCTGTCAAAATTTAATTGTAACATGCATTGTGCTGAGCAATTCTGAGTCCTGCTCTGGGCTTGCTGGGCTCCACAGTGGCTGCCCAAAGGGCTGCAGGGCTGGGAGCTGTCAGGCTGTGCTGGCAGCAAGGATGCTGCAACACATACAGGATTGACCCAGGCAGCCCTGGTCCTGTGCCCAGCAGCAGCGATGTGAGAGCACTGCTGAGTGTTCCCCTCCACCAAGAGCACACTCTGCATTCCTCCCCCTCCTCCTCCATTTCCAGTTTCCTCAAACCTCTCAAGACTGACCAGCACGATGTGGGGCCTGCAGTGAGCCGAGCCTGTGTCCCAGCAGCAGGAAGCCTGCGTGTACCTCAGGCTCCACACTTCCTCTCACCACGCAGCCTTAATAAATTAAAAAATAAAAATAAAAAACTTGTGATCTCAGTGTTTACCACTGCATGCCAATCTATTCCAGATGAATTAGTTTCTTAATCACACTTTTAACGGGGGAGATTGTTAGAGCCCATGCGGGAATGGTTCCTATTAGTACTATTTAAGTGCTGAAAGCTTTTCATGTCGTAAACCAGCCTCGTGGTCAAACAGTAAAACCACCATCTCACTGGTGTGTAACGGGCCTCCAGGCACCCATTGCTGACAGCAGCCCAGCACCACTGCGAGCTGCTCTGCACAGCAGCCTCGGCCAAAGGGACCCCAGAGCACTGCACCCATTGGGCTGGGCACCAGTGAGTGCTCCACGTCTCCACGGGCTGCTCAGCACTGTGCTTTTCTTCCAGTCAATCTTTTGCAGATTTATGCCGGGGAAATGGGAGCATTAAATATCCCCCTGCTGTAATTCAGTGTGCAGCAAGAGATACAGATTTAAATATTTAGTAGCACATAACTGGCTAAAAGCCTCAGCAACATTTTTAAAAATCACTTCTTAATAAAACCGGACTGAAATATTCCCCACAGTTAGAATTTATGGCTGGTAATTGGTGTTCTTTTGATAAATAGGAGTGAATATATATTTATGAACAACAAATATTAATGAAGAAATAATACAGGAGCCAAACTCCAGGCTGTGCAACTTGCTATTACTCTACGGTATTCCCCAAGGGACACTGACATTAAGCAAACACAAAAGCACAATCAACAGTGCTGTCTGACTGAAAAAGCCAGAGCAGAAGTGTGGTCCTGGGGCACACAGCCCTCCTCAGGGGCAGCTGGAGACAACGAGAGGACCCACGCAGCCCAGCAGATGCCTGCATCCAACATGAACTCTGCCCCCACACTGAATATCAGACACATCTCGTATCTGCAGTGCAGCTTGCAAACACTCCAGAGCTATTGATTCTTATCATGATCGAGTCATTAATTTGCATGTGCTCCCCAATGACTAAAAACTTGGAGGCAGAGCCTATAGTAACTGCTCCTCTTCTGCAGGATGGCAGGAAGAGATTTATCTACAGGTGATGATCTCGATTACCACTTAGGCACAGCGTAACAGGAGCAGCATGTTGATTTCTCTGTTTTTCACCCAGCAGTTTTTAATGCCTGTTGCCATCTGCACCAGAATCTTGAATTAACACGTAAGGCAGATAGAGAAATCCCTGGAGCAGACAGGAGTCAGCCATCAGGTTTCCCAAAGCCCAAGGAAAGTCCCAAAGCCCACAGGAAGGCAGAAGCAGAGCACTGACACAGCCACAGGAGATGAGCTCCACAGGTTGGTTCTGCTTCTCTCCTCACATCCCTTTGCTGAGCACTGGGCCCTACTCTGACAGCACAGCAGAGCTACATCATCTGTGAAAGCCAGAGCAGCCACAGGAAACATTCCTAGCATTAAATAAAAGAGACTTTTATTCCGCAATAGAAACTCTGTGATCTCGGAACACGATTTGCATAAACAGACAATTTGGCTATAAACAATTTCAACATTAACGGGTATTTACATATACAACAACTCACTCAAAATACAATTAAAGGCCTTGATGGATTGGAAAATGTCAAAACATTTAAAAGGCTTCAGCACACACTTGATTTACATCTCCTCGGTCAGACATAAAACCAGAGATGTGTTTACATTTTCTCTGCCAGAGCACAAAGCACGTGGAGGCTCTGGCTCCCTGAATCAGCAGCCTGGCCCCAGCACGTGCAGGGGATTCTCCATGCAGAGAATCATCTGTGTTTTCTCTAAGAACAAATTTAAAATGAGAGGATTACAGCACCAATTCCTACAGTCACTTCACAGCCATCTCCACCAGGTTCACTTGAGGGAAAGTAAGCTGCAGCTCAGGCCCCCTCCTCCTTACTGCTCCACCAGGATGGTTGTGGAAGGAAGGAAGGAAGGAGCCCTGCTTGCAAACCTCACCAAACACTTGGCATTTCTGCACACCATTATTGCTGAAATAATAAGCAAGAATCCTTGTCCTCATCTGCTTCCAGATCATTTTGAAGGCTGGCTACAGCTTTACTTTTTCCCTTCAAGGTCAGATTCCTCAAGGTCTACAGGCCAAACAATTCTAGATAGATCCTAAAAATACACAGCTTTATTTGTAAACTATCTAATATATTTTAAAGGGCAGGCGCTCCACACTGTACTTTTTATTGCCACTTATCTTCCATCTCTGCTGCTGTGTTTATCCCCTGCCATGCAAAGGCGTGTGCCACAGCTCTGTCTCTGTACAGCAGACACAGCAGAACACCAGGAGCTCAGTCAAGTGCAGTCCTTGTAATCTGTCGGAGAGCTCGTGGAGGAGACCAGCGCGCTTCATGAAATACCACTGAGCATATAAAGCAAAAACCCATCAACAGTCATCGACCATGGAGCTGAAAGGAGGTAAAGACCGTGAGCTGCACTCACAAAACCCACAAAATTCTGCTGGCAGTGTGGTGTAAAGCAGCTCCACAAGACGTTCCTGCTGGCAGTGCAACACCCTTGGCCCTGGGAGTTTGCTAAGCTGACAGAGCAACCTGCCTCACACCGCTGCGTGATGCTTCCTTTTGGGCTACCGGTCACCACCAAACCTCAGTGCGTACAGCTGGGTCAAATGCTCACCTGCACAGCCACACTCACACACTGCTGCAGTGCTGTTGGGGCTGAGAGATGCTGTGGTGTGACACAGCAGTGCAGAGATGCAGCTGTCCAACCAGCAACAGGAACAGCAAAGCACAGACAGCCCCTCCTCACCCCACTGGATGGCACTGCTGGAAGCACAGCCCAGCTTGGGCTGCACTCGCCCCTACAGTCAACACTCAGCCCTACAGTCAGTGTGGGGAACGTGGCGGGACGAAACACTCATCACTCCACCTAGGTCATCAGCACTGCATTAATTGTGCTCCCTGAGGGTTCTCATCTCTCATCAGTCTGCCACTAAACACCTGTTAGCTCCTGGCAGGACCTTCCCACAGCCAATACTCAGCCTGAGTCCTCCTGCCCTGGCCGTGGTAGAGCTGGAGCTGCTGCTCTCACCGCTCAACAAGTCACGAGCTGTAGTTTATTATAACACAGCACATAGATGCTCTCTTTTTCCATTTGTCTGCATTAAATAATTATTTAAGCTATATTAGGTATTTATCAAGTAAACTGCCACCATCTGACGTTTCCTTATTGTAGCTGGAGATTTAGAGCAGCAATTTGTATGCATCCCGGCCCCTGCATGGGCTCTCTGCACACTGAAGTTATGATATAAGCGTGATGTTTTATGAGATACTAGAACTTAATTCCAAAATTTTAGGAGGAGGGAGGACAGAGGTAAGGGGAAGCAGGTCTGCCAGGTTCCCTGGGGCAGTGAGGGTCTCTCACTCTTTTTCCTCCTTGAAATAAAGAGCAGCAGCTGCCGTTCAGGACAGCAACAGAAAAACAGTGGCACTGCCAGCCCTGAGCTAAGGGTGCTGAATGTGACACTATAGGGCACCTCTGCACTCCCAGAGGGATTCCTCTGTGGGAAGTCAGTCCTTGGCTGCTGTCACCATCATGCCTGCCCCCCACTTTTCCCACCTCTCCTGGGATCTTGGAGGCCTCCATGAGCATGCCACACCAAGGAACTGGAAGCTAAATGCAAGCCAAGCCAAGCCCTTTTTTCAAGGATCCTGCCAATATAAACATCATCTCTGGGGCAGGACCAAGGGTCCTGAGTAACAAAATCTGCCTCCACCTCTCTGCACCGCTGGAACTTGCTGTGCCATTCATCACCTCCATCTTCCTGCAGATTGCTCTAACACTCCTGACTAAGAGGCCAAGGTAGAGAGCAGGCTGTGTGCAGACTGGCAGCAATTCCTACCCACTTAAGCATGTCCTCTGAAACTGCAAGAAGCCCAGCAAATAAGCCTAGACTAGGAGAAGTGATGCAACATCTCTTTACCCTTACCTCTAGCTTTGGAGGTTTTCTCTCCCACTTCAGCTCTGACAGTTTGCACAGGAACCCATCCACACTAGAAGCTGCTTTCTTCAGTTTCACAGATGTTTTATGCTGCTGCTTTCTTTTCCCTCTCTCCCCATCTCTTCTCTCAGCTTTCTTCCATGTCATGCCCAAGCTGGACATCTCTGGGGCAAAACTGAGAGATGCTGTTTACAAAAGATGTCAGTTCTTGGCAACCTGCACATCTGAGGGATTTATCTGCTCTCTGCATGAGCAGCAATTGCAGCACCCTCAACCACACTTCAGCCATCACCATAACTACTGCCTGTCAGCCTCTCACTGCAGGTCTTTCAACAGATTAATTTTAAAGGATTCAGTTTGGCTGCATGCATCCAGTTTGCCTTGAACCTCTGTTGTGATGTGTGGCAGAGCTGCAGCTCTTGTCCTGGCAGCTTCTTTTCACCTCACCAGATGGCTGCCTTGGCAATTGCACATCCACTGAAGAGGCTCAACACGAAGACTGCACACCAGGCGAGCCCCAGGAGATGGCTCAGCACTTCTTCTCAGACTCAGCTGAAGATCTGTACCAAAGGAGTCAGGGAATTCAGCAGTGGTTCAGCCCCCTAAGCAGGCCTGGATGGGGCACGAACCCAGCTCTTCTGGAGAAATCAGCAGCAGGGGCTGTTCTGGGAGCAGGAATGTTAGGAGAGCATAAAGAGGAGGCTTGCACAAGTGAGGACACTGGATGCCATGGCTCCCTAGTGGAAGGGATGGGGTGCACAGCAGAGCCCAGCCAGCAGAAGTCCTGGTGATCTGTGTACACTCCATGGCTGGGCTCAGCTCTGTGAGGAGTTCCGTGTTTGGAGCACGTGTTTGTAGCACTGCTACCTTTGCTACAGGAGGGGCTGCACAGGTAAGGACACTTGGCCTGCGTTTGGCTGGGTGTGTTTCATCCACAGGAGGCTTGGACCACTCCACCAACAGCTTTGACCTATGAAACAACAGAAACAACTACAATGACTGAGGGAAAAGGTATTTCTAACACACAACAGCAGAGACAAACTGCAGACATCAGCGCTCACTAAGTTCAGACCAGGGCTGAACTGTGAGATGGTAAGGGCAGAGACGGAAACCCGTCCCATTTTCAGGTGTTCTAAGAATGGAAATGAGCCATTGTTTTTCTTTCTATATTCTTGACACTTAACCTACTCTTTATTTGCATTGATCACATTTTACAGTGTGATTAAATTTGTATGGAAGAAAGCCAATTAGTTTTGTCTTACACTTACTGAATGCGATTTATGGTCAGACAAATTAACTCTCAGCACTTAGTTTGATTTATCCAGCAGCATAAAGCTTGACAATCTGTACTCTCAGATAATCTGTTTTAAAAGAATTGTCTTTATTGTTATTTTTCTTTGGAATAAACCATTAAACCTGGAGGTAGGTGCATCTTTCTGCTCACAAACAACTTTTGGCTAAATCCATACAGACAGACACCATATTTGCTTACCAAACATAAAATGATTCTTCTCTTCATAATAAAGACCTCCCTGTCTGGTTCTTACAAAGGTCTTGTGCTCATCTTGCAAACATTCAGAGTGCGTGTTTTGATCCTATAAAATAAAACACAAAAATAGCATTTCTTAGCATATCAGACATAATGCTAATTGTCCTCTAGCATGCAAAGCCAAAACATGATGCTGAAAGCACCTATCAAGACCAGACTTGCAATCTAGGAAACAAAACTGTAGTTAGGAGCATCCAAGGAACAAGATCATGCCAGCACTCCCGATGCAGATAGTAACTTGGGAGGATCCTCAGGGGGCACAGCTGATCCTCTCTCTTTGCAAGGAGCCCCTTGAGAACTTCTCATGTGTGGACTATGCAACTGCTATTTGGCCAAGCCATGAAGTATTATGAAAGTCAAAGCTTGCACTGAGAGGAGCGTGCCATCTGTTCAGGCTTGAGAGACAGGAAATAACTATCAAAACTACAGCCTAATCATAATCAGCTGGCTGGCAGCTAACAAGCACACATACTGTCTGGCAAAGAACGAAGATGCTTATCAGCTGAGCATCTTGCAAGAGAGAAATGAAGTATCTGACAGTGTGAGGGAGAAATACAAAAAGAGCAGGCAGCCAAAACAAAGCTAATTAGTGAGGGGAGTCATGTGGTCCACTGAAAAAACTGGGAAGCATCTACACAAAGGTCCTCTAATTGCTCCTGTGCACCTCTGCTTAGATTCATATGCATTGTTGAAGGATATGGGAAATGCATAAACCAGGAAGCAGCCAAATACGTCTGCAAGAACCAAACTGAAGCCAACAACAGAGATGGGAACTGAACCACAAAGCAATTAAAATATGCACTGGGTAGAAAAGCTTAAACTACAGGAAAGTGTGTTGGATGTTCTGTGAACAAGGACATTGACAGCTCATGGTCAGTGCAGTTAACTTGCTGGTGTGCTTGATACCATAACTGGTGTCATGCTTCAGTGCTTGCTATTTAGCTTGATAAGGAAGTGGAAAATTCATTACAGAGTTACATCTCTGTTCAGAGAGAACTGATCTTGGGTCAGTTCCTCAGTCTGTCTGGAGCATCTACATTGCTAATGACTGGTGGGTGAGCAGATGCTCCTGGGATAGCAAGGCTCTGGACGGCAGTAAACACAGCAGATGCATTTGAACCCAAGGAGCTGCTACTTTTTAAATTAGACAGCAGTGAGAGACAGTGTTCCCTTCACCAACCAGTCTGAATTCCCAATCCACAATCACAAGGGGGAACATGTCCATTCACTCTGTATGCATCCAAACCTGCACTCCATAATTCTCGGCATGAAGAAGCATCAAAAGATTTTGCATGTACCAACTACTCAACAGCTTGAAAAAAAATAAAGTGAAGGACATCAGACCCTTCTTTGGACATAGCATATTCAGAGGCAGACAGTAAGTCTTCCAAAGCAGCAAGAAACCAACTGCATTCCCTGTAACCACAGCAAGCCATCAGTATCAGCCACGAGAGGAAGGCCCACGTGGGACTTCTGCAACCTTCCCACCAACACAGATGAAGAAAGAAAAAAAAATACATGTAGTTAGAAAACTATGAGGCCTTGAGACAAAAAAGTCCATGGGTGAGGATGTTGTAGAAAGAAGAATGATAAATTGTTCTGCTGCATAGTCATCCTCTCTCAACAACTTGTTGAAAGCCTCAGCTGAATAACACAACATTGAATTTTGTATGAATTAGAAGATAAAGAAAATAAAGAATGAATGAATAAAGATAAACTTAACAGAGAGTTAAGAGACAACAACAGAGAGTGCAGCAACACGGACATACAATAAAATAATTAGTGCTGGATCACACCTACAACATCCTGACAGCAAACTTACGAATCTCTTGCACCGGTCTTGAATTTTAAGATGATGTGAAGTCTCTAACACAGAAATCAAGTCCTACTTTTAGGCACAACCCAACATAGCCTTCAAGAAAGCAGAATTAACAGGATAACACAAGAGAGCATGATTAACAGTATAAGCTAACTCCAGGGTCAGAAGCATCCCACAGGAACCCACAGAAAATGATGGAGGAGAGCCGGATAAAAGGCTCTGTGGTGGCCCAGGCCCCTGCAAGGGCTTTCCTCCTTTGCAGGGATGCATTGCAGAGAAAGAACTCGGCTCATGAAGTTTTCAGACTGCTATGGTACAAACAGTTTTGATTTTTAGTGTCTGTTTTTCTCATGTCCTTGGCCTTTGCATTTCTTTCTAGAACAATAACAGGAGCAGATAAGCGTGCTTTAATCTGCTCCCGGTGAAAAGGCGGAATGCTGATTGCTTGTTCTGCCTCTTTTGGCTGAGCATGTTTATCCTGCATTGCTGTGGGGAAAGGTCTTGGCTCTTCAGGCTCCAGCTTTTGTGAGCTGAAGGGTATTTCCCAAAGTGAGCACTGAAATGCTTCAATGATCTTAACAAAAAAAAAAAAAAAAAAACACCAAAAAAAAAGAAGTTGTGCAGATTTTGTGAGATTTTGGACTGCGGTAAAAGAAAAATCTAACAAGCTGAATGTCATTTTTTTAAGGAGATAAGAAAAAGGCTACTGGAGCTGTCAGAGTTTAAGCTTCAACCTTTATGTTTACAAAGCAAAAAGGGCAATTAAATGTGGAAAAATAAATCTTTCCAGGACTCTGCCAGTGCTTTTCTGGTTGGTACTTGGACTGCTGAATGACAGGCAGGTTCAGTGCCTTGGGCAGGGACTCAGAATACAGCAGCCCTGACATTTATTTGACGCTAAGTAGTGTACCCTAATAAAGATGTTCCTTAAAGCCATTCCCTCTTGCCTGGCAAACAGGCATTAAAGAACCTCCTCAATGCAACTGAACTGCCCATCTGCCCTGTCCTCCCCACGCCGACAGCCTTCTCCCCTCCTTGCTGAAGTATAGCTGCTTCTTGCACATGTTTGCCACTGGGTCTTGTGGAAGAAATTGTTGGAATAAACCAAGAATATGATAAATTGGTTTATTCTGTGCTTTTCCTTCCTGGCTATTTTTCAAAGGGCTTTTCCACAAAGGTGTCAGTGGATGGCAGTGGATGCTCCATGCAAGCATAGGGTCAATAAACACACATAGAGCACATGTGGCAAGGATGCCTGCCCACACCTGCCACAAGCTGCAGCCCTCCTTGCAAATAAAGAAGCAGCTGAAGAAAGCCTTCTTTCCTCAATACACACAATAAGATCAACTCAGCTCCCTGCCCTTGTAGTCTGTCAGTTATGAGCCTCTGAGCACATCAACACAGCTCTGCAGGGCACAGGTTGCAGAGAGGAGTACCCTGATGCCAGCTGTGAGGTGCTAGTTGCCATTCAGGGAGGAACCATGTTTCCTTCCCCTTTTCTTCCCTCCAGCTCTTCATGTACTGCTCTCTTCAAAGACCAAGTGCAAAAAGAAGGATGAACAGAAGTGGGGGAAAGGCAACGGGAAGCCCATTTCCAAGTGCTAAGTGACAGCAGATGGTCGAGGCGCTGCTCTATGACAGATGAAGAAATCAGTAATATATTTGTCACAGGCAATGTCATTTTCAGCAGCTTGCCTGCCTGCCTTAGCTCCCAGAGCTGCCAGCCCCCATTGGACACAGATCTCTCAAGGGTGCAGAGCATCCTTGTGCCTTCTCCTGCAAGGCTGCATGCATTGGCACTGGCACAGCCTGCGAGGGAAAGAGGTGTGGGGTCAGATGCTGTCCCAGCAGAACAGATTCGCTCCCTGTTGCCTGGGTGTGAAATGTTCTTCACAAGCTCAGCAAAGTAACACTGTTCCCTCTGCCATTCATCACCCTAGCACATCACTGACTGAGAGCCAGGAATGGTTGTTGGCGTGCTGCCACATGCACAGCGATGCCTGGGCACACAGTGCTGGAAGGAAGGAAGTCAGATGAATGGCAACATGCAGCTTCCAGAGTGACAGGCTCCCATCTGCAGGCCTGGAGCAGGACACTCAGGGTCCCTGTCCTTCCTGCTCTTTAGAGAGCCGTAGTTCTACAGATAAGGGCTGGCACAGCGCATGGCAAATGAGAGGATTCCAAGAGTACCCTGGGAATGGAGTAGAGTGGGTGGTGAGACTCAGGGGCTCCAAATTTCTTGTTCATTTAAGGACAAATTCCACTTCCTTGGTTTTGTATTCCTGCATTCACATGGCAATCTGGGGCTGCTCCTCAGAGGTTCTGCCACTGCCCAGCTGCCAGCTCTGTGCTCCAAGGCTGACCTTCACCATTTCTCCTTGCCAGCCTCTCACACCATCCCATTAGAAATTCTGTGTGATCAACATATGCTCTCCCAATTGCTTCTGCAGAGAAGTATTTGGTTTGCAGTACCTGTGAGAAGATATCCAGCAGACAGTGACAAATGCCACATCCCTCCTGCAAGTTCATAAGCTCAGGGAGAAGAGTGCCTTCTGCCTACTGACCCAGAGCATGACAAACAGTGCAGGAGCATATGTCTGGGAGACAGAACTCAAATTGAATTGTCTTGTTGAACAAGCACGGGAAATCCCATTCTCATTATTTACACAAATAAATGTATACAACAGAGATCATTCTATCTGCTAGTAAATAGTGTTGGCTTCGTATCTCCCTGCTCTTTTGTTTAGCAGGAGAACACAGAGGTTGCCACACTCTTGCTGGAAACATTTTTGCAGTAGCAAGCTCACAAGCTTGCCAGGCTTTAAAAGAAACTTGGATAAGGAGGGGAATAGCAGCTATTTTGGAGGACAGGGGAGCAGAAAAAGCTGCCCAGCTCTGCAGTGGCACCCACACAGTCCCCATGTGGGCATGGGTGTGTTCAGCAAGACTGGAACACGAGCACTTGACATTGTTGTTGCTTGTAATGAATCTCACAAATAGTGAAAAATTAATTAATGATAACACTTAGCACTGCTACGCCACTTTTACATTTACAAAGCTCTGTGTAAACATTAACTAATTAATCTACTGTACTTAGCAATTATATAGTGCTTTAAATTTTCCAGGTCTTGTACAAACATTAGCTAATTAATCTACTTAATTATTTCTGTGCTTTATATTCTGGAGCACTGCAAACCAGCAGCATAAGGAGGAGGTCTCAGCAGTGGTACTTTTGAGCTCTGTGGCATTTGCAGTGCCTGCCATGTTCCGGGGAGACATCAGCAGGCATACATGCTGTCAGTAGGGCCAAGGATACAGAAAGTCTTCGGAGAGCAGATGCAGAAACTCCTACCAGTTAGTTAAAAACTGAAAGGAGTTCAGAGAACAGCTGTAAGAATGATTTCACATCCACAAAACTCACTGCACAGTGAGAGGCTGAAGTTGCTCAGCAGATAGAGAGTATCTGAAAGGTGAATTGATCACAGCTCAGAAGCCCTCATACAGGGATAACAGATGAGTTATTCAAATAACATCAAATTAGATTTGACACTTGGAAGAGAAAGGTAGCAAAACTGGAAAGGAAATCCACTTTTCTAAAAGTGAATGTGAAAGGAAAGATGATAGTGACAGGCACTGGAATGGAATTTGGGGCTGTGATTCTGTGTGCTTCTCTAACTGCTGTGGCTTTTAGTGTAGCTTCAGGTTCGATCACTTGTGGAATGAACACTGATCTAGTTAAAGCACACAGGCTTAAAAGAGATATGCACAGATATGAAGTATTAACCTCAGGGAAGCGAGAGCAGACCCCAGCTGCACAGTGCGCATGGCAGCACTGCTGCTTCTCTGCACAGCCCTGGGAGCTGAGCTGTCCTGGTACCATGGGGTGCCCAGGAAATTAGACAATCCACTCCAATTACCAAAGCTACAGAAACATGAAGCATTTTTCATCAGAAAAACCCTGGAAGAACGAGGTCTGCCAATCAAACAATCCCTAAACAAGTATTAATGTATACTCACTCATGCAGAGCTGCATCTCTCTGCTGTTTACTGCATTTTAACATCGTCAACACAGCTTGCTGAAGCACTCACAGTGCTCTGCTGACCTCCATTATTTATGATGGCATGTGAAATTGATTGTGGTTGAAAGATTCTTACTGGAATAAAATGAGCTTCTCAATTATTGACACACACACACAAATGTCTATTTTCCAGTGATCCCCCATAGGGACCACTTGCCTGGCCCTGAGTTCACGACAACAGATATCTCCAGTCGCCAAAATACAGGTGACTGCATTGAAATGATTGTCAAGGTAAGGGACAGCAGAGGTCAAGTGATTCTCTCTCTGTATCACCACTTGGAAGGTAAACTGTGAGGACAATGTAAGGCTTTCTGCTGCTCCTAGACGGATAAATGATAAGCTCTACAGCAAAGCAAGTTGTGATCATTTTTTATACTTTCTATCAAACAGAGCAGGAAATATGCACTAAGTATTAATGAGATTATGAAAAGATGAACAAGGCTTTCAGAAATCCAACCTCCTACTTGCCTTTGCTCTCTAAGAAAATCCTCAGCTACTTGTAATCTAATAAGAGAACTTAACCCACTGCAACAGTGAGAGAAATCTAGTGCTGGCTGTATACCTCTCTTCCCCAAGAACAGCAGAGCTGTACATATGCAATGATCAGACCGCAGAGAGCAAACCCACACCTCTCCCTACCTCGGCTTCCTGCAGGGCAGACCCCTGAACCACACCTGCACTAGCTCCCAGCACATGCTGCTCCATCCTGAAGCACCAGCCCCTCTGCAAGGCTGAGCCCAGCAGTGCTGACTTCAACCTGCTGGACTTCCCTCCCTGGCCGCAGGTGTCAATGCATAGCCAAAATGAAAAGAAGTAGGCACAGAAGAAAAAGAGCCATGTGTTGTCCTGCCCACAGTGTCCTGCAACAGGACTATGACAGAATGAAGGGAGTGGAAAGCTCACCCTGGGACACCACAACCCAGGGTTGATACTTCTCCATTCAACAGGATTTTTTTTAAATACACCTATTCTCTCCCTTCTGCCTGAAGCCTGACCCAATGCATGCCCCTTCCACCCCAAACACAGGTTGCTCAGTCTGCTTTCCTAGACCAGCACCCTAGAAACTCGTGCAGTCCCACAGTCCCACTGCTTACTCAAACAATGCAGCAAACTTAGCGTTAAAACCATGCCCTGCAGCTGTTCTGTGCCCTCTGTTCAGGAGCCTTCCCATGAAAGGCAAGCCAGCAAGTGCAGTTAGATGAGAGATGCATGGTGCTGGGACTGCTGCTTTTGGAGGAGTCAGTGGTAACTTGACTAACTTGACCAGTCTATAGGGGGAAGAACCAATTATCTGGCAATTGTATGCAGCCCATTTCAGTGGGAGGCTTGTAGTCAAGGGGAATAAAATATACACTGACATCAGTATACGGAGGTTCCCATTGGAAGCCACTTTCACTGCAGTGTCATGAATCTTTTCAGAAACAGCTTGAGAAGATTTATTTTGTGTATCAATCTTCCTGGGGAGCGGAGCTGACAATGGTCATACATAATAATGTTTAAGTCAATTCACATGCACAGTCAGTGTCTGTCTACAAGTCTTGGCCCTAATCAGTACATTAAATAGAAACTTATGACTAATAACTCAGAAAGGACCTCTCTAGGGGCAATTAAATGCTCCTCTTTGGCCACTGTCAGCTCCTCAGGCATGTGCTGCAGCAGCACACACTCCCCTTGGCTCCAGAAAGGGGGGATGGAAAGTTATAACTCTTCTTCTGCTTGCTCGGCTGACACATTTTTTATGAGCTGAATTCTTTACTTTAGATTCTGACAGTGATTTTGTGACTTCATGTCTGTAAATCAGTAATCACAGTGCCTCTCTGTCCCTCCCCAAGAAGTCAGGGACCACTCCAACACGGGATGTATTTTTTTATTTGGTTATACAGTTCTCCAGTTTACTGTAGGAACACCCTATCATGAAGCCTATGACCAACGAGGCAATCACTGTGTTTTCTTCTGGCCTCAAAATCCATAACCTGGACCTCACAGATCTTCATAAACACAGCACTGGCAAGATACATGTTGTGAGCCTTGGGACTCCTGCAAGGAGCAAACAACCCAGAGCTCCCTGTTCAGGGCCATCTACACTGACAGGATCTTGTGCAGAAATCATCCAACATATCGTCACCAGGCATCCAGGTAGGCGTCATATGCTCCAGTACTGCTGGGACTATTCACTACATGTGCAGAAATATACTGCTGTTGGTAGATTTTCACACATAAAGAGCTCATGTGTGACACTTCTTTCTCCTGAGTTTCCTTTGGTTGTTTGGGTGAGGTTTTTTTGTTGTTGTTTTTAACAGGTAGCAGACCATCTCAAAACTGAGTCTTCCATCATTACACAGAAAAAATCTGTCCATGAACTCCTGTTCATCCCCGTGCACAGACACCACCACAGAGTCTGTGGGAGTCACTCATTTAAACCATGAAGCATTTACTTGAAAGGTATTTGAACTTTGATGAAGGTGCCAGAGGAATGTAGCATTCCAGAGGGATTCTGGTATTCACCCTTATTGACACACTCGTGTCGTGGGCCGGTGATGAGGTTACATAGGATGTTGGAGATGTAGGCATCACCGTAGCAAGCCAGCAACTCGACTCAGAGAGATGCTGCTATGACTTGATGGCAGATTATAGGAGTCAAGTGTCCCACTAGACCAGATTCTTCTGAATGATTCATTGTGAAGAAGAGAGATAGAAAGGAAAGCATCTTAGAAAGCAGATCCTGGCTGCCTGCACCATCCCCACCTCCGTGTGGCTGCCATTCCTCGCTTGGTGGGAGCACATGGGAGATTGCTGGCCGTGCCCAAATCCTACAGACAGCAGCTCTGTGCTAGGAGCCTCCATGGCATTCCCCATAGCACCGCACAGGAGAGCCCAGGAGGGGTGTCCGGGTTAGGCTGTGTCCAAAGCAGTGCAAAGAGCTCTCCATATGTTGTTTTCTTCAACAGCTAAATCATAGATGATAGTTCATTAAGCTTGAGATTCATCCGTCACTGTTAGTGTTGCACTCAGTAATAAAATAATCATTTGAAGGAAACAGTTATCAGAACCCAACAAGGCCGTGGGCTGCTGGGCTGGCCTTCCCACCAGGCCTGGCAGACAGCCTGCTGCCTTCTGGTTCTGACAGACAGGGCTGTGATGGGAAAACCCCAGATGGCTCTTTTTATTGTGAAAGCACTATATGAAGCTGCAAACATATCTGTCACCTTCCAGCACGTTATTTACCAGCTCTCCTCAACATTCCCCAAACAATATTTTCTAGAGACTGTAATTCAATACCTCACACCCCTGAGCTGTAGCATCAGCCCAGAGAACAACGTGATAAATGCACTGCATCCCTCCAGGGCTTGGGCTGGGGAACTGGTTCGTAGTATTCCAGCTGTTAATTATCCCTCCGCTTTTGTTATTCTCATCCCAGCTGTGCCTCAGTATTTATTATATGGAACTACATGCACTAAAAACATTCTGATTGTTTTAAAGTGTAAGGAACAATTTACCCCTTTTGTGCAACACCATGCAGCTCAAGGGATCAAATGGCAAGGTTTGATCAATGAGGCATCACTGGATTACAGGCAGCAGACTGCATGTTTAGGAGAAATGCACGCAAGAGAACACACCAAGAATGTTAAGCACAGACACGCGTAACTTCCATCATTCTCCTTTCCCCATTTCTTCCTTCCCAGGCCAGAAACATCCTCAAATTAATCCCCATGTGAGTGCTGAAGAGAACATCTAAAGCCAAGGCAGCCTGGCTCTGCTGTGCTCTGGGAAGAGCTGCTCCTGCTCCAGCCAGCCGACGCGCGGTCAGCCTCGCTGCAGGCTGAGAGCAGCACCCGCACACTGCAGGCAGCTCTGTGCTGCCCCTGCTCTGACCCAACTCCCTCACACCAGCACCGCACAAGGCCCGGAACTGTCAGCACTGCAGAAACGATGCTCTTGGCAGCCCCCAGGAAACAGGGAAGCAAATACTACTGTCTCCGCTTTGCTTCCAAGAAACTTCCGAAGGTAATTAAGACCAATGCTGCCACTCCTTGAACTGTGAATTGCTGATATTTAATGACATTTTCCAAATATTTTTAATAGACATTTCAAGTCTCGCTCCTAATCTGACATCCGTCTTCTATGAGCATGAAAACAAATAAAAGGGCCTGAGAATCACTGCTTATATTTTAAATGGCTTTACTGTTGGTTTTATTACCTTCCCCATTAAGCTGTCACAATATGTGCCTCTTCCCATTTCCGTGATGACCAGTCAGTGAAATCTGTCATCTTTTCCATGTGATTTATATAGGACCCCAGTGATAACTTAATTAATGCGAAGGATAATTATCAGCTATATTATTAAGGTTTCTCAGTTGCCCCAGGGGATAACGTGTCAGAAAGGTTAAAACACTGACAAGCAATAAAGCATATATTATAATTAGAGAAGTGCTGGGATAGATACTGGCTCTGAGCAAGAAGCTGAGCTGCAGTTTAGCATTCACTCAGCAAAGACAGCAATAGCACGGTCACATCTTCCACCTTCCACCAGGACTGCAGAAGTCCAGGCCAGTTCCTTTGGAGGGGATTCCAACAAAGAAGATGCCTTATCCCATTAATATATATTGATTACTCAAACCTAGATGACCATTCCTACAGTGAGCCGATTTATTATTCATAATTGAACAGGATGTGGTAGCTGAAGTAGACAAGGTTTCTCCCATAACTCTTCTGCTTTTCTTCCCAGATCATCCAAAAAGTTTTTCTTCGCAAGAACAGCAAAAAGGAGCGAGAGCAAAGGATTGGCATTTCTGAAATGAAACACTGATTTCTTCTGGGATTGGAACTGCGGGTGCCTGCCTTAATTGGTAATATGGCATATAGGTATAACCTGGAGGCTATCCTGGAGATAAACGGACCTTTGGCTCAGGCACAAAGCAGTAACTCAGCAGTACATCTGAAGTGAGACTACAAACCTAACGCAGTTATTTCTCTAGATCTGCTACTGTTACATCATGAAGAGTAGGCAAGGGACTCAGGAGCTCATAAATAGTTTTTCATGGCAAGCACGTACACCAGCCAGATGAAATCTCTCTCTGAGAAAATATGGAAAAGTGGTAGATTTAACCTACTGCAAAATGTCATTTCTTGAAGGGGAAAAGCCACCATCACCACCCCCACCAACAACAAAATACACAACTTTCTTGATGCTTAGAGAATGTGTTCCTTCTGCAGCAGCATTTTAAACACTGAGCTCTGGACTTGGCTTTACGCAGCAGAAGGAATTTGCTGCAGCAAATCCTGCCAGTTCTCCCCATTGTAATCACAGTGAAAATACATCATCACCTATTATTATCTCCACACCTGGGGCACCTGAGCAGGTTTGTGGACCCAAAGTGGTACTTGGGTAGGACATGGCACAGAAACTGGGTGGGGAATAGTTAACTTAAACACAGCAGGCAAAGGTGCCTCTTCAAGAAATGCATGGGAAATAACAAGCATCAAGTCAAATTAAGTGGCTGTCCTCCCTGCCAACTGTAAAAGCTGTTTCCACTTTCTTTCAGGCAATTTGTCCAATAGCATGCACTAACACACCACACATAGCAGGTAAGTTTCTCCCCTCCATTGGTGGTCTAGCGGGGTGAAACACAGCCAGAACACAAAGCGAATGCACGTGTGCAGATGCAGCACTGCGGGCTCCAAAGCTGCTGCCACTGCTGAGCTAGAGGGAGGTTTCAGTGTGACAGCCCATGCCAGGCACAAGGGCTGCTCAGGAAAGGGAGAAGTTATCACAAGAGGCATTTACTACAGGAAGCAAAAGCACACACAGATCACACTGCCTGGTAGCTTTTCTATGCTTGTCTTCCTCCCAGTATTAAAATGCCCCAAGAGAAAGAAACAAATAAAAAACCAAGAAGTGAGAGGGGCTGGGGTCAGTGCAGAAAAAGCACAGAGAGATGATCTATATACACCATCTCCTACCAGAAGCAGAGAAAGTTTCCCTCTGACTTTGGAAGTCACCCTTTAAAGACCTGTTAAGTGACAGAGAATTAGGGAACACAGGTGTTTAGAGGGAAGCAGGTTTAAATAACACCATTCCTAGCACAATACATACAAACACCTACTCAGGCCTGAACACCAGCACCCAGCATCACAGCACCTTGCAGAACACTGACAGTCAGTCTCTACAGGAGTATCACCTCTGACTCTTGATGAAATGTCTCCCGTAGCATTTTCTCGCCGTTGTGCTTTGCAGATGCATCCCTTTTTAATGTCAGAGACAAGCAGCTGCACTTCTGAAAACAACACTTCCCAATAATGCTCTATTTACATCCAGATCTCCATTCTCATCCAGTGCTGGTTGTGTTTATCCCTGTCTGTCAGTAGGGCAAACTGCAGCCCAGGCCCATGGCTTAAGTTAACCTCAAAAACACGTTCAAACAAAACATCAACTTTGCACTATTGAAAGTTCTGTATCAATGAAAAGGTGAGAAACATGCAGTCTATGTATCATAGCTTTCCAATTGTGATGTCTTCGCTGAGCACAAAGGAGTATTCTACTCCTTAACAATCAAAACCAGATGGTACCAATTTTGATAGCCACTTTCACAGAGCTGAGAATGCTTTTGTTGTGCTGGATCTATTGTAAGCCAGTTAGCTTCAGTGGTAATCAGATATTTAACATACTGAAGAGACTGGGATGAATGCAGGAACAAGCTTGTTAATCATCAGCTGTTTACTCCAAAAGCAATGTGGGGAGCTATTGGAAGTTACGAAGGCAGGATGGATCAGAACATCACTGGCAGGGCCTAAGCCCAGTTTGCTCCCTTCTTCGTGGAGGGGTGAAGCCAGCCCCTCCACTGCTTCTCCCTGATGGAAAGCCATCCCACTATCCCATTCCAGATCACAGCTCATTTCAGGGACACACACAGCTCCTGACACTGCCCCACGCAGACACTGTTTCCACACTGAGTGCCACAACTTAGGGCTACTTGCACATTATGGGTCTGGGAACACAGTAAAAGCTTGAGGGCACCGGAAGGGGTGTTACAGTACAGGAAAACAGGAGAGCACTAAATGTACAATGCCCCTTTTCTGCCCTACTTCTGCTGGGGGAATTGCAACCAGGAAGGTTCTGAGAGCAAGCAGATAACAATCCTTTACTATTACCAGATGACAGCTCCTGGGAATGTACAAATCAGTTAGCATCTTGGGGCCTGATACAGCAAGTCAGGAAATTCTTCCTCCCAGTTGCTGTTTGTTTGTAATATAGTTAGCACAGATGTAGGAATCAATATCGCTGCTCACAGAAGTTACAGGCATTAAGGATGCTAGGTAGAATATGAGCTTGTCCTCTCAGAGCTGAACGTCTTCTAATGGCACTTGAAGCATCCCTGAAAGTGAAGTAGTCTCCATCATCTTTCCTGAGTCACTTCACCACAATGAAGTATTGGATCTGATCCAATTTAACCAACAAGTTGAACTGGGAAGCCTAAACCTTACCCATTTTTGCCATTTCCAACAAATCCTTTTGATAATCAAACACCACAGCCTCAGACTTCTTCAAAGAAAGATGCACAGCAGTACAAGCCAGACAGCTCTCCTGTTTCCACACTCTGTGTAGCAGCTGCTGTTCCCTCACCATGCCTGCCCATCAGCACAGACCCCCTCCTCCTATCTGAGACTTTGTGCATCAACTCGTTGCCTTCATAACAGAAAACGTGCTGATATTTGATGACTCAGAATAGGATTAGGAGATACTCAGGCATCCGTCAGGAAGCTAAGAAACCCCCCAGCAGTGTGGCTTACATGCTTTGGCAATGTGAATTTCAGGAGAGTACATCTTGTGCCTTCTAATAGCAACACTGAAAATCCACCAGAGATCAGTTTAATGCTTTGGAAAAGGTTAATGTTGTTAGGGATTTACTGCTATATTTGAAGTAGTTTAAACTATTATTTTTATTTCCTTGAGTAAAATGGAATTTCAGTGAATCGTGCAGTTAGACGGTCAGCTTGTGTCTGAAAGAGGTCATTAAAAGCTTGGGTGGTTTTAAATAGTATCTAATTCTGTTTGTCTGGCAGGGAGTGGGGAACTGCCATCAGCGCTGGGTTAGTCACATCAGTCCCCAACCCCTGACACTGCTTTGCCTTCCACAGCAGCTGCCTGGCGCTTGCACCGAGGCACACGGATTCCTGTTTCTTCACACATTCCCCAGTCTTGGCAAACTCCAACGTCCAAGGGCAATACACTGACCCTCCTCATCTGTGCCAAACAGTGGCTTGTGGCAAGAAGTGCTGACAGGGTGAGTCCACAGGTAGGCTGTGCAAGAATGGACTAATAATGCTGCTTCTTGCACACAACAGCAGAGAAGCCTTTGCTTGAAAAACTTGACAGTGGCCACGTGCTATTTTGAGAGCCAGCAACTCTTTCCTCTGGAGGAAGTTAAGGGCATCAGTGTCTCCTGATGCTCATCTCACGGGTCATCTGCTAGTCTACAACTGAAGTCATTTGTGCAAAATACTGTGACAATGTCAGTTGTAATTGCATCAGTCATGCCACACAACAAGACAAATATGACAACATCAGAAATTGCTTAAGACTGAAAAGCAAATGCAGGAAATAGCAAGCAGTCAGAAACAATTATTTTACTATAGTATGCGCAGTAACAGCTCTCTTTTCTGACAAACAGTTCTCCTGGGAAACAGTGTACAAAGCTGCCAGAGACTTTTCACTTTCCCATGGGATGCTATCAGTCTGAAAAATGCACTCCATTTTGTTTAGGGGTTCTGAAATTACAAGGCACCAGCCCCAGACACAAGAACCCTTTTGCAGTTTCCGCTCCTCACAGCGCACAGACACCTGCCTCTACAGAAAGTGCAGTTCTGTTAAGATACAACATGAGGCATTTTACCCTACCAAATTCAGCTGTAAGAGAAAATGCAGTGATTCATCGTGTTTCTTTCAATGAGCTGTGAACATGCCTCTGCTACAGCCCTCTGACAATGGCATCTTTACTGCACGTGAGATTGGCGAGCCAGTGCTAAAGTGACTTCCCATTATACCCCTGGGAAAGAACAAGGCAGGTTTCCACCTCAGCAGACTGTTAACCTTGTAGCAGAGCTGCCTAGACCAAGCCGACATGTGGGAGGGATTCTTCCTACCAAAATTAAATAAACCTTATGTGAAAAATGCCATTTCCAATGTCTTGAGCTGTCAATTGCAGGAGAAAACGATATTGATTTTTCCAGAAACTTTATTTAAGCGAGTGACCTATTAAATGAAACTTATTTGACACCAGATGGCTCTTGCAATTTAATTCTTGACTGAAATGATGTCTCCAAGGCTTTGTGATGTTCTTTATCTTGAATGATGAAAGGCATTTTCCTTACAGCCATTTGCGCCTGCATCCCCGGACTTTTGCAAAGGAAGTCCTCAAAAGAATCTGGAATTCTTTAACCTGCCTTTGCAAGCTGCAGAAGCTGCCCGCAAAGGAACAACAGGCCCATGCTTTATAAAAGCTGCAGATAAACCTCCTAAGCTTCTGTGATGGTGTTGGTGCTAAACCAGCCTTCTGGGGAACGCTGGCACTCAAACCTCCCATCTTTCCTCCTGTGCATCTCTTTCCCCAAGTTCCTCAAGGCAAAGCTAATTCTGGGAAGAGATATTTGCTTCTTAATTCCAGCTCCCTCTGCACTGGTCCTTGAAGTTCCTGTTGTCTGGCTGTGAATACAGAGCTGTCTGCCATGCTTCAGAGACCACTTGCTTCTGCTTACAAAAGCTTTTCTGCAGTTTGTTCTTTTAAAAGAAGCCAATTTATTTGTATTCAAAATCTATAAGGAAACAATTGAATAGTAAAACTGTCAGAATATGTCTCTTCCATCAAAACGGCTTAGGCACATTCGAAATGTCAGCACTGAATAACAACCCAGATCCTTTGGGTGCCCAAACCCACATCTGCTTCTGCTACTGAGCATCAAGCAAACTTGGCAGAGCAGTTAACGCTGCAGCATAATACATAATGTCACTTATGCAAAGACAGCTGAGTCCTAATGGTCCTTTTTACTCAGAAGTTCTCACCAAAGGCCCTTCATGGGCACAGACACAAAGCCTTCTAGATGTTGGCCATGCAGTGCTCACAGAAGAACAATGCAAAGCACCTTGCCTGTCCTGTTATGATGCTCTGCACCATGTATGGGACAGGTAAAGCCACATCTTGGTTGTATAAGTCCATGGGACTGCTCTAAGAAGCTATGGAACTAAGCAAACACCTCAAAGCTAAGTATGGAGCCAGAAGCAATGGCTGTGGGTCTGAGGATCATTCCAAGGCCTCTCACTGGTACTCCTTCCTACTGGGAGAACTCACAGTCAAGGTATTGGATGCTAAACAGCCCTAGGAGAATAGAGTTACCAACAACATGTTATTTCTTGCTCTAAGTAAGAAGCTATTTATATTAGCTGCTTCTTCCTAGTAGCTCCCATCAAACATCCCACCGCAGAGATGGAGCAGCAAGCAAAGGCCACTGTGCACTTTGATCTCCCCTGCAGTACCATCAGCACAGCATTAAGGCCCAAAGAGCATACAGTTGTTTCTTCCTTTCTTTCAACAAGTCTGCTATTGACCCATCTCTGTTCCATCCAAGGGGCTACACAGACAAGTCATCAAATGCTTCGCCCAGCAGGCAGCCAGCCTGACTATTCCTATAAAACCCCTTCTTACATCTCCCCTCATCCCAGTTCAGTCACAGCAGAGAAGCTCAAAGGATTCGAACGCAATTTTCTCATTGAGTTATAATAAGTCTTTTAGAGAAGTAGCTAGAATTACATAGAACCCATACAAACTAAAGCAACATAACTATTCTGCATTTGAACTTTTCATTATTATTCCTATTCTCAGCTTTTAAATCATAAATTCATTTTGCTTTCTACCATCAGATAGGGGGCATGAGCTGCAGGAAACGTGACACAAGTGTTTGTTTCACACTCCCTTTAGCTAAAAAATAACAGGGCTCTCAGTGGTCATTGCTCCTCAAAACTAGGCCTAGAGAAATACATTCACTCAGGCACAACGCTGAATGGCAATGTGGCATCTCCTGCACTCTGAACAGCCTGACTGCTCCAAACACTGCACCTGTCCAGCCCTAGGGCTCTACTTCTAGGGCTTCCTGAACCACAAGAGTTAATGTAAGATCATTCCAGCCTTCTGGAGAAACAATCAGGAATGCCACCTATGGCCTCAGATGGCACAACAGAGGGGACTGATTTGTCAGTGTATGCTACTGATGACTTGATTTTCCCAAGAACCACAGAATCACTTGTTCTGCTAGCAGCACACCTGCACAGACAGTGCAGACGTGGCCATTTCAGCTAAGATCTGATGCTATCAGTATCTGAACTGCTTTGAAACAGAATAAGGTTTCCTGGCTAGTGTATGGGGCATGCATTCTCTCACAGAAAGGAGCAACAAGTTTAATCACCCTGTTGCTTCAAAGCAGCAGCTCATGCCACAAACCAGCAATTTGCCACTAAAACCAGTTCCTACCAAAGGTGTTGACATGCTGCTGGAGTCTATTGCACTCTGCATACAGTTGATAGGCTGCCACACTCTTCTCTCACAGCTGCCTGCAGATAGCTGGAGGAGTACACTCTTAAGGGCAAGTTTCCCTCATCTAATGTGTTTGGTTTCTGTTCCTGCAGCCTGTTCAAATGCCAAGACATCTTAAAAAAGAAAGCCCACAAAGCAGTGTTTAATTTATAAAACACTAATATCTTTCTGAAATTTCAACAAAGCTGAAGCTTGACTTGAAAATTAAAGCCAGCTGCATTTGATCGGGTTGTAATTAATTCCCTTCGTGCCAAGTGCTACCTTGGGAAAGAGAACCAGCCATAAACATATTCACCTGTCATTAAAAAAGGCATACAAGGTAAATAATTCAAGAGATTTGAAAATAAATTCATGCTTTCGCAGAAGCAGACTTCCAAGCTTCTTTTCATCTTCTCTCTGCAGTACCTTGCTGTAATAGAACAGTGATACACATATAAAAGGAGAGAGAACAGAGCATGAACTGGGCCTGTCTAGCTTGAAAACCAGAGGAGTCTGTTTGCAGGGCCACAGTCCTATGAAATACACACAAAGCATCCTGGATTTGCAGACACATCCACAGAAATGAAACCCTTGATATTCTAGAAAAACGCAGGCTTTCAAAGCAGGCAGGACTCTTCTGAATGGAGTGGGGGGAGGAAATCTGTGGTGCCTCCTCAAAGCTTTATGAGATGGAATGTGCAGCTGAGTTGTTGAACAGGGAACAACAGCAGCTTTGCTGCATTTATGATGCAATTTCATTACTATGACTGGCACTTTCAGGTCCTGCATTTATTAGCAGCATCCTACCAGAATAATTGCAGGTATTGCAGGTGCGAGACACTCAGCACCAACAAGGAGGCTGGCTACATCTGCTCTTTACGAGGTTCTGCATATATCTAGTAGAGACTGGGAGAAGGAACCGTGCACTCATTTCTGCTGCAGTGGAGTAGAATAAGTTTCCATTCACAGCAGCAGTTCTGCACTCTGTTCCCTCAACACAGAAGCAGGAGGTGACCCAATACAGGCATGCTCGCCTTCTGGCCTCAAGGACAGTGGAGGGACATGGCTAAATCTGAACCCATTTGATAATAAGAAAGGAAGCAAAGAGTTCTACATATTGCGTTTCTGTATCTCATGTTGCACTTCAGTTGCTTTGGATTCCTAACCCAGGAAAGAGGACTGCTGCCAAGACACCTTTCTGGGAGAACCAGGCACCTTCACTGGCCAAGGCACATCTTGTTGGCTGCTTCCAGAGTCACATTTTTGCACAGCATTTGTCATACAATAAGAACCTTCTTTGGGTGGAAATTCACTTCTTATAACCTTCATGGGAAAGCTGCATTTCTCCTTGGTGGGTGTAATGTGATGGAAAGCATAGCAATGACAAAAGTGCAACAAGGTCCAAGGCTGCAGCAAGAGAGGATTTGTTCAAATGCAACAGCTGTGGGCACAGAAATAAAAGGAAGAAGCAGCTGACCTTCAGAAGGTACAAAGGGATCTCCAGCAAGACACTCTAGCCTCCTCTGCATCTGAACTGCCTGCCCCCTGCCTCAATAGCTGCTACTTGGGTATTTTACAGCTCCTTTTAGATCCAAAAACTGCTGCATGCAGTCAACACTGCTGCTAGCAGTTGAGGGCTCTTGCCAGCTCTGCCAGTGTCATTTGCATGGCCAGGTGGCTGATCTCCCAAAACCAGGGCCTGTGGTCACAAATCCTATTTCTCTCTGTGCCTATAGGAAGCAATCTTGATCCATTCATTCAGCTTGTATTGATCATCTTTATTTTTTATGGGAAAAGAATCATGAGGAGCTTTTTCTGTTTAAAGCTGAGGAGATGTTGTTCAAAGACATGCTGTGATATTCCTCTGTCTGACAGCTTTATTGGATAATAGCCACTGACGGTGTATATGTGCACGGACAGTCAGACCTTTTATGTATGTATGTTCCCATAGAAAAGATTGGTTTAAAGGTACTATTTTAGTATTGTTGTGATTGTACCATGGGACCAAGAATCCAAAAGGCAGATGAGAGCCAAAGGTTGATGAGTAAAGGTTCATTGGCTCTCCCTGTTCTCCGTACCCCAGCAGGGGGATGCCAGACCACTGTCTGCTGCTAAAGCCAGGCAGCATGGAAGGTGAGAGCATGACTCGTTGGAATTCAATTAGTAAATAATAATCAGACATCCCAACCTGATCTGGTCAGGGGCAACCAGCTCAGGGCAGAGGTTGGAACTGTGTGGACTTTAAGGTCCCTTACAACCCAAGCCATTCTGTGATTTTATGATTATTTCAAAAGTGAAGAACAGATGTTCCTCATATTAAGGAGCTATTATGCTAAGTGTCATTGCAGTGACTTGTGGGAGCAGCATATGCATTTGACTAAGATTAGCTGTTACAACAAGGTCATTTATGCTTTAATGCAATTAGCTATGCCAGTATTGATAGAAAAAAAAAAAATAGTCTCGTGTTGAGACAGGGATGTTTCATTGCCAGGGTTGTATCTCCTTGAGTTCAAGCTTCCTCTAAAATCATTTGCAGAGATGGGGCACCACCACCACCACCTCTCTGAGCACCCCGTGCCAGTGCCTCACCACCCTTAGCATAAACAGCTTCTTCCTTATATCCAGCCTGAACCTCCTCTCCTTAGCACCTCATGTTAGCAAGCAGAAAACACACTAAACACACATAAACCTTCTCAAACAATGCAAAGTAGGAGAAAGAAAAAATTAGACCCTTAAGAGCATTCAAACAGCTTGCGAAATTTGCAGGAAAGGTATTGTAGGAGCCTGCATCACACTCAAATTGTCTAACAATAAGTTTCCCAATAAACAGCTGTTTCAAGAAACCCAGCTCCACATCCACCCTCTCTTTTCTACAGTGCATGTCAAATCTGCATCAAAACGCTCACCACCTGTTTCCAGTTTGCAGGCAACCAATCATTGTTCATCAAAGTAACAAAGCTGTTTTAAATTTGAAAGCAACAAATCCAAGTTTAATTATTTTGTCCTTCAGAGCTTTACGCTATCTTTTGCGAAAGCCGTTTCAGAGATGGAGGACTCTCATTGGCTGCCTTAAAAGGGGAATAATTGATTGACAGCTGGAAAAACACTTCTAAGGACAATAGTATTTGTCAGTCTGGTATTTTTCAAACTAAAGACAAATTGCATTTTATCAACACCCTGAAATTATTTTGTCAACAAAATTCATTTTGTGGCATTCCCTTCATCTGTCAAGCTGACAGAACGTTCTCCAGAGTGTTCTAAAAAAACATTTTGCTAACATGATTAATTTATCCAAAATTTAATTTTGCTTTTTAATCATACGTATAGAAAGATGTTGCAGGGCGTGCGGCACAGGAAGGTGTGAAGAGCAATGCCATTAGCTCACACAGCCAGGGAGGCAAGGCGTACCAACCTTCAGCAGTTGAGGAGATGCAAGATCTGATTGGTTCTGTGCAGACAAAAACCCTGCTTAAGTTAATCGTGCTTTCACAAATCATTTGATCTTGCTGAAAACATTTCAAAGAGCTTTATGTGGAGTATTCCACAGCAATTAGAGAACAGTGTGTGTGCATGCACAAAATGAAGCATTATCACCCTAACTCGAGTAGAATGTTCTGGATGGTTCTGTCAGCTCATGGCATGGATGGTACGGGAAGATGCACAAGTACCCCACACAACAATACATTCATTTCTTATGCTTTCAACACGTTAATGCCAGTAGCAAACAAATGCTCTGGTTCTATTCCATGTTTTATATTTTTTAATGGAATTTTCCTAACAGATTTATGCCAAATGCATAGCAGTGACTGAAACACCAGGATTTCTGAGATTTCCCTTCAGATTCTCTTGACTGTGCTTCCACTTGAATGCAAATCTCTAGCAGACATGGAATCGGACAATCTTCCTTATGCCCATTTTGTTTTTTGATAAAAGGATCCACTGGGAGGTCAAGTAACTTTTCTAAGGTCATGCATTAAACCAGCACCAGGTGAAGGAGCAACAACTACGCTTCCTGCCGCCCAGTGTATCCTCCTAGGCAATAATACCAGTGAATGTTACTCTTGCATTGTCAGAATTACACATGTGTGCCTTGATTAACAATAAATAAGCTCAGATGCTCTCAAACAAGATTATATCTGCACTCGTAGGGATGGAAGGTATCACCCCTTTCCACAAAGCTCACGGGTTGCATTTTGAAACACTGAGAACGTTAAAGGAAAAAGCATTGCTGAAGCTTTAGAAGTGAATTCACAGGCAACTGAAATATTTTTCCCAAGAGCTGTAGTCTGCAAGACACCATCTGAAGTCAATTGACAACAAGAGAAAAGACTCAAACTAAAGCATGGGTCTCTCTGTACTTCTGGTCCCCTGTTCAGAAGCACAGACACAGATGCTCACGGTTAGACAGACAAAGTCATGCTGTGTGCTCAGAAATGCTGATAATTGTTATCCCAGGAAACAAAACATTCTATCAAAGCTCCTGAAGCTTGTTTCTACATCTTTACCAGTTTCTATCATATCAGTTCTGCAGTGCACATTCTGATCTCCTGAGAGATGATTTGTGCTAAAATAATGAAAAGCTCCAGTGTGGAAAAGCCAGAACACCGCACACAGGTTTCACCATGAACACAAATTCTTCCCAGATGCAGCAGTGTCTGTGCCATGCTTTCTTTATGACTTGCCTTCATGGCTAACAGCCCTGCTGCAATACCTGAATTCTGACCTAGCAGAGGATGCAGCTGGTTGGTTATCCCTTATGCTGCCTGCTGAGTGCCCCAAGAGCCCAGATCCTCAGTGGTCATTCACTGACATGGAATTAAAATCTGATACAACCCTTTCCTGACTTGTCTCTGATGGAGTTTTGTAACTGCCTCTCGTCCCTCTCCCACTGCTCAGTCTTCTTCTTACCTCCACAAGGTGCTGCAGTTTTTATAGTCACAGCCACAATACTTTAATAGACTTAATCCCTCTGGGCCTCTTTTGATACTGAATTATTAATTCATTAATCTGTTTTTCATATTTCTAAACAGAAACAGACATTACTGGGCTGAATAATCAATACTGTGTTTCTCATTTCTTTCCTTTTCCATCATTTTAAGAATCTACTCTGCTTTCAATCTTGGGTCTTTTTAATAGGATTTGCTTTTGTGAAGAATTTGACACTTCATTAAGGCAACTCTATGCTAACAGATTTAATAATTCCTATCTGCATTGGTCACTTATAACTGACGTTACACATTCAAGTCACTCTTGAATCTGCCTGAGAGATATTCCTAGAGGAAAAAGACTTGCCTTTGGGATCTGTGCTCCTGTTGCCAGTGATAACAGATCCAGAGTGAATCAAGGCTAAGACTATATGCCCTGCCTTCTGCTGCCAGGAGCTTTGTCCTCTCACCCTTAGGAGAGAGGTGACGAACCTTACACATTGACACTAACTGCAGCCAGCACAGCAGCCCAGCTCAGCCAGCACAGCCCAAAGCAGAAGGGGTCACATTGTATAGAGCAGCATTTTAGCCTAAAACTCTACAAAAAGCTCACTGCAGAGCTATCAAGCCTGAGACACCCTTGGTCAGACACATCCCAGATCTCTTCCAGTTCAGCAATCATGTATCTGCAGGTTAACCTTCAGGGACCCACGTACTCTGGGAGAAGGACCCGTTTTCTGCAGTACCAGCCAGGTGACTCCTGCACGTGAATTCCAGAAGCAAGAGTTGCATTGCAGATTCAAGCTGAAACACACCATTGGTGGAGACCTCAGTCATCTTACTAGATGACATCCTCACCAACAAATAGCCAAAATATTGCCAGCCCTCCACCAAATGGCACAGTCTGGCCTGTTTGGTCCTGTTTCCTGTCCACTACATTCTCTCTGCTGTAATCCAACATGCCAAATTCTCCTCAGCACTGATTCTTCCCAGGCTGCAGTCTGGTGTGCCAGCTGCATCTGCCATCACTGGACTGGTACAACAGGAGTTAGCTGTCACTGTCAAGTGAGCTGACAGGTGTGCAAAACAGCAGAGCTTCATACAGAGAGGATCTAGGTGAAGCACCTGTGAGCAGAGTTTCCATCTGGTTGTAATGTTCCAGAACGAAATAGACAAACCAAAGACAATTATTTACAGTAAATGTTTCTATTACACACAATTGGGATACTTTACAGATTTAGAATGTGATGGCACGAAGGAAATCTTAATGAGGAATTAAAAGGCCATTAAGAGTGGGGGAAAATGTTAACTGAAGAGTACAAAAGTATTCGGAAGTGCCAAATGCCCACACATACCCACATATGCCAAGTGCATATATGGGTATACTCAAGGATGCAGAGAGTATAAGGGCAAGTTGTAGTTGTCCTGCAAGAAGCAGTGCCAAGAAGAGCCCTGAAGTGCCTGGCAAAGCTCAGGAAGTTGCTGTCTGCCACCAGAATGGATATAGGATAGAGATGTTTCTCTAGAGTAGCATTCATAAGGGAAGCATCTTTTCCTGCAAGGCAGGACTTGCACTGTTCCCTACCACAATAAATATCAGCATGATTTCTTGCAATTGTAGAAAGCTCTGTTTTACCTCTGAACTCCATGACTTTTCTTGAAACCAATTGTTCTCTCTGTCAGCATTGTACATCTTGGATCAGGTCTACTAGAAAATGGCACAAAAGTTCACAAAATTTATTTCCAACAGCCAGACCAAAAAAAAAAAAAAAAAAGGCCAACAACATATTTGCTGCAAATTTCAGAGAGAAAAATCACATCTCTTGGTTTTATAGTAACAAGAAAACCTGAAAAAGATATGAACAGATCTTTTAATCATTCATTACTACAGAAGATGTCATTCTCTCTTCCTGAAATGAATGAACACATCAGTAGTTGGTCCTCAAACCTCCTTAACTGAAATACAATTGCTCTATACTAGATTTTAAACCATGCTGAACAAAGCCTACATTTCTCTTCACAGTTGCTATAGTAAAAGCTTAATGGTCAAGGCTGCTCCCTACATGCAGGAATTTGCTCTCTGTAAAGGGTTATAAACCAGCCCAGCTTCAGCCCAGCCAACAAGAAAGCAGCAGACAGACAACTCTCTCCTGTACCCCACGCTCTGTTCTTAAGGGAATGCCAGGTAACCTCAGAGGTCTTTCACAGCTCTTACTCTGGTGGCTTCAGAAAGGGAATGTTTCAACTAGTCCATCCATAAGCAAAATGGTGGGACATCATTACAATTTTTTTCCCTGCATCCTGCCTGTGTTTTCAGGAGGTATAAGACACTGCAGACTGCTCCATCACCTTTTCAGTGTAATGAGCCCTCTCCTGTACCGTGCAGTGAACCAGGGGTGCTGCACCTCAGAATGACTTGTGCATGTGAGGTAGAGGAAGAGAAGGAAGCAGCAGCCACCTCTCTAGCACACCTCCCTGTGACACCAACAGAGCAACATAACCCAGCCAACATAACCTGCTCCTTTCCTCCTCCTGGCCTTTGGCCCCTGCATGGTGGACCATGCAGCAGAACCTGTCACCCACAAGGCAAGCAAAGGAGCAGAGAGTTGGATCACACACGAGAAGTGCTTTCAACTGATACACACACCTCTGGCACCAGCTCCCTTGTCATCCAATCCCAGCAAGTATGTATTAATGAAGCTTGCCTGATTGTTGATTCATTTGATTGTTAAAGCTTGTGGAACTCGTACCGTTATTATTCACTGTTATTAATGTTCACAACTCGGCCTCTCTCTTTCCAATACGCTCCACAGAGGAAATCGAAGGCTGAAACCAATTGTTACAGTCAATGAATGATGGAGCCGCTTGAGGATAGGAGCATGCCTGCTGCTCTGGGACCGCTGCGTCTTAGTGGGAGTCAGTTAATCTTCACACACAAGGACTGCAAACTGAGAGGCTATTTCAGGTCAGTTCTCCGTTCTGTACACTGCTTCCTGAGTCAACTGGTCTATGACAGTCACCCTAACAAAGTGGTCTCTGCATAGGACCAGAGACCCAGGGCAGGCTTTCATCCATGTGCAGAAACAAAGTTTCCTTTGCTCTCCTCCACCAGTAAAGAAGAAAACGCCAGAACAGTGCAGTAGAGAGCAGAAGGGAGCTCAGCAGTGCATTGTGTGCGTGCACGCTGCTTGCCTCAGTACTTCCCCTTTCCTCCCCTCCTGCAAGCCTTCTACACCTCTCCACAGCCTCTTGGTAAGTGATCATTTTCAATCGTTGTGCCACTCCCCAAGACAGAACAGCAGCACTCCTATCTGTCTGGTAGTTAGGATGCTTCCAAATCTGCAACAGGGCTCTTATGGCAGCTTTTCAGAACAATGTACTTCTTCATGTTATACCTCCAGCATCTACAGAGCCGTCACATACCATATTCAGTCTATTATTCATCTCAAGTAGAGATTTCTGCAAAGCGGGAGGAAATAAAAGAGGGCTTAATACAGCTTTACTAAAATGGAATTTGCCAAGGACTCATAGAAAAATGGATTTAATTAGGGCTGCTAATGGGGAACAGTTTGTTCCTGTGATTTAAGGCAGAAGTTAGATAGTGTCTATAATTTCAACATTTTAAATTATATATACCAGGTCATTTCTCATTTCTACCTTAATTATAAAAATCCATCTTTATGTATCACAATTTCAAGGCAAATAAAGCAAAGGCAGCAAAAATGATATTTTATTTAATAAAACTTGTAAGAACTCACAAAAGAAGCAAAAGATACTTTGTGTGGATGAAGCAGACCTCACGTAGGAAAAGCAGTTGCCAGACAGCCCTCCATGCACTACTTTGGGACAGCACAAAGAGGCCATTTGGAGGGGGGGAAACAGATGTTTCCAAATAAAGGAACAAGTAGTCTTACACTATATTAAAAAAAAAAAAAAAAGAATCTCAGTGTGATTTTTATTCAGTGGTGTGAACGTCCTTCATTTAATTTTGCAGCTAAGCAGAATATTATAGTTGCAGGCACTAATTGGCCTGACGTGCTCTGTCTAGTAATCCCACATTCCAGAACTCTCTGCTACACCTTCAGACATTGATCACTGTCAGGATATCTGAATTGCCTGAAAATCAGTTCTCCAGATAGGAAGGCCAAAAGATGTTGTTAGAACCGCTCCTCCCGCGTCTCCTCTGTACCCCGGGTTCATTTAAGTCTAACAAACGTCGCTTTGGAGAAATTTCTCGTTAGCTGACTCTGACCAGATGACCTAAGTAAATGAGTCCAGGCATTGTAAAGCACGGATTAATTTAATAACAAGTAATGCAGACAACTGACTAGCAAGCTAGGCCCAGCCACTGCTGCAGCTTCTGCACCCACTGTAATGTATTTTAATGCCGCACCTCAGATCAGAACAGAATCAATGAGTGAAGTTCAAATGTGGCACTTTTCCTATTTCCCTGACAGCTTATTTCATGGATCACAGGGACCAAAGTACAGCTGCTTATTCAACAGAGGAAAGAATGAATCAATTTTCATTCTTTAATACACTATGTGACCTATTCTCTGATGCTCTATCCTTTACAATGGCTCTACTCTCTTCAAGACCTTCAATTTTGTCAGATAGAGAAAATTTAAAATGATGACAAAATGCCCTGCCCTAGGTCTGCTTCCAACTGACTAACTGCTCTGCCAGTAATAAGTCCAAATGAAAGATATTACGTCACTCGGGTTGAATTAAACAGACGAACTGTAATCCTACATCATTAAAAAAGATCCTATCTCCTGGAAGATTTCTGTGCTTGCTCTCCAA
Source organism: Tympanuchus pallidicinctus (assembly GCF_026119805.1). Taxonomy (NCBI): domain Eukaryota; kingdom Metazoa; phylum Chordata; class Aves; order Galliformes; family Phasianidae; genus Tympanuchus; species Tympanuchus pallidicinctus. Next base: position 7,971,563 of record NW_026294699.1, on the reverse strand, counting down.
GCTTCCCATGAAAGGTGCATGAACTCCACAAAGATCCTGATTCTCACCTGCTTCAATAATTCTCCTGCTTCTAAACATGAAGGAATAACCCAACAAAATGGCAGCCATCAAACAGCTCGCAGCTGGAAGAGCAGGCACATGGCTGAGGATGTCACCACTTCTTTTTAAGCAGCTCTAATTTGGGCAGAATTAACATGCTGAGAGGCATCATTCTGCAATTTCACTGTGAAGATTATGTTTCTCATTTAGAAGCATCCCTTGGTACTGTAGTTTTAATTACCCTCTGTGTGGCTCATGTTTGTCTTGCCTTATTATTTATCCTCAGTTCACAGGTGATACTCATGCTGTTCTCATCACTGCTAACTTTGTTTCAGCCTGGGCTTTCTGGTGATAGCCGTGGAATGGAGGCTAAGTTGTCAGCAGCTATTGTAGTCAGCTGCTGAGCAAGTGGATTTTGATGAGGTTGATCTGATTGGCTTTAGATGCACGAATGAAAACTCAGCATCAAGTACTGGCCCCACAGCCAGATGGGTTAGTGCTCTGCATCCCTGTCACCAGCACCCGTATGTCCTGCAGCTATCAGAGGACATGAAAACTGCCCACTAAGCTCTGTCAAAGTAATGTTTAAAATGAAGTTCCAACAAGACCTTTTCCCTTCAAACAAGGCACGCATTAACAGTTTGAAAAATGGATCTAAGCCCCGTCTGCACTGGGAGTTTGCTCCCAGTGCAATGTGCCATATTATGGCAACAATAAATTCTTCAAGTGAATGAAAACTAATGAATAACTAACCCCCTGACAGTCTTGCTATTACTGAGTGCTTAGGAGCTGGGTAAAACTGACAGAGTAAGATGAATATGGTACTAAGATGAGACGTTACCTTGCATGACTGGTCAGGGGAATCCAGATTTAATGGACATTACAGATGGGTTAATTCTAAAGGCTGAATTTCATTCTAAGCTGTAGCTGTTCTCTGAGCAAGTAGACCTAATTTTGCAAATAGGAAGGCTAATCACTTAGACAACTGAGTCACAGGTTGTAGCCCTATTTGTGAAGGAAGCATTGGGAGCTTAGTCTTGGGAAGAATGGGTGTGAATTGGTCACTTGCTTCCATTTCCCTGCGAGGCAGAGTCCTGCACCCTCCTCAACAGCGTCCAACAAAACTCAGGGAGAAGCTACAGTCAGCCAGAAAGGAGGACAATCCCCAGCAGGAGGAATCACCAGAGCACACTGAATGTTCATTTGCCTGCGTTCACAACACAGGAATCGCAAGACACCAGAGAAATTATCAGGTATCAGGCTGAAAGAGGAAGGGCAGTATGATCCCAGAACTGGAATCTGCTCACGGCTGGAGGACTTGCAGCAGCAAGCACATGTCGCTCTTTCCTGGAGCCACGACATGGCTGCACTTTGCAGTTTAAATGCACCAGTTGCAGACCTCCTCTGTCCTCTGGAGATGTGGAACAGGTCCCAGCCTGGACCTCTTCCCAAGAGCGGAGCTTTCAGATGATGGTAACCTCATCACGGCGAGACGGCGGTCACAGTGATGTTGGGACATCAGGTATAAACCAGGAGAAGACAGTTCTCGTAATTACAAAGTTGAGCAATATTAGAGGAAAAATAATCCCTTTGCTGGATGCCAGCAAATTAAATATTAATCATAAGTGTTTTGAACACAAAAATGCTCATCTTCAGATATTTTCCATGAGTATTAAAATCAGAGCAGAACTAAAGCTTTATTCATTTTCCATTATCAGCTTAAATAAAAACACTCAGAAAAACGGGCAGTGATGTACAGAAGCCACTCAGCACAGATAATTGGAATGTAAGTTCAGGCAACCAATCACTCCTTGATTTTGCTTCTGATCGAGATAACTGGCTTGTTTCACTGCTCAGCTCAGTCGGCTCAGACCGTCTCTCAGCTTTGCCTGATGGAGATGAAGCTCCCAGGGCAAGCATCTTTAAGTGACAAGAGGGCAGCGTGGAAAGCAGGAGGAGTTCACCCTGCCAACCTCTGAGCAGGAAGGCCGAGGAGCAAGAGGGAGATGGGGCAGGAAAAGAGGTGAAAGGACAGAGCATGGGGCAGCTGCCATAATGTTGTTCCTGCACAGGAGATGGTAAAAGGAGCAGCTGTGTGAGACTGAGAGCTGGCATCTGGGTGGTTGTGCGCTCAGCAGTTTGTTGAGGCAATGTCAGACCATTGTATTTACTTCATCCAGAATAGAGAACATGAACTTCTGTTTATAGTTACAGCAGATCATCTTTGCGTTCTCAATCACTAATTTACATTTAAATTTTTGCTTGGAACCAGGGCAAGAATTATTTTATAACAGCATTTGTGACTGTTCTCTCTTCTGCTTAATTATTAACTTTGTTGTAGTAAATAAAGGGTCTTTATGAATTCCATCAATCTCAACAGGCCCTTCGCGTGCAAGACACTCCCAAACATTTGTAATGAAGAAACCACATTCACTTTTGCTTTATTTAAAGGAATGAAATGATAAATATAGTTCTGTGGATGCTCTTGTGCAGTTCCCTAAATTAGAATGCCTGCCAGCAATTATGCCTGACTTACTAGCTGCTTCGTTACAACAGCCTAAAGGATAGAAATAGACTGGAATAAATTGGGGCTTTAAGAGCTCATACGCCCTTCAGCAGCACAGGTTTTCAGAGACAGCAGAAGCTCTGCTAGCTAACACAGTGCTCACTGTTCTGTTTTGAATCTACGTTATCTCTCCATGCCAGGAAATGTGCATCAGTTGAACTCTTCAGCCATGTCTCTGAACTGTGCTCTCACAACTCTGCACACTGTGGTGGTAGGGAACTGCTTTGGAAGGAGATGCAAAAATTCAGTATTTATTTCCTTTAATACATTTCATGATCAGCCTTTCTTTAGTCATTCTAATGGGCTTATGCTTTGTGGAGTGCTGGGCTGCTCTGTTTGTTGTCCTCAAGATCCCTATCAGAAAGAATGCACAGGGAAGGTGCCAGCCACTGAATTATTTATTTGGTGCAGCCTCCACAACTGGCCTCACCATTGCAAACACATCTCTCCAGAGACACAAAAACTGAAGCAGTCACTGCTCCTGAGTGTTACACATCCCAAGATGCTTCTCACAGCTATTTATACCTCGTTTTGCTAAGCACACATTGGCAGGGTTTCTTCCTCTGATCCAGTCTGATCCTGACAAACAGCTGTTTCCCTGAGACAGACACAGGAACATGTTCTATTCTGTTTTTATAAATAATTACGCATCTTTTTTCCCCTCTTGATCTCAAAAAGCCATAATCTTTGGGTGCTTAGCTATGCTACCCAGGATGATGCTAAGGGGCTCAACACAACCAGTGCAGAAGCCTGTTAATGATATCAGCTGAGCAGCAGAAACAACGAGAGCTTTTGTCCATATGAAATGAAAATGACCACGCTCTCATTCTGGAAGAAACTGTGGTATTAGAAAGCACAGGTTTGACAAGATAAACTAAAAGCTACACTCTTCAGATTCCAATAGGCCTGTTCCGTATTAATTATTTACCACGATGTTTTCTTAAAGTAGTGCCTTTGTGCCTTTAATTTTCAATTCCCCTAATGCTATGAGGATCTCTGCTGGCAACTCATCAATTATTAATAGCATTAAAACAATATTTGTTTTCCCCTGAATACATTTTTGAGTGCCATCCTCATACCAGTTAGGTTTTTCTGAAACTTTAATGAGGGTCTCTGATTTCCTCCAGTCTGGTGGCTGAGGCACAGGCTGGTCTGGGCCTTTGAAGTAGCTGTCGGAGCATGCACAGCTCTGCATCCTTCACAGCGTTTGTCTCACTGGGGCTGGGGGAGTGATCAAGCTAAACATCTGTGTTGAGGGAGGAGAAACAGCAGTATGTCTGTAATTGGGAATTCCAGTTGCTGAGTTCAGAGGTTCTGTTGTTCAAATGACTGTTTTGCATTTTCTTATTCCAGCAGCCGTTCTGAGGCTCAGTGGTGAACGTCTGGGTTTTTCTTGTTTTGGAATGATTTTCTCCTAACAAAGAAAACAGCAGTGCAGTTCCTTTAATCTACAAGAAAACCATTCCATTTCAGCAGAAGGATATTTGAAACATCACCGTTTTAAGAATTTTGTGCAGTCTCAGCCACTCTCCTCTCTACCAGGGCACATATAAAAAATTAAAACCCCAAATACCACTCCTTGCTTTTCTGGGCTCTAATTATAAATACATTTCCACCAGGAGGAGTCAACGTAAGCCTAACACTGTGCGAAATCTTATAATTTCAATATAATCTTTACTTACTGTGGATTGGTAATTGGAGCTGTGGAATCAATTTTTCCCCTAGTTGAAACACTCAAATGAGTATGAAATATGTTGCATTTGTTCCATGCACATCTACAGTTCTGCACTTTGCTTGGAGTGGATGATCTTTCTGATGTATTTTTTATAACAGAGCAACGTTTCCTCAGACTTTGATGTTCCACATCTACAGCTATTACAACCATTTGCTATTTAGATGCATGATCTGTGGCTAATCTCCAAAGCTTTGATGCATGCAATAATTATTACTATTGATGTCATTGCACCATATTTAAAATATGAGCCTCTTTTATAAGTCTTCTACTAACAGTAAAGGCAGACAACCAGTTCACCCCAAGGCTGGAGATTTCCTGTTCATTAGGAGAAAGCCTCAGAAGCAGTGTAAGGTGGCATTCCATAACCTTCATTGAGGCAATAGCAATGATGACTGCAAGGGCTCAAAGAACAGACAGTGATGTAATGTCTGCTTTGGTCTCGGTGCACAGAGAACCTCTCTAGGAAACTGAGCCTTGGGGTCTCCAGTTGCTGCATTCTGACAGTCTGCTCAGGATGCTTGACCCTGAAGTCTGCCATGTAGTTTCACCTAATCCTGAATCTAGGACTGTGAATAGTTTTACCTGTGCAGTGTGTCACTGACATTCAGGTGTCTGGTGTTCACTTAAGCCTTGGTTTTCTGATCTGGCTCAGCAAAACACACATTCTGGGAGTCAGGTTAGCTCTGAGAGAATAAATGTCATACTTTTAAAGTTGAAAAGATGCCTTGACACAGCTCTGTTAAGCTGCAGTGGAGCCAAGGTTTCACATGAACTTCATCAAAAAGCTGATTTCCATTATCCTAGGAAATGTCCTTACTCCTTGGCTGTTTCCTCAGTTTTTGGGGGAATATCTATGAAACAAGAAAACCCAAATGGTCAACAGCAGTAGCTTGTGATAAACTGGGGACCGGTGAAGAGAAAAAAGCTGGGTTTTTTTGGGTTTTTTTTTTTTTTTTTAATGGCAGAATAAACAGACATATTCTTTCCAGTGGAAGAGGTGACAAGTTGGAGTCCCGAATGGATGTGACCCACTTGGAGCAGAGAGGAGTTCATAACAGTCTGCCAGGCCAACGCAATGCAGAACGCTGCATTTCCAAGCATGAACATCTCTATGTAAAGAGTAGACAGACAGATTCTGATTGTAGAAGACAATGAAAAGTAGATGCATCAGTGAACACTTTCTCATGTACCTTGTTTACAGTGTGCAGAATTATGGCCTACAGAGAGATGTGCACTGCTACTCCAAAGTGCACGGGCAGGGTACACCAGCAGCCTGGATACCCACTGTGCAGCTGACCTGACACAAGTAGGGACAGTTTACTCTTCCATGCACACTGTAACAGGAGTGGATATTTTCACAGAGACCACATTAAATCTGTATTTTAGGAAGTACTTCTTTTGCCTACAGAAGAAATAATAGATTCTGCCTCCGCAAGCCAGAATCCTGCATACAGCCTAGAGCCCATTGGTCTGCTGAAGCACCTTCTGGAAAGACCAACAGCCCTACTGTACAGACACTGACTGCTGAGCTGCATCACATTCCTCCATCTCTTGTCTCAGGGATAGCCACTGCAACTATAATAACATCTACCTATTGGTCTCTTCTGGATTTGTTTTGCCTGAGCTTCTCTGTTCTTTCAGTGCGCTCACGTGCCTTAAATATGAGTGCTTCCCCTCAAAACCTGCTCACCAAAGTTGGCACAAAAACAGGGCTGATTCAACTGGCAAAAAGGCCAAGTGCTGTAAAAGAAGCACTACTACAGTCAAAACCAGAAAGATTCAGTGTTTTTCACTTGCTAGAATTAATTCCTAGAGACTAGAATAAAAAAGTTTCCACGTTTCCTTCCTTTTTCTCTCATCATCATTTCATTACCTCTGTTTTCCTGAACTGCATTAGCCACATGCTGGAAGGACAGAATGACACACACACTCATCTGTCTTGCAGGGCAGGGACACCTGATGACCATGATCTCATTGCCCCCCTCGCTCCTTTTCCTCTCCATAATAACCAATGTTCTCAGCCTCACCTGAGCACAAGGCCTGGTGCAACACAGCTGAATTTTTCAAGTTGCAGGAAAGCACCCAAGCCACTGTGCCACCAGCCGCTCATCACTGCCCAGCCAGTCACTACTGCAGCCCATTCTGCACCAGGAGCTTCTGGTGCTTGCACCAACCATGTGGATTCATCTTCCCACTCATACTTTATTAGCTATGTTAAAGCACAGCTTGGCCCACCAATGCCAGCAAAACAGGTGAGATGGCTTGGTTTGCTCCAAGAGCACATCGATGTCTAGCCCTTGTCTCAGCACTTCAATACCACAGGTAATGTTACAAAACTAAAAATGTACAAGCATGTGGGCCTTAATTAACATTTTCAGTTTAGTAAAATGTACTTTATAGGTCTCTAATTACACTGAAGCAAGCTGCATTCATATATTTAGTTAACTGTTTCATTATGCTACTGGCAACCACTTCTGGAAAGTCAAACTTAATAAATTCGAACATCCATTCAAACTTGCTAGAAGATAACAAAAGACAGAAAGCAGATTAAGAACTTCAGCCTACGAAGTCACATGGGTCTGTAGACAGTGTGGGGACTCCACTGGGAGGCATAGAGCATGCAGGAGAAAATCAGTTTGATTCTGAAAAGTGCATGGCTTAAGCTGCTCAACTCAGCCTCTTCCTGAGGGCACCTGGAAAAACTTGCACAGTCTTCTGGCTTAAAACTGCCAGCTGACATAAGATGAAAGTTGTTGCTGTGCACCTCATTACAAAGATACAAAGACTTCCAACCAACAAAATTCAATGGCTCCTGCAAGGCAAGAGCAAGGGAGCCAGCCCGTCTGGATAGAGCAAGTCCTTGTGCAGGGAGACAACCCTTCTGCACGTCTGTAAGAGGTTAATTATGGGCTGCCTTTGCCTTACTCAGACTCCACTGTTTGGTCAGACATGTAATGTCTAAGTAGAAATTTCATTGATTTTATTATATACAGCCAATGTTTTACATGGCAGGATCAAGAGACAGAAGACAAAGAATGATTAACTGAGAAACAGAACAAAAGCAGAAGGCCAGCAAGGGCAGACACAAGGATCAGGAGTCAAGGACAGATGAGAGCAGGGAACAGAAGAGGCTCTTCGGAGCTACAAGACAATTACACACAGCAAGGACATTCTCTGTTCACTGTCGGGACAGTCTCACTTTGTCTCCCTGCCTTACTCAGCCATTACAATCAGAACCATGGCCTTTACTACCCCTGTCTCTTAGGAGATGCATGTGGTTGCCCAGCCCAAAGGCTCCTGACCTGCTGTGCTCGCTGCAGGGTCTCTCCTCCTTATTCTGTCTGCAAAACAAACAGTGTGATGTGAATGCAGCATATTGTTCTTCTGCTGGTGTCAAGTTGCTTCAGCAGGATGACACTAAAGGTGCCCAGTTATCTGCCACTAGGGCGCTCCACTGGATGGTCTATGGTTAGATCTATGGTTAACATGTATTGCAGTATGAAGGAAAGGGCAAGTTAATCCAGAACTGAATCAGGCAGTTCTGCAATACAGTTGTAGATCAGGAAGCACTAGGAAAGAGGCAAGACAATCTCTCTGACAGGACATTATCAAATCACAAACCTGAGAAGACCAACTGTTGCCTGCCCACAAACTCAGTGGTCGTAGCAGATGTGCTCCCACTCAAAACAAGCGCCTCACACAGAAGCTCTCTTTGTACCAGGAGTTACTTCCCAATCAGCACTTGCCTACCATGAAGCTATTTGAAAACTGTCATCAAAGTTTTAAAAAGAGACTGATTTGAGCATCACAGTAAGATTGGAACACAGATAATTGTTAATCAAGTCTGGCTTGCATTCTAGACCAGGCCAAGAGACCCTCAGAGCTGCACATACACATCAGTCACCTGAACAAAACCACACAGAAACCTCTGGGGTATTTAAGCATTCAAGTGGCAATGTAGCAGTGTAGAGTCTTGCTTTAATGTGGATTACCAGCTGCCCTTCATGATTCGGGTTATTTAAATAAAACAGAAGTGCTGATGGGGGACATTTCTCATGAAAATGTGTGTGTCTGAATGGCATGTAATAAAGCTCTCTGGTGTAAGACTGATAGCATATTAACCCTAGGTATTTCTGCCCAGGGTTACATACATTTCCAGTCTCATATTTCCAGACCAACTCTTCGTCTGGATTGCTCTGAATTCACAGAAACAAGCACAGCCAGCACGAGGTCACTCCTGTCCCATCCGCTCATGCTCTGTTCATGCTCTGTATCTGTCATCAGTTCCTGGGTGGAGGTGTGCCCAGGGACACCATCAGCATTGGCTGAGAACAGTACCTCTCTGCCAGACTGCAGTCTGAACACAGCATCTTTCCTGGACAGAGTTCTGGTAAACCAACATTGTCATCTGAGGATTGAGGATTATGATGATAGGAAAGTAATGGCAGTATTTCCACAGGAAAAAAAAGAGCCTGCTAACCTGATGCAAAGCACAGAGCTATTTGCTGTGACAAAATACTGCTCCTGCTCATGGATTGCAAAAACTATGCAGAAATCCAAGGAATGTTTTTTGGCAACTGTTACCTAGAAACATGTTCCAAACTCATTTCTCAGTCTGAAAACAGAAGGACACACAGGACTTTGTCACCTGAAAGATGACGCCTTGGATTTCATTGTACTCCAGAACAGGTACGGTTGAAACACACATGAAGCAGCAGAGCCAGAGTTGGCTTTTTAACTCATCATTCGGCCTTAGCTTGCTGCATAAATTAGAGAGAGCAGGGCTTGCTCAGGCTGTATAGCACTCTCCCATTTACTAGCTGCCCAGGTGTAAGCATGCATAGCACACAGCAGATGGGACAATCAGACAGTCCTGGCTGAGAGGGAAGGAGCTGAAATATCCATAATGGAAGCACTCTGAACTTATTTTCATTTTTTGGCTCATAATGAAAATTATTGGTATTACCAAACATTTGATTTCATTTTTGAAAAGTGATGTCGTGTCGCCTTTCCCAAGGAAGGCATCAAAGGTAGAAAGTTGTTCAGTTAACTAATGAGGCTGCAGACAGGAACCAGGTACCCACATAGCTTCTAAAGCATAAAATACCTGAAAAGGATCCAAATGTCATTCCATAGGAGAGGAGAAAGGAGAAAAAAAAGAATTTCTATAGCTGTTGGCCTGGTCACTCTATCAATAAGCCAATAAAAGAACTTCATTATCTACAGTGAGAGCTTCGAATGCTGCATCATTTTTGCATTCTCAGTGAGATACTGGGTAGCTTCCCTGTTCTCTGCTGTAAGTTCTGAAGAGTTGATGTCACCTGGAGGAACAGGCTTTGCACAAGAACACCACAACGCCTCAGCACTCGTCAGCCTACAGACCTGGGAGAAAATCTATGGAGAAGTGATCAAGCATAATAGATAGCAACAATTACATTCAGTGCTTAGAAGGACAGGAAAAGGTGGCAAAGGGTAAAATACTATGCATGCAGAATGGCAACTGCTTTTTCTTACCTGCTCCTCCTTTGTTTCTGCACAATCTCTATCACACACAACAGTGACTCCTTGCACACTACAGTTATGGCCTCCTGCAGCTACATACTGTACAATATACTGTGTGGGAAACTGTCCTTACCATTGGAAGTTTGTGTTCCAAGAACCAGAATAGAAAACAGCTGCTGGTGCCTGAACAGCAGAAAGGCAAAGCTTGGTGGTGAAGCAGCAGTCACACCTTACTGCCTGAGAGAATTTTGGTGCTTGTAAAACTGTCCCTATATCACATCTCCAGACAGAGCTCTCCTCACTTTTCTCAGTGAGGCTGCCAGGTTCATAACAGCTTTCTCCCACCAGTAAAGGAAAGGAAAAACAGCATCCTTTTCCTTTACCCCATGCTCTCCCCCTTCCTGTCCTCTAAATTGACTAGCTAACTGGCCAATTCAGGAATGAGAAAACATCCCAAATTCTTGCAGAAAAGTGCCAGAGTTGCTTATCTTCTCAATACACAGAAGAAATCACTGTATAGTGTATAAATCATTTGTCACCATCCTCCCCTGAAAACTCATTATAATAATAGCCTAATCATTGTGATATTCACTTATATTGCTCCCATGAACATTAATCCTCATTATTCATCTGGTATTAATGTAAATGTCACAAATACTTCCACATGATCTTCCAGACCTTGTGTGTGCTTTCACCATCCTGGTTTCTGCTTTGAAGAAAAAAAGGTTTTCATTCATTACTTGAAAACAGACGGGCATGGAAGTCCCAGCACTCATTAACTAAGCTGATCCGTTCCCTGGGGTCTCCCAGTGTCTTCCTTTTAGTGAAAAGCACCTCATACCACGTCACTGTGCAAGCTCCTTGATTTAAGGGCTTTGTGTTTTCATTTTGTTATTTTGTACGCGTTCCACAGAAGCTGATTGCTACATCAGTGCTCAACAATGAACTCTAGAATCATCAAATCCACCAGAAGCAAAGAGCTGGGCTTTCCTACATGCTCTCTTCTGTGCCTGTGCACTCTGCTGGACAACAGAGAGGGACCGTTCTGCAGGCAGGTCACACCAGCACCACTCATTTTCATGTCAGACAGCCCATGGCAAGAAAGCACAGCTAGTGGTGAGCGGCATATTCTCCTACGGTAACAGGAATGGGGATAACACTGTCTGCACAGTCCAGGCATCTTATCACAGAGCCAAGAGTTTTAGTACCAATTCCTTCAATGCTCTTCTACATTTCACCAGCCCTGCCTTAGACATGGCTAGAATACGAAGTACAATTCCACAGAAGGAGCATCAGCTAACCCATGCTGCCCTCTTCAGGAGCTGCTATTAATTCATTACCAGGCTGCAGCACAACCCGGATGGGTAGAGAATTTAGGCTGATTTTCATTAACAGGCCCATCAAGAACTTCATTTTAACAAAGAAGAAAAATGTCATCTCTATCTGAAAATAAACGAGACAGGGCATTAAGAGCAGCTACCCAACTTACTCCTTACCAAGCTCCTGAAATCACTTCCCCTGTGTCACTCCATGTGCACAGTGCAGCACATTGATATGGGGGCTGAGTGCTTTTGGCAGAGAAGGAGCAAAACCACTCATGTTTCTGAGCCCTGCAGAGGTTTTCAGGTCACTGGCCTGAGTAGCAGAAGGTATAGACAGTGCCCTGTAAAAGAAGAGCTTTCCCTACTCCACCAAGTGCTCTGATATGTGACCCCGGTTCGTAGGAAACAGAATCAGCTTTTCTTCAGGAAGGACACACACCTAGGAGAAGCAAAGGAAGTTGAAGAGGGGGACAGCGATGGCAGTAGCTATGCTCTTTATCAGTAACTGGGAAGTGCAGAACAAAGGAGAGCAGAACAGCAAAAGCATTAATCCATGCTTCAAGCTCTGATGCAGCACACACGGCACATATCAGCACATTCCCTGATGGCACGGGCTGTCGTGAGCTCAGCTGCTTGACCACAGTCACAGACTTGGCACTGGAGGGTCCTGCTTTGACAGAGACTCAGGAAGTAACAAAGCAAGCCAGTTTGCCCACCCAACGACAGGAGTATGTTGTGTCAGAACCAAAAGGATGGGAAACTCATGCAGAGGAGAGGAAGGACACCAAGAGCAAAGGCACACACCTGTCTGGGCCTTGTCCAGTCATAAACTCCTGAAGTAGGTATGGGGAAGGGGTGAGTATCAAACAATGCACACAACAGAGGGTAACAATCAAAAGGCAAGAAAGGTCATGTGAAGTGGGAACAAGGGAAGATTTTAGCATTACATCAGTATGAGGAAAGACCAGAAAGAAAGCCATTTAGAGAATTTCAACTAGTTATGTTTCATCAGTTTAGAATTCAACACAAGTATGTGTTTGAAAGGCACAGCTCTATCTGGGAAGGTCACAGTCTACCACGTACTGCAAAGAGCTCCCAGTAATGCTGCCTCAGTGAAGGGCTTTAAGCTTCTTCCCATTACACAAGAGAAAAAGCTAGACCTGTCATATCCAAAGCTGATATCTGGAGGCAAGCTAAGGCACATTTCAGAGATAGTGCTTATAGTCCAATGATGTTTAAATCTTTTGCTCCCATCTGCCACCCAGGGACATCTTTGCATTTTGCTTTTATTTATCACCAAAGTCTATTCTCGTTCCAGCCTGTAGAGGCTGGTGAGCTGCATTTCTTTATTTTTCATTCCAGGGAAGTATTACTTATGTTGAACCCATTTGTCCCTAACAGAGATGTAAGATGTAGCTCCCCAGGAATTCAGATGTTATTTAAAGTTATTTTCCAATATCTAATTTGCCTTTTATTTATTTAGGGAGTTATTTCAGCCAGAGCCTTGCTATTGAGAGACACCATGACTTGTTTACAGTGCTGGTCCTCAAGGCAGCCAGGAGCTGGGGGAGTCAGGCAAGCAGCAACATTATAGATTGAAATAATTACAACGTAGAATACAACACTAAATAAAAGTAAAACCAGCAAAGACAAGGAAGGAAAAGGAAACAAATTGGAAAAAGTACACTGTCGTTCAGAACAATCACAGTGAGGGGCCAGGACTCAGCCAGACGTCACCTCATTTTGGATCAGTTCTCCCTGTGCATGTTGTGACACTGTCTGTGGCTACTAAATGGGCTGGCATTGCACCTTTCCAAAGGCTAAATACCAGGCCTGCCCTAAGCAGATGGTTCCTGGACCATTTCAGCAAAATAACTGTCTTGCTGCAGCATCAGCAGATAATTCCCAGCACTAGGTAAATGAGATCCTGTCCGTTCCCAGCCCTGCTCTATTGCAGACATACAAAACCTTTCAGCCTGGCATTCCCAGCCCTCTCACAGTACAGCTTACAGTCCAACATACATGGAAGACTCGACAGGTAGCAAAGGCTGAGCAGCCTCACTCATTTATGTTGAAGCCCTCCTGTACTGATGAGCTCAGGTCTCTATGCACAGCAGTGTGCTGCCAGCTGGACATTCCCTCTGTAGTATCAACAAACCACACTGTCCTGAACTGCTTGGGCTCGTAAGGAGCATTAAGACCTGTCCTGTGCCCCGGACACAAAGTAGCTGCTAATTATTCCCTCTACTGTTGTTTATTTTTAGTCTCATTCTATGATCACTTAATGGGAAGTAGATTATGCAATAATTGAGTGTTGGAACCAGCAGATCCCTCCACAGCAGGAGATGTACATTATTTACCCATAAAAAATATTTCAATGGTTATTACCATGTAAACTGTGATTAATTAAATTCACAGGAATTATTTCTGAGGCATGTAAATGGGAAGATTCCTGCTGAGGAAAAGCTGGAAAGCTGGCTCCATCCTGACAGCAACAGGGCTGTGAAGCAGGAGGAAGCCCTGAACTTACCCCCATGATTCTTGCACTTCAGAGAGCAACAAAGCATGCAAAGGAATGGGAATGGTGGGGGCTGGAGTCAGTGCCCCATGAGCCCATTGAAAATTTCCATCTAGAAGGGTCACAACCTCCTGACCTTCTGAGTTCTTCAGTGCTAGCCAGGCTCCAGGGAGACCTCATTGTGGCCCTCCAGTATTCAAGGAGAGCTTATTAACAGGAGGGGGACCTACTTTGTACATGGTCTGATAATGAGATAGGACAAGGAAGAATGGCTTTAAACTGAAAGAGGGTTGATTTAGATCAGATGTGAGGAGGAAAGCCTTTACTCAGAGATGGTAAGGCAGTGGTACTGCTGACCACAGCAGTGGGTGCCCCATTCCTGGAGGTGCCCAAGGCCACAGATGGGCCATGAGCTGGCTGATTTGGGGGGGACAGCCAGGGCACAGCAGGGAGTCGGGCTGGGAGGACAGTAAGGTCCTTCCCAATCCAGCCCAGCCCAGCCCAGCCCACTCTGTGATTTTTACTCCCTTGCACAAGTATTAGGAGTGCTCTCCAAAATCACATAGGCTTAGATCATACCCCAAAGAGGTGTACGCTCCCACTATTTTAGCTTTTACCACAACCTCATAGCAAGGAGTTCCATAGCTGCACTGTGTACAGTGTGGAAAAATACCTCCCTTTCCTTTCCGCTCTGAATTTGGCGTGTTATTGTGTCCTTCCTTTCACCCAAGCTCCTTCATAAACAGAGGCACTGAACAATCATTCCTTCCTACCCCACATGACATTACACACATATATTTATCTTAGCTGTCCCTTTTCCAAGCAAAGCTTTCCCCAAAAGAATTTCCAGATGTGCGATCATCTTTGTCACTTGTCTAATGCTTTCTAGTTCTGCTCTTTACTTTCTGGAAAGGAGGATCAGCACAGCATAGTGTTCAAGGTGTGTATGCTAGGATAACCATGTTACCTGTTCTACTTCTTCTCTTAGACCTGATGCATCATTTACATTTTGGATTCCTGCTCAGTGCTAGGCCAGTGCTGCAACAGAAGCATATTCATAGAATTCATATTTTAGAACCCCAATTCTCCTTCATTACTTAACAATCTCTGCTGTACTCATTACTGTACACATAAAATTAGCACTGTTTTTCCTTCTGTTCATCGCTTTATGTTTATCTACTCTGAATCACATCAGATCAGCCACTCGTTATGCAGATGGATTTCCACAGCTCTTTGCATTCAACTCTTATTTCTACTGTCTTGAATAGCTGAGTGCTGTCAGCAAACAAGCAGTCATCGTGCAGCCTTTTCTCCAGACTGCACCTGAGTATGTCAAACAGCTGAAGCACAGATCCCCACAGGATTCAGCTGGTGACCTCTCCCTGCTGTGAAAACTGGCCATTTACTCCCATGCCTTTTGAGTTACGTGTCCATCTGGAAGCCTGTCCTCTTGTACCCAGAGCTGCTTGCTTTATTTAGAAGTCTTTGAGCAGGGACCTTCTTGAATTCTTTTCTGGAAATCCAAGCAAGATACATAAATCCATTTTTCTATCCTAGGTTTGCTGCCTCCTTCAGAAATCTCCAAGAGATTTATGAGATGTCACCTTTCTCTGCAGAAGCCTTATGTCTTTGGTGCATCACGTGCTTCTGACTTTGTGCATTCCAAAAAGAACAAGATCCATGCTGTATCCAGGTTTTCCCTAGTGAGGTTACAATGACTAATTAACAAGGACCTTTCCCATAAACTAGCATTTACATCTCCTGGGTATACAGCAAATTGTTCCCAAGAAATGCTGCCTGAAGCCACCCTGAGACGGCTGGAATAGGTACCTCTGCTCCTCCCAGCATATCAGAAAAGTCAGATGCAGCACAGTGAGGAAAAGGCGAGCTCTTTATTGTGTTCATGGTAATGTTCCTTTCGCAAAGGGCACAGGGAAGCTTCCTGGCAGTAGCTTTCCAAACCGCAGTTCTGCCACTGGCAACAGGCAGATCATCTCTGTCCATTTGTGCAGCTCCCAACATCCCCCAGCACAGGGACTCCTAAAAGCAGCCATTAAAGCTAAAGGGGTTTGGTTCCATGCTTAGAATAGCTGAACAGGTGCAGCAGACGGCAGTCAGAAGCAGCATGTGTAACCTGGGAGCCATTTGTCACCGACTTTGTCTGACTTCTTAGAGTGAAGAAGACAGAAGAATATAGTATTCATCACCTTAAATTCTGTACAGTGACAAAGCAGCAAGTGCATGTAATAACTGAAATACACTCTGCAGACAGTAATGGCCACTGTTAAAGTGTAATTTGATATTTGGAATATGACGGAGTCTATCAATTTTTGCTTTTGTATTAAAGTTGTTTTTTTCCATCTGTTGAAAGTAGAGCTTTGTGATTTCACAGCGCATTACACTTTATGGGCTTCATTTGCTGCACCCAAAGAATTTCATTCTGCTACATTAAAAAATACCTTGGGATGCTGGATATGCTTTTAACTTTCCAAGGCATGCAGTTGTGTGAAGCTCCTAGCAGTGCACTTCATTGAATGTTTAGTTTATACATTCGTAATATTTAATATAGTATAATATAGTATATATTATACTATATACTATATATAATATATATAGTATAATATATAATATATAATATATAATACATAATATATAATATATAATATATAATATATAATATATAATATATAATATAATACATATAATTACTAATTAATTATAATTAATATATAATTATGTTTTAATATTAAATAATACAATGTGAATCATGAGGCATATTGGCCTTGTCACAACAATCAGAATTCTGTCCCTTTCTTTTTTAGCCAAATCCATGATCATCACTTGCTGGGAAAGCACTCATCTCTAAAGAGTCCTTGGGTCTCTATCAGTGCTTTCGTTTTCTTATGCACCACACATAGACAGAGGAATGGGAAACTACTTCACAGTTCGTTTTGCTGCTGATGTCATGCAGATATGTTCTACACACATGCAGATACACGTGGGTATGCTTATGCCTATGCTTACACTCATGTGGGAATCTTGCTTTTTTCTAAGGTAAAGCACAGGTCGTTCTGGCCAAGTGTTACCAATACCAAATCAGGACTAGCTCTTGGAGGATCGTCCCAATCGCATCACCATGACTACCATCCATTGCAAGTACCATCACAAAAACAACTGCCAAATGTGTCATCTGTCCTTCCTCAGCAACCAAGCACTGTTATCACCAGTGATCATGCCTCAGTAGTGTGCCTGGTCTCCCACTTTGTCCCAGGTTCCAAGCCTGCAGCTCCCTGCACACTTGTTACTGTTATTGCACTGACTCAGATCTTGCTGTCAAAAGATCCCTCTGCCTTAGGATCTCGCTACAAAGTGAATTCAGCAAGGTTTAGTGCATTGCTCAGCCAAAGCCTTCCTACTGGGCCTTCCCCTGCTGCACTATTACTTCACAAAGCTGTTATCTGGAACTGATGGTTTAGCCCAGCAGGTGATTCGAATTTGCATGTCAAACACAGTGCCAAAAGCAGAGGAAGGGCAAGGCACTGCTCCATTGTGCAATCTGGGAGACCACTTTTTTAGAGCATCACCACAGCCTGCAGTTTCCAAACAAAAGCTGTGTGGAAAACAAAGTGAGGTCACTCGCTGAGAAATGCAGCCCACTCCAACGATGATGCATATTACATTTCCTTTTAAATCACCACGGGGAGAATTTCCAGGGCAGAGGAATTTGAACAGCACTTTCATGGTTTGTTACAACACAAAGGGATACTGACTGCATGCTGCTTCTGTTATCTTCTCTGCAGTGGACCAGAAAGTTTCCCACCCAACAGGCCCAGCTGGCTTAAACCAGCGAGCTCACAAATGGAAGGTATCTCTTTCCATTCCATGGGTGAAAACACAACTGTAACTTTTTCTATTATTTCTCCTCACCTTGGCAAGTAGCTGCTCATTTTCAGAGCAAATAGCAGCGTGATCTGACTTTGCAAGATGCCAAGTACTCCAGCTCTGGTCAGACCTGTATGCTTCACGAGGAGCTCTGCTACCACTCGCACCATGCAAGGTGGGTACAGCATCACTCCGGAAGAGACGAAACCCAAATTCCTCTCAGCGTCACATACAACATCTTGGATCTTTTCAGGAGGAGGCAGCAGAGCAGCAGACATTCCTGCCATTGCAGCAAGCATCTATCTACAGTCTGCCAGCATGGGGAAAGAAAAAAATACTTCCAGTTGGAAAATAATGACAGAGAACAAGGCTAAGAAAAAGCCTCCTGTTTCCTGCTGGGCACACACAGCACCACGACAGAGTGGAGCTTCAGTTTTTCTGCTGTGATTCAAGCCAAGTGGCACCAAACCTATACACAAAGCAGAGAGGCAGCAGGCATCACAGGCAACACTGAAATGTCTGAGCTTGATGTGTTTCTCTCCTGCATTTTCTTACAACCTCCAGTATTATTATAGTGACGCACAACACCATAGAATATAATTGCTGTAGTGATTACTTACAGCCATTACATTAAGCTTTAAAATGTTCCTTTCAAATTGAACAATGTTTTTTTTTTTCAAAGTCAACAGCTGGTTCACAGCTTGAAAGCAACAGTTAAGATAAATTAAATAAAAAGGGTAATAAAATCACAGACTAAATTTAATTTCTGAAGCAGATGCAAACTCCAGCATAGCCTTTTAAATATCTTTTTAAAACATCCACGGAAACAAAAGTCAATACGACCGATAATTATACTGTGCTCATTAATAAGAATATGATGTATGAGCTCAAATAACTGTGTACACTTCTAAATATACTTAAAACAAGTACAAAAACAAATTCATGCAGCATTTATAGCCCCATTCTGAGGAATAAATCAAACAGAAGTTTCCAATGGGTGCTGTAAATCTTGTGAGAAAGGAAAAACTGTTTACTTACATATTCTTCTTCTCAAGGTACACATGCATAATATAAAGAGTAGTTTATAAAGAGGACTTCCTTACTCTTAGAATAAAAAGGTGGTCCAATATAAGCTCAAAATCAGGATGATGCCAGGAGCCATTACCAGCTATTGGAATGCTCTACTGGAGCAAAATACAACCTTTCCAGTATTTCTAGAGTATACAGCCTCACTTAAATGCCACGAGGCTTTTCTCTGGCCTGGTTTTCTGGTCATCTTTGTCCAAAAAAATGAGTTAAGTATGTAAAAGAGGACGTATCTCTTTACTTTTAAGAAAAAGGAGCAGATGCATCTCCGTGCAGATGGACTATACCAAATATTTTGCAACTCTTAATGCACAAACAGATGCACAGAGGATGCCTTGGCATGTATTCAGTATGTGATTCACCTCACCTACATTTGTCTGCCTGAAAAGCAAGGAGGTCATCTAAGTTAGTCTTTTAACTTCCTCTTATAGCCTGAGGAGAGAAACAGACACCGACAGAGAATGATGTATTCCACTTGCTTGTCCACCATAACTATCCTATCTCAGGATCTGATATACCTTTCAGCTTATGAAAAAGCCCATGCTGAAGACATCTCTTTCCAATCTCTCAAGAGCCCAGAGGAGCAGCTGGCACTGGACACCTCATGAAATCGAATTAAATCCCCACCTCGGGTTCAGCTGTAACAGCAGAAGGAGTACTTACTGCCATAAAGATTTTTTGTTCCTTTTAATGTTGAAGAAGCTGTCGGAACGTGCTTGCAAATGTAAAGGAGATTCAAACCAATATAAGCAAGGAGGGAAATAACTGTATTTTCAAAACAGTGTGATTTACAAAAGTTCCATCCTGCAAAGGTAACTAAGGCTACATACAGTAAGCTATACTAATAGTGAATATGTCTCATTTGCATCTTAGCATCGACACCTATGTCCCAGATGGGTGTTTCATAACATTTTTGAAAAAAAAAAAGCCTTTTCCAATGATTTCTGAAAGTGGAACTGGGTGTGCTTTTATAGCCTGCTCCAGAAAGAACACTGTGTGTCCTACACACACTGCAGCAATATGCATCCCGAAGAGCCAAGCAAAATGTCACCTTAACTCATGGAAAGTTATTCCATCTCATAATATCACAGAAATTACAACAATATGTTGTTCTACACGAAAGTACATGGCAGTGCTATTTGTGAGACCTGGCAGCTGCCACTCTCAGCAGAGCAGATGGCAGCGATAAAAACACAGTGCAGGGAACAGGTTGATAAAGACATATCCATCATTACACTTTTGCTTTACAGCAGCGCTCAACTCAAAGATACAATCAAAACGCATGGGTCTGTCACTCTCTAGTAGGAAGAGTTTGCTTATTTGAGCAAAACAATTTCTCCTGTAATGATTAATTCTGGATGTATTATTAGTCAATATTAATCATCTCCTGTCCACGGGAGCAGGCAGAGACAGCTGGGAAGACTTTCAAAATCTTAAAAGACTTATGTGCTTATCCCTTTGTTCTTCAGACAGACAGACAACCATTCGTTGTCTGTAGTGGAAAATCAAAGTCAGCCACAGTAATGCTGTCATGGCAATCATCAGTTTACACTCTCACCAGAGGACCACAGGGCACATTACACTCTCATTTTATTTTCTCTCTATTTACTTGTTTGTTTGTTGCCATGCAGAAGATGTTAAATGAAAGTAATTCTCATGGGAGGTACCAGCCAACAGTCCTGGAAGCAGAAATGATCTATTTACCTTAAAACACACAAACTGATGGACCAATGGACTAACTAGTGGACAAACTAATAAAATCGACTTTAAATTCCAGATGAAAATCTATTAGCTTTTGTAACAGAAATTCTAGGCCTATCATATAATGTTTATTTTAATAGATGACCTCCATCCATACTTTCTAAAGATTAATTCCACCCTTGCACCCTCCTCAGCAGAGGTGATGGCAACAGTGGGGCATCTCTGCTGGTATGGATTTACAAGCATGGCATGCAGCTGTTGTTCATCACTGGCAAAAAATGCACAGCTGGTGGTGGTGACTGTGTTGAAGTGTTTTATAGCTGAGAATCTGCACTATCAGTGTCATTGGGCTCTGTGTTTGTTGTCATTTCCATGGAGGCAGATAGGAGGCACTACTTTCTGTATGGCCTCTGCACACACGGCCTGTGACAAATCCTCTTCACTCAGTGAGGCCCAGGCAAACCAAAAATTGCATGTGTCAATCATACCAGCCTCATAGCAAGCTATGTTGTGACCTTAATGAGAAGTACACAGAATTAATACCACTTAAGATACAGGATTTATATAATACCGAGACGGTCATAAAAGTATCACAAAATGCCATATGCTTAAATGCAACTTCCATAGTTTTACCTTGGAACATCATCTTCTTTACGAAAACACTCCATAAAAGCACTCCGTTAAAACTGGTCTACCCTCAATTGCAGCAGGAAAGCTGGCAAAGCCATCGCGCCCTAACGCCCCGTTCCTCCTCTGGAGGCAGACTGCTCACAACGCACAGCCGCTCCCAGCACCCCGCTGCAGCCCGGCTCCTTCCCGCCCTCAGAGCCCGGAGGAGCTGAGCCCCGCCCCGCCCCGCCCCGCCTCTCCCGCGCATGCCCAGCAGCGCTGCGGTGCCATGGCGGGCTCTGCGGGGCTGTGGGAGGAGGTGCGGGCGCTGCTGCCCGACTCCGAGGAGGAGCTGAGCCTGGCGCTGAGCGGAGAGGTGGACGACTGCGTCCCGCCGCTGCTGCTCCGAGCCCGCGCGCTGCTTTACGGGGCGGCTCCACCGTGCGAGGCGGCGTTGCGGCGGCTGGGCGACGTCGTCCGCGACTACGCGTGGGAGAAGCTGAACGCGGGGCCGTGGCGGGACGTCGGCAAGGCCTGGCGGCAGGTCTACGCCTACGGCTGCCTCTTCGGGGCACTGGCCGAAGTCGCCGCCCGCCGCCCGCTGGCGCCCGCCGTCCGGCTGTGCGACATGGGGCTGCTGATGGGCGCCTCCGTGCAGGACGACGTCCTCGCCCGCCTCGTCCGCCTCCTGCAGGCGCACCTGCCCCGCGCCGAGCGGCGCAGCGCGGCCCCGGGCGGCGCCAAGGTACCGCCCGTGCTCCGCCTTCCTCTCGGCCCGGCGTCCCGCTGGGCTCCTCGGTGGCCGTGAGGGGCTGACGGCGTTTCCGCGGCGGCGTTCTGTTACAGAGGGCGCGGACTGAGCCCCCCCCGGCGCCGGCTGTACGGCCCGAGGATGCGGTGCCGCACGAGCGCTGCCCCTCGCTGGAGCGCTTCCGAGACCAGTATCTGATTCCGCAGAAGCCCGTCGTCTTAGAGGGAATTATTGACCACTGGCCGTGCATGAAGAAGTGGAGGTGAGAATAAGCTTGTTCCGCGTCCTGATGAGGGCCAGGATCGGTTTTGTGTCGGGTACTGCAGTGTTCATAATGCAGCGCACACCTCCATAGATGGGTGCTGTCCGGAGCGATGTGCATTGAGAGCCTCTTTCTCGGCTCTTTGAACGTTTCCTCGTCGATGCTGGAAATCAGATGGCACAAACCTCTTAAGAACTTCATGCTAGAGGGGCTGCCCTGTGCCAGGGCAGTCAGATCCTGACTGCTGTGTCCAGCCCGTCCGTGCAGGGGATGATGCAGTGCTGGTGTACTGCCTTTGTTTTACTGGAAGCCAAAGGCAAGTATGAATTGCCAGCTGTACCAGCAGACTTACATTTCGAGTGGGTTGGCCTCCATCAGACGCTCACTTCTCAGTGATTTTTACATCTCAGAACTTGCTCTTCAATTTCAGAGTGAGTATGAATAAGCATAACTGGCTTTTTGATTCACAGGTATGATCTTTGCCGAGTAGCAATTTTTGAACATTGAGTTTCAAACAACCACATCCAGGAGCAATAACAATATTGTGGTGCTGGTTTGATGTAGGCAATGGTGCCAGCATTTCCAGTCCTGAGAATGAAATATTTATGATAAAGCTTATGATCCCTCTCCGAAGGGTACAAAACACTCAGGTATAGTTTGAGAAATTGCTTACATTCTTGCATTCCACAGTGAATGATAAATGTCTACATTAGTTGATTTTTGTTATATGATGGTACATAGATGGTACATAGAAAATATGTAATAAAATATAACTTTAGTTATATATTTATACGTGCATTATATAGCCTTATTATTTCAGAAATGTCTTGGTCTTTTTTTGCAGCCAAGGCACTCCATTCTTCAGACACTTACAATGAAGAACTTTTTAACATAGCTACTAATCACAGTAAATGAAGAGATATGGATTACTCTTCAGAGGAACTCTTCTGATTTTTGCCAGAGTGGATGTTATTAGCACCTAAAATTTGGCACTGACAGCTAGCCTAGCATTAATGGTAAAAAAAAAAAAGAAAAAGTTACAGCATGTTATTTAGCAAACTTGGTAGCAAGCAGAAAAAAGTTCGGCTGTCAGTAGTCAGGAGAGGCTAACAGCCTAAATCATCTTTGCTGGTAAGGAAATGATAATTAATAGAGAAAAACAAGGTTTTAAAGCAAAGCAAGGCAGATGTAGCATGATTTACATACAAAACTGACCACTTGTTTTCTTGCTGGTTAGGTCAGTTTCTGCAGACTTTTGCTGCTGCTTGGTTGGTTTTAGAGGAAAGGAACTCACTTTAATAGAGTTTTATTACTCTCAGAGATTGGTCTTGGTTGGTTGTCCTACTCTCATTCAGAATTACTAAGACGAGAATTAACAGAAGTGTGATGGAACTCCTTTTGTTTCAGCGTGGACTATGTTTGCCAGGTCGCTGGGTGCCGCACAGTCCCTGTAGAATTGGGTTCCCGGTACACAGATGAGGAATGGTCTCAGAAGCTCATGACCGTCAGTGATTTCATCAGCCAGTATATTGTGAATGAGGTCTGTTACTTTCTTTTTTTTCATTTCCAAAAACAGCATCTACTGATACAGAATCTAGCAACAGCTAGACTGTATTTTCATGTGCAATCAAATGGACAACAGCTGAAATTTGAGGAATAGAGGAATTTCTGCACCAAAAGCCTGAATGGTGAAGTTCAAAGATAAGGGAATTAATTTTCCTCCTCAATCAGCAGCATTGTTCCACACAGTTATTAAACTGCTCAGTGAGATCTATTGGCAGGACCCAAATTCATGTGTACCAACAAAAAATTAGAAGGTGACTGGCTGTCAAATAGCTGTTTACTTTCACAGCTGAGGATCTGGAACTTTATTTCTGTTTAAGTCTTCTAGCAGGAGGGACCGTGTGCCATTACAAATTTGTCTATGGTATAGCCAGGAATGGAATATCAAGGTGACTGTGGGGAGCAGAGGTGAACAAGTCTGCGTCCCAGCAGGGCCTAGCTGCAGCTCTGCAGAGTATTGTCGTAGAACTGACAACTGAAGAACTGGTGCGACTCCGTATCATTATTGCTATGTTTCTACCAGTATCTTAAGTTAGATGATTTGTTAATTGTGGGGATCTATCCACACTTTCAGAATTTCAGTATAGAAATAAATATTGTTCAGAAGACTCTTTATACTAGTCAACTACTGAAGCAATTGTAGACTGTAAATGGATCTTGCCTACAAGTAAACTCTACTTAACTGTATGTAAATGACCAAGTCTTACCCCATATGTCACTGTGCTTTTTTTTTTTTTCCTCCTATGTTTTAATGTCAGAACAGCGTAGGATACCTTGCCCAGCACCAGCTTTTTGATCAGGTAAAACTGCATGAGTATTTCTTTCTTTAGTCAAGTGCCTTTGTATGACAAATCTCTGAGAATGTCATTTCTGTGTGATGGAAGGATGTAGGGTGATTCTGTTTTTCTGCTTGGCTGAAAGGAGTGGGAAACAGCCTTTGGGGGGGTGAGGATGTTCAGTTTTAGGGCTGTTTTGGTACAAAGTAGCATTTGCTTACAGGGATACCACCTGGAAAGCAGCATTTCTCCAAATTATACATTAGTCAGGGAAGAGCTTTGAATAGGAAACAAACTTCAGTGTTGATCTGTTCTCCATGTTCTGCAATGTCATTTCAGGTAACCAGAGGAAATCAGGTCTTAGGGACATAGTTTAGTGGGCATGGTGCTGATGGATTGACAGTAGCACAAGGAGATATTAGTGGTCTTTTACAACCTTAATGATTCTATGATTGGAGGGAAATGTGGAAAAGAATCACATAAAAAGCAAGCTGAGTGTATAGAAGATAACTGCTACCTTCTCCTTGAACAGCAAACTACATATTCTTGTAGTTTTCTTATTCCCCGAGTTTCCCTGGTTTCTTCTAGAGCAGAGTCTCTGAATTTCCTTTATTTCTCCCACCTCCTTCCAACAGAATCCACTAGAACAGAAAGTGTGAGGATATTTCCTACAGATTCCCAGCAACCCAGCTACTTTTCAGCTGCCAGAGCTGGACAAGGCCATTTGTTTTTTGTGTCAGGCCCTGTTACTCTCTTCTACAAACTACACTTTTTGCAAGTCAGTAGATACCCTTTCTAATGTTCATTTCTTTATGGAGTAGATCCCAGAATTGAAAGAGGATATCAGTATTCCTGACTACTGCTGCCTGGGGGAAGGGGAAGAAGATGACATCACCATTAACGCATGGTTTGGGCCAGCAGGCACTATCTCACCTCTTCATCAAGATCCCCAGCAAAATTTTTTAGCCCAGGTCTGTACTCTACTTACTCTACACAAGCCTTTAATGCTATAGCTAGAAAAGAATGCTTATAATGTGTATGACAGACAAGGATGGTAGGCAAACTGAGATATAACTGAGGGATGGAGAATGTGACCTTGGACACTTCAGCCTAGAGAAGACTGGGAGGGAATCTTATCAACACTTAGAAATATCTAAAGGGTGTCAGGAGGATGGGGCCAGGTTTTGGTGGTACCCTACAACAGGCAAACCAGGATGCAGGAAGTTCTAGATGAGCACAACAGAAATCTTCAGTACTGCGAGGGTGACAGGGCCCTGGAACAAACTGCCCAAACCCAGAACCCATCTGGACACTGTGCAACCTATTCTAGGGAATGTGCTTTAGCAGGGGAGGTGGACTACATGCACCTCAAGTATGCATCCAGGTGGATGCAAGGCTCAACATGAGCCAGCAGTGTGCACTTGCAGCCTGGAAGGTCAACTGTAAGCTGGGCTGCATCAGAAAAGAGGTGACCAGCAAGACAAGGGAGGTGACTGTCCCCTTCTGCTCTGCCTTCATGAGGCCACACCTGCAGTACTGCAGCCACCTGTAAGTAAGCAGGTCTGTTTTACTGCTGATATTCTAACTGTGGCCCACAGTATGGTATAATAGACTGGTTGCTAATTAACTGATCATTTTTCAATAACACAGAGGTTATTGGAATATAAATTAAAAGTATTTATTGTAATATATACAGGTATTAGGAAGAAAATATATCCGTCTTTATTCACCACAAGATTCAGAAAATCTGTACCCACATGAGAGTCAACTTCTTCACAACACCAGTCAGGTAAAAAATCATCTGGAATGTTAGTTCAGTAATGTTAGTTCATCTAATCGCATTGAAGTAAACACTTTGTTTCTGTTTTTAAGCAGGTCGATGTAGAAGATCCTGACTTAACAAAATTTCCCAACTTCAGAAAGGCTGCATTTCAGTCCTGTATTCTGATGCCTGGACAGGTTCTGTTTATCCCAGTTAAATACTGGCACTATGTACGATCTCTTGATATTAGCTTCTCTGTCAGTTTCTGGTGGTCATAGCACTTAAGCAAGAATAACGTTTATTAGTATTGTAATAGCGATTAAAGATCCTGAAAAGTAGCATCTGGTATGCTTCAGAAGAGAATTCTATTTAAACATGAGACTGTTTTTTCTCCCTATAAATAAAAATTCCTTGTTTCAGCTTGGTAAAAGAATGTGGATAAATGCTACCACTTTATTTTTGTGGATGTTTCTAATATAACCTTCTTCTAAAGAACATCTGTTGGGTCGCCATAAGGTTCAACAGTCTGGAGGGAAAAATAAACAACAAAAAAAACAGTCTCCTATGTGGAAAAAGTTGAGTGTAAGGACTATGAAACTAAGTTAATTAATAGTTAACTGCAATTAAATAATCGAAAGCTTAATTATGTTTTGATCAAGAGTCAGCTGAACTGCAGACTCTGCTGTCTGCCAAGGAAAAGATACAATGCCACTCCACACTAGTATCTAGCAACATTTAGTCCTTGTTTCATTTTCAAGTCACTTTTACAAGGATAAGGCATCTTTACAGAAAACAACAGTGTGAAGTACTAGTTCTAAAAACCAGTGGGGAAAAAAAATCATCTTTAGATTTGTAACTGGTTTTGATTGTGGAAAAGTTCCATCTTTTCTTGAACATATCTGCCTGTGGCCTCACCATATGACACGAACTCTGCTGTCAAAGGAAGAGACAAAAAACGAGCAGTGGTACAAGCCTGAAGTTCAGACTCCAGCCAGGCCTTGATCAGGGATTCAGCAGAGACCTTGAAGTGCTGTGTGATCAGCTACTTGAAAACCATGTAAAATGTTACATAGGTGAACTGGTTGAGGAATATTTACAAGCCCTGTGGTTCTAATAACAGGTCTCATTCTCAGTTTTGCAACTGAAACCATACAAATATGGAGTGCAGCGGCTGAGAAAGGCTTTGTACAATAATTAATTTGCATAAATCAGCGTTCAGGACTGAGCAAAAACATTTATCTTTTGTTCACAAACGTGCACTGATACTGCCAGCCCAAAATACAGAGAACTGCATACACAAACCCACCTCCTAGGAAGTTGTCTGGGCATAACTGTGTAGAAAAACAGGAAGGTCAAAGACAGTTTTATTGTAAGTTTCTTAAAACTCTAGAAAAAATAAATACATTTAACAGTGCACTGTCACTTCTGAATACAGTGCAGTCTGGCTATTCTGCCAGAGAATGGGAAAACAAAAATCACTAAAAGCAAGTTTTGCTAACTTCAGCTGAAGCTACAAAGACTGAAGCTCTCTTCTGCTCCCTCTTTTTGATGATGACTGGGAATCTATCCGACTCCTGTCTACAGAGAAAGGAAAAAAGCAAAGTTAATGACACACAAAAAGAAAGGATGATATGGTATGACTTCCAGGTTTTTACAGTTCTTTACATGTTCCTGTGTTCCTGCTCAGAATGTCCAATTTATCTGGTTAAACTGAGGAATTCTAGAACGAGTTTGTGCTTTTCTTTGAAACTCAGTATTTCCAAAAGTTTTAGTGCTCCTGCTCATCCCCCAAACCATTAGTGCTGTTATGAACAGTATGCACAGCATCTGCTAATGACCACAGGACAGCCTGTGCAGTTGCAGGGCTCAGTGTTCCCTGAGTATGGTTCACTTAGAAACACACAACTGAAGTCACAAATATCCAATGTTTGGCTACAATTATAAGTCATTTCAGGCAGAGCCATTGAATATCACAGTCCATCCTTAAATATTACACTTTTAAAAAAGATGTTACTTGGTACCTGGGATCTCATAAGGCCAGAAATCATTACACTGAGGACACCGTGGTTTAGACTGAGTTTTGAAGTACTTTCCAATGCAAGGTAAATGCATCCCAGTTCCACACGTTTCACACGCTTGGCTCTGAAATCAGAAGTGTTACTAGAAAAGCTTTCTGATTTGCCCCTCTGTCACAAAAGGCTACAAATAAACGATAATTTATACCTAACAGTAGTTCAAAAGATACAGTTGAAGGACACTCAGAAATCAAGGCTGGTAAAACATAATAGGAATTATTCTCCTGGAAGCTAGGAAATGCCATTTACCTATGTGGACGTAATTTAGTTTGAAAGACAAATGCTGAGCTGCTTGGCTGCAGTAAAGGAGAGCAATTAGGAAAAAGTAATGTTAGGGAAGGAAGCTAGGTGGGAAGATGAAGAGAAAATTCAAGGGCAAGGAGCAAGAGAATGTAAAAGTTCTAGAACAGGAGTTCAGGTTGTAATCTCTTGTGCAAGACCAAATTAGAAACTTGCCAGCTATCAACACACAGTGCTTTAGTAAAGTGTGTATCAATAAATTCATTCTTAAGTCCATGGCGGTCAATTCCTGAACCAAAATCCCACAACCAAAGATGAATATGTGTCATATGGAAGATTACAGTTAATCTGCATTGTATTATATTATAAATATGAGTAATATTACCAGATTGCAACACTGGAATTTTCACTGCCTGCCTAATACTCAAGTGAAAGTGTCTCAAACTTCCACTGTGACAGGAATCCACTTGCAGATACTGAGGTAATCAGATGCATTACCTGGATGGCAAGGCTGTGACAGATATTACACTTCTTTGCTATATCTGGATAGGTGCTGAGAATGTACTGTTCCATCTCGATTATGCAGCGAGTATGCAGAGTATATTCCCCATCTCTCTATGAAAACAACAACTGAGATTAGCAATATCCCTTAGTTCCTTTCTTCATTTTGGACCTCTCTCACCACCTTGTACTAGCAAGTACTTGACATTAAAGAGTTTTTTTTTCTGCCATCATGAAACAAGCATTCTTACACTGATAAAACACAGCCAAAATGTTTTTGAAGAGGCAGAGGAGGATCATAACAATAGCCACGCTTCTAACAAATACAGTCCCTGAAAGGTACAGATGAGCAAGTATGCTCTCCTTAGAGGCATATCGTTAGCAGACTCTTCATTTGCACATCAGTGGAACTTCCAGTTTTCTGCAAAATCTGAGCAGCAGGAATCTTTGAAAATCCCTGCTAAATCTCTCTCATATAAGGAAATGGGTGGCAGCAGGATGGAAATCTATGATGTGGTGACAGCCGGGAGAAAAGAGACTCAGGTCTCAGTTGTCTTGGTAAACAATTGCTGTATTCCACATGGTAAAAACTAATCTCAATTTCTCCATTTTTTCCAAAACATGCAGAGCAGCCTGTGTGTTTCCACTTCAGGAGTTTTTAACACTTTATTTTTTACTGCTTTTGAGGCAATTTGAAATGTAACTGAGGGCACAGATCACCCTTGAAGAGCCTTCCCCAGCTTTTGCTGCAAGCTTTAAATGTGCCATGCTGTTTTGTACAAAGAATGCCTTTTGTGTTGTAATAGAGATGCACACATTAGCTTAGATAGAAGAAACAGAAACCACGTTGTCATGCATGCATCTACCCAAGGACTTTTTGCTTGTAAATGGACCAGCTCTTCTGTAAGAATCACTGACTGGAACAATAACCATAGCCCCCACAGAACCATTTCTGCCCTCACCTATTTATGAACATCTCCAGCTTCTGCCACCACATCCATAAGAAAACAACATCTGGACCTGTTAAAGCACAGACACTTGCAAAGATAAAGCAGTTACCTCAGAGAGCCACTTATCATCCACAAAAATTTTCAGCACTTGTTCTGCTTCCTTTTTCTTCATTTTCTTTGTCTTCAGTTGGTCAGCGCAGTTTAAAATATCCGTAGAAGAGGCAAAGCCATTTTCTGATAAAATGATTAGGTCCATCTATAGAAAGAAATACTTTCAGTTACTACAAAGACTGTGCAATTAGATAGATGCACCTTATAGTAATGTACAGCTTTTTCAGCATCTGAACATAAGCATACATTGCCAATTTTCAGAGATTCTCTCCTTGGGAACGTTCTGCTGCACATCATCACAGAGCAGAAAGCAGAGCTGATGTGCTAGTAGTAATATGTGCCATGACAACACCATCTCTGCAGCACAAACATAGCTGTATAGGTGCTACATCAATACTGGCAGAGTGGATTCTGAATAGTATCAGTTTGGATGACACTTCAGCAGCTGTCCCAGCACAGTAAATAACCTCTCTTTCTCGTTTATTAAAAAAAAAATTAGGATGCAAAATTTTAAAAAGCTAATTCCCTTCAAGAGGAGAACCATTACTTGTTATATTCCCATTTCCCTCCCTGCCCCATTTCACTTAGGATAAAATTCAATGAAGTTGTGCAAGATGGCAACTAATTCTTGAAACACATCTCAGATTTCCATTCATTTTAAGAGTACCTTCACAAACGACGTTATTTACTAACTAATATCAGTCATACTTACTGTTTTTCTGAACAATTCTAGTTCATTTTCTGCATAGTCAGATGCCATCTTAGTAATTTCAGTTTCTGCCATGTTCACCTACCAAAGAAAAAGTGAAAGATTATCTGGGGTTAGGAATACATCATCTTAAAATTAAAAGAAATGTCACTGCTTTAAGTGCCATGACAGAGGCTGTTCCTGCTAAATAAATCAGGTGCTGTTATGGGCTTTGCTGCCATGTTCCCTTCCCACACTTTTGGCAGTTAATCTTCCCAGTTCCCTGCTCTACAAGGAGTTTCCACAGCAATTGTCAGCACGGCAGTGGAAGAGCCCTACAAAAAGTCCAGACATGCTGAGGGCACAGCTCATGCTGGCATGCTGTCATGTAGCAGTTGCATTACACTGTAAGGAAGGACCCTAGATAAATCAGCTTTACTAACGCCCAAAGATAAAACGTAGCTCCAGTTCTTTGCCCGGTTTACTCACCTTTTATTGCGCTTTTATCAACACATGACTGAATGGCTGCTGTTACATCAGACACGTGGCAGAATCTCTGCGGTGTGTCCACGCGTGCACTCGTTACGAGAAGCTGCAACCACGAGATGGCAGCACCTCGTACTTACCAAGGCATAATGCGTTCTCCCATCAACTTCAGACATTCCTTTCCGGATCTGCATGAACAAAGGCTGTAGCTGGTTGTTGATGGTACTGACGAAATCATCCAGTTTATCTTGTGCACAGTAGACTGAAAATAAGAAAAAAAACACTGAGGGAAGGAAAAAAAACAACACCTTTTTATGTTTAATCTGCTTAAACTAGGTGAAATTGCTAGCAATTTCTGAGGCAGAATTCAAACAGGCCATTAAGTGCAATTACACAATACAATTAATTTCTTTAACTTACCAACAACAAATTCCTTGTTTCTTTGATAACACTGTAGCTTTGTAGTTACACTGTTAATATCTTGTGTCCTACTCCATAAGCAAATGAAACAGTATGAGTTGTTTTATCAAACACATAATTCAGATGCACAGTGCAGAAGCATGTGCTGTGGCTTATGCTTGCACAGCAATAGCAGACATTCTCCAAAGTTTCCATCCAAAACAAAATGACAGTGCCAAAATTCCTGTTGACTTTGAGCATTCAATAACAGCTCATAACTTCAGAAAGACTGACATCTCAAAACTGCTACCAGTTATACTGTTTGCATCTATAAAAGTCAATTCCAGTGTAATGGCATCAGACAGAGGCCCCAAACTCAAAGCCCCGCTGTACTGTATGGTATGTTACAATGCAAAAACATCACTCAGGACATTCCTGTCCAGAAAGCTCTTTAGTCTTATTTATAATAAGACTCCATAAATGGACAATTAAACAGCAATAATAGATTAATATTGAAATACATAAAATTGTGACAAATCGTCTTGCCTGGCACCTCCCAGCAAGAAACACTGCATTAATCAAGATCAGTGAGAATTAATGACAGCTCTAGAAAAGGGTAAGGCAAAAGATAACAGACCAATACTCTTGTAACACTTTGAGATGAATGGCTGTTCCAGTAGATCAAAAATGATCTGTTAAAAATCTATTTACAATCCCAGACTCAGAATGCCTTTCAATATTTGCAAGAATGCACAGCTTTCACCTACAAAACAGTTCTTGTTCAAGAAGCTGTACCAACTGACTGGATCAGAAATCATTTATTCAAATGTGCTTTATTGAAACCCAGCTACTAAGCTTGCTTATTTTGCACAGAGTACTGTGCTCTCCATTAACTGAGTATCACTGTCAATTTCTTTTAAATACATAACCAGAGAAAAAAAGTGTTGTCGTTAGGTTTTGTTTTGCTCTGTTTGTTAACTCTTAGGAAAAAGAGAAAACTCACACCACTGAAGTTTTTTGGATTGTTTTGAAGCTTTTTTTAGCTAGCATACACTTTTCAGAAACGCAATGATTTACAAGTTGCACGATGAAAAAAAGAAGAGTTCCCCCATCTCCCCACATTTCTTTCCAGAAGAAAGACCCACCTTTACTGATTTCACAGCAGCGCCTGTGTAATTTCCTGGCCTCTGCTCCCTCCATGATCCCATGTGACATCAGGATCTGCAAGAACCGTCGATGAGCATCGGACATCTGAGCTGCCATGGCGATGTTCCTCCAGGCTTCAAGTGCTGCAGAACACATCAACTGCAATTAATGCACATGCAGATTAACAGTGCACATGATGAGCACATGTATTTCAATTAAACTCCTAAGGCTACTAGTGCTAAAAAGCAGATCTCCCAGCTTGTTCTCCAAACACAGATGGTGAGCAGTGCTCTAAGGGAAGGATGCAAAAGAAGTCCAACTAATTTTCCTTACCACTTTTAATCTGTAGAACACCTTGCATAGCTCTGCATCAGCTGCCTCCTGCCACATATCCAAAGACATTGTGTAATTACAGCGTATCTCACTTAGGACAGAAAATCCTTCGTATGAGGGCTGCTCCAAAAGTCATGCCTCCTATTCTATCATGTCAGCCCACAACAGCAGAGGTGGCTCAGGATGGCAGCAGAGGTTGACCTTCCCACCAACATCCCATGACATGCTGTTGCCGTGTGACAGACAGCAGCAGAGGGGCACTCTGACACAACGGCATCTGACGTGGAAAGGTGGATAAAGCAAAACAAGTGGAGCTGAATTTCTCCGTGCAGAAAAAAACGGTGCCCACTGCCATTCATGGCCACTTGGTGACCATCGATGGAGACCAAACAGAGGCTGTGGCACAGAGGCACTGCTGGGGTGTTTCAGCAGAGGCAATGGCAACAGTGAGGACGGTGTGGATTTACAGGCATAGCACGCAGCTCTCGTTCATCGCTGCCAAAAAACGCACTGCTAATGGTGACGACTACGCTGAAAAACTGTTTTGTAGCTGGGAGTTCCCCAGCGTCTGCTGGGAAGAACATCAGACCGAAGTAACGCCGTCTCAAGGCATTCCCTGACCAAGGAGACGAACAAAGCAGCAGAAACCCCCGCACCGCGGGACCACGAACGGACCGAACCGGGAAGCCCCGCCCGCACGGGGCTCTGAGGCCAAGCGAGGTCGGAGCCGCCGCCCGCTGCCCCCCCGCACCCCTCACTTCCAGCGCTTACAGCACTGCGCGCTGCTGCTCCGCGCTCCGTGCGGCTCCAGGGCGGACGTGAAGGCCCGCCGGAAGCCCCGGCCGTTCTCTTTTGAAAGAGCGCACGGGCTCCAGCGATCAGCTCAGCGATCTCCGCGGCCTCCTGCCATCGATCGGCTCGGCTCGGCTCGGCAGCGCCCTGCAGCCGAGCTCTGTGATGGCGCCCCCTTGCGGCCGCGGCAGACGCTGCTGTGCCGGGCGCGAGGGGCGGGGGCTTGGACGGGGGCGGGGGCAGTGGGCGAGCCCGGCGGAACGGAGAGGAGGGGTCCGGCCACACCCGGCAGCGGAAGAAGGGCGGGGTGTCGAGGTTCGCTTCGGGTCCGGCGCCGCGGTGTCCTCCCGTGAAACTTGGCCCGGCTCCGCCTGCCCGCTGTCCGTGCGGGGCTGCCGCTCGGCGCCCGGTGCGGGAGTTGCAGAGGCGGAGTGCGGAGGGAGGAGTGGCTTCGCGGGAGGTGGATGCGGATCCGAGCGGAGCGGGTAGGGCGGCGGGTCGGGTCGGGTCCCGTCCCCTCGCTGCGGCGGTGGTGAGTCCGTGCGGGCGTTCGGTGCGTGCCGGTACCCGTCGGTACCCGTCCCGGGGCGGTGGTTCTGCGTTTCTGCTCTCGGCTCTGCCCGTGACGGCGGAGTTTGAGCCGCTCGGAGCCCTGTGGGTCCGCGTCGTGCGTCACTGTTGGCGTTCCTTAATCGCTCGCGGAGTTCTGTCCCGCGGGGCGTTCCGGCAGAGCGCTCACTGAGCGGCGTTCTCCGGACACGTGTGTCGCGTTCGGGGAATTTGCCGCCGTGAAACTGCTCGGAAACGATGAGTGAGCTTTTCCTGAAACGCAGATTTCGTTCTTTAACAGCTATTCCTGGTGTGTGCGTATTCAGAGAGCTTAGGGCCAATTTATGATAGTCATAAAACCGGCTAGCAGAATCGATGGACCAGCGTGAGCAGCTCCAGGAGCTGAGCCCCAGTTCCTTTCCTGCCGGAGTTTCCCTGGCTGTGTTCCATGATGAGTTTCCGCCATGCTCGGTTTCGTGGGCGAGTTTGAGTGACGCGTGTGTAAAAAACAGCACGGAACTAAATATGTGCGAGAGCTGAGCTCCCACCGACAGCCTGCGTGGATTCCCTGTTTGTCAAGGAGGCACACGGGTTGGTTATCTCCCCCCACGCAGTGGCCAAGTGATGTTTTCAATGCTGCTGATCAGGAAGCTGGCTGGAAAAGGTGGGTTTCACTCACAGAATGAAGGTTGAGGTTGGCCAGGACTTCTGGGTTCATCTGGTACACCCCACTTCATCAGGGCTGCCCAGAGCAGAGTGCCCAGCCCTATGTCCCTTTTGGAGATCTCCAAAAGACAGAAACTTCACAGCCTCTCTCAGTTCCTTTCCTAGAGCTTAAAATCGGATTTACTGTACTGTAAGTTATAGGGTAGCACTGCATTCTGCTCCAAGTTGTTCTGGGCTTCCCACTTGAAGAAAGGCAGGGATCTCCTGCAGACAAGCTGGCAGAGGACCAGGGGGTTGATGAGGGCCTGGGGTATCTCCAGTACTGAGGGAGGGCTGGGAGACCTGGGGCTGTTCAGCTTGGGGAAGAAAAGGCTGACGAGGGATCTCATCAGTGTTTATGAACACCTGAAGTCCAGGAATCAAGTCAGTGGGAGTGGTCTCCTTTCAGTGGTGTGCAGCAATAGAACACAGGGCAATGGGCACAAACTGGAACACAAGAATTTGCATACTAACACAAGGAAGAACTTCTCATCTGTCGGAGTGACGGAGCACTGGAGCATGTTGCCCAGAGAGGTGGTGGATTCTGATCTGGAGATGCTCAAGACCCACCTGGATGTCTATGTGTGACCTGCTGTAGGAACTGCTTTAGCAGGGGTTGGGCTTGATGGTCTCCAGAGGTCCCTTCCAACCCCACAACTCTGTGACTTGGCGTTCCATTCAGGTGTCCATACTCAGCACTCTCCACAGCTTCTGCTGCTCTGAGCTGGAAGATCCCTAAAACTGTCTTAGTGCTTTATTTTGCAGTTTTTCAAATTATGATCAAGCACTGTGTTCATTTTAGGTGATAAATGATGCACTGTTTTGCTCTTTGTTTTCTTCTATCATCTCCATTACACCTTTCCCCTAGATCCATCTCAGCTCCTGAGTTACTTAGCTATGGAGTTAAGCCCAGCCACTGTGGGCTTTCCCTCTGAGCAGGGGTTTGACCCACTGCATTCAGCTTCCTGCTCTGGGTTGCAGGTTGGGTTGCAAGGTTTTGTCTTTCCCATTGGTTGCAGTTGGACTTGATGATCTTGAAGGTCTTCTCCAATCTGAGCAATTCTGTGGTTCTATGATAAGAAAATATATTGGAATGCAGAACCTCCAGCTGAATTCAAACATCTGGGGCACGTGCTTCTCACCACGTGTTGCATTTGATGTCACATTGCATGTCCAAGAGCTGATGTTTGGAGTTATATTTCTGTGGCTCTGCTGCTTTGTATTGGCATGTAGAAAATATCATTTGGTTCCAAATTTTCTTTTTGTTTCACATTTTTATACAAAACCAGGTGATGAACGTTGCTTTGTATTGTTGATCTCATGCTGGCAGCAATGATGGCCTGCATATTAAACCAAGAGGAATAAGACAGGCTTTGCTTTAATAAATTTAAAACTAAAGGGTGGCTCTGTCCAACAGCAGCAAAAGTAAATTGAGCAGCCTTAGGTCGAAATGACTATCATTGGTCGTTTGGGGTGCACACCCTTTGAGCACAAGCTTTGCAAATTACACCTGTAGATTAAAGATGATCCTAATTTACTTAAAGGCCTACAGCTGAAATTACTGCTTTTCTAGATATTAAATGAAATCTTTTCAATCACATCTTTTTTTCTCCTTCTTTTTTTTCTTTTCCTTCTCCCTCTGTAGACAGGGATGATTTGATCTGCTGATTCCAGCACAGAAGCCAACAGATGAAGCTGCTTCCAGCCCCACTGCAAATCTTTTATAGTTTTTAGGAAAGTCACTTAAACTTCTTACACCTTATTTCCTCATATATACTGAGATCGATAGGTTTGCTGTGTACTTGGTATTCTCTGTATGTGTTACATATGTTATGAAGGTTGACCTTTTTATGTCATTATCTGACATAAAATCTTAAGAGCTTGCAGGTGTTGAAAGGTCACTTCTGAATTTTCTCCTTTTGTGTTGACTTTATAGTCTGTTTTGTTACTGTTTCATCAAAGCTGAGGGTTCCATTTTTATCAACATACACAGAGTGTTTTTCCTACAAGGGAAGGACTTCTTTTGCTGCCATCTGTGGATTCGTGTATGCTTATGTGATACAGGATTCTTTGCCAGAGTTTTAAGGGTTTCTTATTACTTGACAATGGATTGGAAGGCAAACGTCTTCTCCTGAAAAGGACGGGAGGAAGAGCAGAACAATGTCTTGTGCTGCATTTGTCTGCTCTTTATTTCTTCTTCCAAGCAGCTGCAAAACCATCTGTATTCTTTTCCAAAATGTTATTGCTGTACTCAGCCACGTTTTCTGTTCCCAAATGTGAAAAGATCTGCTCTTAAGTAATAGCTTTCTTGAGCATTTATGGGAAGCTTACTTTTGAAGCTGGTCGTGTTTTACTGGATGAGCAGTAGTTGCTGCCAATAAGATCTCAAAACAGTTTCCATTCTCATGTTCTGTTTTAACTCAGTGTTCTTATCTCTGAACCTGTAAGAATGAAAGCTTCTGAAGCTTGTTTTAAAGAGTGATCAATTACACTTGTGGGAATAGAAGCACAGTACCTCTTCTGATCAGCACTGCCAGTTGGGTTATGAGCTGGTTATCGCAGGGCTGACTTGCGTACCAAAGCAGTGATTCACTGTAAAGTACTCGTACTGTTATGTTGAAGAAATCAGTGTTTTGTTGGCATTGCCTCCCTGCGTTTATTCAGGCTGACAGCAAGCAGAAAGCAGCTGCACTTCAGTATCCTCCCAGTTTTTGAGATGAGTTATTTGAGGGAATGTGGCTTTGGTAGCACGCCTTGGGCTCTGCGTTCTTAGATGTATATGGCATTCACATGCATGCTTCCAAAAGGTCATTAAGTAGTGTCTCAGCTAATTACTTTAAAAGGTTATGCCACAGCAGGGTTTCCTTGCGCTTTCTGCACTTCTAGCTCATTCTTATTAGCTTTATTCCCCCGCACTTCTCTCAGAGCAGATTTCTGGGGGGATTGGGCATTGCAGGGATACGAATCCTAACATCTAGCAAAGCAGCAGAGAAGAACTGTGCCCTTACTTTAATTGGGACTGATGTAAGCTTATATTATTGTCATCTTGTTGCAGAATCTCAGCACAGCTCACTGTTCTGAGCCCAGAGAGTGAAAATGATGGCAAGATTCCCCGTGCTGCATACCCTGTGGATCCTTCTCTTTTCATATGCAACAATGGAAGGTACATCTATCGATGTTCTTAAATTATTATACTTAAGCTTTCCTAACAGTATTTTCTCCCAACTAGGAATAGCTAGCAGGCAGCACTGTTAATGTTAAATAGTATAAAATCTGCAACCTCAAGTGCTAGAAATATCCATGTAGTAAAGTCTTAGACCTCTTTGCTTTTTTGACCATCTCCATGTAGGCAAGAAAAAAATACAGGAATTTGCAGTAAGGAGAAACTGAGGTTAGGAAAGTCAGTTCTCTGCTTCCCCGTTGTCTGATCTATTCTGAGCACTGTGTTGCAAACAGGATGCGTGGCAGTGACCCACCAACATCTGTAGAAATCTCATAGGAATCTCTTGTTTGTTTTTGTAGCTGCCACTGCTTGCCTTGTGCACTCACCAGCAGCAGACCTGCAGAGACCTATGGGGGACAAAAGCAGTAGTGTCTAGATCTGCCACCAATGGGCATCTGTCAGTCTGTGTTCTCCAAAGTTGGAAGACTGAGTTGGCTGAATTTGAACAGCTTTGAGGACACTGTCAGACGTGGTGTGCCCTGCCTTGTGCCTGTGCAGGGACAGCATGTGGTGTCGTGTGCGTTCTTCACTACACCTCTATTGCTCTGGCAAGGTGTGTGGCTGCATGAAGCCTTAATGCTGCTTGTTAGTTAATGGCTACTTTCTGAAGTTCATAATAGAGAGAAGTTCATGATGAAGGTAACTTAGGAAGCCCTGTTTTTCTGATGGTGCACCTTGATACTTTGGAAAATGAGTCTTGCATTTTACTTTCTGTAGCTTTTAAGTTGTGTCACGAAAATCTACAGGGTTTTTTGGTGTTAGCGCGTGCGCTGGTTTTAAAAAGCCAACCAAAATAGTTAAGATAAAAAATAGCCTGTCCAAAAAACAAGATTTCTTAGCAATTTTCTTATATGCAATGAGTTCAGACATGCTCCTAGTGCTGGGGGGGAAATCTTTCAGTTTGAATTAATGAGAAGAATGAAGGTTTGTGAGAGTACATCTTCTATGTCATCTCATCTGGGTAGATTTGCCCTAAGTTATCGAGGTTTAATTTCACAGGTGTCCACCTCCCTGATTAATGGATATTTTAAGTTCTTTCATCATGATATTCCAGTTGAGGATTAAAAAAGAAATCCAGTGTTTCTGTTCCCTTTTCTAAGTCTGTGAACTGAAAACGAATTCTTTACGGAATGTGGGAATGTAGTTGCTAAAGGAAATTCTCAGAAATGAATCTTTTTAAAAAAGGAACTTTGTACCAGAGATGAAAAAAGGGGGAAAGGTCACAGGAAGAGAGTACAGAAAATAACCCAGAGTGCTGGGAATCCATGAGGACCCTGGAAGGCAAGATAAAGCTGCTGATCAGCTTAATGCAGCAGGAAGAGCTTCATTTAATTCAGGTGTTCTTGAAAGTGAAATGTAAAGTTTCCATATGTTAATGATAAAATTCATCTTTAAAGGGATTAGAATGTTAGTATTACTTCAAGATTTCTGAAAGAGAAAGTAAGACAGAAACAGTAAAAGTATATAGGGCAACAAACCATAAACAGGAGCAGAGTAAATAGTGGTTCTTGTTTGAAAGAAATGAGCAGTGTTACTATTGTAGCAGTGCAGATGCTGAGTCTTCAACTTGCTGCAGTTGGAATTGTTTTTGCTTTTGTCTCACTGGTGCGCACGTTTGGTGTTTTTTGTTGTTTGTTTTCCTTTGGTTTTGTTTGTCTTTGAAGAACTGTGGGCCATTCAGAACAAGAGGGAGCAAATGCGGTGCTGCCACACAGAGAGGATCTGAGTGATAGCTCTCATAGATTAGTAACGAGGGCAAGATATTTATCTTGTGAAAAACACTTTCTAAATACTGAACAACAATGAAACCACAAGCTGCAACCAGCAGCTGTAGGCTTATACCAGTCGATGTATCAGACAACTTCTACCGTGATTTTCATTAACAATATGAATGGTTCTTTGGCAGTGTTGTATGTCCTCATTTGTGTAAGTGAGCTTCATTAACATTTGAGTTCACTCAAGTGATCCAGGACTCCTTGTTAATGAAGTTTTATGGGAGGCTGTGTAGAAAGGCAAATGAAAGTGATGCACGTTTGAAATGAGACCACATGCTGGCAGTGGTAAATGATTGTTTCTTTGAGTCGGGTTTTTATTGAAGTGCCACAGGATGCAGTGGTAAATCCTGCTGTATGTTGTATTGGTGCACCCCAAAGGGGAACTGGCCATCACAGGTTTTGCATTTGCAGATAGTGTACTGTATCAAAGTGCATGAGTTGTATCAGAAAACGTGATATAAAGGAACCACAGAAAAGGAGAAACATGGGAGGAATAGAACCAAAGTAAGGTACTTACGAAAAGATTTTGCTTTGGAGGAATGATCTGAAACAGGCACCAGTGAAGTAAGCCCTGCAGTAGCTGAAGGGCCTTACAGGATGTGAATTGTTGACAACTAGTCTTAAATTTGCAATGTAAATGATGAGAATGGAGAGTTAGTAATGTGCTAGGCCGCAGAAATGTTTACTTACTGCAGAGAAACCAAATTATTCATCAATATGGCCCTTGTATAATTGCCAACAGAAAGCTTCTGGCAGGGTAAGTAAAGAAATTCCAAGAAAAATCCTAACTAAAAGGATTCTGAAAACCAACCAAAGCTACTCTAAGTTTTAATGGGAGAATTGAGGGAGAGAAGAGAAAGATTTGCAGTGAGGAGCTGCTCAAGGGAGGCAGAAGGTATGAGCTTAGGGAGCTTAAAGCAGTTGTAGGTAAAACACAAGTTCAGGCGTGTAGGCAGTGAGCTTGGTCTGACTGTTGTCTGCGTTTTGCCTTTTGAATTTAATTTTTATAAAATGTTACTGGTTAGTTCAATTTATTCTTCTGATTTTCATGCATCTCATTACGTGCTGCTTCTCCCCAGTTATGGCTACAGAACACATACAGGAATTTGCATGCTTTACTGACTATGCCGAAAAGCTGATTTGTCACTGGAAGGTGCCTGCACAGCTGAACTGCTCCCAAGAGTTCCTGCTCTACTACAGGAAGGAATTTTTTCCTCCCGAGTGAGTGCTTAATGAGACTTTCCTTTGTTGTCATTGGAACTTTATATATTCTATAGCCATTACCAGCTTTGATTCCATCCCTTTGTCATGAGTGCCTGGGACAAGGCGTAGTCAGGGCTGTCCTCATTGCCAGGAAGATGTGTCCTGCAATTAACATTATGCTGTAGTGTATGGGAACTGCTGAATCACAGCCTGAATCTCAGATCGACCACCTGAGGTGAGCCATGAGTCAGCCCTGGGAGCACAGGTGAAGACAATTCTCCTGTGCTATTGGAAGGGGGTGGAGCCTGGCTGCACCTCTGCTAGACCCCATTTAAGAGCTGACTGCCAGTGGGGAAGGATCCCTTTTGGAGATCACTCCTCTTGGAGTCTTCTCAGCTAGCCCAGGACAAGGGTAAGCTTTCCATCCATTCTTCTTTAGCATGATAACCTGTTTAGCCTAACTTTTCTGTATATTTCTTAATTATAACATCTGTATACTCATTGGTGACACATCTGCTCAGTAGACTCCTTTACAAACTTCTCTGCATTCTTGGTACGTAGCATTTGTCAAGTAGTGCTTGCAGAAACAGGAGTGTTCTCATCAGTGCCCTGAGCCTTCATTTTGTGAGAAACCACGCATGATTTACCAGGCTGTAGCACACAGTGCGCCTCATTGTTCACAGCTGTTTGCTGCCTTCTGCAGCAGAGGCAGTGTTCCTGCCATCCCCGACAGAGGAAGACAAATCTGAGCTTTCCTCTTCCTCTCCATGTGATTTCTCCAGAGAGACTTCTGAGTAATCTTGCTTTGTATGCTGCAATAAAACTGTGCCTGGAGTAGTAGGGCATCAGTCTGCTCCTTCAGAAGGGGAGTGTGGTGAAGGCTGCTTTCAGGGTTAACTTTTCTAGATCATTTCTTAGCATTTCATTAGCGCAGCATTAAGGGGTTTGGGAGTTGAGAGGGACTTGGGTTTGTTTTGGATTTGTTTGGACTAAATTTTTCTACAAACTGAACTTGCCTGTATCAGATTTGACTGGCTCCACACACTGGTAAGCTTGGTTCCACACTTTCAAGAAATAGCATGCCATGCTATGTGAACAATCATAATTTTCTACCTGTTTTTCAGAAATGTATGTGTCCCTGAGAACGCAGAAGAGAGTTTTATGTGCACTTGCACAATATATCCTGATTATTTTGTATCTGGTCTCACCTATATCCTAGCTCTACAGTTCAATGGCACCAATATGTGGAATTCCAGTGTTACACCAGCCCAAGTTGGTAAGAAACTGTTTATTTTGTCACTAGAACATTTAGTTTCAGGCTTTGCAACTCTAGCTGACTCCCCATTAATGCTACCAGAAGAGTTTTTTTCTTAGTAGATGTGAGAACATGACATTTGTAATGCTGGCCTAAATGAGAAGCATGTTTGGCTTAGAAACCTGATTCTGGAGTAGATTCTTAAGGAAAGAATACAAGAAATGGGGCAAGCAGAATGGTTTTTCCTCTAGCTTTACCATCTCAGCTTCCAGCCATCTACAATTTGGGGACTTAAGTGTGCATTTAGAGAACTTCACTTGTTGCTGTAGAATTCAAGGATGAAGAGGAAGACGCTACTTCCAGTTCTTAGAACAGTAAGCTCTCCCTATTGAAATTCTTTCATTCCTGTCTCTGTTATCCTCTGATAAAAAGTTAATGACCCTGCTCTTTCACAGGACAAAGCATAGATACAGTTCCTATTTCTCTGTCAGCACCTAGTTTGTTTAAACTAATAAGAGTTTGTAACACTGTCTCGCCTCAAAGACTCAGAAATCATTCATGTGCCTTGGGCAGACATTCATCTATAATGATGATCTGATTTATTTCCTACCTGATGTCACTGAGACTCAGCAGCAGAATAAGCAGGAGGCTGCATCAGTTTCTAAGACACGGGTAGGCAGGACAGTCTGAATGCAGGGTGGTCAGAAACTGTATACCCAGCATATGGCACAGCATGTTATTGTGAGGGCATGGATTGTTACCACTTCTTCAGGTTGAAAGCTGCAATCAGTGCACCAAAAGTAGAGTTTGAAGTTTGCTCAGCCAGCCTGGGTTTTCAGTGGTTGTTGATGAACACCTCGCAGTTGTGCTGTTTTGGCCTCCTTGCAGAGCTTAGTGAAAGGGGCTGAAATGCATTGACTCTGACATTTTGGCTTCTGATGAATGTTTTTTTGTCTCTGCTTCTTTACTTCAACACTTCTACATTTTCACGTTCTCCTTAATTGTATTTTTTTTTAATGTGCAGTTAAGCCCAGGCCTCCCAAAAATCTTGCTGTTGAGAAAGCTGAAAATGGTAATTTCAATTTGAGCTGGGAGGAGAGCTATGCTGCTTCATCCATGCTTTTTGGACAGCCAGTCATCTATGAAGTAAAATACTGGAGCAAGCAGCGCCCAGGAGAGGTAAGAGACAGCTGGCCTCATTTTCTATCTCTGGAGCTTCAAGGTCTAAATATCCTGAAGGACTTTGAAATTGTTTCATGAACAATGGTGTAAGGGCCAGCAAGGGTGAGCCCCATGGTGTTCCTGAGCGTGCACTTTCTGTTGGTGTCAGTCCCAAGTCGGTTCAAACAAGGCCTTAAAGGAGTGAAACCTTCCTGACTAGCACCCCAAAGGACCAGCTGCTCACAGTAGGCAGGACGGAGACTGAAAATACAGTGCTTCTGTTACATCTGAAGCTGGAGGCAGTTTGTGACACTGTGGAGCATTTGAGGCATTTCAAGCGCCCTCCTGATCTCTGCAGCATTTCAGAGCAGGGCTTATTCTGCCCCAGGAAAAACATGTGTGATGGCATGTCACAGATATGACCCTTTTGTGACAGCACGATACAACAGCATGTAGCAGATAATTTGCACAGTCATTCACTTGCTCATTTATGAGAAGTCACAGCAATGTACAACACAGTTGGCATCTAATTAGTGCCACAAGCCCTAATCCCCATAAGAAAATCAGTGAACTCTTACTGTCTTACCTTCTTTTCAGGTTACTGTGACATCAATTAACTACCAGGCCAAAAGCTTTGAAATTACTGCAAGCTCCTTGCAGAGAGGCTATGATTACATCGCAAGTATACGGTGTAACTATACAGACTACCCAGTCTACTGGAGTGACTGGAGTGATGGAGTTGAATTTCACTGTGGTAAGTATTATAGCTAATCACAGCCTGGTAGAAGCAGAGACATTTAAACTTAAAAAATAATAATAAAAGCAAGTGGATATAAATGAGTAAGAGAGAATGAAGTGGAAGTAGCTCTCAATTTTCCATTAGAGGGGTGAGGCTCTAAAAATAATATTTCTTAAGAGCAGCACAGAGGGTGAGAGCACAGCTGCACTACAGTTCTGTTCCAGGGACTGAGATGGGTTTGTTTCTGAGGGTGGACAAATGGCTTCACAGTACACGTGGCTATCCCAGTTCCTACCTCACTGACAGTAGGTAACTGAAGGATCTGCACTGGCCTTTAGATGTGATACATGCCATTGCCACTGGTTCTGCTGTTGATCTGCAAAGGCTTTATTTTACATCCTCTAAAGTAGCATTT
Organism: Tympanuchus pallidicinctus; assembly: GCF_026119805.1. Taxonomy (NCBI): domain Eukaryota; kingdom Metazoa; phylum Chordata; class Aves; order Galliformes; family Phasianidae; genus Tympanuchus; species Tympanuchus pallidicinctus. The sequence goes on along the minus strand of NW_026294699.1, from coordinate 7,926,743 downwards.
TTTGGTGACGGATTTGGTATTGTCGGTATGTGTATATATACGTATGTAAATATATCTATTTAACAGATTATCAAGTGACATCTGAAGACATTCTGCATATGGCTGTTCCTATATCTTGCATCCTGATCATGGGAGTAGCTGTAACTTGCTATTTCTGTTTTACCAAGTAGGTATCATACTGCTCATGGGTTTTAGAGACTAGCACTTTGCACAGATGCCAGTATTGCCATTGTTTAACTGAACACTTAGTAGTATGGGATTTTCCTTTGTAACTTTAACTCAAACTCTGTGAGCAAACATCTTTTAAACATCAATCTGCTGCACTCTGTCATTTTCTGAAAAGATAATTGAGTATTTTTTACTAATCTCACTAGAATGGTCTTATTACAGCACTAAAATAGGCTGCATTTATGGGTCTGTTAGCTTTGAATCCCAATCTTTGCTGGAGTTCCAGTAATGATGGTTAAATATGTGCATTTCTTTTTACATTTTTAGTGGCAATATGAAAGTGGGAGCCTATCTGTTTCACACGTCACTTTAAGGACAATTGGAAGAACTTGTGACTGTGGTTGTGTAGAGCAGTCATATGAATCAAAGTTAGTGCAGATATGTTTATGAAAAGCAGCTTTTGGAGATGTGCAGAACAAGCACTTCCTTCTATGCTCTTCTCTCCTTAGCAATCTGTACTGCAGCAGCAGGAAGCATGCTGATCAAGCCAAAATTCAGTTAAAGCAAACAGTTTTTATTCTTGCCTTACAGAATGAAGAAGGAATGGTGGGATCAAATCCCAAACCCTGCAAAGAGCCATTTGGTTGTAAAAAATGTCAAGGTAATGTAAGGGCTTTGCAAAATATACCTTTTCCTGATCACCAGGAATAGAATATGGAATGTGGGAAATACTAAACATATTTTGTGTGTCCTAACACTTCTGTTTTATCAGTTTTCAGTCTTGAACTATATTGATGAAATGAAGTTCCCTTTCTATGATTCAAAGCCAAGTCATGTGGAAAAGCAAATGTAAGTAAGATAAATAGGGTGAGGGGAGAACCTCAGCTTCACAGCATGACATTTTTCTATTACATAAACATTTCTGTCTTTCTTATTTCCAAAAACAGAAGTTGCAAAAACTGTCAGGCTCAAAGTTTGTCAAGCCAGAACTTCAAGGAAAAAGATAACATCAGGAACATTGAGAAATCTTGCAGTTGCTGCAGCAAGCCTGGAGTGTGGTTTCCAAAAGGCATTAATGCAGTTTTAACCCCTGAGACTGTTCTTGTTGAAGAGTCTGTGGAAATCTGTGAACGTTTAACAGACGTTGAGGCTGAGAACCAGGAAAAGACCAGCGACCAGATCACCGTATTTGAGCCTTGTGAGAGCAGTGTCAGCATGCTGAGGGAGCACGCTGAACACAATGATGCACTAGCTAACATGTTCATGGAGCTCTTGGCAGATGAAAAAAGCATGCAAGATGATAAAGATCCAGACATCATTACAAGTGAAATCTTTCAGAAACTTGAGTCAGAAAATCTTTCTCAAAAAAATCTAGTAGAAAGTGCTGTCCGGAGTCAGCAGTCAGATGGTTCTCACAGAGACTCTCCTTTTACTGAAGCCTCTCAGGATGAGTATAATTGCAGTACAACCAGCAGGAAGTCTGCACAATCAGAAGAATCCTTTGAATCTGGCTATCGGAGCTCCAGCACAAATTCTGCTTCTCTGGATGCAAGAGAGAGTCCCTGTAAGCTTCAACAAAACCTTTTGACGTGCAGATCTGAAAGTCAGCGTGACTCTTCTGTGCTTATTTGGGAATCTCTAAATAAACCAGCCTTTGACAGAATAAGCAGCTCAGTATACAAGGGCTTTGACACCCTCATATCTCCATCTGTGGAGCCCTGTGGCTCTGCATACAAGAGCTTTCATGCTGTAATGTCTCCATCTGTGGAGCCCTGTGGCTCTGCATACAAAAGCTTTCATGCTGTAATGTCTCCATGTATGGAGTCCTGTGGCTCTGCATACAAGAGCTTGGACACCCTTGCGTCTCCATCTGTGGAGCCCTGTAGCTCTGCATACAAGAGCTTTGATGCCTTAATGTCTCAGTCTTTGGCTAGCAGTAGTTTGAATATGCACTTTGAAAATATGTGCTTGTTGCCATCTTTAACCCAATCTTCAGAGGCACGTGTGAATGATGGAGTTCCAGCTTTCCTACCAGAGGAAGAAATTCATAAGCAGGCAGTGTATCAAAATCTTCAAAAGGAAGGCAGCGTGCTTTCTTGCCCTGCTGGACCTCAGCCATCTGGTTATAAGTCTTTTGATGCTGCAGTTAAATGTAGTGGTGCACACTTTGACAGTAGCAGTGAGTTTATCTCAAAGTCACTGTACGAACCCTTAGTTCATCTTTTGTACAACAGCCTGGAAGAAACACCTCCAGATAACATAACCCATGAGCCTGATGGCCGTGAGTGTTTGATTGTACAGGACTTTGATTCTGGCATTGCCCCGGATGCAGGCTCTAGTGAGAAAGTTGCATGCAGTAGTGATGACAGCCTTTCGATTGTCAGCTCTCATGAGCTGTTGAGTGATAACAAAGATGAAAACACCAGCAGAGACAAACAGCTGTTGCATTTCTTGGAGCTGAACTGTCAAGATTTTAATGGAGAGAGAGCTATAAAGGGAACAAAACATAATGACTTGAACTGTTGTGGTGAAGGAGTGCCAGGGGGCAGCAGTGACAGAATAAGTACTGACTTCCAGTGTGCCCCACGCAACCATTTGAGGATGTTTGGAAACTCAGAGGAAAATAAAGAGGTGGCAAACAGAAGGTGTAGTTGCTCAGCAGCAAACTTACCTGATGAATTGCTGGATGGCATGGAGCTAACTCTAAAAACTGCAGAAGAGCCTCTGGAGCTCTTGGTCTCAGACAAGTCAGCTGCTGTTTGTGCAGATAACCCTCATCTTTCTGATTCTCGCACCACTCACAATGAGAGTTCTGGACTGGCACCTGCAGTTAGAAAAAGATCATCAGAACTATTAATGGAAAACAACAGGAAGAATGAGAAAAAAGTTGAATTTCTACAGGCTCTTGCCCAGGAGGACAGCTGTTACATGAAGGTTGCCTAGCCGTGTTTACCAGGACAGCCAAACCAACCTTTGGAAAAAAAGAAAACTGTAAGGCAAACTGATAAAGTGCTTTGTTATTCCAATCTTGCCTACAGTGATGGTTACTACAATTCAGACATAGATTTGCTGGGTTGTAATGCTCATGCTTGCTGCTGGACTGGCAGCTGGTATATGAGGCAGACCCCTGGGTACAGAAGGGGCTAGCAGCTAACACACAGAGCTACTGCACTCTCAAGGAGGCAAAGCCAGTGTTAAGGCTTCTCTGGTGGTGGTTGTTCTCTGCAAGTGAGCAGGAGATGCATCAAGTTGGCATTCTTATTCAGCATGTCTCCTGTGCTTGTTGCTGTGGTTCTGTATGTTGCTTGGGAAGCAAGCGAGGTGATTCAACTGTGCTGATGCACCTGGAGGTGAGATAGAATCATAGAATGGTTTGGGTTGGAAGGGACCTTGAAGAGGAAGTGGCTGACTTGCACAGATTGCGTTGCACGTTCAAATACTTATTTGCTGGGATGTCCTGTGTCCGTGGCACCAGAATGTGGTATGTTTCTGTATTTGCTCAATTGAGATATGAAATAAATATTACCATCATTTGGTCTAAAGAAATTATTTTATTGATGCTCAGTTTATTATTTTGGAAGTAAACAGATATTTTATACTTACACTGTTGTAAATAGAATCGCGTGTTTCTAAATTAGTTTCTCTGCAAGTTTTCTGGTTTGTGGTTAGACTGTGTAAGCTCATGGATTGTTCCTTCGCTGCTGCTTTTTGTCCAGTCACAATGGAAACCATGCCTGCTGCTTTTAAGCTCTGGTTGGGCAGCTATTCCAGAAGTCATACTCATGATTCTGAATTTCGCTAGGGCATTATTATGTATTTTGGTACTGTAAATTCCACCTCAGTATGCTGGCAGCAGCACAAAATAATTAAGGGCTGTTATTTTATATGCATAGAAATACATATGTAACTATTTAGAAAACCCTGTTGCCAGTCATGAAGAGGGAAAGATAACAGGTGGCTGCTACACAGGAACTCATTTGACACATTTTGTAAGATTTGTGTCCAGCTACACTTCAAATTCCAGGTTGGCTCAGCAGCAGAGGTGTTCGTACATCACTCTCGGAGCAGTAAAAAGTGGTATATAAGCCCAGAAAGGAGACTCAGAGTGAAGTGTCTGTATTTGCATGTGACGATTAACATGTGTGGTGGAGCCAAATGAAGCGCTGATGAACATGGTAATCATTCTTTTTTTAATTAAAACTATGAGGATGAATTGTACTGTGAGGTTGCGGGGCATGAGAGTGAAGAGGCTTTGCAGGACTCTAAGCAAACTCACTAAAATGGTGGGATGAAAACGTGCACAAAGGCCACAATCTGCCTCCTGATTAAGATGACTCACTTCCCTAAATCCTAACAAATATTTAAGCAAAAGCCCCCAGTTATTGCAGCTACCCAGAATGGATTACTCACTGTTTGCGGTAGTGCTGCAGGGTGTGAAGGGAGGCATGGTGCTGTCAGTGCTGTTTTCTTCCCCTTCTGCCTGTGCTCTCATCCATGTGCTCTTGGGGATGCAGGAATGCCTGCATGTGGCTGGAACAGCCAAGAGAGCTCTGCTCATGCCAGCTTGGAGGCTGTTGGCTGCAGCAGTTCCTCTGCTGAGCCCCAGCTTTGTTTTCACTTTTTTTTTCCCCCAAACTTATTTATGTTTTCCCAACATAGCAGCACCCTCCGGTCTGCTCATTTCCGTTGGGAGATGTTGTGTTCTTGAGTACTCCAGCCCTCTGGTGAAATCAAACTGCATCCCTTTGGGAAGGAGGAGCCCTTTTCTCCTGCCTTGGCAGAACCCAGGACTGGTGTTTAAACATCAGGACTGTGTGCAGCCGTCCTGCCCACTCGCTGTGCTAAGGGAGGCACAGTATGTGTGTGACTCAAGTGTGATTTCAGCATTCCATCTCCCACTTCCTCCACTTCTGCAATCTATCATTTCAAATGATAAGTTTGAGGCTTAAGATTAAGATCTGCTGAGAGGGTGTGAGAGTTCTGACTTTCAGGACTTGCAGAATGTGTATGGGATCCTCCAACCTTTTTAGCTAGCAGATTGCTCCTATCAGGATGGAGAGCTGCCTCTTGCAGTTAAGTGTGTTTGCAGTCTTTCTCGGTTTGTTTTGTGAGACTGAAGTGCAAATGGAGACTTGTGCTGACTTTCAGCCATTCATTACTAACTCACAATTGTTCCACTTCCGTGTCATCCTTACCTGTTTGCATACCCAGAGTTGGCAGCCTGACTCACCATCCTGAGTGGGTGAAGCAGGTTCCTGAGAAAAGCAGCTGTATTCACAGTTCAGGAGGAACTTATTCTGATAAACTGTTTTTCCTCTGCAGTGAATGCTATGTGGGTTTTTTTTTCCTTCCTTCTAAGCATCTTTTAGCATCTTAGAAATAAGCAGCTGAACTGAGCAGTTGCATTCAAATTCCTATCGGTCAAGAGTTTGGTCACTGGAAAACACAGTAATCCCAAGAGGGGGGTGAGAGAAGTGTGGGTTGTGGGGTTAAACAGACCTGTGACATGTACCCAGGGCAGAGGCATGTTGTGAGCTTCTATAAGAGCTTGTGGCATCATCCTGCTATGGAACCTGTGTTGATCAAGCAGGGTGTAAGAACATATAAATGTTTATCCATCATGAGCTATAAACTTTATCAAAGAAAAACAAGTGCTGTTAGGTGTCACTTTCTGGCAGCAACGTGGCCAGAAGGTGAGAGAAGCAAATAAGGGGTTTGTGACTTGCCCTACCCTCCTTTCTAACCTCATCTCTGGCTGTGAAATTATTGTATGACATAACCCCTTAGTGGAAAGAGACTGAGAGGATGGTTTGCTTTCTCCTGACTATGCCTTTTCTTTAGGAAACTCCTTAGCATGACTTCTGGCAGTTTGTGCTCTGACAGAGATGCTTTTTTCCAATGTTTGTAAATTTATGTGCAGGTGCTTTCACATATAGTAGGTGGTTTGGGCTAATTCTCGGGGTACTGTGCCCATGCAATGCATGCATTTATGTATGTATGCACACATCACTTCCCCACCTTTGTAGGCTGAGTACCAGCTCTGCCACATGGTGATGTATCATGATCACATAATCTGGCATTTTATCTTTCTTTTCCCCTGTTATGACTGAGGCAGCCATCCCATGCTGTCAGATTTTCATTATTTGCAGCCACAGCACACAGCCTTCAAGGCCCCATCCAAGTTGTGGTGGCAGGGTCAGGAGCAAAGCCCAGCTCAGCCCTCACTGGCAGAGGAATGGGTCTAATGCGCCGGTGGAGTTCTCAGCTGCAGTGCTGTTGTCCTTACTGGTCTCTCAAAGTTCTTTATTGGATGAGCTGAGGATGCAATGGTGAGAGGAAACTTATGTCTCTGCTGTTATCTAGCTAAAATCTTTCCCCTGTTTCTCCCTTGTGCTGTCCTACTTCTGTCTGGTCCCTTCTATGACTTTCTACAGCACAGAATTTCCGTACGCCCTTATTTCACCTCATCAGCAAAACTTTAAGGTGAAAGAAAATTGACTGTAGCTTTGTAACGAGCAGTGCAGGGAACAGATTGCTGTGGCACATTTAGCTGCACGATGATGACATATTAGACTTCCCCCAGTCCAAGGGCTGTGACAGGTCTCCTAAGGAGCTCTTTGTCCGGTTCAGTGATGGATCAGCTGCTCCCATGCTCCTACCTGTGTTTGTCCCCTGCTGTGTAAGAGCAGTGCACTTGGAGCAGTGTGGTCAGAGGTAACTGAAGCAGTGACTAACATATTGCTGGGACTTTCCTACTTGCTGCTGTTTCCCCAGCTCTTAGACGTAGGGGAATTTGACACAAGCAGAAGATTGGGGTTGGCTGCTTCTCCCCAGCTCAGCCACTACTGGTTTCACTTGCAGTAAACCACCCACACAGCAGCAAAAATGTTAACAGGGTGAGGAAGCATTGGACTGCCTTCTGGGGGGGGGGGGGAAGAATTTCCACACCTGGCTCAGTGTCTTAATCAGCCCTTGTTCTTGTTTTAGTGCTATGGACAGCTGCTGTGAAAGCCAGCTCTGGGCTGGCTGTGGTTTGCCCTGAAATGAGCACTCCTGGCACTGTGAGCAGCCCACAGAGGTGCCAGGGAGATGGATCTGACAGGTTTGAGGTGTGCTGCATTCACTAACCAGTACATGTACCTGACAGGCTCTGGGCTTGGAGGTTATGTGGAGCTCTGCTCCTCAGCTGCCTGGTAGAGGGGCTCAGGGAGCAGAGGTTGCCCTGCAGCATTGCAAGGGAATTAACAGAGCTGTCCAGTGACTTGTTTCTGCCCCAGGGGCAGGAACTAGGATCCGTAGTTCAGCATTAGAGCCCTATTCTGAGCTGTGCTGGGCCTTTGCAACATATGCTACTGTTCTGAAACAACAGCAGTTCTTCCTGCTTCTGGTCAGACAGCCCCCGCTGTTCTTATAACTTGTCTTAAAGCCTCCAGCTGAGTTCCCCAGTGAGAAGGGCCAATGCAGTCACCTGCTGTCCTTTTTGTTTCTGTTTTGCATGTTATCTGCCATTGCTTCAATTTGCCACTCATAGCACATTCTGTTCCAACTTCTGCAAATGCACAGTGGCAGAATAAGCAATGTGGAAACTGGGCTGTGCACAGTTACTCTTCCTTGACTCCAGAACAGCAGCCAGGGGATGCAAGCAGCATCCTTGTTTGATCAACAACCATACCACAGCAAAAGCTGCTATCGAGCACAAAATCCCCCAGTCTCTACTCTTTGTAAGAACAGTGTTCAAACTCTTCTTCTTGCTGAGCAGTGTAAAAAAAATCTACCAGTGTTTGGGTGGATGCAGAAGTACTGATGTGAAATTATTTTGTTGTACTAGTCCCTGTGCTTCAGTGGAGCCAATAACTCCGCATTTCAGCCTTTTCAGTCTCAAGTAAAATGTGTGCTCCTTCTGTCACCTTACAGCTTCATAGCAAGCCACAGCTTCAAGCAATGAGGATGATTGCAGGAAGGCTCCAGTAAGCTCTATAGCTTTTCTATTCAGAAACGTAATTTTAATTTTTTGGAAACACTGGTTACTCCAGAACAGGCCATATTTGTTTCCAATGTTGTTAATAGATTCTAATATATTACTGGTCATAAACTGTCCATCCTCCATCCCCATCTTTTCTCCCCAGTGTATGGTATACCACTGCCAGCTGCACCAGGACGGTGTGTGCTATGGATTTAGGGGTGAGCTAGCAGTGCTTTTGGAGGTTGTGCACTGCCGTGCAGCCATCTCCAGCTCCTTGCTTGCACACCGAGGCAGCATAAAAGGTGAGCCATCAGCTTTTGCTTTGAAAGTGCTTCCACAAAAACAGGTTAAAAGCAGCTGGTATGTTTGCAGATCTATTTGAGGTGCCAAAAGCTGTGCAAGGTACACTCAGTTGCTAAACCCAGCCCAGGAAGTGGAAGGCCTGCTGTAAAAACTTGTGGCCAAGCAGAGTGGCAGAGTGGGTGAGGTGAAGCTTTTGCCACAAAAAGCCATATGCCAACAGCACTGCTCTGATCTTGGTGCACCAAGAAGGCAGAAGGGATGTGCTGATAGATGTTGGCCCTAAATGGGTGTGATAGGTACTTCTGGAGGGAGAGACCTGTGTATGGGCTTCCAAAGGAGCCTGAGCACTCTGAGGAGGGTGGTGTGGATGCTCCATCAAAGAAATCACTATTTCCTGCAGGCTGAATGTCTGCCAGCAGGTTCCAGCACAGCAAAGCAACCAAGGAGAGAGCTCTGGGTACGTTCTGCATGGTTTAGATGAGGGTGATGGATCTGAGCAGAGCTGTAGGTTTCTGTTCCAGATGGTCATGGTGAGTTGACAGGCGCAGTCATTCCTGTTTCTGCTTACCACTGTGTATCTGGTGATTTCCTAAGAGAAGACACAAGGCTGTGAGTTCTCCCCTCCATGTGAGCAAGACACACAGTCACAGCGCTGTGAAGGTAAGCCCTTTTCCTTAGGCAGGAGCCAAAGCAACATCTGCTACAGCCTTCATGCAGAACGGGGTCAGGCTGAGATGCGTACTGGGGAGAATAAGAGGCTGAGCCCACTCCTGGTGGCTATAAAGAGATAATAAGGGAAGAGGGAGTGCGGAGGGCAGTGTTGTGGGGGTCTGTGTGGGTGGCACTCAGCATTCCCCACAATGAAAGCAATGCACTCCCTCCTCTGTGCAGCATCCTGTGTGAGCTCGCAGGCTCCAGCTGTGGGGCTCTGTTGTTTTTCAGCCTGCCGCTTTGCTGACTAACACCTCCGCTTTCTGCCAGGCTCATTCATATTTTAACCCATTTCCTGAGCTTTGAGGTGGTTTCTTCTATTGCTTTTCCCTCCAGTAGAACGCAGTCACTCAGTTCTCAGCTGTTCTCCTGTCATGGTTGACTCATTCCTTATGGTAATACGTGATTGTCTCCCTCTTAAATGTCACCAGAATTGTTTTTAGAATCGTTATGCCTGGTCTGTGTCTTGGAGCCAACCAAGGAGGGGGGAGCCGGGAGCCAGACCACCTCCCTGCCTGCACTCTGATGGTTGCTGCTGCCTCTTGGTCCCAGAGTCTGTTTGGAGACAGGTGTTAGCAGAATAAAGCAGTATTGAGCTGTCGGATGTGGTCCATAAAGTACTATTTAGTTAGGTTTAACCACTTAACGACTTGCCACCAGTGCCTCATCCACTCATTCTACCAACCCCACTAAGTGACTTGCATGACCTTTTAGATCTAAGCCCTAGAAGTTTGCTTTATCTGCTCTCCCACCTTGTTTTCACATAAAAGTAAGATAAAAGAGCAATACAGTAATAAATGATGTGTGGGAGCCTGGACCTGAATTCATTGCCTCCTCTGTGCTCACCACATCCTTCTGTCAGTAATACTGATACAGTGATGACGTCAACCACCGCCTATTGCTGTGTATTCCAATACAGCACGGCTCCTGGTGCGCACACCGGGCGTTTTTCTCGCTCAGTGCTGATGAGAGCCACCTGCTCTCCATCTCCCACATGCAGTGTCTGCGGTCCCAGTAACCGTTTAGCCAGGCCAGTCCGGCTGGGGGAGAGCTGAAGGGCTGACATGGACAGCTGAAAGGACGGGGCAAGGTAATGTCCGTGTTCCCATCAATTTTCCCTGCTGCCAGTTTGCTCCTGCTTGATACCTGTGCCCTCACTGTAAATCTTTCCCTTTGCTGATGTGGCCCTTGTCATTCCCCATGTCATTCACGTCGCCTCATACTGGGCAGCCGGAGTAGCCTGATGCCTCTCTGTTTCTTTGGGCAGTGTGATTAGGTAGCTGTGTATGTTGCTAATGAAGATTTCGAGAAGAAAACTTTCTTTTGCTTCTAGCTGGTGGCCTGAGAGACTTCTGCAGACCTTCCACTCTTTTTACTTGGATGTAACTGGAGCTTTTGTTTTCTCATGCTTGGAAATATCAGGAATAATAAGCAAAATAGTCTTAAAATTCTGTGTACTGGTCTCATCTCCTCTTCAATGATGTATTTTAAAACATTGCAGAGTCATTTATAGGTGTGCATATAGATGAATGGATAATCACCTTTTATTAAGAACAGCCAGGTTGGATGGGGCCCTGGGCTGCCTAATCTAATGGGTAGCAACCCTGCCCATGGCAGAGGGTTGGAACAATCTGATCTGTAAGATCCCCTCCAACCTAAGCTGTTCTGTGTTTAATGTGATGCCATGATTATCACAAAGGGGTGGAAGGGGCTTCTCTAATACAAAATAGGGAGTAAGTTTCTGCCTCTGCTCATTGCCTACTGCCATTTTGCCCTCTGCTCAGAAGTGAACAATCTCACAAGCAGGGAACTGTCCCTATTCTGCTCCTTTGCTCTTATCCAGAAATCTTCCATCTGAATTGCTTTGTTTTACAATAACCTTTCTCCAGTGTGTAATAACACCAGCTAATGTTGCTATAAAACTACTTGGGCTTTGTTGCTTTGACTTTATCTTGTTCAATCTTTCCTGTTCTCTGAGTAGAAAAGAAATAAAGAAGAAATAACAGACCAGTAAGCAACAAAGGCTTCCCTCTCATTGCTTTGCCTCTGTTGGCAGCATGAAGGAAAGCAGAACGACAGCAGTGTTGTGGCTGCAAAACACTCAGGGCACTGCTAGTTGAATTCTGAAACAAGCAGTGAGTCTGCAGAGCTCTCTGGGAGTCCAACCCTTCCTGCCTTGGCTGAAGAAGAAGCAGCAAGCAGCCTGCTTCTGCTTGCAGAGAGACCAAGGCTGTGGTGTGTGGCAAAGCAGTGACATTGAGGTTGGGCTTGTGCAGCAGGGCACAGCTCTGAGGGATCAGTGCAGCTCCTGAGCCAGCACTGGGCTGCACTCAGGGAGAGGACACGAAGGCCTGAGGTGGCACAGCTTTGTTCTGGGCCTAGTGATATCTAGGCTTCAGCGTACAACTCATTTGGTACAGCTCTTCTATTAAATGTGCTGCAAGGAACAGAGCTTGTGATAAGATATTGCAAGCAGATGCTGCAATGTGAGGAGGCTTCCCATCTGCAGGGGACTGTTCCCATGGGGCAGTTAGGTGAGTGTGGTTTGGATGGTGTGATGAGGGGTGCCTTACTCAGAGAAGGAGGAGTTCAGAGAAGAGTTGGGGAAGGGTAAACGAGAGCCCAGGTGTTGCTCAGTAGTGGGCTGTGCCGTAGTTATCAGGGACTGGTGGTAATGACAAGAGTCACAGAGAATATTTGGAGAACTGGAGAAAGAGCTTCTGTCCTGCTGCTCACAGCAGGCAAGGGAGACAAGCAGGGTGCCTGGGCTCCTTGGTGAGCTGGAGCAGCTGCTTTTCTGTGTCTGCAAGGGAGTGAGGGCAGCAGCAGCACAACTGCTCCCGCTGCAGAGCTGAGGTGCTGCTGCCAGCTCCGGAGTGAGCCCTGCTGATCTCATCTGGACACTGCAGAGCCTTGAGAGCGAGTCTCAGATCTCACGTGGGTTTGCAGGGGCTTTTTGGTGGCTGCTAAATTTATTTTGCTTTCATTATTTGAGTAAACTTGGAAATTTTTAAACATCGTGAGTATTCCCCAAGTGGGAGAGGTGTTGCTGGTGTTCTCTCTGATGGGCACCTGGTTGTTCGCTTCTTCCACATCATTTTCACAGGTGCCTTGCTGCAAACCAGGGCCAAGTTTTGCAGGGTTCTGGCACTTGTTGCTTGCAAGCATGGCTTGCAGTCAGCAGAGGGGCTCCTGCGGGGTCAGTCACTGAAGGTGTAGCAGTCATCTGCATTTGGTGTTGTTTCCTCATTTTGTTACACACATCTTGCTGTACCCTTCTCTGAAGACCTTCCTTTCCTGTAGGTTCTTTTCACCAAAGTGCATCAGGACAGTCTTTTCCTGAAGAGTGCTATGCATTATTATTCTTGTGACAGATGGGAGACTGTTCTTTGTTTTACTCTTCCTGGCTCTGTGGAGTCCCTTAGCTGGATGTCCCTTGCTTATTCAACTATACAGAGTCCAAATCAGTGAGTTCTCACAGGTACTACCCATACAGACCCACACTGACATTCAGACTTGTTTATTGGACTAATGCACTCTAGAGAGGTTTAAGCCACGACAATGTCGCTTCTATTTGCAAGACATTTCTGATTGCAGGAAGTTGATGAAGGAAAAAATGAGTTAGCATTTAACCAAGTGTCTTCCTGTTGCATGGATAGGCTGAGGCTGCAGGCACTTTTCCGCTTGCTCTGAGCAAATGCTGCTGGCAAAGAGCAGAAATGTCACTCATCTGTATAATGGCCATAGGCCCCCCACCCCAAACCCTTAGCTCATGGGAGGGATGTATGAAGGAAAGCTGAGATGCCTTGCCCAAATTAAGCAGTTCGCTTTTAGACATGTTAATGAAGGCTTGATTAATTCCACTTTAACCTCGAACACACATGAGCAGATGGCTGAGCTGAACCCCTCATTGTACAGCTTTTTTGCTTTTTTTCAGGACATCCAATCAGAACCAAAATGAGGAACAAACTATGGCTCCAGAGTATTTCCTTCTTCCTTTTATTCCAGTACAGTAAGTTCACAAACACGTATTCCTGGCTGTACACAAGGCTTGCCTTCCTGGTCATTGACACAGGCTCTGCAGGGCTGTACACAAGAGTGCCACAGGGCAATAAGCACAAGACAGATAGTAGTGGAGAGGGTTCCACGGGGAGGGGAGGTGAAGAACAGGCAAGAGAGGGAGCAGAGCTGGGCAGATCTCAACCAAGTTGCAGAGTGGCATCAACAGGGATGGGATGCTGCAGAGACAGTTATTGCCTTGCACTGAAATGGCTCCTGGTGACATAGGGGTAGGATTCCTCCCCAAAACTTTTGCTATCGGGAACGTTCTGGTGGCTGATAGCTGGATATACAGCATACAGCACAGTTGGAAGCCAACCGGACACTGGAGTGATGTCTCCCAGTCTGAACCCCTTTGCTCAGGTCTGCACTGTGCAGATGACCACTGCCACTTCCCTTGCTGGTTCTTATCTGCTGCTGCTGGACAGAAAAAGGTGGCAACAAGAGCATCTGCACAGAACGGGCGCGAGCTCAGCATTTCACACGCTGATCTAGGCAGAGCCCTGGAATTAGTGAAAGAGGTGAATTCAGAGTTGTATCTTCTGCCATACTGTGATGTCAGTATTGTGAATTTTGAGTAACATGAGGAATTAAGTGTACTAACTTCTTTAGTAGTTAGTTTAGCAGTTAGACCAGGCTGGATCTTACTGTTAGAAGTAAAATCCTTTGATCTTTTCTTCTGAAGCTGCCAGGGATAGAATTCATCCTGAAGTCGATTGGGTTCATCTAACCTTTTATTACTCCCTTACCAGTAAAAATTTGACCTCTTCTTCAATTTGTTAAAAAATTCTTGCAGAGATAATTGTGCAGACAGCCAAGGAGAAGTAGACTTTTTGACCAATATCATAATAGCATAGAAGAATGATAATTAGCAGTGCTTATTAATTTATAAATAGTTTCTGCCCTTTCTAAAAGAAAGCAGGGGTAACAGCTCTCTTTTTCTGGAAGAGCAAAGTTATTCTAATGAAGAAAAAGTATCTTGTTTGGGACCAAAGCAAGAAATGCATGCCCTGGGGGCTCAGGGCAGCCTGCTGAGGACACAGAATCAAGAGCTAAGATTGAAATGAAACAAAATGAAATTAATGAAAATTTCAGAACAGAATTCTGAAGTCAGAGTGAGAGGAAAAAGTCAAACTGAAACAAAATAACAGCCACGTAATTTGAATAATGCAATGTGTAGTAAAGCACATGGACACAATTTGGAGACAGAGGCTGCTGCAAGAATCCCCACACTTCTTTTTCTGCCACCTTCCTGCTTCACTGGAGGTCTTGCACAGGCATCTGAGTGCTGAAATAGACCGTGCCATGCTCAGAGTGATAGGGTGTTGTATGGCACATCTGCAGAAGCTCTTTTTACTTCTCAGCCTCTGAGAACTGTTAAAAGAGTAAATGCTGTTTTGTGGCCACTTGTAAGTGTGCTCATTTTCCTAATGACAACACTATGATCTCCATAATTGCCTCTCAGGTTCTCATCAGAAGTCTGTTTCAGTTTAAGTGATCAATAAATTCAGGCATCAGAATTACTTATGGAAATAATAGTGGGAAAGTTGCAATACCTTTTTGTCAACATTTGATGCAGTCTATTCCAAGTCTCTGGAGCTGGATATGAAAATCATTGATGCTGCAGATACCAAACTGTAGAAAATTTTAAGCTGAGAGAATGGTAAAGAAAGAATTACTAAATTACCAATTTTTAATGTGCCAAGAGCCACGAATCTTAGGTTGTGATCGTGTGAGAGAGGGCAGAGAGACGTTTGAAAATTCAGCCCCGGTTTGGGCACATTCTGGTATTTCTGTACATCATCTGCTGCTGCAGCATTCCCAGTAGGTTTTTCTTTATCACTGATGGCTGCCAGGGGTTCACCTCCCTTTGGAGGTGGAATATTCCTGTGCTCCAGGACTGGAGGCTTTCTGAGCCTGGTGCAGGGCAGTCTGTTCTCTTTGGATGCAGCAGGACTCCCAAGGGCTGTGTGTTGATACCAAGTTCTGCTTGCTGCAGCATGGAAGCTGGTATTGTGTTTTCTCTCTCCAAACCTGCAGCCGCATGTCGTGAAAACCTCACTTGTTTTGTGGACTATGTGCAGACCCTGTCCTGCCTCCTGAGGAATGACCTGGGTGCCAGTTCATACAATATCACTGCTACATGGTATGTCTTAATAGAACACAGTTTTTATTGCAATCTGTTTTGTTACAGTGACAGATCAGTCCAACTAGTTTATGTGATAGAAGTGGACTACTTTCTTTGGTGTTTGTTTTTTTTTTTAATGGTTTCAGGGTTGATGAGGACGATCCAGAAAACACTGTGGCAGCCTGCAGTCTCCTGGAATTGTCCAGGAGCACCAACCACACAGAATACATTTGTACTGTGGACATGACTGAGCTGCTGGCAGACATCAAAGTCCAGGTGGATGTCACAGAGATAGCTGACAGGCAGCATGTGATTTCCAGAAGTTTTTATATGAGAGAAAACAGTAAGTACAAAAATGATGGGCTCGATATATGTTGTTTAAGCTTGTCTCAATTTGCCAGGATAGAGTCTGGGCAGGGAATGAGCAAGACAACCAAGGGTGGGGAGCTGTGTTCAGTGTGCACTCCTCTGGGCAGGACAGTGGGATCCTATTGTTGCCATTATAAACTGCAGAACACCTCATGACTGTGCCTGAGCTGAAAGTCACCCAACTGTGCAAGTGACTATGACTAAAGGAGACCTCCTGTGTGATGAACAGAACAAAGAACTCTGCTTTCCTCATCTCCCAGGAGCTAGCTGCCCTCGTGCTATTTTCCCTGGTTCCTGAGATGATAAGGAATTGCAGAGATGGGCAACAGAGTCAGGGACAGAAGGCATTCAGAGCACCAGATGTCACAGTGCTGCCTGCGCAGGAGTTTGTGCTGTGCAGAGCTGCACCTCCCAGGGCACTTCTGGCCCCTCTGTGTTCTGCCTTCCTCATACTGCGCTCTCTTGCATCTGCACTGATGTCGTGAAGAGTAACACTGTTGTGTCTTCACCCCCAGTCAGACCACAGCCTCCATTCAATCTGACTGCTGTGTTCACAGAAGGTTACAATATTTCTTGGGAAACCATCTACCAGAACCCTCTTTTCTACTTTCTGAATGAGGAGCTGGAATATCAGCTGCGTTATAAGAGAGGGGCTGACACCTGGGAGGTAAGTGAGATATTGGCTTACCATCAAGTACCAGCAAAGAGAGGACCAGCCCTAGCAGGACAGGAGCACTGGTGTGGAAGAAGGGTTCTTGAGGTTTTGAAAAAGACTCTATTTTGCTTGCTTGGACTAAGAACAAGCAAAACTATAAAAAGAATTGAGAAGCAGAAGCTGTTAGAAAAGTACAAGGTTCTGTGGGGAAGAGAGGTAGATCATTTGCTTCTCCTGTTCTGCTTTGAAGAATCCCCCAGGGCCTGAGGCAGCTGCTGAGCAGCCAGAGTATAGCCCACAGAAACAACATGACAGCAGAGGGGATTCCTTTGCGGGGCTCCAAGTGAGGGTAAGGTGAGAGCACTCTACTCACTGACTACTTGATGTGTAATTATTTACAGACTCAGAAGATTAAGTCTGTCCACGAAGACAAACGGACACTGGTGATCCTACCATGGGAACTCCAGGGGAACACTGAGTATGAATTCCAAGTGAGAGCCAGACCCCGAGAAGACACTGGCTACTATGGATTTTGGAGTGAGTGGAGCTCCCGGCTGACACTGAAAACCAGCCCTGCTGGTACGTTCTGTTAGCTCTCCCTGTCCTTCCAGTTTGCCCAGTGTCAGAGAATGCTACCAGAAATCTACTGAAATCTAATTCATTAGAACAAAAGCTAGATAGTCTGGTAAAGGCAGGCGTTTGGCTTGCTTATGGGTCCATGAACTCTAGGCAGGAGAACTGGGCCCAGGAGCAGGGAGCTGACCTGCCCCAAGCACATCAGCTGCCAGCTGCCCTGTGGCATTGCTGCAGCAGTGATGCACAGCTCCTTTCATTGCTGAATCCTCTCTGACCAACTTCACCCATACCTGACCTCATGGACAGGGGCTGGTCCCCACGTAACAGCCTCAGAGTCTCTAAGAGAAAGTCTGGGGTAAAATCTCAGGGTCTTCTTTCTGCTGCTTATTGACCACGGTCAAAGTGCAAGGTGAGTCTGAATGACCTTGTCTCTTTCTCCAGCCGTGACACAGAGAGCAGGCATGGAGTGGATGCTGTTCTTTATTGTTGCCATGGTGATCACTGCCTCAATCACAACCTTTCTGGCCAAGCAACAGAGGTAAGAGCCCATAGGGAAGCTGGACTTAAATGCCCCTTATTTGTTCTGCTAAAAATGGGGTGTTCACATGCAGCCTTCTTTGCATATTGTGCCTTCAGGCATAGATACAGCTGTGGCCTTGTGAGGGCCAGCAAAGTATATGTCAGCTGGTGTAATGTCAAGAGTGCCTTGCTTTTCTTTGTCAGCTCTGATGCCTCTCAATAGGCTGGGTGGAAGAGAACACTGTGCACAGGGACTGAGCAGAGGCCTCCAGGCTCCTGAACTGTTTTTCCTGGTCCTGTCCATGGTCTGGAGATGCCCAAATGGGAGCAGGCATGGCTTGCTGCCCCTTTTCAAGGTGGTGCAAGTCACTCAGTGCAAGCCTGGGGCCTCTCCCCTCTTGCAGAGAGACAGTGTGCTTAACCCCAAGATCTTTCTTTTTTTTCTTTTCCAGCTTGTGGAAGAAGATCGCTTGCATCCCAGATCCATCTGCCTTTTTCAAACCACTTTACCTGATGTATAATGGAGATTTCAAGGTATAAATGAACTACATAAGTGAGTGAAGCTTATGATAGACTCATAAAATAACCTAGATTGAAAAGGACCACAACGATGATCTCATTCCAACCCCCTGCTATGTGCAGGGTCACCAACCACTAGACGAGGCTGCCCAGAATCACCTGCAGCCTGACAAAAGTAAACTAAGAGGCCCCACATTATTTCCTGGGCAAGGGATTCTCATTAGTACAGTAAGTGAGAGAACATCTCAAGGGAATGCTGCATGGGTACAGACAAGGATCAGAGACCTCCAGTATGTTTTCTGTACTGTAATGGTCTTTATGCCTGTGCTGCTCATGTCTTGTAAATGCTGTCTTAGTGATGAGCTGAGCTCATATTTGAACTGTGAAGTTTCTAGTTGTGAAGGGAATGGACAAAGCAATATCAGGACTGCAATCTCATGCTGCAATCTCATGCTGCCATCAAGGATTTGGACTGTAGGCTTTGCTGTAGGCCACATCTCCCAGTCCAGCCTCTGCAGTAACACAGGGTCAACATTAATCTTTGCAGTTCTCTCTGGAGAGTCACTTGTGCAGACAACATATAGATATATCACCCTGGAACGATGGCTAGAATTCTGGGGAGAAATAGCTGCTGTGTCACAGCACTGTATGTGCAGCTGCCTCCTCCATGAGGAAGTATCTTTGTAAAGTGAGCAACTTTGCCTAGCCCTCATTAATTACCTTCTCTTTTAACATCAGTCAGACTTGCTCACCTGACAAAGCATCTTGCAAAACCCACAGGGTTTTCAGGATTTGTCAAGATTAAAAAGTAAAGAACACTGAGTATCCATAGACTTTGCATTAAGCTGAAGAGAACCCCCAATGCCATTGCAAAACTGTGAAAGTGCTGGCACTGAACTGCAGTGATCACTGCCTCTTTCTGAATGAGTTCCTTTTGTTCCTGCTGGCTGGTAGCGCTGCTCATAGGCGCTTCAGTGTCTGCTTTTTGTTTCTGCTTTTCTTAGACCCTCTGCAAGAGAGTTGCCAGCAGGGCCCTGACGACCATCGTGTCCTTTCCTGGTGCTGTGTGGATGATGTGTGCAGTTGGGTTAAATGGCAAATTTTGCACGGGCACCACTTAAGCTGAAGACTACAGCAGTTGTTTCTTTTCTTTCCTGCCTTCCCCTTTCAGTCCTATCACAGCTTCCCTTATCTGCATGCCAGGGGTACTCGCATCTCCTTGTGGTCCTTTCTCAGGAAAGGAGCCAGGACTAGGTGAGCCCAGTGTGGGAATTCCTAAAAGTTAAGGGATGGCACTCATAGTGGAAGTGAAACCAGCCTGTCATGCGCAGAGCCGTGCTCTTGTCAGAGAATCTTGTGGCTTCACCCTGTTCGATGGGACTGATGCTACTGCTGGTTTCTAATCTGCTTGGTCAGTGCTTCTGGGAAGGAATGAGTGTCAGTTACAGTGTTGCTAAAGCTCAGTTCTGAGAAAGTTAATAAATTTGCAGAATAAAGCAGCACACGAGATTCAGAAACTGACAGCGTCAAGAGGATGTGGTGACCTCACTAATATGTGAACAGTCATCATTATCATCATCATTATCAGCAGGCAGAAAAACAATCAATTAAGGCTTGTTCAACTGCATCTTGCCTGCACCAAAGCAAGTGCTCAGGAAACATCTGTAAATAATGACAGTAGCAATGCTTGCACAGAGCAGACCTGGGTTGGACAGGAAGCAGTGAAAACATTAGAGAACTGTTAAGACAGAAAAGGAGAAGGGAAAGCAGAGGAACATTGTTTACCACTTAGTGTATGTGGGTTCTTATGTTTATGTTGGGTGGGAACGTGTAAACGCGTGTCAAGAGGGCATAGGAAATATTCTGCCTGCTCAGTTCTGAGGAGGGAGTTTCCTGCTGTTCCCTCAAATAGCCTGTTGCATGCACAGCTTTAACACTAAGCTCTTTGCAGCTTAGGTTAAGAATAATTTGGAATAATTAGGTACTTCCTGCAGTAGTGAAGTTTCTACACTTGGTGTCAGTGTATCACAAGATGATCTCTTCCTAAAAGCAAGGGCTGCTCTGAAACAAATGCCTCCTGTTTAATATGTTGACCCATGATGGCAGAGGTTGAACCTTCCCATCAAAATCCTGTTACACGTTGTTGCTGTGTGACAGATGGCAGCAGAGTGTGTGTGCTGTAATGCTAGTGGTGGTATGGAAGGACAAGATCCAATGTGAGACACCTTCCAGTCATCCCAGTGTTATTTGCACCAAGCAATAGCTACAGCTCTTTGATGCCTGCAGCCCCTGCCCTGTCCATCTTTCTTGTCGCTGTGAGAGAAAGGACTAGTTTTGGGCATGGTAAAGATGATCTTCACAGAAGATCAGGTCAAGCCTTGCCATGAGCAGCTAAGATGAGGGAAGTGACAGAACAGGCCTATGTGTGTGCTGGCTGCAGATGTTGCATGTAAAGAAACTGACTTTGCTTCCAGAGAGAAACAGTGTCCCAGAGAAGGGTGCAGGGCAGACATGGTGGCTTAGGGGGGATACCTCTGGCTGATAAACTGGGAATGCTGCTATGGGCAGTGGCAGCTTCTTTGGTTGGTTTATGTTGTTTTTTGTCTGTTTCAGCATGAGGAAAACTGCAAAGCCATGCAAATCTCTTAGAGGTGATTAATTTTGTTTATGTGAGCTATTTTTTCTGCACTGCCTGTTCCTTGTAATAACTGCATCTCATACCCTACCACTTTAGGGGAGTCGGTGATATTACAGATCAGTGGTGCCTCTGAAAACATAAAATCTTCAGTCGCCTCTGTAGAAACTCACACTTGACAATACTAACCTCTCTCTCTCTGTTTGTGTTTTCATGCAGAAGTGGGTTGGTACATCCCATATGAAAATGACCATTGATTTATTTGAATGGGAAATAGTCCCTTCAGAAGTCCTAGAAGTTTTCAGCATGCGTCCTTCCAACTGCACCTCACAGGAGGAGATAAAGGAGTTGAAAAATGATCTGCCTTGCAAGCCTTGTGTGTCCTGCCTGACCGCCCCAGTCCAAGACAGCCTCCTGTCAGGTGTGAACAGCAGCAGTGTGACTCAGGACCGCTCATATGGACATTTGTCCATTGACACTGTGACAGTGGCTGATGAATTTACACCTTGTAACTGCCAGTGCAACTGTAACCGCATGTACAGGGAACAAAAGCATAATAGTGATGAAGATAGTGCTGGAGAAAATGGTTACCCCAAGGTTAACATTGATGATGAAGACAGAAGGCCATCCAGTGCCTTGCATCTGTCTGACGTGAGCTCACAGGACAAAATTCTGGCCTCAGGCTCTATGTCCACAGGTCACCTGAGGACTGCAGGTGCCCCAGGCCACCAGAAAGTTGAAGAGGCTGTGGAAGGAGGGATGGGGAGCATCTTAGAAGCCCTCTGCTTGCATCCTAATCCGTGGGATTTGGAAAATCCAGCTTCTCTACCTTCTCCTGATGGTGAAAGTGTGTCCTACAGTGAAGGATCCTGTGACTTTTTCCCACGCAGTGCAAGGCCTGGTGACAGTTACCCCATGATCTGCCTAGATTTGGACACTATTGACAGCGGCTTTGTGGACTCGGACTGCGGGAGTCCAGTTGACTGTGACTTTGAGCAAAATAGCCAGACCAACTGTGGGTCCGTTTCTCTTGAGCAGGAGGGAGAGGACTTTCCGCGGAGCTATGTCAAGCAGTGGATCTCCTGCCATGCTGACAGCCCTGCCAGCGGGACTCAGACAAACTGAGGAGTTGATTTTGTTCTGCAGAGTAGAGGGCCTTTCCCATCCTGTGCCAGAAGCAAAGTGTTGCCCAAATTCAGAAGGAAAAGCAGAGTTTACTCTGTGTAAGCTGTACTACATACAATGGAGAACAGTTACATCCATAGAGATATAGGTCTATTTCTACTGCCACTCATTCTGTCCACATTGTATCAAACCCGGCATGATTAATTTTCTTTCAGCATTCTTTGTCAAACCCTTATATAATGACTACAGACTTTAATTTTTCACAACAAGAAAAAACAACTGTACCTTTAAAATCACTCTTTAGCTTACATAGATTTGATTTGTTTTTATTTTTTATTTTTTAAAGTAAGCTTGTAAATAGTAGAGAACTTTAAAGGGTTTTTCCCTGGCATTCTCTTATGACTGGAGTTGGATGTACATGGAATCTTCTAAGCGTATCTAATGGCAAGCATGTTTGTTACATTAAAGTTCCCTTACCCTATTCTAACAACAGGTGTTACTTTTCCAACCACTCCCCTCTGTACATGCAGCTGTAAAGTTTGTATTAAGTATTAATTACATCCATTCCCCGTCCATGGGGTATAATCAAAAACATTTCTCATCATCAGGGAATGGCGTATCCAAGAGACAAATCATACCTCAGGTTTTAGAGGAGGCTTGCCTTTGCAGATAGAGTCTATAAATTAAAAATCTTCAAAACGTAATTCTAGAGAAACTCCTTCTGCTTGGGCTTCCTACTGATCCTGCACCTCTCCACACGTTTTCCAAGCATATTAACTATAGTGCTGAGTAGCTATTAGAATTATGCAGAAATTTCAGGAATGTTGTACCACCTGGATGTGCCTGCAGCTCTGTCTCCTGTCTTGGACTTTGCTGCAGCTCACAGGTCAGCAGCACAGAGCTTCACCAGTCTCTGCTAGCTCATACAGCCTACAACGAAAGTGGCATTTACACTGCATCTGTGATTGTTTTCTCCACATATCTCTGCCTGTTTTGTTTAGGATAACTGTCTTAAAAAGTTAATATGATACTGATACTGAATGTGAACACCTCACATCTTATCTAGGCACAGTGCTACTAACCCAAGAAGCACTTGGGTGCTGATTGTACAGTAAGAGAACCTGTGTCATTAACAATCTGTTCCTGTGATACCAATAAACACTCTTCCTTCTCCCCAAGCTTTTACTCCAGACTTTCAGCAACCCCACAGCTCCCTGTAGTGGTTTTGCTCTGATGGCCAGCTGAGCTCCACGCTTCTCTCTCACTCCCCCTCCTCAAAGAATCAGGAGTAGAAAACAGGATGAAATAAGGACAGAGAAATCGCTCTCCAATTGCTGTCACAGACAGCACACTCCCTTAACAAGAGGGAGCTTTGCAATGAAGAGAAGCTGTTTCTTTTACAGGTGAGTGCTGTGGGAGATTTTTCTACGCATCCACAGCCCTTATTTGATTACTTATAGCAGCAGTGCTGCCAGTCGTGCTCATGTTGAGCCTACGTGGGTTAGCTTGTTTGCCTGTACTGTTTTTACTGCCTCGAGATATCCCATAGCTCTGGACTTCTTGCGTACAAAGTGATTGATATCAGTGAGTTAGGTTCCTTCTCTCCTTTTTTTCTGTTTTGACGTCTTCTGTGGCTGTGCTGCAAGAACCCTTCATGTCCTCAGCGAGGCAGCAGAGGAGCGAGTCAGCTCTGCTTCCTCGTTGGAGAGATGCGTTCCTCGCAGTGTCCTGCAAGCTCTGCTGTGTCTGTGCAAATGCGCACTGGGCAGAAGCACCGCTGATGGTCTGTCTGTAACTGCCTCCTACAGACACATCATACAGCTGTTTGCTCTTCTAAAATGACCTCGTGGTAATTGGCCAAGGCTGCTGTGGGGAGGAGGGGGATCTCACCCATCTTTCTGGGCCCTTTCACATCTCAGTTCTATATGTTCCATGCTTCTGATAACATCATTGACCCCAAAACTGCTGGAGGAGAGGTTTCTATCATTGCTACACGATCTGAAGCCACACATCTGGTACAAGGTGGTGTTTCACAGCTCTGTTGGACTGAAGCTGCCTCTGGTCACTCAAAGAGGCAGAGAGGAGATTGTATGGCATGTGGCACAAGGATTGAAAACAGGAGGTACAGTCCCCATTAAAGCAAGCTGTAAGAGAGAAGCTTGGCCAAAGAGTTGTTGTCCAAAGTGTTGTTGACACAGCACTGTGGATGTGGAGGTATTTGATGGGTTGGTGTGGATTGTTTGCTTTTGTGAGGCTTCTAGCAGCAAACTTTACAAATGTCCCTGACCTAACAGTGTTTACTTTGAAAAAGACATTTTTCCCAAGGATTCCTTTGGCCACACTGGTTGCAAGCCCACATTTTGTTGATTTTCTGGGAGGCTTCTTCCAAATTCAAACGTCTGTAAAAGGTTTAATTCCACCCTCGACAGTATTCAAAATGATCAGGGACGTGAAAGTGCACTTAAGATATTGCTGACTTGTGTGCTTAGCCTGGGGGACATAACAGAGCCCTCTCACTGTGGATGAGCAGAGGAAAGTGGTCTTGAGCCACAGAATGTCCAGGCTACAGAAATGGTACCAGGCTATTGCACTGACCATCTATTCCAATACATGTTGAACTCCTGTACTGACTTTTCTGCCATCTCTGAAGGCAAACAAGTCAAAACTGCGCAGCTGGAGCATCCTTACCCTGTCCTAAAGCAACAGGCTGGAAGATGCAGGGTTACAATGCGTCTCTATCAGAGACAAGATGTTGTCTGTTGTAGCAGGCAATCTACGCCTGTCCCGACAGCTCTGAGGCAGCAGGTGCTATTTGCTCTTCCAAAAGGTTGCTTGCATTTTAAGGCTTTTTCTGTTTCTGCTCACATTTAGGGTTGTTGTAATGATAAGAAGTGTAAAATATATTTGGATGGGTAACCATGGGACTGGTAGAAGTTATACTTGGTGGGGAAGACCTGAGAGCAACTACTTGGAGAATCACCATCACCCTAACTGCATTACCAGTTTGGAAATATGTGTCTCCAGTTCCACATTGCCCTGTCTCTTGGTCCGTGAAGCTCACAATGAGAGACTGTTATTCAACCCATCTTCTCTTCCCCTTCTTTGGCACCAGACCCATGTACATGACCAGCTTGGTAGATCTTGACTGTAACACTGCAGCGTTTCAGTGAGAATTAGAAATATCATTGTGTTTTCAGGGATGCAGACAGGGAAGCACTGCAACTCTCATTAGTCTCTGCTGCCTCCAGTATTGCCCCTCTGAGCTCATTGCAGGGAAAGACTGGGGAAGAAGCGGAGGACAGGGCAGCTCAGGGTGCTTGTGATGCTGGGCAGTACTGATAGCCCTGCTGCACAGAGGCCAATGGATGCAGGCTCATCTCACATTCACACGAGGCAAGGAACTGGATTTAGGTCACCTACAGAGAGCTCTCTTGTTGGTACTTTTTATAGAAGTGTTCCAAGAACATACTTTCATATTCAGCAAATTATTTGGCCTTTTAAAAGTTAACCTCTTAACAGAAATTCCTCAGATTATCCATCACTAATGAGTAATTGCAGATGCAGCTACTTCAACTCAATCTGATAATCTGAGCAGTTTTTCATTGGTTCTTGAGAATATCTTTAGAATCGGGCACAGTAAGCTCTACTTTATTACACCACTGCTGCTACTGCCTGATCATCAAACCACACACCCTGCACTATTGAGGGACAGAGGCAGAGTGAAGTTTCCTTTGAGCTGGTAAGATGGTTTAACTTACTTCTATGTTATGCAAGCCAGTAGATAATGATAGGATACATCTACTAAGATAAAATATAAGATATAAAGAATAATTGATTCATGTTAATGCGGAATTGTATATTGTTTCTTGTACAATGGGCTGGAACAACCAAACCACCAGAAGGGTCTTTGCACTTTTGTTCTGCTAGATTGCTGAGCACAAAACCGCACTCCGTCACGTTGATTCAGACTTAGATTGTGCTGAAAAGAGGCATCATCTTGGTTAAAAAAATAAATAATAAAGAAATAGGCCCTTCTCTCTGAGTGAAAAAGATGAATGTAAACGAATTCAGCCAGAATAGCCCCCTCAGTGTTTGGAACTATGCGGGCAAAAATAAATTCTTTTCATGTATGCATATATATGTGTGTACATACATAAAAATACACACACACCAGTACCGCTCTATTACAGCAGCCTTCCTATGTAGAAACTTCTCTCAGCTGACAGGGTGCAAATCTGTCAAAGCCAGTAGTTCAGAGCTGTTCCTGTGCACCAAGTTATGGAAAAATGGCTCTCCAAAGATGAAGGCAGCAAAAGATTGGTTATTTGAGGTTGGACAGGGAAATCCTTCTACTTTCTTATTCTCTATCAGTTCACACGCTCACAGGCTGATCATGTGAGTGAGCTACATGTGCTTTACATGTTTCTGTTGGACATGTTCAGAGATCTAGCTATTCTGTGGGTAGATAACATTATTTTTTCTTAAAGGGTTTTTTACAGGACTTTTCTATCACTTTTACTCTATTACTTTTCTCCCTGTCTCTGTCACATCAGAAATAACCTTCTTGTCCACATCTTCACAGTCCCTGACAGCTTCTCCTTTTCCTCTTGCAAACTCTCATTTCCGTATCAAGAAGTCACTCCATGATATTAGCCTCCAGCTCCAATTAGTTCATCAAATCAGCCCTACATTAATTTCTGCCATGCTGTTGCTTACACGCTGGTGCCTATAGTTCTCTTCTGAGCTACCTCAGCTTCATTTTTTTAGTTTCTCCTGACAGCTCTGCTGAGTTGCTTCAAACCAGAGAACATCTAGGCTGCCTATACACTGAGAGTGTGCTATCACCATCTTGTATTAATTCCCTTACCTATCAGAATATTTATTTCACCCTATACATTCTAAAAAGCAAAACTTTTTATGTTGTACTGGACCTCAAACGTGAGAGTGAGACTAAATTTTGAATATGGGTTTCCGTTAATGTGAACAGATTTGGCAACAACAGCTGAGCATTTGGGAAATCTGTGTTTTGTAGAAATTCTGTTTGAAATGGGAAATAGAACTACAGGAAGGTATGGAAAAGGCACAGCTGCAAAGCCTTATTTTCTTGAGCAGACAGTAGGCAAGAGAATTCTGCCCAGGAAGAAAGGATGGGAATACTATTGCAACCAGCTGAGATCATTGGGAACCCGAGGTCACCAGCACTGACTTCTTGTTAGCTTCTGCTTGCTTCCTGGCTTGATTATTAGGTTCTTGTTCCCCTGCTGCTGTGAAAAGAACTGGCAGTGTTCTGAGATGATGGTCACTGGTAGTAATGACAAATGCTCACTAGGCCATTGAGAATTCCTTTGCTCCATTCTCACTGAAATTGAAAAGGACTTTTGCGCTTATCTCATTTTTGCCCCCTCAGTGGCTGTCTGCTGTCAAGGAGAACTGAGGTTTGAATCAGCCATATGCATCCACTTTGCTATTTGGCCTATAAAAATCTTCATTCCTACCAACAGAAGAAGAAAACATTACTGAAGCAGGCATTTTCTTCTGGACCTTAGCAGAACAGTTTATCTGTGGGCTGGCTGGGCTGTCATCAGTCTTTGGGCGATGTGGCAATTCACTTTCCACAGCTGAGTAATTTGAAGCAGGTGGGAAGCAAAGCAGATCTGAACAATGAGAAAAGGCACTGGAGTATATCTAGGATACTAGGAAAACATACAGTTGCTTCTTACAAGACAGATCTCATTGTAATGTTCAGCAGACAAAGCTCAGCCTCATGATGTCTCTGCAGTTATCAGTTCCCCCAGATGCTAATACTTGTACCATTATTGCCTTTCTGCACATAGGGAAGTGCTTGGCAATTACTGAGAAGTGATATCACCTGTTTGTGAACCAGCTGACTGGACATACAGCAGGTTTACCTCTGCAAAGTAGAGGACTGCAGGTGTTCAGAAGAAAGTTCATTGTGATAACTTCAGGACAGAGAGCTGTAACTAAGAAGTCCTGTATCAGTCTTGTGACTTTCATCTGAGCAAAGGAATTTATTTTATTTTCTGGATACCTAACCAAGTTTTATAGATTGTAAGTGTTAGAATGTATGCTTAGGTAAGAGGTTTTGGTAAGAGATGTGGTTCTCCTCTGTTCACCTTCTGCCCTTTAGAAATGAAGATACCTTATCTATCCTCAGCTCGTAACTACTGAACTCTCTCCATCTTTCTCTAGCAGATTTTAAAAAGCAACTTTTCTCCTATCTGAAGTACTCTTCCTGTACTGATAATTCTAGCTGGCGTAAAATTGCTTCTTAGCCTTTCCTTTGGTTAAGTCTAAGAGATGACTTGATCTCTCAGTTGTTTATCTCAGACAAAAGATATCAAAGATTAAATCATTCTTATAGCTCGTATCAGAACCATTTTAATCTGTTCAGTAACATCTTATTGAAAGCTTGGATCTCAAGGGAAGGACTAATAATGGCATTACAAATGCTAAAAGTAGTTGCAATAGCACTTCTTTTAATTGATACACGTCCAAGATCTGTGCTGGTTCTTGTAATTGTGTCAGTGTACTGCAGGCTGTGGCTCAGCTGCTTATCTGCTACTTGCCCCAAATCATTTTCTTCTAAACTTTTCAGAACTTAGCATTCCATTACCCCACTACAACAAACGTTCATGTGACTTGTAACACACAGATCAGCATTTAAACAACATTGTATTTGTTTCCAGGTGAGAAAGAGCAATTGTAGATGTCTGGCGCCCTTCAGACATTGAAGAACTGAACAAAGAGAATTTTTGAGAGGTTGAGAGAGAGGGGAAGGAATATTAACAAATTAGCTACATTTACCTGGAAATAGGTGATTACCTTGTGTAGTAATTTTGATGTTCTTTGTGTGCCTGGGCATTTATAATAGTATGCATAATTCTATTTGTGCATGTGCTTACACATCTCTGTCTATTTCAGATTTAGTCAGCTTTACTGTACTTATCACAGGGATCATATGCAACTCTGATCAGGATGATAAGCAGGAGAGATGACGTGCCTCCCACCTCCCCCAGCTAAACTCAGCTAGCAGAGGCGCTTCCTCTATGCAACGCCCACTCTGAAGAAGGTCTGTAGCAAAACAGGATGTCTACCAAAAACCCATAAATGAAGGCATGGTGAATTGGAAGCCAAAAAGATTTTTTTTTTCCTTTGATCAATTTCTGAGACATTCTGATTATTTTCCTACTTAATTCAGAAAAGCTATGCTGTAAGCAAATCTAATCATAGGAAGGAGTTTGCTATAGGAGTGCTGCTTAGTTGTGTGACATCTGGGAGTGGAAGGATGCTTTTGACCATAGAGTCCAGCTCCTGCTTCTGTAGTTATCAGATCATACAATACCTTCAATGAAACAATCCTGCTGATTGAAACATCACAGTCCTTCCTAAGTATAGACTTCTTCTCAGTCCCATTCAAGACCACTCCAGAGCTCCTGCTGATTAGAAACCACACTCATTCCATAGCCTGCTTAAGCTCACTTGGCTTTTTGCCAGTGCTACTCTCAGAGTTTCCTCTATCCTGTTGTGAATCTCTCTTTCCTCCAGCTGCTTCTGAAAGTTCATAGAGGTGGCATTCCCTCCTCCTCCCCCGCAATAAGTCAACCATGGCCTTTCAGGACAGGACATTCTCACAGCCTCCTCTTACCCCAGAGCTCAGTTCTGTACCTGCACTGGGGAAGCCATGGAAACAACATTTTCCTCTTATTTTTGAATTCTTCAAATAACTGCTTTAGGGTAAGCTCAGAAGTGCTCTTGGTTCATGCTCTCATTCTGTGTTTTCTGGACTCCAGGCTGAATCACGGGCTCCTTAGAGCAGCATGCTGTCTGCAGAGGTGCTGACCTTTCTTGCAGCATGAATCTAGTGGCAAACATTGCCACAAGTTGGAAGCATCTCCCAAATACGCAATGAGTACATTGGGTCAGGATTCTTCATATTCAACTTTTGTTTGCTGGAATATCTTCCAATGGAAAGGTCATTAGGAAAGAAATCACAGAATGGAATTCATATTTAAAAAGAAAGACAGAGTCCCATATAGCCTTGTGGAGAGACTGTTCGATATTGCAGAAGAAAAGACTCAAATTCCAATACAGTCCCTTTCAGTATATTGTGGCAATGACCAGGTCCTAAGTTTTCTACATCCCAGATGAGTGTTTGGCCAGAAACATGTTGGCTATTCTTTCAGTTTCTGTCTTTCAGGGTTTTCTTTTGCAGCAAAGAAAATACTTATTGCAAGGAAATACAGATGCCAAGATTCTCTTGCTGCAGGTGGGCAGCTTGCTTATCTATCTGGAATGGTGGCTTTTTCTGTATGCATGTGTTTGAACATGTAAGAGAGAAAATTATGACAGGTCTTGGTTTCTTTCAGATATGAAATGGAATAATTTATTTAAAAAAAAAAAAAAAAGTTTGTGCTAGAACACCCTTTTCTTTCCCAACTTGTGTACTGACCTCAAACCATTTCACAATGGCTCAAGACAACTTCAGGTGGTTTGAAGGAAGACTCCCCTAGAACTTCTGTGACACCAGCAGCCCAAGGAAACTTTCCTCTAGTGAAGAAAAAGGGGAGGTTTCCATCAGGAAATGGCAGAAAATCAGTGAGTCCCTCAAGTAAAGAAAGACCTGTCATTAAAGGCAGATAGTGGTTACGGTGTAGATGCTTTCAGCAGGTAAATACTGCTCATGAGAGGAAAAAAAAAGCATTGAAGCCTTGAAGATGCAGAAATTATGTCTGCTCCAGGAGACCCATGAGCTGCAACATCTGGAGACTGAGAAGGTTTTCAGAGAAGAGCTTCAGTGCTGTCTCTGGTCAGAAAGAGCAGTCAGGCACTGGCACAGGCTGCCCAGGGAAGTGGAGCCACTAAGCCCGCAGACGCTTAAGGAAAGGGCAGATGTAGTGCTGTAGTGGGCAATGCTGGTGGCAGGTGGATGATTGGACTAGACAATCTTGGAAGTCTTTTCCAGCCTTAATATTCTATGATTCTATCACTACATGTTTCTCTAAATATCTGTTTTCAGTTTCCATCAGAAACAGCACACAGGGAAACATGAATGCATCTACCAGCTTGTGTTTGTCCTGGCAGGAGTGTGGAGCTAAAGCTGCTGGTACAACTACTGAAAAAAAACTCTTCTAACAATTGTTCTGATTTAGATACTGTCTGGAATGGGGCGAAATGTGCAGCAGACTGGCCTTCACCTGTGCATTATTGCTGTGCTGCTTCTTGGTGAAGGACAAGGGAGAGGTAAGGGGAGATTTTGAATAGGTCCACTATGGAAGGTGTGTATACATGCTCTCATTTTTATGTGAAGACTCTAAGGAATGGAACATAAGATCTCATGGTTGCCCTTTTCTGGTTCCTGAGCAGTGGTACAGCTGGCTGGCAGTGCCAGACCTGGGGAGCCACGCTCATAGCAGACAAGCTGAGCAGCAGAAAGCACAGCCACTGCATAGAGTCTGCCCTAAGGTCTTACACTCGTCTCACACAGGGAAGTGCAGTACCAGAGAGGAAGAGTGTATTGTGAGGAAGGCATCACTAAAGGAAAGGCTAGCAAGTAGTGCATTTTAGATCTCGTTAGGTGATAACATGAATGCAGCTCCTGTCTGCTTCTTCTGCAGATTTCCCTGGCAGCCTGAGCTGCTTGAATAACTACGTGACTACTGTGAGCTGTACGTGGGCACCTGAGGAGCCCGTGGGTGATGGACCTTTCCACCTGCATTTCACAAAGTAAGAGCTGCAAGCTGAGAGCTGCCTGTGGCTCTCCTGGCCCTGGCACGGGAAGGGCAGCACAGAGAGGCAGAGACAGTTCATGGCTGGGGGCTTTCCTTGCTTTGGACATTGCCAGTTCAGTCACCCAGCTGCTCTCTTCTCAGTCTTCCACAGCGTCAAGAAGTGCAGCAGAGCTCTTGCAGCTGTGTGGTCTCCTGCAGACTCAGGGTGGTCTTCTGCTCCAGTATTATCTGCTAGCAAGAGCCTCTCAGTGCAGAAAGCCCTCCTGTTGTAGCCTTGACTCTCTGTCATTGGGAAACATGCAGGGCTTTAGTAGCAGATTTATTATGTGAGTAATTCTACATCTAAGATGAGAAATCTGGTGAATAATTTGTGATGTGATAGGATAATAAGCATTATGTATGCTAATTTGAGATCAGCCTTTTTAGATTATGTAATAAAGTTATCTTGACTACCAGTAAATAATAAACTGTTACATGAGCGGAAGCTGCTGTGGCATTTGATGCCTCACATGAAGTCAAGAATAGCGTAACTCTTAATGATACAGCATTTTAAAGCTGTAAAGCACTTAATCACACGACTTAAAAGAAACCTTCAGCCTTTCCATTTTTTTTAGCCTCTGGTCAAAGGGCCAAAATGCCAGCTGCCAGCTGACTGCCAGAGACAGCATGCAGGAGCAGTACCACTGCACGATGCGCTTAGCAAGACAGATCTTGGAAACAGATGGTTACAGAGTCTCTCTCCAAGGCAACTTCTATGGAAGCAATCACACATACGTTACCTTTCAGGAGTACAGTCCCCGCCAGCACAGTAAGTGCAAACCAGGGCAGTTGTGGGCCGAGGCTCTGTCTGGAATCTTCGGGAAGGATCTGATATACTTCCTGATTAAAAGGGCGTCTCAAAGCAGGTGAAAGTAATGGGAACAAGCCAGAATGTATAGCCCTGCAGAGTACATTATCTGGGCTTTAGCAGTAGGGATGAAGTCCCAGTGTATCTCCATTTTGACTTTTTCTGGACTTCAGAGAGTGTTTGCTCTTGAATACATTTTGATTGTATTTCTTGTCTGCATACTGTTTGCCTGTGCTATGGATAATGTACCACTCGATTGTTTTCATGGTACTTGTTTGCTGTTTTGCCACAAATAAATGAAGTCACAAAGAATCTAAGTTGTGGATCTAATTCTAGATCCCATGGCACAGTACTTCACACAGATGGTATAGAGCTTGAAATCTCAAAGCCTCTGTATACCAGTGCCACACTGGAAGAGACTGTGACATCTTGAGTGGCTCTTTGCTTGCAGGAATATCCCCAGGGGATGAGATAGCATCCCTTTATGCCAGTTCCCTACCTGTTTTGACCTACTCCAAAAGCTAATTCAGTCTACTGTTGCACTTAGTATCACTAGAAGCGGCTTGGTCTTCCAAGACTTTGATCAGCCTAGGAACACGCATCTCCTTCTGCGGTGCTTCAGTCCCAAATATTGTGGAAAACCTCTCTCTCTATTTGCAGTAAAACTTGATCCACCTTTGAACATCCAGAGCAATGTTACTGCCAGCAAGTGTCAGATATGGTGGACTGTGCCTTCCTACCTCGATGAAATTCTCCAGTACCAGTTGCAGTACAAGGAGTACAGCTCATCATGGGAGGTAACTGGATGGGCAACACACTGATACAGTTCTGCTCTTCTTGGTGCAATGGCCTTGCCACTCAGCTCAGGGCCTTCTGGCAGCTGATTACTTTAAGATAGCCTTTCTGGTTTGCCACACAAAGATAAAGCGGTTTTATATAAAACACTGTGGAGATCAATAAATCTTCTTAATCCTGCATTCAGATATCAGTTGTCATCATGGAGGCCTTCTTCTTGCATCCAGGAACAGACAGTTTGGGGAAAAAGTAGTTATTAAAATATTCTCCCTTTGCCTCGTGAATAGAAACGTTTGTAATAACTTGCAGACTGCACAGAACAAGACACCACCCAGTTCGCTACCACAAATAGAAATTGAAGGCACAGAATTTCACAGTGGCATCTCTTACATTGCACGAGTTCGCTGCAAAGTTTCTGAAATTGAGGATTCATACCACAGTCAGTGGAGCGACTGGAGCCAGACAACAGTATTTCAAAGAGAAGGTAAAAATAATGTTGTTTTTGCCTTAATTTCAAGGGTTGCTGTTGTTCTTTTGTTGTTGGGTTGTTGCACTGATTGTTTATT
The DNA here is from genome assembly GCF_026119805.1 of Tympanuchus pallidicinctus. Lineage (NCBI taxonomy): Eukaryota > Metazoa > Chordata > Aves > Galliformes > Phasianidae > Tympanuchus > Tympanuchus pallidicinctus. Next base: position 7,893,056 of record NW_026294699.1, on the reverse strand, counting down.
TGGAGATCTACCTTAAAATCTAGGCTTCTTTTTTTTTTTTTTTTTTTTTTTTTTTGTGCATGTTCTTTTTATAGGTGCATCTGAACTGTCTGAAAACCTCTTTGATACCAGAACATTCGAGTTCTTGATCATTCCTCTGAGTTTTGGCACCCTACTCTATTTATTTTGGAACTGCAAGCTTTCTTCAAGGTACATTATGATACTTCATTAAGTTCTCCTTGATTTTCATAGCCCAAAGAGAAATTAAGTGTTTACATCTGTTTTGCTTTCTACTTTTGCTGCACAATCAGATTCTGACATGCTCAAAAGCTCTTTTGACAATCTCAGGACATGATGTAATCCTTGACTGATGACAATTAATCACCCCCTACTTAATAATTAAGGAGACCAAAACACCTTGGCATACAAGCTGGTCTCTTGGACTTAAAAAGATTTAAACCCATGGATACTTTGAGTTGTTTCATGTAGGTAAATCAGAAATGCGAGTGTACAGCAGTCCTGAAGGATGGTTAAAGTGGTACAGAAGTTAAGCTGTTAGTGACATACCTACTAGTAGTCAATACATATCAATCAACAGAATAATCAAAAATGTCAGTATAGGCAAACTATAGAAATTAGTGCATGTAAAACCTTGGCTCAACCATACTCTTCTTTTTTTTATGCTGGTAACACAAAAGCCTTTTCTGCCTTGACATACACCTATTATGCTCCATATACATGTTGTTCTCAGAGAAACAGAATACTTGTCCATACGATAAAATATTTCTATGAGATAGACTAATAAATGGACAGTGATATATGGCAGAACTTCTTTTCCTAAATCTGGTGAAACTAGCTCACTAAAATACTGCTTGAAGAGGTAGTTTAGATCAAACAATGCTAAACAAATGCATAAGTAGCTCAGTGCATATAATGAGTAATAAACTAGTACTGATTTTGCAATATATAGCGTTCCTCAGAAACTTTTGAGAAGACTGGACTAGAAAAATTGAATGCATGTGCAAGAGACAAACAAAGGATGTCAGGAAACACATAAAATGAGCTTCTACTGCAGTCTTTCCAGCAGTAGTGTTGGCTTTTCATCTCATCATTGTGCTATACCATCAAGACAATGCAGAACAATTTGATTTTAAAGTGTTGTTTTCTCACCTCAGGCCAAAAGTCCTCTCCTGCCTTAATATTCCCACACCAGCTGCTTTCTTTCAGCCACTCTATAATTTGCACAATGGGAATTTTAAGGTAAGATGTTTCATTGACTTCTTATGTTCTTCAGTTAAGGGGAGGGTTGATTTGTTTCTGGGACCAATTGCTCTACCTACCTGAGCAGTGCTACCAACACATGGTTTTGGTCTTCCTGGGAGTCCATGGTTTCCTAGTTTTCTTTCTCCAAATACTTACTACACCATCAGAACAGCTTCTGCCTCTGTAGAAATAAAATCCCTCCAGTAAATCATTCCTCATTCATCTACCATCTATCCTTTTTTCGCATCCACAGAATCTTTTATATATTTATATATTACCAATAACTGATGCCTTCAGCCTCCCCCTTGTTGAGCCAGATAACACTGGTATCCAAGTACATCATTCAAAGGTTGCTCTGGTTTAATAAATCAAGTTTCCCTCTCACAGGGAAGCAAGTATTTTCTCTGTTAGCTTGAAACAGAGAGATCGAGGAAGCTGCAGTCTTTCCCAACCAGGCAGCTTCTCCCTTGAAGAAATATAACATTGCTGCATTCTTCCAGTAAGTTCCCCCTCCACTTTCAGATATCTAAGGTATGTTCGAATGGTCTTCATGTTGACCACTGTTGTTCCCTCCATATTGAGATCCCTTCTGAAAACTTGCACTAAATCCAAGAGGAAAAAAGAAAAGGGGAAAAAAAAAAAGAAAAAAGAAAGAAAAAACAGGGCGGATCTGTTTAACGAAAGCAGCAAAAGTCAAAAAGCATCAGTAGTGTATTTACCTTCTCTCATCTTCCATCTTCTGATATACATACTGAATATGAAAGATGCCTGATGACTTTGCAAAGCCAAAGGAATAGAAGAAGCATGTAGCATGTTATGGAGGTGAGACCTCAAAAATTTATTATGAAATCTTCCCTCAGGAAAATTGAATGCTATCACTACTCCATAACTTACATTTCACCTATTAGATTTGCAAAAAAACCTCTGGATTATTGTGCCAAAGACATGTAGATGGAACAGTTAGTTTGAAAATTCCACCTCTGAGCAAATTGTCCTGAACTTACTGATCCTTTCACTAGGACTGGGTTGGACCCAATGAGGCTTGTAGCCAACTCAAAAGAGAAGAGGCAAGCAACTCAAACAAAGTGACTGTAGATGAAGTTTCTGAGCTAAGCATCCAAGAACTGATTTACCAAATTTCCTTGAAACCTATGGAAAGCACAAATTTGGCTGCCGAAGAAGAGATGATTGCCTTTGCCTCTGGTCCAAGCCAGCAGCATGTCCCCAGCAGATGTGTAAGAGGAGAAGAGATAGAAGTCAGGCCAGCAGTGCTGGTAACCCAAAACCATGCTAATGATACAACTGACCTGAAAATCTCTGAAAAAATTAAAGCCAACCTTGAGAGCTCTAGTGTGGGAAGGAGTTATCCCTCCCACTTACAGCCTGGAAAGAGTGACTGTATTATGCTTCAGGAATCTTTGGAGGTGGCAAGTGTGTCATTCAGCAGTAGCGACTACTGCACCTTGTGTGATAGTGATACCACTGAAGGTTTGATTCCTGCTGAACTATTGAAGCTCTCTGATGGAAATGGTCTGGCCAAATGTGAGAATGATCAGAATGACCTTCCCTGAGGAATGCTGCCCACAAAGATATCTGTGTTGCCCTCTCATCTCCCAGTAGTGTCTTCACAAATGGCTTAAGTGGTGACTGTGCAGACAATTACAATTGTGTAACAACGTCCCTTTTTAGACCAAGATTTTGGTCTGCCTTGATGCAGTGTTTCCAAATTTCAGACCTTCAGAATGAGAAGAATGCTTCCTAATATTGTCAAAGCAGATGTATCTTAAATCTCTCATATCTACACAGCCCTTGCATATGAAGATGTCTGCACAGAAACTGAACCAGTTTGATGAGGTCTTGTTTGCTTTAAGAAGGTATTCTAAACTCTTATTACTAGCAAAAGTGTAATGTGGAAAACTGTAGTCAGACACAAACATAAGGAGTAGTAGGTCAGGCTATGGGGAGAATCTAAAACTTAAGATAGAGAAGCAAAAGCAAATAGAGAGATTGAGTGTGGTGAGAAATGACAAAAATGAAAAGCCAAGAAAGATGCTGCCTTTGTCCATCAGGCAAGGACAGAAGACTACAGGAATTGAGTATGGAGATGATGAGAGGCTCATGGTTAAAGGGCTGAAATGATATTGCATCATCAGATGAAACACTTGTAACAATTTTGGCAGATTCTGCTTTGATGCAGCCACTTAAAAACAAAACAAAGAAAATACAACAACAAAAGGAAAAGTGTAGAGAGGAAAAGTGCCACAGAAAATGTTGCTTGTTGTAGCTAGATTAAAAAAAAAATCTGATCTCACTTATGTCTTTGTAAAAGCTGAAGTCTAATTTTTAGTTAATGAATGAATATCCACATTTTATTTCTAGAGAAACAGCGTATAAAAACCCAATTTGCTGTCTTTTCACTTTTTCTTTTTTTTTTCTTTTTTTTTTTTTTTTTTTGCCATGTTTGAGACTTGTACTGGGTTAAGCTGCATTTTTCACAGCTTCTCCCAGAATTTCTGAAATGCTCCATGTCCAATTTTTCCAGGAAAGTGTGATATACACCATGCCAGTGGGAGACAGAGAATTTTCATTTAGTAAGGAGATGTAACATGGGCTCTTGTCAAGCTTTTCATTTCCTGGGACTGCTGAGTGCATGCTATGACTATCACCAGCACCAGAACAAAGCCACCAGTCTTTTCCCCTTTCTTTCCTTAGTGTTGAGTTTTGGCAGAGGAAATAATGTCAGAAGGTATTTGGATGATGTTTGTACGCTACTAAGGAACTGAAAATATTTTATGACAAAGGATGTGTTTTATTTTGTAGATTTTTTTTCCTTACCTGCTAAGCTGAATAAAGTAAAAGATCTAACACTGTGATTATTCAGAAGTAAATAAAGAAAATAATTAAAAAATGTTTTTTCAGAAGTTGGTGTTTGAGAGCTTTGGAAATAGCTTTAAGGCCAAAAATAAAAATAACCCAACAACCCAAGTCATGAAAATACCTATTATACAAATCATTAGTAAAAGTTGACGTGAAAACATCATAGAAAAAGGAAAGAACTAAATGCCATCCTTATTTTCCAGACCAAATCAGAGCCAGTGCTGCTGTACCACCACCAAGAGAAAAAGAGATAAGAAGGATCCTGAGTAAAGACATGTTTTACAGCTAGTAAAGCCCAGGGGGACTTGCATGGTGAGCTGTCCCATGGTGCCTAACATGTGGCCATGAGTATAGTTCTGCTGGCTGTCCACCCAGTATATCTCTGCTTCACAGTGTCACCTCTGGTTCATTGGTGTTCACAGTGATGAGTGTCAGATACTGTATCTCCACCAGATGTTTTCCTATGTAGTTATCTGCGTACTCATTTCAGGAAAGAGAGATGAGAGATCAGATTGTACATTTCTCAAGAGCATAGGTGTCTAAAAGAGCAGCAAACGAATCACAAGCATTAAGATGTGACCTGTCGTACTCAGGATGAATTCTCTTCACAGTATGGTTTCTGATACATTAAAGGACAATTAAACTGTCAAATACTGGAGTCTGATAGGTGAAACACAAAAAAAAAGTTGAAGCTTCAGGACATAAGATCATTTATCTGCAAACTCTTACTGGAAAGAGCTGTGGAAGCAATCTTTTTCTCCTATGGCAGCCACTAGTCAATGGCCAAATAAAGCCATAAATCTTTCCCTGGTTAAGTAAGCAGATGGGATGAAAGTAATTCCAGAGACAAGAGAAACAGTTTGCTCCTTTTAGTCCTTTTGTTAAATCTGATCAGTGTGTAAAGAAGGAGGACAGAGAATGCTGGTTACACTCAGCACACCACAATCTTACAGTTTACCCAGAGCATTGTCAAGTCTAGATCCGCAGCTCTGTCATTTCATCTTCCCTGTATTGCTGTCCTCCTGTGAGTCATAAATCTTGTGCTACAGAAATCTTTAACATCACAGATCTTTCCAGACCACTATAGCCCCTCAAGTCACCAAGCACCCTTCAGCAGAAGGTATGGTCCTTCACAGAGTCACCCACATTTTCACTCGTGCGTACATTCTTCTAGCTAATAAAATCACCAAGAATTAAAAATAGTCATTTTAGTAGTAATTTAATCTAATCTACAGATCTGATCCTGGTAGAGGCACTGCTGCAATTCTGAAGAGAAAATCATTAATCAAGCATGGACATCTAAATGATTGGTTTTAAAGTGAGAACTGCAATGTTTGATGGGGCACATATTCACGTTGTGGTGGTGGTAACTGGAAAAAAGGAGGTCTTCTTGTTATGCTAGAATGTGGATGCATGAAGCAGGAGAGGAGGGAAGGCTGCTTTTTTGTTTTTAACAACTTGCAAAACAGGGATCAAGTTGTAACATAAAACTGCAGACATTATGTGAAGGGCTGCCTGCACTGGGGTTTGCTGGCTTGCACCACTTCATCCTGGGCCAGCCCTGCCTCTTGCTGCTCCCACTGCTCTTGACCAATGCCTTTTTAGCAGCACCCACTCCAATCTGCCATTGCCCTCTGCTGGAAGAGTCCTGTTTTCACAGACTTCCAAGGTGTCCAGTAAGATTTTACACTCATTTCTAAAATGTTTTTTCCTGGTCTACCCTGATCTACTAAGTGAGTCCTATAATTAGAATCATAGAATAGTTTGGTTGAAAGGGAATTTTAAAGATTATTTCCAACCTCCTCTGCCATGGGCTGGGCACATCTTCCACACGATTAAGTTGCTAGAACTGGAGTAGGCCTTTCCTAAGTTTCACCTCAAGTTAGAGGTCGTGTTGCAGGCAAGGTGAGCAGCCAGCACTGCTGAGGACTATAACTGTACTTGTATATGATGCTGTAAAATTACAAAGATGTTTCCTGAGTGGGGCTGTTGAGCTCATATAGTCTTCCAGAGTACAAAGACATTTGTAACTTGGTTAGGCAAAAGCATAAGATCTTCACATCAAGGAAGGCTAGACATTATTGTATTTATTTAGTTATTTAGTAAATACAATGGTATCATGAAAATAAAAGAATTATAGAAACAGTGAATCATAGAATGTCTGGGGTTGGAAGAGATCTTACAGATCATCTAGTTCCAACCCCTGCTGTGGGCTGGTTGTCACCCACCAGCTCAGGCAGCCCAGGCTCCCCCATGGGCTTGAGCGCCTCCAGGGATGGGGCATACAGTTTCTCTGGGCAGCAGTTCCAGTGCCTAAACACCCTCTGAGCACAAAACGTCCTCCTAATATCTAATCTAAATCAGCCTTCTTTCAGTTTAAAACCATTTCCCTTGTCCTATCACTGTCTGCCTCCGTAAAAAGTCATTATCTCCCCTCGTTATTAGTTTCCTTTAGGTACTGAGAGGCCACAATGAGATCTCTTCGGAGCCTTCTCTTCTCCAGGCTGAACACCCCCAGCTCCCTCAGCCTTGCTTTGTAGGAGAAGTGTACCAGACTTTTGGGCTTCATTAATATTGCAAAATGCTTTCTGAAGTAGTTTACCAGTGGGACGCTGCAGGATTGCTGCCTTGCCCAACCACCCCAGCCTTATTTGAAGTTAATTATACATCAACGTTGAAGATTCTGATGCAGCTCACCAAACAACGTGGCCCTTCCCTGCATTACCCTTTCGAGCATTTCCTTAAAATTCAATAATCTCCTGATGAATTAAAATTGCTCTTACAAGGTGTCATACCACCTTGTAAGCATACCTGAACAACAACCCCATATACCCTCAGCATTTGTGATGTGAGTCAGCGCTTCGGGCTGGATCCAGCCAACTCCTGTGAGCAAATACACTTTGTGTGCTTGAGAACACAAGTTGGGAAGCAAATCTGGGGACGTGTTTCCTACAAACTTACCTGAAAGAATAAATCCTCATTACTTATACCATACAACAGTTAAAGATATTGATGAGTACTTTTTGAGTGCATTTATGATGCGGGACAACAATTATTTAGTTCTGAGATCTCCAATGAAAGCCTTCTAACAAAAACTTTATGTCGGATTCAGTGTATTAGACATAAGGAGCGCCAGACACTGGCCTTTTATTATTATTATTATTATTGAAAAGACTGATTTTTAAGAATGCCTACGGGAAATTTCATCTGTTACACGCTCGGGTCCGTGGCTGGCACAAGGACTTGACAGCCTCAGCAGAAGTTCACGGGATGAGGCACCAAGCGCTACCGGGACATCAGGCGGCACCGCACGGCGTGACGCACGAACCACCCGGCCTCCGAACGTCACCACGCCGCTCCCACGGCGCCTCTACGTCAGAGAGACAACCCGGATGTGAGCGCAAGACGGAAGTTGGAAAGGCCGCGCGCCCCACCGCCCTCATCCCAACAGGAAGCGAAGCCGGCAGCAACCCCACAACAGCTGCGCATGCTCACACTGAACGTGCGCTGAGGCTGATGGGAGGCGCTCCGTGCGGGCTTAAGCGTGAGTGGCAGGTAGCGAGACCTGTGAATTTGCGGGTTGGACGGAAGTCCCGCCTACAGCGGTGGGGGGGGGCATTGTTGTGGGTTACGTCACGGACGGAGGATGCGAGAGCCCCATTGGCTCGGGCCGGGTGGCCGTGCGCTGGGCTCTTAAAGGGCGACTGGAGCGCGGGCCGCGCCGGCCGGCCGGGCGGAGCCCATGGCGAGCACCAGCAGCCACCTGGTGAGTGCGAGGCGCGGGGCCGGCGCGGAGGTCGGCTGAGGCTGCCGGCGGCTGCTGCGCCGCCGGGGAAGCAATAGGCCCGAGCGCCGCGCCCGGCCCAGCCCGGCAGTGAGGGGGCGGGCCGCCCGCGTCTTGCACGCTGCCGGGCAGCGGGGTCGCGGAGGGGCTTTTGCGGGCGGCCCCGCCGCTCCCCGACCGCAAGGAGGGCCGCCGGGCGAGCGCCGCGCCGTGCGGGGCCGGCCTCGGTGCCGACGCCGCTCCTCCTTCCAGTCCCGGAGGCGGGGCGGCGGTCGCGGTCTCTGCGGTCGCTCCGTTCTCCCCGTCGCTGCGATGGGGCCCTGAGAGCGCGAGGCGAGAGCGGCGATGGGCGCCCGAGCTCGGCCCGGCGTCGCGGGGAAGCGTAGCCGGGCCCGGGCTGCCTGCGGCCTCTCCGTTACGGGACGATGGCGTGGCCCCGCCGGGCCGCCTCCTCCCCGCGCGGCCTCTGCTCCTGCTCCCGGCGAGCCGCCTGCATGCTCGGTAATGCGGTTCTTTAGCGTACCCTTTACTTTAGGGTAAAGACGCGTCGGGGAGACTGAGGGTGGTCCTGGCACACCCCTTCGGGCAGTTGTTTACGTTCGGCTGGAAATGTAAAACTCGGAATTCCATTTTGTGAGTGCTGCTTAATGTATGCAGTTGCAGCTGATAAATAGAGGTTAAAAGTGGTAAATCTTACTTAGCATTGAAGATTATACGGCATAGTTAATGCAGAAATTCCCTTATGAAAACAGTAAAAAAAAAAAAAGTAGGACTTCTTTATGTGTTTTTGTTTGTTTGGTTGTTTTTTTTTTTTACAGCAGTAACGACCAGCATTCAGTGATGTCAGTGGAACTAACTGACACCAATGCATCTCTTACATGTGTGCAGATATTGCTGTGCTTTCAAGTCAGGTGGTCTTTCAAGTGGGTTCACTCCCCAGCACTTCTGTGAGCTGATGAGCTCTGCTCTGTAGCGATCTTTTTCATCTGAGATCAGTTGAGGAGGATCTGCACAAAGTCTGGCATAGCTGTGTTAATTCTCAAAGCCTTGTTTCATAGTGTGTTCTGCTCTTTGTGCTTAGGGATTTATTTTTTTAAGGGTGTTGTGTTTAGTTGTAGGAACTGGCTGAAAATGAAAGTTGATATGTGGAACAACCCTACAGGGGAGGCCATGGAATACTGCAGGAGGATTATGAAATAAACTTATGTTCTGTTATGAAAATAATTAGTTTTGCACGTCTGCCATTTGATATAGCTCCATGTGGCTGGTTATTGCTATTAGAGAAGAGTTATATTTGCATGAACCGGCTTAAACAGGGAGCACACTTCCCTTTGTGCTCCTGTCCTTGCTTATTACTTTTCTGTTTGTTTTTTTCCCCTGCAGATGTTTCTGTTCCTTTTCTTTGAACTATTCATATCCCTGTAAGAAATGAATGCCAAGAAAGAATGAATGAAAAACAAAATTGACAACTGCTTTTTGTTAAAAAAAAAAGTGTGTATATATATATATATATATATATATATATATATATTCAGAGTAACTTAATTTCACTTCCTTTTCTTCTACCTTGTAATGTTTCTCTGCTCAGGTGAGTGCACTGACTGGCATTTGCAGTCAGAGGTGCTTCAATTCAGCCAAGCTTTCAGATGATATCAAATGTGGGAAATGCAGTATTTCCAAAACTTCTAGCAGGACACAGTAAATACACTCTGTGTGATGAAATCAATGAGTTCTGTGATCATTTTACAAGAACTGCAAAGGATGGTGGGTGGGGAGGTAGAGCACAGCTTTGAAAGAAATATTGCAGCATTCCTGTATTAGCTGTTGTATTCACATACATGGAGGCAATTACCTATAACATTCTTTTTTTGAAGCTGTGGTACCAAAGAGAGAATTGTGTTTTTAACCAGGAAGCAAGTTCAGTGCTGCTTTAGTTGAAGGTGTCAGTGTGGTCATAGTTATGTACTGTTCATGCCATTATAAGCATCTTGAGACTTCTTTACAAATGAATTTTCTTCCTCTTGAAATGAAAGTCTGGAAGAATTTATGGCTTTAATTTCAAGAGTGTCTTCAATGGAAGGCCTAGCAATCATTACAGTGCAAGTTCCATTCCTCCAATGAATCTGTCCTGATAAAACCTGTACTGTAGTCACAGATGTGTGAACAAGACTGTTAACGTGTTGTTTTTGTCTCCTCATAGGACTAATGTGAGCTATATTTCTCAAAGAACTAGTTTCTTAATCAAGTTCTGCATCTTCACAAGGAATTGGACTAGACTATAGTAAGACTTCTGTTTTTAATTATTTGTAGTTAAAAAACTCAGAAGTTTGAAGGCTTTTTTTCCTATAACCTGTCTACTTAATATGATTTTCTCCTGGGTTTTCAGCATAGGACTGTGACTATTCTTTATCACTCATGCATAGACTTTTCACTAGGGTAAGTTTTCTGTGAATCTTTTACCAAAGCAGGTTGCAGGAGTAGAAAATAATAAAAGAAATAGATGTTGAGAATTACAGACAGTGCTCAAAGATGAAAAATAGGTTATGCTAAAGAGGAGTGACTGTGTAGGTATTACTGTTTCCTTATATAGGAAGTGTTGGTAGCTGTTGGGAAGGAGACAATTCAGAGATAATCTGTAGGTAATAGCAATGATCAACTAAATCCAGTGTGTGGATAGGTTTGGTTTAGTTCATTTTTTGTAAACCAAACATTCTTTGGGAAATTTGGTCTGTCTTAGAATGCTAGAAGCAGTGTCTGTTTCATAAAGCTGTTGTAATTGTGCAAGTAGGTTGTGCTGAACCTTCTGAAACGCTGCAGCCTTGGGCTCATCACACTACTGTAAAGCTGATCAGCTGAAAGTAAGCATTGAAGGAGCTCTTGGGAAGGGATGCTGATTGCTGAAGTACAGGCGGGAATTCTGCCACACAGAACCAGTGCAGTCACTGTTTTAGGCTGAGAAAACTAATAAACTTTCAAAGTAATAGAAATAGATTTCATCGATGAAGATGTAAAATAATTCTGAAATCTGTTTTCTGTCACTGAACTTGCATCTTACCTGTTTTTCTTTTAGAAAAGCTCCTTGACTTGCTGTAAAACTAGCACGTTTATGGCCTCAGATAAAGTCAGAGTCAGAAGTTACTTTTCAATATGGGAAAAACAAAACACTGTTCAGAAAACAGTTTAGAAGATAAAATCCTCCCCTACGTTCCTCATAGTGGAGCTTTCTAAAGAATTTGTACAAAACCAAGGAATTGCTGTCTGTGATATTTCTGGGAAAAGGGAAAAATGTTGCCAGGTTAAATCATGTATATGTAGTTGAAAAAAAAACGTGTGGGCAGGGGGCACTGAATTCCTTCCCATCCTTCCCTTTTTGACACCTTATTTGCAGGTCAGCCTGTGGAAAGTTGCCAAGGTCTGGGAAAGAACTGATCACAGCATGCACAAAGCACTGAGGTTGAGGCTGCTTTTTCTGCGTTTTAGAAAGAAAAAATATATAAATGCTTCACTTGGCAAATATTCTGTATTTCCTTATAGCAGCAGATTGCAAGGATTAACTTGCTTAGCACATTCTTCTGAAAAGAAAGTATTAAATTTGATGCTCAGTTCTTTAGCAGTTGTGGGAATTCATCGTAGTTCTCGATTGCACTGTCCAGCCTTTGTGCATTCTGTCCACATATTGCCACTTCCCTACGGCTACTCCTCTACTCTACATTCATGACTGCTGTCTCTCCCTCCTAAATCCTAGCCCTGCTATCAAGGAACCTTGTGCAGGAAGCTCTTTTGTGTTTATTAGCAAGCCTTATCCTGGTGCACAGCACCCCTTATTGGGGTACTTCATCAGCTCGTGCAGAATGTGATCTAGATTTCTTGCTGTTACAGATGGCTTCTTGTGAGCTGGGCTGGATCAGTTTGCATGAAATGAATTCTCGGTGGCTTGTTTACTCTTATAGCTATTTGGGCCACAGGCTGACTTCAGGTTCTTAGAGATTTTTGTGGTTTCCTGTTTCTGATCTGTTTTGAGGCTTGGGGGTGCAGGGAGGGGTTTGGGTGGATGGTCTTTAATAGTCTTTACCCCTTAATAAATAGATGATAAATAGATGGTATGCAGATTCTGACAAATCCTTTCATTACCTTTAATCCTTACCTGAACTTGGAATTGGAATCTTGTAAATTAGTGGCAAAAAATAGCACAGTATTTGTAAGGTCGGTATATTTAGGAAAAGGCATTTGCATGAACTGTAATGTTTGGGACATGTGTACGTAATAAACTCATTGCTGTGGAGACAATCTTGTAGACAATATACCATTCTCCAAATGAAAAATCAAACCAGTCCGACAGTATGGAAGCATTCCTTGTGCTTCCAGGTTCTAGTCTATCAACTACTTCTGATGCTATGTGAATGCAATTTCCTCTCTATTCACTTATGGATAAACTGTGATGTGGATCTGCTACAGAAAGTAAAGGTGTGCTGGTAGGTGATCAGATGAAATATGAAGGGGGCAAAGTGTCAGAGCTGAGCTTTGTTTATGTTTTGGGATGGCTTTCCTATGAACACTAAGGTATGCTTCCCAGACTTAAAAATGCTTCTTTGTATACTGTGAACTTCCTGAGGATGTGCATCCAGAAAACCAAAGGAAAAAAATCAATTAATTTGATTCTTCACAATTACTCTTGATTCATATATGGATATACGACTCCTGAGGATATCTTCAAGCACGAGGCAAAAACCTGCTGTAGAGGTGATGGTTGTGTTGTTTTAAGCAATCTAATTGTGTCTTAAAATAACACAAGGCCTGTAAAATGTTGCTCCTCATTCTCACAGGTTATTGCAGTGTAGCATTATGTGGGGTTTAACTAGGGCTTATATACGTTTGTTCTTGAAATAGTTACAGTATCTTTGGGATAACAGGTACTCTCAAGGCTGCCTGTACATTATTGTATTTTTTTTCTTTGAGGCTGTTAACACATCATGCAGGCTACATTGTGTGAATTTCTTTTCTTGGTTTTGTTTCCCGCTGTTGCAGAGGTCAGGCCAGTTTAGGTGGAACAGCTCTTTGCGGAGTTATCTATTCTGAGCTTGCCACTTCACTAACGCTTACCATCTTTAATCTTGAAATGCATTATCAGTTTTTAAAGTTGTTACTCTTTTCTTTTAAACAGTGCTGCTTTGTTACTGCATCCTGTTAGAATTTTCTTTGTTTTGGAGGGGGGGGGAATGGTTCTGTACAGTGCTTCAGGACATGCACACCTTCTGCTTTAGAGCGGTTTAAAGCGATGCTGCATGAAGATGAGCGTAACTGTGTGTTGGTAGGTCAGAGACTTGTTTAATCAGGTGGTTGGCATAACAGCTCAAATGACGGAAAAAGAAACAAAAAACAACCCACATTTTATATTACATTGCTTTTGAGAAGTTGCATGTTGCGTGATTGTTCATAAAAAACAATTTCTTAAGCAATGGATGAACTCAAAACTTCTGAGATAAAAAAATTTCCCCTCAGATAGGATTACTTGTATTCAGATCCTTTTTCAAAACTAAGCTGTAGGAAGATTCCTGTTGTAATTGAAATGGAAACTTTCAGACTGTTCTTTCAAATGTATTTATCAGTAGCCATTTATGAGCATTCAAAACAAACTTGATCAAAATATATAGGTTTTGACAGATTGGCTGGCTTTAGACAAATAATTTTGCTGACTGCTAGTCTGTTTCTTCAAGGCAGATGGAGCTGATGGACAATTCTTGGGGTTATAAGCTGGATATTGAATTTTCTGTTAATATTTACATGCTGTTTGAATAATTGCTGATGCGTCTCTGTAGAGCATAAACCAAACACTAATCTTCTATAATAATGGTATGTGTTTAATGCTTTTTTTATTACTACAAGTAATTAATACTTGGCGTTGGGTTTGTTTACTGCGTTTTGAAGCGACTGTCTTACATGTTTCTCAAAGTGCTTTTCTGTAGGAAAAAAATCCTGTTGTCCAGGCAAAGTATCTTTGGCATCTTTGTAACCTAGCACAGTTTCTTAAAAGCCTAACAAATTTGGCACTTACTTAAAAAATGGATTTGTGTAGTACCTAAAAGCAGATGATACTGTTTTTGTTTTGAAATAAAAGTTTGGTATCCCTTCCTTATCAGATTTTTGATGAGGTGTTTTAACTTCACACTTTGAGCTCTTTTCTATTTAATAAATTATTAAAGTCATTGAAGACAGTGTTTGCCAACCATGGTACACCAGTCCATGGCTAGTTTTCTCTAAATGTATTCCCCTCTTTTTCAGTAAATAAATGTTGAATGTGGTTCTTTAAAGCCTTTGACATTTTTCCCCAGATTTCAGAATGTGGAAGCGTGCTTCTAGGTTTGTTTTCCAAACTGCCCCCCTCCAATGGTATTCCTTCCTGATTGGGGAGATAAGTAATCTTTTATCAAGCTGAGTGTTCAGCTTGCATGTTTTCATATGTCCCCAAATTTCTGTGATGTTTTACTTTTATAATATGGCCACAAGTGTCGTATTTCTGTGGATGAGCAATTTACTGGTTGTGTAGAATACTCAGAACTATTGCCATATCTTGGCTTGATCTGAGTTCTCTGAGACCCATTTTGTGTTTGATTTTTGTGTCATGAGATTTAATCTGACAGTGCCTAGTTATTTTTTAAGGCATATGAATAGAAGTTCTGCTTTTCTTTAGGCGAGTATTTTAATTTCTTGAAATAAATAAGTGTTGACAAATACACCTGTTTTAAAATTATTTAAATTGATTGACAAACATCTAAGCATGTATAAGTGAAAGCTACTGTAATACAATTTCATAAATTGTTCAGTTATTGTTTCTCCTATCTAGACACTTTTTTTAAAGTAGATTAATAAGTGACACTGTTGGTCACTTGTCAGAAAGTCTGATTGGTCCATTCGTCCATCTTGACAGAAGTTTGGAGACTAAATAGGCGTTAGGATATCAGTATGGCTTCACCAAGGGCAAGTCATGCTTGACAAACTTAGAGGCCTTTAATGATTGAGGTACAGCATCAACAGATGAAGGAAGAACACCTGGACTTGTTTGTGCAAAGTGTTTGACACTGCCCTGCATGACAACCTGGTCACCATATGGGAGAAAAATGGATTTGTTGGAATGGCTGCTCGCTGGGTAAGGAATTGGCTGGATGGCCTCACTCAGAGTTGCAGTCAATGGCTCAATGTCTGAGTGGGACCGATGATGAGTGGCATTCCTCAAGGATTGGCACTGGGACTGGTGTTATTTAATGTCTTTGTAGGCGATGCGAACAGTGGGATTGAGTGCATCTTCAGCAAGTTTGCAGATGGCATTGAGCTGAGTGGTGCAGTTGACATGCTGGAGGGAAGGGGTGCTATTCAGAGGGGCCTGGACAGGCCTGAGAGATGAGCTCATGCCAGTCTTATGAAGTTCAACAAGACCAAATGCAAGAGCAATTCCAAGCACAGATACAGGTTGGGCAGAAAGTGACTTGAAAGCAGCCCTGAGGAGGAGGATGTGAGCCAGTGATGAGTGCTTACAGCCCAGAAGGCCAACCATATCTTTGGTTGCATTATGAGAAGTGTGACCATCAGGTCAAAGGGGGTGATTTTCCTCCCTTACTCTGCAGCAGTAGTGTCCAGTTCTGGAGCCCCCAACACAAGAAGGTGGTTGAACTGTTGGAGTGACCACGACGATGATCAGAGGACTGGAGCACCTCCCCTATGAGGAGATGCAGAGAGCTGGGATTTTTCAGCCTGGAGAACAGAAGGCTGCAGGGGGAGCTTTTAGTGGCCTACAAGGAAGATGAGGAACTTTTATAAGGGCTTGTAGCAAAAGAAGAAGGATTTTATACTGGAAGAGGGTAGATTTAGACTAGATATCAGGAAGAAATTATTTACTGTGAGGGTGGTGAGATACTGGATCGGGTTACCCAGCAAGGTTATGGGTGCCCCCTCCACGGAAGTGTTCAGAGCTGGGCTGTGTGGGGCTGTGAGCAACCTGGTGTAGAGGGAGGTGTCCCTGCCTAGAGCAGGATCTTGGAACTTAAAGATCTTAAAGGTCCCTTCGAACCCAAAGCATTCTTTGATACCGTGTTTTGATAGAACAATTGATGCTCACTGTAGTTTGAGAGCACACAGTCTGTTATTGTTCTGGGTTGCCTTCGTTCCTGGCAGTCACTCTGGTGTAGCAGCATAGAGAGGACACAAAAGGAACGCTGATGTTGAAGATTTAACTTATTGATATGGACCACGTGGTAATCACTATGCCCTCTGCAAGCTGTTCCTGGAAGGAATTGGAGCATAATAAACAGTGCTACCTGTTCTGTGTCCTCTGCACTAAAAGGTAAGACTTGTTACTCTGATTCAGTGTTTCTTTGTATCTCAAGTCGTGTTTCTTGTTGCTGAGCTACCATGTTTTTGCCTGAATTCTCATTTTAGGAATTCTGAGGAACAATTTGAGGATATACTTTTAGAGCCACCCAGGTATCTGACCTGATGGAATATGCTGGACCCTCTGGGGTGTGTTGCACACTAGCCTTTGCAGTGGAGGCTGTCACAAATAGGTATTGGAAAACGTGGAGAAGGTAAATATTTTCTTTTTGGGATGAGGGGGGGAGTGCCAGTGGGAAAGTAGTGTACAATGCCTGTTAATTGCCCTTTCTTGCTCTGTTTTTCAGATACAAGATCTGTGTTGCATTCAGTTGCTACATCTTGTCAACCCTTTGAAATATCAATGTGCCATGAAAAGAAATATAACTGCCTAGCTGTTCATGTTTTTTCACTTTGTATTTTACAAATAAACCCTTAGAATAATCTGGATTTTTAATGGTTAATTTCTAAGCAATATGAAATAAGCTTCAATTTAAGAATTATATTCTTGTATGACAACATCAAAATAATTTATAGGCATTTCAAGCCAAACCTGTGTAGCATACTCTGTATTTAGCAGAATCACAGCATTGATAAATAAGTGGTCTTATCTGTAAAACTCCAAACCATCTGTCTGATGAAAGCGATCACTTTCAATGTGAAATAAAAACTTCATCTGTGCAATTAAGGGATAAATAGATGGGCTCCCTGTTTTTATTTGAAGATGACTGTTTTAATTTGGACTTTGAATCTTGGATTCATAGATCTTTCTGTGTTAAGGAGCCATGTTTGGTAGAGATGTAAGGGCTTGAATCAAAGAGGTACCATGGCACTTGTGGAGGAAATCTTACACTGCGTAATATAGGTTTTAAAAGCCTCTTGGGCTCCATTTGCAAGTGAAAAGATGTAATTCATAGCCATCCTAGATTGCTGCTGTATTGCTTTCTGAATCAGGTAATTTATGAGGCAGACTTTCCTGATGTAGAGCATATGTGTTTGTACTGGCTTCTCTGTCCAGTAGTCTCTGAACTTAGCATGGTTGGACTTAATACTTGTGACACTGGCTGCTCAATAATTACATGCAGTATGACTTCTGTTGAGTTGCAGGTGATCCTAATTTTTGTAGTCCTGTGCCCTGTGAAGCCACAAGGCTAAGACAGTTGGTCTCTTTATTAAACAGAAATTACAGGAGCTCAGTCTAGTCCGGTAATAAGTATTGCTCCAGGTATTGCTCCAGTCTCTTGATTATTTTTTTTCTCCTGAAAGTGGTTGGTTTTGGTTTGTTCTTAATGTTTATGTAATACTAGTGGCAAGAAGACTTTGCTTCTCCTAGTTGGTTTCTGAGTTCTTTATATTCAGATATTAGACTTTTTTGTCTGTCTCTCCTTGTTATTTATTAGTTCTTATATCATATTTTGACTTGTAGCGATGTTTTTAGTGGAGACAAAAGCAATATCTTAACTGTTTTCTGATTTACCAAAAGCTGTGGATTGCTGTAAGTGATGTACCTTTTTGCTGAATGTCTTGTTTGTTCCCACCCAACTCCTCTTTCCCCCTTTTCCCCCCAGACTTTACTTCTATATGGCTATTCTTTCTCTTTAAACTTTTGAGCTTTGAGAATCAATGCCCATAATTAACTAGCTTCTGCTTAGGATATACCCTGTACTTCTTCTCCTGAACAGTACTTTGTATTTCACATGTTATATATTGCTTATATATATATGGGTCAAGTATCTGCATTTAGTAGACCACTGATATGATTTATGATGAACATTCATAGGAAGGTTGTGCCTATGAGTCTTAGTCTCACCAGCATTGTTTATAATTGAAACAAATGTACCACTTGAGGTGAGGAGCTCATTTTATTGTGTAATACTTTCTGGTAGCAAGATCTGTTTTTTTTTAAAAAAAAAAAATAAACAAAAAAATTGACCTTTAGGTAAGTAGGTAAAAAAGCTTTTGTGATCCATGAAGGTGTTTGAGACCAGGTTGAATGGGACTTCAGGCAGCCTTATCCTCGTGTGTTCCAACCTTATTTATGGTAGGAGAAGCTGAATCTTTGAAGTCCTTTCAACCCAAGCTGTTCTGTGATTACTGCTGCCATGTGAATTAGTGCAGCTACAGATTGAGAATAGTCAGCAGTTTTATGTATCAGAAAAGTTATAAGTTAAGATCTTATTCATGGTCTTTCTCTGTAAGAGGAACAAGATTGATTTATTTTCACAAGTGGTGTTTCGATGATAGCAAAGATATTGCCTGTCTTTGGTATTGGCATCATGTCACTTAGGACAGGAGTGTCAAGTACTGGTAGCTCCAGAAGGCCCAGTCTGTACAAGTATTTTTTACTGCTGTTGGTGTTGATGCAACTGTATCAGCAAAGTGGTGCTGCAGAACTTGCAGTGGGAAAAAGCTAGGTGAGATTGTTGTCATGGCTGCACCTGCTTTAGAGCAGCAGGCTATTTCATGCTTACTTTGTATGTAGGTGTATTGTAAGTTGCAGTGCAAATGCTGTTGTCAAAATGCTGAGTTGCAAAAGGAATTCTAAAATGTTGAAGTCTTTTTAGTTAGCTGGGAGCTTTGTGTGTAGCTAGGTTTTCATAGGGAGGAGAATGGGGGAGAAGTGAAAGTACAAAAGTGAAAACACAGTGACAGCTGATGGGTTTCCTGCACTGATTCAAGTTTTCTTCTCTAGTAGTTCTACTGTGTATGGCTGAAGTGGAAAAGAACAGTAAATACACTTGTTTCAAATGAATAAAACAGTGTTACTAGTCAGTTAGTAAAGATTGAACAATCTGAAATTCCAAGGTTAATCTTGACTTTCTCTAAAGAAAGTCAAGCAGCTAACTGATGCTATAGTCTGGCTGGAAATTGCCTTCTCTTCCTAAAACATCCAATATTCCTGTCTGTCTTCTTCACTCAGGACTTTTCTATACGTGACATTCATTGTAACTTGTTTTCAGATAATCTTGTAAGTAAATAAACTGTATCCAATACCTATTTTTTCCTCTCGGTTTTCTCCATGTTCTTCAGTGCTTTTTGTTGTTCGTGGGTTTTTCTTCCTCCTTCAGAATGATGTTGGCAGCTGTAGATCTCCCAGTGCTGCTTGTTTACCTCTGTACTGTTTGTTGTTTTAGGATAGCCTGAGCTGACCAGAGTCAGTTCATTTAAATCCTAATATTAGAATCTGTTATATGCGTGTGTTTTTTTACTGTATTTCAATTAAAGAGCCATTTATTGTATCTGCATCATGTCAGTTGTTGAGCAGTCCTCTTTGTGCTCGGCAATCGCTGCAGTTTTTATAAAGAAGAGTGCAGTCTAGTTTTAATTCCAGCTGCTGTGAATCTTTATGCAGGGTGCCCTTAGAGCAGAAGGAAATGTGATTCAATTGGGCTGTAAGGAAGTTAGAGAAATAACTTGTGACCATTGATTCTTGGATAATATGGGGAAAGTGCAGCTAAAATATTAATATAGAAGGCGTAAAAGAAATAGTGTACTACAACACCTGTACTTTAATGTGTTTGTGTTGTTTGCATCATAAAACATCAATATATTTCCTGTTCTTCAAATATGAGAATGCTGTGTAATTCATTCTGAGGAAGGTCATACACTGTTCTCTGATGGAGTTGGTGAACTTTTCACAACGATAAAGCTGCTCCCATCAGTCTCCAAGTCTTCATGCAAATTTAACATCCTTGTGTCCTCACAGAAGCTTTATGGAATGTACCAACAGGCTTCTTACCAGACTGTTAGGTCATAAAGCTCAAACAAGTTCTAAGAGACTGCTGCCTGATCCTGATTTGCCCTATCATTTTAGTTAGAAATATCCCAAAGAAGGAGTAGAGACTGTGGTTCAAGTAGGTTGTGTGCATTTTGGAGAGAAAATGCTTCTTGGAAGTTAGTGTTTATGGTAGTTGTTCAATAATAGTTACCTTTCAAATGACAGTAGTTTATATTTAGATAAGTTATTGAGCAAAACAGCATTGTAGTTCTCTACGTTTGACTTTGTTACCTTAGTCTGACTTTAGATGCCTAATATGTTGATGCATGTATGGAATGCCCCTCAATGAATAAATTAAGTGTACTTCTGCATAGAGCAGTAAATAATAGTTAATTTTGGAGCAGGTGCCTTATGCCTAAAGCAGTGACTGGATGCAAGTCCAGTCCCCTTCTCAAGTGGGTTCTGTTAGAACTGACTGACTCAAATTGAAATTTATGAGATGTTGTTCTTGTTTTGGCAAGATGAGAAAGGTCCCAGATTAGGTCAGATTTGTATAGTACAGCTGTTCTGAGGTTAGGAGATCTTCATCAAGTCACTGTTTCGTTCTGCTGGCAGTATGTTTGAATGCTGAGAGTGAGAATCCATGTTGAGCTACAGCATTAATATTTGTAAATATTCCCTCTGCTTTGTATTTCAGTATTTTTTGCCAAAGGAGCTTGAACAGAACTCTCGTTATCTGTGTTTCTGGCCAATTTCATATAAAACACTTGAAGCAAATGTTTGACAGACAAATGGAGGTGTATTAGCAATGGGAAGGGAAACCAGCTTGACTAGTTTGCTTGGTCTTACTGCAAAAAGCTGATGAAAGTGTACCAAATAATGATTTCCTTTGTATGTTATAAGGGTTGGTATTTGGCATATCTGTTTTCATATTTGCTGTTTTCAGGGCTGCATCTGTGTCTTAGAATGGGGGAGTCTGTATGAGATAAAATACTGTAATCTCCTTTGTGTTAAAGGGTCAGAATAGAGGTTGTTGGGTTTTTTAGTGAAAAAGTGTTTCTGATAATTAGAATCCTCCATCTGATCTGCCTTTTGCATGCATCTTATGTTTTCCCTCTCCCTCCTGACCCTCCCCTCACTTAATGAAAGGTAATACTTGTAGAAAGAGATTCCAATTAAAAACCTCTGTGATATATGTAAAATGCATCCTTTGCCTATTAAAGTTCTCATGGTTTATTTTTCCATTTATGATTCATTGTAGCATTTATCTATAAATGAATGTTACTGGTGAATATAAATGTTAATTAACTCTTAACTACTTTTATAAGTTTTAGGGAAACTTACCACTTCTTAAGATGAACTGGTGGCTCCGTCACCAATCATAAATAAACTTTAAAAATGATGTTGTTCTTAGGGAAATGTGCCTGAGAATTTGACACTTTGCTGTTGTGGAGGGGTTTTTTTGAGTCTCAAATATCTGCCTTCTTGAATTAAAACTTTGGGACTTACAGCTAAGTGTACGTTTGTAGTGTGACCTAAGCAGTGTCTATTTTGGAAATGGCAGCTTTTATTTTGTTAAATATATGAATGCTTACATTCATCTTCATGATAGTCCTTTCAGACAGGAAGGAATGCAGAGTGCAGATGCGTGAGATAATAATTTGAAGGTGTGGGTTAATAGTTTCATTTCTCTTTTCAGTATGATGCTGTTCCAATCCAGTCTAGTGTGGTGTTATGTTCCTGTCCATCCCCATCAATGGTGAGGAACCAAGCAGATTCCAGCACTCCATCTGTCATTTCCACCTGTGGCAGCAGGCAGGGATCTAACATGGAGGGCACCGCAGCTGAATCAAGATCTAGTTCAAACTCCTTGCCACAACATACAGGACAGCAGCCTCCACAGCCTCGAAAGAAACGACCTGATGACTTTAAATTTGGGAAAATTCTGGGTGAAGGATCTTTTTCAACGGTAACTTTACTTTTTATAACAGGTGTTTTGTGTTAGTCTGCCAGGTATCTTAGATAAACTTCAACATTCTGTGCCCAGGTGATTACTAATTTGTAAGTCTAGAGGTATCCTGCTCACTTACTCTTCAAGTTATAGGAGTGCTGATTTTTTTCAAGTCTTTTTTTCAATTGATCAGAAGTTGTGTATTCTGATGACTTGATGCTTAGATTTTTGGGAGGCAGTGCTTTCTAATGTAAGCTTTAGACAGCTTAACATCTTATATTAAAGTGGTATGACATCATATGACATCAAGAATTTGAAATTGGGCTAAGAGCCTTTCATGGGGAGAACTTCTACCCGACATCCTGTTTGTGCAGAAAGCTAAGGCCAGATGCTTAGGAAAGAATGTAAGAGCAATATTTCTTTGGTATTTTTACTCAGCCTTTAGTGTCTTGGCCCTTAAGGACTTCAAGAGCCATAGTTATTATCCTGGTATTCAGCAGGCTTAAATAGATTGACTTTAACCTACTTTTGGGATCCATGGCATTGCACAAGAATGAATTGCTTAAGTAATTGTCTTAAAGAACTCATAAAGCAATTAATACTTCATTTGATGCTTTTGTAGTTGCCCCATTTAAAGCCAGTGAGTAATATTCTTTATCTTTTTCATATCGGCCTTTTGTTTTGTGTCTCTTTAGGGTGGTTGCATGGGGGTGTTTTCGTTTTTTGTTTTTCTTATACAGTGTGCTGGTATTTAGGAAGAAGGCCTCTGGTAGTCATCAAGGGTAATTTGCACTTTACTGCATAGTTTGGAATTCACAGGTTTCCCTAAAGAATATATCAGAGTTATTCCCTCTTGAACATGCTGGAACATGCTTGTTCAGTCTGCTTTAGTGAGACATTTTTGTGTTTTGTTCCCTGCGTCTTAGCACCATATTCCCAGTAGGACAGAGAAAGTTGCATGGCCTAATCCAGGCTCTGACTCTGTATGTAGTGTTATTGGTTTTAATTTTACAGGCAGAATTTTGCTTACCGTAAACATTGGTGCCTTAGGTAGGGCTGGTGGAAGTGTGCAGCTGAAACCAGTTCTTAAATGTGGACTTGATCTCTGGCATTTGTCTCAAGCATTTGTCAAGCGTAATGTTGGGCATGGTCATTAAGTCTGACAATTATTGTGGCAGTAGCTGCTTTTTGGTAACCTCTGGGGGCTTTCTTCATCTTACTTTCCTCCAGTTTGAAAGTTTTAACTATATCTTTTTTTCCCTTGCTGCTGTCTGAGTTTTCCACTTACATGATTTTGTAATCTGTGAGTTTTTTGAATAGTTGCTGAAAGTGTTTTTGTTCATTTTAGCTATTTGGTCTAATTCCACTTCATGGAATTTACATTCATTGTTAATATTACTACTTATAGAGTGGATGAGGCCCCTGATAACACAAACATGACTTTAATATGCACCACTGTGGGATTTCTTCCTTGTTATTCTGTTTTTATGGAAAATTAGTTGGGAGAAAGTGAGGATATGATGATTG
This sequence comes from Tympanuchus pallidicinctus, assembly GCF_026119805.1. Classification (NCBI taxonomy): domain Eukaryota; kingdom Metazoa; phylum Chordata; class Aves; order Galliformes; family Phasianidae; genus Tympanuchus; species Tympanuchus pallidicinctus. The sequence continues at coordinate 7,869,596 of NW_026294699.1, read as the reverse complement.
CTCAGATTTGTTCAGTGAGGGAGGGACCTAAAGATATCCATAATTCATGCTAGGAGGAAAGTACTAAATCCAGTGTACAAAGCTGCTTGGTATGGAGGTGGGCAGTACATCTGAAATGTTATGGTTTAAAAAAAAAGATACAGTACAGGGCTGGAAGAGAAATTACTCTTTGGAGTCTGTATAACTTCAGCTTTGAGAATTCTTAGCCAAAAGGTATCTTCAACTGTATGCATAAGTCTGCAGACAATACCAAGTTAGACAGGACCATTGATCATCTTCAGGATGGAGAGGCTGTGCAGAGGAATCGAGATGGCCTGTTGGTGAGCCAAGTCCACTCACATGACATCCAGTGGTTGTAGGTGCTGGGTTCTGCATCCCGTGAAGTGTGTAGGCCTGGGAAAGAGTGGATGGAAAGTTATCCAGCAGAAAAGGACATGGCAGTACTGATGGAAAGCTGGTTGAGCATGAGCCAACAGTGCGTAGGTCATCAAGAAGGCCAGTAGCATCCTGGCCTGCACCAGAGATAGTGCAGTCTGCAGGACTGAATGTGATGGTCCCCTTGTATACACCTTTGGTGGGATCACACCCCAAATATTGTGTTCTGTTATTGGCCCCTCACTACAAGAAGGATATGGTCTTGCTTGACATGTGCAGAGAAAAGAAACAAAGCTGGTGAAGGGGCTAGAGACTTGGGAGGAACAGCTGAGGGAGTTAGGTCTGTGCAGTCTGGAGGAAAGGAGATAGTGAGCAATGTGGTCTCTCAACATTGCTTTCTCCTTTCACTTTGGAATAATTGACCTAAAGAAGGGCCCTATTTAGAAGATATCTTTTGCTAGGTGCGTAAAATTTGATATTAGGAGTACGTTGCCATATTTTTTAGTACTCTGTAATAACTGATTTCTTGAATTAAGACATCATGAGATGAGCACATGCTTACGTCTTTTGTTAATTGTATTTATGACAGTTTATTTTGGATTAGCAGTAGTCTAAATACAGACTGGCAGATGAGAAGCAATGTTTACTGTATGCCTTCAGTGAATGGTTACGCTATAATCATTGTACATTTTATCTTCTATGGCAACAGGTTGTGTTGGCTCGAGAATTGACAAGTTCTAGAGAATATGCCAGTAAGTATCCATTCCTTAATGGTAACTTTTTAGAGTACTGTATGAATGCTGTCTGATTACAAAGTATCAATTCAAAAAAACAATTAGCATTTTAATGATGAATCTAACTAACAATTACTCCCCTCCCCCCTCCCACCAAACCACAAATTACTTAATGAACTCGATTGGGCTGTATCTCCTGTGTTTTCACTCTGTTTTTTTCAGTTAAAATTCTAGAAAAGCGTCATATCATAAAAGAAAACAAGGTGCCATACGTGACACGAGAGAGAGATGTGATGTCCCGTCTGGATCATCCTTTTTTTGTGAAGCTCTACTTCACCTTTCAGGATGATGAAAAGCTGTGTATCCTTTGAGTTCTAAAACTTGTACACAATTTGTTATGAAAATCCTTGGTTTTGTTTCCTTTGAAACATTGTTCAACAGGAATTATGAGATAAACTTGAGGTATTTAAAATACCTTAGATGGTTGCCATACAACTTGTTTCAGTCATGCGTTTGATATAAATCAAGTAAGTGGAATGATAAGTGGGGGGTTCTCTCTGTAGGCAATTCTGTGTAGTTATTTAATGATTTGGGTGACTATCTGGAAAAATTACTGAGTTCACCTCCTGTGTGGTCTTTGGTGTGTTAAGAAACTGGAACCTTTATCCTAGATTTTTAGTACATACAGTCACAGATTGTTTTGGGTTACTACTATATAAAGGTTCAAATTAACCACTTTCCTGTTATATATTTTCAATATTTTATTTTGAATAAAGAGTGTGGGGGGATGGAGGGACTTGTTTTGCCGTATCTTAATGCTAGACCTTAACTTAACATTCAGATTTTGGGCTTAGCTATGCTAAAAATGGTGAGCTACTAAAGTATATACGCAAAATTGGCTCATTTGATGAGACCTGTACCAGGTTTTATACTGCTGAAATTGTATCAGCCCTGGAGTATTTGCATGGGAAAGGAATTATTCACAGGTAATACACAAAAATTAATGCATGAGAAACATTCATGATGTCTAACTGAATGGAGATTTTTTGGAAAGCTATTAAGAATATAGTAGCATTTTGCTGGTCTTAGTGCTGTTGTTTATATAATGAATAGAATTACACAAAGTAAATGGCAGGAGGAGAGTAAATCTGTTATTACATCAACTTTTCTAGCTTGAAAGCGAGAACTTTATGGTCTAGAACTAATGTTCCCAAAAGTTTGCGTGCCTTGAACTCCAGAATCAGATGACTTTTTTGGTTAATTTAGTTTTTTTCCTGTGTCTGTGTACCAAAACAAATTAAAATTCTGCTGTGTGTAGGTTAGTGGGTAACACATCTGCAAGAAAAGTAAATATTAGTGTGTCTGCTTTCATTGAGTGAACAATTTCCACAAAGTTTATCAAGAAGTAGATAAACAGTGAAATTTAGGAAAGTGTTTAATAGAGTGTTTGCAGTTCTGATGCAATTATATTTCTGGATAAGGGTGTTTTGCTGTGAATTTATTAAGCAAATAGGAGCTGTTTGGTACAATATTCAAGCAAGTGTGAGTATTAGTGTCTGTAGGTACCCATGCAGTTGTTTGTAGAACAGTAGGTGGTGGTGATTGGCAAAAAGCTGGCTGATCATAATTCTAATAGCATTAGTACTTTCTCATTTTTATTTAAAAAGTATTTTCCTAAAGCTTTTCAGTGAAGAAGTTGGGAATAGAATCTGTAGGGGCTGGATGTCTGCAGTTTGGCTAAATGAAGTTTTGTACTTTTTGCCTATCTGTGAGTAAGCAGGCCTTGATGATCTCTCTGCCATATCAGTCTGTCAGATATGACCTCGCTTATGGCTTGGGAATTCATTTTGCTGAAGAGGTGAAGTACACAGTAGCTTAGTTTTGTGCTCAACTATTCATTACCAAATATTGTAGGAAAAATGGTAACGAATGGACTTTTCAAAATCTGTTAGCAGTACTCTGCATGTTGTCAGCTGCAAGTCAAGGAATAGTCAGTGTTTACAGAATATCTGCATCATTTGTGATGATGTGCATGCGAGACTCCAGACTATTTTGCAATGTTAATTTCTGTGCTGTTTTGAGTATGAAAATTGGTGTTTTCCAGGGACCTAAAGCCAGAGAACATCTTACTAAATGAAGATATGCACATTCAAATAACAGACTTTGGAACAGCAAAAGTATTATCTGCAGATAGCAGACAAGGTATGTTTTATTTACTTTGTCACGTATCACAAAATAGAGAGCAGTTCAGTTGTAAGAGACCTGCAAAGATCAAGTCCAGCTTCTAGCTACATAAATGCAGGAAGCGTTCCTTTGTAAATGTGGGTATATTGTATTTATCAAAATGTAACTTGAGAATGTCCTTAACTTGTATCTAGGAAACAAATCACTGAAATATATTGAAACAAATAATTTGACTCAGCTGAAACAGTAAGCTGTTACTTTCTGCATACTGAAGCCCTAGCGGCCTTCAAAGTTAATCAAACTTGATTGTGGAATTCCTGTGTCACTGATTGCTAATATTAAGCTATGAATCAATGATACTGTAAACTATACCTAATAAAAAGCCTTAGGCAGAACTGTTTCTCATTCACCAAATTGGGTAAATGTGATTTTGTACTCTGATTTAGTAAGCTTGTGTTGGCAGAATTTGTAGCATAAATGTCTAGCTTCTTGAACCAAGAAGATATCACTGAGATAAAGTGAATTGTCTCCTCCAGGTTTTCTGCTTGGGTAGAGAAAGGAAATTTCTTTGTATTTTTTTTTCTTGAAGCATTGCATAGTTTTCATTAGTTTACCTTTGAATTTTTTATGGATGGAGTGGGAGGGATTTGGTTTTTGCACAAGTATGCTTCTGCTTAACTCTTTCAATTTTCTTTATAGCACGGGCAAATTCATTTGTAGGGACAGCACAGTATGTTTCTCCAGAACTGCTGACAGAAAAATCTGCTTGTAAAAGGTGAGGACTGTACTGTATTTTAGGACCTTGCTTACTCTGTCAGTATGCCATCCAGTGGGAGATGGATGGGAAGTGTAGCTTAGTATTTCAAAGAAGGAAAATGGTTGAATAAGAGTTTGAAATATTTTTTTTTGTTTAGAAAGTATTACTTCTCATCTGAGTGCTGGCTTTTTCATTTTATCTCCGAGTCCTACAGGCTTTGATGTTGTCAGGAGAAGGGAGTGAGAAATGAGAAGTTGAATTTCTTTTCTCCGTCAATATCTTTATTATGCAAAGTCATTCTTTTCATTCTTTTCTCATGTAAGATGGCTCTAGCATGGTGATTCCTGTGAAAGATACAGAATGTCATGTTATGTCAGCTGAGGGAAAGGCTATTTAGGTGTCTTGGACTTGTATTTGAATTAACTTCCAGTATTTTGTGAAGCTGTATTTAAGGTTTTCAGTAGTTCTGAGCCTTTGTTAGTATTCTTCTAGTCTTCCATGAGGATTTATAAGTCTTATCAATTCTCTATATAGTTTACCTTTGAGGTAAAATAAGTTTTAAAATATGCTTTCAGGCATATTGAAACTTCAGACTTTTCTTCTCCCATGCGCCATATTGTCTGCATTTTTGTTTGTCTGAAAGAAAGCTTCTGGTTAAAAAAATATTTTGGTGGTGTTTTTTTTCCCCCCATGAAATACTTGAAGAATTTCTAATCTGGAGGAGTATGTACTGCATTAAGTTGGATGTGTCTTGGAATTGCAGTAGAGGTTAAATCATCCTTTTTGTTTTATATACCTGTTAATTATGTCACTTGAGGATGCAGCCGTCTTGTGCCTGTGCTCGTAGTCAGTTGTTGTGAGATGGTTACTCCTGTCAAGAAATTAAGTGAAAGTAGTGTGGGAATCGTGCTAAAGAGGCTTGTTGGACATGTTCATACCATCTTTTTAAGTAGCAGTAGCTGAAGGATTTTTAATCATGGTTTACAGACTTGCAGAAAAAACATGCTATATGTTTGTTTCTCCTTTCTTTCAAAGCTCTGACCTCTGGGCTCTGGGTTGTATAATATATCAGCTTGTAGCTGGATTGCCTCCATTCAGAGCTGGGTAAGAGACCTAAACTACTTCCTTGTATGTAAATCATAATGCCAACATCAAGTCAATATATTTAACTTTATCACCAACTCTGAAGTGCCACTTTCCGTGGTGCACTTCTGGTGTTGATATCATGTCTGCTTTAACTGGTGTAATGTAGATTATTTCCTTTTTGAGATCATGAAGATGGTAAATTGATTAGTTCCTTAGAGATTCTTTAATTTATCCTAGGATTTCAAATGTAGTTTATGCTGTAAGTTAACTATGCCTCTGTGAGGAAGCTATCTTGCACCTCTCCCATATTGAGCCATATGACATTTCTGTTGTTTTTCAAGTATCTCATGCTTACAAAAGCATAGATACTTGTAGTACTGATTCTAAGGTACTTAAGGAGAGGGATTTATAGGAACTTCTAACACTTCCCTCACATTACTATTTGTTCAGATCATGCATTGTTAAGGTAGAATAATCATGGAGAACCAATAACTAGCTAAATATTTTCTTCTTTTGCAGAAATGAGTATCTGATATTCCAGAAGATAATAAAATTGGAATATGACTTTCCAGAAAAATTTTTTCCCAAGGCAAAAGACCTTGTAGAAAAGCTATTGGTAAATATTTGTTGCTGTCAAATGATTTGATTACATTAGAATCATTCAGCTTAGTATGCAGTTCTGTTTTCCTAATGGTTCTATGTATTCTGTTGCAAGCTGTCCAGTAAGAACAACTGAGCATTATTAGATGTGTGTGAGAATGTTTTGAAAGTCAACCTCCATTACTTGTATTTTGTGTCTGAATTACAAAGTATGGGCAAGGGAATGTCTCTCCGTCAAGTGGAAACAAATGGTTCTACAAACTATGCATAACACAACTTAAGATTCAAACACTTGTTTGTATAGTACCCAAGTTAATTGGTGAGTTGCACAATGTATCATTTAATTGAAAGCAGCATTCTATGCATGGTAGAATCATAGAATTACAAGGTTGGAAACAACCTATACGATCATCTAGTCCAACTGTCTCCTCATCACCATGGCTACCACAAGCTACACAAGCTGGTAGAAATATATATTCCTAAAAAAGTGCATCAATTTACCCTGCGTTTTAGAGCAGCTAATGAATGTCTTAGAATCAACCAAAGATTTACTCTGCACGTGAATATTTGACAGCGGAAATAAAAATGGTTGTCTCATCAGTAAGATACTGCAATGACACTGCACTGAATATGCAGAGAACATTTTGTGTGATGGAAGCCTCTTGAAATTAGATTGTGTAGAGTATTAGGGATAAAATGCTATGCTGTTTGTAACTGATGGTGAGGGCAGCTACTGTGTGTTCCTGTGTCCAAGCTAGTTTTTTTAACCAAGCCATTGCCTCACTGGTAAGTTCCAGGATGCATCAACATCCTGAGAACTGTGCTGCTTTTGGATGCTTGAGAGGTTGGTGTTTGGCACCAGCTACAGGCTTCTCGAGCTATTCTGCATCACCAGAATATGATCTTATATATTTAGATGTGTTATATATTAGAATGTGATGTCCTGTACTTAAATGAACCATGCTCCATCAGACATACTCAGTGTGTTTGCTTGGTTTTATTCCATCTATATGAAGAAGCAGAGCTTAAAAAAAAAAAAAGCTATGTGGACCTAAATATGTGATCATTTAGCTAGCTATGTGAGCTGATTTAATGCAAAATTGTGCTAACAAGATGTGCTGATAAAACATCTTACTATAAGCAGTCTCTTTATATTCTATATGCGTGTATGCCTAGGGCAGTAAGACCAACTAATTTTAAGTTTTCATATGTTGCTATGCAAATGTGAATGATGTTTGCCTCTTTCTTGTCATTATTTTATGCCTGCTAACTTCACTGTAATTTATTCAGGTTCTAGATGCTACCAAAAGATTAGGCTGTGAAGAAATGGGAGGATATGGACCTCTTAAGGCTCACCCTTTCTTTGAATCCATTGTGTGGGAGAACTTACATCTTCAAACACCCCCGAAACTTACAGCATACTTACCTGCCATGTCAGAGGATGATGAAGACTGTTATGGAAATGTATGTTCATCTGTATCTATCTATATATTCAAGTCTGATGCTATCTAGGCTTTCATTAAAGCAAACAGTTGCTGGCCAGAATTTGAAATAATCAACTTTTTTTTCTGATGAATGAATGTTTGGAGGGGGCAGGGGGGTAAAAGTCTTTGCTTACTTTTGACCAACTGTACTCTTCTGGTGTTGAGGCGTTGTGGATTTTTGGGGGGTTTTTGAGGGGGGTGGTGAAGATGTGCCTGTTACTCTGTACAGAGTAGGCTGCCTTTTTTCCCAAATACCAAAATGTGCTCAATTTAAAAGCAGCTCTAATTTTTCAGTACACAACTCTTAATTTTTTTTTCCCACTTTTTTCTTTCTTCAGTATGACAATCTCCTCAGTCAGTTTGGTTGTATGCAAGTTTCTGGTTCTGCTTCTTCACATTCACTGTCTGTCCCAGAGACAAGTACCCCGCAGACATCAGGAGGCAACATTGAACAGTATATTCATGATCTTGACAACAATTCCTTTGAGTTGGACTTACAGTTTTCTGAAGATGAGAAGAGATTACTTCTGGCAAAACAAGCTGGTGGAAATCCTTGGTGAGAAGTGTGAATGTAGCTCATTCGTTGCACTGCAGTGAGCAATCAAGAAAAATTATAATACAAATCAGTGTTCATCATCCTTAAGCAAAGTATTAGTCACTAGTTTCTTTTTTTTCTTAATTTCTATTTTTAAAGTAGTAGCTTAGTTTCTCAAGTTGTGAGTTTAGAATAGATAGAAATAACACTACACCAATACAAAGAAGTTCTTCCTCTACAGAGCCCTACAGCTGGAAGAAATTTCTACTTTCTTACCACTTGCATAACATTTTGTAATGGTACTATCCTGTTGAGCTAACCAAAACATGTCAACACAATGTACTCGTTAGCATTTCTCTTCTCTCTTGATAAGATTTTCTCATTTATGACTTTTTAATGCCAGATTAAAGCTTTTTGGTGTGAAATGAGGAAGAGGCCAACATTCATCTGGTGAAATTGTTTGGGACTTTTTGGAGGGAAAGTGCTTGTGAGAGGGAAATGGGAAATTGCTTAGTAATAATAGTAGCAATGATAATTAAAGCTGTTTCTCTGAAAAAACTACTTCTGGAGTAAGTGGTTGTTTTGGTTTTTTTTCTTTCTAAGGCATCAGTTTGTAGAAAATAACTTAATCCTAAAAATGGGCCCCGTGGACAAAAGGAAGGTAAGAGCTTTTTCATAATCCCCTGTAACAGGAATCAGTTGTCACATTCTTGCACGTTCACAACAAAGATGAGGAACCTGTTTTAGAACCTGTTTATTTGTTTAACCTTGTCACATCACTTTGTTTATTTTTAAAAATGTAATATTTTCTCCTTTTGTGGTGTCCCTTCAGTTTTTGCAAAATGCTAAAAGTAAATGTGCTGTTGATGGTTTCACATTGAAACTGCAGTAAATTTTCGTTCTACCCCCTCCTACCAGTCAGATACAGTCCATTAAAAAATTGTCTTAATGCATATCTGCCTGTGAATGCAGAAGATAAAATACAAGCTCATTGTTCTTGGCTGTGTTATTTCCTGGACCTGGATAGTTTCTATATCCTGAGAGAGATAAAGGTGGCATTAGAACTACTGTAAGTGTTAACTTAAACATGGTACAAAGGAACATTGGTAGCCTGTGTCAGCTTTCCAGGAATGGAGGTTGTCTTTCAGGTAAGTTCTTCCCTGTTTGTTTCTGATTTGGTCAGGAAAATCCCTGCTGGAGTTGTGTGCCAGAATCTCTGATAAAGAAACTCTGCTTCACTCTGTACAGCTAGATTTATGGAGTTCTGACAGAACGTGAAAATGCTTTCTCAAAATAGCACTTGTGTTTCACCTGGTAGTATTAATGCACTGTAACCTCCATGAGAAAGAATGAAGTCAACTAGGTAAAGCACAGATGAAACAAATAAAAACTCTTGCAAATTCAAACATCTTATGGACCTGTTTTAATGTTATCTGTTCTGCTAAATTCAGAGATCTACAAATTTATTTTTTTCTATTAATGCTTTTTTGTGCTGCTTTTCCTGCTAGGGATTGTTTGCACGTCGGCGCCAATTGCTCCTCACAGAAGGGCCCCACTTGTATTACGTGGATCCTGTCAACAAAGTTCTAAAAGGAGAAATCCCCTGGTCTTTGGAGTTGCGGCCAGAAGCCAAGAATTTTAAGACATTTTTTGTTCACACAGTAAGTTACTTGAATTTCTTTCTAAGTTGCAATAAATGCCCAGTAACGTTAGTGCAGTTTGTTAGTGATGAAATATTTTGTGGAGGAGATACACGAGTAATTCTTAAACACAGATGTTGACTGCAGAGATTACTTGTTAACATTAATTACTAGCCGTAGCTTAAAAAATAAAACAAAAACCCATCTTCCACACAGAAAAGGAACCTGAGAAGCATCTTCCCACAAAAATAAGTTTAATTCCAGATTAGGTAAAATTTAAGTGATTTTTGTATTTGAAGGAAGTTCTCAAGGACTTTTGAAAACCAGCATGGCTTATTTAGAGTGGTTTGGAAGGAATAGGCCAACAATATATTGACAGTTGATATGACTGCTTTCTTAATTCTGAGATGACAGGTCTACAATTATTCAGCACTATATAATGTGATATAATTGTATTTGAATTTAAGTTTTTGGAAAGGTTGCAGACTGATTCTGAATAATGATTTCATTGATAGGTGCGGAATGAATTACTGCTTTTTGGTTTAACTGTGCTTGGAATGCTCACTAAAGTGTTGTTCATTTATAGCCAAACAGGACGTACTACCTGATGGACCCGAGTGGGAATGCTCATAAATGGTGCAAAAAGATACAAGAAGTGTGGCGGCACAGATACCACCAGAATGCTGCTAAATAGTAAAGCTCATCCAAAATCTCCCAGTTTCTCTTCTTGCTGCTAGAACTTGATGTGCAGCTGATCAGAGGAATCTTTCCAACCCATCTATTACCATCTCAAGGGGAAGCATATGTCTGAAATGTTCTGTTTTTAAAAAAGAAAAAAGGAAAAAAAAAAAAAGGCAAAAACCGAATGGAATTCAGGGTCGCTTTGCTCGCTCTTTGTGCTTCTGTTGAGGCTTCCACATGCGTATCATTGCAGTGAAGATCTTGCTTTTGTGCACTTCAACTCAATTTCTGCAGCAGACTAGTGGATAGACATTGCATTACCAGCTACACTTAAGATGAGTTAAAACCAATCCACACGCACACACCCTGAATCATGTACCAGCCTTGCGTTTTATGGGGCTGGAGTTTTCTGTGACTTTCACATTATCATTGATCTGTATTTCATCAGGGAGCTTTTATATGCCTCTCCTAAGCACCACTTTTTTTTTTTTTCCCCCCTTTTCCTTTCCTCACAGTCCCTGAGCTTACTGGTGTATGACATTTTGTAGCCAGGTCAGTTGCACCCTTGTGTAATTCCTAATATAGTTCTGGTTGCAGGATTTACGTGGTACTTAAATAATTATGTGAATGAATCAGATGTATGTATCTGGCAGATGGGCTCCAATGATAGAGGTTGTGAGAATAAAATGCTGAACATGGCACTGAAATTTTTTCTAAAATTGAAATGTTGGCTTCTGAAACATAAAGTTTTAAACGTTCAGTTTAAATTTTAATATGAATCGTGTGTTTAATCAAGAGACAAACTTAGCAGCATGCTTTTAACTAATACTAACTAAAAAATTAAATAGTTAGTATGGAGGAAAAAAACAACATTACTATTGAAGTAGTAAGTAGTTTTTCTCCTTTCCGGGAGATGAGGGCTAGAAGCTTTCTTTGCAGGGTGTGCATGTTTTGTGCATTTTAGTGGGGCCAACCTATTTACCTGGATAGAGAAGAGAGTGAAAGCTTTGTACAATTGATTTGATTTTTGTTTGTTTCATTGCATAATGAAGTGTACAAACAGTCCTATTTTCAGTCTTTGGCCAAATATTTAAGACCTTTTAAAAACTTTTATTTTGCTCAGTTGTTTTCCAAAAATTAGATCCATACTGTAATCTGGTTTAAAAATAACAATGTTGATGCAGCGGGGAAAAAACATATGGTACTTGAGGCATATCTATAAAATGGGTTTTTTATATCAATCTCCTTTTATCCTTTTCAGTAAAAGGCTTTTTTGTGGTCAAACATTTCCTGTAATGTTACAAAGGCTTAATATGCTAAAAACAACTTCCCTAATGGTATTTCCAGCGTCTACGTTCCTGAACCTTGCAGAGGGATGATAGGTCTGAACAAAGGCATTCTTTCCTTGTTTTGAAAGTGGTATAAACATCACACCTATTTATTCACCATCTACACATCCATCTTTGTGCATATTGAGGTCTCTATGATGTTTTTCCTTCTATCAAATAAATATTCCACTGCAATGTTAAAAAGACAAATGTGCTATAGTGTTCTGAAAGGAATGTTTTAAAAGCAGCGGCTTATCAGACTCTCAGAAAATACCTAATTGAGAGGGTTTCTGTTAAGAGAGATTATTCATCTTTTTTGAGGAAAGAAAAGAAAAAAGCCAACCAAAAAATGATGTTACATGGTTGAATTAGGTGACAGTTCAGTTCTTCCAGCATCTTCAGCCTTTCCAAGGAGAGAGTGCAGTGCCCTTTTCCTGTGGAGGAGATATATCCTTGTCTTCTGTTAGCCCACCATGTATGTGTGTGTGACAGAAGGAAATCAGTAGCTTACAGTGCATGGCAGTGAGGAAGCAAAGGTGTCCTGCAGAAATGGCTGCGATGAGAAAAACAGAACTGTTCCATTTGCATCGTAAGGAATTTTGCCTCATAAAGCACGCTCCTTGCTGCTGAAATTTGAATAGCACAGTATACTTTCCATCTGTGCCTGTGATTAATCCTTTATTAGCTATCTTAAGCAAGATGCTGTTGTGAATTTAGTCGTGCAGTCATTCTGCAGCTGTCAAATTCCAGCTATGCCCTGGGTCCACTCGAGACAGCCCTAAAGCTTTGGGTTTAAGCATACAGATGTAGACTTCAAGCGAGTCTGACAGTGATGGAGCTTTGTGTCACTTCTTTGTGATGAAGCTCATACAAAAAGTCTGGCAAAGTTATTCTGCTAATTAAGCAAAATCCATAGCTTCAGTAAGAGCTAGATTGGGGTTGCCCTTGGCCTTTTCACTTTAAATGACTAGCTGGAAATGTGGGAATGCTTCAGCAAGTGTTCTGTACTAATCAGGCATGCAGTCATTTCGCTGTTTAAAAACTTTTTCATAGCTTGAAAATCCTCTATCAGTATCCTTCATTCCTGCCTACCAAAACCTTTCAGCCAAAGAAATACGGTTATCACTAAGCTGCAAAATTAGTCTATAAGATGACTGTCTGCATTTTTGTGTCCCTGATGGACAGCATTGTCATTAGGAAACTGCGCCTCTCCTGGGCGTCTATCTCTACCCTTAGAACTTCAGTGTTCCAAATCAAGTATTTCTCAGCCTCTGCTTTTAAATGAAACCTATAGTTTTGAAAGATAAAAGCAACCATGAGGATTGAAGTATGCTTTACCAGTTTGTTCACTTGCATATGTGCTGGAATGTGCTGCATACAATGAAGGACCAGTTCCTGTTTTAGATATGTATACTGAAGCAGGGCAGCTTCAAATCTTGTCTCAAGGATGACTCTTGTGTTTCATGGGAGTTCACAGAATGAAAGGTGCGAGGGAGATTGGCCAGAGCTGCAGATAAGCCAGGTGATTTCTCTGCTCTTTATCCAAGGTCTTTCAGAGTACAGAGATGGGTTGCTGGACGCTTGAAGGCTTCAGAATCCTCCTTACAAACCTATAGAAAACCTAGTTTTGCATTTTGAATAACGACCATTTATGAAGCTACTGGTTAATAATGTTTTAATTTGTTTTGCTTGGGATTTGAACTTCAGGGATGTGTTCATAGCCTGTTTTCTGTTGGGTGGAGCTTAAAGCTGAAGTACTTCTGGGAAGGATTTCCATAATTTCCATAATTCTATCCAGCTCCCGGCCCAACCGCAGAAAGTTTGGCGTTGCTGTGATAAACTAAGACATGGCTTTGTTCCCATTGCCTTAATGTCTGGTTTTGGAAAGGATTTATATTATGAAAGACTTACTTCACGTGTGATGTTGAGGCATTGTGAACAGGCTGATGTCAGTTATTAATATTTCATTTGCTAAGTGCTAATGCTGAACACATCAGTATCAGGTAGGACTGTGGTCTGCTTATTTTTTCCAGTCCGATTTATAAGTATCTGCTATAGTTAATCCTGGGGGGGGGGGGGGGGAGGAGAAACTCTGTAGGCTGAATCAAAGATGTGATGATTCTAATCTGCTTCCTCAGGACAAGGTGCTTGCTTTAATGTGCTTGATACCATTTTGGCCAAAAAAAATTGATTTTAGCACTCTGTTGAGGAGATGGCTTGTGTGGTGGTAGTTGCCTAAAGATATGGTGTGTGGATTCTGATCCTTTCTGCTGTATGGAGTTATGTGAATAGGTGTGATATTTATATCTGAAGTTTTGCTGAATGCCTGTAATGCTTTATGCAAACATTAACGAAGTGGAAGGAAGCGCTCCTGCAGAGCTTCGTCACGCAAATTGTCTGTGAGTTGATGAGTGAGTTTACAAACTAATAGCTCGCTGTTCCGGATGGGTGTGCTTCCAGTTAAAGATGGATAAAGTCAAATGTTTCCTCTTTAAGTTACTTTCAGACAGCAAATAATTGGAGAAGTGATGAGCACCCAAGGACTCGGTCTGCCTGTTGGCATGGCAGGGAATGCAGGCGGCTGTGATTTGACAAAGCTCCCAATGACCATGTACTAACTGGATGTGGCAGTTGTTCTAAATTGTGGCAGAACTTGTAATTACTGTATCTGACAAAAGAATAGGAACCAGGAACCATAATCTGTCTGGATAGTTGTACACTAAGCTGTTCTTCAGGTTGTTGACGGTCAGTTGTGTGTAATATTCTCTACCTGGTTTGTAGCTGTAACTGTGATGTACAGATAAAGGAAAAAAAAACCAAGAACTCGCACAAAACAATCCCCCGTCCCCCAAGAACTTACGAGAACAGAAGCAAATAATGCAATGATATGATACACACTTTTGTATTTTTATTCTTCTAAGGTTATTTGCTGGCTTTTGTTGGCCTCTAGTTCAGTCTGTGTTATTTAAATTCTAATATATGAATTATTTGGATTGAATTCATGTTCGGGGCCATGGTGTTGTATGTATTGATGTACAGCCTGGAATGTGAATAATTATTGTAAACTATATTTTACACCTTTTTTTCTGGCTTTATTATATAAATTTTCTATTGGTCGATGATTTAATCATATCTCATAATTTAATAACCGCTTATACTCCTTTCGACAGATCTCTGTGCTGTAGATGTGTAGCTAGTGACCGGATGATGGATTTCACTTATGCTCGGTAGTCTGTAATAAAGGCATGTAGGGTCCTGGCCCGGCCTCCGCCTGCTCCTTCCGCAGCGCCGCGTCACGGGAAGGGGCGGGGGCTGCGCGGCGCTCCGGCGGCGGCGCTCGGTGGGGGGGCGCCGCGATCCAAGAGCCGGGCGGTGCGGAACGGCGCGGTGGGGCGGAGGAGGAGGAGGAGGAGGGGGGGGGGGGGGGAAGAGCCGCGTGCCGGCGGGCGGGAGCGCGCGGGCCTCGCCTCGCGGCCGGGCGGGAAGCGGAGCGTGCCGAGGTGGACGCTTCCGGGGGAGGCGCGCCCGCCGAGCCGTAGGCGGGGCGGACTCTTCGGCGGTGAGGATGGCGGCGGAGAACCACTGCGATTTCCCGGTCGCCCCGATCGGCGGCCTCGGCCCGGGCGGGCCCTGCCGCCGGTGCAGCTCGGCGCCGCCCCCCGGCGCCGTGCCCGGCAAGTGGGTGCGGCTGAACGTGGGGGGCACCTGCTTCCTGACCACCCGGCAGACGCTCTGCAGGGACCCCAAGTCCTTCCTCTTCCGTCTCTGCCAGGCCGACCCCGACCTGGACTCGGACAAGGTGAGGGAGCGGCAGCGCGGGCGCTCCGGGCTTCGCGTGGCGGTCGGGGCCGTCGCGGCCCAGCGCCGTGCCGAGGAGCGCTGCGGGAACGGCGGCGGGCGGGGGGCAGCTCTAAAGGGCGGCGGGCGGCCGGTCCGTGCGCTTCGAGGAACTTTGAGTCTCGGGGCGGCGGGGCCGATGGCTCGTGAGCTCCGCGGGTTCTCGAGTGGCGCGGCTGCCTTACGAACGTCGCACGGGGAGCGCCGGGTTGATCGTACGTTCGTTTACGTGTCGACGCTGAGCGGGTTTAGCTGTAGCGCTTCCATGGAGCGTCTGCCTGCAGAGCGATGTCGTTCTGTTTCTGCACTGTCATCGTTCTCCAGTACGATTTCAAGAGTCGGATCGAAATCGCTTTTTTCTTTTTTTTTCTTTTTTTCCCCTCAAATTGTTCCGTTTGTTTGTAGAAGAGCTTAGGTTGGAGGGGACCTCACAGCCCCAGCCCTGCCCTGTGACGGCTGCCCTGCCACGGGCTGCCCACGGCTCCTCCGTGGCCTCGGGCTCCTCTGGGATCCTCTGGCACCCACAGCTCTGGGTGAAGGATTTCTTCCTCACATCTAACCTGAACCATCCCTCTTTTAGTATAAAGGAAAACTCTGTGAACCTGGCATTCAGTAACTGAGGAAAAATAACCTTTCTTATCCAGGCGTGGTGTTCTGAGTTTTGGAAATTCGTCAAATAAAGCGTTCCTTGGGCAGAACAGGCTGGGAATGGGGTGATAGTGAGCATCCGTGTGCTCCTTTGGACTCATGTTTAGTAGGGAGAGTACTGCTGACTGTGCTGTATTTGGGTGTAAAGCATTCATGTGAAGTGCTGGGCAAGATGTGGGAGCATCATGGCAAAAACTGACTCCCAGGTCTGGGTATTTGTGGAGAAAAAGGGGACAGCTTATAGCCTTCACATACACAATTAACTGATTAAAAATAAAGAGTTGTTTGATATAAAAACTTCTATTCTGGTAGGGGGTCTCCTCATTTTGTCACACCTAACAGAGGCTGTTTAAAAGCTTGAGAAAATGCAGAGCAGACTCTGAATAGCATTCCTGAGCTAGACATAGGAAAATACCTTCCAGTGTGGTATTGTGAGGAGTGGTTTTGTGTTTTCTTTGTTTAGTTTTGGGAGGTTTGGCTTAAACTGACCTCAGTAAATGAGGAGCTGTGGGTGACTTGCTGATGGCTCAGAAGCTGCTTTCACTTGGGAGATGGGGAAGCTTTCTTCTGAGGTTTCTTAAATAAAAAATAAGGTGTACTTAATAATTAAGGTGCCTTAATTACACTAACCTTTTCCAGTTGATCCACTGAAAAAAAAAAAAAAAAAAGAAGAAAGAAGAAGAAAGGTTGTTTGGATTCTCTTGATGTCTTCAGAAAGATGATAGGTGCATTTGTAGATCGATTGCTTTAGTTCCATTTAAGGCATTTGGCTTCCTTCATTTCATCAATTGGTGCCATCAGTCATCTTCCACAAGCATTATCACCAAAGCACTGGTATCTCAATAGGCTTTTGGAGATGATCATCTAAACCTTCTGTCTGTACAGTGCTTGCATATTCCAGGTCTGGCAATGAGACATGAATCCTTCAGCTGTTTGGTGTGAAATGGGGACAGACCTGCAGTGGAACTGAAGTGTAAGACGAGAATATGGCATTAAGGTGCACTTTCCATACCAACGTAACTTAAGCCTGTTTCATGCAGAGCTTGTTCAGTGCATCTTGTATTTAAGACTAAATCTTAGTGGGTTTATTTAGTTGAAGTTGTGGCAGATATAGTCATCTTTAATAAATTATTGTGCAGGATGTAGGTGTAGGGAAAGTAGTTTGGGAAAATTTGTATTTAGAGAAAGTTGTCTTATTCAGAGTTGCATTTCTGGGCTTTTGAACCCAGTTGTCTTCAGTTGGATGTACATAAAGCTACGTATTTAATGATTAAGCATTCACTGCAATCTTTTCAGTGCATTTGTCAGTTTTGTGCTCCGTTGTCTTGAACATCTGCACTGTAGTCATTGATTTTCACTTCATCCATTCAGAATCTGTTTTCTGCAAAATCCACAGTGACGAATGAGTGCAGAAGTCTTTGGAGTCCCTAAGGTTACTTAACCAAGTAGTGCCTGTCTTCCAAGGTTCAGGACCTGCCTTTAGATTCTTTGCCCTCTCTCAGCAACAACCATACCTCGAGCAGTTCCCTTACTTTTCCCCTTGAATGAGTACAGATATTGCAGACATCTCACCCGTTTGTGAGCATACTGTCCTGATGCAAGAGCAGACCTGCAGATTTTCTCTGTGGTTTAGGTGTGTGATGTCACATGTTTTTAACTAATGAGCACAGATATTTCAAGAGAATCCTTGTTGTTATCTGTGTTACTGTCCTGGGCTCTGGTTCTTCTCCTTTGCCACATCTATAGCAATTGAAATCAAATTGCCATGGGTGTGTTTTTTCCTCATGGTTTTACTTTTTATAGTCCCCAATTGTAGTCTGATAGTGAGATGATAATTTTTCTTACTCATATGCTAAAGATTGTGAACAACTACAGCTATGCAGGGCAATTTTGCACTTGTAAAACAGCAGTTCCTTCATGGTGTAGCTAATAATGTCCTCTTAACCTTTGGAGCGCTGGAACTGATCTTTGACCCAGGATTCCTTGGTTTTGATCCTGTTGTGTTTTCTTCTGGAAGATCACAAAGGCTTTAAACCCCTCATTTTGAACTTCAGAAACATCAGTGTAGGAGAATGTGAATGTGGGCTTGTCTGTAGGCTGATGGCTGTTCCACCCATCCTGGACAGACTTGTCTCTGCCTCC
This sequence comes from Tympanuchus pallidicinctus, assembly GCF_026119805.1. Lineage (NCBI taxonomy): Eukaryota > Metazoa > Chordata > Aves > Galliformes > Phasianidae > Tympanuchus > Tympanuchus pallidicinctus. Next base: position 7,851,565 of record NW_026294699.1, on the reverse strand, counting down.
AGATGGGAACACAGGGAGAGGTGGGGCTGGGAGAAGCCTAAGTGATGAGCCGGCAAGGCAGTAATCAAAACTGAGAGCCCTCTGTAAAGGAACTGTGAGAAATGCAGCTTTAGCAGTGCGGCTGCTGTGTGGGGAGTTTGTCTGGGACTTCAGTAACTTTAGAGGATGAGACCGTAAGAAATGCTCATCCCTGATGAGAATGGATCTTTAACCAGACTCACAAATGAGTAGTCAAGGTGCTTCTGCCTAAACTCAGAAGGCATACATCAGCCATGTTGCTACAGTGAGAGATTACATGTTGACTCTACCAGTTTACTAGAAATGAGAGTGGAAAACTGAAATAGTCCATGGATTATACTTCATCTGTGCCAGCTGCGTACCTAGAGACTGATTGCCTCTATCATGGCTTGCACACCAACATTTTTATTTGTTATTTAACTACATGCATCATAACACCTCCTTCATTTTTACTGAAAAGGCTTTGGGAAAGGCAGTGTGTTTGCCTTCCAACCACCTGCAGGTTCTAAGGCTGAGTGAGGCTTGGCAGCCTGTGGGCTGCTGCTGGGTGTGCTTCTGGTTGCAGCAGAAGGAGGATTGATCTTGGTGTTCCCTATGGCAAAACTGATGTTGAAAGAAAGAATATGGTGAAAGAATATGTTGTTCCTCTCACTTTATGTCTCCAGGTATGATAAGTGTCATTGTATTTAAGACTATTTGAGATTCATCTCAGCAAATGAATGGGTGGTAGTGGTCATGTCCAGTGTTTGCAGTAGGATTTGTTTTCCAAAGTGTTTAAATTGTGGTTAATTGGTGAATATGAAAAAATGGACAAGCAGTCTCACTTACCTTGTCATCCTTGTTTAACTTCCTTCATGTTTACATTGTTTTACAGCTTGGCATTTCCTGATTTCAGCATCTTCCCAGTATACCAGTTTATTTTTTATGAACTGTTTCATCATTCATTAAACTTATCCCTAAGCGAGAAGATTGTCAACCTTTCCTAAAAAGATTTTGGCAACTGTATTCATGCTTGATTTTTAAAACCTTTCTCAAAGTATAATAGTACTGAGATAGACAGTTAAGGAAGGAAGGAAGCATTGGATGTTTTAGATTAATCAAAATCTTCTTGGCAGCACATCCTTAGCTGTCAGCACTAAGTAATCAGCGCAAGAAAAGCATCTTAATTATAGTCATTATTCTAAGTTATAGTTCAGATGAACTTTATTTTGCCAGTGTATTTCTGGTTAGTCAGTTCGGTGAGCGTGTTGTGATATTAATGGAGTTTGGGTTGGTACTGGCAGTCAGCTGTTTTTCAATGTTTTAGGTCACGTAGTTAGAGAAGAGGTATGTTCAGGGCATCCAGATGAAGATCTAAATACCACAGGAGGGTGAGGGAAGCAGCTGTTTCTGTGTCCTGCCTCAGTGCCAAACGCAATTGCGTTTCTGTGCATATTCCTGCTGTTAGCAGAAATTCCGCTCGCTCGGTGTATGTAAATGATGTCAGTGTTTTAGATAAACACATTGGAGCTCGAAGTGTTGAGCAAAGAGTTTGATCCTGTGGTTTCTGACAGCGTCCGTTCAGGAAAATATTTGAGAAGTCATCGGCCTTGTTTTGACCTCAGTGGAGGTACTGAGCTGGGCACGGATTGCTAACGATTCAATTTGTGTGTTCATGCAATTCTTGGGCACAATGTTAAATGGGTTAGAGATCATTTTATTTAAATTATACCATACCCTCACTTAGTTCCTCTCAAGTAACGGTGCTTTCTTGTGGGGAGTGGGGAATTAGTTTGTAATATCTATATTTTAACTCAGGCTGTGGTCTAGCTTTCTGCTGACCCTGATGAGACAAGTACATCCTTCCAGAAAAGAAATCCGTGCGCCTGAAAATAAATCCACATTCAGAAAGAAATGTTAAGTAGAGAGAGATTTTAGGTATTGCAGTGTAATCATCAAACCTTTATGTATCAGCATGAATTTCCAAATGCAAGGATTTGGGTCGGTAGGATTTTTTCAGGTGGCACAAATATAGTTTTGGAGGAAAATGATTCAAATTTAGCTGTGACTGTTGGTGCTGATAATCTGTGATATTTCTTGCAATCTACTAAAATACCAATAATAATAAATTGTAAAAAGTTTTTAGGGGTGCAATCTCAACTCTGCAGTACATATTTGTAGGAGATCACTGAATTGCAAGGATTGGAAGGGACCTTAGGAAGTCATCCTGCCGTGCTAAGGCAGGTCCCCTACAGCAGGTTGCACAGGTAGGCATCCAGCTGGGTCACAGGTATCTCCATAGAAGGAGACTGCCAGCCCCTCTGGGCAGCCTGTTCCAGTGCTCCATCATCCTTACCGTAAAGAACTTCTGCATGTTAGTATGGAACTTCCTGTGTTCACGTTTTAGGGCATTGCTTCTTGTACTGTCACTATGCACCACCAAGAAGAGCCTGAACTCATTCTTTTGCCTTCCACCTCCCTTTAGATATTTATCAACATTTATCGGATATATATATTGAAGGAAAAATTTAGGTACTAAAGGACTAATATTTGTAGTGATCTGTTGACAGAAAGGGGCGGCATATCCGCTAAGCAATCCTGTTATCAAGCTCCTTCAGTTTAGACATCTGGCCATTGAAGTATGTCAATACTGCATTGCTCACAACTGTTCACACAAACTGAATTATAAAGGAAATAAAAGTTTTATTCCTTTGATTCTTTGTCAAGGGTATCAACTGTGCAGGAAACGATCCTGAACGCTCTACGAAATCCAGTGTTCAATTCGCTAAGCTGAGCATCAGTTGGAGGTTGCTGTATGCCTTTGTCTGCATGAGGGAGGCAGGAGCTGCATTTTCAGCATACCTTTTTTTTTGTTTTTTAGAAGATGCACATACAACACTTACTTGGTACATGGCAGTTCTCAGTACCCTGTGAGTATTTGTACCTCTGAGCTAAGGCAGAAAAAAAAGATTTTAGATCAAAATGGTGATGAAAAATGATAGCTGGTATTTGAACCTCACTGTAATGTAGCCTTTGCTCTGAGACTTCAGGATTCCAACCAAAACACTACTTCCTGTGTTGTTTTTAACCTTAGTTTTCAGTGTTCACCCACGGCACCAATGCTCTGATGTTTTTATAATTGGTAACAAGGTGTGGGGGTGATTGGTCAGCCAAAAGAAGTAGTCTGTTACACAATTTGAGTTGAATAACTCATCAGATATAATTACAGCTACATTGCTGAATTTCATTTAATGTCTAAAACAAACCTGGCTTGAAGTGCTGTGGCTGTGCCTGAGTACCTGCTTGCTGTTCAGACACCAAGTTGAGTATTAGCTTGCAATTCCTGCTTGGGCATTCAAATCATTGTGCTTTTTTAGCTGTCTTGTTTCTTTCTTTCTTTGTTTCCAATATAGGATGAAACAGGTGCCTATTTAATAGACAGAGACCCGACCTACTTTGGGCCAGTGCTGAACTATCTCAGACATGGGAAGCTGGTTATTAACAAGGACCTAGCTGAGGAAGGTAGGATGTTACTAAATCTCTTGATCTCTTGTCACTTTGTCGTTATTTTTACTGCTTTGAAAGTCAACACAAATAACTTAGAAGTAGATGATGAATGTTAGTGCAGCATTTCAATCTGTTGCAAAGCTGATTGGTGTTGTACAGTTACACTATGCTGTTGTTGGAGCATTTTGAGTGATTCCTGGTGTCACAACTCTCATCCTCAGAAGCACAGCTAAGAAGGGAGATGCCTCTTATCGTATAATCGTGTATCTTTCCTGTATGACTCTGTGAAATAGTTTTTAGTTTTCTTCAAGCAAATGAATACCTCCTGTCAAACGAGTGTTAGAACATATAAAGCAAAGTACATGTGAAGTCTGGGGATGTTCAGATGGATGGAACATGGCAAAAAGTAGTTTCTGCCCCCAGCTTCTCCCTTCCTGGCCTTCATATCACTTTTACCCTAGTGGAGAATTACTGTTTTAGTGCTAAAGCTGTGTTGATAAAGTATTCAAAAAATTGATTGAAGAAAAATGGGATCTAACCATATTATATTATTATAATTCAATTAATTTGAATTATAGCTTGAATCTGCACTGTTAAACACAGTTTGTGGGGAACAGATAAGACTTTAACATGTGAGTGGTTGCAGTTGGTAATATGCTGCTACAGTCAAAATCTTTAAGGTGTTGTTTGAGGGCTAAGATCTCAAGTGGCAGGTAGAGCAATTCTTTGCACACTGGTAGTTATAGAGCTTTTCAATAGGAGTATTTGTGTTTTTCTCTGCTATTCCAGCACAAGGCAGGACCTGAGCTATAGTGGCCCTTTAAACTCCTGTAGAATGGATTTGTACTCTTCTTGTTTCTGTATGTGAAATGGCATTGGTTTTCTTCAGTTTGTTTTTAGGACAATTTTTCAGAATGAGCTCAACTTTGAGAACTGAATTCTCCCGGAGGAAGTCAGAGTTGCTTCTTTTACCAATCCTAGGGCAAAATGAATTGTTTTGCATAGCTGTGTAGAAGATGATGTTAGCAGCTGGTTGGTGGTTCTGACCTAGAGCACTTGGTTGCACAGTCTTTTTAAAAAATGTTCTCATTATAGGTGTACTGGAAGAGGCTGAATTCTACAATATCACATCACTAATAAAACTGGTAAAGGACAAAATAAGAGAAAGAGACAGCAAAATCTCACAGGTGAGGCCATTTTTCAGTGTGCTTTTCATTATTTGTTCTGTATCAAGTATGGGGTGGTTCTGTTTCTTTTTTTTTCCCTTAACTGTTCATTTTCCCAGTAACGTACTGGGTGCCTGCCCCCCTCATTGGCCAAACTGGAGCCGTTAGTACCCAAAGAATAATATTCTAAGTCTTCAGTAGCTACCAGTATATTTACAACAGCCAAAGGGTTCTGATTTTTGTTAAAAAAATTTTTGATGTTTGTTAAAAAAATAAAAAACATCCAGTTGTTCAAAAAATGTCTGGTAGTGGTAGAATTTCATTATCATAATACGTTTGGAAATAGTTATTTCCAAAAAAAATCTCAATTTTTTCATATATATTTACATACTTTGACTATGGTGGGATGGTCTAAATATGCTGTAGCTGCATGCTTATGCAGCATACATACAGATGTTATTTAGCTCTCAACTTAATCTTTTGTAGTAAAGTTATCTTCTGTGTTTGTGGTGTTCTGTACTCGTAAAGATCTTGCCAAATCAGTTTCTTCATAAAAGTGAATGTGACATTGAAATGATTGGGTAAAGAAAATATTCAAGTTTCTGACTGTTCTTTCACAGTCTTTTCTGTCCTTCCTTAGTGATGTCTTCATGGAGACATTGCAAACTTATTATTGCCCAACTTCTATTGAAGCTGGGCCATGAGATACCTGAGTTTATCTCCCAGTATTTCCCACATGGTTTCACCTGATGTGGTCCCAGTTATTCATCGTTCTGTAGGGTAAAGTTTGCCAGGGAAGTAGAAATGTTTTTGAGCATGAGACATGAGACATTCCTTGTAAGCAGGATGTCAGCCTTGATTTTAAATAATATGGTTTGCTACGCATGGAACAGTGGAGGAAGTTCAACTATTTATGGTCTATTACAACTGGTATGGAGCACTGTCTGTCCCTGAAGCATTCATGAAGCACCAAATGTGCTACAAGGTGATCCTGAACAGATGAGAGTTCAACAAAACTGTTGCTTTCTAAATATAAAGAATAAGGGAGAAAATTCACGAAGACAGTGAATTCCATGCTGTATTGAGCATCTGATATTTCTTTCTAAAGGTGCCAGTCAAACACGTGTACAGGGTGCTGCAGTGCCAGGAAGAGGAACTCACTCAAATGGTCTCCACAATGTCCGACGGTTGGAAATTTGAACAGGTAACAAAAAATATATAGGATGTAATTACAGAGTCTTCTGAAAATGTAGTTATGTGTCAGAGAAGTAGAAAGTCAGTTATATGCATCTTTTTAAGTGCACTCGTTATCAGGAATTGGATTGATATAAAGATGCCCAGTTAAATTGAAGTTTTGTGTTTGTATTCTTATTTGTCAGAGAACAGAAATGCTCTCCAACGGTGAAATGGATCTGACTTTCAATAAAAACATGTACATCATGTTTGAAATGTAACTCTTTGGGGTCTGCACAGCAACGTTTGGATGGTGAATAAAGCGAAAAAAGAATTAAAAAGTTTCTAGAAATGGTAGATCAGATATAAAGAGTTCTTGGTAGAAGAGATGGGTGTGGGGGATAAATGTTTGTTAGATCCAAACAGTGATTCTTCAGATAAAGGGCTGATAAACAACTCAAATCTCTGCAGCTGTGAGGCTGGATAGGTGGGAGCTACTTGTTTTCTTCCTTTGCTTTGCATAAAGGTAATATTGTGTGTACACTGAAGAATACAATGTAAAATGAAAAGATTTTTCTGTTACTTTTGATAATATCTGTGAATACACTGAGTAGATGGTCTCTTCAGTGTTCACATTCCTAAACTACCAGAATATCTAGACTGTGCTGGAACAGTGACTGGTGTAATGCACAGGTGCTCAGTCACCATGTTTTTCAATGTCTGGTGCCAACTGTAGGAGAGATAGGAATAAACAAACTTTTTATCCCATGCAGTCTCCCCTGAATAATATAACAAAAGATCATTTTAAGACTGCAGTGCACAAACCTATAAAAAGAATGTTTTGTTTGTATTCTGTAAAATGTGCAAGTCTCTTATGTCACAGACAAAGCCATTATCAAATAAACCAAACCAGCACAGAGAAAGCTTCTTCTTCAGATCTCCAGCTCAAGTATTGGAAGATCCATTTGGCATGCCAGAAACTCAGTATTAAATCAGTGAAAAAAGCTCTTACTAAATCCATAGTTTTTGTCCAGTGCATCGATAATGTTTTTTAGACATTCTTCTTTGTCACAGGAAACTCTTTCACTAAAAAAATAGATATTCTTATAACAGATTAATTGCTGCTGTATCTTTTAGCTGTCTTAAAATCCTATGTTCTTTGGGAATATTGTATTTTGAAATGTTATTGTTTTGGCAGTGCAGCTGCAGAAAGAGCTATTGTAATTTCTTCTAGAATTTGCATTTTGAGAAATTTCTAGTGGTTTTCTTGAACGTTACATCCTTGTTTCATCCAGCTTTCTTCCTACTTTGCTTCCCCCCACATTGCTCTCTCTCAGGCTTGAGGCAAACAGCCACAGTAGCTGTAGTCCCTTGCTATTCATTTTCTCCTTACTTCAGACCATGCCATTCTCTCCTTTGGTTCTATTGCAGACCTGCTTTTAGTGGGCATCTTTCACTTAGAACATAATTGCAATGCTTTGTATAGTCCAAGCAGTTATATGATTAAGATTTGAACACACTGTAACATTTCTGTATTTTTTTTCTAAATAAATATCCATTGCTCAGCTTCCTTCGGAAACACTCTTTGGGATGGCACCTGCAGCACTCCATAGGTATCATTGGTGGAATAGAGATCATCAGCTTTCTCAAAGGAAAAATGCCTGAGGGTTGAGAGTCCTTGTGTTCTGCACACAATGTAATGTGTTTTAGTGGTTGAGACTGATAAATGTTTAAAAAAATCCTCTTAAAATACAATTGGATGTGATAACTAAATAGGAGTGGAAAGTGTTAAACTTTTGGTGCACTTATGAGGATGCACTGATGCACTTTTCAAAGAACATAAATGAGCAGTGCTAGAAATCTGCAATTACATATCAGCTGAATTCCAAAAACAGCCCCTAATAATTGTGCTGCCCCACTTCAGTGGTTTTTAATGTGTTAGTCTGTAGATTATTTTTAGCTTCCATCATTACATCTTCAGGCAATCGGAAAACAAACACTTTGGCTTTACTGCATAATGAGAGACTTTGGGCCGTACAGAACTGCTGCTTACAAAGGCTCTAGGCAGCAGCAGCATGTCAGTCATGTACATTTTAATATTTAATGTAGCCCGAGTCTGTCACCATAACACCATCCTCAATAGGTTCACTGTATGAAAAAGACAGCGTTTATCTGCTGCCTTCAAAGGTATTGACAGAGCAGAAGAGGATAAAAATAGATTAATGGTCATGAATGTTCTCATCAGTGGTGATCTTCTGCTTACTGTGAATGGGCAGTTAGTGGCTAGTTCCTCACCTCAATTGAGAGCTATCATCTTCCTCAAGTGCCCTTTTCCTCACTTTGAATTAAATGGGTTAGGAATTGCCACGTATTAAGATGTTTTTTGTAATGAATTGTGAAATTCTGCTGAGGTTGTTACAAACCTGTGAATTTTCAGACATTTGAAAGCTGCAAGGGCAGTTCACAGTATTGACTTTAATGAGAACAAGACAATTTTTTACACAACAGTTCTTTGATTTGGTGTTCTGTAAATCAACTCTTCTGAAGCCATTTGAAATGCTCAGCTTTTTTTTCCCCTCTCTAGTTGACTTTATATGTTTCCTTAGCTGTATTTCGTTTAACAGCTCCTAACAAGATGAAGCCCTTTCATTCCCAGGCTGGATATCACTTTACATAGGACCTTCCAGTATGACATCCATGTTACTTTCTGCATTTGGAATGAATGGCAGGAAAATAATGCTCTCATTTTCATAGTACACCAAACTTTGCTTTGTTTTTTTGGTACAGTTGGTTACACCACAATGATACGAGGAGTTTTCTGGTTTTTGATCAGTAACTCTTTTAAATTCCCATGAAATTACAGATGGTTTTGCGACCGCTTCCATTACTTTTTAGTAAGTTAAAACTAAAACTGTGGCCTGTTCTAGGAACAAGTAAATATTGCCTACACATTTGAGTTCATCTGTTATTTGTATGATTTGGATAATGGTATGTGCTGCAGCTTTACAAAGGTTTCTTTTTGTGTTTTGCTCTGATTGGTTATTTCAGCTTGTCAGTATAGGTTCCCAGTATGGCTGTGGCCGGGCCCAGCAGTCAGAGTATCTGCTGATAGTGTCACGGGAAGTGAAAGGGGAAGAGAGATGCTTCCAGAAATGCTGCAGTGAGGTGTGTCACGCTGTTCCTTTTGCCCTCACACTGATATGCTTGGCCTCCTCGCGTTTCTGCTGCTTTCAAATAATTCCACTTTATTCCTGGGTGTACAACACATAGCAGTTTGTATGTGTTTGTGACTGGCTTTTATTTATATTCACAGTCTTTCATTGCACTTTATCAATGTTCATATTGGGTTTTTTTGTTTGTTTGTTTTTTGGTGTTTTTTTTTTGTTTGTTTGTTTTGTTTTAAACAAAGAAATGTTTATTCAGACTTGAGTTAAATGAAGGTTTTTCTTAAGAATTCTTATCTTCTCAATAGGTAATTTTTTTCCCTCAAATCTTCCTCCAAAGTTAACTGCTTTTGACCTGTACTTGTTAGGTAAAAGTCATGCAATTCGAATATTGGGAGCCTTGTAAGTAACAGCTTTGAATTTGCTGATTTCAGACAGGGACATACTTTTCTGTGTTAATCATTCTTCCAAGCCAACTATATTTCATCTGCATAATAACGAGTTACCTTTTGAGTTCCAAGTCCTCTGTTTGTGGTAACTCCAAATGTGACTGGTTATTAGGTGGATAAAATATATTCAATCTGGAACAATAAATAACATGTTTATTCAGAAATAATTAACATGGAGAGACAAACATAACCAGCAGTTTGTTTTAAAGCTTGTGTTGGGAAGAAGGAATATCTTGGGATCTCTTTGGTTTGTTTTTTTTTTTCTTTTTTTTCTTCCTTTTTTTTTTCCCCTAAGGAAAGCTTTTTGAGAAGCTAATGAATAGTGACAGTGTCTCATGTACTTTCTGGGCTGTCTCATCCTTCCCGCTCCCCTTATTCTCGAGTCACTGCTTTTTTAATCTCTGTGCTACTTCCCAGTGTTCCAGAGTTTGGGAGGGATTTGTTTTGCTAGCCAGTAGCACAGGAGGCAGATCCCAGCTCTCTACATAGCTGCACTTTGTTTCAGAGTCTTATGTGAACTGATCTGAGGACCTGGCATTCTGCAGAATTTTTCATCAGTGAAACACTTGGAGTACTTTTTCTGTTCCTTGATATATAATATATATGTTAGTCAGTCTAAAACTATAGTCTAGTATAACATCATAAAATACTATGACAGTGAAGTGAGTTATGAGCAGAATCTTGCCTATTACATGGTCACTTGGCCTTGCAATCCTTGATTTCAAACCTGGACTGCTGCCTGGGTATATTCAGGAATCTACTTTTAAGGTACTGAGCAATATCTATTTCTTAGAGTTGCACAGGTAACTTTTGGAACGTGGAATTAATGCACTAGGTTTGTAGGCTTTCCAGAAATGAGTAGGAAATAGGATGCTAAAGATGCGTGGAGTATGGCACCATGACATTATTGATATGTTCATGTCGTGGAGAGCTCAAAGGAAAAAAAAAAGGATTAGTTGAAGACATAAAGAACTGCTTGTAGGAGTGTAGCACACTGGAGTTTTGAAGCACTTGTCTTTAATACCGCAAAACAAACTTTGTCTTGACATGCACTGGCTATTTAATAATGGCAAAATATCATCTATACCTATTGCAGTGAACAGCTTCAATATTGTCCAACCAGCTAATGAGCAGTCAGTCTGCCACATCCCCTAAAGACACTGATGTGTAAAAGGTCATCTAATTTGAATTATGAAGCATTAGTGGGAATTTAAGTAGCTATCAACTGAGGAACTGTCAGCCTAGTTGAATCAGGATTGAGGGTTTGGGTGATGTTTGCATCTTTTATCGTGTCTGTCAGAGAGATCGTTTATTACTGTTGTGTGTCAATGAGTAAAGTAGTAATTTTTTCTTCTGATAGGATCATTTCAGCTGTTGTCGTAGCTTATCTAATATCAAGTTCTTGCCATTTTGCTTAAAGAAAAATTGACTACATGCTGATGAAATCATATACTTAAATATTATTCATTTCTCTTCATAACAAGTTAATTGTTTATGGCTTTATTTAAACATGTACCCAGCTTTTTGAATGTGTTCTGATCTGCAAGTGAGTTGAATGTACTGTTTAAGATTCAAGAATAACTGAGGTAGTTGTCTTATTTGTATTATATAGTTCTTAATTGATACATAATGCGTAGACCAAACTCTGTACCACTTCAGCAGGCTTAGAGCCAACTCAACAGCTTTTTTTTTTCCTAAAGATGTGTACGTGATTTTTTTTGCTGATAAGAACAAGGATCAACAAATTGTATTTATGAAGAAGGTCCGAGTTATCTTTCCAGCTTTTCAGTGTACTTGCTTAGTCCATTTGGGGCAACAAGGCAACTTTAGGGATTTTATGATTCTATCTCGCAAAAATATAATCTGGTGCAGACAGAAAAGTGTGACTTAACCTCTCCAGGTAAATGGTGCCCTTGGATTCTAATGAGGGTGTATTGGTGCTACTAAAGAGGCTTAGAGTTTCTAACTTCATTAAATGCTTTTGTGAAAAAGTGTCTTGATCGCACTATTTTTTGATCAGCCTGTGTTCATTACTGACCACATGTGTATTGTCAGAAGTAATCATAGGAGTCGGGACAGAAGGAGAGGAAGGACTTCTGCTGATAACACCCAGTGTAGGTAAAGTAAGTTTAGTTTGAGAGTATTGAATTTTGACTGCCAATTCTGTACCGTTCAAATCTTTTACAATACTGATGGCCAGACTGCTATGAGGCTATCAGATACCAACGTGTTTCTGAGTCTTGTGCACACTCTGATTATGTGGCAGTTCAACTTGCCTGCAGTTCTGCTTCAAATGGGAAGGAGAGTGGCTTTCAGTTCTCCTTCCTTTCCCCTCCTTTAAAAGAGAGGCCTTGAAGACAGCCTTGCTGTAGCTCTTAGCGCAACACAGAAGGAGTAGAAGCCAAGCCTGGTAGAGAGGGATGTACACCTGATATTAGGCATGCTGTAATACCATCAGGGTCCAAAAACTCTATTATTGCCTAGGCCTGGCCAGTTGTTTCATTCTGCAGAGATGCAGTCTGATGCTTTTATGGACTCTGGCTTTGTCAATCTGTGGATGCTCTTGCTTGGCTGTCTTACCAGAGCGCTGGAACATCCGAATATCTATCTCCTCCCTCTCCTTAAAATTTCTCCTCAGATGGAAGCTGCTTTTAACCGTGGTCTGTCTTTCACTTTTGTTAGGGGACTCATGTCTTAAGCACAGATTCTGGACCAAGGTTTCACCTTGGTTTCATCTTCCCTACTCTAAAAAGTCTTACTCTCTGGTGCTCTGCCAGACTGATGGAGATATTTGTTTTTAGACAAATAACCACAGTTTTTCAAATGTTGTTCATTTAAGAAAAACAAGTCAAACCTTTTTGTGGAGCTATTACCAGGATGATTTAATGATATAATAGAGTCTGAGGGATAGGGCAGCCTTATTACATGTCTGTAGTGGTTTGGCAGTTAGATGCAATATAGTTTTGGTAATGGCATTTAGATATAGTGTTTCTGAAACAGTTTGATTTTTAGGTGCTTGATCTGTGTCAGTAATTATAGCACCATACATTACCTTGTCGTGGCTTTGAAATAAATCTTTTTTTAAAAATGAACCAGCTTCATCAGAATTTATTCTGGCTGGGAAAGGCAGGCTGTGTAAAGCTTCTAGCATTAGGCAGGTGTACTGTGTGTAAGGTAAGATAAGGTGTATGAAACTTATGCCATTTGATAAATATGTTGTATATGAGGTAATATTGATGTTTAGCATATCCTTCGTTCTCAGTAAATTGTAATTTAACGTTTAATATCAAGACTTGTAGAAGCTTATAAATCATTTCATTATACACTGCTTCCACCTATAGTCCTTCCTAGAATGTACTTCCTTGCAGCAGTACACACATATTTCAGATGTTGATCGTAGCATCCCAACATGCTGTATCTTGCTGTTTTCCAATCAAGGACAAATTTTAATGCTGTCCGCTCAGAAGATGTTTTAGTAGAAGTGCTGTTATCCTTAGTGAAGTGGCAGTTATCCTTCCTGGCTAAAGTGCTTCCTGCATGCAGCCATTTATGTGCTAAATTGTGCTGCGTTAAGACACAACATACAAATTTGTAAAAATTAACTTTGGAGGATGGGAATGTTTCCATTAAATAACAGAAACAGGGAACAGGCTGCTTTTCCTCTGGCCTAACTCTGTAGCCTTTTGTTTGACAATAAAATCATAATTGTACGCCATTAATTCTGTAAATGTTCAAAAAGAAAAGCTATGTTTATCTTACCATCAGAGTGTCAGTGTATTTGTCAACATCAAAATGTATTTGCATTGAAATGGAGACTTATGCTTCAGGCACAGCCATCAGTGTGAAGAGTGAGGAGTGCGAAGTTGTGGGATTTGTTTTACATAGAAATGCAGGTGATTTTTTCTTTCTTTCATCTTTCAGCTGGTCAGTATCGGTTCTTCCTATAACTATGGCAATGAAGATCAGGCTGAATTTCTGTGTGTTGTCTCAAAGGAATTGCATAACACTCCCTATGGCACAACCAGTGAACCCAGTGAAAAAGCAAAGGTAAGTTACTATGTGTTGGAGAAAAGAGGTAGTGTCAGCACAGCATAGGCTTTGCAAGTAATGCAAGGCATCCCTTTCTTCTGGACAGTTCTTTACTTGCCTTTTTGTTCCCCTCCTTCAAGGAAGTAGTGATTCTTGTTCATTGTACAGGAGAGTGTAAATGGCAGAGTCAGCAGTATCTGTTACACCAGATAGCTTCTATGAATGGATTATCTGTACTGTTCCTGATGCCTGTCCTGTTTGTTGAGAACTGACAGATGTTTACTGTTTACAGTTGAGAATCTGCATTTTATTTTCTTTTGCATTTGAATAATTCCTTATTCTTTCAATAACTCAGTTGAAAAATGTTCTTGCTTGAGTTCAACTGAAGAAATCTTACTATCAAGAATGGGAATTTTAATATGGCATCTCTGAGAAATGGTGCAATACATTAAAAAATGAAGATGCTTGGTAGCTTATTATTTACATATTTCCCTCCAGCTCTCCTTCCTCTCTATAACCAGTTTTATAAAAGGGTGGGCACAATATCCAGGCATTTTCATCTGTTGTCTTTCAGTGTTTGTACAAAGGAAAAATGTAAACAGGCAACTGTGTAGTAAAAAGGCAATGAGTTGTGTGGACACATGTTATTCTGTGCATATTAGATGTTCTTATCATGGTGGAGTTGCTTTGTAAGAGAAGTGACTATAGATAAACTGAGTACTTCTGTCGCTGGCTTAAAAGCTTTTCATGTGGTGTTTTTAAATGGGAGATGATAAAACATCACTGATTGCTTTTTCAAGAATCATCTTTAAGGTAAATAAATCTCGAAATAATACTGAAAAGCAATCCGGATCTTTGGCGTTGTGGCCCCAAATAGGCTGAACCTCTCTACTTTCTGTGTTGTGTAACTTCGTTTTGCCGTTATATATATGGAGACATTTTTGTAAATTACATTTTAAAAGTACTCCAAGCTTTATTTATATTTATTTAGTGAAATTACTGATTTCTGCTTTTTCGTCTCTGTTGAGATAAAATTTCCAGAGAGTTCTAAGGGATTAACATAATCAAGTTCTGCTTTTGTCAGAATGCTTCAGGAAAACTTAAAGAGTCAGAAAAGAGGAGTGTGGCAATAGTTTAGGCTGGGATATGTGCCTGGAATGAAAAGTGGAATTCTTGAGCCTGATGTACATCTTCATAAGAATTTGTGGTACATACTCAGGGAACTTCAGAAGTTGCCAGAGTTACATTGCATCCTTCACATAGTAGAAAATATACAAACTGAAACTGTCAAACTGAACTGTCAAAACCCGAATAGATAAACTTGTTCAGGGCATGGTTCAACTGCTGTACAATTAGTAGCTCTGAGAGATGCTAAATCTTAGACTTCTCTTTTTAAATACTTCTTGGTTATCATTTCAGAGATGAGAACAGAGCATAACTCGACCGGGACATGGTATGAGAATTATTGCTCGTTTTTATTTGAAGATATAAACATTCACTCCTTTTGTCCTGGAAGAGTTGAGGTGTTGCTTGCAATAAATGGCAATATTTGAATAATCCTTTTTATTTATTTTTATGCTATATATCTTATAGGTGGATGTTTGGTCAGGGTGTGAGGGGCAGAATTCCTTTTTGGCTGGGAGGTTTCTAACTGTGCTGTTGAGAAATTTGGACCGAACCTTGGGAGCTGTTGTCTCAGCAGTTCCCTGCTTAGCCAGCTTTAAACTTCCAGTCTGTGGTTTGTTCAGTAGCATTTGAGTTGGTCCTCAGGAAGTTCATCTGATTGAAATGAGGGCATCCAGTGATATATATGGAGTGAGGTGATCACATCCTGAGGCTGACTTTTAGAAACTATGAGAAAGTCTTCCTCACTATTACTTCTACAACACACTGGGTTAGAGAAAGCAAAAAAAAAAAAAAAAAAAAAAGAAATGTTTTGTGACAGGCACTTCAATTTTAATTAACAGGAGTGAACTTTCAAAATAGAAGAAGCATTTTCTGATACTCTGTGTAATCAAGTGTCACCTCATTCCTTCTTAGAGATGTTTGATGGAAAACAGCTTGCATAGATAGGTTGGAAGAGAGAAATATTAGCAATTAAAATCTTGAAATGTGTGATTCCACCACTCTCACTATGAGTGATCTATGCAAACTTTACTGCCTCTCAAACCATACTTCACTTCACTACATGTTGATGAACCTCTAGCTTGTACAGAGCATAAAACATTGTTTTGTTGATGTAATGTACAGAAAGATAATTGAAAATGTGCTGTGCTGTGAAGCATTAGCGGTTAATAAGTACAAAAATGATCAGTCCTGTAGTGTATATTTTCCACTGAGTAGTAATTTTAGCATGATTTTGCCATTGGTGTTTTTAAGGAAGAAATGGCTGGTCAAATTGCAGTAAAAAACAAAAATGACCAACAAAACTGTGTAACAGGTAGCAAGATGCCAGTCTGGGGGTGTATTTAAGCACCTGCTTTTCTTAGTTCTTGTCAGTAGTTGACTTTTTTGCAGCCTTCTACTGTGGCTGAGAGGGGGAATTTAACTCCTTTTGGAGCATTGACTTAATTGTTTCAGTGTCTTTACAAGTAGCTTTGACATTACTGTAAGATAGGCTGTGTTCCCACAAGCACTTTGCTCTTTCAGTTTATTTACCTGTAATGACTAAAGCCTCTTGATACCATCTACATCCAAAATTTGATTTTCAAGTGCTATCCCTCCCCATCTGTGGAGAAGCTAAGGTACCATCTTCAGGTTATTTAAATTTTCTGTGCACTTAAGGTCCCTGTTATTATACTGTTGGCGCTGTTGACTTCTGTCTGCAGACATTCTGGACATTTGGGAGAGGACATTTTCATGAAATCCGTAGTGTTCCTGCTTGAAATTGTCTGCTGTCATGCTTCCTTATGAAGAGTGGGGGTCCCAAATAAAAGTAAATTAGTGCCATTCTCCAATGCTTCAAGTCTAAGTGGACTGTACTTTGTTGCAGCTCTGACTCACTTGCAATCTTTTCTTTTCCTTTCCTTTCTCTATACTTGCTGCATGCTGCATGCCACTCAGAGTGAAGATGAAGAAACGGATTACGATATGAATGACTCAGATTAAATATAAATGTCATGGTGAGCACTGGCTGCCGTAGGATTTTACCCAGATGCTTTTCTGCCCCACCGATTCCTGTCCCCAGTAGTGCTATCCTTTGGCTGGTCCTAGTGGTGTATTTGTGTGTGATTATAGCTGTGGCATGGTTAGCAGAAGCAGAATACCTGTTCTGTATGTTGGCTCTTTGACAAAATAATGAATGTGGCTGTTATCAGCTGTAGTATGATGATATCCTTTAAAGGTACGCTAAGAGAAAAAGTGCTTCATATAGATTGTATGGGACAATGCTCTAGGAACAAAATTGGTTTTGACATCTTTTCTGTTAATTACTTTTTATGTGTAGGGGCATCTGATACAGACTAGCAGACTAAATTTTCAGTGAACACCTGATCTGGCATTACATGTATAAACTTAACTGACGTACAGCATAGCCAAAATATCTGGTAATTTTGAAACTAAAGGTTTTTGAATCAAGACTGCTGCTGAGGTGGGCTTGGCAAAAGATCCTATTTTTACAAAATGGCTGCAAGGAATGGATCAAATCTGAAGCTTTGTTGAAAAAAAGTAAATTGGTCCTCTGATGGAATTGAATGCTGGATTCTTAAGCTACCCAGGAGACAGAAAGTCTCCTAAGATGCTATTACATCTGCAGCAGATCTATTCTGAGTGGGAGGAAATAGGTCTTGCATTCGAGTTATCTCAGAAGCTGTCACACTCAGGCCCTTAGAAACTGAGTTTATTCAGCATTCCTGAGAGTACCTGGAGGAAAAACAGAATAGAAGCATGAAAAGCAGGAAAATTGTGAACACATCAGATTTGATGAGTAAGGACCAAGGAGCATTAACAATGCAAGTCTCTGTTTAGCTCATGTTCTTGCATGTTTAGATCATGTTCTTGCATGCAAACTTTCTGCTCTAGATATACCCCTCAGTCCTAGCTACCAGAAGTTAGAAGATCTGCCACAACCATTTTCAAATGTTAGTTGCCTCTGCTGTGGTTGAGGTGTCTTCTCTCAGCATTATTGCCCAGATAGCCACCATCTCATTAACATCTTATTTTCAGAAAAAAAGGAGGAAATTCAGATTGCAGAACAGAGTCAGTCATCCTTTGAGCAATTAGTAAGTAAGCCCAATTTTGGTATCATTCTTGATAATTGAAATTCAAATTCAATTCAGATTTCTTTCCTTCTTTGGACAAAATCACTGTGCCGTGACTATAGAAGATCCTCCTTCACCCAGCTGCTACACAGAGGTGGATGGAGCACCTCTCTCTTGAGAGCCTGCAATCAGAAATCACTTTCTCTTTAGTAAAAGTAGGGGTTACCAGAAAAGCATAAAGCAAAGCATATTAAAATATTTTCTGATCTGATGGAATTTTCTACTTTATGTTGGATTTACTGTCTCAACAAGGTGTGCCAAGTTGAACAGCCAGATCTGGGGTAGCTTTAATCTCACTGTATGTGTTCTTGAAGTTACAGAAAGTAGTTCTATCTCTATTAAATAAACGTCAGAGTATTTTTTAAGGAAAGAATAAACACAAATGTTGTACTTTAGATGGGAAACGTTCACAAAATGAATAGATGCAGTAATGTTTTCTAACTGCACAGGTGCTTGTTTCAGCAGTGTTTTTGGCCTCATTGGCTAGAATTGCTGCATCAGAGTATTATCCACCACGGGGGCTTCTGTTCCAATACATTGTTCTTAGCTACAATCGACTGCGAGTACTAAAGGAAAGAGATTAAGTATTAAGCATATATCCAATTAACTCCTGATATATTTCCACAGCTTCCAGTAAGCTTTTTGTTTGTTTGTTTGTTTTTGGCTTCAAGGCCTGTCTCTTCCTTGCAGAACACATTTGTATCTTTTCTACAATTCAACGTGAAATGCATTTTGTTTAGTACACACAGTAAATTATTCCTCCTGAAATAGGCTGTGTTTGCATCAGAATGTATCAGAGCCCATCAGAAACATCTTTCTGTATGGAAATGTATTGAAGATCCTGCATTGTCATCTGTTTTCCTAATGAAATAATGTCTGACTTTGAAATGGAACAGAATTTTGTAACCGCAAAGTGGGACACCGTAGAGATTTCAGTGAGCAAGTGGTGAAGTGGATTTAGAAAAACAAAAATGATTTGTTTTTTAATTTTGAAGTTAACATTCAACCGTCTCTGAAGGAGGGGTGGTGGAGTCTTTCTGAACTCTAGTGCTAAAAAAACGTCCCATGAAGTTGTGCAAAGCAGGCAAGACCCCACTTGACTGCGGAGTTGGACTAAATTATGTTTTAGGGTCTTTTAAAACTCGAACTCAAACAATTCTGTAGTTCTATGACTGTAGTCACTGTGAAAGAGACATATTGGGCCTGATAGAGGCTGGTATGTTCAATTGTCAACATTCACACAATATTTAAAGGAAACCAAATACCTAGACTTTTTCATCTGAAACCATGCATGGAATTGGCATGCTGTGTTATAAGTGGTTGCCAACTTTTACCCAACAGGCACAAAGCTGTCAAATTCTGTGAATTGTTTGGGGTAGAATGTGTTACTGAGTTATTGGCGTGATATTTGTTATAATATGAGATTAAATTCAAATCATCAAAGAAAGAAATTATATATTGAAGACAGCCATGCTGTTCCCAATGCTGTGCCTTTGCTTTCTTTCAGTGTTTGAAATCAAGAGCCATTCCCAGCACTTAGGAAACACAACAATTAAGAAAAAGTGAAGTATCATTAGAGATAGTTTAACTTTCAGATGAGCACTGTTAAATATTTGTGCTCAGTACTTCTGAAGCTCTACTTAGTAGGTTTTTTTACCTCAGTCATGACTGGTTCTGTGTTTGCTTGGAGGCTCCTCTGTGGAACTAGGCATCCTTAGAGCTGACCTGGTTACTGCTGTTTGCCACTCAGGTTAGAGCAGCAATGTGAGAAATGTTGCCTGGAGTCAGTCCTAAAATGTGGATCCTTCCTTCACTGGAGGTGCTGAAGAGAATCTAAATAGAGAAGGAAAAAAATGATAGTCAAATGCAAATGGGATACATAACCCTTGTGTTGCTAGATGTTATATACAACATTTCCCAGAGTTTTCAAGGATAGATTTTTTTTTCTGTTAGACTTCAGCCCCTGTATTTAATACCACCTTTTAAAGTGAATATTAACTAAACCAGCTGCTTTTAGGAAAAAAATAATCATTTTACTCATGGTAATGGGAATCTCAGTTCTGTAGTAACAGCTGCGATTTGTGAGAAGTACATTCCTGCTCATGAGGTCAAAAGCTGCAGTGCTACTCAGTTCCTTGTCTTGGATCATTCAAAAGATATCAATGGACAAAGGAATGTGTGAGAACTGCAGTGTCCTGTCTCTGTAGAAGCAGTTTTCCTGTGGCCTAGGATGCTTACCTAACTTGTGAGAACTTGCAGGAGCAAACAATATTCATGTAAAAATATATAAAAATTGCTGTCATAAAGTAGTATTTATTTTCCTATAGCTGGTCTGTCCAGCTGATGAGCTTTGTATTTCTGAACAGCATAGTAAGTATCTGTGAAGAAATGTCATTGGTTACGTGTAGTTCATGCAAAATATCAAGTCTGGACATCTGTTTCAAATGAAGATTAGATTCTTGCCAACTTGTATTCTTGGTCTTTGAAAGCTGTCTGCATCATCTCACCCACTGTGTCATTTTGCACATTTTGAATTGCTAATTCATGTTTTCAGAGGATGTAGTTTGCAGCTGAAACTTCCAAGAGTTGAGGACATTTTTCTACAGTGGCAAAAAATTAAGATTACATCCTAATTTTCAATTAAGTATCTGAGTTCATTTACCATACTAAGTAAATTTAGATCAATGGTGAGACTGAAATGGTTTACTTCTTATATCTCCCAACCCTTAAGCTTTGACTATATTAATCAGACTCTGTTACTAGTAGTGATGTACATGTGTTTTCACAATGTTTAACAGTAAATATGATATGTATTAATCTCTCCTTTTTTTTTTTTTTTTTTCCAATCTTAAAGCACAGGTTTCAGGAAGGTCCTTGAACCAGCTTCTTAAAAAATTGATATCGGTTATTTGAAGTAGTCATTATGTTGTTCTTTGTCCTCCATTCTTTAGGAATGACAGTGCATGGATTTTCATTCACGGAGTTTTTATTTGCCTCTTTCAGATTTTGCAAGAACGAGGATCCAGGATGTGAAGGCAGTATTGAAGGGTGAAGTTTTTTCTTGTTTATTCCAAGATGCAGTGAGTTGTCACATTGAAGAGTCTTGGCTGCAAAAGAAAAAAATCTGATTTAGACAATTTTCTGTTGATCTGGGTTCAACCATTTTTGCCTATAAGCTGGTGTCAACTGGCTTAATGCATTGTAAGATTACTTAATGGGAATAGATGGTGTGGGAGTGTGTTTTAAGTTTTGGTTGTAGTGCATGGTTGTACTCTCTTATGGGCTATCCAACACTGGCCATCTGAAAAGAAATAACCACGCACTCATATTTTCCTCTGAGACATGTAGCACTTAATGCTTGGTGCTGGATGACCCAATGTTGATCAGTTAGCGGAAATTTTCCTACTAATAATTATAAACATTTAAAAGACAATGCAATTGGTGCTACACACACACACACGTTACAGCCCACAGACACAAATATTTGGGCCTATATTGTTTCAGAATCAGTGACAGCATCAGTGACAGCCCCAGCTGACTGTCTCACACTGCACATTCCTTATGGCACTGCAACATATTCTATTAGGTAAGAACAGCCTAGGAGATCAACTGAAACTAGCAAGTAAAAAGTTATACAACAAAGGTTTTCTTTAAAGGAAGGTTTGTATATATTGACTGGGTTTATAGCGTACGTTAGTACCCAAAGGGAAGACTATACTCAGAGAAAATGGCCTTCGCCTGAGTCATTCTTGATGTTCCTTCTGACAAAACAGTCTCCTCCTGTAAAAGTCACGCTCCAGTCTTAGACAGATGTTTGGAAGGGGAATCGAAATTCACTTAAGATGAACAACAGAAAATTTTGTTTCTTTTGAGATGTTAGTATTCATATCTGTGCTTGTACTTCTAAGATTCCTGTAAGTATTGGTAACAGTGGATTATGGTGGAGATTTTTCAAGAGCTGGAGGTTATAGAAATTGGGCTGGCTGGTCCTTGATCAGTGTCTCTGTGACTGGGATAGAAATCAACGTTGAGCATGAACACGAGCTTGTGCAATTGAAACTTCTTGAAATATTGAAAAACCAGACATTCAAGATAACCATAATCAGTCTTTCTGTACTGTTGCAACTATGCAGTTAAAGAACACTTTGAAAACATCTGGTTCAGCTTGATTGATTTGTGTCCTGGAGGAAGGCTAATACACAAGACTGGAGCTTTTTAGTACACTATGTTTTGAGAAAAATCTTTCACGTCTTCAAAACACTTAATGATATTGACAGTATAAAACCCAGCTACATTGACACATGTAGCTGAAAGCAGTGGAAGGAAGTTTCAAAAAGTTATAAAATTGTTTTGAATTCTAAAGACATTTGTTTTAATTCTCAGTATCTTCAGGATTTATGCGTATACTCTAGGTAATCCTTTACATGAATGCCTGATTATCAAGCACCTAAGGCCTACCCTTTTTTTCTAAAAAAAAAAAAAAGAAAAAAAAGAAAAAAAAGAAAACAAAAACAACCAAAAAAGACTTACTATACATTGATAAAAGTTTGGCAGAATTTGTAAAAAAACAAACAAACAAAAAAACATTTCTACTAAGCTGGTTAAACAGTGAGCTAAACGTTTTGTTCATGCATCTAATGCTTGAAAGGGTTTGTAATGCATTTTGCCACTTGGACGTGGTCTGCACTGAAAGCTGCTGGCCCCTCCACAATACACACAATGTTTGTCTTTTTTAAAGATGTTCAAAATGAATTGAATTTGCTAAACATGTAATTGTGTAGGGGAAAATGTTTATACTTTTATACTTTTTTAGGCACCCATATTTTATCAGCTTAAATTTAGCACCCAAGGTTCCCCTAAATAGTAACAGATTATCTTGTGTATCTGAAAATAAGCCTAACTATTGTCTGTGTTATCTACATATTAAAGCATTTCCTCCGCTGCAGTAGTCACTGTGTTTTTAAACAGCATGACTCCACCATATTCTCTGAGCTCCCCAGCTCATGGAATTGCAGCTGACCAGGTTTTCTTGACGAGCTTTACAGAGCACTGTGGCATTGGCGCACGCGTATTCTAATGCCCAAAATATCTGCGTAATAATCCTTCTAAATCTGCACTTCCATTGTCTCTTATTTAACCCTCAAAAGACAGAGTATTTTATTTCACAAGGTGAGACCTTCAAGAATGGCAGCAGCAAAGCATAAGTAACAAACTGAGCCAGTCGAACAAACTCAGAGTACGGAAAAGGGTTGGTTTTTTTCCTAAGTATGTTTTTTCTCTGGATTTTTTTCAGTTTTAAAACATGCTTTTATGTTGAGATTACCTGCTCTCCAGTTTACATTGTATCCCTGTTGTAGCAAATTTGGGGAAAATGGTGGTTAATCATTTTGCACTTTGTTTCCGATACCTCATGGAGATTTTAAGGAAAAAAAAAAAGAAAAAAAGGCAGGTACCTTATAAATTATTTTATATGTGCTATTGCTTGAGAACACCTGAACTACCTACTTTCCTGTTCTTGCTGTAGTTGATTTTTTTTGTGAACATCTGAGGCTTTCAGATAGATGGAAATGCAATCATGCGCCTTTTTCAAGGCATTAAGAATCAATCCCTAAAGAAGGTTTTTATTTGACTCTTGTAATTTCAAGTACAGGGCGGTTTTTTTTTTCATTAGAGTCCAATCTACATCATGTTTTTACAATTGCTTCATAATTTAACATCTTGCAGGATGAGGTTACGTACGGACTTCATTTAAACCGGCGTCCTTTGTTTCTTCTCTGTCCTTTGGGGAGTATTCACTTAAGCCAACTGCTCATGATTATGTAAAACTGATGCTGAGGGGTTGTATTTGAAAAGCTAATATGAAAAAAAGCTTGAGGTGAGCTCTGGATTTTTCCAGCTTCTCTCTCTTTACATTAAAACAGTATTCCAAGGTAGGATTTAGGGTTTTGAGCATGGAGAGATTGACGAAGGAAGAAAGTAGGGAGGGAGAGATACCAAAATGTACAGTTAGTTAAGGTAACCTCTCATGAAAATGTAAGTTCTGTGAAAGGTTTAGCTTCCCACACTTTCACTCTATGAATATTCAGGGCAGTGGTTTTGTGTGTTGCTCATGCAGAAGGAGGCCACTCCAGTAGGTCGCAGTGGATTTTTAGAGGAGTTTCTCAGAGACTTTCATTGCATGATGGACTTCTTGTTGAAGAACCAAGAAGTCCATACTTACTATATTCATTTATTTAAGTTAGGAAACAGGCTGGTTTTTAATATCGGAGATGACTGATTTTATGTCAAACACTTTTGCATTACTTCAGGCAGCAATTGAATCAGAGTTTATCTGCAGTGATCTGCATTCTGAGGCTGCGAAGTTGTGAATGGAAAACTGTCCAGAAGTACGGGCAGACTCAGCAGGTCCCACAGCATGTGTGAAATAGATTTCTTAGCAAAAGTTTACCTGGAATTTTCCTTACTGTGGGATTTCTAAAGATTATGGATAACTGCAGTTTGTTATCCCACAGAAATGTGTCACAGGCCTGGTCGCCTACTGAACTTTCAGTCTTCGGCATGATTATACTTGGAACATGTGGAAACTGTTGTTGGTTTTGTTTTTTCAAATTCAGTGGGCTTCTTGTCGTGATAACAGTTCCTGGGAACTGTTTCATCTTCCCACCTGAGCATTAGTAAAACATATTCTTGAAGAAACTGAGCTCAAGATACCTACCCAGCTTTTTCTCTTCAGATTTTATTCTGGCAGTAGTTGCATAGCTCCATTTCCAGCAGAGTTTCTGCACAGTTATGACTGATGAGAAATGAGATTATTTCCTGGTATCTTTCTGGAGATACAAGAACTTGATTCAGACTCCTCTTTCTCTGAGAGTGGAACTTTTTTTAGGAGAAAAAGAAATAAATTCTACCAGATTAAAGAAAAGAACATGCACTTGCTCAGGGAGCAGGTCTGTTGAGTGGGATGATGATATTTTCAGAAAACTATTTCTCAGAACAGAACGCTGCATTCCGTGAACATCTGTTGAGGTTGCTGGAAGTTTCGGTCTCTTTTTGAGCAGTAACAAACTCATACCATTTACAAATTACTGTTTCATTAGTATTATAAAAATGAACTTAGAATGCAGGAATGTGTGAGTGAATGCAGTTATCTAGGAAATGTATTATAATGTGTGTTGTTCAGTTGTTCAGGTATGCTGGATTATGTTCCTTGAGACGTACTGGGAGAACTGCTAAGAACTGGGCTTTTCTTTGGGATTAAGGCCAAGGGAAAAAAGAGAGCCTGGAGACGAAACTTGGCATTTTGTTCACTTTGTAAAACAAGAAAGTGTCGGTCTCCTATTTTAATCTCTCTCTCAGCATCAACAATCTCTGTCGAGTTTTTAAATTAACTTCTTCAATCAACCCTACAGTTGGGGTCCTTGAAACAGAGACGGGATTTTGCTTTGCCTTTAGCAGTACTTGTTATCTCAGGACAGTGGGATTAAAACTTCCAGGGGTCTCTGGTGAAGTGTCTTTCCTAACACAGCCATTTTGAGGAAGCTGTCTGTTTGCTTCACTATACTTTAGACTGCAATTATTTGCAGCTTTAAGGACAATCTCAGGATTTTACCTGGGTTTGTGAGTAGGATTACTGATTCTTAAAATAGGATGAATATTCAGTTTTAAAAAAAAATGTAGAAAGCTGCCTGGACTCAGTGTAATATAATTTTCTTTCTTTTGGCTCACAACAATCAGGAGCTGACTTTAAAGGCTTCTTAGTGGACTGAGGCTTTAAAGGGCTAAATAGGTCTTATTTTATTGTTCAGTTCGTGTAAAAGAAGGAACTCTTCATTTTCACTGCAGAAATCCTAAGGGCTAAAATACTGTCCAGGGCTAATTTGAGGTTCTAGAGACATAAATAACTTCTAAAAAGCAGCTAGTTTGTTTTTCTAACTCAAACTCTGAAATCATTTATAGAAATTGCAGATATAACCAATTGCAGATATAATTGCATTCATATCTTGTTTGGAATTTCAGTATCCAGCTTGGTAAGGAGTACAGTAGAGATGACAGCACATTTGCCCACCACTTTATTATTGCCCATGTTGAAATCTAACAGCTGTTGTGAACAGAACTGCCAACAGAGAGACTTTGAGGAAGATTCTGTGCCAGGAAATTGATGCTGAATATTTCATTGCAACTTAGCTGTCCTTCACTGTTGTAAGATCTACCAAGGTATAAACTTCTGGAAAGCTCAGTAAATAAATACTGCTGCAAACAGAGCTTTCTGGGTTCTTTCCAGGGTTCTCTTCAGGATGTTGTGTATAAATAATTACTATAATTAAAACAATTTATTGATAGTTATTTTGATCCTTTGGGGATGGCTGAGGCAGGAGAAGGTTCTGCAAGTTCTCCTTGCTTTGGAATGCTGAGCCTAGGGTTTGACCCAACCTAACACCTACTGAGATGTCCAGGCCCAATCAATCCGTATGAAATGTAAGAGTTGAAATATCTGTGTACATGATTCTTGTTCCTTTTGAAGATTTTACAAAAGCTCATGCACAACATTATTCAAATTGAAGTTGGCCCACGCGTTCTTGCTAGGAGAAAAGCAAGTGCCAAGACACTGTCAAAAAAAAAATGTTGCCAACCTATCTGCTTGGAACTGAACCAAGAGTACCAAACTGAACAAGTACCAAATGGCAACTATTTCAGCCTGCTTCTGTCCTGAGCCTCATCTGAGCCTCGCTGTGAAAAAATCCCTGAATCCATTTCCTACAGTCTGTCTAGGCCCACATACCCAATTCAGAAGGTTGGTTTTGTTGGTTTTAAAGCACCTGTCTCACAGTTAGTTGTGCATCAGCTGTTTGTGTTAATATCCAAGTGGCCATACTTGCAACATGTTATTTCCTGGATAGTGGATTAGCAATAACACTTTATTTTGTGCCAATTCGTTATCTCTGAAGTGTTCTTACTGCAGCAAAGTTTGAGTTTTGATTTGGTTTTAATGCCTTTGCATTAGCCAGAACTCTTAGCACAGACATGGACAAAAAATTGAATCCAGGGAGTTTCCCTGGATAAAAAATCTGCTAGGGCTTCCCAAGACATTTGAAGTTGGTATAGTTAGCCATCATTTTTAAAACAAAGATACGATTACAAATGTGTGTGGGTATTTTTTTAACCTCCTTTTCATAACACTAGCCTATTGTAAACTGCATGAAATAAATCTGTTTTTCCCTTTTAAAGTCTGATGTCTTAAATCTTTCTTTTTAAACCCATTACGGTTGACCATAACGGTTGCTGATACACTTGGTGTAGCACTTCATTTAGACATAAAATGTTTTATTTTTCTACAGTGATTCAGAGCAGCAATACTTTTTCCTTTGTAAAGGAGATGCATCCTTCTCTGTTTCCTCAAAGAGTTGATCACAGAAAAAGCCATGTTTATTCAGATGTACATCCACTGGGAAATTAAGGTATTTCCTTAGTGCTTGTGCTGATTGTCGCTGATCATTATAGCAGGAAATTGTCCCCTCTGGGATGGATACAACAAAGAAAAGTGTCAAGTTTTAATTAATGACTTTGTGTATATTTTCTTCCATTCACATAGCTAACAAATCAACCTGCATAACCTCACTGATTTCTTTTAGAATCCAGTATGTAGGTTTTTAATACAAATACTTGTATCTGAAAAATGAACCTGAAACTGACACTTTGTAATAAGAAATGTAAACAAGCCACTTAGTGAACTCTGAAATCTTATTACACAATTAAGAATGAGGTGAATTTCATATTGATAGTTTTAATTGGTTTTAAATGCAAAACATGTTCAAAGTTTAGAAATAGTGAAATTGTGTCAGTTTACTAAAGTTATCTCCTGCATTTTAATTGTATTTGAATTTTGCTAAAATATGCCCTAAAAGCAAGTTACTCAACTAGAAATTAACTACTTGATGTGTTCACTATTTACTTTTATCAGGCTTTGTTACTAAATGCATTTGCACTTTACCATTAATAGCACTGCTTTTAATCCAGATTCCTACTGCAGAATTCTGCAGTTTCAGGCATCTTCACAAATCAGCAGAAATGAGAGCACAGAAGGGATAAATGTGTACCAGAAACCAGTTAAGGGGGATCTGAAGTAGATAGTTCTCCTAGACTGCACACCTCCAAGTAAGCGACAGCATCTAATTTAGACTTTATAAGATTTGGAGCTTATTAAGAGCTAATGCTCCTTTCTGCAGAAAGCTTCATTTCAGGAAGATGAAGACAGCTCTGCATGTTCAGCTTTCAGTGGGCTCCAGGCTTGCCTGGCAGTCATAAACACATAGTCCTTGTTTGTGTTACCCAAGGCTGCAGCTTGCCCAATTTCACGAGATAAATCCTTTGAATCGTGTGTTAACCATTCCTTCTAAAAATCACTGCTGTTGGTAATATCACTGGAATCCTCAGAGTCTGCAAAGAAGTGTGATTTTTTTTCACCGTGTCCATTCAGATCAGCAGTAACAGCTTTCAGTGCTGAGTTTGGAAGGATGCAAATTCAAGCAATGTGAACACCCCAGGTGTACCCACTACACAGGAAACCTGCCTGCTACCTCAACAAATGTGTTACAAAGCTGCTCTTAAATACAGATATGTCTTAGAAGAACCCATACTGCAAGTGATAGGACACTTGGAAAGATAAACAGAGGTTTTACTGTGGTATTTGCTAATGGTGAAAGATGGTGTAGCTGGAATGGTCTTTCATCTGATTTGGCACAGCCACTTTAACAGGCTTCCTGAAAGTATCTGTTCCTAACTTTTGCAAAGAAACTTCCAGACATTCCAAATGTGTTTTCACCAAATAAAATACAACTGAGATGGCATCCAGTAACTGTTGCATGAAGCAGCCCGAAACGAGTTTTCATTAAGGTCTCTGAGACTCCTGTTTCTCCAAGTCTTTAGTGACAGTCGGGATGTTTTCTGCACACACAGCTGCTCTTTTCCATCTCTCCTCCAGCATTTACTAGTTAAAAGAAAGAAAGTAGCTAATGTCATAGGTATTTGTGCATTGGGATGAGAGAAAGTTGGGCAGAAGGGCCCACAGGAAGATAGGTATCCTATTTTGTATCACTGTGCTATGCAATAGGCTAAAGCATGCATTGGAACAGGAACTATTCATTCCAAGGGAACATAATTCCTCTTGAATGATTCCTTTATGGAGAGGAGCTAAATGAAGATAGGGTAAGAATATGGCAAGCAATTTGAGGATCTAGTTCTTTTCTATTTTCTGAGAGCAGCCTGGAGAAAGACAGCTCCTCCATCATTTCTGTGGAGCTGAACGGAGATTAAATTTAAATGAGAGCGTGAATTGTTTAGAGAAAAAAATCGGGAGAGTACCAGAGCACTTGGCTCACCCTCTTGGTTAAACAGGGGAGTGGCTGCACATAAAACACGTAATTTAAGCTACCTTTAAACCCTCAGCTAATGAAGACTCCGCACCCATCCTCACATTACTGCCATAGCGTCTTTATCAATTGAATTTGCTTAATACCTGCCCTTGGTTTTTCTCACAGCGCTTTAAACTGATGACGTCTTGCCTCGTGCTCCGTTATGGGGACGAACAGTTCGTCGCCCTGCTCCTTGCGGCCGCCTTTTCTTTTCTCAGTGGTAATTTAAATCTCCGCATGGCGGGTTGGGGGGCGCTGCCTCCATCGCGGCGTGCCAGAACGGCTGTCTGGGTGGGATGTGGGACAGTGAGGTTCTGGAGCCGAGCACCAGCCCAAGTTTACCCCATTCAATATAGCGATGCTTATTTATGGAAATGCCTAATTGGAGTGACGGGAGAAGGGCGAGGAAGATAAGCCATGTTGGTCTTAGGGTGCTACGTAGGGTGCAGTTCAATAAACAGGCCACGGCAGGATGCGGCTAAAAGGAGGTTGAAAGACAAAAAATGTCGGTTTCATTAAAATTAAACACGGTAAACATAAGGACAGAATGTGAGTCATACCCAAAAATTAAAAATAATAATTAAAAAAAAACACTAAAAAACCCACCAAACTTACAAACAAAACAAACAAATAAACAAAACAAACAAACAAACAAACAAAAAAAAAACAGGAAACTAACGCACACGGCCTCCGCCGCCCGAAACAGCCCGCAGCGCCCGCGCTTGGGGCCCGGGGATCCGCCCCCAGCAGATGGGCTCGCCCCGCCCCCTCCCGGCTTTGCCCAATTGCAGCGCAGGCAGCGCCAGGACCGCCTCTCCATCCTCCAATCAGAGGCGCGAATGGTCGCAGTGGGCGGGTCCTACCGGGCTCGAGTGCCTCGCGGCTCAGGCGCAGTGGGCCGGACCCGCTTGGCTTCCTGCGCCCGGCCGGACGGTTATAGGGCACAGGTGACCGCCTCAGCGCCTGAGGTAAAACTTCACTCCATTTTTCGATAGGGGAACGTAGGGCCAGGGGGGCAGGAGGACGTGAGAGGGTTCGAGAGGGCTCTGCCGGGATCTCCGTGGCGCTCCCCGCTCAGGCGCCGTTGAGGACGCCCGCAGGTCCTGCTGACGGCGACGCGTGAAGAGCGGCGGGCGGTGCGCGGGCTGGGCTGGGCTGCACCGCGCCGGCGCAGCGACTCGGACGGGTCGTAGTGAGGGACACACCGCGTTAGTGAGCTCTGCACCGAGGGAGGGGGGGAAGGGGGAGAGAAGAAGAGAGAGGAGGGAGGGAAACTCCGGACCAGAGACAAAGGGGGGGGAGCAGAGCCGGGAACATCCGGGTCATTCGCCTCTGCCTCAATCCGGGACACACGCGGGTGCCGCGGCCGAGCACGGTGAGGCCTGGCCGGGCGAGGGGCCTGGGGCGGCGGGGCGGCGGCAGCTGGCCCTGCGACGGCGGGGTTCGGGCCGGTGCCTCGCGGCGCGGCGGTGCGCGGACCCCGCGGTTCCCGGCGGCGCGGCCGGGCCCGACGGCGTGTCGCTGCCCGCCTCGGGAGGGCTCCGCGCTCTGCCCCTGCGCCACGGCCCGCCAGCCCGCAAAGGTCTCTGCCGCTTTGGGCCGCGGTCGGCCGCCGAGCCGCGTGCGCCGACGGGCCCGAGTCCGGAGCTCCCCGCCCCGCGAAGCGATTCCCCGGCTGCCGGGCGGGCGTCGGGTCGCCGCGCGCGGGCCTCGGCCGCCACCCCGGCCGCTCCGTCGGGCTCGCGAGACAAACGGCCGCGGCAGGGCCGGCGCTGCGCCACTCCGGGCGGAGGTCCTGGGCCGGGCCGCCCCGCCGTTCCTTTCGTTGCTCTGGGAACTCCGGCGGCCGCGCGGGCCGGTATCGCCTGTGCCGCTTGTTTCGCTGCCTCGGGCAGGAGCGGACTTTGTGCGCCTGTTAGGAGGCGGTGCGCTTCGGTTGTACCTCAGCCCTTGACTTTCTCTGCCTGTGTGGGAAGGAAAGCGTATCGCCGGTTTACAAATCCTTACGGCGTCTGCTTCCAATCCGTGAAGTAATAAGCCTTAACGATTTTACTCATTTACTTATTTTTGAATGAATGAAGACTGAAGGAGCACGCTGTGTGTGTACAGACTGTTTACGGGTCAGAGTCACAGACGTGATGGTTAGTGTGCCATAGGAGCGCTGTGCTGTTCAGGGTCTGTTTTATGGATAGCGTAGCAGTTTGGGTTGGGTTTGGTCCCAGCGCAGCCGGCAGAGGCGAGGCATGGAGCGCTCTTGGAAGTTTCTGGTAATTTTCTAGTGAGTTGGTTGTGGTAAACGGGCCATTGCTCCCTCCTGGTGCTGGTGTGTGCAGGAGGGAGTAAAACTAAATGGAATGGGAAGACAAATTTTCCCGCTTGTGTGGTGAGATACGATGGATGCATTTTCTCCAGCTTAGAACTTGATGCTCTTTCCAGTGATGCACCTCTTCTGTACAATAAGTTGGGGCTTAATTCTGTTCACTCGTAGTCAATTTCTCAGGTGAAGGAAGAAAAGGAAATCAGATTTGATATTTGAAACAAATGTGGGGAAAAAAAAAAGTGCAGGAAAAAAAAATACAGATTTTTTTGGGCAAGATCCCAAAGGGGAAAAACTATTAAAAAAAAAAAAAAAAGAAAAGTGAGCAAATCTTGAGGTTTAATGAAGTACTTAATTCCTTCCTGTTCCTTTGTAATTTCTGACAGCAGAATACATAGACAGGTGTTCAACCTCTGTTTATCCTGCTTGGAGCTCCAGCAGGAAGAAAGTTTGAATAAGAGATCCAGTTTCTTTCACTGAATCGCTGTTAGAGAGTATGCACTGGCAATTTGTTGTTAGATTGATTTACCTTTGAGGGGACCCCTAAGTAGTGGGATCAGTTTTTGAAGTGGGCTTTCAGTCTCAGTGGTCTCTTGTGCCTCGCTAGCAGTTTGTGACGAGAGGCTTTGGGTGCTTGTCTGCCCTTGCCAGGGTAACCAAAGCCCGTGGAGCTGTTTGAAGAGCTTTGCCCGATGCGGGTCACGTTCTTGTTGGGAAGCACTGAGCTATCTTACAAGCTGTAGAACTCGCAGCCTGCTGTCCCACGTCCTTCTGTGCTGGCTGTTCTTCACGCTCCTGGAGTCATCTGGAGAACAGTGAAACTTTGAGATCAAAAAGCTGTAGGAAAACTGGCCCCCCACAATTCTGGATTTCTTGTAGGGTGAAAAGGAAGTTTGGATAGGATCAGTTCGCTTGCTCAGCGCAGGCAACCGATCTACTGCACTGCCCAAAGATGACAGTTGCAGTTATTTCAGACCTTGTTACCAGAGTCTTGCAGAAGAGGGAGAGCACATATAGCATTAGTTCAAGTTCAGACATGGCTGAGCTGTTCTGTCCCAGTTGTGTTCAACAGTACTAAATAACGAGCTGAAGTTTGGCTATTGCTTGAGGTAATAAAAAAAATAAAAGTTCAAACCTGAAAGAGAGACACTAAACATAGTTGGGGTGGGTTAAAAGTATCAGTTAAGAATTACTAATACATGAAATAATGTAATGTAGCTCATTTCTTCTTCAAGGTATTCAGGAGTCTAAGTCTGGTTAGATGTGCCTGAAGTGACTGTTATTAAATCCATGGCAAGTGTCAGTATTCACTGGATTTCCATTACATGGCCTTAATATTCAGAGGACTGGAATAGCAAATATTAAGTAGACAAAATATGCATACCTGGGAGCTAACCTGAAAATGCAAAGGCTTATCTCGTGGTCAGGTGTCTCTTAAGATATCCTGGTTAATCACGTTTGACTCATTAGTAAACTGTTCAGATTTGGACACTGAAGTTCTTAGCAGCTCTGCCACTCGGGCAAGAAGCCACTAAAATAAATACTGAGCTTTAAAGTCACAGGTTCTACTTTGTGTGAAGTAATGCCTGAAATCTTGAGTTAGTATATGCTGACTAGGAAGGCTTTCTTTATCGCTCACAAACCCTACTGTTGAAGTACTTGGTTTAGGAGCCAGAAGCTCTCTTAATGTTACCTGTAACTATTTAACTAGGTTGCTCCATGACAGATCTCTGAACTATTTTTACATGCTTTTTCTCTCCCTCCTTCCCTCCCAGTTCTTTATGAAATGTGTTCTGCTGTGAAATTAAGCAATCACACTTAATTTCTTGTGCCATAGTAGAAGGGGGGAGGAAGTCAAGAAACTGGCATTTCAACTCAGGGAATGAAGTGTAGGCACTGGGAAAACCAAAGTGCTGTGTTTGGGAAGGAGGTGGTGTGCAGAACCTCATCAAGGGATTTCAGGTCTTGAGGTGCAAAAGAGTTTTTGGTTGTAACGGTGTGTGCACATACACCAGGGAAAGAAGGATGTGGTCTAATTGGTGCTTAAGTCAAATGCCTCAAGATTTGAAAGAATTACTTGTAGAACAGACAAAGTCTTTAATTTACCATGGCATGGCATAGTGCAAAAGCCAGCAGGTTATGGAGCTGCTGAAATTATTTTCCACTGGGAGAATTTGGTTGGCGTAGTTTGGTAGGACATAATGCTGTATATTGAACCTCAAGGGAAATGCTGCCTAGCTGACTGTTAGTTATAGGGAAGGCAATGTGTTCATCTCCAGAGGAGGTATCTGAGTTGCTGTCTAACATTTGACAAGTTTATAAGCTATAATAATTTTTAAAAATTGATTTTGCAGAGTTAATGTTGTTGTTGTGGATCTCCAGGTGCTAAAAGCACAGCTGAAATTCTGCCACGTGCTCATTAGTTCATTAAAATCTCTAGTAGGAGAAAGGGCTCATGAAATAAAATTACTCCCTTCATAATTTTGTTGAAGGAGAGGTGCAAAGTTTGTTTTTGTTCTGGGTTCTCATGGGAGGCTCTGCTTCTCTTGCTGGTGAGTTGACTGAAAACTGAAGTGCTACCTACAGTTCTGATGTGAAGTCCTGCAAGTGTTCTTACATAAGCAGGACACCAATGCCTGTTTTGGGAACATTAGAATGAATACAGGATTCTTTTGTGCGTGTTTACTGCACAGACCCTTAACGGTGCCTTCCGAAAAGCTTTAATTCTAGTTACATTCTTGCAGGAATTGTGCTGCTACCTGGAAGTTGAAAGGATTGACCGTGGGTGTGCAAGCTGATGTGACTGGGGGAAAAAGGAGGGAGAGGAGAAGGAGGGGGAGGGGTGGGCAGAAGTGTTTGCAAGGACTCTTAGTTAAGGTGTCTGTGCTGCTTGGGCACTTCTGATGTGTGAATATGGAAATGCAGAGCCTGATGTCTTCTAATCTTCCGAGTGGATGGCAGATGTGCACGAGTAATCAAGAGTGAGATTTTAAAACAAGGGCTTTTTTGAGCTAGAGCTGACATGGTCAGGTAGTTTATGTATACAAGAGTTGCACTGTATTAACTAATAATCCTTCATCAGGGTGCAAATGTTTGCTCTAAGGGAGTGATAATATTTCTTGCACTAATTCTGTAAGCTTATTTAGGAGGAAGATACTGCTTTTCTGGTGGGTGCATGAAGTAGTTAGGCCAACTGCGCTTAACTCCACAGCTACCAAGTTTTAGTTCTTGTTTAAAATGGGTAGAAGTGCAGTGGGGAGGAGGAGTAAAGATAAGTGGAGGTTTCTGACCACGTGGCTGATGAAAGGATGAGTTTAGGTACAGTTTGACCATGAAAAATAAGGTCTCACTTTAACTGCTCTTGCAGGTGAGTGGAGAATCCTCCCCTGGATCTGGGAGCTGCTCTATTGGAGCATCATGTCTGGAACTGTTCTCACATTGTCTGTAGTAGTGACCTGTGCTCTGCATGTCTGAGTTGCTGAACTTGGCTGTTACTTGAGACAGTGAGGATTCTGGAAGATTGTGCAGTTTAAATGGGCATTTAAGACCTGTCCTGCGGAATGAGTGAGCTGCTCACTGACTCCTCTTCAGTTAATTTCTGTCTTTTGTTCCTGCTGCTGTCTAGAGCCTTTCTATCAACATGACATTTGAGTTTGCTAAATCCTGTGCCCATGTTGCTTTTGTGTAGAACCCTGGATTTTAGCACAGACTTGATCTGTTAGTGGCATTTCTAATTTTCCTGTTTGCAAGAAACGGGAGTAGTGCAGGTGTTTGCCTTCAGAGCAAGCCATACCTTCCATGATATGACAGAGGTCTAGGTATGCCTTTGTCAGTCACACAAGTAGGAAATCTGAGCCCTTTTTCCTATCAGTGATACTGTTACTGCTACCAAGATACTTGAAAAATTATTTTGGCAATGTGGTTTAAATATGAAATACACAGAAATACATGTGGGCCTGACTGGGTCAGGTCCAGTAGCTGAGAGGTAGCTGGTGTGGGGTAACTTGATGACGTTATTCCTGGTCTTAACATCTGCAGTGTGCAAAAACATGTTGTGACTACAGTAGAAATGGAAGGCCAAAAGACTTCTTGAGTGATCAAAACTCTTATATGGAGAACATAATGCTACTTACATAATAAGTACTAAAGCAAGTACTAAAAGCAACTATTTTTGTTTTAGAGGGAATCTGAATATGTCTGGCATAGCTCTAAGTAGACTTGCACAGGAGAGAAAAGCCTGGAGAAAAGATCATCCATTTGTAAGTATATATGAGCACTGTTAACTTCTTGACTTGTACAGTTGTGTTCATGTTATGATTCTCTTTGCCTGATGTGTTACAGTAATTAATTTTTAAATAAGAAACTGCTTAAAACTGTGTTTTGCACAAAGAAATAACTGAATGAATTAGATGTGGCATGAATTAGATGGCGCATTCTAAGCATATCTTCTAAAATACTCACCTTTTGTTTTTGATTTGCCTCAATTCAGGGATTTGTAGCAGTACCTACAAAAAATCCAGATGGCACAATGAATCTAATGAACTGGGAATGTGCTATTCCAGGAAAGAAGGGGGTAAGGCATTCTGTGCTAACACTTCACTTGTGCTGGAAAGTAACGTAACTGTGATTGTGTATTACGCTGAGAACTGTGAGAGTATGAGTTGCATGGCTTAATGTAAATATTTGGATTGTGCCCCTGGACAAAACTCACTGTGTTGTTGTTCAGCTTTTGGCACTGATCACGTTAAGAAATGTTTTTTCAGAGAAGCATGGAAGGATCCTGCATGGGGCAAGTTGAGCTGCTCCTCTGCTTAATGTCAGCAATGATTGTGGTTTGTCTGCTTGCTAAACTCTGGTTTAAACTGTCAAGTTTGAACACTTATGCTATTTAATTACTTCTGGTGGTTAACTACCAGTAACGTGTTGCTGTGGGTTTTTTTGTCCACCAACTAGTGACACTCCTCAGTCCTACAAGCTGTAGCACTAATCTTAATCTTTTGAATTTCATGGAAAATAATTCTGTAGTATTAACTTGAAATCTGACTGCTTTCAATTCTGTGGAGTTCTGCCTGTTTGTGTTATGGAAATAATATGATCATCTAACAGAGGTGGTTTTTTTTTACCTGATTTCATTTGTACTTCTCCTGAAAATAAATTTAAGAGTTCTGGTCTTTACAGAAATTAATCTTTGTCCTTATTTCAGTCAGGGTGGTCAGCTTCTGGTTGGGAGGACAAATGCAAATTTAATGCATGGAGGCAGTCGTTAATGCACAAAGCTTTTTTGATTCATACAGTGCTGGTATTACTTACCTTTCTGATTTGTTTCATTTTCCAAATTATTTGGTTACATTACTTGTGAATTCAGCAGATGCATTTGTGCCTTTGAGATAATTCTATTAATTACTTGCAAGAGAATGAAAAATTTTTTTAAAGTACCTGATGTGATTTAGCACAGCCTAAGGACAAACTTATCCCCCTGTGTCTTACTCAAACAAGGTTATCCTCACAGTAAGCAGTTGTACCTTAGCAAGATGTCACCTTTAAATACCTAAAAACTCCTCCAGCCAATGTCTTTCCTCCTAGAAAGTGCTTTACCCTAGGAAAAGACTGATTACATTCATGTAGTTCCTGATAGGAATCTAACAAAAAAAGTAGTTTTTAATCAATGTAGTCTCTTCAGCAAGAAGCAGTGTGCCTTGTTTGTCTCTGCCAGCAAAAAGTAGTTGCTGCATGTTGTGCTCCTGTTTGGAGGCGCACTGTACTGCAGCTCTTTCCCCTGTTGCAGTACAGTGGTTGAAACCACCAAAGTGCTTTCTTGTCAATCAGATGGAAAAATTGTAGTTACAAGTGATGTTGTTCCTCTGAGAAAATCCAGGAAGCTGCAAACCTGTTAGTCTGATCTTGTTTGGAAAAGTTACCAAGGAAACTATTCCAGGGGCTACTGAAAAGTTTAAAAAAAAAAAAAAAAAAAAAAAAAGGCAAGTGTTAGCAGGCATAGGCAGTGTGGGTTCATCAAGAAAAAGGCCTGCCTTAGTAATGTGATCTTCTCTGATAAGGTCACCTGCTTGGTGGGTGATGCATGTAATCTGTCTGTATTTTCGTAAGGCCTTTAATACTGTACTTTATGGACAACTTATACTACTGTGATATAAACAGGTTCTTGCTATTCTAAGTGATGAACTGGCTCAAAAGTAGAGCTCAGAGGGCTGTATCTGGCTGGTAGCTGGTCACTAGTAGCATTCCTCAGGGCTCCAGTCCAAGGCTGGTTGTATTCAGTGTTTTTTATCAGTGATCTGAATACAAGAGTGGAATGCATCTTTGGCAGGTTGACTCCCTGGAGGGCTGAGAGGGCCTTGAAAAGGGATCTGGATAGGACTAGAGCATTGGGTCATTGTCATTAGCAAATTCAGTGAAGGTAAATGCTAGAGTAATGCTGGACATTGGCACAGACTGGGAGCCAAGTGTTTGGAGACACGCTCAGCAGACGGGGAGCAGGAGATGCTGGTGAGCACCATGCTCAACGTGAGCAGCAGTGCCCTAGGAGCAAACTGCATTTTGAGTGCATTAAGTGCAGCGTAGCCAACTGCTCAGAGGTAATTCTGCCTTTATATTTAGCATTGGTGTGGCCTTCCTTGAGTATGGTGTGCAGTTCTGAGATCACATATAAATGTGAAAATACAGCACAGCACAAAGAGCAACCAAGGTAGTAAAGGACTGGAAGACTTCTTATTTGTTTCTTATATACTGTGACTGTATTTGTATCTGGAATTCCCAGTGTTTGTATCAAATCTGTCAATGACTTGGCAATACCTGGAAACTGTAGTAAAGTGGAAAAAAAATTACAATGAGCTGATCTTAAAAAAAAGACCTCAGTAGGATAACTTCTCTCATTGCAGGTAGCATGCTGCAGCATAGAGCAGCTCTTTTCTAGTGGTGTAGAAAAAGTGTCTTGTGCTTTGTCTGGGGAAATGTTGTTCTTGTTTTCTTTTCCCAAGTTTGACTTGTAATCAAAACATGACCTTAACTTCTTTTGTAGACACCATGGGAAGGAGGCTTATTTAAACTACGGATGCTTTTCAAGGATGACTACCCTTCTTCACCCCCAAAATGTAAGAAAAATGACACCAAAAAAAAAACACACCATACATACAGTAGATCAGTATTTAATAGTCCATGAGGTTGTACAGATAGTTGTCAGTTTGAGTTTTTTTTCCTACTGAAAGTTTTTTTTCCCTACCCCACACTTGGCATTTGGAATATCGAGATGAACTGAGCTCAGTGCTCAATGCTAGCAAAACTAGAAGGAGAAGAGTTACTGCTATTTAGATTTCCTCAAAGTCTGTCAGAAGCACCACTTGCAGTATTCACTATTTCATCAGCACGCTAAATTAGAGGTACTAATAGGCATGATTAGTTTAAGTTAAGCTGTAAAGTTAGTATTCTATGTGGGGAACTCACAGTAAAAAATAATAAAAAAAAAAGTCCCATCAACTTTTGCTTTTTCACCTGTCCATTCTAAATATGGAAGTTTTATTTATTGTACCCGGGATTAGAAAAAATACTTGTTTTACTTGTGGAATCTTCTAAAATTCCAGCTTATGTGTTTAAGGTAAGATGTGTGGCTGGTGAGACTCCTAATGCAGCTTTCCTTTCCCATCGTACTTCACTGAGCAGCTGATAAGCACAACATGATTGTAATGTAAAAATGGATTAGAAAACTGCAGTAATATAGACTTTTCATGTACCATTAAACAAGTGCTCTCTACATTCATCAAGATGATAGCTGTAGGAATTAAGGCTTATAAAGAACTGCTAGAATATAGTCTGCCAGTAGGAAAGTTGTATAACGAACCTTTTCAATCAGTCCCATAGATTAGGGTTGTTTCCTTTTGTTGAATTCATGCTGGTTATACACGAAGTGAAATTGAACAGCAGTAACTTGGTGTAGTTGGTATGGGATGTTCAATACAGCACAGTGAGAGGAAAATAAAAAGTGACAGGCAGTATCTTTATAGATCAGTGTATAGGATCTAAGTGTAGGATTGATTTTAAAAGTTACTGTGTAGCTACTGTGAACCTTTTTGACAGTTTCTGTTCCTAAACCAACACGTTACTGGTCTCAGTGATGCTGTGAAATGGCCTGCAGTGATAACACAGACAGGGCAGGCTTCCTGCTTTTGGTACAGGCCAAGGCAAAGTTCAATGCTGTAGCAATAGCTGTGAGATCTCCCATTTGGTGCCTGAGGCAGGTTAGGTGGGGAACAGCTGTGCAGAGAGAAGTGTGTGTATCTCTCTCTCTCACTGGTCAGTTTGTTCTACACCCATGGTCTAAACAATCTGTTACATATTAGCCTTGGCTTTGTATGCAAGTAACTTTTTTTCTTTTCCCCCCTCAGGTAAATTTGAACCACCATTGTTCCACCCAAACGTGTATCCTTCAGGCACAGTGTGTCTCTCCATCTTAGAGGAGGATAAGGACTGGAGGCCAGCAATCACAATTAAACAGGTCATTAGTTGTACATATGCATAAAATTTTCCTTCTTGCTTTGCCTGTTCATCTTACATGAACGTAAAATGTTCATGGTGTGTTTCTATGGTTGGGATTTTGGGTGTGAATGTAGTGATTTTCGTTATTTTTTTCCTTCAGTTGCATGTTTCTTCCCAACTTAGTGATATCCATGCCTATGTTACTTCTGTACCTTCTTCTACAGATCTTGTTAGGAATACAAGAACTTCTAAATGAACCAAATATTCAAGACCCAGCTCAAGCAGAGGCGTACACAATTTACTGGTAAGGCTGTGGATCAGCATGAGAGCTGCCTGTTGCTTATAGTGTTACGTGCAGGTGGTTTTGGGAATGATCCAGGGAGCTTTTCTGCCTTCATGGCTATGTCCTGTGGAGATGCCTGGCTTGTGCTGAACTCAAGTTAAGCAATATCTTCAGCATTTATAGGCTAATGGAACAATGTGACAACAGAAAGCATGAAGATGCATTCAGTTGAACCATAATTCTCAGTCCAATACAGATTCCTTTCCCCTAAAAGCTAACTGAGGAGTAGTGACAAAGGATAATGATTTCATGAGAACACTGACAGTGAGAAGGCAGAGAGTGGATTAGTTGACAAGTTCCATTGATAAATACAGGAGTAATTCAGTTCTGTCCAGTAATGTGTATCCATAAGTGCTTGTGCCTGAGGGTTGAGGAGCTGCTGTGGTTGCTAGAAGGATTGTATAAGTTTTGAAAACTGATGTTCAAAATTGTTTTTAAAAGCACAGAAAGCTTGTAGCTTTA
The DNA here is from genome assembly GCF_026119805.1 of Tympanuchus pallidicinctus. Lineage (NCBI taxonomy): Eukaryota > Metazoa > Chordata > Aves > Galliformes > Phasianidae > Tympanuchus > Tympanuchus pallidicinctus. Next base: position 7,810,804 of record NW_026294699.1, on the reverse strand, counting down.
GTAAAATTAAAATTTGAACCAAAAACCCCCACACTTTCTTAAGCTTAATCTTAAAATTTTCCTACCATTAAAAATGGATGACTGACCCATAATTCTTAAGGAAGCAGCACACCCCATGAACATTTTTGGCACTGAGAGCCACTGAAATAACAACCAAAATAGAAATGTAGAATTGGACAGAACAAGTCTTCAAGAGCATCCCAAGTCAGAAAAATAGCTTGTATGCAAAGTCTCATTAAAATGCCATGTCAGAAATGTCTTACAGGACCCTAGTGAGAAGGAAGCATAGGGATGGATAGTGTGTCTGTATCTTATTTATAGACTTTACTCAAGGTTATTTTTTAAGGATCTCTGAAGACTGGGTGAGGGCATTCAAATGGAGGATGGTTGTAGGCAGTGCCTTAGGGAGCAAGTAATGACAAGGCAGACCCCTCCTTTTTTCCTCTTGGAAAAGAAAAAATAGTCTGAGGAATTGTGGAGCAGGAATAGAATAATTCTCTGAAAACAAATATAGCCTGTGACCCATTTTATACTTTCCCTCATACATTCATGCAAAAACAGTCTCTGCTGGCCTTGTTCCTGTGTTACTGCACAGGCTGAAAAGGCAGGCTGTTAATTTGTACCTGAATGACTGGTTGGTACTAATTAATACTGTTTCAAGGATGCAGTACTTCATAGGAAGTAAAGATGAGTTTTAGTGTGTATGAGCTTTAAATCCCCTTTGTTTTTAGAGGGAGGGAGAAAAAGATGGGAGAGAGAGATCAGAGGGGTCACACACAAGCTACTATTTGTATTAGTGCTAAGGCTTCCCACATAATAGTCAAGCACTGTTTCTGAACCTGTTTGTCTATGAGCCACTCCCCAAAAGTAAGATCTGCTTCTGCTGAACTGTGATGAAATAAATGTAAACCAAACTTTTTTTTAAAAAAAAAAAAAAAGAAACCTTTTTGTTTCAAGTCTACAACTCTGCCTGGGGGGGAGAAGAACCTTATTGAAAATGAACTCAGAGGCATATTTTGCAGATCACAGATACAGAAATGTATAGTCTCTGACTTATCCTTTTCATGTCTTTTGGACTTGCATAGTATTTCAGCTGGGTTCATTTATTTCTACAGCTGTACATCAGGACACACTTGTTACTGCTTAATGAGTAATTGTTAAAAGCAGCTCAGCAGGGCAAAATTGATTGCATCTGTAATTAGGCGTAGTTTAACAGCACTGCATTTGCATCTTCCTCAGTTTGTCTTTTAGTCAAGCTGTCAACTTCATCAACCATCCTTGGACTTGTTCTCATTTTTGGGATTGCCTTTGCACAGTTTTTCTGTAACTGCAGCACTTCTGATGTGCTGAGCTACTTCCTCCTCTCCTGTAGTTGTGCAGTCTGCTATGAAAGGCAGTCGTTTGTTTGGGTACTGAGCTGGGAGAATTAAGAGCTAGAAATAGGAGAGAGAATTGTACAACATGGTCTGATTTCTCAAGCTTTAATTGCCCTTTCTTTTTCTTCTATTCAGCCAAAACAGAGTGGAATATGAAAAGAGGGTTCGAGCACAAGCCAAGAAGTTTGCACCATCATAAGCATCTGTCATGCAGCATCTTAAAAAGGAAGGGATTGGTTTGGCAAGAACTTGTTTACAAAACTTTTGCAAAATCTAATGTTGCTATGTACAATTAATATCCACTTAGGGGAGGGGGTTGTATGTGTGCCATTTTCCATATTCGCCACTTGTATACAGTTCTAAATTTGCTGAATTGCCCCCAGTTTTTTCATACAGGGTCTCTTCCTTCAGTCTTTTGTATTTTTGATTGTTATGTAAAACTTGCTTTTATTTTAATATTGATGTCAGTATTTCAACTGCTGTAAAATTATAAACTTTTATACTTCTATAAATTCACTAGTATCTCTAGTTACTTTGCTATCTGATGCAGGCATGCTTTAAAATGTTAGAACTATATTTAGCCTTTAGCTGGCTGTATGGAAAAATAAAAATCATGCCCTCCACCCCCTTCCCTCCCTGAATTTGTTTTTCTATCTTTCAGAAACTAGGTTGTTATTGCTTAAGAGCCTCCGAGATCCAAAGTCAGCCAGCATCCTTATTCTGCATCACTTCCTTTGTGTTTATATGGCATTGTCTGTGTTGCTGTTTAGAGTAAATAAACTGTTTATATAAAGGGCTTTGTTTCATCATCTTCATTAAAATTCCTCAAAGACTGCTGTTGAAGCAGCTCTGAACACAAGTCAGTTTTTAAGAGCTGTGATGCTGTGCTTCTCAGCTGCTGCCTTCCTTCATTTTCCCTGTCCCTGCCATAAGGGTGGTCTGTCTCTGAGCCCTAGTGGTGACCACGTGCAGCTGTTCTATATTTGATCAGTTCCTTAAGCAGTTTATAGAATTGTATGACTAGCTGGAGATCCAACTGCAAAGGCACCTGCAGACTGGTATGACCACTTGAATATGGAATAGTACAAGTACAGTCTAACACAGAAAAATTGGAACCCTCCAAAGAAGGAGAGGGGACCTACAGGATCTGAGCCCTGTCTGTACAAAGCAACGTTATGGATTGCCTTTATATCCAATTCTGCTGAAGGGTTGGTGGAGGCTTGTTTAAAATTTGAAACCAGCTGGGTGAAACTTGAGAGTATCTGCTAAAAAGTGAAGGAAGAAAAATACAGTCAGTAACAGCTCCTCTCTTGTTATGAAAAAGGCAACCACATGGGGCAGTCTTTCTCAAATCGTGAAGGGATGATGTATGTTTGTGACTTTGTGGAGGAACACTTCAATAATGCAAATACAGGCAGATACACTGTTGAACCAGCTGAGATTTTGTGGTAAAATCATGAACATGAAATGTTAAAACAGTGTCTATTACTTTGCACTGCCTGTACCTGAGCAAATCGGGTCGAACACTGAGAAAACAGAGTGAGATTTGTTTTTTTTTTTAAGCTGAGGCATTTTGTTTACCCTAAACTGGGTGGAGTTGAAATGTATGGGGCAGGGTCAAACCTCCACAAGTCAGAGGCTCTGTATGTTGTAGGCAATAACAGAGTTGTGTTTTCCAGGTAAAATATACTCAGGAATTGTTTGCTGCAGTGTACAAGTGAAAATAATCCCCATATAAATCACCAGAAACATCAACTACAATGTTTTTTATTTACATAATGAAGCTTTGGACCTTTAAATAATTCTTTATGGAAGGCTTATCTTAAAAACCTGTACATGCATCAATAGACCTACAAACCTACCTGCAGTCTAAGATGAGAGGTCTCATGAACAAGATACTTGCTGAGCACCCCACAGTTACAGGTGGAAAGGCTACACTGTTAACAAGAAAGTTTATTTGCACAAGGCAGTGTAGAACTCCGTCAGGCTGTTGACGTGGTTTTGGTGTGGTTTTCTTTTCCCTCCTCAGGTAGTTGATTTTTTATTGGCCGTTCTTGAAAAAACTTGCCAGGATCATCATCTTCTGGACTGTTCTCACTGCTGCTCTCACTGGTATCATCTGGAGTGCTCACACTGTCCTCCTCTGATTCTTCATTGCTTTGTGTTATTCTGGAAATATTTTTCAGGATTATAAAAGCACAACAAACTTCTAATAAGAAAAAAATTTTAAGTTTCATTACCTTGAAGAATTGATTGGCCTGTTGGGGTTACAAAACTCCTTTCCTGAGTCAACATCAAATGGATCTGGAAAAACAGATACATTTAGATGGTCAGACTTCATTTATTTTTGAGAACCTTACTGGCAGGCAAGGCATATGAAACCTAGTTCAGCTTTCTGAAAAGCTTAACTCGTGACTTGTTTGGTTACAAGAGGTCAGAAGCCAACAACATACAATTTGTTCATTGTTACTGTCTTATTAAGTTATTCTACATTCATCATATTTCATGAGATTAAAGGAAAAACAGGAGACTAGTTAGAGGGTGGGTGGTGGTTGGGAATTCTTCCTTACCTATTTCTTCTTCTTTTATTTCTTTGACACTAGCTAGAAAGTCCTTTTCAACACCTAGCACTTCTTCATGGCACTGACAAGCAGCATATTTTTCCAAGAGATTTTTGTTCAGCTCAATAAATGTCTTCCCCCATTTAAATTTCCTTAGAAGAATGGTGGCTAGGTCTGGAAATCCTTCAACAGAAAACAGAGGATCACTGGTCTTCAGTAGGAGATATCAGTCAGCTCACAGGTTTCTAAGCTCAGCACCTCTCTCCCTATCACTACAGCACTGAGGTGTACACCAGCTTTTTTTTTTATTGTTTAGGGATTCAGACTTCTTCAAATTATTTCACCTTAACTTGAACAGCTAATCAAATTGAGGAAAAGTTCAGTCTTCCAGTATTACATGAAAATATTTTGTACAGTTAATGATGCAGGCTGTAGATCCTGCAGTCCTCCAGTGAAAGAGCAGTTGCACATATCTTCAGAAGGTAAGGTTTGCCAGCAGTACACTGGAAGATGCCTGTTTGTCAAGCAGCTTCTGTGATGAGTTTGGAAAACAACTTGAGGGGACAGTTTGTTTTTATTGCTCTTAACCAGAAGAGCAATAACAGAACACAACAGCCAGCTGCTACCTGTCACAAGGACAGAGGTGCACAAGGATTCACCATCTTTTCTCTGGTGGTTTCTGGTTACGTGCCATGCTGAGAAAACTTGGATCATCAGATCCTGTGTCCTGGACACGAACCCCAGCCTTATGATAACTGATGGCTACCAGACAGAAGCACCTGGAAGAGAACTATACAACTTCATTCTAAATTCAGGACCAAACAGGTCAGCATTACAGTTTCTGTCAAAAACCATCTCCTCATTATATTACAAATGTCAGAACTGCTGGTAACGTATTTTCTATCAGACACATTGCAGCCTACCAACAATGCAAAAAGCTGCAGCGAAAGCTTCCACACAAGACAGCTTGCATGGCCGGCCGTAGTTGATAGGATTTGCAGCCACCAAGTAAGGCAGCAGCCTTAGATGACCTCCTCTCATTTTCTTAAAGGGCGTTTCTTCTAATTTAGCCCACGAGCAATCTATAACTGCAATTCCATTCTGAGCAATGATGTGCCTGAAAAGAGAAACATCTGTGAGAATTTCAATTGCCTCGTAATACCTGTGACAAATCTGAATGCCCCCTTTGTCAATCAAGAAGTTTGTTTTACAGTGATCTAAAACAGAGAGGTACGGTACAGTAACATGGTTTTCTATAGAAACTGTAGGTGGTAAGAAAAGTTTAAAACTGAAAATGAAAAACTGAAGGATTAAAAGCATGACAGAAGTGTAATTAAAAGTTACATATTCATGCTTAACAACAAAGGTCAGACTTAAGCTCTTTGCCAGCTTCTGAAAAAGAATCTTTTCTCTGAATGAATACATCTTTGTAAAAGTTCTGCAGCCACATCTGAAGAAGCTTCTGTGCTTCTCCACAAAGTGCTGTGGTTAACGGCTTGCACTGCCACAGCCTCACAGCCCAGGCAGCATCTCCCGGAGGAGATGCGGCAGCTCCAGGCCGTCATTCTGCACGCAGCACACACTTGCAGCTCTCCTTAGGAATCACAGACACTTTTCTCACCTAACCCCAGATGTGTAAAAATCTTTACCGAATTTTAATAAAATAGCTCACGTTCACATATCGATAGAACACAGCGCAGCAGGAAGGTCAATGTTTACTCTGCAGCAAACAGTTTCGGCCGCAATCGATGATTAAAAAATGTTCTTCCCCAGCTGACACGAGGCGCGCAGACGTCGCACCGCGTCGCCTACCTGTCGGCGGGAGAGACGCAGACGGCGGCCAGAGGGCTGAGAACGACGCCGGGGAACCTCTGGCTGAGGCGCAGGTTTCGGAGCAGCCCTTTTCGGGCCAGTTTCCTCCCGGTGCACCTCTTAGGATCGCAGTGTCCGAGCTCCCACATGGCAAGAGGACACGGAATCTTCGCCTCCGGGCCGCACTCCTCGGCGCCCCGCTCTCCCTCCAAACAAGCTGAAAACAGCAGGCACGCATTAGCGGGGAGCGCCTCGCTTCTGTCAGGCTCCGCGGAGCGCTTCCCACACCTCTCAGCGCGACCTCCGTTTCCGCAGCGAAGGCGTCGAGGCTGTGAGGGTCGCGCCGCGAGGCTGAGGCACCGGCGGACGGCGGCACGCGCCTGCCCCGCCTCGGAGCGCCGCGCCTCATGGCCCCACGCTTCATGGTCCCGCACTCCGGTTGAGCGGCCCCGATGGCCTCGGCGCGCACTTCCGCTTCCGGCGGAAGTGGTAATGGCGGCCGCCCGGCTGCTGCTGGTGGCGTCTGTGGGCGCTGCGTTGGGTGAGCGTGTGAGCGCTGCTGGTTTGTCCGTCCCCTCCTCCACCCGTCCGCTAACTGTTCTTTGCTCGGCAGGTCTCCTCGCATCGGCGGGCAAGATGAAGATCGTGGAGGAACCGAACACGTTCGGGTAGGTGGCTGGTGCTCGTCGTGTCCGCGGCCCGTCCGCACCGGGCGGCCTCGAGTTGTGCCGCTCCCCGCGCTGCAGCCCGGTCGTTCCTCTGGAGTGGGGCGAGACTGACTGCCCAGCTGGGGCGGTGCTGCTGTGGGCCCGCTGCCCGTGGCTGTAAGTCTGGGGCTGCTCAGGCAAGCCCGCGAGGAAGGAGTTAAGGATCCTGATGGAAGGAAAGTAGGGCAGCAGGCAGAGGAGTGGGGTTGTCCTTCTCTGCTCTGCCTTCGTGAGGCCCTACCTGCAGTACCACGTCCAGACCTGGGGCCTCCAGCACAGGAAAGATGTGGAGTTTTGGAGTTGGTCCAGAGGTGATCAATGGGCTGGAGCACCTTTGATGACAGGGTGAAAGAGTTGGGCTTGTTTAGCTTGGAGAAGACAGGGCTGCGGGGAGACCTAATGGGGGCCTTCCAGTACTTGAATGGAGCTTACAAGCAGGAGGGGGTTAGGGGGACCAGCTTTTTACATGGTCTGATTGTGATAGGACATGGAGGAATGGCTTTAAACTAAAAGAGGAGAGATTTAGGTTAGATGTAAGGAACAAATTCTTATTCAGAGAGTGGTGAGGCCCTGGCACTGGTTGCCCAGAGAACTGTAGATGCCCCATCCCTGGCAGTGCTCAAGGCCAGGCTGGATGGGGTCGTGGGCAGCCTGATCTGGTGTGGGGCAGCCAGCCCACAGCAGGGAGTTGGAACCAGATGATCTTAAGTTCTTCTCCAATTTAAGCCATTCTCTGATAGCGGAGGGAGTGGTAACAACTAGAAGCATAACTCGGTCTTTAACTTTTGTTCTTTCTAAAGGTTGAATAACCCCTTCTTGCCTCAAACTAATCGACTGCAGCCAAAGATGCCCCCTTCACCAATATCAGGTATGTGTAAGCATTACCTTTTTGTACAACTTTCATCATTTTCTGACAATTGTTTGTATACAATCTACTTCAGATACATGCAGGCAAATACTAATTTTATTTGTCATTTTGTGGCCATCATGGGAAATAGACAGGGCCAAATATTTTTTGTAAATTCTGAAGAATAGCTTAAATTCTGGGTGTTCCAGGACCCACTGTTGTTTAGACTGCTTCAGTCATGGTGCTCTCCTTATATTTTTTTCTGTATTGTTTGAGCCAGTCACAGAACTTCTGATCTTTATTAATAAAGATCTTTTTTTGCTTGAAACAATTGCTTGGTATCCTTGAGATTGTCACATTAAAGCCATCCTGGCATCTGATTTGAGTTTTTAATACTTGTTGGTTTAAAGAATTTCTAAGGCAAGTCTTGGAACAAGTCATAGAGGCTCAAAGCTGCAGTATAAATCCAACACTAGCAAAACAAACAGGAATTCAGTATTTTCTAGATTTTGTGGGAGAAAGTGAGTCAACATACACTGAGCACAAAGACTAAGTAATAGGAAATAACAGGAAATTGATTATGTTTTTAACATTTGCCTCCTAACCATAAGCACAAACCTAAGCCTCCTTAAAAGTTCAAGTTCACCAAAGGGATTTTGGTATGGTGACACCAAATGGGGTTTTACTTACTTGTGGGATGTTCAATGAAACCAAATCAAATGCATATATTCTGTATGTACAGCGTGTGAAGGGAAGGAATTAGAAATGGAATTAATAATAGGGAGAATGCTGAACTGAAAGATGCCAAAGGGATCAGGAAGAAAGTTAGCAATGCAATAAAATACTTCTTTTTCTGGATATGGGAACTTAAATGTAGTCTAAAATTGGGAGTAATTTTGGAAACTGCAGTCTGTGGTGCAGAGCCTTCCCTTGCACAGTTATTTCATTGCCATGGAAAACCGGCACTTTTTAATTCACAGGACAGTCAGTGTAATAGTAACTGTAATTACACTTCTGGAACATGCATTCAGGAAACAGACACGTGAGTGTAAGGCATTCCTCAGATACATGAAAATCCAATTTTGTTGTTAAGTAGGGAGAGGATCCTCCTTGTTGAGACACAGATCGCGTTTTGTAGAGATGCCAACCTTCTGGCTGAGACTGTGATAGCAGTGCTGACTGTAGAGCAGATGCAAGATCATAAGGTCATGAAAATGAAAATGGGAATGAGAACCTGCCTATATCCCATTGCTTAGGGCATTCTGGGGCAAGATTCTGGTGTTCTGATCTTCACTTCTAGGAACACTTTTGTAGATCCTAGGTAAGAATTAGACAGAGTCCTGTCCTGGTAGTTGTAGGGTTGGAATCCAAGATGCTTTTACTTTATCTGCTTTTGTAGTCCGTTTTCTTGCGCTTCCCACAGAAATATTTTATTGTTCCTTGCAAAATTAGCTTAAACAAGTGACTTTGAAATAACTCCTGTAAACACGTATTTCAGAACTTTGGGCCTTTTTTTTGAATGACAGCTTACCTGTACTGAATCACTTTGGCAGCAGTTCTACAGGAGCATTGTTACTGCTGAGCTGTTTGACAGGTTTATGCTGCTGAACATTGCTCAGATCAGATTGTGAGAGCCAACCGTGATGGGGAATGACCAGTTTGAGAATCTCAGTGGAACCTCAATATCGGTCACTGTTCTGAGCAAAAGGGCTCTGTGGGCGAGGAGTTCAGATGATTGAGAATGGAGACAGCTGTCAGTAGTTTTACTGGCTTCAGTTTTTGTTATTTAGGTAATGTCTGCGTTACCTTTCATGGATCTGCTGTCTAGATATTTGTTTGTATACAGGTTTCTTGTTTCTGCTGTAGGGAGAGGCTAAAATCTTTCACTGAGTGCTGAAGGTAAAATATGTTAAAGCTTGTGAAGTAAAGCAATAGAGGGTACTTAGGGTAATTCAGATGGAAAACACAGACTTCTTTATGCACAGCATAAGAATTTGTCCTATTTTTTGTCATATATAACAATATACATCAACATCAACAATAACTTGCTGGAATTTAACCCAAAGCATTATTCTTCCTTGATGATGTTTTGTGGTGTTTTTAGGCCCTGTGCATCTCTTTAGGCTTGCTGGCAAGTGTTTCAGTTTTGTGGAATCCACGTGAGTAACAACTTTGGATATTTGATCGTATATTTCTATTAGGAACAAACCAGTTCTTAATTCCCACCTGAAATATTTATTCTTTTTCCCTTTTCTCCCAAAGATATAAGTACGAGTTCTGTCCTTTCCATAATGTCACTCAGCATGAGCAGACTTTTCGATGGAATGCCTACAGTGGGATTTTAGGGTGAGGCTTTTAGACCTCTTATGTTTTATCTGTGTTGTTAATAGACTGTTTTATAGATTTTCAAAAAGAAGGCAGTTTTAAAATTGTTTCTTCTATCAGAACACTGTAGAACTGCAGGTGCTGTGCATAGAAGTAAATCATCTTGAAATGCTTAGATATTTTTTTTAATTTTTTAGATAAAAACAATGTCCTGTTTTTAGCTGGAGGTTTATTAATAACCTGTGCTGAGTTGAAAGGCTGATACATTCGTGTGAGAAATCCAGCAGTGTGTAATTCATGCTTATATTAACAGAAGTTTCATGCTAACAGTTTTCTCTTTGTTGTGTCAGTTCCTCAGATGGGGCATCAGCAACTTCTCTGAGTGCCAAAATGTACCTCTGTGCACAGCAGTCAGTAAACCAGTATGAGATGAAAAGTGTACATCAAATCACTGAGCTTGTGACTAGCAGGTGTAGAGACCAATTGTAGCTGTTTCACCAGCACTAGAAGTCCTACAGGCAAACAGAGTTGCACTCAGTGCTAAGATAGCATGATGTGTTTGTTGCAGGATTGATCTGCAAACTATTCTGTTGACCTTAAACAAGGGTTGTAAGCACAAATACTTTGCAAACTGAAAGGTGATTCAGAACTGCTCTCAAAATAGTGTTGGTATGACCTGCGTAGCAGCTTGGGTAACAAATTCCAGGGTTTGTAAGGTCTTGGCTATAAGAAATGGAAATAATGAAGCAATGCAAATGAGGCATATGCAATTAATTTTAACACAGTGTAAGGCTATTCCTACATTTCTTCCTGAATTTCCATGTTTTCCTTATCAGAAACATAAAGTGAGGTTTTGTTTTTCTAGAATCTGGCACGAATGGGAAATTGACAACAACACGTTTGTTGGAATGTGGATGAGGGAAGGAGACTCATGTGAAACCAAGAGCAGACAGACAAAGGTATAATAACAAAATTCCTACATTATGCTAATCTAGGCACGTTGACTGCAGGCAGTTTTGTCACTACAAGCTGAAACATTCCGACCTTGAAGAGTTCATGATTTAAGGTATAATATAAAACAAAGATGGATTTCTGTAGCAGGTTGGTGAGTGGATGGAATTAGTCAGAATTTTATTCTGATATTAGATACTGAGTTTACTTAGGTACTCTTGTTGGAGACTTTTAACTCTTTTTTTTTCCATGATTGAGTGTAAAACTCTGGTATCATCACCACTGCTGGAGACACGCAGTGCTTTATAGTTTGTGTCAGGAAAAATAAATAAAAAAAATCTTGTTTGATTCAAACTGCTGTCTGTTGTGCTTAAGAACATCCAGCAAAAAGGAAGGAACAGAATTAGGCAGTTAACAACAGTATGCCAAGAAGCTACACAAACCAGGTTCAGAAAGCATGCAGGGAGAATTAAGGAAGGAATAAAATAAATGGCAATAGAATGGCTTCTGCCAGAGAAACCAACTAACGAGAAACAGACTGTGGTCTGAGTGCAATTTGAAGAAAAAAGTAAAAATTCCTGTTTTGTCAAGCATTTAAAATGTTCCTTTTCACTTTCAAACAGACTTTGTGCCAAAAAACTGTTCAGCTAGAAGGATCTTTGAGACTTGTTCAGTGTGCAGCACACGATTTGTGCAAGTCCTTGGTCGTTTCATTCATTGAAGTTTTTCTTTTCCGCTTTCCATTTCAGTGTGCTGTACAATTACAAGGATACAGTTAATTAATCCTCACATTTCATTTAAGCCTCATATTTCCTGGTGACATAGATGACTGTCATGAAGGATGACTGTCTTGACTCTACTATCAAACTGTAGAGTTTGAAACAGGCTCGATTTCTTGTGGAAGGTGCTTAGATATTACAGTGATGATTGACAACACAATATTTGAGAGAGGTATCTGTGATTGGAGAGAGTGGGTAGAGATAAGAGGCAGAATGTCTTAGCCAAGGTTAAAATGTTCTTTGCTGTGATTGAGGTGCCTTGTAAACATGTTTATTTCCCATTAGGACTACAGAAGGAGTTACTACTGTTCTTGTGTGACTTCAAATATTGTTATTCAGATCTTTCACTGGCATTTAGTTTTGAACAGACTGGTGCCAAAAGTCTAAAGATCTAAAAGAACACTTTTATAGTGACTTTTGTTCTCTGTAACAGTAAAAAGAGGAGCCTGACATCTAGCACCATAGTCAGAACTAAGATTTTCTAAATGAATTCTGCTTTTGTTGGAGGAGGTTGTATGGGGTGTCCTATTTACCCTCCAGTTTACTCTCATTCCTTCCAGATCTGTACTGCTTGGGAGACCAGAGGAAAATGGTAGATGGGGATCGTTTCCCATTACAGGAAGGCATTTTCATGTGTTTGAGAAAGTAACTCAATTTCTAAGATGTGTTAGCTATGATTTCCTTTCAATTGGTGAAGGCAGTGGAAGCTCTGAGACAAGTCTGCATAGAAATTCCTCTGTTAGCCTTAGAAGACAGGAAATTGATTGTCACCTGCTTATGTGGAGGTGTTTCATTCACCTTTGTTTTTACTGATGTTTAGGTCCATCTTGTTTGTGGAAAGAGCAATAAATTGGCTTATGTATCTGAGCCAAGTACTTGTGTCTACTCCCTCACATTCGAGACTCCTCTTGTGTGCCATCCCCACTCTCTTTTGGGTAAGATTTAGGAAGCCATTTCTGCATGAAGAACCTAGATTACTGGTGTAATAAGAAGGCTTATTACACCAATTTCAAAGCATATGTTTTTTGGTCTTTTAAGTTTGTAAGTTGATTTCAAAGAGAATTACATGTAATACATAATGCTAAGTGTATTTAAATACCAGTCATTATAGCAGATACATCTTTCTCAACTAAATAGTCACTGCTAATAGAGAACCATTGACTGATATTTGCTGTTTTCTTGGACTAGCCGTAGGAATCAGCCCTATGATATCTCTTCATTTATATACATTAAAAAAAATACTTCTGACAAAGAAATGTGGGACCTGCTAGTCGGAAATGAGATAAATTTGGTTGGTGGCATTCTCCAGAAACATTAAGTCAGTGAATTGGAATTGAAGTTTAAAGCCAACTCTTGAAAGCTGCATGTGTGCTACCAGAAAAACCTTTAACTAATAGAAGACACAGTTTGCCTTTCATTTTTCAGTTTATCCAACTCTGACTGAAGCACTACAAAGGAAATGGGATGAAGCAGAGCAGTCTCTGTATGATCAACTAATAACTGAGCAGGTTTGTTAATGTTTATGAACTCTACTTATTGTCTAATTGGCTTCTGTAGTTTTTTCTCTTGGAACAGATGCATTTATTTTGCTATTGGCAAATAGCACTTCTTGTGCTCTGTGATTGTTTTTATATCAACAGTTAATTGTCATTTTTAATTTTTTAATTTTTTTTTTACAGTGAAGCTTGGGGAACTCGGGCAAAGTACAGAGAGATGAGTATTAGGTAGATTTATTTACAATAACCTTAGAATCTTTTGTAGGGATACAAAAAAATACTGAAAGAGATTTTTGAGGAAGCAGGACTTCTGAAAGCAACAGAAGAAAAGGAAGCTGAGAAACAGAATACGAAAACAAGTCTGCAGTTCGAAACAGTGGATATGTGCAATAAGGTAGAGAGTATAATATTTATAATGTGAAATTAAATTGCCACCTTTTTACTGTATGATTCATAACATAATCTCCATGTTGTTGTATATCTTTGGAGAGTGAGAGCACCTTTCTGTGTTTTCCTTTCTTAGGAATACAGGAAACTTTCCGAAGAAATAAAAGTCCTTAAGGATTTATTAAGTCAGCACAATATTGCATACAAAGGAAGTTCTGGTGAGTTTTTTTTTGTCATTTTTTCGCACTATTTTCTATTTAGAATGAGTATACTATTAGATATATATACATTATATGTATTGTTTTTGGCTACATGGATTAAGTAATCATGCATGCAGGTCTCGATTCCTGCACACAGGAGACTTCTTTTGCTCCCAGGAAGTCTCTTGATTATGTGACATTTGAGCTTTGTTTAAGGAAAAAAAAAAAAATACTGCTGTTATCATAATTAAAGTTTGTCTCCAGTACTTCACGTGACAAAGAAAATCTGTGTTAAAGCACCCATAGCTTATAAGCATATTTTATATAACCTTGCTTTATGAATAATCAGCCACAAGGGCTTCTTCAGGAGCACTTGAAACATTTTCTGTATCTGTTTGAATTGCTTTCATTCTTCCTTAGTCACCTCTTCTCCTCTGATTTCTGTTAGATAAGTGTCTCATACAGTTCTGAGAAAGAATGGCTGTTGGATGCTGGCTATGAAGTAGCAAAGTTTATCTGGATTAATTTCAGACTTTTTTTTTCCTCCATTCCTTCTAATCCATCATGCTCATTATTACACGAGCTGTTTGTCTGAATATATACATATATTCCCCTGAATATACGTATAGCTTGCATGCTAAGAATTGGCACCTCAAGAAACCAACAAGCTTTTGAGCGACATAGCTAACTTCTTCCTGTTTTGAGGAAGTTTCTTTTAGCTTGTAGACTTCTTCTAGGAAAATCTTTGTAAAATGTGTTATTCACATGTTTTACCTGTTTAACTCATGCAGTATTTCTGCCAGCCTGTGTGGTAGCTCATTTAATTATTGCAGATTAGAACTCTTATCAAAAGAACTCGTGGCTTACTCAAGCTGACTTATTTCAAAATTATTCAATGAATTCTGTGACAGGAATATTTGTGTTTAAATGTGGTAATAACTTCTGTCTTCAACTGAATGTCACAGCTGAAAACACCAGTGTTGAACATGTAAATCACAAAAGGGCGACTGCAGAGACAACTGTGCTTAATGGGTCAACGAATGCTGAACGTCTGCATGGTGATGAAGGGATTTAGAGTGACGCTGTGCGAAAGAACTTGCGTGGTAAACAGCAGTTTGATACAGAATGTCAAGCAAGTTGACTGTGTATCGTGACACTATGATGATTTAACTCTTGTGGATATTCTCGACTTCCTCAATTTCTGCCCTAAAGCAAAGGGAACAGTGGAATGTCAGTGCCATCTACTGACACCAGCCGGCAAGTTTCTGAAAACACTGATGAGAGCAATTTGAGACTGCTGTGGAGCCAAGGTTTACAGATTGTATCTCCGTTCTCAGCTTTGTTATTTTCTTTAATCAAGCGTGCTAAGAGGCAGTGTAAATACAAAACAGCCCCGGGCACTGCTCTGAGGTGTTGTACAAAAGGTATTGGGCAGTATTCAGAACGTGTTACTTCACCTGTATGCTAAACCGAGAGGTTTCTTATCAGACTTCAGTGAAAGGAATGAATAAATAACGCACAGCACGCATCCAGCTCTGCTCAGAGGCTGGTGTGATCTGTGGATAAGGTGACTGCTGCTTAGGAGCTGGAGAGCTGCGCAGAGAGCACTCGATTGTTAAGAAGAGTAGTTGTGTGAATACGCAGCAGTTCTCTGTAACAGAATAAAGCGGACTGTGCTCCCTCAACGTGTGGAAGCTCTTGCGGAAGCTGGCTGCACCCTGCGCGCCTCCCGCTTCCGGCCGCCTCATCTCAGCAGCGCTCGAGCGCCCCCCTGCGGCCGGCTCGTGCATGGTCGCCGCTTGCAGCGCTGAGGTCGCACTTCCGCTTCCGGGCGGCGCGGGGAGGAGAGCGGAGGAATGAGCTGGGCGCGGGGCGGCTGGCGGTGAGGCGGGGGGCTGGGCGCTGGGATCCGGGAGCCGACAGTCTCGCACCTCTGACTCGCGTGTCTTTGCAGGGCGCGGTGCGTCTTGCTCCTGCCCGGCCCCCGTAGGTGGCTGGCGGGACGGCGTGGCACCGAGGGCGCAGCTAAAGCGGATCCAGAGTGCGAGGGACCCATCCCCTTCTCTTCCAGCAAGGCCAGCCCGCGGGTGTGGAGCGTCAGCCAGTCTATGGGGAGCGATTACCAGAGGCCGTGGGTGAAGGTGCTGCCCCTCATCCTGCTGTGCAGCGGGCTGTTGCTGTGGTGTGCGTTTAGGGAAAAAACGGAGATTGACGAGCAACTGGAAGCCCTGTTATCTGGTCAGATCGTGGACCCTTTAGACGCGGCACAACAAAGCGATGCTCCTTCACAGATACAGAAGGAGAGATGATGAGCACACCTGTGGTGAAGGAGCTGCCAAAAGTTCAGCTGCTTAAAGGCTGCTCCCGCACTTGATTTGGAAAATGTTTTTCTGTCCTACCACCAGCCTTATCTTGCAAACAGGATTTATTTATCTTGCTGCTTTTTGTTTGTCTTCACTTAGCAACTTACAGCAATAGCAGAATGAATAGTCTTTTTCTGCATTGCATGGCAGGGATGGACAGGATGTATTGCAAACTAGCGTGTATTTGTAGATATGTTGTGTTCAACTCGCTTTTTCCATGGATGTTTTTTTTTTTTTTTCTTGGTTGCACAGCATATTAAAATATCGAAGCTGTATGTCTGTAATTTGGTTGCTGAAGGTGACCTTCAGCTGGCGCTCTGCTAGTGCGGAGTGCATGGAGTGCATTCACATCATATTGAGGACACCTGTATTAATGTATGATGGATTAATGTTCAGATTACTTTGTAATTCTACCAAACAATGCAGGATTTACTTAATGCACAGTTAGTGCTGGTTTTCTGCAGCATAACATGTTTGACATGCCTAACTAAAGTGGTCAGTGCTTAGGTGGGAATTTTGCAGAAACTGTAAGTGATTGATCTGCGTCAGAGAGGGGAGGGAGCTCCTTATTTCACAGCCAGCTTAGTATCTAATTTTTATCTACATTTGCAGATACTCTGGAGACTTGCCTGGGAGAGGAAGAACGCATTGGTGTGACTTAATTCTCTTTCAAGTTAGGTGTATTTTTATTTATTTATTTATTTATTTTAGGCTTTCCTCTGTAAAGATACAAAACTTCTGTGCGATTGAAGCTCTTCATTAAAAATCAAACACATCCCCACAACAGGGCAGCAGGGGGTAAAGCCGAGTAACGGAGCACAGGGCTAGCAAGCACTGCTTTCTCAAAGGCAATAAAGCGTCCTGGTTTTGCTCGTGCGATGCGGTAGGTGACTTCAAGGTTCTCCGCGAAGCTTTTCAGCTGTTTGGGAAGTGAAAAACGCCGGGCTGCCGACTGAAGGAGCCGCGCTGTCGCCGCTATGAGCTTCGCGCCGCAGCCCGTGCAGTTGCGCGCGCACCGCTCGCAGGGCGGGACGAGGCGGGGCCGCCCGCTGAGGGGAGGAGCGGGGCGGGCCGCGCACGCGCCCTGCCGGCCGCTGGGGACGATGCCGTCCGTTTCGAAAGCGGTGTCGCGGGGCGGAGGGTCTGGCGGGACCCCGCAGACCGAGCAGCCGACGCATTATACGTAGGTACCGCGTTCTAGAGGCGGCCTGCTTCGCGGAGCCCGGCGCTGCGCGGGGAGGGCTCCGGGCTCAGAGGCGGAGGGCCCGGCCGAGCGCCAGGCCTGATACGCGCGGCCTCCTGCTCCGCCGGCGGGGCTGAGCGGCGGCCTCGCTCCGCTTCTTTCCCGGCTCCGGCCGCCGCGGTGAGGAGGCCCGGCTGCGTGTCGGCCGGGCGGAGGCGCGGGACGCCGGTGTGGCGGCGTTGGCGTCCCGCTCGTGTAGAACCTGCGCTGCTCGCAGAAGCCGCCTAACGTGGATCCGAGTGCCGTCGTGTCCCGTTCCCAGCACTTGCAGGCTGGATCCTGCTATGCAGCCCGGCTTTGGACATCTAAAAGTTCTGTTCCCGTTCTTCTCCCACAGTCCAGATCAGTTTAAAGAACGCAGAACTGAAAGACGCACCTTGTAGCTCTGTGCCGTTACGTCCTCCGTGCTATCTGAGCGGCTGAGAGCTTAGAGATCCCTTTATTCTTTCCAGCCCTTTCCCTGCCCGATGCCTTCAGACCCCTGTACCTGGTAGACGTGCTGTACCCTTCTTGAGACCTCTGGGAAATCCGAGGTTCTGTGAAGTCCCCAAGCACTCCTTGCAATGCAAGTACTCTGTAACCTTAGAGATGTAATGCTTTTGTTCAGCTGGCCAATGGATATATAAACTGATATGGGAAGGAGTGCTGTCTTGCATCCTTTGACAAATAATACAGTAATGCCCAGTCTGGTGTGATTGTGATATGCAATGGAAAGGCTCAGACTCCCTAAATAGCTTTCATGTTCGAGGTGACCATGAAGGGCTGTCCTACTTGCTTTGATTCTATGATTCTGTCAACCTGATCCAGCTGTGGACGTTCGTATTCATTGTGGGAGAGTTGAACTAGATGACCTATAAGGGCCACTTTCAACTCAAACAATTCTATGATTCTACTCCTCAATAATCTTCAGAGAGACATTTAGATTGTCCCAATGCAAACCTAACACTCCCTAAAATAAGCTTGCTGCAGCCCCTCTCATGGCTCCTGCTAACCTTCTTAAACTACTTTCAGTCCTCTAGCTTTCTGTATAGAGTGCCCACATTCTGGGGATTATTGTGATTAAGTGCCTGGTTAAGCTAGGAGTGCTTTTTAGCTAAAACAGCCTTTATTGTTGTGTGACAGCAAGCCATACGAATGCTTATTCAGGTACTTGATGGATTTATGATCTGTGTAGTGGTTACTTAGGGCAAAATTCTGAATGCTGCGGTTTTTTTAATTTATTTATTTGATTTTTAGCTCAATTACATGATGTAGAATAATGTGCCAGTATTTTATTTGTAACACATCTGTCATCAGAAATGAAATCACTCATTCAGAAGTATTCATTCAGCTGTTAAATGGTTAATTACGCATAGGAGCTAAAACAGTGTGCAGGTACATTTGTAAAATATTTATGGGCTAAATGCACTGAATTGTCCAGTGCCCTGTTAGTACTGTAAAGATGTGCCTCCGATAAGATAAACTTGTAACACAGTTTAATTTTTTTAGGTATCTAAAGGAATTTAGGACAGAGCAGTGCCCTCTATTTTTGCAGCACAAGTGTACCCAGCACAGACCATTTACCTGTTTTCATTGGCATTTCCTAAATCAGCGTCGTCGTAGACCTATACGAAGGCGTGATGGAACTTTTAACTACAGTCCCGATGTTTATTGTACAAAATATGATGAGACTACAGGAATCTGCCCAGATGGAGATGAGTAAGTGATTTCTTTCAGTCCCTAGGACTTTATAGTATCAATGGCTTTACAGAAAGATGTTAATTTTTTCTTACAAAAATGACTGATAGGATCCTGCAGTTTGACTGAGAGAACTTTTTGTGAGTGATTTGTGAGTTTTTGGTATGTATGCTTTTATGTAAGCACGTGTTCTTTAGGCTGTCATGGAGTTAGAGCTATCTTATTGTTTTGTAACCTTTTTGAAAGCAGAATGTAAGAAGTTTATTTTCTCCTAGTATTGTTCCTGTTGTCCCTGAACATTTTTTGGTTATTGTGTTGTGTTTTTTCTCCTGACAGTTTTGAAATTGTATGTGCAAACTGCATTGTGTAGGGACTGACGGACTGTAAAGGAGGAGGACTGTTTTGTGATGACTCTGCAGAGAGGGAAAAAGGAAGTTTTTCACACAGAGGGTGTTGATGCACTGGAACAGGTTGCCCAAGGAGGTTGTGGATGCCCCATCCCTGGAGGCATTCAAGGCCAGGCTGGATGTGGTTCTGGGCAGCCTGGTCTGAGTTGACTGTTAGGGTTTGCTTTTCCATGGACACATGTTCTCTTCTGGATAAAGGCCACAGGAGTCATGGGGAGGGGGTGAAGCTTTGCGGAGATAAGAGTGAGCAAATAGGCAGGCATGGCGGGCAGGCATGTCTAGAGGAGCTGGGTATATTGTGGTCGTATAACATAGAGGAACTAGCTTCATCTGCAGTGATGGAAGCAAGGAAGGACTTCTGACAGGAAAAAAAAAGTCAAAACAGAGAAACAGACAGGAAATAGATAGTTATGCTGCTCACGTGTTTTAAAATGTGAAGACAGTTATTTTGGTTACTGCAGTATTTAGCAGCTCTCATCATGGATCAGATATCTTTTGTGTTCCAGGCTGTAGTCACAGAAGAAAAAAAGGTGGAATTTTTCCCCAGGAATTACAAACTAAACAACAGGTGGCAAGTGAAAGTAAACAACAAAGAAGTAATAGGCAGCATGACAATATTTAGAACTGTGCCCAAGCAAAACAAAAAGCAAAAAATGTCTTTGGGGATGATTTAAAAGAGAACAGTTACATACCTGTTCAGGTGTGAGCATGAACATGAGCAGTTCTCGTTTGAATATCAACAAGAGGATAATGAACTCTCATGTCATTTTGTTGATTGGGGACAAAAATTAACTTTTCATTATTGAATGATAGATAGTGGTACTAAAGGAAGAAAAAGAAAGCAGTCTTTTAAAAGAATGTTAGCTGAGCAAGATTGCACTGGGAGAAGCAAATAAGGGGATGCTTCAAAGAGCTGAGAAGTGAGATGAAAGCTCATGCAATCTTTTGCTGTAGTTGTAGATAGCATAAATATTAAATCTTAGGCCAAAGAAAACATAAGACTCTTGAGAGAGCTCATATTTCTTTATCAGCTTGTTTTTGGAATCTGTTTGGCCTTTACGTGGGAAAAATTGTGACTTGAGTATTTCTCCCTCTCACTGTGCATGCAAGGAGCTGTGTTTTGTCTGACAAAATATCTGAATTCCTTAATTGTCTTTAAGCAGTCATTTGAATGTAATTGGAGGCTTTAACATTTTATGAGACATCTGATTGGTAATTTCTCTAGGGAAAAAGCCCAGATATCTAAGCAAAAGTGCTTGCCATCCACTGAGGGGCCACTGACACAGAGATGAGCAGTGAGTTGTGAACCCGTACGCTTCGGGCTGGGAGACATTTACTTCTTGTTTTCAACAGGAACCAGCAAAATTAAACAGATGAATATGAATGAGTGAGCATTAAGCATAAGACTGAGACAATATTCTCACCTGTGTGGTGTGCGTATGTTGTGATTTGTAATGAACAATCTGCTAGTATGTTTTCCCACTTAACTCCTGCACAAATTCTGCTAGTGGTGGGACAGCTAGCAGTAGTAACATGATTTCAGATTGCAATTTCATTTGTTTCAAGTTCAGTGCAAGACTCCAGTCTGTCTGATACTTCTGCCAGCCCAAAGGGGTTTCTCATTTTTCTGTATCAGTACTAATTGTAGCAGAACGGGAAGGTTGCACAGTGCTGATCATAGAGCACAAGGCATTTCTTATGAAGTTCAGCTGAGTCACCAAAATGCTCCAACAAAAATTGCATCCCATCTGTCTTTTCACACAGAACCAGGAAGTGTGAATGAACTACTTCCAGATCTTGAATGTTGGTTGTGTTTTGTCTTACACTGAAAGAATGAAGCGTAGCACTGAATTTGGTATACTTAGTCTTCTCACTAATTAATACTGGTGGGATTTAAAGAGGTGTAAGTAAACTCACTGGCTGCAACCCATTTGTAACAGCAGCAGGACCAATGCATTGAGAAAATGTCACCAAGAGAGGAATGTTCTCCGGTCTCTAAAGATGTAGGCTCACAGAAAAACCCCACAAAGGAGGGATCTCCAACAACAGATTCTTCTGTGGGGGCAGTCAGCCTTTAATTGAGGTCTTCAGGTCTTCCAATTGCACAGGTTGAATTGCTTCCACCTGTGCTTCCAGGGCTGACTGCGTCTCTTCTTCCAGATGCTCAATCAGTAGTTCAGGCTGTAACTTAGAAGTTCCCATACACCATTTATCTTGATTGAGTGTTTTAAAATTTCTAAAAGAAACAAACTTGCATCTTAGAAATCATAAGAAGCATCAATTCTTGGAAATCAGTTCAAGCTACAGGTATCTTAGCAGGATAGACAAAAATTAATGTTTCGATTTTAGTATATAAATAGACTTGTAAATTTTGCAAGTAAATTGCTTAATCTGTTTTCTAAATAGTCTTCTTAGAACATAGCAAAGCTTAGGCCAACGTCAGTCCTTATGAATGCTAAACTCTGCTTAGTACTTCATCATTCTCCCTCTGTCTACAAGAACATATTTCTGTGGGGTTTTCCATTTGTTGTTCTGTACCACACGCCAAGTTTTTTCATGTAGTTTCTTTTTACTTTAGGATGGGAGAAAGTAATTTTTGGAGAGAAATATTTTTTCAAACCCAGCAGTGACCGAAATGAATTACACTGAAGTAAACCTGGAGAGAACAGACACATCTGCATATGCATTTTTTTCCCCATTTGTTTACAACTGATAGAATTATAATCCATACATGATGTTAATGACTTAGAGTACAGACCAGGCCTCACAGAGTTGTGTCTTGAAAATTGTTAGTATACCTACAAAGATTTATTGCTGATACAGGAATTTTTCTCTTGCTTTTTGTAGAGAAGTCAATTTAAGTTTGCTTTCAGGCTGTTCAAGAGGTTCTGTGTCTATAAGGATCAGGCAGAACAAAACATGATATCTCAAGTACCCTTTTATTGTAGGTAACTGTAGCATTTAAAAAACAAAAAGAAAAAAACAGTAAACAATTTTCTTATAGTGAGGAAATGCCTTAAGCTTGTACCAAGATGGACAATGACATTTCTCAGTTCAGGTGTTGCTTTCTTACAGGGTGTTTGCTGTATTTGTTAAGAATATCTTTGTAAGCTAGCCTAGTATAGACTCTTGTAATTTTAGTGGAGACTATGAAGTAGATGAACACCTTTCATTGTTAAGCTGACATGTCAGATTTGTTTGTGAATCCTGCAAAATTGATTGTTACGAGAGAGAGCAGAATTCAGAGTTGAATGTTTAAACATAAAGCAAAGCTTAAACTTTCCTCTTTCTGTGATATAGTTGCCCTTACCTACATCGAACAACAGGAGATACAGAAAGGAAATACCATCTCAGATATTACAAGACTGGAACATGCATTCATGAAACAGATGCCCGGGGTCACTGCGTGAAGAATGGGATTCACTGTGCCTTTGCTCATGGGCCGCATGACCTTAGACCTCCAGTATATGACATCAGGTAGTCTGTATTTCCAATTCTGCAGCCTGCTCAGCAGGAAAAGCCATGTCTGTTACAGCTGCACACTGGGCAGTGTAGCGTGCTTTGCGTGAAAAACGTGATTTCATCTGTAGCTACAGAACATAAGAATGCATTTTACTGTGCATCAAGATAGCAGGTGTGAGCATGCTAGGAAATACAAACACTAACATTTTGGAACTTGCTGTTTGAAGAGCCGTATATGTAATTCTTAGCACTAATGAAAGACCAGTTGTTCTATCCTTTGTCATGTATGCCTTGTAAATTTGTATGTGATTTTTACATTTATAAATTTATAACTGTTACGCCATTTTTCGGGTTCTGAGCTTATTTTTGGCATTTTGCTTTCTGCCATTCTTGTTTTTTTCTTTTCATGTATATAATATCAGTATTATTTTCTACCTCTCTAACACTTGAGCAAATTACTGTCAAAAGAAGGTACTTGGTGAGTCATGGTAGTGGCACAAATGAGTTTTGGTTGTGGCCTAAACTGGGCAGTAAGCATCTTCTGGCTGCATACAGAGCTGAAGATGCTCATAATGGGAGTCTGTATTTTAAACAGCTTGAACCTAAATTAAGCTTTGTTGTTTGTGAAAAATGGTCGTGTGCCATTGCATCTCCTGATTTCAAATATCTAGCATTCATAAAGGAAGTCCAAACAGTGTTTAGTGATAGTTTTGCTCTGGTATGTCCACCAGTACCAGGGGGTTTTCATTGTAAGCAGAATGAAGAAGTCATAGTAGAATCATTGATGTAGGTATTAACTTTATTTCACCTAAGAGCCTTGTTCTTCTCACCTCCACCTTTAAGAAAAAGCATTCTTTGGGAACAATATCTGTTTTCCTTTCTGCACATCCCTTGACTCTGTAAAAGATTTATTTTGATAGCTTAAAAGGTTCCTGTCTTGTCATTGAGTTAGTCATGTTTCTTTTTCTTGGGAGATACTACAGAGCAGGGAAGTTCTTGAAATAATATGTGAGTTATATAATAACTATTTCCATTGTCAACTATCAAGTTCCTCTTCAGAGATTCTTGGAGTAGGAGTATTTTGGAAGAGCAGATAAGCTCCTGGACTGTCTGTGCCTAGATGAAGCAGTAGAGGCTTTTGATTCTCATGAAGACTGACTATTGTAGAACCTCTGGTGACTGGTTCCTCATCTTGTATCAACATTGCTTCAAAGTCTGCCTAATACAGTTATGCTGTATTATCTCTTTTTCTCTTTTATTTTTAAATCCATGTAACTAATTTGTCATTGTTGAAACTGCAGCTTGATTTTGTAAAACAGGTGTAATAAAATTATCTTGGGTTTTTGATAGAGGTTTCTTAGCACTAATACAACAAGTTTTAGTGAGGTAGTGCTCATTCTGATTGTTCACCAAGCTTGCATTGCTTACTTGAAAAAAAGTGACAAATATTTGCAGAAGAGATGCTCTACCCAGTGATTATAATTTGCTGTTAGATCTCCCAGTTATCCTGGTATGCTTCTCTTGTGAAATGGTACAGTGAGCTGAACACACTTTCTGTAACTTCTGTTATTTCTTTTATTTCTACCGTGTCATGTAGAATATGAGTAATGAATAATATGTACAGAATGTCAGCATATCAGCACAGTGAGCTACACTGCTGGTACAAATGTTGTCTGTGTACGTAATGCCAGCATTTCTTCACATTAGTCTTTGATTAGTCTGATGTGGTTATTCCTTATGACTGTCTGCTTGCTTGTTTATTCCAATTTAGATCTGTAAGAATCTAGATTAAATGATAATTTGTTGATGGAATACGAGAAGATGTTTTGTAGGACAGCTAGGGTTACTGTAGCTATGCAGTTTTGCAGTGTTATTTTCTTTCCCCATTCCAGAGAACTTCAGGCGCAGGAAACTTTACAGAATGGGCAGCTAGGATGTGGTGAAGGCATTCCAGATCTGCAACCAGGGAATTTAGCAAGTCAAGCAATGATTGAG
This sequence comes from Tympanuchus pallidicinctus, assembly GCF_026119805.1. Classification (NCBI taxonomy): domain Eukaryota; kingdom Metazoa; phylum Chordata; class Aves; order Galliformes; family Phasianidae; genus Tympanuchus; species Tympanuchus pallidicinctus. Next base: position 7,786,216 of record NW_026294699.1, on the reverse strand, counting down.
AAGATCCTTAGTGAAGATCCAAGATGGCAGGGTAATGTTACCCTGTTTCCTTTCTCCATTTCTTTGATGATGTTTCATCCAATTTGTTGATCTTGGGTCTAAACTTGGGAGATATTCAGAAGTCTTTTTTGTAATAGAGTAAAAAAATGGTTTCTATAAGTAATATAAATATTTGTGAGCAGTTTTGTGGTAGTCTGTCACATTTATATTGAGACTGTAAATTGAAAATGTTTTGAATATTTTGTTCAATATGTCTCAGCTTAATACAAGTACTGCTAATCTCTGTCAATTGGGAAACTATTCATGCAAGTCAGTAGGAGCTCTGTCTTGTGCTAAGTATAATAATAATCAGTCTTCGTTTTTTAAGTCGTTAATTGAATAGTTAACAAATCTTTGTTCTTTGCTGAGATTGACTAGCAGGAATGAAGTAAAATGTTAAATAGAAAATTGGAGGAGAGTATTCAGATGTGAGTGCCTTGAAAGCGCTGTGTGAGATTGCTTAAAACCAATTGTTTTGGTTTTCTTAAGACTTCCAAGTTTGGTTTTCACTTGCTTCTTACACTGCCACAGATGTTAGTGTCAGTTGCTATTATTAGAGCTCTTGTCCAAACGTTACTATAGGAAAGATTGCAGGATACAATTACTTTCAAAATTTCATGCATGGACAGTAAGATAGGGAGAGGTGCCATGAAGATACTGTCCCTAAGGAATTCAAGGAAGATAATCTTATGATATTTGTCCCTGCTATGTATATATTTTTTATTCTGATAGAGGATGAATTCCAGTCATGTAAGTAGTGAAATGTACAGTCTTGTTGTTGTCAGCTCTAGATGAAAAATACTGGAATATTTTTGTATAGGAAGGTAAAAAATAAAGAAAATACAGCAAAATTAACCATCTACAAGCATTTTTGTTGGATTCATTGCATTGCTGAAGTGTTACGTTATATAATGCTGTGTGACTTCTTTACATCCTACTAAATGTGGTGGGATTGCATATAATTGCCAGAGACTGAAAATAATCATCCAGCTGGTGATTTCAGCTTTGTTTTCCTCAGTTTTAAATTAAACTATTGAAGAGGACTGAAGGAACTGCAGACTCTGTGTGATACTCTGATCAGTAAGCCTTGCTAATTTAGAGTACACCTTTAATTACTCTTTGAGAATGCTTTTTCAGCTTGTTTTCCACAGATTTGGTAGGAATTTTGCTGTATGTGTTTTTGTGAACATCTCAGGTTTGCTAAAGACAAGAAACGTAATAGTGCTTGCTTCAGTCATGCCTGGAACCATTTTCCTACCTTAGGAAGGAATTAGATTGGTTTGGTGTAATTCACTGTTCCATGCTGACGATTAGCCAAATTTTACCTTCTAATTTGTTTGCTCGCTCTGTTGTTTTTCTGTCTTTTTCTGTTTCTAGACAGAACCTTCTTTTTCATGTCCTAATTCCTCCTTACTGGCACCAGATGTAGATAAAGAGGCAGGAGTCTAAAAGAGGCTCTAGAATTTGTCCAGGAAAATTTTAGTAGCTAGTCTTAGTATGCCTTATCATGAAAGAAGTTTTGGTGAAATAAGGAGCGTCAGCACTAAACTTAAGAAAAACTGTAGATAAAGAACTTGAAATGGTTTCAGTGTTTGTCTTACTAAAATGAGTAGTATTGCTTAAGGTTTTCGTTTTCAAAATGTTGAATAGATGCAGTGAGAATTTCTGGATGGTTTCTCTACCAAGGTTGGTAGTTCTGTATTTGTGTACCTTATTATACAGTTGCTATAGAATATAAATTTGATGAAGATTTCTTTGCATGAAAGTATCTGGGTTTATAAGGATGGATGAGTCTGTGACTCATAACATTGTTTTTACAAAACAGCGTGATTCCTAAGCTAACTCAAGGCACTTGAAATACAAAATCTAGTGGCTTATTTCTCTGAATTTTTGACCTGTTTACAGACACAAATTTTGTGCTAGCTGGCTACAAGACAGAGCAGTGCACAAAGCCCCCCAGGCTCTGCCGCCAGGGCTACGCGTGTCCGCATTTCCACAACAGCCGCGACAGGAGGCGGAATCCCAGGACGTTCAAATACAGGTACGTGAATATTTGCAGTGCACTCTTTGTCAGTCAGACAGTTGTCAGTGGACTGGTTTGTTTGGGCTCTTATGCTATGGGTATTCCCAGTGGAATAAAAACGTCTCTTTCCCAGTAGCTTTGCTGTTTGTTTGTCTATTTATTTATTCATTTATCTATTTATTGTGGGGGAAAAAAAATCATCTGTTCAGAATGATCAGCCACTTCTGAAGAATAAAAACATGAAACGGTAGTAAAAAATGTTTTTTCTGTAAAGAATGAAAGCTGTAATTTTTAGTGAAAAATCAAGAATCACCAGTGGATACCTTCTTTGTTGGGAAAAGACCAGTTATAATTTCTGGCTTTCTCCTGTTTTCACTCCTCAGATTTTCTTTTTCTGAGCAGTACTTTCAGGACCAAACTTTAATGCATCTCTTCGCTTAGTTTTAGAGAGAGTCTGTCATTCTGAAACATTGGTTTCTTCATTTACTTGGTGTTTCATCGTGCTGTGCTTTAGAATTGATGGGTTTTGCTTGACAGTCTCAGTACTGTCCATAAATGTCACCAGACAGAAGAAAGCTGGAATCCTACTTGCTCCTCCTTCTGTCAGAGGCAAAAGGCTAGTTTTCTCCTAGAATTTACAACTTTGTAGGTCCCAGAAGCAAAGCTCCTCAGATGTAATGGGAATTTGTTTGAGACTTCTGCTAGGAATTAGATAGAAACGTGCTCTGGGCATCATTTGTTTCTAGGTCTACTCCTTGCCCCAGTGTAAAACATGCAGATGAATGGGGTGAACCTTCAAGGTGTGAAAGTGGGGATAGCTGCCAATACTGTCATTCTCGTACAGAGCAGCAGTTTCATCCCGAGGTAAGAAATGAGCTTCTTCTTACTTTTAGTGATTTTAAATTTATTATGTACTCGAGTACCTGTTAAAGATGATACATGTGAAAAATATGTCAGATCTGGAGAGAAAAGTCATGCAGCTCTTCCAGTAGTTGAATTATTGGTTTAAGCAAAATTTGCTGAAAATATTAGTTTTACAGCTGTGGTTTTCACTGCTAGGCATTTTTATTACACTACTTAGTAAAAAATGAATTCACATTCCCTGCAGCATTTGGATGCTTTTAACCTAGTAACTGAATCGACTTCTCACATGACTTCTGAAAACCCTTTTTTTTATGTTGATTGCCTATATGTAAGGTTAGGGTATAAATTTTACCCAACTTTTTGTCCAGTAACTTGGGACAAACTACAATTTTGAGCATTGTTAAAAGCTGTATTGCAAATAATTGCAAGAATCTGAATATGCCAGAGAAAGTGGAAAGAGCAGTGTCTCTTCCTACTGGCTAAAGGAAGACACTCCAAAAAAAGAATGTGAATTTACATTCCTCTATAGGTTCACTCATTGTAACACTCTTTTGTTGGATATTTGAGCGTAAAAATAAAGTGCTGGGGAAGAGAGCAGTGCCACATTATCTGCTGAGATTTAAATGTTATTGCAGCACTAGGAAAGTATTAGATTTTCCAGTTAATGGAGGAAAAAACCCATGATACTGAAAAGACATGTTATGTAAGAAGCTACCTGTACAGTACTTGAGATTTATCTGGGATTTGGGACCTCTGAACAGGCATAAAGAATTCACAGCAGGATGTTGGCTGCATTAGGAAGTTAAAAGCTTAGTAAGTTACAAGCAAAGACCACTCGAGTAATTGCTGTTTTCTCTTCCAATTATGAAGATTATTGAAGTAATCTCAAGAGTACATCACTGAAAGAAACTCCTAGAATACTGACTTCAAGGTTGTTTTCAAACTCCTCCTTATCACGTCCCCTATCAGTTTGACCATCTGCATCTTTATATTAAGTAGGTGTTTACTATCTCCAGTCCTGAGATGCTGCTCCAGAATTTCTCTGTCCTTATTGATAACTAGAGATTTTACTGTATGGATTTACTTCAGATTACCTAATTTCTTCCATGTTGTATTCCAGCCCTTTTCTGTAATAACAGTGTCTTCCTGCTTAGTATAACTATCATACTTTAGTTTATGACAAAGCTATTAATGCAAATACTAAAAATAAGTCAGAAGGCTGAGGCTTGAGGTGTGATGCCAATTTTGCCTGCTGCCTTCCTTCTTCTTACCATCCATTGTAATCTACCCATTTAACAGCAGATACCTTACATTGGTAATAGTCATAATCTTCATTATCTGAATTAATTATTCTCTCCACATAGTTTATTGATGTCTTATTAGAATGACCATTTTTCATTTTAGAGAAGAATCTTTGGTTTATCAAAGTTCAATAATGAGTCTACCACAGCAGGCTTTGCCAAATGTACCTATAATTTTATTCTATTTCTTTCAGTCCTTAATTAAATTAGGACAGAATAATTGGTGGACTCACAATAGTCTCAATCAGCTCTTTTTGCTCTTCTCAAACTTAATGGGTGCTATGCCTAGTATGCCTCAGCCATATGTAGTGCTTTTGATACGACTGCTTTACTACAAGTATGTGCCAACTGCAGCTGCTTTACACGCCACTCTTTAAAACCTCTCACTTAGAGTTGCCTAATTCATTTCCTGGCCCTGAACCAAAGGTAGTTTTAGTTTGCCCCCACATCAGCTGGATCATCTCAGTCTTTGTCCATCTTTATTTCCATTAGCTGTACTGCCTTTGTTGAAATGTTGGACATAATTCCTGCTGATACGCAAGACAGCTTCGTGGTCACAGGGTTATCAGCTCGCTTGATTTTAGCTGTAGCATTTAATTTCACAGAAACTAGCAACGTGCTTCTGCTCAAAGGAGATTCTATTCAACGTTGTACTCTGTAATCATTTCCCTTTGCTCAAGCTCTGGCTGTAGCTGTGTGGTTAGAATGGAAATTCCACACAGCTTTTGAGCCTCTGACTAGAGGTAGAGGATGTGAAGTGCTCATTTTGCAGTGAAATTCAATCTGTTTGATTTGCCTTCATTTCTCATCCTACTGATTTGAAATCAAGGGCATTAATTCAGCATCTCTTTTCTGTGTCCTTCAAGTTCAATTCATAGTCACTTTATCCAGCTTTATCTTTTTATATTGGACTTTGTGTCCTCACGCTTCACCAGATTCAGATAAAGAATATTCTCATTGCCTTTTGGCTCAATGATTGATTTTTGAAGAAATCTTATAGTTATCATATTTAGGAATAGCTTTATTCCACCACTGCTAAATGGCAGCCTTTGTAACATTGGTACATGTGGACGATGTGGCCATCTCCAGAATCAGGGCCAGCTCTGGCCCCTACACTCTTCTGATTTTCTCTATATTGTCACTTCTTCCAATAGTATTAAGTATCAGTAGGCATTTCTCACCACCTGGGTATCTCATAGGACTAGGAGTGATTTTGTGATTAGGACAACAATTCAAGACTCAACTTCTAGCTACTGCTTTTGTTGAAACCATCTGGTAGTACTACTTTTTTCCTTCTGCATAATAAGCATAAGATATACAGAGTTGGGATTTTACATTCACCAATAACCAAAGAATAGGTAAGAGAAGGATCCAGCTTCATTTCCTAATTTTGGTGTCCACAAATTACTCCTTCATGTTTTGCAATGCTTTGATAGCTCCCAGGGAAACTGGTAGAAAGATGAGTCCCACGGCCCTGTGAAGTGTGTTCTTCAGGTGGATGCTTTCCTGCACTATGGGTGTTTTGTCTCCTGTTTGGTGTTTAAGGAAAAATAAATTATTTCTATGTTTCTGTTGCCAAAGCTTGGGGGACCACTGCCATTTGCCACAGATCAGCAAATTCCTGGAATTAATTATCAGAAGAATCTGTGTGCTTTCAAATAGGTTAATGTTGTTCTGATATAAACATTGTTCTGTGCCAGCTTTGTCTAAGCCATGTGAAATACAAAGACAAGAGATCCCGTTAGAGCCAGGAAACTGCACCTGGATTTTGTGTGCAGCTTACATCGTGATTGCTGCCCTGAACTGTCACTGTTACTTCAGTTCTCACATGCCTCAGTCAGGTTAGAGAAAGATATTTGAACGTTAGTAAGATTTAAATATTAGAGGTGTAGCAATGCAGGCAGCGTGTAGGAAAAAAAGCAGATTGTTTTGTTTTCTTCTTAAGACATTCTCGTATATTGTAGAATGAATGAATATACAGATGATATGGTACATCCAAGAGCTTGGCTTACATAATTATTATACTAGAGCAGGAAAGGACACTCACTCTATCCTGGGCTCACTACAAAACTCCAGCAGAGCAGATCTCCAGAAGAGATCCTTGCCCACTGGCAGTCAGCTCTTAAACAGGTCTAGGAGAGGTGCAGCCAGGCTCCACCCCTTCCTGCAGTGCAGCTGAATTGCCTTCACCTGTGCTCCAGGGCTGACTCAGTGCTCGCCTCAGGTGATCAATCAGAGATTCAGGCTGTGATTCAGCAGCCCCAGACATACAGACATACAGACATACAGACATACAGACATTATTTCTCCTGTGAAATTTCTTACAGTGGTGTAAATGACTTCGACTGGCGTTTGACTTGTTTCTATACCTCATAGAAAACAAAAGCAATTTAATCAAGGCTTTCTAAAATGCTATTGTTAATATTTATTATTACACAGGATGAGGTTAGGATTCTCGTTTGAGGTTTAATTTTCTTAATGTTCTGCTTTTCTGTTTGATTTTAGAAACGCAAGAACTGAGTTTTCTGAGAAAACTATATTAAATGTATTGCTATTAATTTAATATTAAGAACTTTTCATTTAAAGGCTTTAAAATATTCTGTTTTATTGCTCAGTAGGAAATATGCTTCAGTTAATCACACTTCTGTTTTGTTTAGATATACAAGTCTACAAAGTGCAATGATATGCGCCAGACGGGTTACTGCCCTCGGGGCCCGTTCTGTGCATTTGCACATGGTGAAAGTAAGTAAGAGAATTACTGTTTTCTATCAGTGTTATTTTTAAGCACCTGCAGCAGGAGTGACTTAAAATCCTTAGTTTTAAGGGGTAAATGGCAATTGATGTCACTTGTTTTTAGAAATTCATTCCATATTTTCCAATATATTACATTGCTAAGGGAGGTTGCTGAAAGTACATCAAATTTGCTGCAGCAGCAGAACAGAAAGTTTTCTTTACAAATGCAGCTTGTCCCTACTGAGTTTGACTTACCAAATGTATACCTGTTGGACTTGTAAATACACTCGTTGTCCTATTGAAACTACTGTAGTAAACTTAGATAAATTTATGTGGAATCCTTCCCACCATTCATACATTTCTCAGCAGCTTCTACCATTCTCTGTTGAACTGACTTGGGGAAGCATGTGTTTTCTATGGTAGTCTTCCTGGTCTTCTCTCAGTGAGTTCTTCACAATCAGCTGACCTATTGTTTGTTCTTTTTTTCCTTCCTGATTTCTTAAGGCCATGATGAATTTTCACTATTCCTTCAAGACAGATTTTCAGGAGTTTCAGTGATGCCCATGAGTGGGGCCCCCATGTGGGATTCCAACCACATCCGTAGGTCTTTGTGGAAATACAGTTAAGCTGGGGGGTGCTTCCAATGTAGAGTTTGTAACTTCCATGGAGCTGGCCAGAAATGATGATGTTTGCTATTAGAAGGAATTAGAATGGTTGTAGAAGCAAAAATTTCAAATTTGATGTATTTCTCTCACTTACTGTTAATAGGCAGAGTAGCAAAACCTGCACTGTTAGAAACAGTCCTCAGCTGCACTGTCTGCAGTGAAGAGAGGTGTCTCTGTCTCACACTCATCCTGTTTCTGGCATAGCCCTGCACTCTAGCAGAGCTACTTACTGTTCCTAGGAAAGAAATGTTCACATTTGATTCCTAAGTAGTAGCTTACTGTTACCCCTTCAGAAGTGCATTAGTTGCAAGAGGTGAAAAAAAAAATCTTGCAGGATTTGTAGGTTTGAGAGATTTTTTTTCCCAGTCTTTACTCCCTTTCTTGGAGGTATTGTATGCATGAATTATGAGGGGAGGAATATCATTAAATGCAATTGTTTACTAAAGTAAAATTTTTTTGTTAACTCGTTATTTGTATGTAAAAATTGAAGACTAAATCTCCTTAAGATGTTAAATTAAAATAATCAAATGACTGAGATGTTTAATAGTTTAACAAAGTAGCCTTTGGGGAAATTGGGAAGTAATTGTTCAGTTACTTTGAGATGAATTTTCTGGTATTAAAATTTAACAAATAATGGATTGTAATTTACATCTAAGTTAAGAATAAACTTTCTCAAAGGTTAATATTCCTTCTGAAGTTAAGCACTGTAAGCAAAAGTTTCTCTTTCCATTGTTTGTTATTAAGTAAAGTGGTTCTGGGCTGGGGAGAGGGGAAAAAAACCAACCAAACAAAAAAACAAAAGCAAAACCAACCCAGTAATTATGATGCTGTTACTTTTCAGTCAAACCAGGTGCTCACCTGTTCCCAACAGACAGCCTAGGCATCACAAATGAATGGAGCAGCAGCGTTAATGCCACAAACAGTGTTACAAGTAACAGTGGGCAGTCTGGAAACGTAAGTGTAAATGACTCTGTAATAGCTAGCACTGATCAGCACTGCCAATATGTAATTATTTTATTCCTTAAGCAGCTCTTTTTTATTTCTTTGTACATCAACAAAAGAGAAAAAAAAATCAAAGCTATACTAAATGTCAGAAGGTAATATTTACTGGGTTTTGAAAACCTAAATGGCATGTCTGCTCTGGAAACCAGACTTAATCATGTATTACCTGTATTTTCTGCCCTTGTTTTTGTCTTAAGATGCAATTATTCTGAATGCTCCAGTGAGAAGCATCGTTGTTAATCAAACATACAACTAAAGGACAGCTTAACTTATCTGTCTTTTTTTTTTTTCTATAGGAAAAATTTCATTCTTGAAAGATCTTGAAAGATCCCCTCTTTTCTGTCCTAATTTATTAATATGTGAAGTGATGTCTCACCCAGTCATGCTTTACTTAAAGCTTCTTACAGCGATGCAGTGTGCAGAGTGTGTTGGTAGTAGAAAGGTTTTTGATTACAGGGGTAGTAAATGTATTCTGTAATAGAAAATTTTGACAGCTAGGACAGGAGTTAGAAAGGTATATTGCAGAACTTTCTTTTATCTTTATTTTTGTATCAATTTGAATATATACATATTCAACATCTGTCATCTGGTACTTTTTTCAGCTTACACCAAAAATACACACAAATATGCTGAAGTTAGCATTGTATTAAAAAAAGAGTGAAATTAATTTATAATTTCAATTTATTGTCTTAGGAAGGGAAAATGTTATAAACGTAAAAAGTCTTACAGAATATATTAGACACTGTTTTCTGTCCCCTACAGATTTCCTGTTCTTCAAGTCCACCTGTAACATCAAGTTCTGGTAGCAGTAGTTCTTTGTCACCCCTTGGGCCTCTTTGTAGACAGAGATCATTAGCAAATGGTGTTTTGTGTTCTGAGTCCAGCACTTCAGGTGTTTCTTCACCAACATCCAGCTATCCTAAAGCACCAGGTTTTGAACGAGAAGATCAGGTATGTGAATAATGTGCATCTAGAAGTATAAATGCAATCTTAAATAAATAGACAAAGCAGAAAGTGTTCTCTATCTCCTGTATCTGCAGTGATTTTTTTTATAATATTAAACCCAAGGTCAGGAATCCTTTCCTGTAGAGAGCTAAAAACTGTGTCGAAATGCACTTGTCATGGACTAAGAACACTCACAGAATCTGTCACTGCAGCTCAGCTGGCATGCAGTAAATCATAATTTTGCAGAAATGTGATGGTCATTTTTAAGCCCATGTTGCCAAGAATAGATCAAGATAACTGTGAAGAAACCCAAACATAGCTACATTTGGTAGGGTTCAGTTTTATTTTTTTGTTGAAAAGTAATTCTGTTTATTTAAATGCTGAAGTGTTGTAGGTGATGGCAGGATCATTACAGTGAAGTTCTCCAGGCATTGTCACTTTCTTAGGTGTAAATGTTCAGCCAGACTGTAAATTAGTGATCTGGTTGTTTTGACAAGATTTCCATCTCCTAATGTAGTGATCAGATGATTCATGATCAAATGTTATTGAAGTAACAGCACCAAACAAATGGCTGCTTTCTGGAGGTAAGTCAGCATTAATTGAGAAACAATATAGCCTTGGTGCTGTTTTGGTGAATATCAGTGAGTAATGTGCTGTTACAAAACATGCATCTCAGCCACAAACAAGTCATGCTTACTTTTTATTGGCCACGTTGGCCATGCCTGGAAAGGAGGCAGTGATGGGCTTTGCAACGAAGAAGAAAACATGTAGAATAATGGGAGGCATAGAAAGAGAAGAGTTGTGTCTGAGTGATAGGGAACATTCACTACAAGAGAGATTAGAAATCTCTCAAAGGAAAAAAAGAACAAAGAACTTTACAAAGGTGGCAGAAATAACTTCCTGAAGAGACAGAGGGGACCGTGCAGAGCTGACTGCGATTCAGGAAATCACTTAAAGTTTCTGGTTTGAAAAGAGCAGAAATATTTTTGTTCTTGTTCTGCAAGAACACAGTGGCAAAGAGAAAGGGCTTACAGTTCCCTTTTATTTAGGTATGTCTCACTTCTTTCAGAAGTTACCTTAGTATAAAATGGTGTTAAAATCTGCCTTTATATTTGAAATGGTTTTGTTTGTTATTTGTAGCATGATTGCTGAAAGAGAAAATGTAGGCAGTTCTGAAACTTCGGGCTAACGCAGGCTTCTATCCCAGCAGCCTCTTGGAGAAATAGTTACCAGCTGGCAAGCACTTGGAACATGTTATTTCAGTCATATCATAGTGCTAAAATGGCTACTCAGTTTAGGAGCTAGAAATAATTTCAATTTCCATGTTGATTTACTCTACGATCATTAAAATTTAACTGTCCTTATGGAACTGCAATAAGGGAAATTAAGTCTCCCTCTTTTCAAGACATCATTACAGAGATGCTTCTGACCCTTCATGAGCTGGTTATATATTTTTATCAGTGACTCGTTAACTTCATATATTTCATAATTTTTTTTGTTTCAGGCAAAGCAGCGAAGCTTCTCAGCTGAGAGTCAGCAGAAAAAAAATGAACAGGACAACAAGCAGGTATTGCCAAAAGCCTAACACTAATATTTTGCCCTTTTGGATGATTCATTAAAGCAGTATCAAAATTCTGTGGCATTTTGCAAAGCAGCCTAAAGAAACAGGTGATGAGCATAAACTGAAACACAGGAGGTTCCATCCGATCAGGAAACTCTTCTTTACTATGAGAGTGACTGAGCACCAGACCAGAGAGTCTGTGGAGCCACCCTCCTTTGAGGTGTTTAGAAGTCCTCTGGACACAGCCCTGAGCTGCCTACTTTAAGTGGCTCTGCTTGACCAGGAGGGTTGGAGCAGGTGAGCTCCAGGGGTCCCTTCCAACCTCAGCCGTTCTGTGATTTTGCACTAAAGGGTCTGAAAGGCAGGATGTGTGCAGAACAGCTGAAGTCTCTTTGATTTGTTGTGCCAAGAGAAGAGGAGACTGAGAAGGTCTCATGGGCGCCTGCAACTTCCTCACAAGGGGAGCAGAGGAAGGCACTGATCTCTCTGGTGACTGGTGGCGGGACCCAAGGGGAGGGCATGCAGTAGAGACAGGGCAGGTTGGGTATTAGAGAAAAGTTCTTCACTGTGAGGGTGGTCAGAGGCTGGAACATTCTCCCCAGGGCAGCGGTCACAGCGCTAAGCCTGCTGGATTTCAAGAAGCATTTGACAGTGCTCTGAGAACTACAGTTTGAGTTGTGAGTGGTGCTCTGTAGAGCCAGCAGTTGGAGTTGGTGATCTCTGTGGGTCCCATCTGACTCAGGATGTTTTATGAGTTGTGTGAAACGAGTTCAGCTAGAAATAAGTAGTAGAGGTGTGTGCTGTGCAGTTTAGTTTCTCCCCTGTCTAAAATGAAGATCAGTTCATGCACCAGTTGCATTTGGATTAAATGGGAAATTTTGCAGAACAAAGAAATCTAGAATATAATTTGTGTACAAATGTATAATGAAATGGTATAATTGCTCAGTAGATATTTTCCTTTTGAAAAGGGTCATCAGACTTCAGCTGACTAACTGATTGTAAAGCTCATTTGAAGGTATTTAAATACCTTTTCTCTGAAAGCAAAACTTCCTCATACAGTGGCAATATCCAACCACATGGAAATGATAAGGAAAATTATCTTAATCTATTCATTTAGAGATTCCTTTTGGATTTCTTTCTGTTTGAACTAAAATAATGATTTCTAAAATTGCACTGTATTTATTTCATGTGCTTACATGTCTGTGTAAGAATACACACACATACTCTATTGTATATGTTTGTTTTTAACAGAACCATCTCAGTGTTTTTTCAGTGGTTAACCCACTTGCTTCAAGTATAACTTCCAGTCTGGCCTCCAGTGTTGGATCAGATAGTTCATCTCCTACAACTGTCTCTATTATCAGTACCCAAACTCTCCCATTCTATTCTGCTGGTAACACAGTTGAATCAGTTATAGGTAAGTCTTAACATCTACTCTCTGATTATATGCAGTTTATTGCATTATTCAAGTTCTCCTTATTTTAATGTCTGTTCAGAACAGCTTATTGGTAAAGGCATTTGTATGTACTCAACTTTATTATATTTCATTCAAAACAATATCTGAGTTTTAAATTGAATATTTTCCCAAAAAAATCGTTGTTTTTCATAAACTCTGCAGTGTCAGCATAGGAATGAGTAACTGGGACATATTTTAAATGGAATATGTCATTGATAGTGGCCAGCAATTTTAAGAATGCATAAAACCTTCATAATGCATCTCACCACGTTCCTAGAAATAGAAGTGATGTCTCCTCAACTTGTGTTGGTGAGCCGCTGAGATTTGACTTTTTTCTCTTTGAGGTTACTTCAGCAGGTGCAGTTACAGATTTTACTGTCTTTGCAGGAAGGTGGGAGATTTTTCTTGGCTGTCTATTTTCCAATCTCCTTATCGATCCATTCAGGGGCAAAATCATATTTTTGTTCTCCTTATGTGCGCCAGACCTGAAAGGACACAAAAAGGAGGAAGCTTTTGTTTGGATACACAGGACAGATTCAGGAAATACTCCATTCAGAAATCCTCATCACTAACCCAGGGCCTTTCCCTTGGTTCCAACCAGCAAGGCTTTTTAGCTGGAAAATGTTAAAAGGAGATAAATATTTAAATAATAATTAGACACTGCTTTTCTGTCCAAGTTGTTAATAAGAAAGGAGAGAACTTTGACAGTAAATTCATGCAGTCACCAGTAGGTAATCATGTCACATTATGCTGTTCAGTTAATTATTAAATAATTACATCCTCACGCCAAGAATAACTTGACACTTGGTACAAGGGTATCTTCAACAATATGCATAGAGAGGTACAGACATCTTTATTCTAAGGAGGCTTATCCAGAGCTTAGTTGTCTTAGTGGCCCTATGCTGGTTTCTCTTCAGCACTTCTCTTGTGCTGGGCAGCCCAGAACTGGACACAGTACTTCAGGCACTGTTGGATTTGCCCAGAGCCCTGTTAAGTGTCAGTCTGATAGGGTTTGGTCATAGGGCAGCACAGAACACTGTAACAATTTGAAGTCCCATGGTTTTCTCTGAAAGGAAATACACACATAATGTACACTATTATGTACTGTTGTCTTCTGAACTGCTGTGTACTTTTTGCACAGTACCACTGTAGGCTGAACAGAGCACACTGTATGTTCATCTCCTTCCAAAAATAAATCAGTTGTTGAAGACATGTATCAAACATTTCATGCTGTTTTGCTGGTGATTCTCCTGCTTGAGTTTCCAAATACTTTGACAGATCAACTGTATCAGTTCAAGAATACAGAGTTTGAGTCTTTGTATATTATGTGCTTCAGTCCCCTAACCATCCAGACAGCAAGGCGCTGGACACAGTGCAGCATGTAAATGTCTTTTTTGCATGGAGAAACCTAAAACTGGTCATGGTGCTCTTGCTGTGGTCTCACAGGTGCTGGAGAGCAATCATTTCCCTCAGTGTGCTGGCTGCACTGTTCCTAATGCAGGCCAGCTGCTTTTACTTCCCCCAGAACATGCTGAATGTATTGATTGGTAGGATTCCTAGCTTTTTTTCTGCATAACTGCTTTCTGGTCATTTGGTCCCCAGCCTGTACTGTTGCAAGGGATTATTCTATCCCAGGTGCTGCATTACTTTATCTGGCTCAGTTGAACTTCATGTGGTTTCTGGCAGCCCTTTCAGACAGCCTTTCTCCATCCCTCCAAGCATCAATCCTGACATCTCGTGGTCCCTGTTAATTAGCGTTATGCACAAACTTGCTGAAATATGTGGCACTTCTACAGTAAATATGATTTATTCAGGAGGCTGTAGCAGGAAATGTGATTTGAAGGACATTGTATTCTGCAGCCTGTGGTGTCAGTCACATGAGCAGGGCTGTGCTGTGATTAGCTGGTGTGCTTGAAGGTTTCTGTGTTTAAATCAGTGTGTGCCAGAGAGCAGGAGACTGCAGGCAGTGAGTCAGCACTTAGCAATGGTAAGGTAGGCATTTCCTCTTCTCATCTCTTTTTGAAAGTAATCTGTGCAGAATATTAAATGGCAGATATTTTCCTCAGTCTCACAAGTATATACCCTGCTTTCCTAAAAGGTTTGTTGGATGATCTGTGTGTTGAAACATAAATGTAAAATTATTTTTAGTTGTTAGAATTAGTGAGCAGATTTTTAGTTTTTGTTCTTTGTGAGTAATATAATGTCACTGCTTACAGTTAATACTGTGGAAATAAATTTTTTTGTCAAAATAAAGAGTGCTTTTGGAGTAAGTGTGTGCTAGTTGACCAGAACAAGTAGCTAATGTAACCGTAAAATCCAAGGTCTAATTTCCATGTACTTGATGTGGTGCTAATTCAGTACAATTTTAAAATTATACACTAAAATTATATGCAGAACAAGTGTTGCAAAGTCATTTAAGCTGTTACATGCTCTGTTTCCCATTTGTCATTCTGTTACTGAGCTTAAGAGATCCTTGATTCTTCTGAGGTAAAATATGCCTCTGCTGCCTTCAGCTGTTTTTCTGAAATAGTTTTCAGGATGATATTTTTGTTACTTGAAGGTGAGTCACAGTGTCCATGTCTCATGGAAGTGTAGGTTAATGTACTTTACTGTAACTGTGTAGATTTTGTGGGTTTTTTTCCCCAAAGAAATTTCATATATGTTATTTCTCCAGAGTTCTACTTTGTGGATATACTGGATGGCAATGAAAATGAAGTGCTGTATGTAATTTGAATAGAGCCAAAACTGTAAAGTACTCGTAGAACAAACCTGTCATGTTCTTGTAGAAATTGGTGCATTGAAGAATTGTTTAAACAAAAAAAAAGTGAAGGAGCTGCAGGAAGAGAAGACAGTAGGTGGTAATGGGAAAAGAGGAAGAATGAATTTGGATAAAGGACTATGGGAAATGCAGGAGTTATATTGGCAAGAACTGAGGAAGCTTTGTCAGACACAGAGGTCTGAAGCCTTTTCTTTGTCCCTTCATCATGATTGCATGGGGAGCTCTTAAGTTTTTTCTGTCTGCTGGCTGAGTAATAGTCCTCAAGAGCTGAAGAAAAGAAGGGGGTAGGGGAGCTTAGAAGGAGCGTGCCAATCAGATAGAGCTAGCACTTAACATTGAGGCTTAGGTGATGCACTGAACACTGAAGATGCAGCAGAATAAGCTGCAGAAGACTGCAAGCTACTCCTGTTAGACAAGGGAAATGGTGTGAATGGCCTGCTTTTATTCTAGTGGGGGGGAAAGAAAAACCAACACAAGAAAAGAAAGGAACATCTCCTTCATATGGTGTTGTTGCACGAACATACTGAGAAGGGTTCACGTGCACAAAGGGTGATTAGTGGGGTCCATTGCTGGTGGCCACAATGGTCAATATCATTTACAGAGAAAAATGGAAATGTAAGAAGAGGGAGGAAAAAAAGGACAGAGAAAGCTGTCCAAGATGCCAGGTGAGAAGTGCAAGTTGGGGCAGAGGAACATCCTTTCTTGGGCATCCTGTCCAGCACAGCAGGTGGTTCCCTCCCCCATAATACCTTCCCATATTAGATATGATCTAGACATTAAGGATTTTTATGATGGAAATGATAATAAAAATAATCAAAGTTTCCTCATTTCAGCATCACGGATAATTCACTACGCAGTGCTTTGTTTAACAGGTTCAGCTCTAGATATACATTTCAACGGTGTGAATGTCGCATCCATCAGTAGGGAGCTGGAAGATCAAGAAGGCAGTGACCTTGGATTAGCAAGTAAGCGCTCAAATCCTAAAATCAAACTACGTATCACTTGAAGGCATTTTATTTCTCACCTTTCTAAGAGTTTACTCTTCACAGTTGAGACAACAGTGACTGTGCCAAATAGTTCTCGGTTCTGTTCTTCCTGTTTAATTTGAGATGTAAGCAGGTTAGACTGCTGTCATCCTGCCTGTCTTTTGGAAGGGGTTGCTCGATTAAAAAGTGCTTTTGGCATGCCCTTGGGGCCGTGGGCAGAACAGCTGCTGGAAGGACTGGCTTACATTTATAGAATGTCCTGATGCATTTATTGAAAATCCTGACCACAGGCAATCTCTGCTCTGGTTCCTCCTGCTCTTTCTTCACTGACATCGGTGTTTGCAGGGCTGTTTCTTACACCTTTTTTCTCACTCCTTGCTGCTTTGCAGCTTTTTGCCCTCTTACATGCCTTTTCCCAGAAGCAGCACCAGTGCTGTTGATGGGTTTGGCTGTGTGCTGCAGCAGCTCTGCACTGCGGGTGGCTGGGAAGGGCTGTGCCCAGCATGGGGCAGCTCTGGCCTGTCCTCACCCACAGCCTTGCTACTCGATGCTGATTGTGTTGGGCAAAATCCAGTAGATGTGAGGAATAACTCGAGTACTAGAAAAGAGATGGCTCTGTGAAACCCCATACAGTGTTTGCTTGGGATCTCGGGCTTTTAAAATTTGAGAGTTCTTACTGGGCCAGATTCTTAAACTAAACTGCCTTTACTGTGTTGCTCCCTTGCTTCTCCTGCAAACAGAGGTGTAGGTTTATTGTTTGTTATGTCACATACATCTCTGGTCTGTCCTGTATCTTCCTTAGGCAGTTGCTCAGGAGACTTTGCCAACACTTCCTGAGTATCCCATGATATATTTTTGAAGACATTGTTGCAGTGCAGCTTATAATGAGCATTATTTTCTTCTTTTTTAATATTTCCAAAAAGATGTTTTCTCTGATGACATAAATTCATCAGTTTTAAGCAAAAACAGAAAACCATAATAATGACTCGTGATTTCAAGTATAACTCACTTGACTGCTCTATTTTCTCCAAGGAGAAGGTGATGTCATTTTTACTGCTATTCAAAATTTTTGATTAAAATCTTTACAGTAAATATTGAACTGTTTCCTGATTGGGGAAAACCAATGCATCTGTTCACAGTTATTCAAGCAAGTGCATCATTTAACATTCATTCTAAAGATACCTTTTATTATTGCCATTATTTTGGAAAATTATGAGCAATACATGTTTGATTATATTATTTATTACTTTGTTTCAAACTTAGTTTCTGTAGACTTAAGTACATTTGACATTTAAAATCTACTGAACAAAAGTATGTAGAAGAAAGAAATTGAGGTATTTCTGACTATTACTCAGTGAAACATTTTAAGGTATGTAGTCTCACTTTCTCAACTCTAGTTTATGTATTAAAATACAAAACAAATTTTTCTTACTCCTTTAAGTTCCACTCAGTTTTTCCATTTGCTTTAGTTGGCTGTAAATATTTCTGAGTCAGATAACCTGATCTGAAAAATGTTTTCTCTCTCTCTGTAGCCGCAGATGATGGCACTGCTTCTAAGTGTTCAATTTTAAAACGTTTCTTACAGTAGCAGATAAATAATACATTGTTTATTAGTGGCAGGTATTTGAATATGCAATTTAATTTTAAGAATACTTGCAGAGCTGTGTCCTGCTTCGGAACTGATTTTTATTTTTTATTTTTTTGTGCATGCTTAGGTAAAAGATTACTGGAAAGTTCAGCACCTGTCAATATTCCAGGTTCTCTTGTTCGTTCCTCCTCTCTACATTCATCATCATCCCTTTCAACCTCTCCACTCAATTCTCTTTCACAATCACTTTCTCAGTCTTTTGTTTCATCCGCTATGGTCCCTCACCAACAGCAGCCTCAGCCTTTGAAATCAGAACAGAATATATTGGGCACCTCTGCCTCTTCTCACAACTCGTTAGGTAAGTAGGCTGAAGGCTGCACTGCTGTGTTTTAAGAGGGGAATCGATGGCAGCTCAGGAGGGTTCAGCTCGAGGCTGTGCAGATTTCCCATGATCTGGAAGACAAAGCCCAGCTATTATAATCGTTAACACTGCTGACAGTGGTGTTAAAGGGGGTAGGTGGGAGGGAGTTCCAGGAGTTAATTTTTCCTTCCTAGTGAAGACAAAAAGTGTTCTCGGAAGAGGAGATATTTACTTAGGCATTTGAAAGATAAGAGTAGGCAGTAAGAACACGTTTTAGCTACATTAACTTTTGTTAATGGAAAATAGAAAATAGAAAGAACTAAAATGATGTATGGACTTCCAGGAGTAAAGGTTTTTGTACATGAATTATTCCCACCATTTCTTCTCCTTTTGCTGACTGTGCTCTCTTTTAATAAAAGCAGCAAGAGAAAAGCATGTGGTAAGTTCTGTGAATTGTTCCAGAACTAGAAATATTTTCCAGACTTTTATGTTTCTGAAGGTAGTCAAATAACGAGTCTTGCAGGTAAAAGTGTAAGTTTTGCGTTTGCAGTGCGTTTATGTAGTTCTGCATGTGAAACATTTTGCAGCAGGGTGTGCAGACACTACTTTTTGTTTTTCAGGTTTAAATGGTGTTACAGGGAGCATGTGGGACTTTGTAACTGGGAATTTCTCTCCCAGCCCATCCCCAGTTCTGAGCAGTGGCACTGCCCCATCCGTGAGTTCAAACAGCAGTGGGAACGAACTGACTCGAGTTAGACAGGAACTTGATGATGCCAAGAGAAAACTGAAACAATGGGAAGAATCCTGGCAACAAGTAAAACAGGTACATTCATTTATGGTAGTATTACATTTTTTTTCTGTATTTAGTAAACATGCACCTCCAACTGTTTTTCCTTTTTACAAGTTTTATTATCCTTGAACCCAGAGTTTTTTTACAATCTATCAAGTGAATTGACCATGAATGATCTTTTTTCCCTTTCCTAAATGAGCTGGCAGCGTAAAGGAAGCAGACCCTTTAGTGCTGAACAGCTGTGTGTCTCAGTGTAAAGTAACTAAAGACACACATTCCCTCCTGTACCTCTTTCCACTGGTAAGCGTGTGCAAACACACACACAAAAGCTTGCTAGCAGCTCTGGCTGCATGTTGTGCCTGGATGACATTCAGCCATCTCAGCAGTCAAACCAGGCTCTTGACAATTGCCATTCCAGTGCATTTCCTGTAGTCCTTTTCTTCCTCTCACATCATATTCTCTGTGATAAGGAGTAGCAAAGTACCTCTGCTGCATTCTGGCAGGTTTTAATGTCTCCTGACACTGAAATTTGAGCACGTGTTCCGTTCGTAGAGCTCCATAA
Source organism: Tympanuchus pallidicinctus (assembly GCF_026119805.1). Lineage (NCBI taxonomy): Eukaryota > Metazoa > Chordata > Aves > Galliformes > Phasianidae > Tympanuchus > Tympanuchus pallidicinctus. The sequence goes on along the minus strand of NW_026294699.1, from coordinate 7,766,561 downwards.
ATGTGACAGTAGGATAAGTAGGGAAAAACATTAAATTGACCATAATTACACTGTTGTGTTTAAAATTAGAAACGTGCACCTTTGAAGGCTTTTGAATTTACTCTTCCATTTTTAATTGAAAAAACAATTTTTCTTACATTCTGGAAATCATTTTCTCTCAGGCATGTGATGCATGGCAGAAAGAGGCTCAAGAAGCAAATGAACGTGCTGATGTTGCATCTGCTGACAAACAACTCGCTCTTCAGAAGAAGGAAGCAGTGGAAAATAAATTAAAAAAGCTGAAGGTGCAATTAGCTGCCTGCCTGTCTACTGCATTACCTTACATGGAAAACTATGGAGACATAGAAAAAATATCCTTGCCAAAGCTTCGCTCCTTACAAAGCCGGCTGCACTTAGATTTAGGAACAATAGATGAGGTGAGTTTCTTCATCTGTGTAACTGTTTTTGCTTAATTAAAACTGACAGCTCAGTAAGCTTCAGTGAGATGCACATGCCAGGTTTAATTTCAGAGAGCATCACTGATCTCAGTGTTAAGTCTTTCTTTCTGGACGACGTGATGTTCAGAGTTCTCGGCCTGATAGATTCTTCTGATTCTTTTGATCAGCTATCAGAGTGAATGACAAGCAATTCACAAGGGTTCTGAGGGTGATTTTAAATAAATAAAGAAATAAATAAATAATCTGAAAAAGCTTAAATTGCCAATATTTCAGCCACTACCTAAATAAATTAAAAGTTGTAGTAGATAAATGTAAACAATTATGCATTATTCGCTTGTTTAGAATGTAGGTGGTGAGGTTCTGCACTAGGAGTTTGTGTAGTCAGAGAGGCCAGTACAGACTTGGAGCATAGAATCACTGGCAATCGACGGGACCTCTGGAGATCATCTAGTCCAATGCCCCACTCAAACAGGGTCAACCTGAGCAAATTGTTACAGCCTGGCCCAGAAGTGTTTTGAATATCTTCAAGGATGGAGATGCTGGAACCTCTGTGGGCAGCCTTGTCCAATGTTTGACCACCCTCACTGTAAAAGTGGGATTTCCTGTCCTTATCATTTGTGCCTGTTGCCTCTTCTTTCACTGGATACCATCAAGAGGAGACTGTATCTTTTTTACTTCCTCCCACACATTGATAAGAATCCCTCTCTTCTTTCAGCTTCTCCTCGTGTCAGATGCTTTGGTCCCTTAGTCACATTAGTGACCACAGTGCTGCATTCCACTTTCTCTAAAACCCAAACTTGGGTTCTGCCAAAGTGTAAGATGCTCTTTTGCTGTCAGATGCAGAGCATTTCTCAGGGCTGTCAAAGCTTTGAAAGTCATATTCCCTTCTTCTGAGCATAATCAAGGGAGATGATAGTGACAGTGCCTCATTCCTACGTCAGACTGTCCTGACCTGAGCTTGCTTTTACATTACATTTTATTCTACAGTCTGGAAGGGCAGTGATAACACATGATGGCAGTTCTTTTTGCTTTGACTGTCACTGAACAGTCCAGACAAAAAAAAAGGTAATATTTCCTTCCACTTACTAGAACAGTCTGCCGTATTCCTGTACCTGTTAGAGTTCAGCACCGTATTCTCTGTCTCAGTGCTCCTCCTGTCCAGTGCCGTCTGTATCAGCTGAACTGATGAACTGTTGCCTTAAAGAAAAGCCAGGCTCTCCTTACAGGAGGTTAAAACATTATTTACGTCTCTGGCAATGAAGATAGGTGAGACTTGCTATTGCCAGGCTCCTGTGCTGAGTACATTTGCTTTAGGGATCACTTGTTTTTCTCCTGGGGGATTTTAAATAGAAGCAAAACAGTCCTGGCATCTCCTATCTGAACCAAGTCATTAGATCCTGGGGCAGAAGTCATCTCAGCCAGACTGGGCTGTTCACAATTACCAGCCTTCACAGCTGCTCAGCTTCTCAGGTTTCCTTTACCACTGTGGCCTCTTCTCACCTGTCTCTTCCATCCAGGAGAAAGGTGCTGTCTTAGTGCAACACACAGTGTTGTGGATGTTTCTCTTACCCCAAAGATGACTCTCTCAAAAATGAATATAGCTTTTAGATGCCGTTCACTTCTTCCTGTCCCTTCATAAGGTTGATGTGGTTTACCACATGGAGACATTATTTGCATCCATCCCAAATCCATCCCTGTAGCTTTATTCAAAGTGTAGCTTATCTGGAAAGCTTCCATTTTGTCTTAATGCAAACACCTCTCACAACCTAAGAAAATGTAACAGTACTTTAAGATGTCAGAACAAGGAAATACACGATAGTAAAAAAGGCTGACTTTTTTTCTTTCTTTGCATCACTTATCCCAATGGTGCAGAAAAACTGCAGTCCAGAAGTGCTAACCTAGATATTTTCTTGTCTAAGTGCACCTGTACTCCTCCAGCTGCTGTTGTAATGGTTGTGCATGCTCAGATCTTACAGCCCTCGCCTTGGTTATTCATCGTGCAAAACCAATATTCTTTGTGTTGTTAAAGTTTTTGTCAGCACAGCTAAGCATAAAGTTGCTAAAACATAACTGTACAGTTTGGAATCCTTTTACTGAGTGCAGTAATCATCTTACAGGTGATTTTTCAGCTTCAGTCAAAGAAGTGTATAGTATGTCAAGAAGGTGATGGTAGCACTGTCCTGAATCCATGTCAACATTACATACTTTGTGATCACTGTGCAGCTAAGCAAGAAGAATGTCCCTGCTGCAAGAAAAAAAGTAATCTGTGGTAACATACAGGCATGGTACTCATATCATGTTAATGAATGAAATATATTTTATGCTTTTGTATTTTGTATAAGAATTATATAAATCACTGATAATTAATCCATTTAATAGCGTTAGACTGATTTCGGTTTTGATGTGAGAAACTCAGTTGCTTTCCTTGCTCACCTTTACATATCAATATCAGCCAGCTTCCAGTAGTCTCAAGGTTCTTTCATTCCAGCCCAATCCCACCCCAGTCTTTTCCAACTCCCACTCTCATTCCAGGTGCACAAGGTACTTCATGGGTTCATTTGCACTGCAGTGTTTTGTAGAAATCTTAGCAGGATGAATGAAAGCACTCACAGCTGTTACTGTCATCAGCAGAGCTGGATACACAGGTGCACTAAGCAGGCACTGAGAGCAAGGCCCCAGCCAGTCTGCTCTGTGTGCTGAGCCATGCTGGGAATCGGTCTAACGCTACGTTTACTTTGCTGTTTGAAAAACTATGATTACTATAAAAGCACTTTTTAATTATTTTTTGTTGTTGTTGTTGGAGGATATATTGTAAATTGCTTTAAGCTGCTTTCTTGGTCTTAAGCTTATTTTTTAATACACAATAATATGATGCTTTATATGTGTACTGTGAATTTCAAATATTTCATAGGTTTTACTGTTGAATCATAAGCAGATTAAATAGACGTGAGAACTTACCTAGATTTTTTACAATTTGTAAGTTAACTGCATACTGCGATATTTATAAATGTACCAGTGGGAAGAAGAACAGTAAGGCACATCTGCTCTCATATTTAAAGACATGTTTTAAATTTTGTGGAGCGGATCACTTTGAGTACAGTGCTGTGCATTTGCCTATTTCTCTTGGTTTCCATATTTGTAGTCTTAAACTTTTTGTACCTTATCTAACTTGTGTGGTACTTGTTGGGAGCAGACACGTGTAATAACTTTTACCAAGTGCCTATGCCAAACACCCTACAAAATAGCAGAAGACATAAAAAGAGGATTTTGCAGTTAATTCTATTGCTTAGTTTTGTGTCATACAATATGATGATAACGAGAATATGTCTCCTGCTTTTGTAAGTATTTTGAAGTAAATGTTTTCACTAATGAGGCAACACGTGAAAGGATCTGCGGAATGACTTTGATTTGTCACCAGGCAGTGGCACTTTGACGTACTGATTCTTCTAAAAGGTGGTAATGTACTTCATCCTGGTTGTTGGGAATGTGCAATTTAGGAGGAGAAGTTAATTAATCCTTGATGTTCACACTGTCCGTGTTCAGGTTAACTGCCCGTGTTACTCCTTCTTTTGTTAAATCCACGTGAGATGCTCGTACAGCTTACACTAAATGACCTCCTACTGTGTTACATGGTTTGTATCTCTGTATCGATGTATTCAGTACAAGAAGTGAGCTCACAGGCAGAGAAGTTAATCTATTTAAAGTTCTTTCATGTTGAATCAAAAAGCAAAGTGTGTACTGAAATCTTTATTGTTGAAAAGGAGCTTAAATAAGGTGTCCTTGTGGGGTTTTGTGGTCGTTATCTGAAGACGTGAGTCAGCAAAGAACCGAAGCACGGCGCATCTCTGTGATAACTCAATGTACGCTGCTGCATCCTAAGGCAGGAAAGGGGAGAGTTTGCAGGAACGTGAGAGACCTTTCAAAAAGGGAAGGGAAGTTACAAGCATTAAATATATTTTTACTTATTCCTATTTCAGAAACTTCTTGAAGATCATAGCGGTCCATTTTAAATAAAGGTTGAAGTTGGGTTTAAAATGTGATTTTGTTGACTCACAGCCTCTCTACAATTTTTGCCTCGAGAAAAGTATAAAGTTAAACTGGTGGCATTTTCAAACACTTCTGCACTTTTGTATCCTAACATGAAGATACTGCTCTGTTCTCAAGGTGTAGTCAGCCTCGGGCTGTGATGAAAAAGAGGTCTGGCGTTAGCTGACAATGTCTTCATGCATTTGTGCAGCCTTTGACAAACAGTGGTTTTTGAACCATAACTTCACTGTGGGTGGAACAGAGCAGAGTTATTCATGTGCGATACTTGGGACAGTAAGTAAATCAAAGACTAACGTGTGGTTATGGTTGGAAATTGGTACGTGTTCAAACAAGATTTTGCTTTGGCTACCAGAGTACCATATATAACCACAGAGAACTACCTCTGTAACTATATATGACACGGTTTTCTGCAGCTGTTGTACTCACAAGCGTGTTTACAAGTGTCTTAATCGACAATTTTGCTTTGGTATTTTAAAGGAAACCAGCCCACATCTCGCTGCTGATATTTGTCTCCTAAGAGACACAGAAGGATGGTTTTGTCCTGTCCTATCAGAGTTTGTTGTACTTTGTGGGAATTTTTGTGCGTTTGCTTACAATCCCACAGCTGCTGGTGCTCTCCTTCTCTCTCTCTGTTTATTAGTAATTGGTGCTTTTCCAAGTCTCGTGACACTAACAAAAAAGGAATTTAAGTGGGAACTGCATCATGAATCGTCCCACTGATACACACAGTTCATTCACACTGCGGTTTCAGAGGAGATGGACTGAGATGTTGAGTCTTTTTTTTTGAACAATTGTGCGTTTCGCAGTGACGTATCTCAAAAACAACAACGCATAACCCACAGCAACATCAGCATGGAGTATTTTGCAGATGTTCTCTGTAAGCTTCTCTTGTGCTGAATTACTCAGCAACAACCATTGACAAACAGTTAGGTGGAGAAAGAAACACAGATGAAAAGTGTGTACACGTGTGTGAAATGCCCAGGCACGCTATTGCTACAGGCTGATCCTCAGGTCATTGCTTCAACCATTCATGCAGTCACAGGAAAATGTTAGAGCTGTTTTTCAAAAAATATTCTGTGAGACATCATAGCAAACTTGGCCGTATCTTAGTAAAAACAAACCAGCTGCACAACCAAATACGTGTCCGTGACACGGGCACCTTAGAATGGAGGACCGTAAGGTCTGTGCAGGTGATTTCAACACGTTTATTTTCTTATATATTCCCATCCAGAGTCTTCTAGTATTAAATACAGGTAGTAATATCATTGTCACTGCCTGTTTCTGTAACTGTGGTCATCGTCAGACCTTAATTACTCGTATTAAATTTGTGGAACTGTTCCATCAAGAGATGGGCATTTCCCCCCCCCCCCCCTCCCCACACGCACACACACGCACACACATATATATATACATATATAATAGCAGTTATGCTTTACAGAAGTCATGGAATTATTTTGATCATCGCTGTGAAAATAAGTTTTTGCTCTTTAGTCGTTGGCTGTGGCAGCTGGGAGGTGCAAAGGAGTAAAGGAGGTGCGAAGGAGGGGCGTAGCGCTGCGTAAGGCCGTGCGTTAACCGCCCTGAGCTGCCGAGGTTGCCGGGCCGGGAGGAAGCGCAGCCCCTGGCCGCCCCGGCTCCGCGCTGCTGACGCTCACGGCCATCGCCGCGAAGAGACGCGTCTCTAGTAAGAAGGAAACAAGGCAGCACGCTGCAGGCCGCTCTGCTCTCTGGGTCCGCCAAGCTCTATGGTCATCGCTCTTCCAAGCGGCATCGCGCACGCGTTCTGCACAGCAGAAGTACCGCTCCTATTCCTAGCGGCCGCGAGCCCTGGCGCGATCTGCAGGTGGCATCGCGCACAACCGCGTTTTGCATTGCTGTGCAGCACTCCGGCAACGAGAGGCAGGCGCCGAAGCGGTGTTCTTTCCGCCTACCCACAGGGCGCCTTTTCCTGATCGTGCCGCGTATCGGCCGAGCGATTCCTGCTGCTTCCGCGAAACCTTCCGGCCCCCCACACCATTCCCTCCCCGCCGAGGCGCGTCAGCACCGCGTCTGTCGGAGCGCCGCCTGCAGTACCGCGTGCCGACCTGCGGGCGGCAGCAGCGCGTGCAGCGGTGCCAGTCAGGGATCGCGCCGCGAAACGCCCCGATGGGGCGCAAATCTAACGCCAGGTCTGCCCGCTGAGCACGGCTGTGACGAATCCTTAGCACTGCCTGCGCCTCTCCGTCAAGTAAAAGCCACCTTTACTCCCGCAGCTGCTCAGCTATGTCCAGTTCGTTCACCACATACTTTTACATCCAAAATGTAACAAGATTGTTAGCTGCAGCTGATTTTCCTTTATCCACCAATGACACAGAAGGATTTTACCTGAGTTACGAGTGACTGTGCTCCCAGTAACTGCACCCCGTCAGTACGCAGTCGGTGCTGTGGCTCTGTGAGCCGTATCCATCCACGGCTGACACAGCGGCCCGTCCTGTCACAGCACTGCAGCCGGCTCCTCATGCTGAAAAAAGGCTGCTACAGGAAAAACTTCACCACTTGTGGTGTTTGTAACATATCTGACAGATGCTGCAACAGCTTCTTCTGTAACGTTTGTACCTTAGAAGGAGAGTGAAAGTAGAAAGAATTTACTAAGACAAAAACACAGTCGCCACAAATACAGCCATCAGTCTGTCTTCATGTTTTCCACCTGACTTATTCACCCTGTCTCATCTGCTACTGCATCTCCTGAAATCGTGCTCACCTTCAGTAGCAAAAATAGCTGAGATAAATCTACATAAGTGGAAAGCTCTGTGGCAGCTTTAGTAGCTGCCATCGTTCAGCTCCCAGGAGCTTTTGCAAATAAGCTGAGCAAGGTATACAGATAGCAGTTGTCAAACAGACTTTAAAACTTGCCACAGCTTCACCTGAAACATAGCTTAAACCAGCCAGGAGTTTAATAAGCCGTGTCCAGCCTGGGTCACATTTAGGGAGCTCTGCCCTGCAAGGTCTGTCTCAGTTCACAGTGCAGCCTGGCAGCCCATGATATCCAACCCTGGGTGCCAGTCCCAAGCAGTAGCAGTCAGATTCTGCAGCTTCAGTGCTGTCATTCACCATGCATTGCACACAGACCAAATCACAAGCATCAATATGCAGATATTAGCAATCTTTTCCTAGAAAAAACATTTTCTAGGACACAAAGCATTCTCAGATATTCCAGTCTAGACATTGTGAAACATGTTATATGTAACACCAGTCACTGATTTCCAGCAAGTCAGACAGCAACTTGAGATCATCAATGCAGTGGTACAGTTTGATGTTATTAGGATCATCACAGTCTGCTGGGTCACACAGCACTGAGTTACGACAATAGGTTGGTGAATGCACATACCTTGCTGCAGGACCTGAAAGGTCTACTGCCTGCCTCCACACACAAATGCAAACTGATCTTCTGATTCTTCATGAACGAGAATACTGAGAAATGCATTTGCCAGATCTAGGACACAATGGTAGGCTTCCATCTCCCTACTCAGTTTGTCCATCAGGGAGGCAATATCAGCTAAGGCTGCATGAATGGGTAGCATGACCTTATTTAACTCTGTAAAACACTGCCATCCTTCATGTGCCATCTGACTTTTGTACTGGTACAGGGGAATTATGTGGGCAGACCCCTACTTCTTCTAGTTCCTGCACCATTCTGGAGATTTCCTCTTGCCACCAATCACCCCCCCCCCCCCCCCCAAACCCCTCCACAGGGTCTATACTATTCTGTATAAGTAATCTAGCATTTAGCACAGATTTAGCAAAACAAATAGGCTCACATTTCATATGACCTCTTCACATTATTTGCAGCATCTGGATATTAATACATCTGTCTGAACTCTTCTACAGACATTGGAGAGTCAGATCCCACAGTGTATCTACATCCAGTATATACTCCATGTTGGGGCAATAGACACCTTATACTCCCAGGGTGGGAAATGCCCAACCCCAACCTCAGCCATGTCTGGGTTACAGGTATCATCTGTCCCCCAAACCCACCAATCTTCACCCTGCCTCCCTGGAATTTGGTTGGATCACTGTAAATAACTGACATTTCTGCAACCTCTGTCAACTAGTGCCATAACTTGCTGTATATTCTTTTGGGACCAAAAAAAAATGTATAGTCATTTCAACACAGGGTCTCCAGTCTCATCCAAGGGCCCTAACTGCAGGGGAACTGGCATCCCCCTTCATGCAAGTACCTGAGCAATTGCAATTCTTTTTTCTCAGGTGGCTCAGGCTTAGTGGCCTGGATCTTGAGGAAGCTTTTTTACTTTCATTGTGAATTAGGAAATCTTCTGGATTCCATATTCTTGTTGGTATTTTTTCCCAATAATTCTCACCCACTTTTTGGGGGGTATTTTGAAACTTCTGATTGTCTTCCAACTGCCTCCATAGCTGGAGGAGGACACGATCGAGCTGGCGATTGATTTTTGCAAATTAGACCCCAGCCTGGATTAAGTCATTAAACATCTGTTTCCAGGGTACCTGTATGGGTCCTGATTGAGGAGTCCGTGGGGCAGGTCTCTGGGTTTTAGTTTTGGGGACGACCTCGGCCCCTTCCAAGGTTTGGATATTGCACCTGGTGCAGAGATCTCCCCTAGATCAGCCACCAATTGGGCAGCTTGTTGGATGATGGCTTCTGAGGCCACCAAAGTGCTCAGTATGGACACCAGTGTGCCACACTGCGGGGGGAGGAGTTTGTTGCAGTATGAGGTCCCTCATTCCTCCTGACAGCTTAACCAGGTATGGACTCTCAAATATCATGAAAGGCCTCCTCCACTCCTAGTTCTCTAATATAACGTTGGAGTCGTTCCATTGAGGTTCACACTGTCCCTTTTGTTCAGCCGTGTGATTCTACACGTCACCATTATCCACTGAATTAAAGCACGGTTCTCGTCACGATGTATTCCCATCACATACAGTCTCTGTCTGAGGGCTGGATCTGTGGTAATAAATGCCAGTTCAGAAATCTCAGGCCCATTCGTTACCACACTTCCAGCTCCCTGTTCCATAACCTCAAGAGCCAGGCTGGTACGCTGCTCCCTCAGGATCTTTGTTTAAGTTGCTGTAAGAGATCCATGAGTTCAGCAGCTGTGTATGGGCACACAGAATCATGGAATCATAGGGGTTGGAAGGGACCTGCAGAGATCATCGAGTTCAACCCCCTGCCAAAGCAGGTTCCCTACAGCAGGTCACACAGGTCGGCATCCAGGCAGGTCTTGAACATCTCCAGAGAGTAATGTGTACATGTGTAACGTGGAGCGGGCAGGGAGCCACTCTTAGGTGCCAACCCTGATGGTCTATCCTGGGTTTTCTTCTGAGTTATTACCAGTCTTATTTCTAGCGGATCTGAGGTTCCCAGATCCTTGGATTGGATTTCAGGCCGTTTGGCTTTCTTTTTATTCTTAGATTCAACCAGAATTCTTTTTCCCTTCTCATGATACAGATCTTAACTTCAGAAGGGAAGTTGCATTTGAAGGTGAGGCAGTCTGCCCTGGCAATAACGTAATTTAATTTTCCAGTTGTTTCATACGGGCTTTTAAATGCTCATTTTCATCTTTCAGTTCTTCCTCAGAGGAATGATATGCATTAATAGTTGGTAGCAGCAGCTATGCTATGGCAGATGCTGCTACTTTTTTTTTTTTTTGGCAGCTGAGGAAAAAAAAAAATCAGTCCTAACTTACTCAAGAAGTCAGCCATTTTTGAAGGGGTTTTAAATAACTACCTGGATGGCTCGCCAGGCATAACACTATAAAGTGATCAAAAATACAGCAATAACAGCAGAGTGGCAAAGTCTTTGGTTTCAGCAAACAAGAACAAGCCTCAGTACAGCAGTTGTGAACACAGAAATGAAGGAAAAAGCTCCTTACCTTTAGAAGGCCTTTGAAAACTAAGCAGAGATCTCCAGAGAAATGCTTTCACCTCCACTGCCAACCCTTAAATGAGGGCTGGGAAGGGGTGGATCCTGGCTCCAGCCCTTCCAGTCACTCAGGTGCATTACTTGCACCTGAGCTCCCCTGGCTTGGCCCTGCCTTCCCACCAGGTGCTCAATCACTGCTTCAAGCCATGACAGCATTTCTGCTACAACTAGAAATTCAACCATGGAGAGGCTGTAAGAAGTTACATATAGAGTTGATTTTTTCTGTGTGCATGTTTGATAAAACAGAATCTCACACACACACACACACAAGTACTAAATTCATAATATTTCACATGGAAACAGTAATCAAAAAAAACAAGAATTGGGGGGAGATTATATTTAATATGTGTTTAGGTAGAAATACCTATGAACGTGTAAATATTTAGTTCACTGTCTTGCCTCAGACCCACGAAATAAATTTGAGGGACATCATTTGCCTTTTAACAAGCTCATTAGAATGCCTGGCTTGGCTGCAGTACGTACCTCTTCTCAACTTTAGATGCAGTTTTCTATCTTGTCAGAGATACAGGATAGCTGTGGAAAACGACCAAGATTCTAGGTACTTAGCTGCAGCTATGGTGAATTATTTATGAAGTTACTTCAGCCTAAAAATTATTTCTAAAGGAGTTGTTTCATGTATGGAAAGGCTGTAATTCTAAAATAAATAAGTGTACAAGGGACACTAACCATGAGCCCAGGATTCATGGAAAAGGGAACAACATAAGAAAAATTTGCACTGGCTTTTCAGTCCAGGCCCTCGTTCTGGAAAGGCTGTGCTGCAGCAGATTCTCTTTCAAGTGCAGAATGGCAGAGTCATGGCTTCCAAGAACTCTTTCATTTTAGTACCGAATTGAAGATGGAAATTATAGCAAGAAGGTATCTTCTGTGTTAAGGATACTCCTGTAAATCTTATCTATGCATCTTATTTCCCTCTGTTTTTAATTAGGGTTGTATTTAATTGTAACTCTTTGAAAATCAAATGAGGTCTACTTTGACCTTCTAGGGAGACCGATCATGGAAATGTTAAGAAATACACAAAGAACAACACGTACCTGATTTTGTGATAATTCCAAGCCTTGGTGCAATAGGGTCGCTTTTACTCAGACAAGTTCATATTGCCTTGTGGCACAGGCTGGGACGCTCATGTTAAAATACAGGAAATGTAAATGTAAAGCTGTCTATATAGAGTGGTCATAACAATTTGGGAAAAACTGATCTATAAGGTACAGATTTACGGCTCCAGCTCCCAGGACAGCACACATGGTAGTTCTATCTCCTGATACAGCCAAAGCCACAGCTGCACAAATCCTCATTTCTTGGTAACAGCTGGGCTGAGTGCAGTTTTGTCACCCTGAGTGGTCACCCTGTCTGTGCGACACGTGGCAGTGATTTTGGAAAGGAAGCATCAGGAAATTAAGTGTATGCCTTCTAAAATCTGTTTAACCATCAGGTTTTCCAACAGGTAGGCATTTTCCTGTAGTGCCCACAGCTTTGCACCAGGGAATTTTCATGCCTTGCATGCCTGACAAGTGGTATCTGGAGGTGATGTAGGGGCTGCAGCACAGCAGTGTGAATGTGTGCAGGCTGATGGCCTCCTGGAGCTCTACGCATTGCTGACACAGCCCGTGGGATGTGGGGTCAGAGGCTGCACAGTGTACCAGGAATAACTGGGGAAATGCTAAGGACTGGGAACTAGGAGAATCCTAAAAGCTGAGGGATGAAGATTGAAGAGGAGGCATTTTCACAGGGAAACAAGATTAACCATGGCATCACATACCGTAGAACTGTGGTAACTCCTCCAACACAGAGATGCTTTTAAACAAGTCTTAGTGCTTAAGAAATGTTATAGGACAGATTCACAGAAGTCCCACACTTCTGTCCTGGTAATCATGGATCTGGGAGATTGTGCCTACGAAGCAACTGTGCATAATCCACTTAATTTCATTTTGTTTCATCCGCAGAGTTGCAGGTTTTGATTGTAATGAGAAATAAGAAAACCTTGGCAGAATTTTAACATTTAAAGTTACTTTTGTGTTAGAATGACAGTACTATCTGACAAAGAAAAATGACCCTGACTTCTTTCTTTACTCTCAAAGCACCTCTTGAGAACCTTTTGGAGTATTAGATGTGCCCTTAAAGGCAAGGGAAATCTGAGAACTTCAGTTTGAGTAATCCCATGTGCTTGAAAAGCTCCATGAAAGGAGAGTTTTCTCCCCACTGGATTTACAAGTCATGGTGCCATTAAGAATTCTGCCCAAGTAAAGTGTGTCTGTTATTTATAGTGTTGTGTCTGCCACGGGCCATCAGTGATGCATAGTGGAGGCCAGAAGAGCAGTAGACAGGTGAATGGGTTTGCCAACTGCTGCTGACCAGCTACAGCTCCCAGTGGCAGGACTTAACATTGAGAAATGGGAATGAAACAAAAGCAGTCAGAGGAAATGACCACCAGAGTAAAGTGCAACTCTGTTTTTCCATGAGGCATTATCCACTGAGCAGTGAGAAGGGATCTGAATTTTTATGTTTTCTTCCTTAAAAGGGGTTTCAGTAGAAGAACACCATCTTTTGCAACTGGAGAAATGCATGTGTACTGCTGGGTACACTGCAAGCTCCTTCAGTAGGGGAGAAATTGAATACCACTTGCAAATGCAATAGGGAAAATGCTCTGAAGTTGCAACAGTGAAAATGCTAATTGTAGAACATTAGCAAAATAATTGGTTTGTACTTTGCCTCTAGTCTTGCAAAAACCTCTGTGCAAATGGACTCTGTGGGACTGTTCCTCATACCTGCTCACACCTGTAGTACTGGGATTTTTCTGGATTTTGTGACTATTTCAAAAGGGGCAGGTAAAAACGTTCCAGTTACCATAAATCACTTCATACATTCTTTGCTTGATGTAAGGAAACTCTGTGCATCCCATTTACTAATCAGTGAGTGTTTTTCACCCATAATAACAAATGCAGAGCTTTAAATATCCAATTATCTTTAGGATCATTCCTCCCTCTCCTAAACAAATCACTCGGATTATAATAATCTAAAACAGCGAAGGAATGGATTGAAGCTGAGTAGGCCTCAGATCCACCCAAACTTGGCCCTTTTCCCTGTTCAGCCTGTTTCCCTTTGTCCAACTCTCACCCAGATCCCAGATGGGCTCTTCCTCCCACACTTGTAATCCTCACTTCTACAAGTGACTCAGTCCAGCCCACCCCAGCAAGCAGCTGTACTGTCACCCAAAATCAGCTGTGCAGCGTGCTGCTACCAGCTTTCCTGCTTGACTCACAGCTTTGTTTGGGCTCTATCTCTAAAGGCCAAACCCAGTGAGTATGAAGCGTTGTGCAGTCCACAGGAGCTCCTCACCATGTCTGGTGCTCATATCACTGCAAATCCCTGTGGAGCAGAGTGAGAAAAAGAGGAGAAATCACAGCGCTCAGAGGACCTTCTAAAATCATACAATCATAGAATCGCAAAGTTGGAAACGACCTGTAAGATCATCTAGTCCAACTGCCTCCCATCACCATTGCTACCACAAGCACTAAACCATATCTGTAGCTCCTCATCCAGACGCCTCTTGAACACTGCCAAGGACGGCCACTCCACCACTTCTCTGGGCAGCCATTCCAGTGCCTGACCACTCTCTGAGAGAAAAAGTTCTTCCTTACTTCTAACCTAAACCTCCTCTGGTACAACTTGCGGCCATTTCCTCCGGTCCTGTTTGTTGCCTGGGAGAAGAGACCAAATCGCTCTTCACCACAGCCTCCCTTCAGGAAGTTGTAGAGTGCAATGAGGTCTCCCCTGAGCCTCCTCTTCTCCAGACTGAACAATCCCAGCTCCCTCAGCCGCTCCTCGTAAGATCTGTGCTCCAGACCCCTCACCAGTTTTGTTGCCCTTCTCTGGACACGCTCCAGGGCCTCAATGTCTTTTTTGTAGTGAGGGGCCCAAAACTGAACACAGTACTCGAGGTGCAGCCTCACCAGTGCAGGGAGCAGGGGGAATTACTTAGATTGGAAGCGATCTTAAAAATCATCTAGATCCAACCTGCTGTTGTAGACAGGGCTGCACCCCACCAGCTCAGGCTGCCCAGGGCCCCATCCAACCTGTCCTTGAACACCTCCATGGATGGGGCACCCACAGCTTCTCTGGGTGGACAAAAAGCCAGACACGAACCAGCAGTGTACTCTTGCTGCCCAAAAGGCAAACAGTATCCTGGCTCTCAGCAAAGGAGTGGCCAGGAGAGCAAGGGAAGTGACTGTCCTCTAATCTGCCCTTGTGAGGTCCCACCTGCAGTATGACATCCAGGCCTGGGGCCGCCGAGTCAGGAAAGAAGTAGAGTTTTGGAGTTAGGGCAGAGGAGGGTCACAAAGGTGATGAAAGGGCTGGAGTACCTCTCTTACAAAGAAGGTTAGGCTTGTTAAGCTTAAAGAAGAGAAGGCTCCAGGGATGCCTCCTTGCAGTCTTCTGGTAGTGCAACCCAATTAGGTAACAATTTCAGTTATCAGGAAAAAAAAAAAAAATCAGTGTTACTGTTTTAAAACTGATGTGGAGGTTTTCTCTCCTCCAACGAACTCCCAAACAATACTGTTTATGAGTATAGCAGCAATGTGCGTCAGTCCAGTTAGTAAGAGCATCACTAAATGTCACTGTAGCACTTTTGTAGCATTGAGAGTTGAAGGGCAAGGCAAAGGTTCCAGGCAAAGGCATGTGACACACAAGCTTTCTTTCACGCACCCCATGTGCATTCAGCATTATCCATGCCTCATTGCTCATAGCCTGGGCAACCTCCCCAACTCTTGCTTCATGATCTACATCAGAATGATACCACACACAATGAAGTGTGATGGGATTTCACTAGGAAAGATAATGCAAAATGCTGTTCAAGGGGCTTTGTTCACAAAATCTCTCCCCCCTCCCCCCAATGAAAGTAAATAATAACAATTATTATTATTATCACCCCTTTTGTGCTTCTTGCATAGTCATTTCCTTCTCTTCTAATCCCAGTAGGTTGTATAAACGGCAAAGCTGTGTGTTTATGGAAAATACACCTGTGAAATCCAGAATCACATCACTTGTTTGCTGTGCTGCTTTAGGTACCAGGATGCTGCAATGAGTGTTAGGCCATTTGGTGCGGGACCGTCAGGAAATCCAAAAGATGTGTGCACAGCCACCTGAGATACGCTCGGCTGCAAAAGCCGGACGTGGTCGTGGAGCTGACCCGTACCGCTGAGCCGCCCAGGCCCGACGATGCGCTCGGCGCCGCGGTGGCCGCCAAAACATTCCTCCCGGACTCCGGCTGGCTTCGCCGATGCCACAGGAGCGCGCACGGCAGATGCGGAGCTGTGCCAACACCCGCGCGGCAGCAGCGCCGTGCAGGTCGGGCCGCCCGAGCAGCTACGGGGACAGGACCGACCCGGGGAGTCCGCCGGGTAACCGCAACGCGCCGCGCGATGCCGGGGGCGGCCGCGGGGCTCCGCTCGCTTTGTTCCCCGGCCTCCCCCCGCCCAGCCCCGCACTGAGCATGTGCGCGGCGCCCCTTCCTCGCCCCGCCCGCGGGCACCCGCTCCGCACGGAGGAGCCGCAGCTCCGCGCCGTCCCCGCGGCAGCCGGGCCGCAGCCCTGCCGGCATGGAGTGAAGGAGGCGGGGAGCCCCGCGCCGCCCGGCCCGGCCATGGAGCTGAGGAGATCCATCTCGGCCAGCGCGGAGGCCGAGAGACCCATGAGGCGCTACGGGGCAGTGGAGGAGACGGAGTGGAAGGCGGAGGCGCTGGGGAGAAGTGAGTGTGGGCGCGGGTGGGGGTCCCGCTGGCTGGGGCAGCCCTGGGCGCCGGGGGCCGGCTGCGGTGCGGTGCGGTGCCGTGCGGTGCGGTGCTGTGCGGGCCGGCCCTTCAGTGCCGCCCGGTCCCGGTCAGGTGCTGGGTGCACTCTTGGTTAGCAGGGAGAAGCCACCGCGTTGCTCGGGAGGTCCGTGCGAGGGCTGTGCCCTGTGAGGCTCGAGCCCGAAAGCTGCTGGAGACAAAAGAGCGTTCATCTGTCGAGGGGCAGGAAGGCAGAGCCGTGTCGGTGCGGTGTGCGGTTCTCGAGTGTCTCCCTGCGAGGTGGGCTGTGCGCTCTACCCGAGGAAGAGCGACTTGGACCTCAGCTCTCCCTCATCAAGTGGATTTCGTATACGGCTTTTCATAAATGCTGACAGTCTTTAACGTGCTTCACGTTTAAAGGCACAAGTGACAGCCGCATGAATCCCTTTGATTATCTCTGGCAAAAGGTGCCGCGGCACAGCACTTTGTGCACTTTTTCAGTGACTGTGCTGTATTTATGAGCTCAACAAATGTTCTGTGGTGGAGCAGCTTTCTCGAAATTGTAATCCAGAAAGCAACCATTGACATAACATTCCCAAAGCGTCGATGGGAAGACGAACTAAAAAGATGAACAACTGTCAATTCAAGTTCTCACCAGGACCTTGTCTTCCCTGAGATCCCAAGGGTTATTCTCTTACTGACAAAACTATCTTCTTTACAAAACAGTAAGCCCACAAGCCCCTTCTAATCCTCAAGGTAACCACTGAAGCAAGAAATCTTGATAAAAGTTGCAAAAAGCTCTGAGCTGCTATAAAGAAAAATACTGTCTAAGCTTGAGCATGTGTTTGATGAGGCTACTGGAAAAAGAGCTTTGTGTGTATGTGCTGATATCTTAGTCTTGGCTGCTGCTGGGGTTGCTGATGCTCTTGAACTCACCATCCATCTGATGTGCATCAGAAAGACTTGCCTGGAAGCCTCTTAACATTCTAGAGCTTTGCAGAACTGTGGTAGCAGATTTTTGCCAACACTTCTGCTGTGCTCAAAGTTTTCAGATACTGCTGTGTTCTGGAATTGTGCTTTACCTTTGCCTTCAGTCTTTCATGAATATGTTACTGCTGTCCATATACTGGTGGCAGAGGTGGAACTCTTCCACTCCAATGCTTCAGCTGCAGTGTTGGTTTTGTTGCAGTGCCTGGCATAGGTTCAGGACTGAATAAATCCACACTTTCTAAAATGGAATTGAAGAGTAAAGTCTCTACTGCCTGAGCTGATTGACTCAGATATGTACAACAGTTCTGCAGGTCCTCTGACTACAGACTCCTTTCTTGTTCTCATACACGTCTGTTTCAGTTTCAATCAGATCACAAGCAGGGTGTAGTTCTTGTCATAACAAAAACTGGCACCTGGAGGTAACAGAAGGGTTACATTTTGCAAGCTTTGGACAAAAAGATCATCTGTTTGGCAGAGGGGAGTGCGGAGGCTGAGTGGGAGAACCGATCTGCTCAAAAATGTGTGTTCAGCACTGAGCTTCCACCCAAAATCACAGCTTGACCTGGTATCAGAATGCGCTGTTGGCAGTACTAGAACCAAGTTTCCACGGTCTGCACCATGCTCTGCTACTGCACTGTCCATCTACACATTAAATTCAGTTCAACAGGAATATTTCAGTATGTGTGTAACAATGTAGATATAGAATAAGAAGTAATCCAGAGGCCATGGTCTGTTCTTCGAGAAGTAGAACTTTTTTTTTTAATATCAGGACTTTGTAACTTGAGTAATTGCTCTGTTTGCTCATTGGTTTTGACTTTCTTAAAATGCTGTAGAAATGCTGTTTATGATAGCTGTGTCTCTTTCCTGCCTTAATACTACCACTGACTTCTGGTCAAACATCTGCATTGATTAAAAATAAACAGATCTTAGGATTTGTATTAATGCTTCCTTACAGCATCGGTCCTAAATGGCATGGCAAGATGACAGGAATCTCCAGAAGGTCTGGAAAGAAGCCGAAGAGGCACCATGGCCTTTTTCACTAATGCAATCAATTAGCCTTTGGTGTTTGCATATTGGTTTAAATACGGAATGCTAAGTAGCTGTATTAACAAGAGCAGAAGTCCTTTAGTCCATATGTATCTGCCCTTTCTCTTCAGGGCACATTTGTTGTGTCTTAAATCAGGATCTTTCTGGAGATAGTATTTGTAATGCATCTATACTACAGTCTGCACAATGTGATGCTGTTTCCTGGCTGGTGCTTTTATATGTGAGCACAGTCATATCATAAGGGAATAAATATCTTGATTATGTCAAGTTTAGGTAGTTGTTAGTTTACACTCAATGTGTTAAATGAAAAGGGAACTCTGCTAACACAGAGCCATAGAGTCCTTAGAGTTGGAGGGGACCTTTAAAGATCATCTAGTCCAACTCCCCTGCAGTGAACAGGGACATCCACAGCTGGATCAAGCTGCTCAGAGCCTGCTCCAGCCTGGCCTCGAATGTGTCCAGGGACAGGGTTTCCACCACATGTCTGGGTAACCTGTTCTCTACCTGTGGTATAGAAAGCATTGCTGCTTATTGGTTTTCACGAAGATGAGTTACTTCTTAGCTATTAAGTGTAATATCATGCACATTTCTATTGTACAGATTATCAGAGGAGTTGTGCTGATTGACCATAGCTGAAGATCTGGTGCCCTTACAACCCAACGGTAGAGATCTCCAGTAGGTTTGCATATAGAATATGAAGCACTGTTTAAAATTTTCTCTTCAACAAAACACTGAAGCATTCCACTTCATATTCAAAACAAAATTTCCAGAGAACATTAAAAATGACTGCTTACCACATACCAAGAAATTCTTGCTTTTCCTAGTCCATACACGTAAATGCAGTCATGCTTAAAAATTGACAAACTCTAATAGTGTGGCTACTGCCTTTTCTGTAAATAATCTTTACAATATAGTCTTGGGGAGTCTGCTTTGAAGCAGAACACTCAAGCATTTTGGTCAGTTCTTATTATCAAGTGCACAGCCTCGTTTAGAATCATGTATTGCCATTGGCAGGAACTCATAGTGCCCTGATTAAATAACTGCATGCCATGCCAGGGAAATAGCCACAAAGAAATGAAGCAGTTTTTTACCATCCTTTTGAATACTGCAGATGCCTTTCTGCTGACTTTTTCTTCCTTTTTAGTTTCTTTGAGCTATATGGCTAAACTTAAAATGCAAGGTGAATGTCTCAGCTTCAGTCAACATAATGAGGCAGAAATGCTGGGAAAATGCAAAATATTAATTTTGGTGCAATTTAGTACTGCATGAAATTTGCCCATTGTTTTCATTTGAATGGCAACTCGGTGTGGCTGTACACTGCAATAGCCACTGCTATTAAAAGATGCACCTTTTCAACACTTTTTTCATGGTGAAGTAGATATGAGGGTTAGGGGGATCCCTTTACAGACCAGCACTGAAGAGTTAGACTCCCAGCATGAGACCAAGTGGTAGCACGTGGCCCTGGCAGCTAGTTTCACTTGCTCTCCCTTTGAGCTGTGGTTGTGGTTGTGTATAAGTTTATATATACAGGCAGTGGGGTGCTGTGAGACAGCAGTACACTCCAGAGCAGCGTCAGTCGGGTGATAGTATGTAGTGCTGAGATTTCTCTGGTTTGTTGCAACAGCAGAAAGATAGTATTCTTCCCAGGTTCACAGGTATCCAGGGCTTATACTTGTGGAAAGGTTTTTTTCACCATATTCAACTCATCTTAAAAAACCTTTCTGAACTGTTAGCCCAAAAGAAACACTTGTCACTGTTTGAACCTCACTGTGTGCATAGTACCCAAATGTTCAAATCCACACAATATGCTCACCATTTGCACCAATATGCAAATATGTATTTTGCAGCCAGGGAAGGTAACTGGCTTATATCTACCTGCAACCTTTTTAGTTCAAAATCAGTGATGTTCTGTTCTGAGATGGTTCCTTTCCGTTTGTGAGAATTTTGAAAAGTTTAAAAGAAAACACAACTGACTGCATAACATCAGTTGTGGTCTGATGCCATGTCTTCTTTTTCTCTTTCAGAGAAGGATGAGGAAAAGGCATTTACACTCTAGTTATGGGCATTTGCTTTATCTACTGGGAACTGCTTATGCTATTATTAAAGCCTGATTTCCTTATCAGAACTGAATGGCTACATCCTACAACAGGATCTAGCTCATGATGTTTTAATATTGTTTTATAACATTTTATAATTATTGTAACAGACATTTTACAAATGATTATAAAATCAAGTAGCAACAGAGAAACTCATTTGTCTTGCACAGTGAAGTATGCACAGATAGCATCCTGTGACATCTGTCATTCTGATCACCAAAGAGCAATTAGGGTGGATTCATATTAATAATGTCTCTGTAGGTATTAGTCAAAAAACAGGTTAATGTCAACTTGTTCTTGATTTTTTTATGTCAGTGTGACATCTTAACAAAGATGGATGCATCCTTGATACCTGACGGGGTAACAACTAGATATCCTCATTGTTTGTCCTTCTGTCCTGCTTCATGAGAGTGAGGGGTACTTATGCTGCACCACTAGAAAGAGGTGCAGTGCTGCTGAGGGCTGTTAAACTAGAAACTGCAGTGCAATGCTGGAAATTCAGGAGTGTTCAGCATGAGGGAAGGCTCACATCTGGGGCTGACAAGAGTTGAAGTTTACTACTCTTCCCAGTTAAATCCAAACCCACATCAACTACGGATGCTTCCATCATCTAGTAGTTAAATACTCAGACACATACCTTTGGGCCTTCTCCCATAATGCTCAACACATTGTGCAAATGTCTGCAAAACCACTTCTTCGCTTTGCTTAAAATGTCTCTTTTTCTGTAATGTATCTTCTGTAATTTCTCTTCATGCTTCCACTCTGGTTGAAAAACAGAACAAAAAAAAAATGTTTCACAGGCTTTGTATGACCCAGCTTTTCTTTCATGGTGATGCCTTTGTGTAACTGAATTCTCCTAAATTGTTAATTGTATCTGTTACATGCAGTAAGACAGACAAAGCAGATTAAGCTTATTCAGACCATCAACTAAGGTAGGTGAGAAAGAGGCTAACTGAAGGATACACACATCGTATTTCTTTTTATAGAAGCAGCAAGCCTGCTGGTTCTATGAAGGTCTGAATGCTCGTTTCCATTAGGAATGTTATTCTTTCCACGTCTCCATTCATTAGAAACAAATAAAACCACTACATACTATGTAGTTTTTGAAAAGGGAGTGACCGAAAAATTACAGTATGTGACAGTGAAACACTAATATGGAATGCCACTTTTCTTAGAAAATATTTGCCCAAATACTGCAATCCTCAACAAAGATTGTTTCAAGGGATGGTGCCAGCTGTATTTATTACTTGTTCATAATTATTGATGCTAATGGATTTATATTTTAGTTCAAGAGGAAAAGCAGCCTTTGTCTGATCTGTGAAACCAAAAATCTACCACTTAATAATTGTGACCAGGTCATTCTGGTACA
Organism: Tympanuchus pallidicinctus; assembly: GCF_026119805.1. Taxonomy (NCBI): domain Eukaryota; kingdom Metazoa; phylum Chordata; class Aves; order Galliformes; family Phasianidae; genus Tympanuchus; species Tympanuchus pallidicinctus. Next base: position 7,744,848 of record NW_026294699.1, on the reverse strand, counting down.
GCCTGTAACTGATGAGGGAGAGGCATATCTTTGTTTTGTTTTACTTCAATGAAAGCAAACTGAAGGATTTTCAGTGAGATTTATCCAGTTTACCCTATCTACACATTGTCTCAATCTAATTCCTTCTCCCATGGCGGGGTGCCCCAGGCAGCACAGGAAATAAAGAAAGAAGGAAAAGGGAGGATGGAAATATTTCAATGCTTTTGTGTGCTTTATTGATAAAATACTGGTCAGTAACTGGACTAATTGGACTTCAGAACAGCTTCTTCCGAGTGCAACTTCATGTTGTTCTCCCAGCTCCATGGTACTCTGTAGTGTAGATCCCCATGGAGACACACCATCCTACCTGGGGACACACTTCCTATCACATTTTGTGAGTTTTGCAATTCTTTCACTTTTCTATCTTGCTACAAGCTGTAGGTCTCCACAGCTTCTGAGCAAAAAGTGCAGGGAATTCACTCCCTGACGTCCCATGGTTCTAAACATAGTTGTCTCCCTACAGTACTTTAGATCCTTACATAGTACAGCCTGTTCTACAAAAAACAGAACAGAACAACAAACCAAACTACCCCAACCTTATCAGAGCCAAAGGGGCTGAGTGTAGCAGGAATGTGGCTGGTTCTGGATACTATCAGGGGATCTCCAGCAAAAAACATGGTGGTGGTTATGCTAAATAATCTGGATCTTACTGCTGTATCATCTACTTGCACAACAGCAAAGGCATTTACCTCTGCAGAGATGCTTGTAAATCACAGGGTTAATGAATTCCAAAATCTCCATGCCCAGCTGTGTGCTTCAAGAAGGAAATGAACACCTAATGTCTAATGCACTGTTTATGTTCAAACCAGTGTCAACCAATAATGTTGGAAATTATGAGGCTCAAGTGTCATATTTAGGACTGTGCTCACAAATTGTTGAATTTCCTTTAAAGATATTTTACAGAAAAAATGCATGGGACCTGGAAAGTAGGACACTTCGAACTATACATATCATCCCTGCTGCTGCTAGCCTGTGGGATTAGGGATTCAGTCTGTCTAATTTTTCTGATTACGTTTGATAATTGATTCCTTAGTTGCATAGCATGTTTTCATCAGTGTAACTGCTTTTAAGAATGTGTGCATCTCAAGGGTGGTTTATAAAACAGGATTAAAAACTTACATTTGGGATTGGGCATGCACTGCAGAGTACTGCGTATAACGCATGGCATTTGTAGAGTTTCCTTGCAGTTTCTGTGCACTGTGAAGGTTGGAACTCTAATTCTGAATCCCAAAGTGCTTTTCCTCTGTAGTTGAATACGTTCCATTTTCATAGAAATCACCCTTAGTAACACAGTCCCAGAGACTCAAAAGTAAAGAATGCTAATATGTTTCCATCAGGCACGATTTACTATCTGCTACATAAAAGGTAAAGTAGAAATGCATTCACAATTCAAAGATGAAAAATGCATGTTTAGAGGGCAAACTGTATGTGAAATCAGCAGGAGTACGCTTGGATAATTACGTTAGTTGCCCTTCAGGATCAGCATTGAAACATTAATTATAACATTTTGTCAGCTCATAAAGGGCAAAATATTTGAGAAAATAATTTCAAGATAATTCATCATTAAATGAGAATTATGATTTTCAGCAAGACATGTGGCTCACTGCTAGTGTCTAATGACTGCAAACACCACCAAAATGCAGGAGATAATTTGTTCTTGCAGGAACAGCAGCAGTATTTAAGGATCTTTTTACTGCCCTGAACCATTCCCCCTACTCAAACTTTTATTGATTAGGAAGGGTTCAGAGTTCTTCTACAGTAAAATTCATCTCTTATATACTGATAAAATTGTAAAATTGTAAAAGATTTAAATTTAAAAAGTGGTTTAACCGTTTTGTTCATCTCTTGAAGAAAACAACTCCAAAACTAAGAGGCATCAACAGATCATTCTACCACTTAAGTCCTTCCAGTGAAGCCATAGTAAATGTTAAAATGTTACTAAAGCCAAATGAGCAAGATAGCAACCCGACCTCTGTGCAAAATGACAGAGAAGCTTGACTGGCACTTTAGAGAGAAATGCAGTCCTGACTTCACTGATGTCACTGCAAATTTCCTCAGTAATTTCAGCATTGGCTTGGCTCTGCCTTTGTGTCCTGCAGCTTTGCTAACCTTGATTCTCCTTAGAAAGTTGCAGGAGGGAATTTGGGGTCTTTGTCAGTTCCACAAGCATTCCCCTCTGTTCTCTCAGGTTGCTCTATGAGTTGGGCCTACCAGCCCTCGCCATGATGCTCCTGTCCAATGGAGCCATGTGCGGGGGCATTGCCATTTCAATCTCCTTGTCTCTGAGCAGTGAATCATTAGCTAATAGACTGGAGCCCCTGTGGTGAGTGGCTGGTCCTCACACTTCTGTTGGAGAGGCCATGTGGTTCATTTGTGTTCCCTCTCCCTCAACCAAACTGTAGTTCGTTTCCTCTCTCATCTTCTACCACGATCTGGTAGTTTGGCTCTTAAGACTCTCAAGAAATAAGGCAGAGACGTTTTTGTCCAGGCAGATACTTGTCTGAGTACGTAGAACATGATAGCAAAGAGCATGGCCACAGAGTTTCTGAAAGCCAGTAAAAACAAGATCTGTTTGTCTCTGCCTTGGTGAGGTGTTGAAATACTTTGACATTACAAAATTTCTAGCAGTGATTTTTTTTTTTTAATTCTATACAGAGAGTAGGTGAGAGTCAGATCTCTGTTTGGCTCAAAGTTAAAGATTGCTGCACAGCCTTCACCTTCTCACCTTGGAGACCTCCAGGGAGGCAGCAAGCTCAGCTGGTTGCCAGCTGTCAGAAAGAATGCATTGGTATATTAAAAGAAAACTGAATCAAAATGAAGTATGCCAAAGCAATTAGCTTGCCAGAGAATGACTCCACATCCACAGATGAAAGGCAAGTGCAAAAGAGATTTGGATGGTGGTTCCACCTCTAAAAACGCAGCTTTTGTTTTGGGTCCCTGGAAGCACTGTGGCCCAGACACAATAGAGCAAGTCCCTGCTATGACTCTCTGCTGCTCAGCCTTTGCTTTGCTGCCAGAGTATACCCACTGTATGCCAGTGTGTTTAGGAATAGTAACATTCATTTTCCTTATAGTAAAATCTGAAAATTATACAATCTGTAAACTCCTTTTCTCTGGGCTTCTGAGGAGCATATTCTCAACTTTAATTACTGGCTGGAGTGGGAATACGTTAGAAACCAATTTCTTTAGTGTCTAAAGCAAATTCTCCTTACCAGATCACTTTGGCTCTTACTGGGTTAGATTCACAACTGTAGTATTTATCCTATCATTTAGAGATCGTAAGAAATCATTCACCAGCTGCTGGGAAGATGTTGAGAGCACTGTTCGACAACTGTGTTATTAGAGAGCCATGCCACAGAGGGCAGAGAGAAACAGAGAAACTATCTGGTATGTGATTGGATAATCTCAAAGGGGAGTACTGTTAAGATATGAAATTTAGAAGTGTCAGTGGCCATTTTACCACAGTTTCACTTGCAATTTATGTTGCTGTTTATCAGTAATGCTTATGGGGTGTTTTACATAAAACTGCATGTTCCTGAAAATGTCCTTCAAGGCCTGAAATCAAACAATTTGGTAATTTTTTTTTTTCCAAAACGATATTAAAATGTAGAGATGCAAAATTAAATCAGCTTTAAAAACACAATGTTATCTGCAGTTGGCACTGCTGCAGCATTCAAGCACTGAAGCTTTTTGTTAGAATTACAGGATCAGAAAATGACTCTAGTGAGGAATAAAATGAAAAGCCACAGGTTATTCCCATTGACCACTGAGTAAAATGACAGGAGTAAACGAGCAAGTAATTTGTGTTTTTTTAATATTCCCTTTTGATTCTCCATCATGTAAGAGTAGGGGATGAATTGGTTTCTGCGGAATGTGGCTTAAATATAGTCTTTCTCCTGAGTGCACATCATCTCAGATGGGAATGTGCATTGATTTCAGTGGGAGGTGTGCACCAGGGAAGATACCTACCACAGAAACTAACTGTACCAATTGCTATTTACAGCCTTCTGATAGAACTGAATCTCACGCTGTGCTGGGCATGGAAACCCCCTTCCTGAGCCATCCTGACTCCTGGCAGTCTTCCTGATCCAGACTAAAATAGCTCCCTGCAGATAAAGGTCTAACCCAGCACCACTGGGAAAAAAAAAAAACCAAAACGACATCGAGGGCTTTCAGGTCAGACCTTCAGAGGCAGTTGCAGTTTTCCCTCATATTTTTTTGCATCTCATTTTCAATCTATTTTCTCATAAGAACGACTGTCAGATCATATACACTTTGCAGATTTTCTCCCCAGGCTGCATACAGCTGAATATTCTCCCCATTCTTAGGGCAAACTGCTGTTTAAAGTGCACAGGTGGTATTTTCAATTCATAATAAAAGGTGAAAGGAATATGCAGAAAGCAGCGTTGATTACATAATCAGAATCATTATTTATTTGAACGTAAGGCAAGTTTTCCAAAATATATCTGTGAGATGGAAATACTAATTTAACAGTCAGCGTGCACCCTGCCCCATGTGAAAACATTACAGAACAAACACTAGGAGCTTTAAGATGATCAGAAATAAACTAGAACCATAGTTCCTGTTCTCACAAATTTTGCCTCTAGAAACAGGTAACTAATCCATTCTGATTTGGGATTTTTCCTTCTGCTTTAGAGAGAGAACAGAGGGAATAGTGCTTGTGGGGTGAGAAGCACTGAGGTACCTGCAGGCAGTAACCAGCATGGTCCTTCTTTTGTTTTGTACTTCTAAAGTGAATTGAGAAGAGAAACGTAACCATGATACCAGACCAGTGACTGTGAGAGGAGAACAGTAAGGACTCTTCATTTTAAAGCTTGTCTCCATTTAATGGAGTTACTTCCATATACTACCAAGGGTCTCTGATCAAGGTGAGTATGAGAGCTCTTGAACTTGGTAGAAAATGTTAGAGGCAGTACAGGTCTTGCCCTTGATACACAGACATGGTGTGTGCTGCATTGAGTACTGTTCTCATTAATTCTTCCCCTCTGCCTCATCTCCTAAGTATGTTCATTCAAATAATAAAAAAAAAAAGCAACAGAACAAGAACAAAACCAACAAAACAAAACCTACTATGACTCAAAACACAGAGCTCCTACCCTAGGATCATAGAATATCTTGAGTTGGAAGGGACTGACAAGGATCAGCAAGTCACAGGAGCAATGTCTACAGAAAGCAGGAAACAGAATGTCTTCTCATAGAATATCCCTTAGTAATTTTGCCAGGCCTCCTTATGCTATAGGACAAAAAATATCCCACCTAGAAATCATTTTAAGTCTACTAGAACAGATGATTAGAATTCTCTGGATACTCTTGTATAAACAAGAGAGAGAATTTTCAAGGAGAATGGATAACAGTGACATTTCTGTGGGTCAAATCAGACTGATGTTTACTGGTGAGTTGAAGAACCGGGCAGCAAGACTGATGGTCATTGTGAGCTCTGGATCTTTGAAAACCAGTCAATATTGCACATGAACTGAAAGTTGTGCAACCAGTTGCTAATAAAATAGCACAGAAGTTAACAGCAATATTTAGGTATTAGTTTATACTTGGTCTGTTTATACCAATGCAAATTAGGTCAGAAATAATTCAGAAAAAAATCAATTAAAAATGGCACAAAGACCTACTTAATCCAGGAGTTGATTAACTGTGCGTAGCGATTTCTGAGGTAATGATTAAAAGGATGGTATTTTTTCCACACATGAATTCCTATGAACAAAATAGTGTATAAGCACTTTAAGAATGGACAAGAGGCAAATTCATTACTTTATGCTCCAGAACTTACTTAAATCATATTTCTATAAGATATAATGTTAGTGTGCTAATAGCAACACATATGGACAGTAGACTGAAACAGGTTACAGTGACTGCATTTTGTCTATTCTGCCTATCAGGATAACATGGTATTTTTTTTTCTTTGCTGGTAAAGTTTTCATATAGAAACAGAGGAAATATAAAAAGCTACTGAAATAGGAAAATCCGTACTGAATCAGAAAGATTACCTGAGGGGGAAAGAGGAAAAAAAAAAAAAACCAAGCAACTTAGCTTAATTCATTTTTTAATAATGCTGGTAACACCCCAACATCCTACTGAATTACAGAACTGTTTCCAGCTCTTCCTGATCTTATGTTTAATTCACGTAGGAAATTCCTACCCTGAAGAGACACAGGAGGAGTCTGGTCTGTCATTTTTGTGGTGGCTGACTGCCAGGGATGTGTATGTCCAGCACATGTCAAAGATGTAGACCTCAGGCTTTGTAGACTAGAGATATACTGGGATTAGATGAACAAGTCTATTTTTTCCAAGACCTCTCTCAGAAAGTTGTCTTCTCATATAAAAACCTAACATTGCACTTCTAACACACGCAGTCATGCTTTTTGCAAAACAGGGAGCAGTCTTTTTGTTTGCTGGTGCGCTGGGCATGTGGTCACATACTACCTTGGTATCGAGCAGGATTCTAAATGGTGGCATATTGAAAAATATTTTATAGTAATATTGGGAAGATATTTTATGAGGATGTGATACGAAAAGTGTTCAACAAAGTAAGCAGCTCCCTTTCCATAAAAAAGCTGCTCAAATCTAGCGTCTAAGTTGGTTATGGAAAGCAAATTAGGGGCCTGTATCTTCCTGATAACAGGCAGGTGAGTGTAGGTGGGGAATTGGCAAGGCCATTACCCTGTCCCTCTTCTTCACTGCTGGAGAGGTTTGGCAAGTGAAACGGAGAGATGTACAGGAATTTCCTATGTACCTCTTCCTGAGCCAGAAGGAAGCCAAGATCTGTGGGAGACCTAGGCAGGCTGGACAGTACTAGTAATGACTCATTATTCACAAACATAGGAACTAAATTGCTGGGGATTTCTGCAAGCAGCAGTTCCTTAGAGGCTGAAACAGTTTAATTCAAGATCAGCTGATTTGCTTCATCTCTACCCATATCCACAAAGTCTAGAGACAAGAAGGAGAAATTGGAAGAGCAGAATATTACAAGAACCTTCTGAGCCTTAGGCCTACTGGGATATTAAAGGCACACTTCTGTCAGGTTAGGTCAACAGGAGAAGCTCTGATAAGTATGCTATGGTGCACCTCCTGTAAAGAGAAGGAAAAATGCCACTTATTTCAGCTTTAGTGAGAAAAATCTGGTTGCATAGTCTCACAGTGACGTGTGAAGTGGTCTGGGGAAAATGGCTTCCACACCTTATTTAAAGCCACCAGGCAAATATGAAAAACCCTGTTGTCAGAGCATCTGACAACAAGAAGTGCAGTACTGATACCCAAACTACACTTCATTTAGAATTGGAAATAACAGTAGGAAGTCTGTTCAATTAGTGCAAATTACAGTACTTTGTTAAGTCTGCCATAATTCTCTGCAGAACTTATTATATGGACAGCTCTTAAGTCCCACTCAAAGCCACTTAATCCTTCTTTATACACAGCAGGAATGGCTGGATGAGGTACCACAGGCTGATTTGTAAATGGACTGCAGTAGTCTTGAAGAGTCTGTGCTCAGTTTAGGCACTGGGGATGCTGGAAGTTGGTCTGCAATGCCCGTGCTGATCATGATGATGCCCTTCTAGCATGCTGTAATTGAAAAATTCTGTTTATGAGCTAGGGCTGTTTGCACTCTGTCAGTGTATCTGAGACACAGGCAAAGCCACTCTGTGTTGCTAGATTTTTAAATCTGACGTCACTGAGCAGTCACTCGTAGTCCAGCTTGCATCTGAAGGCATGCAGGTCATCTATAACAATCTTATTCCAGCCCCCATGAGGGGAAAATATAAACTGCTAAATTTAGAATCTGGATATTGAAAACTGTCTCAACTCAGAAATGCAGTTTATATTGAAACAGAGAATGCATTTTCAGCAGACTGGAGAATCACACGTGAATCCACAAATAACATCTCCAGGACTCCTTAAATCAGTGGAACTTGAGCTTAAAAAGGATTTTATAAAAAGACTTAATCCCAAACTCCCTTTGCTGTTTACGATTCTGTTTTCCTTATTTTTATGCATCTGTCCTCTAAGAAGCTGAAGAGAGGTATGCAACTTTGTTATCATTGACTGTAATAGCAATTGGCTGGGGCATGCAAATTGCCTAGACTGTCTTGGAATCAACTTCAAAGTAGAAAGGCTGAGCCCTGTAATTGGAATGTCAAAGCCCCAGAGCATTTTTAAGACCCAGCATGTGAGAGCTATTATGGTAATGTTTGTTAGTGGACATAATTTTGCATATCCTGAATTTATTTACATCAGAAGCACTTCTACAAACTTCAATCACATTTAAGAATTCCTTATTTTGGACTTATTAGTAAGGCACTATCAAAAGAGGCCTGAGGCTTTTATTTCACTGTTAATGGGAATAAGTTTATAGGAAGTTATATTTACCTATATTTTCAAAGAAACATTTAGTTCAATATTAAGTTTAGACTCCCTAGGCATTTACATTTGTGGGTGCCAAAATTCTGTGATCTGTAAATATTTTTGTATCAGACTGCTGCCATTGTGTGTACTAGTGAGAAGTCTTCCCTGTCACCCTAAAATTTACTGTTTAGGGGACTATCCAGGGCATTGGGAGTCACAGATCAAAGACATTATTGAAAAACATACAGAAAGCTAGCAAAAGTCCAAACAGTGGAAAAAAATGTACATGCAAATCTCTATGATAGTGCTATAAAACAGTAGTGTATAATCAACAAATATAAAGATGTTATAATTATGAAATAAACAAGAGAGTTTGGCAAAGCAGGTTATAATAACAAAAAGAGAATAGACAGAATGCTTACCCCTATCCTAGGCTCACTACAAAACTCCAGCAGAGCAGATCTCCAGAAGAGATCCTTGTCTATTGGCAGTCAGCTCTTAAATAGGTCTGGGGGGGGGGGGGGGAGCAGCCAAGCTCCACCTCTCACGGCAGCAAGGGTGAATTGCCTTCACCTGTGCTCCAGGGCTGACTCAGTGCTCGCCTCAGGTGGTCAATCAGAGGTTCAGGCCGTGGCTCAGCAGTTCCCACACAAGTACCAAATCACATACAGATTTACAGCTAGACATAAGATGTTCTAGTTACAGATAATTAGGTAGCAGACTTTCCTATTGTACCAAACCCTTGCATATGCAACGCCCTTAGATCCAGGTGAAAGCAGAGACGGTGTGCTAGCTTGATGTGGTACGTTAATAGAATGCATACTCCAGACTTTTTACATAAAGAGTCTGGAGGCTTTGTGTGGGCAATGTCTGACTGCAGAGAACACAGGACTTCAAAAAACTAAACTCTACCTTACTTACTGAAAGAGTAAAGCCCCAGTTAACAGCCAGGTTATTTTTTCTGCTTCCAGAGTCCACTCTCTTGCAACTGCAGATAATTGCTCAGTACCACTTACACACAAAACTTCTGATTTTTTTTTGGCACTGAAAAGATGGTATATTTCCTTTCACTTGGTATCCTCCTTCAAAGACTGCTTCAGAATGTCACTGTTTTGGATTGTTACTAGTTTTTAGTCTAAATTTGTTCTTTACTTAGCTTTACTCTAGCTATTATCATTTAACGTAAATAATCATTTCCCCTTTTCCTCATCCTCTCCTCTTAGCCAGCAAAACCTCTATCATCATAAGCAGAGGAATCCCACAGTTTGACAGTGTCAAAAACCAGGAGAATGTTGAAACCTGAGTGCTTAAGTGCAAGATGGAAGAAATGGAATTTATGCTCCATGTACAGGATAGCAGTATAGATTTTAAGTGACATTAAGGATGAGCCTGAATATCACGTTAAATCCTGTGCTTGGCATTAGATTTCTACAAGAACTCGAGACTGATTCACAGGGTCTTCACTGTCAAAGAATGAATGGCTATTGAGAGAGGAGCTGTTTTCTCCAGATACCATTACAACCAGAATGATGTCTTCTAGGTGTAGAGCAGTTTCTTAAACTAGAGAGAGCTTTTTCCTGGGGGAAGTGTAAGATTAAAGGGTTGCTTAATTAGCCACTTAGGAAATGGGAACTGTCAGAAATGACAAAAGACAAAGCCAAGAATAATGACTGCTTATAAATTTGTCAGGATAATAAACAAGACAATTTATTTGATGTCTTGTTTAGAGGCAAGATCTTTACAAATTTACCATTCTGAATTTATGCTGGTATATATCCTTAAATAGGGAGCAAGAATAGAAAATGGTCCCTAAAATAGCTGAGGACCATCATTTAACCATCAAACTTGCAGTTAGCAAAGTGCTGGAGACCATCCCTAACTACCAGTCACCGTTACTGCCTGAATTTCTATTTCTATTTAGGAATATGAAGTTGAATTAGACAAATCAGGATTTTTTTTTAAGGTTCAGTTTTAAAAACAGCTTTTCTTCATTGCAATACTACATTGAACTACAGCATAAAAGATGCAGAGCAACAAAGAATCTCATTTGGGTGTTGGGCAGGTACAAGCACTTTGTAACACATCAGACATGAAAAGAGTCACTGTGTGCAATGCTTCCAGGTATGATACCATAGAAACCAAAGGGCTTTGAGAGTTAAAGGAAGGAGTTAATATTGAATACTGTGAATGTAGAGTTTATAGTCCAAGAGAAATCTCAGTGAGACCACAGTGCACAAATGCCTGAAATAGGAAATAATAGACTCCTGCTAACATGGATTTGGAAGGTAAATAATGAAAAATAAAAGGTCAAAGCTTGAAGATAAGAACAAGAAAGTAAAGAGCAAGGAACTCAAAGAGAATCTTTTGATAACAAGGGTCTCTTAGATACGGAACAGGGAACAGTGATTCCAGAAGTGCAGTGGGCAATTGCACCTAGTCCTTCTTATGATCTCTTCTTATCTAATTTTAAAATTGTCATGCAATAGGAGTGTGAAAGTGAGAGTTTTGAAATGGAAAGTCAGGTTGTAATATGGCTAGACTGTAAATCTAACTAATGATTTAAAACTAAAACAAACAAACAAACAAAAAACCCAACAAACAATATTAATGGCCTGGACAAAATATATATAAATTGTTATACTTGTGCTGGTGCACTCAGACCACAGGTGACTGTTTAAACAGAGCCATTTCCACTTATATCAGATGAACTTAATATGCCCTAGAAGGAAATAACAGGGCAAGGAACTCATCTCTGGTGTTTTTTAGCAATAGGTGGCTTGGTTTTCTCTCATCATGTTATGGTTTACAGACTCATTCAAATTCAACAGAGTAATAAATGCCAGTTCTCTTTTGGGATTTGGCTTCTTTTTTAATTCTGGCATTCTTCTTTCCCTCTGCTTTGACCAAAGGCTGGCATATCACATCCCAGTTCTACAGAATTCATCAGACAGTCAGTTTTAGACACAGAATACTAACAGATTTCTGAAAAGCTGAGTCTGCTCTGAGTTCCAGCACTTTTTCCATACTTACTCCTTCAAAGGCAAAAATAGCTGCGTGCCTCGAAAGGCGATTTAAATATGACAGAATGCAAAAAAAGAGGAAAAAGACAGGTTGAAGTTAAAAACATTGAGCACTGGATTAGGAGAAAGGGCCTGCAGGTCTGATTGTCATGACAATATAAATTCACACTTTCCTGACTCCCTACCTATGCTGCTTTTTTCCCTGCAGTTCATATGGTATAAGGCTTGCTGCTAAGCCTTCTACATAGCAGATAACTACAGTTTTGTTTCATTTATCATTTTGAAGTTATTTACATGTGCTGATCAGAGTATTCAAAAGTAGAAGAAAATACACGTAACGTCTTCAAGCTGTGCATAAAACTGCACATACCTGCAAGTCGTGGTAGCCTATTAGAACAGAAGGGAAACATTTCATACATTATGTAAACATTATCTTTAATATTCAGTGTTGAATACTAAACCAGACTGAGAGGTGATCAAATACTGAATGAGAAGATGAACAGAGCAAAATAAAGAATCATTATCCACATGTCTTCCAATTTTTGAAGGTTTCAAATTCTTCTGAATTAACTTTTGGTATTTATTATGTGATCAATAACCATCTTTTTAGGCTTCTTGTGCCTGTTCTGGTCTTTATTAATTCTGCTATTGTGTCCTATAATCACCAAATTTTCCTTTAATTACTAAAAAAAACAACAAAAACATCAACCCACAAAAAACCCACAACCCCAAACCTATTTCCATAAGCAATATAGGCAAAGTAGACAATCAAGGACGATGAAAAGTATTTTGTATTCTCATCAGTTGCAAAATAGAAGTATTTTCAATGCAGCTAATATTGCAAAAATGCTTTTTACGCTGATTATAAGTGTTACTATGAAAGCAGATTTTCCTTCCTCCTACAAACAGCAAGTTTAAATGTATGCTAATTCATTTGTATCATCTCAGAGAGGTGTCATGCTTCTCTATAGGTTGTAGCAGAATCTTTCTACAGGTATGAATTTCTTCCCTCTTGGTTGTGGAGTTGCTGAATGGACTGCAGACTTGAAGGGACTGCTCTGGTGTAGTGGTTTATCTCAGAATATAGGTGATCTCGAAGCAGCACAGTAAGCAGCACAGAAGCAGCACAGTAGACAGCTGAGCTCAGAATACTGAACTCAGTATTTCAGTTTAGTTGAAACACAGACACAACTGTTACTCCCCACGAAAAAGAAAATCACCCATCTCCTTTTTCTTTTTCTCCTAATGATTGTTCAGGAACAGGGATATTTGGTGACTGTGATATTCCCTGAGATCCTGGCATTTAACCAGCTTTCAGTGTGCATCCCTGGTGCTTTTCTGCCAAAGAGGTTCCCAAGGGCTGCCAGATCTCACAGCTGCCTATTGTGAATCCAAGCTGTAAGGCCAATCAACCAGCCCCGAAGTCTGCCCTGAGGCTTGGAGCACATGAAAAAACAGCCATGGGATTTCTAGTTGCCTCGCTGTCTAGCTGAGATGCTGAAAGTTTGGATGCCTGGTTTAAGGCAGTATTTCAGGACTCCAAGATTACCTCCTGTGCATCTGGGAGCTGCACTGCAATTGAAACTTCTGTTTCCAGTGCCTTCTGGCTGAGCAGCAGAGAATTCAACAGCTCCAGAACTACTCTAGATCCCCAGACACTGATAAGAAAGCAGGCTCTTTGCATAGAGGCATTCCCTTTGGCTCTATAGTAAATATACTGAATCAAAGAATAATCCCCCAAATACTCAGAATTCCACTTCACCAGCATTCTATAGCACAGAATGACCAGTGTTACTTGCAAGAGCAAAGAACATCTAACTGCCTGTTGAGGATGTGTGCTCGGTCTGACAGCTGAAAGAGCATTTCATGGCTCTTACATGCTACTGATTCTGAAATGAGTAACTGTGTTGCTCAGCCCATAAAGAAATATTAAAAAATCATAACAACCACAATAAGAAAGCAAACATTTTCAGCTTCCTGCTGGAGGAAAAATTCAACTCTGTCATCTCCAATTCCTATGGATTTTTTCCAGAAAAATAGTAAATAAATAGATAGATAGATAGATAGATAAATAAAAAAGAAACCTTGATGAAGGCTTTGTCGAAGGCTTGATGCAGTAATGAGGAGCATTTCCATTGATTAGTGAAGGTGGAGGAGGATCAGCATTGGGTACAACAAAAGCTGGCAGCTCTCAAAGCGTTAGGCAAGCCCTGTGCTGAGAGTCACAAGACATGGGCAAGGGCAGTCCTCACTGCTAAGGGTGCCTCCATTGGTATCTGAGCAAGGGGTGTCAGAGCAGACCTGGAGAAAATAACCAGTCGGCCACAGTTCGGATCTCCAGGAAAATTCCTAGCGACCAGGCAGGTCATGTGGGATGTCAAGTCTAGGTATTGAGATCTACTGCCAAGCAAAAGGAGGTAGAAAGGACAGGGAGCCTCTGCTCACGTGTCACAAGGCCAGACCCCTGCACCATGTCTGAACCAAGCCAATGTGCTCAGAGCCGTGCCAGGATTCCATGCTGGTACTGTCCTGTGCCACCTTCTCTTTCCCTGAGTCTCCCCATTTTAAAATACACAATATTGCCTGCATAGGGAGACCAGAAACAAATACAATGCAGCTGTTTGTATTGTGTTTGGCTATTAGCTGTACTGATGTGATAATTCCAGCATAAAACATTGAAAACCATTCCACAGACATGCCAAATTTAATCATTCTCAGGATTCACAGTAATAGAATACAGCAGCAGGCTAGATTAGGAATGAATAATTAGATGTAAGATTTTTCTGCTCAGGTTAGTTATTTGCTATTGCATCTGCTCCACATCAGTTAAATCAAAAAGAAAAAATAAACAAAACAAAAAACCACCATGGTACCTGCACCTCTGCATGCATTTGAGACAACAATATGTGGTGTAGTAAAAGGGCTGACTGGTCAGTCATGCCTCCAGGTGACAAGCTAGTAACAAACTACATGAGTCACCTGGTTCTTTATGCATTAATACTTTTTTTTTTTTTTTTTTTTAATCTGGAATGTTTTGTAGGATACCAGTTTATTTTTCTGCATTATGCAACTACTTCAGTGTGGGTTTTTGGTTTTGATTTTGTTTTTGTTTGAGTTGCACAGTCTGGTTCGCTTTTCATCTCTAATCTGAGCCTTTGGCTTACTTCTGCTTGGCTCATCAACAAATAGGGGTCTTGAAAACCTTGATTTTTAAACCCAAAACAGCATTGGGAATGCACTTGTTCTGTTAACATTGAATATACTTCATTGAAAATGGATTAGTTTGAGAATTTCTTTCAATTCTTGAGGAAAGACCAATACAGACTTGAATTCTGAACAAAATTTAATCATTAATGGTATTTTAACAAGGATTATTTTATTACTGGACAACAAAAGGGAGTGGAAATAGGCCTAAAATTACTCAGTCTGAATCCAATCCAGATCAGCAATCATTTTTAGCTGACGTACTGTAGCTGGGCGGGCTGAGCAGCTGTTTGTTGCTCTGTTATCTACATCCGACAAGCCATACAACTGGATTGCACTGCAGTCCTTCCAGAGCTCTCAGAAGTCACAGGCTGATGAAACAGTGTCTCCTTTAAGATAGTTTGAATACTTAAAAAGTGGCAGGATAGTTGGGTAGTTATCCTTACTTTTGCTGGAATGGCTTCTCTGTTACTAAATACTGAGGTGATTATTCAAGGCTCAGCAATTCACAGTTTCCAAACACAACAAATTCACAAGAATGGAAAAGAATGAACAATGTCCTGAAGAGACACTGTGATCCATCAGACCTTGAACTAGCTCTGCTACAGACTTGCTGTGTATTCATAAGCAACTCATTATTCCTACTGCCTCTGGACTGCACATTGTCTGTGTGCTGCTATAGGTGTTCACAGAATAGAGGTCCAATTGCTGTTGAATGCAACCTGAATAACAATGATACAGTTTAGGTTCCTGAGGCACAGGTTTGGTATTATTTGCATTATTAATATACTTCACTTTCTCTATGCATCTGTTGTTTTTTTGTTGTGGTGTTTAGTTGTTGTTTAAAAAAAAAAAAAAAAAGATGATGATAATAACCCCCCCAAATTAGAGTTAGTAGAATTAAACAAGCTAATGGTTGTAGAGTGCAGTGAGCTTCTCAGTGGACTACACTGTGCTTGCATCAAGTGACAGCAGCAGGATTCTTACTGATTATTACATTTCTGTACAGCTTTTCTTACTAATTGTTCTCAAACTATTACTTGGTACAGTGCATTCTCCCATTTCTCCTTTTGTTGCTTCAAGCTTCTTTTAAAGTTTTCTTTGTGCTTACCAACTTAGTAGATATTTCACTTTTTTGTTGCTTTCATCACAGGTGGCTAATGTTCCATTTGTCATTGGCATGCTGAGGATGCAGTGTAATCATTAAGTTAATAACCGTTTTAACTATGCCAGTCTACATTTAAATTGAAGCAAACATATGCAGAAGTAGCTTCTGTTTTACCTCTCCACTCAGTCTCATTATATGTAATAGCTCAATAATCTTATTTCTATATAGTAATTATTTTCATGTTAATATCCTTTTGTGCATAGAGTAATAATGTTTTACTTGTTTCTTTGTCACCGGAAATTATCCTGGGGATTCTACAGCGTGGAATAATTCAATCCTGTCACTAGCTGTGACTAATCTGTGTTGCTTTCTCTTTTGCTTTATGAATTCTGGCTCATTACCAGACTGAGCTTTGATTTCTGTAACAACAATATATGCTAAAAAAAAGTTGATTGAGACGTCTGCTTTAAATAAAATGAAATGTTTCTCCTTTCTGTTATGAAAAGGTGAGAGACGTGCATGGAGCTGTACAGAACCATGTCTCAGAGCACTAAAGGTGTCATTCATCACTAGGGCAGAGCTAGAGCTTTACTTGAAGCCTTAATAATGCTAACGGATTCATTTCCAAGAGGTTTCATTGCAGGAGCACAAAACATTTTATGAGCAATAATTATCCTTCAGAATAGGCCGGTTATCTTCAGTACTAGAAGAGAAGTTCAGACACAAACAAGTTGGCGATTTTTGAGAATCACAACAATGAAGGTATATGGTGGGAATCCTGACCTGTGGCCTCTTTAGGGGCTTATATTTCCACGTATCCTCTCACTTATTCTCTATTGTTTCAAAAGTTCCAGGAGGTACTGTGTTCCAATTGTGTATTTTCCCCTCAAAGCCTTTCTTAAAAATGCATATTCTTCAGTGAGAGCCAAAGCACGTGTCAGTTCTATTGAGTGTGTGATATATATGGACTCATGTATATGTAAAGTAAATGGGCAGCTGTCAAAGGAGCTCATTTACCTTTGAACTTTTAGGAAGGGAGCTTCAGGAAAGCTGAACATTTGATGCAAAATGACATAGTTCCTTAAAAGTGTACAGATAAACATGCATGAAGTATGGACTGTATCCTTCAGTTCCTTCTTGGAAAACCGTATGTACCCCTCCAGAACTGGCTCTTTAAAATCTCTTCAAGCACCACAGTATCACCATACTCTGTATCCTCACCTCCACATTTCTTCCTGTTTCAACTGTCCTGTTCGTTTGTTGGGTTTGGTTTTTTTTTCCTCAGAGTTGCTTTAATTGAACTCTTCTTATTTTTCCTTCCAGTCTGAAATGTCTACGAGAATTTATTTACAGTATGCTCATGGGACATGTACTGCTGTGGAGACAAACTGCAATACTCCTTGTGTCTCTGTGTTGTTCTAGTTGCGTCCCTAAGTTTGCAGGCAGGTTGTGAACTGAGATCTTACAGTTTCTATATTTATTTACCTCTACCTTTAAACCTGTGGTGCCTTGCTTATATTTTGGATTCCTTTGAAATCAATATAATTTTGGATACCTTTCAAGAATATTCTCTCTGGTTCAAACACACGTTGAGTAGGATGTGAAGGAGAATCTGTGACTGTACTGCAGGGGTCAGAGTAGACTAGCGCTTGTCACAATAATTCTAGCGCTGACTCTAGGCACATATGGCATGAGGTTTGTTCATAACTCCCCTCCTGAAGTATTGAAATCACAGTGTGATCTGACCCAGAGGGTAAAACTGGGGCACTTAGAGCTAGAATTGCAGAGTGGGATTAAGGTTCCTCCTTCCCCCCCCATCCCTTTTTCTGAGATCTTGAGAATCAATTTTAAAACATGTATATGTGTAATATATCTGTGGCTCAGTTTCCAATTACCAATATTATTGGCTTTAATTCATGGTAGCTTCCTATTTCCTACTTAATATGTTTTTGAGAAATAAATTTTCAAATCTAATTTTGCTACAGTTAAAGTAACTCAACAGGCCTGAAAAGCAACAAGAGGCAAAACTATACTTAAAGGATCAATGTTTTATTGAACAGCAGTCAAAAGAATGTAGAACATCTGTTGAGTACTGTATTGCAGTTCTGACCACCTGTTAGGTAGGTGGATTTTCAGAACACTCAGGAGCCTTACTCTTTACATGTCACTACTTTGTCAATGACAGAGCTGTAACAAAACTTCTTAAACCATCCACGCTGTACCTCAAGTAAATATACTCCAACACACACAATCATTTCTGATAAAAAGCCCATCTTCTAGAGGCAGTAAATAGCCTTACTCTATCAACCAGTTTTGCAACCTGAGTTTTAAGAACAACTACTGTCAGATGACTTGTTGTTGTATGAGAGCAATAGTCATTTCCCCCCCCCAGTATTCGGTTCTCTTAAAAAATTAATGATTTCTTATATCTTTAAATTTAGTTCCTTCCTGCTGAACTGAACACAGAAATAGCAGGCAATACTAACAGGATAACTTAAAACAACAAGTAAGCCAAAAGAGCCTCCTTGCCCCTCAAAAAAGAAAAAAACAAAACAAAAAAAAAACCCAAAACAAACAAACAAACAAAAAGAAAACTCAAGGAAAAAAAATATAGGGCCCAAGGCATTTATTTTTCTATCTTCTAGAGTTCCATTAATTTGTTTCCATATTGGGAGAACAGGTCTTTGTAAAACTAAGCTGATGCAGAGAGATGCGTTTTCTGACGATTTTTTGGTTGAGATTTTGTAGTTTTATTTCTACTCCATGTTCCTGTTGGAAATTCTTCTTAGCTTAGTCCATCATGTGGGACTTTGGAATTCATCTCATAATTAGTTGAGAAGTTTTTTTTTTATTTCAGATACTTTTTGGCTCCTCTATTCTGCATAATCATTTTGACCTCTCCTTTTTCTTTTCTTCCCCCCCCCCCTTTTTCATGGGGTTGGAACAGGCCTCCTTTCAGGGATATGTCTGCCAAAATACACAGGCACTCTATGCGTTAGTGTCTCAAGTCTTGTTTGAAATTAATCAGTGCTCTCAGTAGGAACACTCACCTCCTCAGAGGAATAGGCCCTACATCAGTTCCAGTCACATCTTTAGCTATTCTCTGGGCTGTGCTGTTGATCGTGCTGAGATAATGGAATGGCATGAAGTGTTTCAAGAATTGGGAATGGGAGTGGGAAACCCTCATTGGTTTACACTAAGACAGGACTCTTCATGCTTGCAAGTAATTGCTTTGAATGAGCTTGGTAGCTAACGCTATTCTTACAAAATGTGTCGTCATACCAACTAAGGAACCGGAGCTGGAGTGAACACTGGGTTAGGATTCCCTAGGGTTATGATAGATTCTGACTAGAAATAAAGGTCACTTGACTTAGGGATTCTTCAAAATGGTTACACTGAAAGTAACAAGCAAAACACCACAGAAACCAGTGAATGTAGCACTCAGCTAGAAGGTGCATTAATAGCACTTACTCCATAGCCAGGTAGCTCTGTGATTGAGTTTGCATTCCTAAAAAGCTCTGTTAAGATAGTTTGACCAGCTTCATTTATTTTCTCTCTTTTTCACATGCAGATCAACTTGACATCATTTCAATGGCTGAAACAACAATGATGCCCGAGGAAATAGAGCTAGAGATGGCAAAGATCCAGAGACTTCGGGAAGTCTTAGTCAGAAGAGAATCAGAACTCAGGTTTATGTAAGTATCAATTCCTCTCGGAAACACTATGCAAAATTAATCAAAATAGGAAAGAATGCTACTTAGAAGACTTTTATCTGCTTGACATTTTAAAAGGAAGAAAGATAAAGAGCATTCCAGCTAGGTGAATGCTTGCAAAATGCCACTGGGAAATGATTTTTGTAGTTGCAAAGGAAATTGTCTTTTTTATTCAGCATGATTTGCAGACGATAAAAATGGGATGTGTTACGTACAAAAGGAAACTTTAGCAAAGTACGTGTCTACAGAGCATATTTTTATACCCGACTTCAATCCTCTGTGGAAAGGATATTTGTCTGAAGGAAATATTAACAGGTAGGAGATTGGAGCTTCTAAAGTCTAAACTATTTCAGGCTTTATTCCTCACTTCATTAGTGGTCTTAGTTCATGACACAAGAGAGCACGCTGTGTTCCACAGTAACAGCAGCCAAGATTTGACGTTTCTAAATGAAAGCCATTAAGTTATAAACACAAAATACATTTCCATAGATCAAGTTAAATAACAGTATTCCATGAGAGATTTTCAAAACTGCCGAAAGGGTCAGGCATAGGAGCCCAAATGAATGTTAATGAATACCAATAGAGTTCTGATGATGGAGTCCATAGAGTTTGTGTTGTTAAATCGCTGAATCACTTAAATTAGCACATGCTTCTTTTAATAGCCTTTGGGAATTAAATATATATATATATATATATTAGACTTTGTCTCATTAAAAAAATATTTTTTACTTTTTATTCCTAACAATAAAGACAAATGAAAAGGATGTTGCAAGTAATACTCAAGCAGTACAGCAGCAGATGTTCTTTACTGCCTTTCATTCTAAATAGCTTTCACTCACAGTGAGTCAGTTTTATTTATCTTTTAACAACATGCTGACTATTAACCTCCTGTTGGACAAACATCACAACTCAGTTATCTCAGTGGTCTAAGTTTTGTACATGCTTAGCCAGACAAGTTACCTAACTCTAACTCATGGACATGCTGGAGAAGGCTTTATATGCAGCCATATGTATTTCTTTCATTTATTTCCTGAAGCAGTGGATTGCTAGTGCTCCAAGACTAGAAATCTGTGATAGGTTATGATTTTAAGTAATATTAGGAGTTGATTTCTTCTGACAGGACTGGATTTCCCCATGAATTACCTGTAAAACCTGCATGAAACTGTGCTTGATTTGACTTGGACAGTGTGCCTGCCAACTAGTAGTGCTGCACCTATGCTCATACCAGGGAGTCAAAGATCAGCTCTAATGAGAATCAGATCACTTTAGATCTTATACTTCCTTTAGCCTTTTATTCTTTTACAACAAAAGAATAAAACATACAAATAGCAATGGAGAAAATGTTTGCATTCCCATTTTTTCTCTCACGCTGTGAGAGAAGTGAGTAACAGAATAGAAATTCCTTTGATTTAAATTGGGTGGTTTTTAGTTCCTACCAAAGCATGAACAAAACGATCAACTAATAAATTCCATATCAGTTTCACATCCAGCCATAGATTAAATGTCCTTTTTTTAAAAATAATGGTTCATTCTTCTCACTGTCTCGCTGAATTTCTCAGTTTTTGTATTCACATGTAGCCAGATCCCAAAGCTAGAAGAAAGCATATTGTAGATTTACTTCAAAGAAAAAGAAAAAAAAGAAAAAAAAAGGAAGTAAGCTGGAGAGCTCATGCTCTGAGTGTATCATCAGCACTAATGATGCTCTCAGCTTTACTTAAACCAGCAATCACCACAGCTTTTCACAGCATGGACATTGTATTTTATAAGCATTTGCACTCAAGAATAAGAAACAAAACACTCCAAACCAAACCTGTTTTTGATGAAAATCAGTGCAAACTCTTCCCCTGTTAGAGCTATGGAGGCTTAATCCCTGGAAAAAACTTGTTCTAACTACAAATTGAAATTATTGTTTTCCTCAAAGAAGAAGTACAAAGCAGACTGAGATAGAATAATAATGAAACTCACTGTCACTGATTTTTGAAACAGCTCTGCAACAGTGTTTATTGAATTTCAATACTGTTACTGTTATGTCAGTATTTTGCATGAAGAAATGCAGTAGCCTTGAAGTAAAGCGCATGCAGCAGAGAACTGATCCAGGTTAGCATAGCAGCCAGTACAAATGCAGAAGAAACAGGTCTAGGAAGGTCTAGGAAGGCCTGGACGCTTAGAGGGACAGCAGTCAATTTGCATGTTCTCACTCATCTATACGTGAATCAGCTGATGTGCAAGATCATCATGAATATTCTTTCAGGCAGTTCCTCAGCTATTGTCTCTATAGAATGTCTGTGGGGTTTTCTCGGCCTCAAGGAGCACGCAAGATACACAGTCAGCTTTGCTTACATTGAAAATTAAGGCACTGAGGCCTTATTGTAGTGGGTGTTAATGTAAGGATTAACATTACCTTTCCTCTGCTAAACAAAGTAACACCGGTGACTAATGAAGTCTGTAGGACAACAAAAGGGATAAATGAAATATGTCGCTCCTCTGTCATTACAGCAGTGTACTTTACTGTGCTCACAGGTGCTAACACTTCAGTATCTAAATAAAATCTTTACAGAGTGGTTCATCATCACTAACAGCTTTAGAAGAGTCACCCTGTAGGGTGAAAGAAAGAGTAGGACGGCAAAGAAATCAAAGCCAGTTACTTAATCATCATTATTAACTCAAAGCAAGACCTGGCAGATCTGAGGAAAGGAATCAGGCAGTGGAATTAAGCTTAGAAAAAAATTGATTTAATGGTATCGAGCGTAAAAGGCAGTACTGAGCAGTGTTCAAAAACCATGCAACACTGTGTATGTGGTTCTTTCTGATATAAATCCAAGCAGATTCTGTTTGCCCTCTTATCTTCCAGCCACTGCCTATCACACATATCAGTAGGTCAACACTGGATTTTCAGTTTTCAAAATTAAAGAAAATGCCCATTGTATTTGAACAAATTTCACATACATGTCTGTGATCACATATTGATTTAAAATACCAAAACTTGTTCTTTTAGTTAATTAATTCCTCTCTTTTTAGTTCCATCTCTTTGCAGCAGTCTCACTGAATAAGCAACTTACTTTGTGCTCTACAGGATGCTAAAATTACTTACAGCTTTGCTCCAAGTCGATGACAAAAAGATTCCTCTCTCCAGGTAGAAAATTTCCACCTTTTGAAAGAGAAGTCTCTTTCAAAAGTCAGAGTCAGAGTCACTCTCAGGATGCTGAAATCAGTCACCAGATAAGAGAACTCACCCTGCTGCAGGTTCCTGGTCCTGGTTAAAGGGGAAGGGCATCGATAATCCCTTCAACAAGGAACGCACTTTATACTTCAGTTTTAGAGGGAGCCCTTTCCACTGTGGAACCACAGGAGGCAATGCCAATGCCTGCTGGTTCTCGTGGGTGAAACAAGCATTTAGACTGTATGAAGGAAAATGAGATGTGTGGCAGCTCGACCACATGATGCAAAATGGCCACCCAGTCTGTGGCATGTGATATAAAATGGCCACTCAGTCTGCGAGAACTCAACTGCGTGATACAAAATGGCTGCCTGGTCTGAAGGAGCTCAGCCACGCAATACAAAATGGCCACCCAGTCTGCGAGAACTCAACTGCATGGTACAAAATGGCTGCCCAATGTGTGTGTGCTCAGCCATGTGATCAAAATGGCTGCCCAGCCAGTGGGAGCTCAGCCGCGCTATACAGAATGGTCACCCCGTCTCTGGTACCATTGCACAGACCTTCTCTTGATACCTACCCTTACAGGCTCCATGTGCTTCCTTTACTTTGTCCCAGGCTGTATGGCACAAAGGGCCGTGGGCTGCCAGCTAAGCTCTCAAAGCACTGTGTTTTTCCATGACCGTCTCTGATGACTATGACTACTGCTGACAGCTTTCAGAAATTGCATCATCCCCCACCAGAGAAAAATTTGGGCATAGACTTCATCAAAATTGTCTTAAAATTCAGAAGATATCCTTAGGATGGTGTTTCACATTGTGTCCCTGTACTGGGCTCACCAATCATGTATGGGCCACAGCTCCCCGAAGCACTGTCTGCTGTTTGTAGTGCCAGACCAGCAGCTGTCTGTTGAAGAGGAATACCTGTGTTTTCTCAAGATGGTGGTGGTGTGTGCCAAAAAGGGCAGCTTTCTGATTTTACTTGTTTTTAGTGATACAAAGAAATACAGGAAGCAGAATCAGCTGAAACAATCACTTGACAAGTCACAGTGTTTCTCAGACCTTGGTGCAACCTGCATATCAGATATCAGCCTTTGTAGGCCTGTCCTTCGCTTTGCTCCCTGCTATTGTTGCCTCCTTTAAGAAAAAGAAGGGCAGCTGAAGACAGCTGTGCTCTTCCCGTGTTATTTCCAGATGAATACATACTTGCTATGGAAAATTATCTGACGTTTATTTAAAGCACACTTTCAGATTATAAAATTAAGATTTCCTCAATTAAATAATGCCCGTATTTGCATTGTACAATCACATTTTAGACAAATGCCTATGCACAAAAATCTACACAACTTATAGTGTGTAATTTCTTTAAGTTATGCTATCTCCAGCTCTTCCGGGTTTATTTCCAGAGGAGCTGAAGACTCAGCCCGCATTGATAGGAGGCAGACAATATGTACGTAAGAGCATCAGTTTATAGCTAGCTGGCATTCCCTCTCATTCTTATCTCATACTTCTCTCAGCTGATTCCCTAAAATGTTCTCTGTAAGATGAGTTTTGGGTCAAAATGTAAATTTTCAATCTGTCTTTGCGCCTGAGGAGAGTAAACATACCACTTTAGAACATGCATGCTCTCCCTTTCAAATTCTTACGTCCCACTTCCATTTATTCTTTCCTAGTGAGATGACAGACCCAGAAGCCAAGAGAGCTGCTCATGCGGCTTTCTCCTCATTGCACATTTAATGTGTTACTGCTCTGGATGCTTGTGTGTGGCTTTAGAAGCAGTCTAAGATTCATATCACTGCAGAGCATGGAAATTTACATGCTGAATGACATGATTGTAAAAATGGATAATACATGTGTTAACTCCATTTAGGCAGCAAAACCTCAGACCGCTGATTCAGTAACAGATCAAAACTGATGCTCAGAATCATTTGTGGTGCAGAATTCATGTATTTTAAAATATATTAGTATATTCTCACCCAGTAAGTATTAATAGCATAGGTGAGATTTCATCATCCACAGTTACTGCCTATGGCTGTGAATAGAAAAGGCACTGAGTTCATATGAAATAGCAGTCACTGTCATCATGAAACATGCTCTTTGGGAAATCTGCCAGTGCCTGATACTGCTGGCCTCCCAGATGGAGAGCAGAACTCGAAGCCAGCTATACTGTATGACCTTGAACTAAAGCTGTGCAAGTTGCTTCTACCTGTGATAGCTGTCTTGGGAGTAGTTAATTCTGCCATGTAGGCAATACCAAATGGCAATTTTTTAATATAGGGCATATAGGATATTAAATAGTAAGCCCTATAGTAAGCCCTACTAGGTTGCTTTAGGCGATTGTTGAAAATAATTTTTCTTACCTCATAAACCTTGTTTTATCTATAAAAATGTTACAAACACAATGCAGCCAATGTTTGCTTAATGGCTGTGCTGTTATTACAGTGCTAAACTAACACTGAAAAAAACAGAACTACCTCCATATTGACTTAGAGTTTAAATTGGTCTTTGTACAGTCTCACTATTAGCTGACTCCCCCTTCTCCAGAATGCTCATAACATCTGCATCATCTGCATCATCCAAATTCTCTACAGATCCATTCTGGTTTTTGGACCATTTTAAATTATTATATTGGCTGACTTGTAATGTCAGAAGCAATTACCTTTTATGTGGATGTGTGTGCTGTAACTTGACATTGCCCTGGTAATAAACTCCTAATAGTAGCCCCACAGTTTCATTAGCTAGCCAGAGTACTAATTAACCCTTGTAGTCATTTTTGTTTGTTTTTTTTTCTTCTGTATTTTACTGTTGTTTGTTTATTTGTTTGTTTGTGGTTTTTCTCCCAGTTAGGCTTACTTTTTGTTTTCCTTTTTAATATTTATCCTGTTCCCACTTTGCAAAAAACAAGAAATCTCTCTTTTGCTGCTATGACATTGATGTAGAAATAGAGTTGAGGTCGTCAGTAATGATTGCTATACTATAGATAATATTGGACACAATGGTGGAATTTTAAATTTAGTGTAAATTGATCATGGAGAAACATTCATAGTCAAAGTTCGTTACAAGGACAATAACACATAACAGAAGTTCAATAGGATTCTTGCTTTCATGTCTTTTGTGGTAGCTGCAGCATACTGGTGTTTTGAAGTACACTGGGGTATGTCTGCTGAGTGCCTAGCTTTATGTGATCACTGCAGAGCGACACAACACCAAGTTACACAAGAGCTGCAGAAGTGAGAGGTTCATTCATTTGGTTGTGATTACCTTCAGTATAAGGTTATGACCTTTGACATGGTCTCCCCCCCACATCCTTATCTCTGAATTGGAGATTTGAAGGATGGACAATTTGTTGGATAAGGAATTGGTTGGAAGGTCGCAGCCAGAGGGTTCTGGTTGATGATTTATGACCAGGTGGAGGCTGGTAACAAGCAGTTTCCCCCACAGGTCTGTCTTGGCACTGGTACTCTTTAACATCTTTATCAGTGATGTAATGATGAGATTGTGTGCATCCTCAGCAGGTTTGCTAGTAACACCAAGCCAAGTGGGGCAGTTGATATGGCAGAAGGAAGGGATACCATCCAGAGGGACCTTGATAAACTTGAAAGGTGTGCCCTTGTGAACCTAATGGGGTTCAGCAAAGCAAAGTGCAAGGTTTTGCACTTGGGTCAGGGCAATCTGAGATATGTATGTATTCACACCTGGAGAAGAGCTCCTTGAAAGTATCCCTGCTGAGAAGGACTTATGTGTCCTGGTAGATGAAAAACTGAACACAAACCAGCAGTGTGCTGTTGCTGTCCAGAAGCTGCATCAGAGAAAGAATAGTCAGTGGGGAAAGGGAGGGGGTTCTAGGATAGGACAGGAGGCTTCTTAACTAAAGGAGGGGATATTTAGATGAGATGTCAGGGGGAAATTTTGCACTGAGAAGGTGATAAGGTGCTGCAACAGGCTGCCCTGAGGGGCTGCGGAAACCCTGTTCCTGGAAGTGTTCAAGGCTAGATTGGACGGGGCCCTAAGCAATCTGACCTAGTATTTCATCTAGCAGTTGGCAAACATACCTGCAACCTGGGAGCTGGAACTTGATGATCCTTCAGGTCCCTTCCAACCTAAGCCATTCTATGATTCTGTAATTTCAGTGGACTCTCTCACTTGCATTTTGCTAAATGCAGGAGAGTATAAATAGATCAGCTGTGGTTCAGCAACAGATTGGAAAGTCCTGAAATGGACTGATTGCCAGTGTTTAAGTTCATACCAGATACTTTTATATTCTGTTCATCTTTGATACAAGATGGTTGTTCTTCTGGTTTTAAAAAGAAGAAAAGGTCAAATGTGGAAGCTAATAAAGAAGGAAGTTTATCATCAATTCTGCTAATGATGCTATTGATACAGAAAACTTGAGGTTCCTGCTTCTGCTGCCCAACAACAAAAAATAAAACTACAGACCAATGTAAATTAACTACGCATATGAGTTGACCCTGTGCTTCTACATTCACTCTTCTGTATAATATTGTAATAGGTCTTAAACACTTCTGAATATATATCCAACGACCCCATTGTATATTTTTAGACATATTATCTTAGACAATTTTTGTAGAGATACATTTCCTTCCATAGTGGGGCATTCCCAGGAATGCTCTTGCTCCTGTTACTAGTGAAGCTGACAGTAACACTTCATAACTGACAGAGGAGATGGCTGAGCTCAAGAGAATTTAACAATGTCAGTAAGAATGAAATATAGGCAGCTTCTTCAGACAACGTTCTGAATTTCTGTGAAGTATGCCTAAAATGTGACCTCCAGGGACTGGTATTTTCAGGTCCTGCCACCTTCAACTGAATGAAATGACAGCTGAATTACAGCATCGCTTTACAACGTTGCAGTCCAGTGCTTTTATCCACCACTTTTCCACTGAAGAGTGCTTTTAGCAAGAAAAGTCAGGCTTGCTTAATTTAACAGTTAAAGGTAATCATAGGATTTTGATTTGTAACCTGATGTGTGAAGCAGGCTGGTCAGCAATCTGTTATCTGAGTTGCCAGCTTTGTGTCTTCCAGCCTGAGAAACACAAGATGCTGAGCTCAGTAATAAGGTGATAATCCCATATGGTGAGGGTTGCTCCAAAAGTAATGCCTCCTGTTTTATTATGTTGACCCATGATGTCACAAGGCGGATGTTGGTGGAATGACAGTGGAAACTGAACCTTCCCACCAATATCCCATGATATTTTGTTGCCGTGTGACAGATGGCAGCAGAGGAGCATTCTGACAGAGTGGTGTCAGACATGGAAGTGTGTATAAAGCAAAGGGGTTTTCTTCCATTTGGAAAACATGGCACCGCTGACATTCATGGGCACTTGCTGAACGTTGATGGAGGCTGAACAGTGGCTGTTTGCACAGTGAGGCACTGGTGGTGTGTTTCAGCAGTAGTGACAGTGACAGCTGGTCACCTCTGCTGGTGCAGATTTATGAGCATGGCATGCAGGTCTTGTTCATTGCTGGCAAAAATGCACAGGTAATGGTGGTGAGTGTGTTGCAAAATAGTGTTTGGTAGCTGAGAATTTGCTCTATCCAATAATGTTATCGTGCTCTTTGCATCTGTTGTGGTTTCCATGGAAATAAATAGGAGGTATTACTTTCAGAGCGATCTACATAGTTCTAACCCACAAATCTTAAACATTTGACAAGCTTGTTGGCTCTCTTTTTCTTTGTCAGACGATTACAGTGAGCATTTACAGGTTTTCCTATTGCCTTTTACTATCATTTTTGCCTTTTTCTCTTCATTTCTTGAAGAAAGCACAGCTATAGCTAGCTACTGGGTTTTATAATAGGGAGTCAGGTTTTCCTCAGATGAAAAGAAGAACTGTCATGGAACAATTTTTATTGAAACAAAACAAAATACTCCTTCCATTTTCAGTACAGAATATTTTGTTTTTAGCTCCTCTCTGTCTGCCATTATCTTCTATAGCCTCAGAGACCCTCCAGGGCACAGCTGAACAGGAGGTCTCCTTTATTTCTTTGCCCTGCGCCCCCTCGTCCAGATGGTGGATGACAGAGGTGACTCATGCTGTCACCTCACTTATGGATCTTATGGGAAGGACAGTGCCTGCAGCATTCTGCTGCTGGTAATTGCACCAAAGAAGCATGTATCAGGGTTGAGTCACCATGCCCGATTACTGAAGACTCTTCCGACCCATTTATTTTCCTGTCGTTTTGTGACATGTTTAGAAAACCCTTTGCTCACGCTGTTCATTCATTTTGAGCTATTTTTTCATTTTTAAGGGCAAACAAAAGAATCTGCTTTTAGGTTTTGATAAAACAGTTTGAATACCAAGAAAGAAAGTAATACAAGCTTCTGTGGTATATCTCCAAGCATACAGAAGGTTTCTTGCAATAAGCCATCAAAAACCAGAAGCACAGAATTACATACTGTGTGTCAGGAAAGTCCATCCCTAGCTCATTGCTATTTCAGTTTCTCCAGGAATGGATTTGGGCTCTTAATAAGAGAAATGTTTTATCATCCTCATAACTCACATATTCAGAATTGCTGGGCAGACATTTAAAGTTTAGCCTGGGGGGGAAACAGACATATTGTAACCGCTGTTTGGTTTACTGGTGCTTTTTCTATGACATCAAAGATGATTTTGCAGGGACTGCAAAATCCAGAGGACAGAGAGTTCAGCAAAGGTTGTGTTGATATAGCAAATTTTATGCATATGTCTTTGGAGATTGCTTAAGCAGAGCTGAAAGATATCATTTCAGTACTCTGGGCTACTCTATAGGGATCCTTCTGCATTCAGCACAGAACAGCAGCCTGCTTGTGTTGCTCTCCTTCGAGAAGAGCACTGGGTGCACAGGGAGCATAGCAGTGCTCTTAAATAAGCTGGACAGTAGTCTGTGCAGCTTTTCCTCCTGTCCATGTTGCAATCTGACGGATCGCACTTACAGCATGGAACATCAAGTGCTACAGAATAGTCTCAGCACGTCTCTCCAGCTTCTCTGTAAAAGGTTAAGGGACCCAAAGGGTTTTTGTTCTCTGTGCTACATGTATTCCTGCTCTCTTTAAGATTGCCAGAGCTCTTTTTATACTTCCTTGAGAGGTCTGACAGTGCTGCCGATATGCTCTCCATCAAACCCTGACTATCCAGCACAGGAACCAGAGCACAAAGGGGAAAAGAGAAGGAGGTTCATATAACAGTCTGAATTAAACAGCCTTCGAAGCACTTTCTTCCCCATGAGACCTTGTTCTTTTCCCTTTTCTTTGAGAGCAGTGAGGTGGACCTTGCCCACAACATCGGTTGCTGCCCTACATACAGTGTTAATTGCTAGGAATGTTTTCTAGTAAAAAACAGCTATTCTTTCTGCTTTCATTAAGTCAGTTAGATGGGATGAATATATCCCATATCCCTCCTTTAGTAATTTAACCATATCTTTTTTTTTTTTTTCTTTTAATTTGATTTTTTTCCTAATGGGCACCATGGAGTGGATGAGAAACACAAAGGCTGTTTGACACAGATGGGAGGAAAGATGTTCTGTGTGCCTAAGGGATTGGTACAGATGGTCAATTGAATCATCAGAATGCACTGGTCTATGGAACTGGGACTCTGGAGAAGTCACCTGGAGCGTGACTTTTGGAATGCAGGTTGTCACAGAGCTGCTGCAGCCCCGAGGTGCTTGGCCACATTTTCACTTCTCTCCTGTGAGTTATGAGACAGGAGAATGAAATGCAAAGAATGCATATGGAGAGTGCAAAACGTATGCTCTGCAGTCAGGTGGAAAAGAAAAAAAGAAACCTAGAATAGTGGAGGCAATTGCATCTACAGTTGCTGAAAGGGTACAAAGCCTGTACTTTTCCCACCAATAGGTAATATGGAGCACAGGGACTCCACAGGGACTCCCAGACGTAGATGATTTTGCTCACTTGGAACATACTACCCGTGGTATTTTAATGCAATGGCATTAGCTTTTGGAGTTTCTTGAGAAGGCAGAGAGCCAAACTGAGGCAGTGAAGTAATAGCATCTTTCAGATCTTTCCAGAATGGGGCCCAATCTTCCTCAAAGGAAAAAAGTAGAAACTCACTGTTCTCTTCGCTAGTTGAGGGTCTGACCCTCAGCTATTTGAATACAGCAGTTCAGCAGTGAATGTTTCTTGCCAAAAACTTCTTTCTGTTAATCACGGCCATTTTCTTCAAATATATTAACACTCATTATATTAAAATGACACCCAAATGGCATGAACATTGAATGAATAAGGAGCTGCGTGGCTTGCTCAAATCCCAGCACAGTTTGAATACTGATTCTGTGAGGGGACAGTGTTTAAGATTGTTAATTGATAGGCGTCATTTCAGTACCATTTAGCATGATGGATCTCAAAAGTCAAACAGGCTTTGCTCATGATCAGTATGAATATGAGGAGTCCAAGTAAGAAAAATCCTTTGTATTAAGGTCTCTGCTGCCAGGTGTGCTGAACATACATGGCAGTGAACCATGGGCTAGCCTTGAGGATAACATGCCAATCTTGCCAATAACAGCAAGCCTTGTAAGTCAGGTGCATAGTAGGAGTGCAATGCCTTGAGAGACAATTAAACTTTTATTATCTCAGTGACTTCTGGAAGTCCAGAACAGTGCCCAAGCCCCTAAATCAGGAGGTTAGCAATAAAGAATTTTATGAGAGGTATTTCACTGTGACATCTGGGGAAGAGAGAAGTAAAAAAGATACTAGAAACAGGTGTCATAGCACAATGAATGGAAGGGAACTGGCAAAATGGAGTTGATCAAAGCAGCAAGTAAGACAAGGATCAGCACAATCTACTAACATGAGCAAAGCATCTGAGGGCCGGCTCCCCATGGAGACCTGCATTCCGTGCAGGGGAGGCAGGGAGAATAAAAGTTCTTAGGTTGCGATTAAAATCTGATTCGTGTCAGACACACCTACTTCTTCCACTTTTCACTTAATTCTGTAATTTGACTGCATTGTACTTTGTGCACTCATGCACTCTTACTCGCATGCTCTAATACCTCGGGTTTCCTATCTTGGAATAGCATTGCGACAACCCAAGCTCTGATAGAACTTCAGCTTCCTTTGGGTGCTCAGGCAACAGGCAAACCGCCCTTCAGGCACAGGATTATAGAAGAACGACTCACAGATCTGGGCAGACAAGGATTGACAGCTGAGTTGAAATATGCATAGTTAATTAAATGGGCTCTTTTTGTGCTCTTTATGGTGTGATTTCCAATGGAACCCCATGATGCAGCCCTCAGAACAAGTACATGAGCCTTGGCTGCCAGTGTGACTCAAGCAGTAAAATACAACTCTTGCTAGAAAGACTGCTGAACCTTGCTAACTTCAGGACTAAGTTAGTAAGGTCACAAAGAAAATTAGTAGTGGACTGTAAAGCTCATTCTGGCTGTGCCAAATACCACACCAGCTTCTGCTGCCCCTTTCCAGGACCACTGCTGCTCTCCCTCTTGCCATTTTCCCAATGAAAATTGCTGCTGCAATGCGTGCACCATAGCACACCAATGTTTTCCATAACTATTAAATATATAGAGATACCTGCTCTGTAAAGTTTGATTCAAGATACAATTAAAATAATCTGCAGTGACAAGTTTGACCTCCGTACAAATCAGTGAAACAAGTAACCAAAGGCTCAACAGCAAAAGCTGTACTATAGTCCATATCTGTTACAGCTGGTGAATGAGCTGCGTAAGAATCCCAAGGTTAAAACCCTGCCCTTCAATCTGGTACACGTCCCAGGAAAGGAACAGTACCACATACTCATATGAGATCCATCTGGTTCTGTCAACACGGGATGGGATTTGCATGTCTCTGACTGTGCTTTTTCTCTTTCTGCAGGATGGATGACATTCAGCTGTGCAAAGACATTATGAACCTTAAGAAGGAGCTGCAGAGCTTGGTAGCTATCCCAGGTAATGGCTGTCTCTAAGTCAGTATCAGGATAATGCTTGGGCAGTGCAGGAGATGGTTTCAGGAGCACACCTCTGCTCTTAGTGCAGACCTCCCTCAGAAACCTCCACCCAGGGCTCTTTTGTATAGTCTGTCTTCATATATTTCCTTCTTCCTCTGGTCCTTATTTTTATTTCTCTTTTCCTTCTCATCTTTGATCTTCTGGCATCCACAGTTGTTTTCATGCTGTATTTCACTGCTCCCTTGATGGCAAACCTGCAGATAACACTCAAATAAGGTGCACGTTCCCCTGCTCTTGCACTCCCTTGGGAATCTCGAGGGAACCAACCAGCACGGAGATGGTCAAGCAGAAAAGACAGAGGGCTGAGATAACAGGAAGAATGGAGGTCTTAAAACCATTACTGTGAATGAGAGATTTTTTCCTAGATATACCAATTTGTTGTCTCAGCTGTTGTTAAATCTGCCTTCCAGAGTAAAAAGAAACAGGTTTATACAAAAAGCAAGAGGCAAAAGCATGCTTTGCATTCTGCCTTAAATTTACTGCAAATACATTGCTCAGAGAAGGACTGGAGTTGTGTGCAGTTTTACAATCCTCACATCCAAACTCCAGCTGAAATCAATGAGAAGTTGTGCTTTGCTACAGCTTTGCTGTTTTAGATCATCCACAACAGTCCTGCACTGCTTATTTTGCAGATAGATTTTGAAAACACTGGGAGGCTTCACCAGGCTATCTACATTACAGTCCACGTTTTTAGCACCTCTCAGGTGTAATCTGTTGCCACCTCACTGCCAAGGACTGGTTTTCACACTCCTTTTATTATGCTCACCTCCTCCCCCTACATTTTATTGTGCAGCTTTAAACAGCATTCTCCCCTGGAAGGAGAGAACAGGTCAATCATGAAATAAAAAAGAGGTCCATTTTTCTCTCTCTGAGCCCATGTATTCTCATTTAGATAAGAACTCTTCCACTTTTCTCTGCTCTCAACAAAGTATGTTCACCATGTTGCTTGTATTCCCCTTCTTTACACTTCTTAGTGACTTACAGGTCACACTGGATTTGTAGCAACGCTGTTGGTATGTTGTTGGTTTTCAAACGAGGTGGGAAAGGATTACGAGTGATGAAAAATAGCTATGCATGAATACCCTTGCCTCACCTCTTTCGGTCTGCAATTTTCTCAACCCCTTTATCTTCTGCCTAACTCCTAGGGTTAATCAGTTTGAGGGTTTTCGATGCGATAGTCTGTTTTTCCCAATAACCTTTTTGAAACTATTTTCCAGTCACAAAGCGTTAAGCAGAAATCAACAGACAACAGTTTCTCCTCAGCACTACGCAGATATCAGCAAAAGTTCAGAATTTACATCTGAGCAGTTCCAGCAGCACCACCTTTTGGCAAGAACACTTTCACCTTCACAAAGGCTGTGCTGGCATTGCCACAGGACAGAGTGCTTACATAGCACGTAGCTAACCTAGAAAAAGCACCTTCTGGAAATGGGTTCATTCGTAGCACCTGAATCAGAATCTTCCTTTCACTACAGATCCACACAGGGCCCTGCTCTTTGGTTTCAGTGGGCTGTTAGCCAATGCAGTCACTGAGTTTATGGTACTGTGCCACAATACAGGATGCACGCATTTCAGGCATTTGGCAGCTGGTTTTCTAAGGAGAGGAGGGGATGGGAGAGCACGTTTCACAGTCCATGAAGAGGGCAGATGGAAAGAAGTGGAAAGTAGCTCCTATTATCAGCAGCGTAAAGAGAAGATGCCTTGTTACCAGATTTTATTTTACGATGGTTCTGCCTGTCATGAAATAGAGAGAAATTGTTCCTTTTGGAGTGTTCTCATTTTCCCTGAGATTAAGAGGAGCTGGTGTATCCTTAATGAAGAAAAATGGACCTTTTTTTTTTTTTTCCCCCTGTTACTGGAGGCATTGGGGATTTTCAGTTCTTGGTTCTTTGTTTTAAAGCCAAAACACTTCTTTAAAAAGATAGCAAAACAGCAGAGTAGCACCTTATAGAGTAATTTAGCATTAGAAGTAATAGCCTTTCACAAAGACCGTAGTGCACTAACTGAACAAAAACAAGAGATGGTAAGTAGAAGAAAGGAGGCAGCAGACAGAACTGCACGGTTCTGCAGTCACGGACTTCCATCACCAAAACATTCTTAGACAGCTGCAGTTCCCCTGCCCAGCTTCCTGCAATCTGAAGTAACAGCCTTTTTCTCCCTGCCCTATTTCTGACCAGAAAAAGAAAAAACAAAGATGGAGAAACAAAGAGAAGATGAACTGATTCAGAAGATTCATAGACTGGTGCAAAAAAGAGATTTTCTTGTAGATGATGCAGAGGTGGAGAGATTACGGTAAGAACTAAAAGCAACCAAATTCATGCTGAAGATTTCATTAGCCTAATTCTGCACTGGATAAGTGAGAACATTTATACTGCCAAGAGAAAATTGGTCTTTTAAAACCCGTTACCAAATTAAAAGCTTCTGCCTTATTCTGTGGAAAAAGGAAAACAAAAACCTAAAATACTGCACTTCTGCTCTCCATGCCAGAAATGTCCTAATTGACATCCCATGATGACAGAGGAGTTTAGACATTTTCTCATCAGAATGTGACTGGGCATTTACCATTACAAACGGAAGGATTGTCACTGCTGCCAGAGGATCTTATCACTGGTGGTGCAGACACCTCCATTATTATCATTGGTACTAAGTTTGCTCTCATTATTCCTTCCCTGTTTTGGCATTAAAAAAAAAAATTAAAAAAAAATGGAAAGGCAATTGCTAATTTAGGTTTACCTAACCTAAATGATAAGCAAGCTGGGAATCTCAGCCCAGAGTCATGGTCTTCTTATACAGCTGACTTTGAGCTGCTGCACTGAGTTCCAACGTCACATAAATAGTCAGGATTTTCCTGTTTCTTCCCCCCCTCTTTAATTCCGCAGTAATGATTCAAGGCTCCATCAGCCCATTTAGTGTGAATGACAGTATCTGCTCCAACACACTGCAATTCTAAGCAGGCAAAGGACCAGGGGGAAGCAAGCTTGCCAGTCCTGCAGTTGATCAAAGAGAGCAGGCCAAAGGCAGCAGGCTGACAAAAAGCCTGAGCTAACAACATAATCCAGAGCTGATTCTATGTGCAAATTGCAAATGCTGGCAGCAGCCAGACACTACAGAAGCCTAATTGTAGGCTTCTGAAAGCATAGTGCCATGCACTGTGCAGATGTGGCTACATTGGCGTTGATTGACAGTTGCAGTAATACCTGATGCTTTGCTTTAAAGCTTTGGACAATAAAGTCTGCTTTTGCTCTGAAATACTCCAACAGTGCTCCCACTGTTAGTGTTTAAATAAGCTAGCAGAGAAACTAAAACATCCTTATTAGAGGCTATCAAGGACAGTGACATCATCTTGTACCCAAGATAATATTGTGGCCTTCGTGGAAACAGAAACATACTTTGTTTTGGTGAAGACTGTGCCAGTGGAAGAATCTCATTTTGTTTAAGTTGATGTTTAAATTAAGCATGCTTATATCCTCTGCTTTATTTTGTAGAGGAAGGATGGTGAATGACTTTGAGGCCATCTTAAAATTGATGATGCTTTATGGTTTAAATCCTCTGATCAGAGAATATAGCAAATCCAGCACTGTTAGTAGAGAGCTTTGGGGAAAAAAAAAACAAAAACTCATGCATGTTTTCATGTAGGCAACTACTGTGCTTTAATAAGCAGCAAAAAAAAAAAAAAAAAAAAGTTTTTGACAAGAAGAAAGCCCCTCATTTAGTAGTGATTTGATCATAGCTGTTATGCCTTTTACTGTCCTGTTGGCCAACAAAGAGTAGTCTAACATACTACTTTTTTTCAGAGAGAAAGAAGAAGACAAGGAGATGGCTGAATTCCTCCGCACCAAGTTAAAACCCTTAGACAAAGCAACACCGTCTCTTACCAGTGAGTTCCTGAACATTAAGAAAAATAATAGGAATAATCTCAAGGACACTGGATATAAGGGTGTATCAATGGATGTTGGGCCAACCACTGCCAAATCTAGACTACAGCCACTTAGAATTTGGATGCCCAGTTACCCCTTAAAACTGAATCCACATACAACCACTTCAGGTGGTTTTTTACATTTTAAATATGCAAACTATATTGGTATATTGCCACAACCTGCTTTTGTAAGCAACTGGTTGTTGGTGTTATTTTTTGCCTCCAATTATTTTCCCTTCTAGCTTCACAAAGAAGTCTGGAAAACCCTCATAAGCAATATGCTGGGTACCTGAAGTCAAGACTGTCTAGTTTACAGCTGGCAAGATGTATAACAGCTGCCCCAAGTCTCCTGCATCTTACCACCAAAAATAAACTTCAGTCAACTCATGCAAATTGATTACAGATAGTACTACAAATACACACATTTCCTGATCCCTGGGAAGCTTTTAGTTCCAATTTTCACACAGAATTGTCACAGCAGGAATTTTAAAAGGAATTACTAGATTGATTTTCACCTGTCAGACATGGAAATGGTTAAGTGGGAGCAGTGTGCATGGATGGTAAATTCAGTCCCAAGCTGAAGAGGTTAGTACCCAAACACCACCACTTTGCATAGATCAACAGCTTGCTATAGAACATTCAGGAAAACATGCAATGACTGAAGTATGCGGTTTGCAGAAACATTTTCAAGATCCATCACTAATTTTTATCCTTTCAGCATGACTTACCTTCATTGTTAGTTTATTTTGTGTTTATTAAATACAACGTTAGTGTTGTAGTTCTTTTCAACCCCCCAAAAAATGAAAGCCTGCCTTTTTCTTGTTCTCATAGGTAGGGCATCCAAGTTGAAGAGAATAACCTTTACTAAGATTCTTATTCTTCAGCTCTGTGTTCAGAGATGCTCAGTACAGTAAGTGATTCTCTGTGGGAGGACCTTTTATCTGACCATGCACGTGTGAATATGAGTACCTGGACTGAACAAGATGCAAGCAGCTTACCCTTAGGGATGTCTGGATTCTTTAACCCTTCCTAGTTCCTTCCTGAAAATGGATAAGGCATCTTGAATATTATCAATGAAACAAATTTAAAAGGTTTGGAGGTAGATGGGGAGAATAATTAGTTATATTACTTTAAACCAGGAGCAGGAAGGAATAGCTTGATTGTAATAGTGTCCTGTCTTGAACACTGCAGGCAGCCCAACAGAAAAGAAGGCAGAACCTCCTCCAAGCAAGCCCGCCATTGCCAAGGCAGGATTGGCCATCATTAAAGATTGCTGTGGAGCCACACAATGCAGCATCATGTAGCTCTGGGCTCTCTACCATGTTTGTTGTCTTTTCAGATGTTTTCACTGAAGGAAACTGTAGGGTAGAGGCATCTAACAGCATCCCACTAAATGAATGAAGATCAACTGTGGTGCAGCTGTAACACGTGGAATGTACAATGGCAGGTTCTTCACTGTTGCATGGATCACTCAACACGCATGCCTAAAAAAGCAAGAAATCCATATAGTGGCTGTCCAGTGACCAGAAGAGATCTGTAATACTGTTAACAAAAATATCCCTGTGATAAAAGTGAAAGAAGTTTCATCAAGTAATGTGTAAAAAAGCAATTTTAGTAGGTCACTTCATAAGAATTTGTTGTATACCTTTCTCCTCTCATAAACAACACTCAAACATTTGCTGGAATATTCTGTTTTGGCTACTTTTTAAAATAAGAGCCACAAATAGCACTGCAGTATGTAAGACAACTGATAGATTAAATTAAACAATTTTAGGGTAACTGATGTTACATGCAAAATAATCATCACGTTAGCTTGTAAGTTAACTACTTTGCTGTGAAGTTTCACTTTGAATTGTTTCTCAAAACTAAATGTCAGTAACAAGAATGCTACAAGCAGGTATAGATTTTATACCCTCTGATTACTGAGTTACTCAAAATATGCTTTCACTGGGAAAAGTAAGTCTTGGTAAAGCTCTAGAAAGCACAGCTACAGTGATTGGTATGTAAAGGATTATTCCAGCTGTCTTATTTCTCTCATAGCTCTTCACTTCACAGAGTCAGAGGGGTAATTGCAAAATTTTTTGCCTACTAAAGTTGTATGCATTATGAGATTACCTGCCAGTGATGGGCTGCTGGGAGAAGAGCTGAACACACCAACACAGAACCAACATTTTTCTAATAGCTTAAAACCAACTATTAATTGCATAATTAATGACCATGAGAAATAGAAGCTATTAAGTGTGGGGAGACATCAGCTACCCAATACAAATTGGCCACAAGACAAATATAAAAATACAGAAGCAGACACTTGTGGTATGAAGATGATCATATTCTACACAAAATAGGTTGAAAATTAAGGGCAATACAGAAAGACTTGTGTGTTTCTCCATTTAATGCATTTCTGGTCTCTATGCAGATTAAAACTTGTAGAATTTAATATTAGCTGTCAGTAGCTGGTGTGTGACTATGTGTATTGTGATAGGTGTAAATAATAAAATAAATGTACATGATACAATGTGAAAACAATCTCAGGCTTAGAAGCAACAAACCGATAGCAAAAGTCCTTCAAGTAAGAAAGTTTTAAAGAGTAGCTTCAACTTTGCAAAACCAGCCAAGTTAGATGTGCACTTGTATACAAAAGAACCACAAAAGTATACAAAAGTTATGCATAAAGGGGGAAAATACCAACAGCAGAGCTACCCAAAAAGAATAGACTCGTTTTTAGAGAAAGTATCTTAAAAAGCTTTGAGGAGAAACTTTTGAGGAGAAAAGTTTTGAGGAGAAACACCATCAAGAGTAAATCAATATGTTCTTGTACAAATTAAAAACAACTCTCTAGAATTGGACTGGTTCAATGAAGAACATTTGCATTTCCAGAATCACTGCAGACTCGCTTGTGATGCAGGACTGGCGGTGACAAGATCCTTAAGATTTAAGGGTTGAGGAAGAAATAACACCAAAGGCTTCCACTAAGACATGAAGCACATTACATACTTTGTTCAAAGATGTGGAAAGAAAACACGTCCAAGGCTGAATAGTCAGATACAGTTGGACACCCTTGCTGATGCACAACATAAGGCTCTGTAGCTGTTAACAGCTACTCTGTCTCGTATGAATTGGAGGCTGTATAGCACCCATGTACTTATGGGAGTTCTGGGTGGAACTGCTTTGCCTATTGGGGAAAATACACTTGGAAGGGCAAGGAATGACCACTGACTTCTGGCCAGTTCAGCAGAATTTGCTGGTACCCTATTAAGATACTGATAATTCCTTATGTCTTTAGGTATAGATGTGTTACATCACAAAGTCAAAGGGAAGTTAAAAAATTACAACTTGCAGGGAAGCCTTAGAAGGGTCCACTGTTACAATCAAGTATTGCAAGTGCCAGTAAGTGAAGGGATTCACATACAGATATCAGAAGACAAGAGGTGACTTAAGAACATGAGAGTTTAAACCAGGCTGTGCTGATGACCAGCATATGTCCTATGTGCCACACAGCTGCCTACCACCACTCCCTTACAAAGAAAAAGCTATCAGCAAAACATAGGTCTGTAATTAAAATTTCACTGACATAAAATGAAGCTACGCAGCACTGGGATTCAGCAGGCATGACTACAAAGCTCTAATTAAAATGAAGCAAAAGCCCAACAAATGTGAACGTGATATGCCCTGAGGGACTTGATAAACAGCAGTATTAATGAAAGTAAACTTTATTTCCAGAAGCACTACCTTAGCTGAAAGGTTTTCCTTATGTGGCTCTTTTGGATGGGGAGCTCACAATGCTGTTCCACAGTAAAGTTGTTTTCTTTTTTAAAAAAAATAAAAGGCTGAGCTCTCAGCTGGGGTCAGCAGCACTGGTGTACAGTGTTGTCCATCCAGAACACAGCAGAGCCCTGATGGTTTGCTTCAAACAACAGCTGTGATTGAACAAATTAAACTTGGGAACTGTGCAGAAATCAGTCCTTGTGTTAAGAAATGAGACAAAAATACAGTACTTACCCTCAAGTATCATAGCTTCCATAACCCAATGA
The DNA here is from genome assembly GCF_026119805.1 of Tympanuchus pallidicinctus. NCBI lineage: Eukaryota > Metazoa > Chordata > Aves > Galliformes > Phasianidae > Tympanuchus > Tympanuchus pallidicinctus. The sequence continues at coordinate 7,704,317 of NW_026294699.1, read as the reverse complement.
ATACAGAACAGTGTGCACACTCCCCCCCAGTTCAAAACCAGCAGAAAACTTGAGACAAGAACATGTAGATGGCCACACAGTGCACCTGCCATCATTTCAGAGCCAGTTCTCCAATGCCTGTCAACTGTCTGCAAAAGGGAAATCTGTTTGACCAAAGCATGTAAAACCTTTTCTTGAAGTTCTGGCTGTTCATCCAGCCAAAAAGGCAGCAAGGCATCAGAGAGAGGAAAATTGGAGGTAGATTAACATTTCTCTGTGAGCTGGTAAACGTGGCTAAGCTCTGGGAAGGATCTCAGTTTGCAACAAGAAAAGTGACAAAGTGCTACTTGTACTGATCAGTAGTTCTACCAGCAAATGGTTCTCTTGTACCCTTCCCCTAGGTCTGCTGACTCTTCAGCAAAGTTAAATGTATTTCCAAATAAACTAAGCTGCTGTATTATACTAAGCATGTGTTGTTTTGTTCTTAATACCGAAGGAAGTGGTTGTGGGTTACAGTGGGATGCATTCACCACGCTGCACTTTTGAAAACAAGGATTACTGTTCTGCAAGAAAAAGGATTTGCTAAGTTAGTACTGCAAATGAAATGGTTCTTACTGAGGAAAAAAAAAAAAAAAAAAGTTCCTCCAGCAGGCCCCACAGGAAAGCAAATAGCCAGTGTCGTGCCTGTCCCAGACAGCTTTGAAACGTTACAGCAGCCTAGAGCTCCAAGCATTTGGAAAAATAACTGTCCCAATAGAACCGGGTATCATTCCAACAAAATCCAGTTCAGCTCAACAGAAAGCTTTGAACATAACCCTGCAGCCCAACTGAGGAATGTCTGCTCAAAACCAGCAATACATGGGGAGAGAGATTGTACCATCCAGACTTCCTCTGCCTGACTGTCCCAATGACTGCAGGTTACTCACGACTTGTTACCCAAGATACAAGTTCCCAAGTTCTTTCAGGAACATTTCCCCTCATCCTCCAAAAAGAAACAGTAGTAGTTTACTTATTTTTCAAGAACACTGCATACACCAGCATCACGTCCCATACAGCTGCAGGCCGATCTGCAGGGCTGGAAGTACTTGGGCACGCCTTCACCTTCGTGGCTGGCTAAGTTCACGTGTGATTCAGTTTTTCGTCACACTTCATGCCCTCTCACACAGACATAAGAGCACACTCCCATTTGCAGCTGTGCAGACACTTAAGGAGAAAGTTCTCCCAATATTCTACTCAGTTTGATCTCAAGCCAAGCTATTGGCACTACAAAGCACTTACAGCTGACTGAAGTCTACTGCTTCAAATGAGTTAGAGCTCATTCTACATGAGATATAGAATTGCATCCTCAGAGACATGGTCCCAACTCTGAAGCAGCTAGTTTTGACTTGAATTTCAAAGGCAGCTAATGAATAGCCAGAGTTAACTCTTGGCAGCAAAACTTGAGGGATTTCAGACTTCTTACAGTGGGTAAGACTGAAAGTTCTAGCTGAGAACAGAACTATTTGGTTCTAGCTGGAAATTAGTCTCACTGGCAAACTGTTAATACATGTTTCTGATCATGAATGTATTTGAAAGGAATTTGAAGGTTCGAAGAACTTCAACTTTAAAGCTTCTCCCTGAATTCCTTTCACACGTTGTGTTTATACTACTCTTAAAAAGTCACTAATCTGCAATCCAATAAGGTGCTGCCAGGTCTTGCTGCAGAATGACCTCATTATCCTAAATCTGCTGGCAACAATTTCAGCCCTTGTCTAAGCTTAAATTTAAAGACCTATTCAGATAAAGGTATCTGTACTTCCAACAATTCTAAGTACAACCTGCATTATCAGGCTTCTGACTGCTTACAGCTAAACTGATTAAATCAGTAAGGAAAATAAATGCAACATCAGTAGAAATTAACTAAAAGGAAAACATGCTTTCCATTAGATAAGTATTCTAGGCTGGATTAGTAGAGAAACTAAGAAGGGTCTTAACAGATTTTTCTTATAGGGAGCATTTCTTACTCTACACAAAATGCTCAGAAATAATGCCTTCAAGTATCACTGTTTGCTTCCTACATCAAAAAAAAGCTCTTGTTATTCAGATTTAAAGTTTTACTTCCTCCATTCACATGATTCTAAACATGAACACAGTCTGTACAAGAATACTACATTCACTGTAGCAGCGCACGCTGGAAAGGATTTGGCATTGTACCACATCCTCTCAACAAATACTAGAACACTGTAGAAGAGTAAGATCTCTAGTTACCTCAGCTGCACACATCTGCACAATGTAGCACACCATATTATACACACACACACACACACACACACACACATCAGTAGAATGTTGACTTGAGTACATCAGCACCCTTCAATGGGCACACAGTACCCTGAACTGGTAGCTGGGCCAAGCATTGAAGTCATTCAAAACCAGAACTGACCTCTAGTTTTCAAAGGCACAAAAGAAATAAAGTATCCCAATTGCAAAAGTTTAGTTGCAAAGACACAAGGCTTTTCAAGTGCAAGGCAGAAGAAATTGACAAGATTAAGAAGCCAACAGGGTTACTTACCAGACTGATAAGCAAGCTTCACTGATGCAAACACTCTTCGGCCATTCACTTTTCTGTAAGCGGGTATCAAAGCTAAGCAAGGCTGGGCAGCTCAGGTTCAATCCACACCGCACCACCCAGAACCAAACCCCTGAATCTGTCTAGAATACAGACAGCACTGTCATTTCTTGGCCAAATTATTCCACACTGTACCTGAAACAGCAGCTAAGCCTGATGCCCCCAACTCTATCTCCAACTCTGACCTTACGCCTGTATCTCTCGTTGTGATTTCTAGACACAAAGAGAAATAAGTTAAAGCACAGCTCACCATGCAATTGCATTGTTAAAAGGCAAAAAAGCAAATCATTCTGAAATAGTTAATTTAATTATAACTTTAATTGATTTAAACAGATGACAAGAGAATGAAGATGAGAACATTCACAGCAAGAAAAACAAAAATCAAACTCACCTTTTGCAGTTAAACACGTAATGTGGCATGAGGATTTTATTCACATAAAAACGTTCACAACTACCAAAAGAGTGAAGTTAGAGCAGTGACAGTGCGATCTGTCTGTAGTGTTTCTTATGCTTTAGATAAAGTTCTTACCACTTTCCCACTCCTCTTTTTGGAGAAAGGTGCTTATTACACTAATTATGTTGTGTTAAATACCTAAGCAGTTACTTTAAAACTGTTGACTGAACAAGTATCCTATGAGGTCAAACAACCATTCACCTGGGGCAGACATTTACTCTAGCAGAAATTCCTTTTGACAGTTCCATTAATGAATGTACTTAGATCTCATGCAGCTCTTTACTTTTGTCCATAAAAAATGAGATGCAATAATCCAATTTAGTTACATATTTTAACTACTTCTTCAAAGCTGTCTAGTGAAGCAGTGAAACAACTTCCATGCCAAACTTGTAGCTCCTGGTTAACTACCATCCTCAGCAAGCTAGAAGACAAGGCTGTTTTACCCAAAAAGACTGGATAACTTTATTGCACAGCAAGACGTCTTACTAGTTGGATCTGTACTACATTAATCACATCTCTATCTTAACATTTCAAAGTGAGATTAAAACTCGAGAGAACATCTATTTCTTTCTATCTGTTCCATTTATACTTTGCTCCTTTTTTCCCTTCAGAACTCTTAGAAGAGGTTCCTTCAAAGAAGCAGCCATAATTGATGCTGATGAGGAACAGGAAGAATGACTAAGTGCATCTAGTAATAGCAGAACTGCAAGTGTTGAAACACTCATTCTCCAGAATAGATTATGGACTCAAGGAATTTCTTTCATTGTCATTGAGCCTCAGAGTTAGCACTCTGCTCTGTCTGGATAATTAAACACCGAGTAAGAGTGAATTAAGGACTTTAGAACAGTTTATCTTTTTTCCCCCTCTATTTCTTCAGAAAAGGACAAGAGTTATGCTTGCTTGAAAATTTTATTGACACAACTGTTTGGTCCCAACACACAAAACAGCACTTGAGCCACAAAATAAAGTGTCCAAACAAAGTAGACAGCTAAGAAAAGAATTTCTTCTCCCTCCCACTCCAAGAAAAGATAGTGCATAAATTGAGGGCTTCAGTGACAATTTTCGTTTTCTTTTTTTTTTTTTTAAACAGACATGAATTTGAAGTAGTACATTTAATTGTTAAAGAACTTCATGGTTGTAATACTTTTAAATCTGTAAGTCACATCATTCATTTAACCCTTTGGATAAAAAAATATATTGCAATTCAAATAGCTATTTTGTTACACTATGAACACAACTTCTCAAAAGTATTATTCTATTACTTTCAAACAGCAATTTCATCAGAATCACATGAACCCAGAAAAGATATGCTGACCTCCATAAATGGTTTAAACAACCAGACTCACTTTGACAGATCACCTTTTTCTCTGAAGCAAAGAACCGGTTCTTCAGTATTTTAGATAACTTGGAGCTGCAACTCATGAAAATATTTTTTCTCCAACATATGTTCATCTGAAACAAAAATCTAAGTGCTCAGCATCAACTTTATCAAACGTAAGGTGAAAGCAGATATTCTTGCATTTAACTCAAACTCATTAAAAGCATTCCAAGAAAGCTTACTTCTAAATTTCACTTTCCATAGCAGGATGTCTGCAGAGATTTACTAAGGACTCAGATACTGTGCCACAATGCTCAGAAAAACTTCCAAGTGTTTCTCTGCATTCACAATGGCTATAAATTTATTACAGGTAACGCGAGTCTAAATTTAAAAGATTTTGTAACAAAATCCAACTAGTAAAATTCTATCTATAGCCATTATATTCAGTGGCATTTCCTGTTGCTGGCTGAAAAATTAGAGCCCATGTTCGTTCCTTGCATATTACAATAGAATCCACCTTAAGAAAAAAACAGTTGGCCAGTGGGATCCCTCAGGTACAGGTTCTTTCAATACATCAAGCAATTTATTTGCTGCCTGGCAAATACAACCCATTGTAAATGCCATGGTTACCCAGTATGGGTATGAAGTCTCACACACTGCTAACTAGAGTTGAGGTCATCCACTGGCTTAATCTCTCTTCCAAATCTGGCCCTTTGAAAAGCCAACACAAGATACCACAAATTGAAAAAAGCTTCCGACACCAGGAGTAAGTTTCAGAATAAAAACAGACACAGCTAAAAGACAGCACACTGAAGAATAAGCTTCCCATTTACCAAAGATGCTTAAAAATTGAAAATAAGGTTAAGCAGAACAACCTTAGATTTTCCACGTGTAGTTAGAACTTTCCTTACAGGTGAAAATAGCATCAAAACCTTCCAGCACAAAACATTTTAATAGGACCTGCTCCACTATCTGTCATTTATGCATTCAATGCATATTTCAGAAATATCAGAATCATCTTAACTTCATTACTAGACACAGTAAAACGTGTGTCTGTATCTCAAACTCATGACACCAAGACAGTCTCTTCCTTAACCAAATCCATGCCAGACTGGAACTAAACTTAAAAGGGAAGCTTAAAACATCAGCATCCTAGGAAGCTCCTAAATGGAACTGAGAAGTACAGAAAATATTTAAAACAAGTTTTTACAAAAAAGAAGTCCACATAATCTCCTACAGACATCTTTAACCCAGAACTTACAATGCAGCTACCAGTCATCTGAAAGGGCAGAGAACGCATTTATCCCCTGGAGGACAATCAACTCCCTCACTCTTATCACTGCAGGTCAGCAAGTTAAAACTTCTTAACAGGCTTTTGAAAGACAGATCATGCATTAATACTGTCTGAAACAATACCAGTAAGCAACAGCCTATAGAGTGTAATATGCTACATGTATGATTACGCCACCAACGAGGCTTAAGGAAAATAAAATCTGCTCTGTTTCAGTTCAATTCATGTTTTGCTCTTACTGAACACACATTTATGAAAAACTGTAAAATTTAAGAATAATTTAATGAAAGCTGGATTTTTTTTTCCAAAATAATAGAAAAAATTCTGCTCTGCTAATAGCTGTGTTCAGTGTACAATGAACAAAATCTTCACAGAACACACTTAAATACAAACTGATTCTTCTAGGCCTTTCCTTAAAATACATAAGGGCTAGCAAATAGCTTGACTTTGTGCAGAGTCATAGGTATTTGTTTCCACACTCAAAGAAAGAGTTAAAGCTTTGTTACAGGTGCAAGTGAGAAATTTGCTGCCAATTTCACCTTGTTTTTATGTTGCTTTTTGGCTGGGCTGTCCATTGCTTCCTTGTTTAGTTGCGTTTCAGAGGAGTGACAGGGAGGCACTGAAGTATTCTCTGCAGTGCTAGATGCCACAGAACCAGAGGTCAATTTCTCTTGAGCTGTGGTAACAATTCTTTGTTTTTCTTCTTCTGTTAAAATCATCATCTCTAAAATAAGCAAAGCAATTCAACTTATTAATGCACTGCTCTCGGGAAAAGGGAATACCTAATTATCTACTACCAGAGAAGTGTTCAAAAGAACTCGTTGGCCTGAGTCAAAACAAGGAAGTATGTTATGTTCATCTCTACAACTGGTGGGACATTTGCTTTATGCTCTACTGTCTGTACTGCATACTCTCTCAGAGGTTAAATTTAGTTCTCAGTGCTCAAAAAGCCCTATGGATTTATTGGTAAAAGGCTGCTACAGTTCAGCAAAATGCAGTTTCAGTGGTGGGGGTATAAGGTGCCTACAGAAGTCACCCTAGAGTATCACTGAAGGCCACTTATTGTCAATAATCAAAAGCATCTCACAGAAGGCATCAGCGCCTCCAGTACATTCTATTGGAGGATATACAGATTTATGTTCTGTTTTGTGGGATGTACAAACCACCACAGTAATACAATAAGGCAAGCAAGCTCCTACCAGAGAGGGGTACAGGACGTTCCTCAAACTGAATTAGGTCAGCAGACTCGAGAACCACTGGATCAGGTCTCAGCTGGGGAGATGGTAAGCAGGAAGGAACTGGCTCACACAACAGGTCAACAGGAGATGTATTTGTGAGGCAAAGAAGTTCTTGCTCGGTTTGATTAGGAGCTACAAAAATAAGGGAACATCTTTCAAGGTATCTGTAAGCTGGTATCTGCAATTACTGCTAAATGCAAACTCCTCAAACATAATGATTTAGGAGCTATCATGCTGACTTCACTTTGTTAGGTTGAAAAGCATCTAACTAAACTTAATTACAATATGACAAAACAAAACCATATTACACTTAGTGCTTGCCTGAGTAGATACACCCCAGAGCAAAATCTGGTGTTTTCCAAACTTGAGTAACAAACATAGCTGAGGAACAGAGAGAAGTCACTTACCAGACAACTCCCCTGCAAAGTTACTGATATCTTATCAGCTATTTACATACCAATGTTTAAATGTGAAAATTAAGTCAAAGGTTTCAAAATAAAGTAACTTGCTCTTACTAAAATGCACAAACCTAGACTTCTACACCTCAAGAACCACCTCAAGTTCTTGAAACTAGAGGTAATAAAAAGAAAGAACCAACCAGAGACCACTGCAAGACAAACTGTGAGCTCAGTATATCCTAGATCTTTTATTAGGAGTCAATCACCACTAACAGGGCTGCCATCAGAACTGGCAAGTACGTACATGAAAAAAAACAAACAAACAAACCAGAAAGATCACTGAATTCTCACCAGAGGTGGGAGATAAAAACAGTCCTAGCAGAAACCACTACTGACCAGCTTCTCATTAGCTTTACCCCATAAAGACTGATGAAACTTCCACTAAAATCCACAGGAAACAATTTTGCAGTGGCAATATACATGCTGATAGAGCTGAGAACAACAGATGCCCTTGTCAAAAGGACACATAACTATACAGCCTGGAATAAGATCAACAGCTTTCAAGCCAAGAAACATTTCTGGCAAATATTTTACCTACTAACTCACACAGCTTTCCCCATGCTGCTTTGCTTACTCTGCTTATTTCCCTAAAGATAAGCAATTTCTTATACAAATCAATTTTGCATTACCATTGCTAGGTGTTCCTAGACTTAATTCCATTGATGAGGTTGATCCTGGGGTCTCCATAATATGTCCATTATGGTCATCAAGTTGATTTCCATGATCATCCACATGATCAGCAGGGGGAAAACTAGGTGAGCTAAAACGAGCTACAAAAAGGCAAGTTCATTTGGTTCATTTACTGAAGTCACCTCTTAAAGAAAAAAGGAAACCAAGATACTGACTGAAAATTGAAATGACTTACTTTTCATATCATTTTTCAGTACCACAATTCTCTTATGGCCATGTCCTTTAATCCAGACCACCTACAGAGAAAAAAGTAGAATTATCAGCACATCTTAGTCTCAAAGCCCAGAACAGTTTACTCACTGCCTTCATCCATCCTTGCAGTGAAACTTCTAAGAGTAAACTAAATGTTGCCAACTAAATATGTTGCCAATTTTTTATGCAAGTAAAATCTTCAAAATAATTCTTACCAAAGACGAAAGGCAAATCACAGAACTAGAAGGAATTTCCACTTTGTTACTTAAAGTTTATTTTACTAAAAAAAAGCCATAAGCTGTGTCACAAAATTGTCCTTGCATTTAAGTGTTCTAGGTTAACACATGCCACAGCAAAACTCCATCATGATTCTTGTGACAAACGACCATTGCTTTTCACTCCTGAAAGCAATAACCTACGTTAAGCAAAACTGAACCTCAGTACTGTACAGCTCCTCATTAAAACAAAAATTCTGATTTGATAAAGATGCCAAGAATGTTTGTGATCTTTCTGGGAACAGCTCTTAAGCAGAATTTGATGAAAACAATTTTAAATTATATAACAAAGATTTTTGTGACGCTACTAAAGATGCTACCAGTATGAGCCCATTTGGAGATTATTATTATACCAATAATTCTCACCAAATACCAGAATCATCAGCTGTTCTGTTTTTTTTTTCCCCATGCAGAAATCTCAATGTAACTGTACAAAACAATTTTTCACACCTGTGGAATTGCTCCCAACAGCTCTTCTAAGTTACTGCATCCATATGCTTTGGGCTGCAGCACCTCTCCTGTGTACTTGCTATATGCAACTGGGAACTCATGAAGAAAAATCTGCTGATAATGGTAAGTGTGAAGTAAGGACCTCACATTCTTTGCAAACATGTACAGATTCGTAAGTTTCACATATTCTTCTTCTGCACCATTGGTAAAAACCTAGAAGAAGAAAAAAGAATGAGCACAAGTTTATATATCCTCTAGTTATAACACCTTTTTAAAAGTATAACATGCAGAAATAAATAGAGCTTTCCTACCTCAACCAAATAAGGAAGACTCTTCAGGAGCTCAGTTAAGGTCATGAATCCATATTCACACGGATTAAGAGAAGCACTATGGATTGTTTCATAGTGCTGTTTAAGTTGTTCAACAGAAAGAAAGGATGCTCCATCCCAAGACATCAACAAGACAAGTAACTGGGCAGTGAGAGTCCGCAAAGATTTTCTATTTATCAGCTGAATTTGCTTGCCAGAATCTGTGTCAACCACCTACAAAAATTAATTCAACTTAGGGACAGGAAAGATCCTTAAGTTAACAACATCACATGATACATACAAATATCTGATACTACTCCAGTTAAAACACCAATAAACCCAACATCACACAGAGTTTACTTTAAATACAAGATTTTAGTACTAGTTTTTGTCCACATAGACAATTCCGTTTCCCATTCCACTCCAGCTTAACCTGACTAAGCTCCAGCCTGATCACCATCTGCTGAAATAACAGCATGGAAGCAACTAAGAAAATGCATCTGTATCTATATAGCTGTAAACCCTCCTTTTCTACAGACATACAGCATTTACACATTTTCAGAGTCAAAGCCTCAAATCAATATAAAAAAAGTCAAATAGAAAACATCAAGAGGCTGAGACCTGCTATTATGGTAGGAAATAAGTACTTGTTCCCACCTGACTTGAACTGTATAAAAGACAATTTCTATTCTTTAAAATACTTAGACAAGTAAAAAAATTTAAGCGTGGAGGAATTTCAACAAGAAAGTCAGCAAGAACAGAGGATTTTTGAAGATACAGTTTAAATCCCTTTAGAATCGTCCTTCAGTTTAATGAAATAATTTGTAAAGAACATAATTAAGCACACACTTAGAGAGGGAAATACTTTAAAAGAGTATGTGATATGTGAAGGACTAACTACAAAGACAGAGATTACCTTTACAACATGACAAAGTTTTTGCATTAAAGCTGGAACTGAGCTAACATCGTAGTCGTGAAGACGCAGCGCGTATCCAAATGTTTTACTGTACTCTGACAGTAAGTCAGCCATCATCAGGCAGTTGTCTTTTTGAGATCGGAGCAGTTTAACAAACTGGGCAGCTACTGCTTTAACTTGTTCCACCTCTGTGAGCGTGAGAATTTTCTCCTCCCCGCATTCCAATACCTACAAACCAAAATTGCATTTTGTTAAAAGTGAGTTACCTTGTTTGACTGAAAAAATCATCTGCAACTAAAATTCAGCAATTGCAGATGGTCATTAGCTATGCAGGAGGGCTCAGCTACCTTGTAAGATAACCACCAGCAATCAGAAGCAGTATAGCTTCTGAAGTGACAAAACAGACAATAGCTAGCTAACTTTAAGCAAGACTAACACAATTTGAATGAAACTTAGCCCTGATGCACTGAATTCTGCAGATGTAATACAGTTTGCATAATTTGACTTTCTTAAACTAACCTCAACACACTAAAACCTTGGGGCAGTTACTACTGACGTGGCTACACCAAAGTTTTAAGAACAGCCTGCTAGCATTAGAAGCACACAGTTTAACTTAGACTAAAGTAAACCCTGCTGTGACAACCAGATCTTGTCAGCTAAATGTTTAACACAGCTCAGGATTTTAGAACTTACTTGCAAGACCTCTGGTATGGCTTCAAAGAGTTCAAGTAGTTTCGTAAAACCATAGTAAGCAAGTTTGCACTGACGACCAAAATGGTGATGGTAAGAAGGAATAAATTTACTGAAGGGCATTCGAAAGTGGGGCTGATGGCGCAGCAGGTCTACCACCTCCTTCGAAAATTGTTTGGTTCTTTCAATCTCCTCCTGCGTGCGTTCTAAGAATCAGAAAAAATAAAGCTATAGCTATATACCAAACTATTCCAAAACGCAGTAGAAAGCAATAATAAAATGTGGTGATTTTCAGATTTCTCTCATCATACCAGGTCATGTTCTCTTATGATGTTAAAGACCTGTCCTGAAATCACACATGGGAAGCCCAAAATAAGCAGGTGATCAGTATTTTAGTTTCTTTACAAGCAAAATATTAGAGAGCTTGTTATTTCTGCATAGCAAATAGTCTTCAATCATGCCACATAAAACATAACTGCATGCAGCAGTAGCAGCACTATTTTGCTTTTATTATCTGCTTTCCTACCAATTTCTTTATTGAACAACATTCTTTATTTTTATAACTTCATGGTTTCCTGACTGTTATAGAAATAGTTATAAAAGTAGTGATGCTGATTTGCTTTTGCTGATGTTTCTATGTTTTACTTAATCCAGTTTTAAAATATTCAAAGCATAATTTCTTTGACAACAGTAAGAAATAGTACACTGACATACCTCTCTTGGGAATACAAATTACCATTTCATTATCTTGCTGTGACAAACAGATAGTTGTATCTGGAATTTCTGATATTATATCGGCCAGTTCACACACTCCATATTCAGTAACATCCCAATCCTTAGAGAAACACCTGAAAATTTATGAAAAAAGTATAACAAATTTTAATACACTCTGTATGCCAAAAAGTGTGAATGTTTTGAGCTAATATACAGTAGAATGGTATTAGATAAGCCTCAGATGCTATCAAGATAGGCATAATCTTCATGTTACCAGTAATACCAGCATATGAAAAAAGGAAAGTGTATTGTTATCAAGTTATCCACTTTAATCAGAAAAAAATAAAAGGTTACACCAATGGCTCACATGCCACTCGAAGAGAAGGGCTCCTTAAAGAAACTGGATTCCTTAAACTAGTAGTGAAAAGCAACAATAGACAACTTGACTGAGCAATTTAAGAATACACAATCATACTATATATGGTCACATGTTTAACAGTCTGTATTTGCTCAATTAAAACGCACACTTCTTAAACAGGGTAAGATCAAGAGAAGGCAGAGACTACTTGTCTTCAAAAACACCTTATTGAGATTCACAGTACTATTCAATATACTACAAAGAATTTATTCCCCCTACTTCTTTTTTCCCCAGATTGAAAAGAATCTACTGGAGACAAAAGCATTTCAGGAAATTACCAGAGCTGACCATAAGGGAGATACACATTTAGTAGATTAAGCAGCAACCAATGACATTTTTGCCTTTAAAAGAAATATAACTAGAAGTGGGCATTTCCAAATAGGAAGAACTGCTACACAGCACAGAAGCACATCTGCAGATTTAGGCCACACAGAGTACTCAGATGTTTCGGTTTCTTCACTGCATGCACTGTGCTGCTTTCTATCTTCAGAGGAAGGAAACTTACACACAAAGCACCTTAAAAAATAACAACCTGGTTGGGTTCCTTTGTTCTGTATTGTTTTTTTTTTTTGTTTGTTTGTTTTTTTAAACCATACTAGAACAGCATGCAACTCCTGACAGTAGCAAGACAGCCGTTACTTATGCTCATTCTTGTGCCATCACTAGATCTAATTAAGAATTAGTATATTGTCAGTCTACTTATTTCATATTTTTAAGACTAGTGCTACATCTTTCTCTAACTGTTTATATTATAAAAATATTACAACCTGCTTACTTAAATTCAACCTCACAGCTTCAAATAGGCTATTTCATTTCATTAGTTCCATTTCAAGCTTTGAGCATGTTAAACAAATCTAAAGCTAAAGTAAAGCAGTACAGCCTAGTAAAGCATTTAATTTTAATTAAAAGTTTGAAATTCCACATTGCAAAGATGGAATATACTAAGATTAAAAGCACTGATTCCCAATTGTAAAGACATGCCTATTTCTTCTTGTTTAATCAAAAGATAACTTACCAATGATAAGCTTGTAAGAATTCCCTTACAATAACTTGCTTACTGGCCTGGGATTTCAGAAGCTTCAGTAAGTCTTGAGTGAAGCGTTTCACTTGAGCTCTGTGTGTTAGAGTTAACAGGCGCTTGGAACCCATACCAAGAATCTGAAAGAAAGGTTCTTCTAATCATTTATTTTGTAAAAGAAATGTACATAGAATGCTGAAAACGGAAGCCAATTCTAATATAGGTAGGCTAAAAAAAGGATAAAAATGAGGAGAATGTTTTCAAAGGCAGCCCTGTGAAGCCATACACTTCGTATACAGAAGAATATGCCACCAAGAATTACTTCCTTCATAAGTGCTATTGCAGTTGTTGCATGAGATTAATCAGCTATTTTAAAGCCCCAGCTTGGACACCAACTGGTGTTCAAAACAAAATATGGTCATGTTAGTTTATTTCTTTTAATGTAAGGCCATATAATGTGTTACTTCACACTGAAATCCCTCAAGCCACAAGTTACACAGACTAACTTACTGATATTCAAATGCTTGCTGTGTTCTTATGCTGGACAGCACAATTGCTACTTTACCCAAGCACTAGACACAGACTAAAGCAGCTTCAAACTTTCTACCAGAAATTTAGAATAAACTAGTAATTTAAACAATTGTTCTGGAGGAAGGCTGGGAGAATAAAGATGAAATAGAATACGTTTAAAAAAGTAGATAACCTCCAAGGTTCAATTACCACCTTTTTCAAGGTTGAAAAGAAATTACATAGGATTTATTACGTTATAACAACCAGTAACATACTCGTTTCAGAAAGTTCAGCATAAAAGTACAGCTCTCTAAACAAAGGAGCAGCACCACAGCTCACCTGCAGGACATGAGGCACTGCTTCCAGCAACTCCATTAACTTGGAATATCCGTAGTCAGACACACGGCATTGCTTTGCAAAGTGATGATGGTATGTTGGGATGAATTTACTGACAGGTATGATGCAGGATGGCTGGCTTTTAAGTAGATCTATCACTTCTCTACTGAACTGAATAAGTTGTGGATTACCTACAGGGCTCTTAGAACGTAGAAGCCAAGGATCTACAAAGAAAGAAGTTTGTTATTGAGCTTTCCACTAATAGTCCTTCACTAATTGCTGCAGATTTCTGACAAAGATCAAAAAACAAGAAAATAAAGGGAAATTAAGCTAAAACTAAATTAAATTAAAAAGAATAGCATAAAATGACTTGTATAACTGTTGAAGTGTTTTAGTAAAGAGGTTCATTAAAAAAAAAAAAAAAAAAAAAAAAGACCATAAATAGAACTGTTTACCTGTGGTAGGAGGTGGTGGTTTGTTATGTATCCACTTAATAACTTTAATGCCATTTTGAGCAGTGGCAATATTCACTCCAGGAACACAGGTAATTAAATGTTCTAAAGGAACACCACCCTGGCCTTCTGGCACCATTTCAAGATCATTGAACTCTGACATATAACAATCAGGAAAGCTTTGGAAAGAGAAGAAAGCTTCCATTATACACTAAAACACCACTGTAAAAACAGTCTTAGTGTTAATATTCCTGAGAAAAAGGCTTTAATAGTTTACTAATAGATCACAGAACTCATTTTATAAAGAGTATTGAAAGACACCTTGAATTTTACTTATTTCTGCACTCAGATCTTAAATTCATAATTTCATAAGGAATTTATTTCCTATAAAAACAAACATATGAGGCCTAGACATTTTATCCCAGCAGGTAGATTCAGAGCATTACAACAGCCATCAATAAGGTTTTAGATACTATGATTTCAGCCCTTACACTACAAGTCTAATTTAAACTATTTTACCTTAGTAAAGGCACAGTACCCTCATGGGTCTGTAGAAGACTGTGAACTTGGGGAGCAAATGTCTTCAGAGACAAGACTGCAAAAGGGATTCTGTAAGAATCTGGATCAAACTCATGCTCACTGTAATAGGAAAAGACCAATTTAATAGGTTAATTCAACGCTTAGATTGAGCATATTATACCTGTGAACAGCTATAGTGATTCTGCATGACAATGCTACAGTACAGTCACAAGCACCTCCAATCTTTTCCTCATTAAGAAGTCAACTATAACAATTCTTCAGAAGACAAACATTTAGGCTAAGTTTATATCAGCATTTGACTAAACGTGTAGCAGCACAGCAACAAATGCCAGCCAGTGGCAAGTGAACACCTAGTAACTACAACAGTAGCACACCCCAGCTGCTGTTGAATAAAATAAATGATTCATTATGCAGCTTCAGGAAGCCTTCAACCCACTATGAATAATGATTTACTAAAGATAGCAAAAGGACAAAAGTAGATCATTGCTATAATTATATAGTAATCTTCAAGCTAGTAGAAGTACAGATAACCTGCCCTATGTCACAATAGAAGGTTAGCATAGCTCCCAGCTTCTAAGCAGCATTCATGCTTAGCAGCTGTATCAAGAGTGCCTTTGCCGAGAAGGCAGATCCACGAGAACTGCCTAGAAAATTCAGTTATCTGTTTTCTGCCCAACCAAATTACTGCAATACAACTACATAACAACACAGACATGTTATATGAAACCCTTCTCAGTTTTAATACAGCTGCTAATGTAAAATGCTGTTCAAGTACTTCATAGTATTATGTAATATTTTATACACAGCTTACATAACGTCTTTATTCAGGCAATGCTGCTTACAAACAGGCTCGTGATATTCCAACTCTTCAAATATTATAGGACTACAGTTTGCTGATGAACCATCGTGTGACTGTGAAGATCCCAGGGGACTTTGCCGCGCTTGGCTGCTGGGTAAGAGGCACACCAGCCTCCCACCTCCTTGGTCACGGATTGCCACAGTATCAGTCAGTTTGTACAGGTCTGATACAGTTAACTTACGCCCAAATCTAAAAGAAAAAAGTCCACATGATAAGTTTGCATTTTATGCTTATAAAACAGGAACATTGTAGAAACAACTCTATGGAAACTGGTCAGTACAAACCAATTTTTCTACTTGGCGATAAATAAAAGTGGAACACTACAACTATGACCCCTTAACAAAGGCCAGTATCACAGTCACTGGCTCTTCACAGATATGCTGCAACACCTAACAGCAAAACACCACCTACTGGGTTAGTTTCTATTGTTTACAGTAAATGGCCACAAAATTCAATTCTTCTGGGATATACCTACTAATAACAACTGAGCACTTACTTTTTCTCATAGATTTCTGTGAACTTGAACACAGGCAGACAACAAGCAGGTGCATCCTGAAGAATGGAGACAGTTTCTGAGCTGCAAAAAAAGGTTTTGCAGTGTTACAAAAAAATAACGTTTAATATTAGAAACAGCTATGTAATCTTTGGCCCTGTTTGTGAGATATTTACAGATATATTTCATGAATTATAAGCATGTTAACAGGACAAATTTTATTTCCTTTCACCCCAGCACTATAAAAGACAACACTCCACATCACTGGAGTACAAATAGTATCTATTTGTAACTCTTCTGGTTGGCATCTCTGAAGGACCAGAATCTTTCAAAGGCAGTAATAAGAGTTTCAGTATCCATAAAATGTAACATTACAGCCTTAGTATAAAAAGTTACCAGCCTGATCTTTACATTAAAACTTTGAAATGGCGCGAACTAAAATGCAAGAAATGAAGTTGTAAGTTACATAATACCAACAGAACTGAAGAACCCTTCATACACCACACACCAGAGTGTTTTAAGGCAAAAATTGAGTTGTTCCTTATGCTTTCCTTCAGTAAGAAAAAAAGGACAAAATATTTGTATTTGCACTAGCATTATACTCTAGTAATACCTTCCACATAGAAAATGATCTGAAAGAGCAAGTGGATTAAAATGTGTATTTCTTCCTTAAAGATACAATTCATATGCATCTTATGGAGACATCAGATGTATGCTCTTAACTCAGCTGCAAAAACTACACTGAAGCATACAGTACTACAAAAATAGTAACTGATGTCCAGCATAAGCACCCTACTACAAAAAGATGCAGTCTCTTTAAACGTAAGCAGTGTAAAAATCTCAAATGAAAACTGTCAGCCTTGTTGTATTTAGCCCATGCATCAGGTGATTAGACAGATTCTACTTGGTTTTCCTATAGTTCTTCTACTCTGTATTTTAATTCTTAATTACTGATGCACAATGGCAATTAAGGGAACGTTCATTACCTAAGGAGAGAGAGTGATTTATTAACAGCTCCTGTTGCTAGTGAGACCTGGATCCTTTTACTGCCAATTTTGTATCTGTGAAGACTGTTGACAGCACTGATTGCTTCTTGCAGATTTTCCATTTGCACTGTAGCCTTCAACTGGTAGTCTGTATGAGGACTGAGCTCAACACATTTTACCTGAAAGGGAAAACACACACAACCTTCAGCATTCACCCTTAGATATTAACTTAAGCCAAGCTGACAAGCGTATCAGTCTTACTTTTACCAAGAAAAAAACTCAGTGGAAAAGGAAGAAAGTAAGATAAGCCAAGGCCAACATGACAGCTCAAACAGTAACACATAATGACCCTTGCACAAGGCAAGACCATGGTACTTCAAGAGGTACCATCTTCTGTATGAAAAAAATGGCAGAATATCATCATCTACAGACCACACAAGTAGCATCACCACAAACAGCCTCTACTTGTATTGTTTTCCTGCACTGAGGTGTTCAGGGTTTTTTTTTGTTTGAGAATAAGCAAACTTTGTTAAAAAGTACTGTGTAGAAGTTTCATTTCGATAGCTTCTTAGTCCTGCTCACTTAAAGCCAGACCACAAACAAAGATACAAACAGGAAGTATATAAAAAGAGATTTATTGAAGATATTTTATCCTTTACCTTTCCATGCCTTGAGAAAGTTTCTTGTAAAGTTTGCTGCAACTCTTTTCTGGACAGTCTGTAATCAATATTGCTGATCTGAATATCTGCACCATTTGCAAAGGGATCAGGACAGTCTGTACCACTGGTATGATTTACTACATTAAACGTGAGTGGAGATGATCTATTTGAGAGGTTTGGAGACATACTCCTGGGTAAAATAAAACATGTATGAAATGAAGTAGTTACTGCACAATTCTTATGTACATACTGAAACAGCTCAAAGAGGCACACATCAAGTGCACAAATACAGCACTTGGAAGGCAGTTTCCTACTGCATGTATTTATGCATGCAAAACAACTTTCATACAAACAAAACCAGAACAAAGTATTTCCTATGATGAAGATAAAAAAGTCACTGATATTTCAAAGGGACCCAATTTAATGCATTTGACTCTGGGTCTTCCATTTTAGGAACACATCAAAAAGCAAACACATTATTTAAGTAATTGACAGAAGATATTCAGGCCTCCAATGGGCCTGGAGAAATTTATACTAGGAATGTAAATGTCTCTGAAGTTAAGAGACAAGGTGGCTAATACCCATGAAGATTTTTCAGACACTTTAGAATTATTTACATGAAATAATTTACTTGAAATTATTTCACTAAGTCTCTGATAAAAGCTGACATGGGTTCTGTCAGCTAGCACTATAACAACTTTTTGCATCCACAAGAATTAGTATTACTACATCAGTGGGTCTACTATGGGCAATTCCATACGCAGATATCAAGTAATACAGAAATTGGCAAAGGCCTAGCATGCTGGTCACACTGCACCTTCCAAATTGGTAAGATAACTTACCGAGATGACCAGCAGCTCTGAGATATGAATAGAGGACTGAGTTGTCTTGAGGCTGTCAGCTTACTGAAAGCAGAGGGATAGCTGACTTGAAATACAGCTTCATCTTTATCCTTTTTATCTACAGGGGAATTTGTAGTACTCCTGGAAACAGAAGTCTCTTTCCTATTTACAAATACACAAAAAAAAAATTCATTATGTTGCATAATTCACATTAAAAGGTATCATTAGCAGTTAATTTTGAACATACTTATAACTACTTTTACAGGACGACTCTCCAATTCCACTTTTTTTTGTTGTCAGAGGTACAGGAGCTGCTGCATTAGAGTTATTCTGAGAAGGAGTTTCTCGTAGATGTTCCTGTTGGCTTTCAGTATTTCTACTGATAGTCTTCGATTCGAGGCGGCATAGCTCCTATACAGAACAGGATGAAGGTCAGCATGAAAGCACCATACATTCCTTGCCATACTCCTTTCCTTACGATGGAAAGCTAAATTCCTTCTTTAATTAGATTGTCATTGGAACCTCAGCCAGGAGGTATTTCATTTTCTATGACAGAAAGCAATAACTGGTCAATAATGAACTGAAGTAATATTTTTGCTACACTGTATTATTTGTCCTTGTGTCCTTTAAAAGGAGAAGCTGATCACTCAGTGTTACACTCAACACCACCTGATCAACACTGCCCACAGAATTAGATCTACAAGGTCCCTTCAAACTCAAGCCAGTCTGATTCATGATTCTACAACAGAAGTTAAAACTGCCATAAGATCCAAAACTCAGAAATATCAACAGTATTTCTAAATGAAGAAAAACATGATAGCTAGAGGAAAAAAAAAAAAAAAACCACCCTCAAACTCACTGCATGCTTTCCAAGCAGAAGTATAACAAATATACATCTCCTGCAGGAATACATTAGTTTACACATAAAACAGGATTGACAAATTAAAATACAACTCTAAAAGAAACAATCCTCAAAACACGACAGAAAGCAAGGTACTAAATAAGGCAGAACAAAACAATACCTGTAAGCTTTTAACGTTTGTGGGTTTGATGACTGATCCATGACTCTGTAATCCTCTCCCAGCAGAACCTTTGGTACCAGAAGACTGATCACTTCCATCTTTGTTGATGATACAGAGCTTTGTACTCCTGTTAACTTTTTTGGGGGACTTCACCTTTTCAGTACCAACAAAGTTTGAGCTTTTTGTTTCATTAAGTTCTTTGTTTTTGGGAGCAAAAGAAACAACAATCCTGTTGCCAAAAACATCTTCATTTTCCATTCGCTTCCGAGCTCGTTCAGCACTTTCTTGATTTAAGAAGCGGAGAATCGCACTGCTTCCAGAAATACTCAGGACCTTTCCTCCACAGTTGTCTGACAAACGTCTGAGCCTATTACTGACACTTTTACTGTCTCTGTTTGTTGGCAGATTGTAAACATACAATAATGTATGGCATGCCTGTTTCAGGGGAGTAAGATTTTTAATTTATGTCAGAATACTCATGTGCTGTTCCAAAACAGTATGTTTTACATTGATTCTGCTGACGTGCTCTACCTTGCAAAAAGAAAAACATTTCCACAACTTTCAATTCATTCAGAAACCTAATACCAAGTTCTGAAAATTTCATCTTCAACATGTTTTAAGGATAAAACAAACCAAACTCTAATGGATCAATACCTGATTACTTCTTCAGATAACAGACCCCAATTGCAACATAAGAATGCTATGTAATATAAGTCTGCAGATACATACAGTTAAGTAAGCTCCTTCTAAGAAAAGGTTATGTGCTGAGCAGAGATAACACAGCAAATCCAGATAGCATTACCAAGAGGGGGAAAAAAAAAAAAAAGACTAACTAAGCCAGTTTCTATTACTAAAGCATCACAAGACTATCTTAACGTACTGCTAAGTTCTTACCCTACTTTCTGCCAGTGAAAGAAACATGTAAGATACATTACCTAATAAAATATTTAGTGAAAAGCATGGGATCTTGCTGTTGTACTTCAGTAACACACTTGGTTCTTTTATTCTTAATGTAGGAAGCATACAAACACTCATTAGTAACTAAATTACAGACAGTAGTCAAACATGTAGCAGACATGTCTCATCAAAAAATAATGCATAGTTTAAGCCTCCTTTTCCTCTGGAATAGAGAAAGATGGGTTTGACACTTGGAAGTGTCTGTTGAATTAAGAACATAAAACCTTACCGGCATTTTCAGTGGTAACCTTGGTGGCAAGTCTGAGATAAACTCTTCAAAACAAACAAGTTCATGAGCATGATGTAAGAGTGCTTCTGAGGCTTGGTTTTTATGTACCAAAATTATCCGAAAACCATGCCGATGTCTCAAGTCACTGAGCTCCAAAGCAAAGTTCACATCCGCTGGGGGGGGGGGGGGAAAAACAAACAAGAACACATTGGAAAAAGTGCAAATCACGGATTAAACAAACAGAGCCTTAGACTTCACTTGTCAAGTTTTATGCATTCCTGAAGACTTCCAGTGACAAAGCACTAACAGCAACAAGACTGCAATAGATGTAATTCAGAACAGCAGTTAGCATTCCACCTCAGAGTTGGACTTCCTTATGGTATTATTTTCTAGCAACCTATCAGCAAGGCACTTGACTGCTACTGTAAATTTTCACAACAAATAGATGTTTAACCTACTGTGGATTACAACTTGAGGGAGGAACCCAAAATACACAGCAATTATGGTTGAGCTGCTGACATATTTAGCTGCGTTATCTGCTGCAATACTACAGATAACTCTCCAAATGCTTTAACTAAGAGGTGCTTACTCTGCTTTTAAAGTAAAACCAATTGTGTCTTAAGTTCATACTGAATCTGTCTAACATTAGACATGCTTATAAACATTATCTAATGACATTTGACAGATGCCAGTGATAGTTTACCTAAAACATCTTACTGTGCAAACTTTTCCTATGTTGCCAACAAAATCATTAATTCTAATAAAGCAATTCAGATAAAGCTGGTTCTAAGCACTACTGTAGGAAAGGGGAGACACTCTGTCACATGCAAAAGTATTACTGAAGAACAGAATTCTGTGCCAGGGATTAGCACTGCTGACACTTACTTGACACAAGAACCACAGTGGCAGGTGCAGTGTGTGTATCAGCAAACCTCCTAAGACTCTGTCTGAGTTTGTCATCAGCAGCATTCTTTGCTGTGGCATTGATGTGTGCAACAGTCACCTGTGGAAATGCAGAAATACTCTCAAGGGCCTGAAGGTAACTTGTGCTAGATCAAACTTTAAGAAAATGTTTACAAGCTTTCCCTTGCAGCTTCTCTTTAAGAGGCATCTGATGATTTGCAATATATATAGATGCCAATTTGCTCTAAAGAGCAGTGAGCTCCACTGCTTGTTGCTCAGCAGTGTCTTAGGGATGACTTCTACTATTCTGTTAACAACTCAATTTCCATGCTTTGCATATATTAAAAGTATATGCTGCTAATATAGAAATATTCCACAAACACTCATTTTTAAATAGCTGATTGACAAACACGCTAAGTATTCTTATAAATTCATTTTACCTCACAGAAGTATATATTTACAAATAACTAGCTAATGATTGTTAAATCAAACTAATACTAGCCAGTAACAAAGAATTTGCTATCACATCTGCAAATTTATGAGTGAGAATTTGTGAAGTAGAAACCTGCACAGGAAAAGTCAGATACCAAGAAAAGATACTACTGATGGAAAAGCAAATTGTTAAAAAGTGTACCAATCAATACCACTCATTTGCATCCATCCTCATTAACCAGCACAATATTCACTAACTGAAGTTAAAACCATTAAGCTTCCTAGTTAATGCCACATTCACAGTTTTGAAAGATAATACATGAGAATACTATGTAGAAACATTACTGAATTAAAATACATGTTCTCAAATAGTACAATAGGGTAATGCTTTCTTCATACCTGGCAGTTGTTCAGCTCCTGAATAACTTCTTTGTTTTCTTTGCTAATGTCACACACACAGATGAATTCTGCTTCTCTGTGACCTTTAAAAAACTTCTCACGAATTCTCTGTACAACTGCTACAGCTGAACGGCCAGTGGGTACTGAGCAGTTTTCAATATCCCAGAAGACTCCAATGGGAGGGAGGTTTTCCAGGACTTGGCCTGTTACTGCAACTTCTGGAGACCCTGTACAGGTTTAACACAGGTGACCTTAATTCCAAATATGAAAAAACCACATTATATATACACTCAAAAAGGTTATAGTAAGTGTAAACATTATGTCTTTACTGTATCTGCAAAGGGAACAGACACTAGAGTAAGAAAATCCTTTTTAAAGCATGGGTGAAGAACTTGTTTTTACATGTAACTATAAAAGAAATTCAAATTTCTTAAGAACTCCTTCTGGTTTTTACCATCTTAAAAATACAATTGTCAAAATCAAAACTGCAAACTATGAAGTACATAGGAAGTTAATCAGCTTTTAAAAACAGGTGAATCCAAGCTATAATGCTGCAGAACACACAAGGTATTATCTACAGCTTAGTCTGTAACTTCATAGAAGTTCCCAGAAAACAGTGCAATTTAAGTACTGTCACAGTGAGTTCTCTTAAGGAAAATGGCTACTGAGTGCAAGCTTCTAACAAACATTTACCATAGTTCTGTGGTGATTTGCCAAGACTGCTTGCTAGTAGCAAACTCTTCTCATTTCCTGTTCCTTGGGTTCCACAGCCATTACATATTGGGATAGAAACAGGTGCTGTCTGCGTATTTGGTGGAGGAATATTTGGCCAGATTTTAGCAGCATCAACTAGGCTGTTTCTGGTTGGCTGTTGGGACAGTTTCATAAAATTGATATTTAATAAACAAACACACAACTTCAGGCTAAAAACATTCAATTCCTCTTCTACATTGAATGCAAGTTCAAAAGCACTCTAGCAAGTTATTTAATTAGGATGCTTCCAGCCCTAGAGCCTTCCCTAGCATACTATGCTCCAGATTTTCAAATGCAAAGAAAGATCCTATTTAACACCGCATATGAAGACACACCATCTTGAAAAGTTACTAATGTACTAAGAATCACCTACCATGTGAAATCAACACAATTAAGAGTGCAAGGCTCAACTCCCACATTCTCATCAAAACATACTGACTTCACTTAACTTTATAAATTTACTGAAATGAAAATATTTCTACATTAAACTGAGTAACACATCCTGCAAAGCTGAGTATTATTTCACTTGAATTTCCTATTAATTCATGTTCTAAGGAATACCAAACTAGTACTGAAGCACAACTTACAGGTTTGGAAAGAGTGAACCAAGACCAAACCAAATAAGGACACCCATAAAGCCTCATGTATTTCATGATGACTTACAAATGGATCTTTACTAATCAGCACACAAAGGCACTCATTAAGTGTTATTCAGCTTTTTTTTGAATCACCACTACAAAAAATCTTATCTGGAACTGTCAAGGAAAGAACCATCCTTTGAATTCAGTCAAAACTGACTACAGATACACTGCGTCTCATCTTCTCATTAAGCTGGATGTTGCTTCAGAAAAGAGCTAGCCTGCAAGGGGATTCCACTACATGTGAGCCATGCACCACCAAAAAGGAAGATGGAAACTGGAACCTGTGGCAGTTGGCATTTTGCTCAAGCTTTATTATTACAACATTAACCATATACCACACTTAATAAACAAGAAACGCGATGCGTACAAACCTTGTTCAAGCAGTCACTGCAGTAGTGAGAGCCCTTTAAACAAACGGAAGGTGCCACACTGAGGTGCAAAGGGTTGGCGCACACATGTGATGTTAGCTCCGACTGTGCAATATGCTCGTCCAAGCGGCCTGTAGCCCCACTTGTGAATTCAGAACAAGGAAAATAACCAGAAGATGTGCAGCTCTGAAGGGCTGGGAACTGATGCAGTTTGTGCACATTACCATGACAGGACTGGAAATGAAGTTTTCCACAACAGGGCAGATGTTGATAGGAAGATACACTGTTTTCTATGCACATGCCAGGGAATTCACTGGCAATACCTGCCAAATTGCTTCTAGCTGGAGGGTTCTTCAGTGAAGATGCAGAAGGGAAACCAAATCCCGACCCTACTTGACAAGTAATCGTCCCAGTGCTTTTTGAGTCTAATATTGTGCCAGGGTGAATCACACTACCATCACCAACACCACAATGCATTTGTGGAGTACAAGAGTCAGAGCCATGAGCACAGCAGCTTACTTTCGGGCCAGGAGAAAGCTGTATTTGCTGATGCTGAAGAGGATGAACATCAGGAAGCGGTACTGCTGGAAATAACTTAGAGCCAGCATTATGAGACGAAGCATCCTTCGATTCTACAACACCTTTCTGGTTCTCCATGTAATCTTTCTGAAAAATGAAGACTCAGTTACATTCCGAAACATGTATAAAACAATGTTTTAATATAAATACTGCACATATTTGAACTGTTTGAAGTGTTCTCTTTATCTCACTGTCTGAACGTGTAAAATATCAGTGCCAGATTTAATTTAAAACATGCCAGTTTTACATGGCAACCTGAGGTATGTAAGTACCAATGAGATTTAAGAAAAAAAGATGTATAAGCCAAACAGAGGGTTTCTGTCAAAAAACAGAATGTGAAAAGCAGAAAACTATTTGGCTAAGTTTGAGAAATACTATGCAGCCACAAAGCAAAAAAGGAATCTTTAAGAATAAACCAAATGGACAAAATGTAAACTAACAAAAAGCCACAGTTTGGAGATACAAAAGTAAGTCTATTCAAAAATCATCAAAAGGTGATTAAAGTTTTCAAAGTAATACATTAAAAGACTAAGAGTTCAAAAATCAGAAATTGTATGAAAAAGAGGGCAGAAGACTAAACTCTCATTAAACTATATGTGCTTTTTGCCTACTCTTAGCTATCAAAACATACGCACAAAGGCTGTAACGAAAACTAAACAAGGTTATGAGAAGCACCAGAAATGAAAGTCAGTGCAGCAAGCCTGCATACAGCTGTTCCAAGGCTTTAGATCAGTACTTTGAATCAACTTTCAGTTTCTGAATTGAACTTTGAGCACTGCATACAACGTAGCAATGAGCAATAGGTTACTGAAGTTTGAAACCATTACCTGGCTTATCTTATGTACTGAAGAGCTAAAACACCACCTAAAAGTATTAATGTATTCAGCTCCAGAATTTACAGGAGTTCCCCTCCTACCATCCTAAGCATGAAACAACAAACAATTTGTGCCCATCCATTTCTCCCTTGCCTTTTAACTAAAGACAGATGGAACAAGCATGGACACTGCTGGAGCTTGCTTGCTTAAACAAGTGTTAGACTATTATTCCTAACCCTTAGCACTCTGTATCTAAAAAGTACAGAACAGTTATGGAACATAAACATTTGAAGAAAGAAAATTGTCTGCTCTTTAACTGTTGTCTGCTCTTTCTGCCCTCCCTACTCGCTTCTCTTAGTCACAACACCACAGTTAGGAATACTGCTCTGTGCCAGCTATGCTTTTTGCAAACCAAAAACTTACCGTTTTCGCACTACAAGGCAAAGTCTTCTCAGCAGCAGAAAAGCAATTAGAAAGTTTCCAGAGCCATGGTTTAACATCATTCTCTTGTCGCTGAAGCCATCCAAAAGATCTATTACAGAGGTTCTCTGTCCTGTTTCCTTCCATCATACAGCCAAGCAAAACGGTTCAACATTCTTCCATCCCTCCTTCCTTTCATTCTTTCCACCTGCTAAAGAAAAAAAAAAAACCCAAACATTTTACTTCAGGTTAAGGAAGACAAGATCACAGTGGTCTTATGAATTCCGCTACATCACACTCCTGCATTATTTATCGCAAATTTAATTATGCATGGGCCATAGCCTTGACTATTCATGCCTATTACAGAAATACACCTCATGATTTGCCATATAGGTAATGGAATCTAAAGAAAGACTTGTTTAAGCCCAAGGCATTACCTATAAAATCCCAGAAATGCATTGCTGTTGACATAAAACAACTCCCAGAAACTTCCAGGGCACTTTCCCAGAAAGAGAAGCCAAGGGGTAAGTTTTCAAGACTAGCTCACTGATTACAAACCAGATGAAAGTGATCTCAGCTAGAAGATTCAGCCTCCATATTCATTGTTGTTTCACTCAAAGAGCTACATACACTCGCATTAAGCACACAGCATTCAATAATACAACCTGAGTTTTTAAATCATAAAGATCTACAGGCACTCCTTTCAGTTCCCAGGCAGTTCCATAGTCCCACTGCATCAGCTCAGCTTTATGGAACCACAAGACAAA
Source organism: Tympanuchus pallidicinctus (assembly GCF_026119805.1). Classification (NCBI taxonomy): domain Eukaryota; kingdom Metazoa; phylum Chordata; class Aves; order Galliformes; family Phasianidae; genus Tympanuchus; species Tympanuchus pallidicinctus. Next base: position 7,677,338 of record NW_026294699.1, on the reverse strand, counting down.
ACGATGCTCCACCAGAACAACCTACAATTAGAAATGAAGGCTCCATACCTTTTAACTATGGGCCACATTGATTAAACTACAGCTACATGGTCTTTCACATTTAACATTCACCACAAACCTCAAGGACTACACCCCATAACACCGACTTCGTCCCAATGTTATTTTTAACCACAAAAACAATTTTTTTCTTCAAAAAACAAAACAGAAAAAAAACAAATCAGAAGTGTTTATTCATACAATCCGTAAACACTTCAACATAATGCGAGATATTAAGTTAAAAACTTCCAGAACTCTCGAGTAGGCCACTTCTGAAGTCTGATAATACCCAACAGAGCCGTTCCGCTTACGAATTAGAAAGATTAAATACAATAAGTCAACAGACAGGAGCCAGGCGAGCCCCCCGCGGCCGCGCCTCGCCTTCGAGACCCGCAGCTCCCGGCAGCCCCCAGCCCAGGGGGCGACACCGAGCCCCGGCCGCTGCCCGCTCCCAGGAGGAAGGCGCAGCCCGCGACACTACTGGGCAAACGGCCGCTCCTCCCGCGGGCAGTTCTGTGCCGGGGCCGTTTGGCAGCTCCCCCAGTGGAGGCGGCCGCAACTCACGAAGGAAGCGGGCCCCGGCAGCCCCGGGCCGCAGCGTTCCGCACGGCCGTCCCCACCGCGGGAGCGGCCCCCGAGCGCGCGAGACCGGCACGGCCCGTCCGCTTCGCCGCCCCTTCCAGAGACCCCCGCCTCACCTCAGCCGCCTCCGGCGCCGCCACCCCTCACATTCCGCCGCCCTCACACCCCTTTGTTGTCCTCCCTCCCCCCGCCGCTGTTCCTTCCGCCGTCAAGCACCGCCGAACGCCGGAAAGCAGCCCGCTGTCGCGCAGACGACTGCCGTAACACTACACTCCCCCCTCCTCCCCGCAGGGCTGAGGGCGGTGGCTTTTACACGGCGCGGTACGGCGCGCCGAGAAGGCGGGGCGGGGCGGGGCTGCGGAGCGGGGGTAGCGGAGTTACCGGAGTTACCTCACGGCGCGGCTGTTTGCCTACAAGACCGGGACAGAAGTATGGTGTCAGTTTCCGTAGCCGGGACTTGTTTCTTGGGAGCCGAGCCTCTTCTGGAGGCGAGGGGAGTTACAGGGTGCGGGCTTTCTCACGTGGCGCTGTCTTTCGGCGTGACACTGTGATATTTGGCTACGTCCTCGTTTTACCTTAGCTCTTAGTGGGTTGCAGCCGCCAGCAAAGCTCAGAGTGACAGTGCTCGTATCCAAATCCACTTTTTCTCACTTCTCACTTTTTCCAGTTTTTTTTCACTTTGTCAGTTTGTTCAAGGTTTCAAAGGGGTTTTAAAGTCACGAGAATATCTTCCTTTCTTAAGCAGACGCAAATCCAGTTTTAAAGACTGCAGAGAATTGTGGACCATCTTTACACACGCAGAATTAGCTTTCGCTGATGTTAAGTGCTTCCTTTTAGTTTTTATGTGGAGTTCTACTATGTTGCATCTTGTTACAGGTTCCAGTAATTCTCAAAAACATCAGCATTTGTGATGACTGCTGGTGATCAGATCATGTTCCAGCCATAAAGCTCATGGTTCTGTGTTCAGTTGCTCAGTGTTTGCAGCAAAGCCAACTTCCTCCTATAAATACAGTTTATTGTTGTGCATTGCATTGTGGATAGCAATAAGCTACACAGCAGTACGGTGCTGTGATTAGATCTGTGGTCTGTTGTGTTCATTATCCATTTGATTTCCTTAAAGTCCTCCCTTTTAGCTAGCAAGCTTTAAATTTATCATCAATAACCAACTCTTGTGGCAACCTGCTGCAGAATAACTGCCAACATCACTATGTTGTCCAGTGTCATTCATCAACTATTTAAGTTGTCTGTTGATTTCACTCCATTTAAATGTATCTGTTAAGATCTTGCACCACGGGGTTGGATTTTGGAAATACTAAGCATTGTGGTTAAGCTTCACCATCCCAGTGGTGGTATCGCAGAGCCTGGCTGCCATATCTTCACTCCGTTCCACCCTTCGTGCTGCTTCTCCTAGAGTCAGCACATCAAGCTCCACTGATGTTGTCAACACCTGAGGTTGCCTAGGGATCTTCTTGGGTTCCTTGCATTGCAGCTGCACTTTGCTTTAGCACCTTTCTTTAATGTGTGCACAATGCTTTACTTTTGTAAACTTGTTACTTTAAGTTTGATTTCCAAGTCACCTTTAGCAATTATTCCACAATAATTAAAGAACCTTTCTGTTAATATTTACTGCTTGTGTACAGCAGCACCTCTGAGCCTCTGGCATCTCATAGTATCTGCTATGCTGTTTTGGAACCAGATGAGAGCCTAAACAGATTCCTCTGAAATCTCAGAAATTTTTCTATACTTTACCAGCATTTCAGGGTGAGAACTATTAAAAATGTTTGGGTACACTTTTGATATCATCTGTGCACTCATACTATCCTCAAAGAAAGAATTGAAATAAAACATTATTTGTCCCTAACTTTCAAACAGTGTATGAATTTTCGAATTGTTGGGGACATAGTATGATGGCACATGATTTACTTTCTGTAACTTAGTCATTGAAAACATTCTTGAGCAATGACAACTGCAAACTGCTGTTAAATGATTTGTTAAATACTTAATTTAGTTGCCTATAAATAGTTGTATAATAATTTGTCTCCATTTACTTTGTTGAATGTCTGACCTCAAAATACAATTAATTTGCTGAATATCTGACCTGAAAGTATAATTGCTTTGCTCACCATTTTCAACTAAAGCTATGATAGCTCTGCATGGGTTTCTCCTATGATAACATTCTGCCAGAAAAGCATCCATCGTTGGGTTACATCCCAGTTCCCTGCAGCGGTAAGGGCAAGGTGCAGCCAGCTTTGCAGAGTCAGGCTCTGCTCCAGGCCGAGTGTTGCCTTGCTGAAGTAATGAGGTGGGATCAAGGCACTGTGCATAGGTGCCCATGCTCTGGCAGTTAGCACAGTGTGCTGTGGTGTGTGCAGAGATGCGTGGGTCGGAGCCTATCCGTACACACTCGTGCTTTGGTTTTGACTCAGGAAACAAACACCGGGCACACCCAGAGACTGGTGTTTGTGGGCTGCTGAGTAGGAACGCAGCTGGGGCACTTGGGAAAGCTCCGCATGGCTCAGCCCTGGAATGGAGCAGGGCAGGGCTGGCGCGGAGCTCCCTGGTTTCGCTCAGCCCGCTGTTGGCCTGGCTCCCACTGCGGTGCCCTGGGCCTGTGAGCGCTGAGCTCGCGGCGCAGTGCACCTGAGGCGGTGTAATATTTCACAGAGCGCTGTGTCCTTGCGATGCCGGCTGCAGTGACTGGGGCTCGTTCCAGGCTCATAAAAACGGATGTAATGGAGGAACGCTGCCTTTTCGGAAGAACGTTTTTCGGAATCACAGAGCAACCCTAGATGCGAAGCTTCTCCTCTTTTAGAGCATTTCTAGGGAAAACCGACAAACGTTTGAAATGACAGCAGCGTGGAAGGGCGGTAGATGCCGCCCCAGCCGGAAGGCGCGGCTCTCGCGGGAGGGGCGCGGCGGGGCCGGGTGCCGCGGGGCGGGATCAGCCCGGGCCCTGTTTGAAAATAACGAAAAGTTCCCAAATGCTGCTCGAGCCGCTGATTGGCGGAGCGACGCTGGGCACGTGACCAGCAGCCAATGGGGCGGCGGAGGCGGCTGGCCGGTCGCGCTGTGAGAGCGCAGTGTACCTCAGCGTAGGGTTCGGCAGGGGCTGTGACGGGCCGTTGCGGCGCGGGTGGAGTGGGGTGCGTTGCGCGTGAGGTGAGAGCGGTCTGGGGGTGGCGGTCGGGCGCAGGCTGTCCTGGGGCGGATTCCTGCGGGAAAGGGGCGGCCGTGGGAGGCAGGAGCGGTACCTTGCCTTCCTTCGGTCCCCTCGCGCCGGGCTCCGTCGCTACGCTTCTGCGGTCCCCGCTGTGAGGGAAGTGTGGGAGCGCAGCTCGCCGGCTCGGCTCCGCGCCACTTCCGTGCTCTGAATGGAACGGGGAGCCCCGGGACTGCGGTTGCCGGCACCGAGGTCTCCGGATCTGGAGAGAACTTCTGAGTGTCCTTGGGAATCGAGCACGCGTTGGAGATGGAGCGAAGCGGAGCTGCGGTGGAGCGGCGCTGCTCCCGGCCCGAGGGAGACCTGAGCTCGTTATCCCTCGCGCTGGTTCTCTTTCGTACTGCTTGAACAAAAGGAGAGGGGGCCGTGCCGCACGAGACCCTCGGCGCGATGGGAAAGCTGCTTTCCAGGAGCAACCGGCTGACTTAGATTCTTTGAGCTTCTTCTCTGCCGTGCAGTGCTTACGATGGTGTTTTAGTCCTGCCTTTGCTTAGTCTTTCTTCTCTCTTTTATTTCTCATTAAAGTAGAATATGCTCTGACTCTGGCAGTCGGGCAGAGCTATACAGATGGCCAACGTTATTCACAGAGTTAAAATGTTCCCTTATCAGAAAAGTTATTTGATATGCAAGGATTTTTTGGAGTTCCTTATTCTGGGACTGAAACAGATTTTAAGCTGTGGTCCTTGTGATCTTAGGACTCTGATTCCCAAACGGAAGGTTATTCAGTAATTTTAGTTGTGTGACTTTTTTTTTTTCTCTAAGAAATACGCACTTCTGATGTCACTTATGTGAAATAACTTCCTGGAACGATTATGCTGAAGCGTTTTTCTCATTGTAAAACTCCATTCCCCACCCCTGAACACTTCCACTTCCTGTATGATGTAGAGGTTTTGTAATGTCTGTGACCAGCACTTGTGCTGCTTGCATGCAGGAAGTCTGGCATCCCAGATGTCTTTTCTGGCTTTGTGAAAACAAGGTGCAGCCAGCAAGTGCATGCTGGAGCCTGTGACTTTCTCTTCTTGTTTGTTTTTTTTTTTTTTTTCTTTTTTTTTTTTCTCTCCATTTACCTGTCTCTAATATTAGTAACACTTTCTTCATGCAGGCACACATTCTTCCCTTTTTGTAATGAGTCTGTGCAGTGAAAAGTTCCTAAATGGTTTTATTAATTACTTTCCAGTCAGTTTACATGCTGACTTTAAGCTGTTAAAAATCAAGTAGAGAGGATAGTGGTGGATGGGAATCAAGGCCATACCTTTTCCGATAGCTCTTTAGGAGAGATTTATGATATTTTTTTTTTCCTTTTTTATAGGGGAGCTTTAGTACCTCGCCCCAAACTTAGATTTCTCGGTTTGTATCTTTCATCTGTGATAAACTTGAAAATCCCTCTGAGGTAGGATACAGTGCAGGTGTACAGAGAGAAAACCTAATGGTGGTGGAACAATCTCTGCCTTGTTGTGTCCTCTCTGTAGAATAAGTATAGGTCTACCAGTCTTTCCTATGTTTACAGTTTAACGACCAATTTTAACTTGTAAATAGTCTTTAGTAATTGTAGCCATGGAACAATGTATTCTTAATGGCTGACATTGTGAGGGTGTCCCTAATCTTTTTTTTTTTTTTTAACAAGGGCACACTTACAAGGATGCTGTGCACATCAATTGCTACTCCTCTGAAAATTACTGGGTTCTGTGTACCTTCTGTAATGTTTATAGCTCAGTTAAAATCCTTTTGTTTGTGATGTGTTATAAGATGCAGATTAGTGCATTCTCTTGCTTTTTCCAAAGTGCAGTGTTATAACCTGAGAGCCAAATACAAGCCAACAGTAACTGTCTCTTGATTGCAGGCCTTTTGGTTCCAAAAGGTTGTTTGAAAGCTTTCAGGAGTAGATGTTACACTTCTTCACCTTGTCTGATTTCTTTCTGTTGACACAGGAAATGGTTTTATTATTATGCTTACATAAGTCAGAAGGAATCCTTTATTGGGACTTCTGAAAGATTTTTGTTTATGTAACAAAGTTAGGGTAATCCTGGGTGGATTCTCTTCTTTTTAAATAATGAAATTTCCTGTTGTACGAGTGGAGAGAATTAAGCATCCAAAAGGATCTCAGACTTGTTCTTTTATGTAGTGATTTGACCACAGCAATGGAAACCAGTCCTTCTTGATTTCTCACTGCACCTACATCACTTCTTTTTGTCTGACTTTACCTCCTGTTCTTCACTGTTAGAAAAGAATATCTTCTTCACACATTATTTGCTATGTCTGGTGAGTGTCTGTGGTGCCTTATATGTTAGATGCTCATTAATGTCAAAAGTAGTCTTTAGCTCACTTAAAAATAGAACAGATGTACAGTGAACTGCCCTATGTAAGGAACGCTAATTGTGCTTGGATTGAATTTTCTTCATAAAAGACAAGGATACTCTTTGGAAAATCCCTCCTTATACACACGCATTTTCCTCTTCTTTTTTCCCCTCTGCAGCATGTACTTCTGAAAATATGTAGAACTAGCAGCAACCTTGAGACTTTTTGCTGGAAAGCTCTTCATTTCTTAGTAAGAAGAGATTTAGGTTTGTCTAACCAATGCTAAGAAATGCGGTTTTAAAACTAAAATTCAATAACTTCTCACCTTTGGCTCCCAATCTAAATAGTGTGATATCTATGAGATTGGAGCTGATGCTGTGCATCAACGTGTTTGGACCCAGCCCACTTATCTGTGACATCCACTTTTTGTTCATTAAGCTCCTGAAAAAATCACAAGCTGTAAAACAACTTGTGCTTTCCTTCTGCTTGGATATGTAGGAATTGGATTTGGAATTGGAACCAGACTGCTTTAAATATTGAAGCTGTCCTCTGCAGTAGAGGCAAGTACATGTTTGTCTTGGGAAAGGCACCAAATAATTGAGTGCCTAAACCAGGTGGTTTTACAGAGAAGAAAGTGTGAATATAGGTTATGATTTTTTTTTTTCCATAAGTGTAGAATTAGCTGGAAGAACTGTTTCCTCTATCCTTAAATTTCAGTGATACAGTTCAGACAGCTGCCATTGGCATGAACTGACTGACTCCCTGTCCTTAATCTGTTGAGGTTTCCATTAAATTTGTAATGCTAATGGAATCTTTGCCTCACTTAGGGTTGCCCATGGGAGATTATCCAGAGCTTTAGGACTGATATTTCTCCCTTGTCAGGACTACCTCATATAAAAAGATGGTACCTATAAACAGGTAACTTGCTAGTTACCTGTTTATTAGAGTGCAATATGCACATCAGAAGGCATTTCATTATAGTATCTACTTAAGTCTTCAAGCAGGAGTTACCAACTTAAGGTGCTTGATTTCCACATGGCTCTTGTATGTGTCATTTGTTTTTGGGACTATGACGTGCCTGTGCTTATGCTTGCACAAGGACTGCTGGCTGGTCTGGATTGCTCACTGGGTTGCTGCAATCTATCTGCACATCTAGTCTAACCAGATGCTATCCCACTGGAACTTCTGTGGAGCTCTTATCTTTTCCCTAGGAATTTCTGGAATTTCCTTCTCCCATGGCTCTCTGAGGTATCTGGATATGTTGTGCCCATCAACCATATCTGGACTGTGATAGTTCAGGTTTTAAGTGGTTTTGTCTACTGTAGTGAGAATTTTTTTTCTCTTATTTAGCAAGTGTATCCATAAAAAGCTTAGGTGCTCATGCAGGTGTTAACAGAGGAAACTAGAATCCTGAGTGCGTTCTTGGGTGTCTCTTTGAAGTTTTTCATTCAGTGTTTCTCTAGGGCTGTCGAAATCAAAGTTAATTTGGAGGTGTGTTTGAGATATCCTCTTTCTCACCCGTGTTCTGTGTGCTTCTGCACAGCTGTAGCTGAAGTCTGACATTTGACCTTCTGTGCTGTGTTGTCTACAGCAAGCATCTTCCCTCTGACCATGTGATGTTCAGTAGCCTTGGGAAACTTGGTGAAAAGAATGTGGTGATTCAGTGGCGATTATCACGTTTTTATTATATCCAGCAGAGTGCTGTTGAGGCTGATCTTTAGTTTGGTATCCAGATATGCACCTCATTCGTGGGAGGAGCGGTGCACCACTGTACAATGAAAAATAGAGTTAATTCACTGCGTTAGTTCTTAATGCTTGATCCTTTAATTTTCCAGGGCAAAATATGAAACAGGAATTTTAAACTCTGCGGACTTGCCATGGAAGACTCAGAAGAACATCGCTTCAGCTCCGTTGAAGAGGAAACCAGATACTGGAAAGAGTTGGCTATGAAATACAAGCAATGGTAAGGCAGTGGTTTCATTCCTTGAAGCTGTTTGATAGGATGTATAAGCAGTGCATGCCAAGACAAATAGCTGAACTACCTTGATTTTACCTCCCTGTGTGGCGCTATGTTGAGTGGCAGCAGTAGCAATGCGGTACCACAGGTTTCAGCATAGACTGCATCAGCCCAGAATCCTTCGTGCTTATTTGAGCTACTAATTCACTATTAGTGCTGCCATGACACTGCTGCTTTTGATCCCTTCTCTGGTTTTGAGTAGGACAGTGTGTTGGAGAGGGGCATAGAGCTTTCTGTGCTAGCAAGTAGTATTTTCTTCCTCTCCAAAATCCAGAAATTGTTTTGATTCATTAAGGTGAGTTCTGTTGCTGGAACTGTGTTCTAGTGCTGAGAATACACAGGAGGAACTGCGTGAATTCCAAGAAGGGAGCCGGGAATATGAAGCTGAACTAGAAACTCAATTGCAGCAAACAGAGTCCAGAAACAGAGACCTTCTTTCAGAAAACAATCATTTGCGAATGGAACTGGAGTCCGTTAAGGTAAGAGAGGATGATACAATAGCTATGTATCCTAAGCATGAAGGTGAATGAGACTGATGTGTGCAGATTCAGCTTGGAAAAATTGAGAAAAAATCATCTGTAATCTGCTTGAAAGAGTTCTAAATACTTCAGTGTCTCAGCTATTGTCTCTGGAAATCTAATTCCAGAAAGATGTTCTGTTCCCCTGCCCCAACTTAGTGATTTCCACACTTCTTCCCCCCCACAATCCTTTTGGCATTAAAAGCTCTGTGCCGTACTTAACTGCATTTGTTCTGTCACACTGGTGACAGACTGGTGTTCTTGCTCTATTAGTGGCATAGCAATATTAAGTGCTCTGCTTATTGTATGGAGTGTTGGCCTGTTCTTTTCCCCATAGTCACGTAAATCAATAGAAACTGATGAGTGAGGAGAAGTTCAACAAAAACTTGCAGTTCATTGGGTTAAGGAGAGAATAGATTGCTTTCTTCTGCTGTAAGAGCTGAGAGAAAAGGGCAATGAATGAGCTAAAGCAGTCGGGAGTGGAAATAGTAGGAACTGGCATAAAACTTCTAAAAAGTGGATAGTAAATGTTTCAGAAAACCTTGTTTAATTTTTACAGTGGATAAGTTTATAAAAACATATTCTGCTTGAAATGAGCATTTTAACAATTGGTTATTCATGCAGCCTGAAGATTGCAGTAACAGCCTGCAGTGAAGGAATAGAGGCTCTATTGATGGTCAGGTCAGCTGATGGTTTATTACAATTGGCTGAAAACAAAGGCTCAAACCTTGCAGTTCTGGTCTTTTATCTGAATCAATCCAAGAGAGAAGCATTAAACTCATGAAGCTATTGAGCAGTGATGTTAACTGAACCCATCAAGGATTGGTGTCTACATCTAGGTTAACACAAGTGAACTTGTACAAGTTGTAGCTTTGAATTTACCGGCTTGATGTGTGTGCTTGCTACTCCTTAGAAGCTGGAGTTCCTTAAGTATAAATGGAAATAATACTTTTGAAGGCTTATTTAGAGCGTTGAAAAGCTAGCTGAAAGTAATCTGCTTGTAGGGGCTCTTAAAGCCAAAGTGCACCTGTGCTTTCAGGGATCAGGAATTATGACAACATGTCACCACACTTAACTAAGTAGAAATTAATAAATTCAGAATGGTTTCTCTTCCTTCCTCCTTGTTTGTGTGTTATATGCACTAAAGCAGCTCTCTTCAGATTATCAGTTATGACAGACTATGTGCCATGGTTTTCAAGTTCCAATGTGTGGATTTGTTTTTGGTGACTTCAAGTGTGTTGAATTCTAAACAGAGAAGAATGTCAGGAATGCTACTTATCTAGCAGTCTTGGAGCTTTAAAGTTTCTGGCATGTTGAAGTCATTCAGTAGCAAGGTGGTGGAGTGTATGCTTTTGTTGTCACCTGATGTCTGGAAGTGATAACTAGAGAGAGGTTTGTGCTGGTGAAGTTAACCTTCTTCCCCATTGGTGTCTTTTCTAAATATGTGCCTTATGTGCATGCTGTAAAGGAAGACAGTTTGTTCTAGGTTCATGTCTGAAGCTTGTTGCATAGCTGCACCTGAAATGTTTTATAATCAAGACCTTTGAACCTGCTTTGGGTTAATAAAACCTCAGCAGTAGTGAAGAATCCTGCTTGTTCCTTTAATACTATGTAAGCGTTGCACTTGGGTGTTCTTTTTCTTGATGTTTAGTTCCCTAAGTATTTCTTACTTATTCTCAATTCTAAGAAAGAATTATCTTCTCACATTCTGCTTAATGAATTTCTGAGCTCCCAAGGCTCAGAAATTAGTCTTGTGCTGACGTCCTGGAGTGAAGTGTACATGTTCATCCCATTCTACAGAATCAGGTAGAGCAGATGGCAGGCTTACAGCCTTTTGCAGATAATTCCACTCTGGCCAGTGTATTTGCCTCACAGGTCCCGTAGATCCTTTCTGTGGTGTTACTTGATGTTATTGCTCAAGGAGGTGCTAATTTGTGGGCCTCTGTGTTGTGGTTGTCACCTGCCTCTTAAAACAGCAAGGCCCTTCTGGCTGTCCCTTTTCTTAAACAAACAAAAAAAACTTTTACATTGCAGGATGCTGTGTGATACGGGGGCTTTGTATCCTTTGCTTGTTGAGATACCTATAGTACTGGGCAGGACCCAGGCATGCTGGTGTAATTTCCCACTCAAAAACAAGACAAAAAACAAGTAAACCAACAAGCTGTTGTTTAAGCCTTTTTCTCAGAAAAAGGTAGAGGTTGTCTGCATGTAAGATTATGATATGTTGTAAATGGAGGAGAGATGGGGAAGTGCAAGAGAGAGCTGTCTGGGAGAGCAGTGAACTGCTCCGTGCTGTGGATGTCAGGAACTGTTCCCCAGCACTATCATTTGATAAAGAGTTATAAGAACTCTTGTCTATTGGCAGCCCAGAAATATGCGAGCAATTGGCTTTGTTGATATTTTACTGTGTGTAAGATCATTGTTCTCTAAGTACTTCACAGGATCTTTTTTATTGCCTTTAAAGGGACTAAGGCAATACCAAGTCCCTGATAGGCTGTTTTATTTGTCCTTGACTAGGAGAAGTTTAAAATGCAGAATTCAGAATGGTACAGGCAAATCTCTGCACTGGAAGATGACTTGGCACAGACGAAAGCTATTAAGGATCAACTTCAGAAATACATTCGAGAACTTGAGCAAGCAAATGATGACTTGGAAAGAACAAAAAGGTGACCAGTCTTCTATGTTCTCTTCTATCACCTCAGTTCTGTCCTGCAAATATGGTGACTCTGTGTAATCTGTAATGTTGGGCTTTTTAGCACTGCCACTCTGAACTAACTTGAGCTAAATACTTACCTTGTTGATGGTTGTGATGAAGGTATTCAAGAAAAATTATGAATGAGATTTTTTTCCCCTTCTGTTACTCCAACTGCACTATTTCATATTCAATAAAAAGCTAAAATTAAAACAAAAAATTATCCTAACCCAAAAGATTTTACCTTCCCTTGTGGGAGAGGGAGTTTCTGTACTCCTGGTAATAAAATCTTGTGTATTGTCTTTCAGAGCTGCTATAATGTCTCTTGAAGATTTTGAGCAGCGTCTAAACCAGGCTATTGAAAGAAATGCTTTTCTGGAGAGTGAACTGGATGAAAAAGAAAACCTTCTGGAGTCCATGCAACGTCTGAAAGATGAAGCTAGAGGTGAGACAGCAGATCCCCTGTTCTCCCCTCCTGTACTTATTCAGTCCAATCTGTTTATCTTAGTTTGACTTTCATATTTGTGTCTTTTAAATCTGCCATCTGAAATGCTGAAGCTTCATGCCCCACCATGCTTCTGCCTCAGTCCTTGAACTTGGTATAGAGGAGTTTACAGGTGCTAGAGTCTGTTTTAGACTTCTAAACTGTAGGAACACTTTGGGATCTTGAGGTGTTAAGAAGAGCCAGCCCTGCTAGGGCATGTGCTTTCTGACTTCCTGTAACCTGTGAAGGTCCTCTTTAGCAACCATTAACCTCCATTGTTTCCTGGCCTGTGAAAAGAGTAGTCAGTGAAACACTGATAGAATGGTAAAGCAGTTGGGCTGTGACTGGCTTTCAGTTAGCTTTGATAGTTAGCCTTGTGTGTTAGTTCCTCAACATGTCATTAAGACTGGATGAGAAAATGGAGGAGGCTGCACAGATGTGGAGCTGAAGAAACACTTCCAACTCTGCTCAGATTCTGTGACCTTGAGTGGTTCACACTAGCTACAGTCAGTCTATGGGATAGGAGTTCTCTGTTGCTGGGCTGGATGGTGATGGTTTCCACTTGGCCATAGCCTATGCTTCCTTGATATGGAAGGAGGGGAAACAGTGCAGTAGGTAGGAATCTCAGCCTGGTAGGGAACTGGGATGTAGCCAAGATACTTCAAGTTGCAGAACTTCAGTCTTGATGTGCCTCCACTTACTAGTCTGTAACATCTGAAAGTATTAATTCACTGCCTCAAAGAAAGTCATGTAAAAGGGTACGAAGCTTAAATCAGGATAACAGCAACTCAACTAAATACTATAAAAACAACTTGAGCTGCAATCCCAGAGAGGCTTTAAGCATTCATCCATATTTTCAGTGTATGCCTGAGTGGTATTTACTAGGATAAATGATTTTGTTCTGCTGGTAGAGGTGAAGTATCTTACGAGCAAAATAAACTCTCTCAAATGCTTTTTATCTTAGTGAATAATGATTCTAAAGACTTTTTGCTTTCCTCACAGATCTACGGCAAGAACTTGCAGTACAGCAGAAACAGGAGAAACCCAAAACACCAATGCAAACTAGCCTGGAAACAGAAAGAACAGACACTGCAGTTCAAGCATCCTTATCTTTGCCTTCAACTCCCTCCGTGCACCGAGCACCCAACATCAGCATACCCACCCCTGCGACATTTAGGAGAGGTGTGTGACAGAGAACAAGCACAGCAAAGCAATGTCATACCCTTGTTTTCACCATAGATTCTGGCTACGTGAGAAATGGGAAAATAGGAGCAGAGCTGAGTGTTTCAGTAAAATCCACTTAAATCCAATCACCGCGATCTCAGTATTCACTGACTGCAAGTTTGGGGCCTTATTCATAGGCTGTTAATTGATGTGGATTGTCCAGTAATAATGATTGTAAGGGACTAGGTGAGCTAGTAGGACTTGATTATTTGTTCCCAACTGTTTCAGAGATGCGGGGCTAATTCAGGGAAGATTTTGGAAACTTCTGCATGATCTTTTATGCTACATTTCTTGAAAAGGCTTCTCTGTGAGGGTAGATGCTTAGAGAGAAGTCTTCCTTTTACTTTGGAACAGTAGTACACTGGCAAGTCATCCTAGCTAGCTGTACTAAATTACTATCTCTGCTTTTGTGCTAATAGAATCAGTTACTGAAATAATCAATGCTCATTAAAAATAAAAATTCCGACCTTCTAACATTGACTCCTATCTCTTCAGTACTTAAAAAGTCAGAAATTTGTGTTAGCTGTGTATCAGAGATTACAACAAGGAAATGTACTATCACATGCTGGTGACTGAATATTACAGTTAAGCACAAAGAAAGATTGATTGTAGGCTTTGGTGCTCTTAACCTGATTTGGTAGGGGAGAGCTCTCAAAAAAGATTGAAAAGAGATTGAAAAAAGAGTGGAAGATTTATTGTAAAATGAGATGATGGCCCTCTCTGAGAACACACTTTTGGTCCTGCCGCAGTAATAGAGATGCAGAGCAGGCTGGTAAAACAAATAGCTAGAAATTTAAACCACGGCTTGTTTAGAGACTTCAGTTTAGGACTTAGTAACTTGAGCTATCTCAGGGAGTCAGTGCTTCGTATTTCTAGTGGACGTGAAGGATTTGAAGGTCAGATACAGAAAGGTGAAGGTACTAATGTTTCATCTACTCTGTATGCCAGGCAGTCTTCTGATTTTGTCAAAGTGGGTTTTCTGTTTGTTTCTCTGTTTTTAAACAATGGATAATGTATTTAACCTGCCCTGTAGGTTTTGAGGACAGTTACTGTGCAACCCCCCTCACACCTGCTGCCAGAATATCTGCACTTAACATCATGGGAGACTTGCTGCGAAAAGTAGGGGTAAGTGTTTACCTGATAGCCAAAGTTCTTGGAAAGAAAGAGCTGTCTGAAAATGTAGCCAGGATTGAATATCTGCGCTGCTGCTCGGACAAGACTGGAAAGCCCATCTCAGCAAGCAAGTTAGCTAAGTGCGGCCTTGAAATTTGGCCTTGATTCTGTACACTTCTGAACAGCTCTGAAACAAAGACCCATCTCTGCTTTTCTGAGATCTTCTACATGTGTGGAGTCCTGATCTCTCTTCCTCTACACACTTCTGAAAGAGTATGTGCAGAAAAAGACAGACTGGCAAGAGTAAATGATGAGGGAATCTGTTCTGTTGAAGGGCAGAGAAAAAAGCAGGCTGATGCCTTGTCATGGTTCTATGTTTTTTGTTTTTGTTTTTTTGTTTTTGGATTTCAGTATTCCACATCAAAACATCATGTAGTGTAGGGGACATTAAAGTGTCACTGCCCCAATCCCAGCTACCTATCCCTGTACATTACAGAAGTCACGGGATCTGGCCCTTCCAGGTGGGGGGGGCGCTCTCTTGCTGCCTGGCAGTGGGTGCAGGAGGGTGCTTTCCTGGCCGTTCCAAGCTTTTCAGGTTTGAATCGGTCCCGGGAACTCTCTCTCTCATCTTGTCTGATTTATTAATCTCAATTTCAATTAAATTGTATATATTGTGTTATCTTGTATTCCAATATTATAGTAAAATAGGTTTTCCTCCATAGATTGTTGCCGCTGCTCTTTTCCTCCCTTCCTTCCTTCCCATTTTTTTGTGGGACCGGGGTGTGGGGGGAGGGCAGAGGCCTGCCGCCCCTGTCACGGACATAGATTGATCTGATCAACTCCGTGACATGCCTGCTGTGCAGTGGCTTCTGATAAAGTTTTCAATAATACTCCAGTTGTTGTTTTAAGTAGGACCTAATGGCTTGATGAACTAATGACATTTAAAATAGTGCTGATGCTGGAAAGTTATCACATAACTTCCTCCTGCCTTTTCCCCCATGCTCCAGTTCTTCTTGTGTTGGCACAAGTATTTGTATGACTTGACAGGCTGACTTGTGGAATACAGCAGGAAGTTATCTTAGCGATGAAGGTGGAACCATTTAGGAAAGGAGCCTGTGGTAGAGAAGAGGGTATCTGTGGTACCACCCAATACACAACCTGATGTAAGTTCAGGGAAATAGTTCAAGGTAGTATACAGCACTGGTGTCAAGAATCTGCAGGTTCCTCTACTAGATGACTCATTTTAAAACAAACTAAAAATTGCACACTTGCTTTTTTCTGCACACTGTGCAATTTTTGTGTCAAAATTACATCTTGTGACATTGTACATTACCTATCTTTACCTTAGGCTTTGGAGTCCAAACTTGCCTCCTGCCGAAACTTTGTGTATGACCAGTCTCCAGACAGAAGCACAGTGTCCATGTACATGAACAGAGATGTCCTTGAAACACGCATGAGTCCTCATCAGCCTCTGTGTGATACAGGGTTAGTGCTATTCTAAGCTTTTTGCTTTAGTGAGAACTTTCTGACTGGTAATGTTTATTTCTTGTTTGTTCTTTATTTTGGTAGAGTCAGACCTGTTTCTGAAAGGAAGGAAACTTAGTTAATCAAGATTGATTTCCATGTTTCAGACCAGATTAAAAATTGTAATCTCTGCTGCTGAAATCTGAAGACTAGCTGTGATCAAGATCAAATTCAAAGCAATCATAATACTTTATAGTAAAATCAATGTTTAAATGTGAGCAAGTACAACAGAGCAAGCTCATGCTTATTGGCTTTGTTTGATTTATGCTTTGTTCTTGTGCAGTGATGAATCAGCAATCAGCAAAATTTTGGCATATGGGGAATTCCCTTATCATAGTTAGGATTTTTATCCACATGAGAACTGGAGGAATGGGGGGAAGTAGATAATGAATCAACTCATTTGAATTCTTTATAGTTGCTAAGACGTATTTCCAGGGAGCAGCTGACAAAAGCTATTACCTAATGAGCTGGTTATCTCTTTCCTCCCATTCCCAACACATGGGAAATGTATAAGTTTATTGCAAATTAGAGTTCAGTATATAAGCCATGCCAATCCTGTACTGGATGGTTGTTTTTGTTTTGTTTTTCCCAAGTTTTCGCAGTATTTATAGTACAAGTTACTGCAGATGCAACTATTCAGCCAGACCTTTGATCTGGGAATACTCATTTGTCCTGTTAATTGGTGCCCAAAGTTGTCATGTAGAAAGAATGTTCCATGTAGTACTTACTATTGCAGCCTGGGGAGAAACCTACAAGAAAGCCTCAAGGGCCATACATTTGTGTATTCCTATAAGAAATTACACATCTATTACTGTAACATAAGAACTGAAATTCTAACTCCTGTAAAATCTAGTCTGTCACTACTCAGAGAGAAATGGAACCTTGTTTTACAGTGGAGAACTTAGCCTAGTTAAGTAACAGATTCACTTGATATTCAGGCCATTGTTTTGTTTGTTTGTTTGTTTTTAATCTGTTGGCTTCTCTGGCTTAGTGTTGCATTCTTGTAAATGACCAGTTACTGTGACTGAGATGGTAAAACTGAGCAAGAAATGCTCTAAATTCTGCTTTGTATTTGCAGGTTAGTGAAACGCCTGGAGTTTGGAACAAGACCTTCAAATATTCCAGGACCAATGAGTCATCCTTCACAAAGTGTTGTTAAAATGCTGCTATGAAAAGGAAAAATGAAATCTTATGTACATATAATATGAATATCAATAGGCAACCAGACAGAAGTGTAAGAGTAGGTGAGCCCTGAAAAAGAAACTACTACTGGTAATGGCATCTTATGGCTTTGCCCTTCTGGCTTTTATGCTGTGTTGTGTGGGTGGTGTGATGAAGCAATGTTGCCTAGCAGCACAGGACATAAAATTGCTTCCTATATTCATTGCTGTGAATAACTCCTGCTTTGACACTGCCTGTATTTCTGTGGAGAAACTGCTCAGTTCTTTGTAGGTTGCTTGCTGGCCAGAATCTCGCTATGTGAAGTTCTGTCTGGTGGTGAAGCTTTGTAAGCAATGATTTACTTTAAAGAGCAGATAACAGTTAAGAGTTGAGGAATGCTTAATACTTATGGTACTCAGGAGATCCCAGGGGTGGAGAAGTTTGCCCTGTATTAGCCTATAGATATACTTTTGCTGTATTGTGGCCCATAAAGCCTGGCTGTTGATTTGAGTTTCTAGTTCTAACATATTAATAAGTGGGTTTTACTACTTTCCAGACCTCCGTTTATTACTGTGCCTTGGGTATGTGTGAATTTATCTTATTTTATCTTTGTTTCTCTTTAATGAGAAATGTTTCAGCTGTTACTAATTTAGCAATGGTTTTAGCTTGAAAAGTTCTTTCTGCTGGCCAAGTATATCAGAATAGTGAGTTCTTTTTTAAGTTGGCGTGTTTCCCCTACAGAAATACACTACATTTTTTTAAAAAATGAAATACACTCACAGTATTAATACACATTAGATAAGCTTGCATTTACAAAAGCAGTAATGGCTAAACATTTTTATATCTGGGGAGAGAGGGAGAAATCTACATGACAATGCGTAATTATTTTGTTTTTTCAATGTGAAAACAACTACTGATGCATCTATTTCTCTGGAATAGAAAATAACCACAGGCCATTGCCATTATTTCAAGCCGTCTACAAAGTTGGCTTAACTAGGGAGCTGAATAAAGCTTATTTTGAATGCTAATTATTCACTTTGAATTTTTTTTTTTTTTTGCAAGTTGTCATGCGTACCATGTAAGTATTTGTCATCAGTTTCTTTGCTGTTTCTTATCAGTGAAGCCTAAGGATACATTTTTGCTGAAATTATATGCATATTTTTCTACATCTCTTGTTCTCTTGTTTCTTACTCTAAGGAATGTTACTGCCATAGCTAATGATGCCTTCTGGATTTTCACAGTGCTTGGCATTACTCTTAAAATCTTGAACAGAGGCTGTAATCTGTTCTAGTGTTTTTGTCCTCTTCTGTCACACAGAGTTGGCACTCCTTTCTTACCCATAAGGAGCTAAAGCACGAGCTACTTCATTAGTTGTGCTGTCACATGAACTCAGTGGACCATGTAGCCTGATCACTCAAGATGAGTTCTGTGTGATCTTGTCAGAATTTGCCTGCTTAGTGAGCAGTTGACTTCTGTTCAGGCTGGGAGTCAGCACTGATGTAAGCTACAGACTTAAAGTCAAGGCTTTGCTGGAGCCATGGATTTGAAGTTAAAGTGGCTACTGATATTATACTCTACAGATATGTGTTTTTGATGTGGCTACAGATGTAATCAGGCTACAGGTGGGAATGCTGTTGAGAATTGTCAAAACAATATAGTGCAGATCAATTGCCTCTGTAATGATGCATCTGTTGACAGAGGAACTGTAGCTTGCTGTTACGGGCTAACCTTCGTAGGCAGCTAATATCAGACATCTGCATTCTTGCTTTGTGTGTCCAGAGGGATGGGGAAAGAATTGGAAAGGTAAAAGTTCAAGGAAAAAACAGCTCTCGTGGGTTGAGACCAGGACAGTTTAATAGGTAAAGCAAAAGCTGTGTCTGCAAGGAAGGCAAAATAAGGAATTTATTCATTGCTCTCTTTGCCTTCAAGTTGCTATGGAGAAAACTAACTCTGTCCCAGCCAAAACCAGCAGTTAGGACACTGTTGCAGAAGGGTTCTTTCTGCAGTGTCACAAAGAAAAAAAATATCTCTGAAGCTTATTTTGCTTTGCAGAATGGGGTCTAGAACCTAAATTCCTCAAGCGGTAGGTAGTGCTTTAACCACTGCACTGTTAGGCTTCTGAGTTATCTAGACGAAGTCCTTTTAGAAAGGCATGATGTTCAGTTTACAAGTTCTAATGCAAGTACTGGTGCTTAAGACCATTTTATTGAAGTCTGACTTCCTCAATCTCCTTTGCACATGTACAGGCTTGCCAGCATAATAGCCAATTCTTGAACATGTTGACAGAGCTATGCTTCTTGGCTGACTATACAATGAAAAGCTTTTGCCCCCTCACCAACTTGTCATCGTAATCACTCTGAATGGATTCTTATTTAAGCTCTTCCTTTTATATTTGCTCTAAAAAGAGTATTATTTGGCGTCTGATTCTGCTGGCTAAGTGGTTTCTGCTCTTAAACTGTCGTGTTCTTTCTGATTTTTCTGCCTTGAGGAATAATTATTAGTTGTAGAAGGTGATCATCAGTGGTTGGGATAGATGCTTTTGCATGATTTGGTCTTCCTGTAGTAAGACTGCTTTAAAGTTAATCTGCAGTACAGTGTAAGACATCAAGAAAGCTCTTTGTACTCAGTTTAGAGTTAATCTTCCTGACTTTGCAGTGTGTGGTTCTCTACTGCCCCAGTGTGACCGTAAAGCTGGCTGCTATCTGTGAGTATTAGGGCTGCATGGGTTGGTTGTAAATCCTGGTAGTTGCCAGGAATGGGCTGCAGACTTGCTGAAGTGATCCAAAAATAAAATTAATTGCATGCTGATCCCTTAATACCAAATAGCTTGGGCTTAGATCAGTGTATCTAGTGTGGCCTGCTGTTTCTATTTGCTTCCAACTTGCTTTCGGAGGCTTTCATGGGAGCTACCTATATACATGCAGGTTAAACATGCGGATTCAGTTATCTAAACACAGGCATTTAGAGCCCTATCTGCTTCCTAGATGCTGCACTAGAAGACTACAAGTCTCTTGTAGGTGTTGCCCATCCTTGGGTACATCCTAGGGTTTCTCAGCACCATGTCTTCATGAAGTGGCTAAGCCTGTCTCACGTGCTTTGTGTCTTTTTTTTCTTTCAGCTGAATGTACGTCTTCTTTCAAAAGCAATCACTTAGAAGATATCAGTTTTTCATTCTAGCAGTCACAGTTCATGTTCTCAGAAAGGTATTTGAGTTGTAAAGAAGTTGTATTGCATCTCCCATTTCCTTCTGGTGTGTTGTATTACACCCAAGTGACACCTGCACACAAGAATGTTGGAGTGGTTTTTATAGACTTTTATTAGTGTGTAAGCACATCCATGGTGCATATAAAACTGTAACAGTTGATTTAATTTGAACAAATGATATTTTATTTTTCAGTATGTGATTAAAAAGGCATTTCCACCTTGTGAATGGTGCATCAGGGGTGTAGTAACCAGGAAAAAAAATACTATATTGAATACTTAAGACAAAATGAAAGTTTAAGAAAAGATTAACTGACCAATGCCTTTTTTCCTGCAACAGTCCTACAAATCCTTTGTAAACTTCAGTTCACTGAGATTTAAATTGTCTGAACTACTGGAACTCACTTTCTTGGAAGATTCTTCATGAATTGCTCTGAGTTTATAACAAAACTTCTCAAAAACATTTCATGATAAAAGTTCTGGAGTACTTTTAACATGAATCTATACATTGGAGACAAGGCAGTTGTGCTTTCATCATCATCCAGAGGAGTGGGTGTGTGTGACCTTGACACTAAGAGTAGACTTAAACAGTGCTAAATATCATCCTCCCTCCCCTTGCTGCAGTGCAATTTTAAGCGTGTTTATTCACTGGCTTTTCCATTGAGATCTCCATCTCTTCCATCAATTTCTTGTTCACCTCCATCTGTTGCATTCTCAATTACTCTTCTGCCTCCAGATCTACGTGGTGGGGCAAAAGATACTGGTTCATTTCCTCTCCTGCAATAACAAAATAAAATCAGATGTTAGGTCATTTACAGCCCTCACAAATAATCATAGAGTTTTGTAACAGTACCTGTGGGTCTGAGGTTTTTAAAACAAAAACAGCCAAGAGCTGTGGGCACCTAACATAGTTGTCTTCTCTGTAGCACCTGAAGCTAATATGTGGACAGATTGAGACTCCCACTTGCTTGGAACTGTGATGGGATTCCTGTTCTTGTCCTTGAAGTCTATTCTAAATTGATTCATCTGCTCCAAATGCCCTAAATTCCTTTCTATTATTTTTTTCCCCTTTGGGACTACAACTGAATGTCCTTAGAAGGGATTGGGAAAAAGGAATTGCTTATCCCCCACATCATCAGTGGAGCACTGATCCTGCATTTCTCAAAGATCAAGAAGACACAGAAAGCTCATGCTGAATTTTTGGTCTGAATAAGCTCACCAGTTACAGAAGACTAGTGAGGCCAGAGACTGGAGCAGTGCTGTAGATGTCAGTGGGTGTTTTCTGATCCCACAGTCAGGCTGTGTTGCTCAGAGTACCACAGGTGCTGTGACGTGATGTTCTAGGCTGTGAGTAGCTCCAGCCTTTTCCACAATGGGGAGGAAGCCATCACTGTGTTGTGGAACTGTTATAATTCGTGTGCTGACGCTCAGTAGAGAGACAATGTGTGATAGAAAAGCTCGCAGAAAATGTTTTTCCCACGTTACCCCTTTTCTTTTCCCTTCTCCCTCCCATCCCCATAGCTACAGCCCAAGCCAGGGACACTTTGGTCCTCAAGGTTAATATCTTTGGGAGGTGTGAGCAAGTGAGACAGAAGATGAGTATGTCTCATCTTGGCCTTCATTGCTTGTGTGCTACAAAACATTGGAGTTTTGTAACATGGCCTCTCACTTGCTCTTAATTAAGCAAACCTTTGTAAAGGCTTGAGACCACAGACATAAGCAACAAAATAAATTCATGATCACTGAATGTTATGCCAAAATGACTAATTTGATATTAAAATGTATCCAACTCTGCACTTTTGGGTACAGCAATCATGTGTAAATATTTAAAGGCTTGTCTTGTCCTTGCAAAAGACTAAGCCAGAGTTGTCCTTTCTGCAGCAGCTATTCAAGTTCAAAGTTCTGTCTTCCATATTAGGAAGCAGATAAGAATGTTAGCTGGCCTAAATTATTTTAGAGTACAAACCAAACCTGTGTTTCCAAGATAGAACACATTGCGTACATATATAGTTCTTGTTTTGTTTTTCCAACCCTGTATGGTAACTTAATTTTGATGTGAGCAAGCAACTTGCTGGATAATAACACTTAAGATCTACTCTTAGCCTTAGTTCTTCTGAGGCACGTATTAGAAGACTTTAAGATAAGGGTATGTTTCTACTCTGTTGTGTTTGACAGATTAAACCAGCAGCATCTACTATTTCATGATGGCAGGTATTTGTTACTAAGCTCTGGTTAGGTCAATACATTTGTTTGATCTTGTCAATGAAGATCTCTGTCTTCATCAGGAAGAGCTCTTTGGATCCCTTCCCTCCTTGGGCTCTTGCTATCTAGACTTACATACAAGGCATTTGTCAAATGGCTTTTTACACTCTTGTAGTTCATTGGAGTACTATAAAAGAACATGTTACTGGTGGAGAGTAACAGAGTGTAACCAAGTCTTGCAGTACAGTTTTGGCTACAAAGAAAGTGAACTTCCTTCAAATTGGTATTGGTCCCATTTATAAATAATTTTTAAATCTGTTAATCTAAAACAGGTTTATGGCTTTGATAATATTCTTGTGATCATCTGCATCAGTA
Organism: Tympanuchus pallidicinctus; assembly: GCF_026119805.1. Classification (NCBI taxonomy): domain Eukaryota; kingdom Metazoa; phylum Chordata; class Aves; order Galliformes; family Phasianidae; genus Tympanuchus; species Tympanuchus pallidicinctus. Next base: position 7,654,694 of record NW_026294699.1, on the reverse strand, counting down.
CTTTTAGAGTAATGCATACAGCTGAGGCAAGCCCTAAGCATTAGTGTTTTGCTTAGCATCTATTTAGTCTACCTTTGAACAAGTGCTACTGGAGTGATGCTTCAATCACGCTCTGGGAAAATTAGGCTGACTAAAAGGCACATGCAAGGACAAGACAGCTTCTTTAAATATTTGTGTATTCACAGCGAAATTCAGCATATGTAAAATAGAAGATATACAAATATTACAAGGCAGTAGCTCTTTAATTTTTGCAACAGCAGGTGTCATTCCTACTTCTACAGAATGTGATGAGGTGTGATGTAATGCTGTGCTGTATTAGAGTGTTCACGTTAATTTCTGTCTGTGCTTTACGTTTCAGTAGCAGTAGACAAGCAACACACTGTAGACAAGCAAGGTAATGTCTGCAAAATAGTTTTAAAAGCCTTAGTAATAGCTGTTTGTAAGCAACCACAGGCACAGTGCTATGTAACAAAAGGCACAATTTCCTTTTATTCATGATTGGATGGCATAAATGTGTAATAAACCACATGCAAACAAGGTATTCTAAAATCTTGTGAATTAGGTAGGGTCTTACCTTAGACTCAACATTACAATATGCTTAAGAAACAATGTGAAACACTTAACATGCTGTGACACTTCATGTTCATTAGTGCTTTAAATCAATTTTACTAATTAATAGTGTATTTGATTTGCAAATTTTTCATCTTTGGCTGTAAATAGGTGCAAAAAAAAAAAAAAGACAATTGACATGCAGAAAATGTCAGAGTACTTTATTGGGTACTCTGTTGGTAGAGCTTATAAGAAGTGAGAATGCAACACTGGTAAGTCTACGTCAGTACGTAGCCTACTTGTAAAAAAAAGTTGTATTGCTGATGAACAGCTGATGATAGCTAGATTATTGTAATATTTGTTTCTTTTTTAAAAAAATTAATGCCAAGATATCCAAGCCTTCACAGTTTGCAGAAACCTCACATAATTTTTACTTGGGCCAAAGAAAATGGAATTTGTACGACACAAGCTAGCTGCAAAGTTGAAGGCATGGTACCTGCTTAGTCATGCGAAGGTTCCTGTGTCCCTCTGAAACAGAGATAAAGAATCCCGGGCAGTTATACTAAGCACATAGTCATGATCAGAGGTAGGTATATTACTTTTAAATAATTAAACAAAGTACATTACCGCCAATTACAGTACATTCAGGTCAAACAAAAAAATAATCTGCTATTCAATGTAAATATCCTTTTCTATGTAAAAAAGGCTGAATACAGCAGCTATTTTGTAACACAGCCAGTAGTGTGTACCAACCAAGCTGGTACTAACAGAGAAGGCTACCACATCCCTAACTCTTTGCTTTGAAGTATCTACGTCTGAAGTTGCATGCATGTCAATGGAAAAACTCAACTACAGCAGCAAGAACACAACTAGGCAGGTGCTTTAGTTTCATTGGAATTACTTTTTGTTTTTAGGTAGAAAGCAGAGTTCTACAGTTTGATGATGCAGATACAGAAATTTCCTATGAATCAAGTCAGCCTGTGTTTCTGTCTTAGTGTTTTCAGATCCAACAAGTGCAGGAAAACTCAGGTATGTATCTGACTGCTCACAGCTTTATCTTTTTCCCAGTCAGTTTTAATAAGGAAAATGAAAAATAATATTTTGGTCTTTCCTTGGTCTGATGACCCTATGTAAGGAAAGGTGAGGTTCAAAAACTTTTGAATGAGAGTTGTATAACCTGCTTTGCCTTTTGCTGTCTGTGAAAATGCACAAGACTTATCACAGTCATTACATATGAGCTGTGTGTGTGTGTAAGTATGAAAAGCATGACCATTTCTACCCATTTGTAACTGTAGAAATATGTATGGCCACAGGAGTATTTTCAAAAGCAACCAAGCCTAATTCTGTTCCTATTTAAGTCAACAGCAGTTTTGGATAGAAAAATAGTAAGGCCTGTGCCATGTTGTCACAGTTGTTGATCTCTCAGCTAAAATCCTGAGACAACTGCAGTCCATGATATGCACTTCACCTTCTGACTTTGGCTTCTTGTTGCATTTGCCAAGCTAACACTGCAAAGTTACTCCTTGTGTTCATTATCTGTGCCTGTTTGTTACTTGAATAGATTATTTTATTTTTTACTTCCTTAGTTTAATGCTAAATTTTCAATTTTTCCTCAAACAATGGCACTCTACCTTAGCTTGCTCTTCAGTGCTGCAACCTCCCGGCCCAGGGCGTCGTTGCTCTCAGTAGCTTCATCCAGCTCCCTCTGCAGCTTCCTGCGGTTTGCATTGATACGTTGAGACTCCTCCTCAGCCTCCTCCAGCTGCCTTTTCAGCTGCTTGAGTCGTAGGTTGCCCTTCTCAGCCTACAAGACAAAATTAAAGTAATTCTTCAAGTTGAAATACATCTGATAGCTTTAGATTCTCATTTAAATTTCATATTTCTATTCGTTTGTCTACTGAGAGTTTTCTCCTCTATCAAAGGCAAAACTTAAAATCTAAAAACGTAAATATAACTACTTTGTGGGAGTTCAATTTGCTGATGCAAACTTAATTCTTTATTTTGTTACATAGTCCTGACTCTGCATTTCTGGTTTGCAGGTTGATACGTGTTATGTAAAGTTAAATATCTCAGTAGGATACAAAATGTAATCATGGTCTCCATTTGTGTACCAAAAGGGATGTTATGCAGAGTCCTATATATCAATCACAGTGTATAGTCAGACTGTTGGTCTATTGACAAGGGTAGTGCTTTGGCACTTCTCTCAGCATGGAAGAAAAATCAAATTGTCACATCTTTTAGCAAAAGGGTTTATAGCTGTCCTAGCACAGACCCTTCTTGAGGTATAACACGGAATCTTGCTTTTTTAGGAAAGGCAGAAATCTGAAAATTTTTAGTAAAACTCGAAAATGTCTGTGCCCTTGGCTAACACCTTTATGATGCAGACTCATACCTGATCTCTGTATTGCTCTGCTTGTTTTTTCTCGTCCTCCACCTGCAGCAATGCATCCTTCAACTTCTTGTCCTTCTGGCGTAATGTCTTGGCTGCAGCCTGCTTCTCTCTGCAAATGACAGTGCAACATTTGGTGATGTGGTTTGATGCGGCACCAAGGAACCATATGGTAAAGGCCTATCTGAATGTAACAGATGAATTCTAAGCAAGATGTAAATGTCTTTGATTAAAAACAAACAAAAAAAGCAGCAATGTGTTTTTGCTGCATGATAAGTTCCTGAGGGGATAAGGAGATCTAAAACACAAATTGACTTCCTCAGGAAATAGTCCTACAAATGGCACAGTATATGATAGAGAATCTGCTAGGGTCACGTGGTAAAGTAAGGGGGCAGATTCTTACCATTACCAATAGAACTTTTCAGCAATAAAATGGTTTTTTACTCAGAGTCTGTAATAACTCCAATTTTAGTGGCCGTGTCTCTAAGGAATGTTATGCAGGGAGAGAATTTACCAAACATTAATGGTTCTGAGAACCTGATTACACAAATATATATGCATTTGTTTACTTTGTTTCATTAACTGGAACAATAAATGGATGTCTATGCCCTCTGCAAGCCTAAGTACCTGGCCTCCTGTTCCAATTGCTCTTCAAGAGAAGCAATTTTGGCCTCCAGAGCAGCAATTGTGCTTTTGAATTTAGACTTCACGGCTCCCTCCATCTCTTGCAGTTTACTCCTCAGCTCCTTATTCTGCCTCTCCAATTGCTGCCTGGCATTTTCATTCTTCTGTGCGGTTGCTCGTTCTGTTGCCAGCTCATTGTTCAGTTGCTCTGCCTGCAAGGGCAAGAATGGATGTTGTCAAAAGCGTTGTGTACTTTCAGGGAAAATCAGGTGGTGATTCATGGTGGCAGTTCTCCAAATATATTTTCAAAGCCACAGATAACTTTCAATGGAATACAAACAAAGTGACACACGTGCTGTAATGAGCTCTACCTGCTGCACCGCTTTCCTCATGCGATCACTCATTGTCTCTATGTTGCTGTGCTCTTCATCTAGCTCTTCCTCCAGCTGGGCAATTCTTGCCTCTAGGCGCCGTTTCTCATCCTGTAGGATTGTTCTGTAAGTTTAAATTTAAGAAGTGTACAGTTATGCTCTGACCAATTGAACACACATAAAGCTATTAGGAACTACCTATGATTCACCAGGAAAAGAAAATCAGATAGCAAAACCATTCAGGTGCATACATGTTGTATTGTTAAGACTGGATATCTGTTGGGACAGGAATACACCTTCTTTTGGGAACCGTGCAATTTTCAGCAGCATGCTTATAGCTCTGTGAATAATCCAATCTATTCTTACCTTCCAGAAGCAGCACTTGCAAGTTCCTCTGCCATCTCTTCTTTCTCCAGATCTGCTTGTTTGCGAGCTCTCTCTGCAGCAGCCAGATCCTAGGAGTGAAGAAAAATGCAGCATAGCAAAGAAATGAGCAAGTGTTCTCACAAAGTTACACAACTATGAACTCTCGAAAACTGGTGTAAGCTTGGTTGTCTGGTTAATGGAATAAACTCTTAAATCATAAATGTCTGGGAAGAATGTCTAGCTATTGAGAACAATTTGTATTGGATCGTAGAGTTGATTTCCCTTTAAACCCGAATTGTGCTTTCCTCCAAGGTAAGCTTGACCTGGCTATGCTCAGATGTATATTCAACAACGCCACTGGAGAGCATGAAACATATTACAAATTTTGTTTTTAATTTTCCATCTCTAGCTATTATATCATATCAATGCAGTTCTGTCTAGCTACTGAAGATCTTGTATATTCTGTGTAATACTGCTTTAAAAGTTTTCCATTTTACCTCTTGAAGCTGGATGAGTTCAGCTTCAAGGTTCTTGGCTTTCTTCTCATTTTCTCTGGCTGTAGCGAATATTTCTTCTCTGGCAGCCCGTGCATCATCCAGGTCTCGTTGGTAGTCCTTCATCTGAGCCTTGTTGAAAAGAATAACGAAAGTTTATTTTTGTCTAGTTTTACAACAACATCAATGCAAAGAAATGTGCACATAATAGGACACAAGCATAGTAGAATCACAGAGCTTCTGTGTATTTTCTGTAGAGATCAGCTAGCATATGCCGAGAGACTCTTAATTATTCTAAAGAGAGTGATGCTTCCACTTGTGTGCTGTAGTTTTTGTAATGCCTATTGACCTTATTTCCCTTGCATGTTTGCGGGTGTGCCATCTTAATCTTTATGAATATTCCAATTCTTTGTTTATCTGTCAGCATATGACAAAAGAGTAGAAAAAACTGGATTTGTGGGTTTTACATACCTGTAGTTTGCGAAGTTGTTTGATGGCTTCTTCCCGAGCTTTGTTAGCAGAATCAACTTGGCTTTCTAGATCTTTGACATCAACCTCCAACTTCTTTTTGGCTGCAGCTGCCAGGGCGCGTTGCTTCCGCTCATCTTCCAGTTCCGTTTCATGTTCGTGGAGCTGATTGTTAGAGCAGACACGTATAGAAAGCATTCTTCAATACTCTTAAACACTGTGTAAGTCTGGATAACCTGCATAATCTGTGTCTATTAACTGGGATATTACTAGCAGTTAAAATGCATTTCTATTTTAAAAAATTGAAGATTCTCCACAGGAGTCAGCATTGTGGGCCTGTACTTTTGGAAATAAGATGACTATGGGATTTCTCCTTGCTTTAACAATGCTACTGTACAAATAGGCTCTGTCCTGTCTGTTTGCCTTTCCAATACTTTGGTATCTATTTCATGTACTTTAGGAAGGCAGACATGTCAGAAACTGTCTTATTTCACTTGCTCTAAGAACACAGGAAAAGTATTTACTGTGCTAGGGAAAATAATTCACGTGTTTTCTACTGTATTGACTGTAGTGTTGACTTGCTACATCTGTTAGCAACTGTGTGCTTGCTACTGAAATGCAAAATATAATACTGTTATGCTATCTTTATATATATAATGCTTTCTTATTATAGTGAAGTGCTTTACTAATGGCATGAGCCTGGGAACATTCAGGTTTTTCGGCTTTGTTACTGTGTTTGTAATAGTAAAATGATACCTGTTTAAGGAGTTGTCTCCTCTTCTCCTCATTCTGTTCATCTCTGGCTTGTAAATCTCTTTCAAACTGGCTTTTCATGGCTTGCATATTAACTTCCAACCGAAGTTTGGCATCTTCAGCAGCCTGTAACTCATCCTCTAACTCTTCTAATTGTGTCTTCATTTCTTCTACTTGCTGTTCAAGTGTCCGTTTAGACTTCTCCAATTCATGGACCTTTTGAGCAATGAAATAGATTTGTTATACAAAAATAAATCCAGTTAAACCCAGCTTATTTTCTATATAGGTCACATCTGAAAATATCAGCTGCAGACAGTGAATGAGCTAATTTGAGTTAATTGCATTTTTTGTATACTTAGTCTCCCTTGAAACAACCTGAGATTCTTTACACTTTATTATGTACTGATTTTAATCAGTCAAGTATCAGCAGTGAATTTAGTTAGTTCATATTAGAAGTGATATTATCACTGTAATAAAAGAAGTGATCGGTAATGTAACAGTGGAAATTTGCTGCAGCTATACAAGTACATGTTAAGCTGGTGGTAAGGTCACATCACTAAAATGAGACCTGCAGAGTTTACCACTTAAAAGTTCTTTATTAAATTACTAAATGAATTAGAAAGTCTTTAATATTTTCCAGTCTTAGAAATCAATCTTCAGGCTTGAAGCCATGTTAAGAATAAAAGTAACTTACAGTTACTTTGCCAAGTCCCTTGAAGGTTTGGATGCAAATGGAACAAACTTGGAGTTCTGCACAAAATACCTGATCTTGCTGAATGAATCTGTGTGCTACAGAAAGCTCCCCACACTGAAAACAATTATCTGTTTGTTAGCTGCTGTTCTAACTTATTGTGAAAATCATTCTGAGCCCAAAACTTACATTCTTGCCAACATCATCTTTGGAGCTAACAAGGTCTTCCATTTCAGCTTTCAACATTTTGTTTGTTCTCTCCAGTTCTTCTTTGGCTTCCAATGCCTCTTCAAGTGCACGGGCCAAGGACAGAGCCTTTGTTTCTTTTTCTCTAGCTTCAGCTTCTGCTCTATCCCTTTCATCTGCATATTTTGAAGAGATGTTTTTCTCTTCAGCCAGCATCTATAAAATGATAGTGTTAACATAGGAATATTAGTATAAGGTTTTCTTCTGTTACAACTTTCTTGTCAATTGATAATGACAAAGAGAAATCTGCATTTTAATTTCTATTTATATGCATTAATCAACTGCTATATGATATGTTTAATTCAAGTTTATTTTTTTGACGCTGCTTTATCTTTCACTATCATCTTTTAGTTGATTCCCTGCGAGTCACAGAGAAGTCAAGAGATAGCACAGCAAAGGAGAATCTTAAATCCACACCTGGTCAAACTTCTTCTGCTTCTTCTCCAGGTTGGAGACCAGCTGACGCTGGTTATCTAAGTCCACCACAAGGTCATCCAGCTCCTGCTGGAGTCTGTTCTTGGTTTTTTCCAGTTTGTCGTAAGAAGCAGCTTTTTCCTCAAACTGTTGTGTGAGACTTTCAATTTCCCTCTGGAATTTCTTTTTACCTTCTTCCATAGTTTCTATTGTAGCAGTAAATTCTTGTAGCTTCTTCTTAGAATCGGAGAGCTGAAATTTGAATTCAGAGAAGAAATCGTTATATCAGTGACAACAAAGCTTGGCACAGAAGGGGAGTAGGAGAAAACCAAGACCACAGAACCTCTAATTTGACCCAGGCAGACTACTTTCCCACTATGCACATACAGGCCAAGTGTGAAAAACTGCCTTGGGACCTCTTTAAATATATCTTCATGGTAAAGATACTCTTCGGCATAAAGAAGAAGATAAAGAAGTCTTCTGTCTCCATTGATGCCATCTGGGCTAACAACACAAATTCCTGAAGATCTATATATTGTGCTAGGATTCCTGTCTGAAGCCTCTGGAATTACTGACACAACTTGGTAATAGAGGTAATGATTTAGGTATGGCACTGATACCTGTATTGTCAGTGTAGAAATATGTCTCTCCAGATTTTGTTTGGCTTCTACTTCTTCATCCAACTGCTCCTGCAAGCTGTTCTTGTCATCCTCTAACTGACGGAGCTTTGTAGTCACGTTCAACTTCTGCCGTGTTTCTTCCTGAAGCAGCTCCTACAGTAATCACATCAACCAGCAAGACAGTCGTTAGCTGAGGTCTTCTTACAGCATTTCTTGAAATTGTAGATGAGCTGTTACTACATACAAGTTTACCTGTGTGTCTTGTAGCTGAGATCCTAAGGTTGCCACATCTTTAGTTAATTTGATATTCTTGCTTTCTGCTTCATTAAGCAAACTGGTAACATTTTCAACCTCAATCTGTGAGAGACCAAAGTGAAAAAACACTCAGTTATTTTGTGCAACTTTAACAACTTCCTCTGTTTAGTTTGCTCTAAATCAAAGTCTCAATGTTTGAAGGAGTTCTGAATATGCTGCTATGCTTTTTGAGTCATCTTGAGCACTAAAAATGTTTCTAGTTCATAGGAGATTCATAAGCTTTGTAGCAATTCTTCTGGACAATATGTGGGGTTCTGTGGCATTAAATCCTACACAGAAAATCTGCAGTGTCTGCATGTTGTGTCTGCACATTGTGACATATGTAGTAAGACGCCGTTTTTGTCTGGAGTTTACCTTAGCATTTTATTACTATATATCATAGCCTGTTTCTATTCATAAGACAATACTAATATATTGTATATACCACAGTAACAGACAGCATTTCTAGGAATTCAGTTGTGAAAAATAGTATTGTTCAGGTGAACAGCAGAAATGCTGAAAATTCATCTCCTGTTTTTCCTTCAACTTCCAGTGAATTGCAAAAGGGCATGAGGATTTCCCTGTATTTTCCTTTCTATTTTCAGGTTTGAGAGAACCTGATATATTTTGGATATATTTTTTTATTTATCAATTAACTTACAATTAGTGAGAGAAGCTTACTGCTGCTATGAACAAACTTGTAACAGTGGTTGATCAATATTGCTGGGCATTGCAAATCTGCCAAAGAGCTACTTAAAAATATTTTTAGTTGTTCTCTTTTTGGGAACTAAATCACAAATAAGTAAGCATTCCACTTCTGTTTTCATTTTCCTGGATGCATCTTATGAGTTTAATGCAGTTTAATCAATTTCCAAAATCCTTATTTTTATTGACATTCACCACCACACAGCAATAAGCAAACAGGATCTTTGTAAAATATGCAGCACTGTCACTGAAACAGTGGTGGCATTACACAACACAGGGAATCGTAAGACTAACAACTCTCACTTCCATGAGTGGCTGTAATTGTTTAATGGTGTGATAACTGAAATATGAGCCTTACAATTGAACCCCACCCAAAAGAAAAAGTGTCCCAACTGAAGTCAATAAGGCAAGGATTCCTCCAGATGTGCTTCCAATGAACTTAGTCTAACTGGTCTATTCAAGTCCAAGGTGTCATAGTAAAAGCTCGAACCCCCCTTTTACCTGCAGCTTGTGAACTTTTTCATTGAGTTCTGTCCGAACACGCTCTCCATCAGTGTATTTAGACTGCAAATCTTGCAGCTGTACTTCCAGCTTCTTCTTTTTGTGCTCTACGTCTTGTTTGGCCTGATTCAGGCTCCTAACTTCATTAGCCAGATCAGCATTATCTTTCTCGAGTGTCTGTTTGGTCTTATCCAAGTTTGCTTTAGCCTACAAACATGAAGAAAGAGTTTTTGTAAAAGGAATTCGTATTACTTAGTGGGTGGTTATCAGTAGGATGGATTGCTATTTACCCGTTTAAATTGCTCCAGCTGCTCTGTTAGTTCTTCCACAGCTTGAGTGTGCTTTTGTCTCATCTCCTGGACTTGGGCTTCATGAGTTCGAGTCTCCTCCTCCAGAGCTCTCTTCAGCACAGTGACTTCTTGTTCACGCTTTGCTCTGCAAGAAGACGTACATAAATGGAGAGGAGCACCTAAGAGTGTTCCAGTCACTGGGAAAATGGCACTCCAACATAGTTGTAAAGTCAGACTAATTACAAGTTATATCACGTTGAGAGATAATGCAAAAATGAACTTAAAGAAATTCTGTGAGGTAGTTTTCACAGGATATATGACAGACAAGATCAGAAGAAGTTGTACTGAGATCAGTTAACAGAAATGGGTTTCCTGCGTGAAACATCAGGGGAAAAGAGTTTCTACTGTTGAGTACAAGACTGAATTATTAAGGTGCCCAAGACAGACAATTAGATAACTAGTTCCAGGAAAAAAAATAGCCTAGGTAACCTGAATTAGATTGTCTATATGTTGGAGACTATCACTATGAAAGTCTAGAATTGTTCCATCTGTGGGCAAAGTCTCCATACCTGAGCTCTTGCTGGGTGGCTGTGGTATCCAAAGTATCTTCAAGCTCTGTCTTAAGAGCCTCCAGCTCTTCACCTAAGTCTCTCTTCTGTTTTTCTGCTTTGTTTCTTGCAGCTTTCTCAGATTCCAAGTCTTCCTGGAGATCAGAGATGTGAGATTCCAATTCTCGGATCTTCTTGAGGGCGTTGTTCTTCAGACTAGTTTCCTCTTCAAGCCTGGAAAAAAAGTATTTAATTTTCTGTATTAAAAAAATATCTTTTCATTTTCAGGACATCAGTGTATAGAGATTAAAGGTTTATGTTCAAGGTGCGATTTTAATCTTAATAAACTGGAAATACTTAGTTGTACATGGTTACTTCAGTAGGAATCGTGGTTTATGCTTTTTGCCTATCAACTGTGTTGCTACTTTTTATTCTTTACTTGGCAGTATTACCAAGGCCTTAGGGAAGAAGTGTTTTCATTGCTGTCTGGGCATAAGGTTAAGTTGTTTATGAAAAAACAATAGCGTAAGTATCTTCAACAGAAAGTCAGGCAGGATGTACTCAGTGTCTGGAAAGAGATATGTGTTTCAGCCTGGGATTTTTAACTTGTATGCAGATTCAGGAGCAAATACCTGGCTAGAGCAGCCTGCAGCTCTTCCTCCTTTTTGGCTAGCTGTGCCTTCAGCTCAGCAATTTGTGCCTGGAGCTCTGCAATTTGCTCATGCAGATCACTTGACTCTCCTTCTAACTTCCTCTTTGTTTTCTCCAGTTCTTGTCTGGTCTTCTCTTCCTTTTTCAGTCGCACTGAAAAAGTAAAGATTTGGGTCATGAGAGTGGGCTAGTGCAAGGAGCTTTCATCTGATCTTGAACTTGGATGCAAAAATGTTCTGGTCTTCAGTGAGGCTATATATTTAAGTGCAAGTTACTGTCTTTCTGAAGCAACATGCAAAACTTTGCTATCATCACTTATTTCCAGCCACTAAAAATATATATATTTATATTTCTCCAGAAACACTTTTTTCCCCCAAATTCCACTCCTCTACTATTTATATGTATAAAGAAAAGCTATCTATGGTTTATGCATCTTGGGGTTTCAGAGATTGTCATTCACAAAATGGTTTCAGCATATGAAAGTGGATAACACATAGTTTTTAGAAGTTTGCTCCAGATTCTCTGTAGGGTTTTATTGTTGTTTATTTTTTATATGTACCAAAGCAAATATCTGACATAAAGCATCATTGTTCATATTACCTTCCAGTTCTGAAATCATAGATTCATGTTTGTTCTTTAGCTTTGTAAGATTTTTGGCTTTTTCTTCCTCTTCAGCAAGATTTGTTGTTAGGTCACTTACTCTTTCCTCAAGGAGTTTTCTTTCCTGAAGAAGAGTAAAATAGTTTTGTTAACAGAAGTGTCTGTCATCGGTTATCATGAAGCATCTCTATACCAAATAAAAAATGTCCAGTGTACTGTCTTTGGATACTGTGAGATTGTAGCAGTACATTTCAATTTGTTGAGTACAGAGGTGCTGGAAAGCAGTATTGAAATTTCCCATGTTCTTTAATCAGCTGTTATTAGAATCTTACACCCACTTTGGCTGGTAAGTGAAGAGCATATTCAGAGGAGTGTCCCTTTCAGGAAGTACTTGAATACATGTTTACTTCCAATTTTAATCATGAAATCTTAGCTTTTCAACCAAACATGTTCCAATGACTGTGCTTGACTATTGTGGGGATTTTCTTTAAGATACTGTCACCACAGAGGATCTCAATACTAGTATTTTTCACAATTCTGAATTATTCAAGAAAGCATGGAAACTTACTTATCAGAAACTTACTCAGTACAGGCTGGCCTGCTGGTCTGGTAAATGTTGACACATGAAACTCAATAATCAGAAGTATACCCTTTCCTCATCTAACTAAAGAGATTTTCTCTCATCCTGGACAATTTTCGCAAAGTAAGAAAATGGGCCCACGATGCTTACCTTTGTTAGCTTGTTATTCTGATCTTCCATGATAAGAATGTCATCTTCCATTTTCTTTATCTTGCCATCTGCTGTAACTTTTTCAAGTTGCAGTTTCTGTCTCGCAGCTTCTTCTTCTTCCAGCTGTTCCTCCAGGTCCTTTGAAGGGAAAAAGAAATCATGAATTCTGGAAATAAAATACAATTTAAATTACAGGCAATGCATAATGTTTGTCAGTCTATGTGGGGTATGTTACAGAGTTGGTTGTTTTTACTAAGAAGTAGGCTATCTGTAATACTTTTTGACTTAGAAAGATTTACTGAAACAGTTTTTTTTACAGAAAATAATTTAAAATTGGGGTAGAGAAAGATGATATATAAAGAATTCTGGATGAAAGAGCATAAATCTGTTTGTTACTACTTCAGTGGCGTTAAACACATTCTACAAGGGCTGCATAGCAGGGTCTTTCATTGACAAACCTCAGGTCCTATCTCCTGCTGTTCTCTGAGATACAAGTTACTGTGTCTGTTTGTTGCTTATGCTTCCTTACCAGCATTTGTTGTTGCATCTTTTTCTTCTCTGCCTGCAACTGTTGGCTGCGTTCCTCCTCTTCCTCAATTCTGGCCTCCATCTCATGCAGAATCTCTTCCAGCTCTTGTTTTTTCGCAGCTAAACGGACTCTCATCTCTTCAGCTTCAGCATACAGTTCAGTTTCTGCCTGAAGTTTCTCCTGAAGGAGGTTCTTCTCTTCACAAAGCTATGGAGATGAAATGTATAGGCAGTTAAAATTTAGGTTGCAAGTTGTCCCCACAGAGTCTTTCTACTAGTCATAATATACATATAGGTAGCTGTACCACAAGTCTTTCTGCAGATACCAGGCTTCTGCGGAAGTTACTGGGAGTTTGCACTGAACTTTTGTTCTGGACCATTGCTATGAATACAATGGTAAGTACAAAGAAAACAGACCTCTTTATCCTAATAGCTTCTGGAAACTGTAAGAGAGTGGCTAATATTTTGGAGAGGCTTAGATCTGTCAGTCACCTGGGTGTGTTTCTGCTCCAGTTCCTTCAGTTCAGCCTCTGCTTTCTGTTGTCTTTCCTTAGTTCTTTGCAATTCTTCATCCTTGGCCTGCATTTCTTCCTCTTGGCGGGTGACCTGTAGCAGTGGTTTCACCTGAAAACAAAAAGAAAATTAAGAATCATACCAGCAACTTATTTTACTGAATACAGCACTTAATGGTGTCAGGATGACTGGTGCTGGTGCAGCACTACCTGCTGCCGTTCAGGTAGTGGGCAAATAACGTCTAACCACACTTGGTGTAAACATCTTTAAACCAGCAAGCCCTGGCAGCATTCATAACCATTTCTGCATTCATTCTTGAAGTCTCGTGAGCACCTCTAGTTCCAGTAGTATCACTTGCTGAAAGACTAGAAGGCTGGTTTTGTGCACAGAGAATGCACAGAGGCTATAACTGCTGCACAGAAAGCCATTCTTGGGAAGAACAACCAAGCCTCTCCACTCACTGGGAAAACACTTAAATTGTTTGAGTGGCTAGAAGGAAGTCAGGGAGCTCCTGACTCCACATTACCACACATTTCACAACATTCTGGTTCTTGTTCTAATTATCAATTTGTGTGAAATTATTTCATTTTGGGCAACTAAAATAGTCATACTAAATTGTACGTAGATCTCTGCTTAATTAGTTTTTCATCCCAAGATAAAACTAACTTTAAAGTTAAGTGTTATAAGAATATCCAGAGTGTCTTTTAATCCAAAGTTCTGTGAAGCTAATGAAGCTCTTGCTGTCATCTGTGATGAGCTGAGCAGGGAGGGTGCCTGACATGACTTGTTGTCTTGTGCAGTCCATTACTTTTGTAAAGCTGAGATTCACAGACAGCAGTTACTCACTTTGGTGAACAGTCTCCACCATTGCCAGTTCCTCAGCTTCAGGTAAGCAGCACAGTTTCTTTGGATAACCTTCATTGCAGTCAGCTGTTGCTGTCTCTTGGCAAAGGCCCTGTGATAAGAAGCACAAAGCAAATTTGTTTAGTCTGAGAATACAGATTGTAAGACAAACATATTAAGCAAAGAAGCCATGGCATGAGACTCTGCTGATTTGAGAAATCTGCACAAGTTCTTTTGTCACTTAAACAGTACCTCTGCTTTCTCAAGAAAAAGTGTTTAGATCTGTTTAGATTTCCAGTATTTTATTTAGTCTTTGGGGGTTTTTTTGGTTTGTTTGTTTCTTTTTGTGCTCAGTAAATATGCATACTTTTTGATTTGTGCCAATAGTTCTGGATATGAAGTATATGGGCATTGAGAGCACACACTGGTTATCTCTGTTGAAACCTATTATGTTTAAATTTATTTGATCATCAATTTTGAAAGCCTTGGTAGTGTGCAGAAAAAGGCTATTGCTGTTAATAGTTTGGTGATATGTATTAATTGAGAGTGTGCCAAGTGACTCCAGTGCTTCATGCTCTAACTGCATAAGAAATGTTGTTTTGTTTTACAAATGCCAATGGTACTGCTATTTGTATTGCAGCAGTGCAAAAGGTATTTGTAGGCTATAATGCACCTTGTCCTACTAGTAGAAATGTGTTTAAATGATGGGTTGTTGCCTAGAATGCTTCTTGTATGGAGAGTTTAAGTAGCCTCACAATGTAATTGCTTCTCTGTAACTATACTAGTAAGCTACTTCTGGGCAAGAAATGAGTTCTTTTAGGTAAACACTGAAACACAAGTTGAATTGTAAAGCAATACTAGCAAAACTAGCTAATAATAAAACGTCTGAATATCTTCAGTTTGTTATGCAGAGAACTAAAGCTACTGTAGATAACCCACTGCCAAATATATATTTTTTGTTAGTACATATTCTTACTTTCTGGCCAAGTAGCCTCGGCACTGAGCCTGGAAGGCAATAATGACGTCTGTGATCTTCAGGTCTCTCTCTTCTTCCAGGTGTGCCAGAACACCAGTTCTGAAGAAGATTTTACTCTGTCCAATTCTGTACAAGTTGGGATCAAGTTCCAGTGCTTTGATCTGGAGGGAAACAGGGATATTTGTTAATTCCAGTGCTGAAGTTTAGAGTATTAAAAATTATCATTCTTTTCATTCCCAACAGTTTTTATATAAGAGATGTAGATCTGATTATCAATAGGATCAAAGTTGTTTTCCTTACCATCAGTATGCAAGCCTGCTTCCCATCCATGAATCCTTTAGGAATAGCATTCGCAGCAAGAATTTCGTATCTGCCAGAAGACACAAATGTTAGAGAGGTGGAAAAATGTCAGATTATTTTGTACAGGCAAACAGTATACAAGCCCTTTTAAACCCTACGTAAGGACTGAGCAAGGGATTCCTACCGCTGACGGAATTCCTGGAAGACAATCCTGTTGGGGAACCCTTGCCGGCAGATGCGAATACCTTCCAAGACACCATTGCAGCGCAACTGCTCCAGCACTAAATGGGCATCAAGTTTGCCAGCCTGAAAAGGAAACAAAAAGTATCTTTAGCACAGTAGAAATTTGCAAAGATGTTGCTAGCACATATCTACGTTTGAAGACATCTTTCAGTTCTGCAGTGTGCACTAATAGTGCGCCAAGAGTCTGACATTTGATATTTACCCTTTTTTCATGATTTGGAATGATGCAGCGGACAAAGTTGGGATTGGTATTCCTTAAGGTGGTCATCAGTTTAGTCAGCTGCTCCTTATAGAGTTGGCCCACAGTACGGAACATGCCTTTTTTGGTTTTGGAAGAGCTAGGCAGTGAACTTTCAGTCATCTTGGCCATCTGGTCTAGACCAACAATACGATCCACTGCAATATAAAAAAGAACATGTGAGTGGGAATGCTTGTATAAATTGTCTTCACCTCGCATTACACTTTTCACTGCCATTGCTAAAGTGCACCTTCCAGAAGAGGACCAAAATACTTTTGATACAATTGAAGCATGCTAATGAAAGCATTAGAAGATATTTCTGGGTAAATAGCCTACTTCTGTCTAACTCAAAAATAAGGGTTTTTGTTAACTAGTGGAAGAATGGAACAATTGAATGCACAGCACGTATTTTATGGCTGCTCTACAAGGACAGTCCTGCAAAGTATCCCTACTAGTAGGTTGTGTCACAATGTGTGACAACCATTAGATATGTATCATGTAGTATGCATCTTAAAGATCCATGGAAAATTTTTAAACAAATGCAGTGTTTTCTATACATACAGATATTCTTCTGGTTGAGTTTATTTGAGATAAAACTTTGCTGAAGAGAATTGTAGTAGAATTTTTTTGGGAGAGGAACATGTAAGTTAAGGACTGCACACAGTCTTTCATAACAGCAGTAACAGTGTATTAAGTGAGCTGTCTGATACATTCCATAACATTATAGTAGCATAATGAATATTTTTTATTGTGTTGCTGAATAATATTAAGTAAGGAAATTATTTGGATAGTACTTAGCTATCTAATATGCTTTTCATAACTATTTAGAAAAGAGTAGTCTGGTCTCTTAGATCAATCTCTTCCACTCTTATCATTTTCACACTTGTTGCCCACTCCTAAGGGAGAGCTGGCCGAACAGTTCTAGTACAAGTTTCTCCCTTTAAACCACATTAATGGTTTAGAGTTGTGATTCATACCGTCTTTCCAAAGGTCTGCCACAAATTTGTCTGAAGACTGGTTCAGCAGAGAAGTCACATTGTCATTTAGTGGATCCATGTTCTTTGTCAGCCAGGCGCTTGCATTGTAGGTAACCTACAGAAAACAATGCAGGGTCAAAAATCTGTTTGGCCAGAAATATGGCAGAGCCAAGAACACAGGGCACTGTTCTAACATTATCTAAAAACTAGTAAGATTTGAAAAGTTTTCTATAGTTGAGAGCTGAGTTGAATACTTGTTCTTGCATGTACTTCCATCTAAAGAGATTTTTTTTGCAGACATACACATGACAGACTGGCAGAGGAACCACTATGCCTTTAAAAATCTGTTTGCTAGAGAGGAATCCAAGTTACTTGGATATTCAAAACCGCAGTGCTGGTTATTTTTGTTTTCATGTGAGCTTAGCACAACCATGAATGTTGTGCGAATCTTATTCCCCATCTTTTGTAATTGAAGCCCTTAATATATATGTTATATAACTAAAGCCATCCCTATCAATAGGAGAACAAGATTGATTCATTGTTGGTCAAACAGTAAAAAAGAAACAAAGTTCTGTAAGTCAGTGTGGCTCAGTCTCTCTCATACCTTTCCTGCATAGTGCAGTATGCAGAACTCAGTTTTATCCTTGAGTTGTTTGGACTTCTGGAATTTGGGATGGTTGCCTTGTTCTTGAATTAGTTTCTCCACAAAGGAAGTGTCAGTAGCTTTGGGGAACCAGCACTCCTCATCCAGCAGAGCTAGGACACCTGGGGGGTTGGTCTGCAATATGAGCAATACCAGATCAGTGTAATGAAAGCCGGAGACAAAGAAAGAACACCACCTTCTTTTTGCTTTGTTACTCATCGTCCCAGGCAACAACAATCTGAAATATCTTAAATGCTTCTCATATCGATACATAACGGACCCTGATGAAACCTACATAGTGTCCCATCTATACAAATACAAACTTACCGGTCTTTCAATTAGCTCAATGCAAGGTTGCAGGTCAAGGCCAAAGTCAATGAAATTCCATTCAATGCCCTCACGTTGATATTCCTCTTGCTCCAATATAAACATTGTGTGGTTGAAAAGCTGCTGAAGTTTCTCATTAGTGTAATTGATGCACAGCTGCTCAAAGGAATTGATCTGTGAAGAGGACAAAAGAATTGTATTTCTGATGTTAGAAAGACACCTAAAAGAGGCAACGTAAATGTCAAGATAAAAATTTCTATATTCTATTTTTTTTAAAGATTACTGTAATTCAAAGGATCCATATTTTTGTATTTTAAGGCAAATTTACAGTAAGATCACATGTAGTAAATCTCAAAAGTGGGACCTGTCCAATAAACCATAAAGACCAGACCTTGGTTCTAAACACAGAGTCCCCCAGAAGCCCAGCAGTGATGCTGCCAGTTCCCAGCCCTTCCTAGTAGAATAGTCCTGTGGGTTGTCTTGGCCATGTAGTGCTGTCCAGCTTGAGAGAATCTCAATGGTTCTGAATTTAGATATTTATTATCTTGCATTCTGAACTACAGCCTGACGACAACAAGGAGTTTAACCAATTTGTGTCCCACAGCACATACCTCAAAAATCTCAAATCCAGCAATATCAAGGATCCCCAAGAAAGAAGCTCCTTGTCGTTTAGTTTTATCAAGAGCTTTGTTTACACGAGTTAGAATCCAACGGAAAAGACGTTCAAATTTTGCTTTGGCCAAAGCCTCTATGGCAAAGTCAGCCTGAAAGAAAGAAAATTCTAAGTAAAAGAACAAATCAAATTAACTGCTAATTTAAGTAAGGATAATGCAAAGAGAGAAAGAAAACAGATTCCCTTTAGATGTGATGTAAGAACGAAAAGAAGAAAGGGAAAATAACTCCAGGAGAACAGAGCAGACTGCAAGTAGGTACCTGCTCTTTGGTCTGAGCTTTCTGAACAACATCTCGTCCTACTTTGATCCTTGGGGTTAGAATAGATCTTGTGAAGTCAGTCACATTAATCCCCATCAGGTGACAAACTTTTTGAGCAGCTAGAATAAAAAAGTGATATTATATTTTATATTTCAGATTGAATTTTCTCTTAGTGTGAATACAAGCAAATCAACAATTATGTAATGTAGTTTGTCTTCCTTAAAAGCTCCTCTGTTGTACATGCAAGAGATGCCGCTTGCTGTAAAAGTATTATTCGTGATACAACCAAGGAATTCACTGATGATCAATTTACGGATTCAAGATTACCAAAAAAGGTAATGAATATTGAACTGATTCTAAGTATGGCATATCTTTTAAGACCTGTGAAGCATATACACATTAACAGTTTAAAATCTTGATAAAGAGTGCTTCCTCAGCTGCTATTTTATTACTTTCGTAATGTTAACTGGCTTTTTAAAGGGACAAATCATACCAGTATTGTCAGGCATAGAAGCTTGATCAGTGTTTCTCTCCTTCTTGAAGACAATATTGCCCAGCTGTAGGACAGACGAAACAACCCTCAATATAGCTGTAAGATAAGCAGACAGTATAAGTGATGAATGGAATGGACACATTTTGAAAACTTCATTCTCTACAATAATGAAAGTTCATTGTGTGGCCTTTGGTAGTCTATACTTCCATGGAAAGATCTAGATTTGCTATAAAAGACAGCTATAAGCTGCAATAGTTTGAGAGCTTGCAGAAGTGCAGCTCAAATAATCAGTGCAATTGAATAAATGGGCCACTGAGGGAACGCCAGCATCTGCAAAATGTGCTGCATCCCCAGGTAGACCTCCAAATCTTGGGAATTCGTCTCTCAGTCAGAGTGGCCTATGCTTGGTCATTTGAGAATCTCTATCTCTGCTTTTAAAATCAAACATATCAATGAGTTTCCAACAGCTTTAAGAACAAGTGGCAATTCCAAAGCTCTGGCTGTGCAGGAGTATGTGGCTGTTCATTCATGCAAATGAATAGTGTACAAATATTCACAGGATTAGTGTGAGTACAAAACTGTAATTTATTAACACTTAACTCTTAAAATGTAGAGAAATTTCATGCCTTTTAACCTCAGGTAGTAAAATCTGCTGCTGTGTTACAGATGAGATCATATTAATCTAGAGAGGTCATTTTGTTCATTTGGTAGACTCATACAGGAGAGCAATACTGTCCCAATGGGCTTGTATTTTAAATCATGAAATGAAAGGGGTTCAGACAGCAATACAAGTCATTTTGATGTCATGGGTAGTGCTGCTATCAACACCAATGCATGTGTTCTGGCTGTAGAACGAAGCAGTTTTTGTCAGTACCATAATCTAACTTTACCAAGACAGATTTGTACTACTGTCCTGCAAGGCAAAGCATTTTTTTTCTTAGAACCCTCGGGCACTGATGCAGATGAGACAGGTAACAGAAATCAATTCTGGCTGACAAAGCTGCTCGAAGGCTGGAGTGATGGCGTGACACAGTTTCTGCCACCAGGTGTCACTTGAGGCATGGCGGCTGCAGCCATGCCGATGTACGCTGGTGAGCACCAGACAAAACCCTACATCTCCCCGGAACTGTGAGGGGTAAATGGTGGTTAGTTTGATGCCTGTGGCAGGCCCACATTTTCAAGGTAGCTTAGTTGTTTGTTCATGTTTATTTTCTTTTTCTCCGAAACAGTGGACAAAAGTATGAGTTATTTCATAGAATCACAGAATTTGAGCCCGATCCACTCATTTAAAAATTATGTGAAGTAAGATTCTACATTCATATGTTTATTTTGTGAAGTGGTCATTCTGGACAGAATGAACTGCAGTGCATTTGGATCTGTCTATATTATTATTTGCAGAGTACGATCTTGCTAACAGTTCTCACCTGTCTGCTCCTCCTCAGTAAAGCCCATAATTTTCATGGCTTCCAAGGTCTCCAGGAACATCTCATCATCTTGTTGAGCAGGAATAGGAACGTGACCATTAGATAGAAAGGTATAGTTGTTGAAGCCTTCCAGCAGCAGATCATCTAAAAGACAAAGAAGAAAAGTGTAAGTGTGTCAGCTTAATGACATAAATATTACATTTACTTCTGTATGTAACCTAGTCAAAATTCTCTCTCTCTTCTTGCCCCACTAGACCTGCACATTCATACTGAATAATAATAAGAATGGAACCAGGTAACGACAAAAGGGGTCCAAACCAAAAAACTCTTAAGTTCCGTACAATGGCCAGCAACAGATTCTTAGCATAAATATTAGGGAAAACGTAGTTATCTATTGCTTTATACATTCTTTCAGTCAGTCATGTATGGAAAAATGTTGTATTGAAGCCATGATGTTCCAATTGATGTTATATTGAATTCCTATTTTTTTCATCCACTTAGACTTTTCACCACGACGTTATGAAACTATGAGTTTCACAGTGTAAACATGAGCTATGAGAAAGGTATTCTCTTGATTGTGAAACTGCTAGCCAATACTTATATTTGGAACCCCCGTTTTTGTGTGTGTGTGTAAAAAATAATACACAACTCCTCTTTGTTCATCTTGATATCATTCAAGATCAATGAGTTTATATCTGCTGTCAATTGAAAAATAACAATAAACTGTAAACCACCTGGCTTAAACAGACAAGTTGAAACTTTTTTACAGTTCACTTAAGAGAATTACTTTCTATGGCTAAAGAGCTGTTTATTTATGAAAAGAATTTAATAACATTCTCTTTAAGATATTAAGATAAATCACAAAGGTAAGCTATTCTTCATGCTGTTCAATGAGATGTAAGAATCATTAGCAAGTAACTTACTTCTCATTTGTTCAGAAGCTCCAGCAATCAAATAGTAAAAGATATGAAATGTTCGCTCATCTTTAGCCTGACGAATAGCACGGGATTTTTCAAGCAAATCTGTTTGCCAAGTATGTTAAAACAAACAAACAAACAAACATATTCTGGTCCTCCCATAATTGTGCCTTCAGTCTCAGAGCCACTAATAGCATTGCTTAAATTTTTTGCCATGAGCTTATCTAACATGAATTTGGTTCTAATTTTGTGTTGAGATCACTAGTGCTGGTTTAATTATCACCATGAGGAGTAGATGAATTCCCTACCTCTTACTGTATGATAAAAGCTGGTAATCATGATAGTAAGCTCTGTGATAGTCATACATGCTTCTAAAGTTAAATATATAACAATGGTATTCATAACAACATTTACTTCACTTTCACAATTTCACAAATACGACACTTTTTATCATAGGGTGGGGCTCCTAAAAACTTTTTTGAGGCCAATATTGTAGCTATAGAAGCAATAAAAGCAAACTTTATTTATTGTCTACTTTTCTGACTAAAACACTAAAAATGTAGTTGGCAGCAGCGTTAAGTATTTTGACATCAGTAGCTGATTTCCACTTTAAATGATATAATGCTATAGATAAAAATTCAGATAAGACCTGAAAAAATAAAGCCCATTTTTTCTGTATGGGTCACTTCTCAAAATAAGTGCAAAAAGCTAAACTGTTTGTTGTTTGATGTTACATTCAACAGATAAGATCCTTCTTTTAGCTGTATGTTAATTTCTCCTCATTTTTTGGAGCAAGCAGCTCCTCTTTGCAAAGAAGAGCAATGCAGCACTGAGGAATTTAGCTACATGCCCATTTATACACTATCTCATAAACATAACCCTGGGAAGAGGCATCAGTACTTGCCAAGTAAAGTCAATCTAAGTTTAATTTCTCTGAAATACTTGTACTTTATTCCTGGAAAAAACCCACATCAGAGCCAATGATATATAGCTCTAGGTATGTCACTTGAATGACCAGGTCTGTATTTAGTTCCCAGAGCAGACAAGTTCTCTGAAAATATCTACTGCTTGATGCCATATGGGACATCAGCAACAGCAAAATATTTGCTTCACTTCAGTTATGCAAGTTCCCAGATTAGTAATTTCTGACCATGGTGATTTAACAAAACATGCAAAGATCAAGGCAGATTCAGGTAAACTGTCCTTCAGTTACACAAAAGGAGAGGAACTACAGAGCATCCAAAGACAGCTCTTCTGGCTGCACCATGTTATTTAGCTTTTCCTGTCTCTTTTATTTTTCCTGCTATCAAGTTCTTATAGGGGTAGGGACAAGTATATCACTTTTGTTGAGATGACCATTTATGCTGCAGACATAAACTACTAAGCTGTATTATCGTATGGGGTTCTCCCTCAGCAGGTTATTCTCTGCACTTTTTATTGGAATCCATCTATCCTTGTGCAGCATACATTTTTTTTGCAGGAATACCAAACCTGGGCATGAGAAATGGGAAACATCCTCTGAGCTCCTGGATAAACTGTAGGGATAATGCCACATTCTCAGTCTTTTTTTTTGTTTCCTCTCCTCCCAAATATTCTATAACAGCTCTGATGAGAAACAGGAAAGCTTCAAATCTTTTTATATTTGGAAATGTAGATGACAGGGAACTGGATTGACCCATGCAGGATTGTACCTGTGATGTGAAACAAAACAACTGCATAGCTTTCAAGATCACATGCAACCTCAACCACAAATCAATTTCCTCCACTTTCGGAAGCTAGATGTGGAGAATAGCACACTTTCCTATAGATGAAAAAGGAGATCTGAAAATGTAAGCACAAGAGTAAGACAAACTGAGAATCTGGTACCAGCATAAATGGAACCACTTCCCTCCATCTTTGTTTATACCAGCCTCAGCAATATTTGCCTTTCTTAGACATGCAGTGCAGCTTGTTTATCTTTCTTCCTTCTAGCTTCCAGTGCTGTTCACAGAAAAGGATACAAGTCTCTATGTTTGCTCCGACAATGTAGCCTGTCACATCAAAGTTGATGCGGATAAATTTGCCCTGTGAAGGAAAAGAAGACCTAGGTTGGGCTGTTCTTTTAGGTTATGTGGGGTTTTACAACCGAGTCAGCAGAGGTAGGAGTGAAGGGCCTGCAGGGAAAAAGAACATCTGCCAGCACTCCCAACAAAAAGTAACATCTAGTAGTTACAGCTCCCATCTACTGTTACTCTAATGTGAATCCATGTGAGATGCTTTCTCTCTTTCATTTAAGTCATTAACAACTCTTGCTAAATAACAGGAATGCCTTCCAACAAGATGCATGCTCAACAGTGGTGCAAAGAAAAAGGAAGTACAGATTTTCTTTTCAAATTTCTAGAGGATGATGATATGTCCTGGAGCAGTAGTTGACTTTGCAAGGCCACACACAGACCGATAAACTGTGACAGAACAATGGTACTGTCAAGTCTGAGATTGATTTTTAGTCCTGTTAAAGGCCAAATTCCTATTTCAGAGAGAAGTTCTAAACAGTAATTCAAAGGGATTGGTTTAGAGAAGCTTTTTAGAGAGAAGTACTGAAAGAAAGAGGGTGATTCTTTGTACACGGATTTAAAGAATGGTGTACCTCCCCACAATGTAGACCCAAATGTATTTCTCCTACTTACAAATCTGGAGGAGTTGTCATTCTTCACAGTTTTGGCATTTCCAAAAGCTTCAAGAATAGGATTTGCCTGTAGAAGCTGTTTTTCCAGCTCACCCTAAAATTCATTCAGACTCAGTTAACCCTGAACTTCATAATTAGTTATTTAAAAACAGTTCATGTACGCTGGAGAAAAATGTGGAGAAAGATAATTTAAGCCTCTAACTTTTTTGTTGAAGACTGCACTGCTTGTGGATTTGTTTTCATTCCCTGTTAATCTCTGTTTATATATTTGTGCAGTCAAGTGCTGTCCTGTATACATGACCCTTTTCCAGCCCAGTTGCCTGTGGCAGATCAAAGTCTATTAATCTGTTTAGCATCATGACTGGTCTTTCTTAGTAAGAGGGTCATTCAGTGACAAATCATATATATATAATATTCAGTTTAATGTCATTTTTAAAAAGATTTTCTTAAAGGAACCTCTAGCATATCTTTTTCAAGTTAGTTTATCGAGATCCTTTGCTAGCAAATGACGATGTAATTAGAATAACTTGCCGGGAATCATTTTAATGTAATGCAGCACAAAGCTACAAAGCAGATTTCACCAAGTCTATTAATAATGATCCATGCAAGGCTATTTAAGTTAAAAAATGGAAGTGCATTGATTTATTTCAAACTAAGGTAATGAATTCTCATGCAAACACACAAACCTTTTATTATGTTGTTAATTGTGCTTGGTAATTGCTAGTGGAAACACATCATGCAATGAAATGAGCATGCATTTAATACTCCTATTTATAAACAAACTAGTGAAGCTGAAAAAGTCTTTGCTTACTAAGATGGTTTGACAGTTTTTTTTTAACTTTTCATTTAGCTCTGTGCTATAAAATTACTTTCACATTTGCTTCTTCTCACCATACTTGTGGACTACTTTACAGTAGCATGCCCCATTTTAAATAACTCATGCTGAATAACATCAGAAAAAAGTCCTTGATGGATAATATGATACCATTTAAATCATTCTAATATAAAAATGAGTCAATATTTAAGTTGAATCCAGAGGCAACAATTTGGAAAATGACATTTCTTCCCAATTAGGGTGCAAAACTGATAACCTTCTGAATAACCATTTCTGAATTTCTTGTGATTTATATGGGAATGATGAGAGTTACCTCAAAAATATAATAAAAAAACAAGAGTTTCTTAACAAATGACTAAACTTATCTACAAATGACAGAACGAGGACCTTCCCAAGAGTGCAGATGTTTGGAGAGCTAGGGCATGAAGAAAGTCCACTGAACTCCATGGAGTTGTTTGGGTCAGCAATGAATTTAGTTTTTGTCAGAGAGCTTGTCAAATGAATAATAAATAAATTAAGGGGCAACACTTTGTCATAGCTGGTCTGAGAACCAGCAATCAGAATGGAGGAAAAAGGACAATACAAAGAATTGCCTGGCACACAAACGAACAGTATATGCCAGCAAACCTGCCTATATTCCCAAAGTCCTGATATGCTGGATGGCACACCACAGTGCAGGAGGGCCCACGAGGGCCTGTTACAAACTGCCATAACATACCTGCAGACACACGCTGCAGTGGGAACTGCTCTGTTACACATTACAGCAGCAAGCTAGGAGCATGCTAACCTTTGCGGATGTGAACAGTCCTCAACAGTTACATGAAAATGTAAAATTGAAAGCAATATCAAATGGAAAGCATGCAGCCAAACAAATCAATCAACACCGTGAGTTTTTAGGAATTATTTCACAACAGTCCTAGAAAGTTCAACCTGAAGTACGGAAAACATTTAGATATTTTCATTCAGAAATCGCATTGCTCAATTTCAGGCTGAGTGACTCTTTCAGGATCGTGGGAAATTTCATTCAAACTATGGCAATTTAAACACACACATATAGAAGAGAGTGATATTTGAGAGATGACCCTGCCTGTGTCAGACCTCATTCTTCATCATGGAGCCTGACACAGTTAGGGTTGATTTGTGAGAGCATTTGGCGCTATTGTTGCTTTTCATCATATCATACAACATATTTCAACAAAATCTCTTAAATTTTTTGAGGTGCAACAATAGCATGCAGATCTACACTCAGTGCCTTAAACACACATCAAACAGTCTAAGTTACTCACGTAAGAAAAAGATGGACCTTGCTGTATTGAATAATGTGGTATAAAACAAGTGTCAGTATCATTTCCATTACACAGACATTTTTATCGTTTTTCCTGTATTAAAATAACCAATACACAGTTTCCATGCAAATAAACCAGAAAAACAAAGAAAAACAATCTATTGCAGACATACCAAGAGTACAAATAAAAGTAGTGTATTGGAGTAGTTTAACTGAATTAAAAAAAAAAAAAAAGAAAAAAAAGACCTGAAGTAAAGGGATGGGATTTGGATTCAGTCCCAGGTCAGTCTCCCAGGACCAGGCAGGAACAGATATTTTTATGGTAAATCCCCAGCTCTTCTCTGGTGCAGTGGAGGCATTTTGCTATTGATTTTTTTTTTAATGACTGAAATTGCAGTGTCAGTAGCCCTAGGCACTGAATTACCACTTGTCAACACATTATAGAACAATTTAGACTTTCTCTCAACCTTCATCTGGTGGATATTTGCCTTTGCGCCTGTCTTGGAGCCAGTTTAATCCTGAGACTCATGTAATTCCCTGGAGGAGCGAGCTGCAACTACAGTTACATACTCAGTGGAATGGCCCTGAAACCACAAGTTCATTTCCCCCAGCCACTGAGAAGGAATCAGTTGGATGAAATAAGCTTTTTTTTTTCATAAACATTCAACAAAGGAAAACTATGCCTTTGATATTGGGCTGTTTCCAACAACTTGAATCACAGATTTCTAGAAAGTACTGCCCTGAGGGGACATCTACTTCTTCCCCTTCCCTGAAGCACAACAGTTATTCACGGTGGAAGAGGCAAGGCAGTGCTTTGGAATTTTCTATATGTAGGCATACAGCACAGACAAGACCCAGCACAAGTGTGGTTGTGAGGTTTTTACTTTGTTTTGCACTATGCGACTAATTCCTTATTTTTCACTCAGACTTGCGACACACTGACATCTCTTCCTTAATTAAGCTTTTTTTGTCATAAAAGTAAATTGCTACTTTAGTTTATTTATTTTTTTATTTATTTTTTCCAGGAGTATTTGAGTAGCATAAAAAGGGCTGGAAATGACTTAGAACCTGGAGTTACATCAATGAAAACAGCAGACAGGTGAGAGCTTCAGCCACACCAATATCTCAGAGAACTGCATCGACTAAGCTAATATTACAGTTCAGAGCAAAATGATGAACTTTAATCACTAAGGTAAGATTATTACAGATTTTGAAGAAAGTACTTTATTTAAAATCTGCCTTCCAACATTTTCCTGTGTCAAAGGAGCAAAAAGAAGTAATAGGATATATTTTGGAACTCTTAGCTACCTTGCTATGCCCACTAAAATATGCCCACTAACAAAAGTCATCAATACTTTAGGAGTTTAAAAGTTGTTATACATTTTTTGTGTTTGTGTTGTAACATAAGGATAATATTTTAATTAAAAGCTTTTCCAAACTTCTTATTTTCCAGGAGCCAAGGGTAGAATAAGGACCCCAGCCCTTGCAGAACTTAAGTCTCTCATGTTATGATATAAATAGGTGCTATGCATATAGAAAACTATGAATATTTCTCTTCTAACAAAGTACATTCTGATTTGATGCCTAAGAGGATGTCAAACAAAAGATTTTTTTTTCCATAAACACAGAGCTGTGACCTAATTGTGTACTCTTAATATGTCAACTATTTGGCAAGCCACAAACATTGAATTGCTGTTAGCAATAAGCTCAATACAGTCCCAATAGTCAAAAAGGAGAGTTGAATACAGAAGAGCTCACTCACAGTGATGCTGGTGTCCTTTTTGCCCTTATGTGATGAAGCAACAACGGCCAGGTACTGAATGACCTTTTTGGTGTTCTCTGTCTTGCCAGCGCCAGATTCACCTCTGAGGGGAAAGAAAATAACACAAAAAAAGCTAGGTAACTGGTGAGCTCCTTCTGCCATACGACGTACGTCATGTATAAAAACAAGACTGGAGTCTGCCTGGCTCTGTAAATATCCCAGAACACAGTCTCTCTGATTCCACCTGACTTTAGCATGCAAAGAACGCAGTATCAGAGATGTATCTCTGTCCAATTCGTGTTTTGACTGGACACTGGGCCATTTAAGGCAATTGTAAAACATTTTTTATGGCAGTGCCTGAACATTCATGAGAACTGAGGCTGGCAGGGAGTCTGCTCATACTTAAAGAACAACAACAACAAAAAACATTAACTATAATGTGGTACAAGAATAAAAAAAGCTATCAACAAAAATACAGTAGTTTTCTCGATGGAAATTCTGGCATTAAAGCAAGTTATATCAATGCTGGAGTATAAGGGAACTATACTGCCTTATATGACTTCTAAGTTCAAACTTTCCATGAATTCAATGGGACCAGAGCTGGCACTGCTGGAGGCATCCCTGCTAACAGGGTAGCAGGAACATCTCATTTGGGGACATTTCTGACCAGCAGAACTGCCATCCTGGCTGTGCTCTGTCTCTAGGGAAGCAGGAATGCAGTGGTAACTTTCCACCTTCCAGAGGACTTCCATGGTTAAATTTATTTACATCTTCCAAATCTTCTCATAAAGTAAAATGCTGGTTTTCAAAGTACAGGAACAAGGACCCAGATTTACAGTCTTTACTCAGAAGTAAGAACATTTCCAGCCTACTCTTCCCTCTTTGTCACATTTTATCATCTCAGTTCTGCTAGATATCTTTGACTCTGATGATGATACGGACTAGAATGTTTTTATATTGTCCTGTATCAGCAGTCAAAAAGGGCATGAAAGTGGGTGTGGATGTAGTAATGTAGTAATTTAGCTCCTCTGACTCTATCAAGTTAGTGCTGTGAGGACAACAGTCTGCATGGAAGTCAAACCTCTGTGCCTTTGGATTTAAATTAAAATGAATTTAAAAATTAAAAGAACAATACATGTAAAAGTCCCACAGATATTTGTCAGCTCTTTTGAAACTGAGTCTGTTTAGCTGGATCCACTGCAGTTGTGCTTCGTTTCCTAATTAGGAAATAGAGGAGTTAATTTTTCCTACCAAGGGACTGGTGAAAAATGGACATAAAAAAATATGAGTAAATGCTGGGAAGAACTTTTAAATTGTGATGACATTGATTAAACCTAAGGAAGCCAGAAAAAATTTCTGTCTGATGCACATCATGATGAGGAACGTTTAGAGTTTTAACCAGAAATAATTGAGACGGTTCCTTTTCACAAGACCTGGGTTAATTTGCACAGTTTAGAGTTTGGATCCATCCCTGCCCTGGACTTCAGTGCTAAAACATTTCCATGTTTTATTGATAAAAATTAAGTGTTCTGGGAACAATTCCAAGCCAAGCACACCAATTTGAAGACATATGCGTACAAAGTTTTCAAATAAATCTACCTTGCATCTCTGATACTTTGGAAAAAAATAAAAGCATTCTTCAAACAAACTGTAGGCTTTGAGCTATTCTATTTTATTAAAGGTTATTTGTAGTTCATCACTACATGAATTGCATTTCCTTTCTCCCAGGGCAATGGTGCCCATCATTTGGCTTTTCCCTGAATGCCTGTGAGTATTACCAAATAAGGCATCATTTTCCTTGTAATTATCCTACCATACTGTAATGCTTTAGTTACTTAACATTTTGTTCTGTGCTTGCTTTCCTTAACTCTTTGCTCCTGCACAGTTTTCTATTTTCTGCAGCTATTCTTCTTGAGCTTTTAAATTCCTTTTGAAGTGGACAACAACAAATTCTTCAACATGAAATGGAACTGTTTCAGCACGAAATGGAAAACAGACATGATCTCACAGCAATAAGGATGAAAAAAAAGTAAGTAATGAAGTATCGTGTTTATAGCTGATGAATACTGTATTTTTTCAACACATCAAATCACTCCAAATGTCCCTAACAATACACAAGTCTGATAAACAAGTACTCATTAAACAACATTACGCTGAAGGATCCAGCAGAGCTGTATGACAAGGTCTAGACTTCATCTCAGTGATAGAATCCAATGTGTTTGAAGAGTAATTAATTAAGAGGAATAGCTGAATTAGGTTCAGTGCCTTTAAACATAAAGAAGCTTACAAGGGGAAATATCTAGGAGGAGGAGAGCATGTGACTCAGTTGATTTCATAGGTGAATTAAACTTTTCCCAGAACTATTGAGCTGCAGCAGAACTGGTCACGCTGCTTTTTTTTCTCAGCATCTTTCTTGAAGTACCATCGTTTCTGGGATGGCAGAAACAAGTTTTATTGTGAGGTGGTATGAAGAATCCCATCTGTTTTAAATCTGCATGCTCTCTTTAGTCTCAGTGACTCAACTGTTAAATAAGGGCCTGATTCTTGCAAGCATCATGATTACAGCATGGACCATACACACAGTGGGGTTCCTCTCAGGAGGCGTCTTCTAGTTGTTTATGTTCCTCAATGTTCTGCAGCCTGAATCATGTTCCAAGTGAGGAGTGCACTGTACAAAGTCTATTACCTCTATCCTAAGTTTTTTGGGGAGCAGAGGGATCATCTGTTTAACTGAAGTATCTCAAATCTTATTGCTGCCATTCTTAGAAGCAGCGCATTTATTGCCAGTGCACTTCTTTTCACCCAGCTCAGGTGGGCAATGCAAAAACAAAGAGAGGAAAAGCAGTAACTGTTGCACAGCTGTGATAGTCCAACAGCAGTACTTAGAACATGTTTTCATCCTGAGAATCTGCCTTGTTTTCCCAGAGTGAAAAGATATACTAGGCTTATAGGCTTGCTACACTAAAAAGAAAGCATGAAACAATGCTCTCTCATTGTGTGACATATTTTACATTTATTCCTCCTTCATTTCTTGCCCAGATTTTTGTTTTGTTTTTTTTGTTTTTGTTTTTGTTTAGTAACTCAGTAACTGATTTAAAGCACAAAAGCCCACTTACATAGTGCTATTGAATCCTCCACAACTCCATTGCTTTCACCTTAAATGAAAATTATCTCTGTTTGAATAGGTTTCCAAATTAGCACAAGGTGAGAGTGGGAAGCTGACTGCACTGGTGTGGGGTAAACCTGGGGTGTAGCTGGGGTGTAACTAAGACTGCTGCATGTTTGGGGAAAGAGTAGTTAAAAAACTGGACTTCTTGTTGAAAACTTGAAAGTTTTCTATATTAATATTATGATATAAGACTTAGCTTAATTCCACTTTTGGAAACATCTAAAAAGTAACAGCAGGATTTGTTTCAGCAAGCAATGAACCACAAAAATTGACCATTCACACATCCCTTAATCTGGCTACTCTCGCACTGCGGGAAGCCTCTGTGAACACAGCAGTCAATGAGGTGCTCCAAATCACATTAGAGCTTGGCAGGCTTCATCCTGCAGTATGAGATGTGCAAAGATAATGAAAATCTTTGTCCTAGACCAGCTGAATCCCCAAAGACCTCGCTCAGAAGCCAGCGCGCTGATCCCACTAAGTTTATTTACAAAAAAATCTCAGAAGACTGAGCTGGTTCGGCACCAAGCTCCACCCCAGGTCTAAAGCTGCACAAGATAACAGCGCGGGAGAGAGGCCAGACAGCATTGCTTGCCAGCTCCAGCCTTTGAGATTTAGTGTGCTGGGAAAGAGAAGAGTTTAGCTCTCTTGCAGAGGAGGCTTTGCCTAACAAGACTTCACAATTCAGAAGATGTCTCGGGTGACTGCTTCCTGACATTAGCAGGAGAGAAAGCAGGTGGAGGTAATGAAGCCAAGTGAGGCTCTGGAGAGTTCGCCCCAAAAGGGAGGGTAAAGGATGGTCACTGCCTAACCCAAAATTTTGTCTGTTGCTGTACCAAATGAAGTGCAAACACTACCCTGCTCTGTACATTTTGATAGAAGCTAATCAATCTAAATGCATGCATTAAAGAAAAAGTAGATGAGCTCTTGGCAGCATCCCCAACTATTTCTATATGAATCCTTACAGCTACATTTTTCACAATTTAGGTGCCAAGCCTTGGAAAGTTTGAGTCTATAGCTATGGAAAGAAAAGATCCCAGGTGATCAGTGCCATGAGTTCTTCAGTTCTTGGTCTATATTTTAGGTAAAAAGATAATCTCTTGGAATTTTTAGTAATTATAAAATACTGTGAACTGATTGTACTTGAGAGCTGTCCAGCTGAAAGCTAAGTGAACTTTCTTGTTTCTGTACAGAGAAATAAGGCCAAAACATAGGATAAACTACTAATACTTAAAGCTGTGTATATTGATTTTAGTTTAAATAATCTTGATTTTAAAAGCCAGTGAGAGGAATTTTTCAAGCTATGGGTCATGATGCCAATCCAACATGCAGCAGCTATTCTAAACAAGATTGTTTTCCAGATGGAAAAGACATTTCATTCTCTTTATTTTATGTTTTAGTGGTGTGAAATGCTTTATGTTTTCAGCTCCCAGGTGAAGGGAAAAAAAAGTATTCATATTCAATATATTTTGTAGCCATCAGAAGTGGAAAAAAAAAGAAATTGAAATGGAAAAAGAAATGAAAGAAGAGGAAAAAAGAGATTTTTTTATAAGCAAAAAGGAATTGAATTGCAAAAGAAATTTCCTGAAAATAAAAGAAATCTTAATATTCCAAGATTAAAAGATCTGAAGTGTTAGTGATACAATAATAACGTAAGGTGCAGGAATAGAAGGACAAAATGCACAGTTTAAATTAGACTCCATTACCATGACGTGTTTCATCCTGGGAAGAGAGTGATGGTCAATTTTTATTCCAACACTGCATTGATTTTAGATTTGTTTTGGTTTTCATGCATATATGGACAGATTCGTGACTGATATACTTGCATGTCAGTGAAATCTGTTTATGAAAGGTCAGAGCTATGCTAGTCTTTGTGGTACAGAACATATCGTCTACTTCTTGCATGATGAATTTGTTCCAGCCAGCACTGGCACTCACCAGTACCTGTATGGCTGGTGGTCAGTAGCACTGTTTTCTAAAAAAAATAGGCAGTAGCCACATTTTTATGGATAACATCCCAAAACCAGTTCAGTTTGGAACTATGACATGTATTTGCAATCTGTGACTGACTACAGCATCACTGTATAATCCTGCTATCAATACTATGCATGCCATCTTCTGCAAACAATTATTTGTTTTTACATGAATTGAATGTTATCTTTTTTCAGGAAAACTGGTAGATGTGTAATACAACAAACATCAAATTATGTCAAAAGCGTCTTCAATAGCACTCAAGTAAATAAAACCAACTCATAAGCCATAGAGGAATGTGGTTGTCGTTAAAGCTGAAGGTTACATAGAAGATCCCCATCCAATTGAACAGTCTGAGTGTTTTGCAAAAATTGGTAGGAATGATAAACCAAGGGGATGTTGGGGAGCAGTATGTCACACATAGCAAAGTTTATTGCAATAAAATCACCATCTGACCCCTGCTACACTAATTGCCCCCACAACATCTGGCACTGATGGCAGGTCAGAACTCAAAGAGGAAAACGTCAGCAAGCCAGGACTCAGAACAGTCAAGGCTTTCAGAACAGGGCTGGCTTGGTGTTTTGCTATTGCCTAAACCGATTACATGAAGACTGCAGAAAG
Organism: Tympanuchus pallidicinctus; assembly: GCF_026119805.1. Classification (NCBI taxonomy): domain Eukaryota; kingdom Metazoa; phylum Chordata; class Aves; order Galliformes; family Phasianidae; genus Tympanuchus; species Tympanuchus pallidicinctus. The sequence continues at coordinate 7,620,730 of NW_026294699.1, read as the reverse complement.
CTTCCCCTAGTGCAGTGTGCACTTAGCCAACACTCCATGGCTTTGCACACAGGCTTCCAGGTGGGCTGTGCCACATGGAATTGCCAAGCCTTGGCTGCTGCAGCTACACAATATGCAAACAACCCAAAATCACATGAACAGAAAAGATCAATTTCTTAAAATGACAACGGATTGAGGATATGACAGCATGCTGCTGACGGGCAGGAATGAAAAGCAGCTCAGTTAATACCCAGAATTCTCCATGTTCCTCAGTTTTCTCAGTTTCCTTAAGGGACCACTTAATCTACAAGTACAGTCCCCGACTTCTTGTAGTAAACTCTGAATTCAAAGTCAGTTTAAACTGAGAACTGTGCACTGAACACATATTAGGGCACTGATATTGCTTCTTATTTCGTCAACAGGCAACTCTTCTACTGGGACTGCAGATCAAGCTCTTTGAAGGTGAGAATATATCAGTTCCACCAGAATTTCAATTGATTCTGCATAAGGAATGACATTGTAATGTTGAGATGTAACAAAACAACAGTTTACTTACGTGCACAGGATAGATTGGTCTTCTCGGTCTGTGAATAAAGAAAAAAATCCATTAATTAGGGAAAATAGCTAAGTCCTGTCAGAAGTACTTACATTTATAATGACTTACATTGAGCAATCTAGACCTTTCAAAACCTGACAATTCACAATTAGTCAAAAGCACAGGGTTCACATCTTATTTAATTTGCCATCATATTTAAATAAGGATCTCTAATGGAAATATTTTGTACCAAAAAATGAACAAAAGGTTAGGAGTTCAAAAATATTTTTTTGTAAATTCTGTGAGAGATGAACTATAATGAGGACAGCAAAAGGATCAGACTCCCTATAAGAAGATTATAATTGATAATTTCAAGTCTGAAACTTGAGTCGTTATTATGCTTATGAAATATGGCTAGCAGCCCACTTCAGACAAAGTCTGGACAGATAAGGCATCAAAAACCAAGACATTTTATGGTGGTCATTAGATTTTGAAAGCACAGCAGTCCAAATAGAATCACAGAATCATAGAATGGCCTGGGTTGAAAAGAACCACAATAATCATCTAGTTTCAACCCCCCTGCTATGTGCAGGGTCACCAACCACCAGACCAGGCTGCTCTCAGAGCCACATCCCCCTTGAATGCTCTTTTCTCTCTATTTCATTTCAGATTTAGAAATGCCTTTTTTTCAAGACATATCCTTCTGTCTGTGAGGTATCCTCAAGATTGAGGAAAAACAAGATACATTTTTTTTACAACAGCATATCAACAAGAACGTAAGTATTCTTCATGCTTTACCATGAACAGAATTGTCAAACATATATTGGATGAAAATTTATAAAAAGGTGGGCCAAAATCTCTATTTCTACTGTGTAAGGCATGTAAGAGGTTTCTGTGCTGCAGTTCAATACACCGTAATGTTGCAGCATGATTTAGAAGCACATCTTGTCACGTGTCTCCCTTTTTCATGTATTTGGAGTTGGAGCTTCTCTTTACCTTCAGAACTTTTGCACAGAATTTTCTACCAAAAGGCTGATCTCAGGATTTTAGGCTGTGATAGTGAACACACACTGAGGCTTCATAATGTGCTCCGTAACACTAATGTATTTCCCAAAGCTCCACTGAAAGAAGACTTCCAGAAAAGTCTGTGATACTGACAGGCTTTACAATTTGGCCTCTATGGCAAGATGTGTGTTTAGCATGTTTGCTGTGATCAGTTCTGAAGTAGAACCCTTTTTTAAAACTGGAAATGTTCAGCACCAGAGGAGGTCATATAGAAAGGTGTGGTGTCTCCATCCTTGGACATATTTACAAACAGACTTGATTAAGGCTATGAGAAACTTCCATGGCACTGAAACTGGCCCTCCTTTGCAAGAGGCTGCATCAAACTGCCTTCTACAGACTGTAGAAAAATCTTCTGAATAAGAAAACAAATTCCCAAGTTGGTCAAATGCATATTTGAATTGTGTGCTTGGCTTATAAACCCGAGACTTGAAGCAGACAGTTAAATAAGGCAGAAGCAAACGTGTCTGTATATTTATGTATTATCCACCAGATGCAGAGTGAGCATGAGACCAGGGAAGCCTCTGGGCAGAAGTTAAGACACAAACCCGTTCCTCATTTTATTTTGTGAGTTGGATGACTTGCAGGGCTACCTATCTGGTTGCTTACCCTTATCGCTGACCTTGCATGTAATAAATGGCATGAGATAAACAAGCTTTCTGTGCTGCACAAAGATAATAGAGATAAATTCAGCCTATTAAGCTTACAATTTGTAATTGCTGCCTGGACCACAGCCAGCCTAGGAGAAGCAGTAGTGGGTTCTGCTTTGGCTTAACGATACTAAATAACTGTATTTACTCCCAGTTTCTCATGGACGTTCAAACCGGTGTTGTAACATCAATTGCTTCATTGATCCCTTGCTCAGAAAATGGCACCACTTAACTGCTTTGGTTGGTAAATTGGTACAAAATGAATCATTACACTGCTGTTGGAGGATTTGTCAACACTGCAGGACTCTTCCACATACACATTTTGGATGAGGGGAGCTGTGCGCAGTGTTTATTTTTCACTGAACTTGGCTTTCTTTAAAATTGAAAAAATGAGAACGCAGTAGAATTTTTGCTAAAAATACACTGCTGTGTAAATAGAAACCATTGGCATATATTGATGTTACATCACAAACCCATAAATATCATAAAGAAAATAAAAGTGACTCCTTGATACAGAGTTGCCAGTGGAAATTCTGAGCTCAGGGGACATTAGAAAAAGTAATATTCCTGCAAGCCAAGTATTTTTTCATTTCTCTGCCTGTTGCTCCCCCTTTCCCTTCCCAGTAAGTGATATACCCCTACTGATCGTGTTGTATACGAAGGTATGCACCACAGGCATTTGTGCATGTGCACTGTGTGACTCTGATAACAATTAGCCTGAAGGCTACTCAGAGCTCTTGGAGAGAAAAGAAAAACTATGTTGTTTTTTCTTTTTTTTCATCTTTTCCTTGTAATCCTGAATGCCTTCGAAGACCGCAGCTGTGCAATCCGATTGTTCCCTGTAAGCAGGCAGCCCTACGGCTTTCTTGGAGAAGTCTGTGAGGAAGCAGAAGGAAAAGACTCCGCTCTTGGTCACCAGACTTATCCCTTCCTAATGCCCCAAGCACTTGGCAGCCTTATAAAGTCCTGCAGTAATAAGCCCTATGTTGCTAAGTTGTGCAGTCTGACCTGCAAAACCTCCCACTGACATGCTGGCCAATGTGCATTCATGGAGGGAGAATATGCAACACTGCTCCATTTCCTTCAAAAGTTTCAACATACTGCAAAGGTAAGGATGAAATCAGGAAACCAAATCCTATTCTGCTTTGTCTTGAGCTGCAATGCCTGCCTCATTTGTTTTCCAGGACTCTCCAAATTGATTGCTTCTATTTCTGTTCCAAAATATTTTATTTTTTATAGGAAGGGTTCTGCCCTGTTTTGGGACACTGAAACATTATGTGGGTAGATTTAGCAGAGAAAATCACTTGCACAAAATAAAACTTGATAGCATAGTTTCTGGGGCTCACAAAGTAACAAAATATCTTGTATGTTCCAATATCTCTATGGTTAATACCTTTTTTAAAAAATACACTACTTGGAAGACATTCACCCCCTGTATGTCTATATTAAACATTTTGGACATTTTTGGATTTTCTCCCGAATATTTAATAGTAAGCAGACATACTTCACTGTCTAAAATCCACCAGCTTTCCTAAGTCCCATCAAGTTCCATGACCAAGAAAGTTCCAAGACCATGAAATGGACTTTTTTTTTCTGGAATATGCTACACTTTTTCACCAAACACCTCCAGTTTGCTTGTAGGAATCATATGCCCCTCTGTTCTCAATAGACACGCTAGTTCTGCTTAATCACAAACAAAATCAGATGGTTTATCACAATGAAGCAGCAAGCTGACAGCTTTACCATAAAAGGGAAGAACAGACTGAAGCCAAGCTCCAACACTCACTCACTGCTTCTTTACATTTGTTAATAACAGCCCTGACTAAAGGGAACATTTCTGTATGGTCCTGCTAAGGACACAGTAAACAGCTGGGTTTTCATGCAGCTTCCTTTTCTAGGACCTTGGGAACTGTGTTTTCCTCCCAAACCTCCAAGTAGATACAAGGTTGTTTGTTTTTCCATCTTTAACTCAAGCTTGCTTACAAAGTGCTTTCATGAAAATGGCTTTGCAGAAAATAGATAAGCTTCTTGGAGTTAAAGAAAGCCTCCATATGTCTTCTCAGTATTATTCAGAGCATGTAATAAAAGCATAATCTTCCACATGAAAAAATATTTCTGTTATTACTGCTACACAACCTGACCTTCCTTATTTGTGCTGCTTATCACACATTTGCTGTTTGCCACCTGCAGAGACAATAGCAGAAGGCAGCAAATTACCCACCCTCACTGGACTACTATCACTGGCATCTGGCAGTGCTGCAGAAGCCATCCATTCATCCACCCACCTCTGGCTCCTCTGCCCTGCACCATGGTGCCCCCTCGTGTGCTGCATCATGCCTTCGTGCAGCCACACTGCACACCAGGCTGCAGATACCCACCCTAAAATGAAGCTAGCAAAATCAAGGAATGATTATTAGCTGGGCCGTTTCTATGTGAAGACTGCATGAGGACGGTGCTGGGAGTATTGGGATGAGGAGGCTGAGCCCTTTGCGCAGCGACTGAGCAGTGCTATTGCAACTGCAATGAGAAGCCACTGCATCCATAACACAGGTATAGAGGTCAGTAAAGAAATATAAGCGGACTTTTTTATGATCGTCTCCAATTATTTGATTTCTGTTAACAGTGGCTGTGTTGTTACAAGAACAACTTTGATGGGACTTGAACATCATCTCTAATGAATACACTGACCAAGTAAGTCTTGAAAGCAGAGGAGGAGCACATGCTGGAAGTTTGTGCTAACAGAGGGTTTGAATGTGAAGGGTTCTGATCCCCAGCTGATGAACTTGCAATAGGACCAGCTCTTGGCAGATACCATGGCTTGATTTGTTGAGAGATAGAGGTAGCCCAGGATTTGAACAAGCTGACTGCTTTTGGCCAGGGAGTCCTGATCAGAGAGTACTAGAATGTAATTCTTCAGTCTTATGAACCTAAGATATATTTTAGTTTGGCAAGAAGTTTCGTAGATAAGTAGTAACATTGACATTTCTCAAGGAAAACATTCAGTGCCTTGATACAAGTTCATGAACACGAATCTCTCTTTATACTCCCTTTACAAAGTCCCATGAAGCACTCTGTCCATATGGATTGCATACACACGCACTCTATTATGTTGCTGCCCACTCTCACCACCTCAGCATGAATACAGTTTGGCTACATAACTAGTTATATTAAGCTTTGGTTTAGTTTTATGCACAAAACATGAGTCTGTTTTTCCAAACAAAAGCTCAGCTTTAAAGGCAACTGGGGCCCTCTTCAGAGATGGAGAGACTCCAAAACTGCATGTGCAAGTAAATAAGCAAGTGAAGCGTGGGTGTCCTGGGCTTGTGATGCAAGTTCTTGTGGGAAGGGTTTGGCTGCTGTGCCAGCTGTGTGTGGTTAGGAGGAGGTAATGGAAGTGTCTCTCTTGAAGTTCAACTTATGGTCTGTTCCCTCCTCCTTTCTTTCCCCTTCCTTCCTATTTGTTCTCCCCTTCCTTTTTTCTATCAGGAAGGTTTCCTCCAGAAAAGACATATGAATCATAAGGTATGAAGATCCATCAAGAATTGGTGGAGTCAGAACATTCCAAGCACCAAAAAAGTGAACAGAAAGAAGGGAAAGCATCCACTTGTACTGCCTTCTCCTCCCAACCTGGGAGGCACAGCTAAATCCTGGCTGTTCTAGAAGTAGTTAATGACTGCAGCGAAGGGTGATCATGCTCAGGTGGCTTCAAAAGACCACCTTAGGAACAACAGGAGAGAGGAAGAGTGAAAGAGGCCCTTATGATGTTGGGATCAGGCAGAGAACTGAAACTAGTTTCAGTTTAAGAAGGAAAATGATATATACAGCTACACTGAAACAATCCTTATTTTTCAGTAGTAGATGCAGTATGACATTCCTTTTTTTCCCCTGTCGCTACCTTGCAGCACTTTCTTAGTTGACTTTTCCTTCATCCCACTTTTGGGGACAAATAGCAGAGTTCTGTGCTGAACGAGAAGGGTACTGCTGAAGTTGCATAGCTCCCGTGAGGCTCACTGCTGAAAGGCTTTGAGGAAAGAAAGCTGCTTTGACAGCAGGGTCTGCTCAGAACCCTCAGAAGTGCTGTATGCAGAGGACAGAGATCAACACCTGATCTGCAAGGCAGATAGATGGCTGAAGCTTTCAAGGATCTGCTTCTACCAAGTAAGTTTCTTTCAGCTGTGGCTCCACTAAATGAGATTCAATGCATCATGTTATTCTAAAGGCTTAAACCTGTCCTCTCAGCCTTAAACATTTTTTTATATACCTGTCTTTGCTGTTACAGTAAGGAGGAATGTCTGATTTCAGTACGTCTGTTATTGATGCTTTATTGATCCTCCTTTGTTGCACTGTAATTCTGCCTCCTTCTGCCTGTGGGTGATAAAATTGGTACTGCTCCAGAAGAGAAATGTACCATAAGTGACAGGAAGAAAAAAATGTTGATGTTTTAAGGCAAAGTTTAGAGTTGAATTCATTATATTTCAAGTATTTATGTGTCTGAAAATGTAAGATCCTAAGGTTAGAAGCCAAAGTTACAATTAGCTGATCAACTTACATAAGTAAATGATCTTCAGGTGGTTTTTGTTATCTGGGTTATTTTGTTAACGCTGCAGTTATACATAAAGTACTCAAGACATCTCTAGGGAGAAAAAACCTGTTTTTATGCTTTTGGTATCTGTCACCATTGATGCGTGTATCCTTATGTAGTGTTTGTTCCAAAATAATAGAGATTTGGTTGATATTTAAAGACAGCAGAAGTCTGAAAGGTGGTTGGTCAAATTAGACAGCACAGAGGCTTATCACATACTTTGTCTACTCTGAGCCTTGAATTACAACAACATGAACCATCTGCAATGTTCTGAACAGACTGATCTTAAGATCTAGTCAACTTATTTCTTTCAGATTTCAACTACAGGAGTGCTGCAATCATTGTGATCACAATGTGTGCCAGGATCACGGTTAGATAAAGTGCAAAATGGTTTGGAATGGATTAGTATCTCCATAGCAATTGCTGTTCTCTGTTTGTATGTAAACGTTGCTAAGAAGTCAATGCTGGCTATTTATCTAGCAGCTAAACTGACATTTCAGATGCCGTTAATCATTTTTTCCCCTGTCAGACCAAAAATCCATAAGCCCTATACCCTTAAATCCTTAAACTTAAAACAAGGCAGCCCTAAGCTTCAGGGCTGAGTTTGGAAATCTTGCTGAACCACAGCTGTAGGGCAAAACTTTTGCAGGAACAGACCTCAAATGGAGATTTACATTTCAAAGTGTTCTGCAGCCTCCTGGTTCCCCAGAGCATCCGAGGCTGCTGTGAGATAGAAGCCAGTCACGTCCCTGCATTCTGTAGATATTGCAGCCTTGCGTGGTCATTGCTGTAGCATTTTTATCTCTAAATGAATGATCTTTCTTTAGGACAAAATCTCCTAAGCCTGTCAGTATTCAAAGCAGAAATTCCCTACTTATTTTTAAGGTCTCATTATATGCTTTGGGGTCTGACTGCTTTCCCACTGCTGTACCATTAGAAAACAGAGCACATCTCAACTCAAGACTCCAAAGCATTAGCATTGTACTAACAGTAGCCCCAAAGCGTTATTTCAATCTGCTTACTAGGAGAGAGCGAGGAGCAATGCTGACAGATACAACAGCCTTAGCAGCTAACTTTGGAATAGTCTCCACTGGTGCAAAGGGAGCGTTTTCCATGCCCGTATTTGCCAAAACTATTTGCTCAACTTTGAAACCTTCCCACATGCCTCGACACAGATGGGTAAAAGGATTGTTTTTCCTTTTTGAGTCAGTGTTTGTGGAGTGCCGTTCCTGCCAAAGAATTCCTCCGAAACTTCTTGAAAGCCCATGTCTCCCTGTGTATCACAGCTTTTCTGACTGTGCTTCTTGAGGGAGCACACATGCAGCAGTACATTGTTTTCTCTCACGTTAAAGCGCAGTGATTTCTAAGAACTTGCCTACCTTGCAGCATGCTCCTGTAGGCTGTGTCTGCAATAGCGTAGATGTGGGGCGGCATCTCGTGCCTCTTCTTTCCCTTGTACATGTCAATAATCTTCTCTGAGTAGATGGGCAGCTGTTTGTATGGGTTTACCACAACACAGAAGAGACCTGAATAAGTCTGCAATGAAATTCAAGTAAAAAAGGGAATTAGTGTTGTGTACTGTATCTAGACTGGGACACAAGGCATCAGCGGCACTGAACCAACAGGATTTTAGCAAAAAACAATTATTTTTCTCAATTTAGTATGACAAATGAAGTGGCAGTTTCTGTATGTATGTGTATGAGTGCAGCTTCCAAGTGCATAAATAATTGTTTCTAATAAGGAAACTGACAGAAAGTATGTAATTTTTTCTGCTTGTGGAAACGCTCTGCTTTGATGTAATGCTGCACTTCTTTTTATTTCAGTTGTTTTTGTATGTACTGAATCACCTTTATTTGTGATGAGCTAGGGACTACAATGCTTCAGAATGTTCCTTTATACATGTATTTGTGTGCTGGAATGTTATCTGCTCAGGCAGATATCAAATTCTTAAATCTTAGATCGGAAGAGTGGGTTTATGTTGGGCATATAACCACCACACAGCAGTAATGATTGATGTGAGTCTTTGAAAAAAATTACTCCAGTTCCAAACAGATCTCTTATCAGAATGGCCGAATACCTTCAATAAGCAACAATTTCTGTAAGAGATTCAAGAAAAAAATCTGTTTTATGTGTTCAGTTTACTGAAGGTATTCGTGTGAAAATGGATGCATAAACAAGCAAGAACACTGGACACCAGCTGATGGCTATTCATCCAACTGTTAGGTTTAAAAAACATCCTTTGTCTCAGGAAGCTCCAACTTATTGAACTGGAACAGAAATATTAGTGAGTGATAATAGATGAAATGCCGTATATTACAACAGTTACTAAAAGTGAGCAAAGTAAACAAACACAAAAAATAAAGAAAAAGAAATGATAGTTGCAGCCCTTAAGTCAGCCTTTGGCTACTATTTTTTGAAATGACACCAGTCTGAAACAAATGAACTTTTGTCCTTTATGACTTGGACGTAAGTTGTTTGGATTCCCCCAGTTCATGAGCGAGCGCTGCACTGCGCAGTGCTACCTTGCCCTAACCTCAGAGCTGTGTCTAAGGACAGCTCAAGCCGCCTCAGTTCCCCCACAGGAACAAGGATAGCACAGGACTGTAAAATGCCATCTCAAAGGCTTGGATCTGGGCACAGGGGTTTCCCTTTCCTGACCATATTAGGAAATGGCACAACACGGTCTCGGCACAGCCTGAGAGCTTTATATGGTACTGAGCAAACAGGGCGAGAGCGTCCATCAGCTCATGGCGGTGAGGAGCAGTTGGGTGCCCCGCATTGGGCAGAACGCGTGGGGTGCTCTGAGCATCTCCAACCTTTACAGCACTGTGACTGCACCTTCACTCGCTCTTGGTGTCCCCAAGTTAAAACCTTTGGGGAGGGTAAATCACTGCTACGCTGGTTTTTAATTGATGACAGAGTTTAGGACAAAACTCTGTGCTGTGTTAAAATGAACTTTCGTGCTGTATGGTCAACACACTTGAAAAATGGCTGTGTATCTTACATAAGCCAAAATGACCACTAGGCCCTTTAGGGAAGTAAAATAAGATATTTTTTCAGTTGAAGTAGATGTGATATATAAACTCAGGTACTAATATCCATATAAGTAAAAGAATAAATGTTCAATTCAGGAAGTTACTTAGGTCTCACTTCACTGAGATTTTTAGATATCTTTCTGACTTTCATCATGCAAAGTCTAAATGTCTCTATATAGTTATCCACTTGCACGCCTAAGCGCCAACTTGGAGACACAAGAAGCAGATTTTTAAAGCAGGAAAAAATCATAGAATCATCACAGAATCATAGAATGGCCTGGGTTGAAAAGGACCACAATGATTATCTAGTTTCAACCCCCCTGCTGTGGGCAGGGTCACCAACCAGCAGACCAGGCTGGCCAGAGCCACTTCCAAAAAAAGCCTGAGCCGATGAAGTTTGGGCATCCCCATTTCTAACTGGATTGCAACTGATACCTCCTCTCACCTGTGGGAGGTAAACCTGGCTTTGTTGCTTTCCCACTCACAGCTCTAGATGTTCTACAAAGATCTGGGGAAAACAGATTAATATAAAGTGTTCTGAAGTCAAGGAAGCCAGTTAGCCAAGCATGGAGTTGAAAGTGGGATTTGAAATATCTGTGCTTTGGATTATTCTCCTGAGGTTTGGCCTGCCCAGGAATGGGGATCTGCAGTCGTTTCCATCCCTGGAGAACCTGGGGGAAAGATATGGTATCTTAGGGATAGTGTCCAACAGGATTGCTGTCCTTTGCACATCACTGCTGATGGTTAAGAGGGACTTATGCAAATACATACATCTTAGTTGTTAGTGCCTACATTTGGGCAGAAGTATCCCAACACTGGCTCCAACATAATGTATAGTTTCCTATAGACAAACAATTTTACACCACTGAGCAAAGGCTGAATGCATAGTGCCTATGAATGCAGGTACAAGAAACTTGTTTATGCTCTCAAATCGAGTTTCTATTTCATTGATGCTCATACTGTCATTTCTGGTCTCATTTGTGACTGGACAAAGCAGATTCTGCTTGTTCTCAGCAGTGTGAAATGTGAGTTAGTAGCAAAGCACTTTTTGTTCTTTCTTAACTCCATCAAAGAAAAAGGTCAAGGTGTTCTTCCAGTGGATGGTTACTTTGAATTATTGCACACTTTTTACTTCCTCTGATTTAATAATATTTACTTTAAACCTAAGGAAAGATGATTTGCTGTGAGACTTTTTTGCTTGTTTGTTTCAGCTAGGTTGAAATTTTTTTTCTATAGCATAATTGGGAATCCCCACTTGCATCAGTGGTGCTCTAAAGGGAAGAACAGTAAGGTCAAGTTTTCCTTGTATGTGTAGGCAGCCAAGGCAAAGAGAGGAGATGGTGGTTTACAGTTTGTTTTGCAAGTAGATGAGAACAAAGCCAAAATATCTGTTTATATCCCTCCCACACATTTTTTTATTTTTTTTTCCCCAAAAGGTGTGTAGTAGGACAAGGCTGGACAATTTAAAACAGTTTTAGGTTTCCTGAAAATACTATTTGGATTACAATTCAGAATTGTAACTCTTTTTTTTTTTTTAACTCTTAATTAATCACTGTCTTAAAATCTTGTCGAGAGAGAGAGAGCTTAATTTCAGATATGCTTTGATGTTTGACTCCATGAAAACAAATTTTTAACTTTTCAAAAGTGGATGATGCAAGTAAATGAACTTCCTGTAGGATGAGAGAGTTCCACTAAACTCCTCAAAGTAAATCAACAGGAAGTCCTGAAACATCTGGTCTTTTTTTTTTTTTTTCCTAAAAAACAGACAAAACAAGCAAACAAAAACACCTCCTTCTCATTTTATCCATCTATACTTGTAGTAATTCCTTTTAAATCTTGCAACATTTTCAGACAAATTCCATTGTAGTAAACAACATTTTGAGCTCTAGTATTATAATAACACACAGCTCCCTCTGTTCACCTGTGGGCATAGAATCTAATAAATCTAAATGCTGAGAGCATTTAGGCATCTTTCAGGCATCTTGATGACATGCATTTAATAGATTCCTGAAGGAAAGATCTTCAGCTTTAGCTCTATCAAGTTATGCATAACAATTAAATGTTGGTTTTTTTTTGTTTAACTATATATAACTATCTTTATTTTCTGCTTCATTTCCTACCTTCCAATTTAGCATTCTTCAAATTAAAGAGAGCTCTATTCCTGCCTCTGAAACCACATTACTTAAGCTCTGTGCTTTCTTTCACTCATTAGTGGTCTGTCATGCAAGTAAAATTTCCATGGATTGAATTTGTTGGTTACTTCTCTACAACATAACGTGGGGATCCTCCATGTAGCATCAAAGATAACAGCTAAATCCCATGGAAATTTCCTTGCTTCTTTTATTGTGTAGTTTGATGACTACTGATGCAGATTATTAATGACAAAACATGATTATGTTAACACTCTTGTGTGAAATGGGAAGCAGAGAAATCTGGGCCCTGAATCACATGAGCATAGAGAGATTAGAATTTACCCAGGCTTCTCTAATCCGTAAGTTGACCAACAAAGGGGAAAAAAAAAAGCCCTAGTAGATGTTGTCTTTGAAGGATATGAGCACTCTTGATTGAATTACAGTGGGATTTTTCATTTGGTCAAACATAAGGTTTTATTCAAGCAGCCACCAAACCAGAACTTGTCCATTGCATTTCATTGGTAGTTTGCCTGGGAAAAGACTACATAACCTGGCTTTTCCATGTGCTCTTTTTTGAAGTTACTGTTGGGGCATATGGACTGAAAACTGGATCAGATTTCCCTTGTAGTCATGATTTTCAAAGCAGCCAGACTGCTGTTCAACTATCAGAGGATGCTCTCCAAGTCCATAACATCATTTCATAATTAGCAAACTTTGGGGAAGAAACCCGTTATGTGTTTTAATTTAGTTGAATAAAGAGGAAAAAGTAATAAAGCAGAAGAGTCGTGGAGAAAAAAACATCACCGAAATGCATTTTTGGTTGAGGATCCTGTTGCTGAGGGGTACAGACTTGCATGCCAAGTTATACACAAATACTGTATCCCAGACAGCAGGTGGGATCCGCTTTGTTTGTGATGGGACATGGTAGCATGCAAGATAAAACCTACTTACATAAATTAAGCCTGAGAAGTATCTCTCCCTTAGATTGTGCAGCACTGAAGCTTCATTGAGGCATGTCAGCTCGGCCATGTCCTCCACTTTGGAGAACTTGGGAGGGTTCATCTTCTGGATATCATCCTTGCTCAGTGTCACTTTCTTTCCATTTTCCTGCAGTTCAACTGTCACCTCATCCCCTTTCTCTTCCTTGATACTTGCTGCTTCAAATCCATGTTTCTCTGATGGAACCCAAACCAGTTTCTTCGCTGACCAGTCAGCCTGGGCAAGAGGGTTGTTAACGAAGTTTTTGTCCACAAAGAGGAATTTCTCATCATCGCTGAGAGGTTTTTGAGACATTTTGACTCAGTTGTTACCTGTTGAAGAGGCAAAATATTCTGCTTTAAAAGAGAAGTAAATGTGGAGGTGTTCCAAGCAAAACGTCTTTGCTAAATCTTTACCACGTGGTAGATCCTAATTACTGCAAGTCCTGGGTCATATCTTACTTTTCCACACAGATACTGTTGGGTTTAAATACCTTGGAGAATCATATTTAAATATCTGATCTCACTCCTTTGTTACTGTGTCTGAAATCATCTAACTCAAAATCTCTAGGACATTAAAGAAGTGAGGACTCCTGAGCTAATTACCCTCATTTTGTTTATTCTTTGTACAGAAGATTGGAGAGAAAAGTAAGACACAATTAGCACTTATGCAATTAGACTGTCAGGACTGCAGCAAGAGCACCATCTGAACAGCTTCTTCCAGCCTCATCTCTTATTCATCACAAAGTTAATTTAACTTTGATATATTCAAAAGTTACCATTGCTGAAATAGTGTTGGGTGCGTGCTGAAATACAAGCATAATAATGAAATAATTCACAGAAGAACAATTCCCAGGTTGTGTTCCAGAAAGAACAGAAACAAACTTTTTCTTGCTAAGGACCATTCCCAATTGCTCTAATATCATTTCATTTGGAGAAGAAACGAGATTAAGAGAAGATCAAAAGAAAAAACTTGAAAGCAAACTCAAGAAAAAAATGCCACTGTAATCAGTAGTGCTGGTGGAAGAGAAGTAAGTTAGAGTTATCCTCTTTCTGTAGCTCATACAGTGAGAGCTGATCATTTATGAAGGGTTAATATCTACAACTTAAGAAATGGAGAAAATAAAACAAGTTCTGAAGTTACGTCAATTATTAGATACCCTGAACTGTGATGCTCAGATTGGAAGGATGATGCATGTGTCGTGCAGTTGCATGTAGCATTGTGCACATGGATAAGTTGCTGGATGTATCTGCTCTGAAGGTGGGAGCCGTGGGAGGGTTCTGGCTGTTTTGCACTGTGTTCAGGAGGGAGGCAGCAGCTTTTTTTTTTTTTTTTTCCCATTGGAAATCAAGATGTAGCTGCAGCAGCTGGGCTGATTAATGCTGGAGCATTCCTAAGTACTCAATGAGAAAAGGAGTAAACAGAAGTCTTGTAGTTTGCTACAGAGTAGGAAAGAAGTGGTGCTAGTCAGGAAACCTGCTGTGCAGCAGAGCAGGGAAGGCAGCTCTAGGGAGAGGGGAAGAGCGTGGCTGAGAAAAACATCTCCAGGAGACGGAGGCTGTTTCATTTCCTTATTGAGAGTGAATTTAACACTTACAATATTCAAACAAACACAAGTCTTGAGGGACTTTGGAGAACTGACTGCTAAAGATGTCAGCAATGAGCCCATAAGCAGAATGATATTTGCAAAGCTCTGTGTACGAGGCCAAATGGACGCCCTGTACTCTGGGAGTATCAGAGAGTGGTTTCCAAATATTTGTCCCCAAAACCTTCCCACAGATTAAAATTGTTTTGCAAGGCCAAAGTGTGTGAGAGGTCTGAGAGAGAAGTATGGATCGTGCAGAAGGTGGCCTAAAGCCTTAAAAACAAATCTAGGATTCTAGAAGTGATGAAATAATTTAGGTGATACCTCAGTGAAATGCAGTGGAAATAAGATGCCCTGCCTCTTTAAACTCCCTTGAAAAGGCTCACATCTAAAGAAAAAACAGCTCTCCTCTAAATGTACATGTTCTACTGACACTTAACCTGGAAAAACTCCAGCAGGAAAGTTCACCCAAATCACTTGTGAGCGCTCAATGCATGTGGTGAGGTGGGCAAGTGGGATGAGAAGTGAACAGGCTTGGTTCTGTGCATCGCCACTCGCCATGCATGCTGTTCCTTGCCCTCAGTCCCTGCGAGGAAGCTCTGTAGGATGTAGCCCTTTGCTGGCTCCCAAGGGATTTTTGGAAGAGAGCTGCAAGAGGAAACTATTTGACCTCTGTGCGGATTAAAGCAGAAAATGTTCCCTTGCTGCCAAGAGGGCTGGTAGAGCTGCACAGTTCCAATAATGGAGATGGTATTCTCTCCAGCAGAGCTTTCCAGCTGGCATCTGCAGGGTGAAGGCAGCTGGATGGAGGAACCATCCCCAGGGCTGCAGAAGCAGGGTTAGGGGAGCAGCAGAGATGCCGTAGCCTCTGTTCCTGTTGCAGTAGCAGAGACACCCTATTGCCCCAGGAGCATGGAAGGAGATGCTGTGGAGAGGTGAGAGGATTTTGGTTAGACCCAGAGAAGAGAGCTAGGGAATTGCCCCAAAAGGTTGGATTGAGATGTCCTTGGGTAAGTTCCAAGTAGCAGCACATCCATATTGAATTTGATATTGCCATCAGAAACACCAGATAATTACACTGAATTGCAGAGCTGAGTTTCATGGGATCAAATCCTGCTACTTGGAGGCTGCCCAAAAGTGATGATGGTGGAAACTGTCCTGACCATTCACCTAAAAAACTCAACCAAAGACAAAACAGCTGGCCTGCTACAAAGCATGCCATCAGTGGGGATGACTCAACTGCTCTTTGCTTTTCTTGTTGCTCAGGGACCAAGGGAAGCTCTTTCCTGGTAACACAGAGCTTCCTGTGAATAAAAAGTTTCGTACCTTGTATTTAAATTTCATCTTTCTGAAAATTAGGTGAGGTTGTAAAGTCTAAGAGATGGAATGAACTGCAAATCTTGGGAATATGAGTTTTTGTTCAGATCTCAGTACTGTACTTGACTGTTCATAGTCAAGATATTAGTCAAGGATATTAGTTTAAACACGGTGAGAACAAACTCTCTACAAGAAATAGGGAATATTTAGTCTGAACCAAGGAAGAAACACTGATTTGACTAAAAAGATTTCATGAATGATGATCTGGACTCTGAGAATGAAGCTTGAGTAGTTGCTGAGTACAGCTGTAGTATAAAGGAAATTCTGTTATAGATTAATAAGCATAGTAATGACGTGAAGTTTTCTAAATAGAAAGTGCATAAGATGAGCACCACTGGCAGATCTGTCCTAATGAGGTGCTGAAGCTTTCTGAATCAAAACTGGCAGTAAGCCTGCAGGTCCATCTTTGATCCATACTGTACTGCACTGGTCCAGCATGACTGATGTTGGGAAACTGGGTAACAGAGGAAGGCTGGCCATTGAGAATGCTCCCTGAGAAGGCAAAACTGAGCCAGCCCCTTTGGCCAGCCCCTGAGTTTCATCCATAGAGCTGGCTAAGAGAAAAGGAAATTAAATATCAGTGCAAACTCGGCATGAGGGTCTCATCTGTTCTTTCAGGAGGATGATAGCACAGATCTTCAGGGCAAGAGCAAAGCCTGTTCTGTACCCAGAAGTGAGCTATCCTGAGGAAAGGAGAAGGAAAAGCAGTGATAAAAAATATTACTTACATAAAGGTTTTTTGCCTCAGAAAAGTGCCAAATTACACCAAGAGCTGGATGAATCTGCTATGCTTGTTCAAACTCCTAACATGCACGAACACAGGGGCATGCACACTTCCATAACTTATTTTCTATTCCTCCTTCTTCTGCCCTGCTGCTGATTTTCATTGTTCTTTCCCTTATAATGTCGGTGATGGAATTTGAATGCTGTTTTTACAATTAGTTTATCCTGAGTATATTATTCCAAGGACAAAGTATAAATATTTCCAGGAAGTGCTCTTTAATTAAAAGGTTATTGGCTAAGCAGAATTGCCTCCTGGGTCAGAGCTTAAAGGGACTGCTGTTATCCTAATGAGACAATAAGGGGCACTTCTCCCTTCCTCTGCAGGATGTGAATGTCAGTATAAAAGCTTATCATGGCTGTTCAGGGAAAAATGATCCAAACAGTGGATTCACACGTGAATTACTTTCAGAAAACAAGTCATGCTCTCATAGTGGTTTCTGATGGAAGGATGTAGCCATAACCTGCTTCTTGACTCATAATGCACCTCCTGAGGTACAGTCACTCTGTGGAAGTCTTTTCAGGTTGCCTTTCATTTTTCCAGTACTTGACTGAATCACCCAGCTGAGCATAGCTAAGTTATGGGGAGAAATAATGAAAAAATAAAAATAATCCAGGGGTGAATCCTGATCAACTGATGTTCATTTTGGACTGGCGCCCCAGAGTTTAGCTTTATGACAGGCACTGTGAGGCATCCCTCCTCTGGATGGCCTTCTGCCTTTCCTTGGTCACTGGGGCCATCCCTCAAATGCTCACTCTCATCACAGACAATTTGATCTAACACGGGGTTATCATCAGTACATTTAAAGTTACTCAACAGCAGAAGTCTGTATTTTTAAGGGAGAGCATTTTCAGTAATTTCACAGGACTGGTTTTGATGCACTATCCATGTCTGAAAGTGACTTGCCCTCCTGTCAGGTGTGCTCACCTCCCTTAATGCAAGTCAATACATCACTGATGGGACACTTGACAGCTCTTCTGCTGCTTTGGAGAAATTGGGCCAGGTTATTGTGTTATGAACTGGAGAGAAGGGGGCAGAAAGGAAAAAAGACTTGAATTCCAGTATGTGGGGATAGATTCCCTCATAGGGAAAATACCAGCGACTTCCAGTAGCCCCAAATATCGCTCTATGAAGTAAATCAGATCTGCATCAGAGTTCATAAATAATCGCTATGTTAACCAGGCTGCGCACAAGTTGGAAAGCTACCTCTCATTCTTTGCTTCTTCTAAAATTAACATACGAAAAGAAAAGCCAACAGATTTGCAACTATTAATTCTGAGTGAGTTATAAAGAGTTTGGATCCCTGCATACGTCCATGCACGCTACCATATAAGGCGATGTTCTCCTCAATACTCACTGTTCCACAAAAATGTAATGATAACAAATTCAAAACAAATACCTTTTAGGGACTAGCATGTCAATTGCAAATGAGATAATAAAAATCATTGTTTACATCTAAGCGAATATAGCCAGAGGAGTACCATGCAGTAATGAAGTGATTGCTTAGGCAAGTGCTCTGCCCTCTGAGGCTTTGTCCTTTTGGTTTCTGTGTTAGTGGGAAATGAGAGCTTTGGGGGCTTGGGAAGCCAGACCAGGCTCTGCATCATCCTGCAAGCTGCCTGCCAGGGCCAAACCTTGAGGGGAAGAGCTGGGCTTGCCTTCATACAATTGTACGTTAGGAAAGGTTTCGTTGAGAGATATATACTAGATAATAATGGAAAACTTCTGATTTTCCTTATATTTAAAATATCTCAAATTGCTTCTTCCTTATAAACACATGTGCACCTCTCCCATATCTACACAAATATATATATTTATATGCATACACACGTATATATATGTATGTGAAAGAAGCCAGATAACTTCTCAGATGACAGTGATGCCATCTACTGTCTTCTTAACTTACTGGCAGTATTTTGTTGAAGTTTGTTTCTTTATTATTTCTTTAAAAAAAAAAAGTTGTGAAAGTTGCATTTGAAATTACTTAAATTAGTCTATCAGATAAGCTTCACTTCAAGTTGATTTCCAGCATATTAAAAATGCACATGTTCAATAGCAAGGTACTTCTGCAAAAATGTTTTGATTTCCTCTCCTAGTCTTTGAGTGTTTTTTTCTTGTTTAAAGAACCAGCTGACAGGTGAATGATACTATCTGGTAATATGTTCATTGAGCAGCTTAGGAATTGCACTGCAAAAGTTTATCTGGTGGGTGTCTTCCATGCCCAGTGATTCACTGCAGTATAACAAGGTGCAAGCCGGCACCTTGCTGCAGGCTCAGTGCAGCCAGTGCTCCGTCTGGCAGTGGCAGTGCTAGAAGTAACTAAGGACCAAGCTTGGTCTGTGCACGCTTACAAACCATCATTGCTCTAGCATATTTTAAGCAGAACCCAATTAGCAGCACTCAGCTCAGGAGCAGCCATTTGAGCATAGGTAGCTCTGCTTCTCTTTCTGCTTTGTGTGCTACCTGCAGGGTTATTCACTGCAACTCGTGTCAAAGTAGCACCGTGCTCAGCTCAGCGCCCCGCTCCATTCCAGCGTGGCAGCACCCAGCCCCGACCCAGCAGGGTGTGCTGCCCCCTCCTCCCCCCTCCCCATACTCACAGTTGTCCGAGTAGGGCAGCAGGGAGGGAACTGGAGAGTCAGGAACCTGTACAGCCACCAGCCGGGACAGTCCGAGTCCTCGCAGCCTTCACTGCCTCCCTATATAGAGGAGGAGAATCTTGCCAGTGGGGAGGGGCCCTGCAAACCACGTCCTGCTGGAAAATCCTCCCAGTACCTGGGTTAAAACACCCGGTCTCAGACAAGCAGCTCATTGCCAACAGGGCCCAGCCCAGGACCACTACCCTTGCCCCCATCTGCCCTTCAGCAAAGCAAAGTGAGTCTGAAATCCCTTGCTTTTGGGAAGGCCTCGAGGGGTGCCCTCAGGTTCAGAGCTTTTGCTTGTTCTTGGAGATGCAACTCTTTGGCCAAGCAAATGGACCTTTTAACTCCTTCCTGCCTTGGCAGCATCCTTACCTCTCTGCCCTGCTGAGGGTAAAGGACAGACCCTGGTCTTGTGGGGCACAGGGAATTCCTACCTACCTCAGTGCCTTTTCTTGGAGCTGAGTGGAGGGGCAGGTTGGTGTATGTGGGGGGGACATTCCTGATGTGGCAAGGGTGGCTCTGGAGTCTCCACGTGTTTGCGTGACACTGGGCACCAGGGGCTGGTGTCAGCCTCCCTGGCTCCTGGGGTGTACAAGGGATGTTTCCCAGTTTCCCAGCAGATTTGCCAAAGTTTCTTTTGCCAGCCAGCATGCAGCAAAGTTTCCAAGAAAGCACCGTAAATACATTTTCATATATGAGGAATACCTCCCTCTGTCCATAAATGGAAGAAGAGAAGTGATAAATAGCTGAGGGGGAACAGCCATGGGGATGTGGTGGAAAGAGTGGGCAGCAGCACTGTGTGAGGGGGGAGAGGAGGACAGGGAGTGTGAAACCAGCCTTGGGGCTGGGGAGGGATCTGCTCCTCGTCAAACCTCCCTCACAACCCTGAAACTTTCAGTCCCTGGCTGTCCCCCCCTCCTCCTGCCACGAGTAGCCAACAGCCTTGTGCAGAGAGACCTGGGGATGGAGACATCCCAAAAAGGGAAAGTAGGATCCTCTAGGAATTCCCATCAACATGCCAAACACAAAATACCGAAACATCCCCCTCTCAGCAACAGACTAAATATGGTGTATACCCAAAGGATCAGAGCACGGTCCTGGCTGAAATAATTTCTCTTGACAACAGTGGTGTCTAAAAAATATGCTCTGCTGGGGAAAATGGATGAGACTCATATTGGTCTTGGCATCCTAGGAAAATACCTACGTGGGGAGGCTGGGCTGAAAACTCCAGTGTAAGCACCAGTGCCTGCAGGTGTGATGGACCATATGCACCATCAGACCCTGTTTCCAACACTGGACAGTGATGAGCAAATCTGGGCAAACAGGAGAGAGTGGAAGAGTATCAGGGCTCCTTCCCCACCACGTTGCAGAAATTCCAGCTGTATTATAAGAAGCTGGTGAACACTCCATTTGCTCATGCAGTTACATGGTTTCAGCCTTTGCATAAAACCGGAGGGTCTGCCTCAGGAGGTGGGGGCTGCACTGCACTGCACTGCAGTCCAGCAAAGCCGTGTCCAGATGAGACTCATGTGTGTTTGACTGGGTTGGAATGAAGCCAGGAGAAATGATATCCAGATGTCAATCGAAGAAGCTCGCCCTTCTTAGCAGAAAGCTCCTCACTGTGAGTTCACCCTATTCATTTTGCAGTTTCTCTGTTGCAAGCATAGCTTTTACATAGGAACGTAATGAACAGAAAATACTGAAATGCAAGGGCATCCTCTGAAAAGCATGATCTTTTTGGCATTCATCACAGTTATCCTAAGAAGCTCCTTGTAAACCTACCCAGCTGTTTCACAAAACCAGATGCATTTTAATAGTAGCTTAAAAAGGAGTGGAAATTATTCCTGCTGGTTCGCAAACCACTGCATGTGCACATGCAGGCTTGGTGCCCAAGTAGTGTGTTTAAAGAGGCAGCGGTGGAGGGTGATGTATGATGTGACATTAAACCGAGCTGGAAAGTTTAAAAAAATATTCCTGCTGTGCCTGGAACAGTTGCACTTTTGAGCTGTGTGGGGTAGGAAGTGATAAGTGTAAGCCTGGTTTCAACCTTCTTTTACAAGTCAGCATAAGAATACACACACTAATAAATACCCCGGTTGGAGTTTCCCTGTCGCTGTGGTACTTCTTAAACTGAAGGTGCATCAGACTGAATGCAGTGGAGTCCCCGTGGACAGTGCTTTTGTTATAAGAAAACAAGCTTTTTAAAATTTACTTTTCTAGAAATAATAAAGCCCATCCTTTAACTGTCTCCTGAATCTGCACAGTAAATGTTGTGCTTGGAAAAAAAGAGGGCTTCAGAGGGAAATAAATGAGCTTTCAGCTGCCTCACCATGTGTAACCTGAATTGCAGACAGGAGGAATACATCATGGTGATAAGTTAGGTTCTTAACTGATGTCAAGAAAGCAAATTGTTTGTTTAGAAATGATTTCACTTAAAAATTGACTATATTTCTTTGAGCTGGCGTGCAGTGGGAAGCAGAGTGGTGGTTTTGCAGCAGGAGAGGCAGTCTGCATCCAAACCAGAACAGTTAATGACATGAGGAGTCTGACATGGCAAAGGAGTCAGGAACTGCTCAGGGTAAACGTGCTTAGTACTGGACTCAGGTCAAGTGAAGTGTGTGAGGCAGAGATGTCAGTTCTTCATCGGCTGCTACTGAAAGGGCATCTTTTCAAGAGTGAGCAAATATTTTTGGTTTTTTTTCTTCCTAAACATGATCACCAACTGGTAATCAATCCTCCGGAAAACCAATCTACTAATACCAAAATTCAGCTTGATACAGAGCGTGCTCAGGAAGGAAAGTGCAACTGAATCCTTGGGGCTTGTTGATAAAGCTTACAGAAAAAGTTCTGCCATGCACAACAGAAACGAATCCCTCCAAAACAGCACTGTGGAGTATGCACACAGTTTCCTCTAAATTTAGGGGAGAGCAAATATTTGGTATTAAAGAATCTTTCTGGAACTCATGGATCAAGTTCTTCCAAAGTGCTTTCCAGATCTGATATTCACACCAAACCATGCTGGCTCCTTGTCACCTCCACTTTTGATATCACATGCAGACGAAGAACAGCCTCTTTTGATGTAACCCCCATGCATAACAGTGTCACTTACATTGTTCTAACTCTGATAAAATTCAGAAATGCATTCAGCTCACCAAAAACGTGGAACTTCTAAATCCTTGTATCTTTTTTCTCATTTTCTGGTATCAGTAGAAAGAATTAGGGCACTCAGTGCAAGATGTTACAGTCTGTAATTTAGCAAGACAGAACTTCTTAAGTTGTTTGAGAAAATTTTTTTCCTTGCTCACCTAGAAGTAAATTGCATCTAAAATCTGGAGTTGCAACTGTGAATTACTTTCATCTAAATACCGGCCTCGCTTACTTGAAACTTCTAAGGAATGTTTTGTACATTTTGTACAGAATCCATTTTGTACCTCCTCTTCTTAAGCAGAATTTGCACCTCCTCTTCTTAAGCAAGTAAAGGCAGTCCAGCACTCATAGAACTCGCTGCATGTCCACATCTTGAAAGATCAGATTCCAGGTTCTCTCGGGACAAGTGATAGACATTAATAATTAGGCCAGTATATTTTCACAGACATATTTCAAAGCTTCGTTATACAAATGAATGCCATGGACAATACACTTTAATTTGATTTTAATTTGCTTGTACAATGACTGTACTTTCGAATAAGATTATTCCAAACCTCCAAATCTGCAATGTGTTGGTATTAAGGCAATTAGGTGAAATGCATGTTGCACAACAAAGCAGACGCACCAACTCCAGCTCCTGTACCAGCACACCATCTTGACAATGGACAGAAGCTGCAGTTCCTGAAGAAAATGGTTTTCAGTTTTCTGTTTTAAACAAATTTCTACTCAGATTTCAGATATACACCTTTACCTCAAAGCTTACTGAAGCACACCCTTGTAACAACCTCTGCTTTCATGGCTGTGGAGACAAAGAGGACGCTGAGCTGTGTTACTGGGGAAGGTCAAGTACCAAACTTCCCCTTATCTTCTTTCACGAGAACAAAAATTGTATCTAATTTCAGCAGCTAAAATTCCAGGCAGCTCCATGGCACCTGAGCAGCTTCTGTACAATCTATGGTGGGAAGATAGAAAGCAGACACAATGGCTTTGGTTGCCCTGGCAGATTTGCATAGCATAGAAGGTTGTGGCTTCTGTTTTTCAGCAGAGCCTTTTCCTTGCCCTTGAAAAGACAATTTAAATTCCAAATACACTTTGACCCACTGTGTTATGAGAAACAGAAAAACAGGTTATGGACAAACAACCTCTGGAAAACCAAAGTTCAAAATTCAGGAGTTTCTGTGGCTACAGCAATCATATCCATGCTCTGTGAAAGTTCATTTCTGCAAGTCTCCACAGAGGCACTTCCAGCTTATTCCAAAATGAAAGTCATTCATAAATAACTTAAAAGACTATTTTTCTGCTGTAATATTAAACAGAAGAATGAAGAGAGAAAACTGATTTGTACCAGTGTGGCAGGAAAGAGCCCCAGCAGCAAGGCAGCATACCATGTAGGTTTTATACAGATGGCTCTCCATCTAAGTGGTTGAATGTGTTAGTGGTGGTGGTGGTAACATAGCAAACATTGAGGGCATACACGAATTTGCTTGTTTCACCCAAGTGTCAGTTATAATTCATGCAAAGCTACCAAAGATTGAAAGATTTGATTAAGATAAATTTGCACACGTCTTCTCCTCTTGGAAACAGTCCTGAGAGACGTACTTATAAATAAGAAAATGTGGAGCCATCAGCATTGCCAGTCACACACAGGGGAGCAGCTCACTCCCGAGCCTTGAAACGGATGAAAGTAGCTCCTCCTTTAAAGCTATAGCTGTTCTCTGCAGTTTCACATTAAAGTAGAGCCTAGGCTACTTATCAAAATGAAAAAATACCTACAATGCTAATTGGGTGAAATAAAGACTAAGGGAAAACATCATAAAGACTGCACAACTCCGGGTCCTTTCAGTAACATTTGCAAACTTACATTAACTTCCTTCTCTTTTTCCCCCAAACGTTTGCTGTACCATTTATTTAACAATTACACAAAACTACTCTCAGTACCACTGGAAACACTAACATGCATGAATTTGTTAAAAAATAGATTACGTGGTATTTTTATGTACCACTACAAGGTCTACTTCTATCAGAAAATATCTCAGCTAAAAAAAACTCCTGGGAATCAGTAATTAACCATCAACTTCATTTTTAACTCTTCCTGCCTTTACTTTCATGTCATTTGGGAAAAAAACAAAAGTTCCTCCCCCGTCCCATTATTTAGTGTTACACTGTACAATTTATAGCAACTCCAGATGGAAAAGAGTTACCCTTGTTTGTTTGCTGGCATAAAGATAAATATAGTCCTTGTTTCCAGAGAACTTCAAACAACTATTCCTCCAAAGGACTGCAATTTTCTTTTCAAACTTATTTTCCCATACTTATCTAAGAGTAGCAGGTGCTTCTTCTTACAGAAAAATCATTCCAAAATTATTTCAAATACCAACACAATAAAACTGACCAAAAATATTCAGAAACCAGAAAAGGTACATGAAGACATAAAAATAAAAGGGCAGAAATTATAAATATCTAGTAAATTTTTATTTTAAAATATAAGGGAAATATTTTTTAGGCCTAATTCTAGACACAGGCTTGACTAATCTGATTTTATATACAGTTTTCCTTGTATCTTCTGGAGGAAGAATGCCTTTTTGCTAATATTTTTTCACTGGCAGGAATAATGACTTGGTCTTCCTGTCTCATGGGGAGCTCTCACAAATGGAAATGGTCCCACTGGACACAATGGAAAAATTTACATAATGAAGAATTTCATAAATTAACTCTCCAAGAGCTTTGCAGGGTAAGTGAACGTATAAAAGACATCATCACATCATCTCTTCGTGCTCTGCAGAACAAGAGGCTCTTCAATGCTCGTGCCAGCCATCCTTCCTGGTTCTGGAATTCTATCTGAAAATGAAAAATAAGCATAAATGTTTTCACACGTTTGGAGAGCCAGAGATGCAACTGTTAATAAGAACTTTGATGTGGAATATCATCATAGCAAGCTCAATTTTACAACTGAGTTTTTTCATCCAACTGCAAGACCAAAGACTGGATCTCAGATTGCTTCAACCCAGCTCTAATGAAGTCAGCTGACAGGAACGTCTGACCGCAACTTGTATCGACATCCCCTGTGTACCAGTTCATTTGAATATTCATTCAACAACATAAGCAAGAAGGACAATTTCTAATAGGAAAAGCAAGACAGATGTTAAATATGAGACTGTGAAGGCTGAGTATATGAATGCACTTGATTACCTTGATTTCTGATAGGAATAAGAATCTTCTAACAAGAAAGATTAGTTATAGCAGCTTTGGCACTGACATTCTATGTCTTCAGCCCCCTCTACTGGCAGAAGAGGAACTACATCATCTTCATCAATTCAGTATTAAGGAAAGGTGTTTATTCAGTTCTTCCCTTATGCTTTTTAGATACTGCAGTAATATCTTAGACTTCAAAATTTTTCAAATTTCTGGATACAAAAGGAATAGGTGGTAGTACTATGCTGATAATATTAAATAGCCCAAAATCCCACAGAGCAGAAGGTGAAGCAATATGCCAAACAGACTCCTTAAAAGGGAAAATAAAAGACCAACAGTCCCTTTCATTTTGTAGCTTAGGCAGTATTAACAGCAACCACGCAGAGAGCACGAAGGGAAATAAGATTCAGCAGTGCCCTATGGATCAGTGAAGTTGGAGCTTAAGTTTCTGCAGTTGGTGGGACGTGAATTAGATCCTCAGAAAGATTTATTCCTGTACACAGAACTGGCTGCTCAAACATTATGAATGTTCTATGGAAATTATGAGGACAGATGAGAATATTCCCCTATTTAATTTATCTTACTAAGAATTTGTGTCAAAATTTCTGTTTTAAATCGCCAGTGGACCAAGACTGCCTCTAGCTGACCCATTCCAGATCTGTAGTTGTGTAAGGAAGTACAGTTTGGCCAGTTTAATGAAAATGGGAAAACAATTTGTTAGGTCAAATTTAAATGAGTTTTCAGTTTTTCACGGTCCAAAAGAATTAAAAGAATAAAGCTAAACAATTTGGATTTCTCTGCTTCCCTTCACTATAACAGACAGCTGCAGCTACCACACATTAACAAGAGCTTCGCAGTACCTGTTATGCTGCAAAAAATTATACACATTTTGCTATCCCTTATTTTTAAGAATGCCTGCTTTCTAAATAAAACAGCCATTCCAATAAAATAGCCATCTATCTTTCCATTTGTGAAGGCAATCAGATTTGCACACATTACATAGCATTAACATACCAACAGAAGAGAAGAAGACTTGAGAAGCTGTCTAAGTTGGGCACTTATTTAAATAAAGGAACATAAAGAGGTCATTTTAGAAATCAGAAGTTAGATCTAGTAGAGCTATTCTTAAATGAATATATGAGCAAGAGGGATGGACAGGTCAGATGGCTTAATGGTATTCTGGCATACAAACGATGTCCTACTGAAGAATTTTTTCTATAAAAAAGGTTTCTGTACAAAACATTCCTTGTACAGAGAAGGAAGTACCCTGTGTCCACTCGTGTTCATGCAGCTATCAGCAAATCTAGCTCACAGAAAACCCCGTCGCAAATAAAAGTTCTGTGAAGATGACCCTATAGTCAGACCCACCTGTTTGATTCCTCTCAGTAGATGGTTTGGCAAAGTTCTGCCTTGGATAACTCAGCAAAGACACCTTTGGAAGAGTACTCTGGGTACTTTCTTCTTCACCGTGGTGTAAGAAATGCGATATAATTCCATATAAGAGAGGTCTGCTCAAGGCAAAAATCACAAAAGCCATCTATGAAACATATTAACTACTAAGCACTTAAAAAAAAACAATCAAACAGCTTCTCCTCAGAAGTTCTTACACCTTAACGTTCACTTCTAAGAATGTTCACATGTCTTCAGAGTAATTATTTAAAATTCATTATGGTAAATGCAATTATATAAGAACAGGCATACGCCATCCCTGAAGACAACCCCTCTCCCATAGCTTGCACTAAAGGATGTTCTCAACTGAACTCTAGATCACTTGTAAGCAAAGAATCAGAGTACAAAGCATGAGTACAGAGCCGTGTTGCCATACAAATTAAACGTGTGACCAGTGGGCTACTGGCTTTAGCACCACCATGTATCTCAAACTAGATTTTCACTAAGCATGAGTCAGATTCTGTGGGCCCAAGCTACAGGGCACCACTACACATGTTTAAATATGCTTCTGTACCCTTGATATCAAACCTAGTTGCATCAGAACTGTGAATTTATATCTTATCTCACAGTGCAATAATCTTTTTACTGCTTTGCATATCAGCTCGGTAATGTGTAAAGAATATGTTTTCTTCTTCTGACTAAAAAGAAGACTGAAGTGGTAAGAGACTCAGGCATGCGATTAAACAGCTTGTGAACATATTCTGTAGGATTCACAGAATTTAATGCTAGCTGAGAGTATGATTGAAAATGGCTCCATGTTTGACACTGTGCACTTGAATCCCACATGTTTAGAGCAGTTGTGTGATCTAGTGGTATTGGGCTGGTGACAGAACATTTATATGTGATTTATACAAACACTGTGAAGACATACTTGCAGAGTATATTGTGCGTTCCAAAATCAATGCTTACACTGATTTTCCATTTGCATCTTCAATGATGTTCAGCTCCTTGACAAGAAACTGTCTATCCAAGGGCACTTCAGGCTGGCCAGCTTCTGGAAAATAGATCATACACTCATACAGCAAACGTAATTACCACATCTAAGGACAATTACAGAACTTTAAATTTTAAATACAGATTAGAGCTACCAGTTAAATGCTTTAGCTCTCAAATGTCAGCATTTTAGCACATCCAATGATGATTAATTGCAGTTGTTAAAAAATGCGGGCATTCTTCATGTCCTTGTTTGTATCTGAGCTGAGGACTGATAATCACACCTCTGACAGCTTACGTGCCTGAACTGCTGCAAATCAGACTATCAACTACTTTAATACATTAGTTTAAATTATTCCTCAAATTTGTTGATTTGTGTGATTTTCATTTTTAAAAATTTTGCTCAAAAGCCAATCAGAAATCGCAACATACGTTTTATATGCCCATTATTATTATTTTTATGTACATTTTTCAAAACAAAAGCACGTGTCTGGCAAGGTGTTTTGGTTGAGTAGGCTGCCAGCAAACTTATTTGCTCTTGCATTAACTGATCTGTCAATGTAAATGCTGTTTACTTCAAGGATAAGCAACAAAGAACACATTTTCTTAAAAACTAATGGTATAATTCAGCATAACACTGCAACTAATGAGGAGGGTGTTTGTATCCTATTTGTTTCCAGGGTCAGCCAAGATTGCACAGATTGCACACTTTGTTCCCACTGTTTCAGGAGTTACTCAACCAGGCAGTGAATACCAATTACAGCAGCAGTGCCACCACAAACTCGGCTCCAGTACCTGCAGTGAGCACAGACGCCGCGTATTTGTACTTGTTGAATTCCAGGTATTCCCGGATCAGCTCATTGATCAGGAGGTTCTCGTGAGACAGCGGCGGCCGCGGTTCGCTCTGGTCATCCAACGCGTTGAACACCTCAGCTCTGATCCTCGCTTTTATTTGCCCCAAGGCTCCTCTTTTTTCCAGTGTGTCCTTTAAAACTGTTACCATAAAAACACAGTTAATATAAACCCCAAACGTGCTCGAGCAGCATTCATCGCCCGCAATACAAGCACAATTCCCGGACACTCATGGTGAAATGAAGATATCCACACCCGTGGATGATCACAGGGTGACACAGCAGCACTCTTAGGTATGACAGGTACCGCCTACAGATGGAGGCGTTAAGGAAACGTGGGGGAATGTTTCCAAATGAACAACGGAGCGCGTGAGGCTCAGGGCACTCCCTTACTCCCAACGCCCTGCGTGAGGCGAGCAGCCAGCAGCCCCGTTAGCGCTCGGGGCGATCGGAGGCCGCCCACAGCCCAAGGAGCGTCCGCAGCCCCTCAGCGCTCCCGCCCGCTCGGCGTCCCGCGGCCGCCACCTGCTTTCAGCTCCGCTATGGTCGCCATCGCCCTACGGCCGCGGCGCTGACCCGGATGCGACAAACGGCCGCTGCCTGTCGTACACTGCGCAGGCGCAGAGGGCAACGACGGGCGCCCGCTGTCCCCGCCTCTCAGCGCCCACCGACCAATCGCGCTGCGCGGCGGGCAGTGAGTGACGTGAGAGGGGAGACGGAGTGCTGGGGCGCGCTGTCTGAGGAGCTGCCGCCGAGGCAGCTGAGGGCGCGGGAGGGCTGAGGGCGGGGCGCTGCTGCACGGGGAGCGGCTTCCAGCGCCGGGCGGCGCCCTGTGCTGCCGGGATGTCCGCCGGCAAGGGCAAACCGGGATAAACAGTACGCGGTGCACACGTGTACGCGGAATTACTCTCAGGTATTTTGTGCGTGCGAGCGGAGGCTGAGGAAGGACGTTCTGGCATTGCTGTAGTGTTTTCCGCTCTAATTTAAAAGGTGTTAGTCTAAAAAAAGAGTGAAGAGAGTCCCTCCCTGGAGAGTTTTGCTCGAGGTCTCTCAAAGATGAACTTTCCATGCACCAAAAACCAGATTCTGGTTAGAAGGACTTGGCTGCAGCCATGCAGTCGGGTTTGTGAGGCTCTGGTGCGGGTTTGGTGCCGGCCTCGCCTTGCTCTGATGAGCTGACAGGGTTTGCTTTTGGATGATGAAGTGTTTTCCAGAGGAAGTGCAGTCAGTACAGATGAACAAGTGGATGTGTCATGGTCTGGAAGGAGCACAGCAGCCCGCTGGCCTGGAGTAACGTGGGCGTCCTCTCAAGCATGGAGCCACTTAGTAACCTAGCAAAGTGTTGCTTTTTTTTTTTTCCCCAAACATTCCTCTCAAAGCAAACATTTATATTCAGAGTTTTCAAGGAATAGCTAAAAGGGAGCAATGCAAAGAGGAGAAAAAAGAATTCTCCAGAAGTGTGGCTGCAGTGTGACTCAGCAGCACAGCGCTGCCTGCTCCCTGCCTTCCCCTCAGTGCAATCGCTGACCTTCTGCATGTGCCATCCATCCCCACAGGCAAACGTTTCTCTCCACATCCTCCCAAATTTCTCCATGACCTCATGGGTCATGGCTTTCTTGCACGTAATTTCCAATTGATAAGCAGATGTTGTTTTCCATCCCATATTTCCTGCCCAGGCTTAATTTCAAAGCAAAGTTCAGGATCTGGAACAGAATTTCAGGTGCGTTATTTTTGAGATTACAAGGAAAACAGCTTTAAAACAAGACTTTAATGTTTATGTAAGTATTAATCTCTGTTTCAGAAGATGCAGTTATAACAATGGTTTGTGAAACCCATGTTCAGAGGCTTTATGGCAGTGTGGGATCTTACCCCTGTAGTACTTCAATGGTTTGTCTTTGTGTCAGCTCAATTTTTTTCTTCACAACAAATATTTTGAGTCTTACATTTTTCTGAACTCTTCTGCTCCAATTTCTTCTCAGGAGCACTGTTTGGGCACTGGCACTGCTGTCCTGGGAAGTGGTGCTGTCATCGTCCCTGGAGGTGTTCAAGAGTTGTGGGCGATGTGGCACTGAGAGACATGGTCAGGGATGAGCTGGCATTTGGACTAGATGTTTGTAGAGGTCTTTTCCAACCTTAATGATTCTTTGATCCTATTATTCTTTGCATTAAATTATTTCCTCTGCATTTTGGCGGCACTTCAGTTAAAATCTTGGCTGTTGATTTTGTTGGAATTTCTAATAGAGATGGAACTAATTGGAAGAGAATTCATTTGAGGTGCAAATCTAGGTATTTTTAGATATAAGAACCATCATTTACCTGGTGCATGAACCATACAGGGTCTTCCCATGGCTGAAAAACATTTTGGAGTCCTTGGAAAGCTGAAATCCTGAAAGTGTAACTTAAATATTATTGCTCTGTCAGCATGCAGTAGTATCTAGAGAAAAACAAGTGGGTAGAAATGTGTTCTTCTTGGCCCTCCTTTCATTTCATGCTTACTTTTCTACATATGTTCTCCATATCCTAAATATTTTTCTGCTGTATCATTTCAAGTACAGGCTTGTATTCTGTTAACTCACACACAGTATGCGTAGAAGAGTAAGCTCTTAGAGGCTGTGTTATCTATTCAGCAGTTTTTTCCCTGGCTTCTCTTATCAACAGTGCTATAAAAAATTATTCCACCTTGCCTACTGGAACCGGTAACTTTTAGTGATAGTGAGAGCTATCAACTTTATATGCACTGCAGATTAAACTGGAGGAAAAGGCAGTGCTTAGAGCCACGGGGCAGCAGGATAACACCACTGGAGCTACGACAACTTTTTCAACAGGTGCTGTAGTGAGCATGAAAGTAACAAAAGCCAACCCACCCGTGTCTCTAGCAGGATTTTAAGATGAATTTAGAAAGTGTACAAAACGGGGCAGAAACTCAATAAAAATAAATCTGAGGAATCAACAGGAGGGCAGCACCGTGAAGATTTTAACAAGGTATCGCTTAGGCTGACGCACTGAGTGTAACTCCTGAAACCCAAATAGTTTTGGCTTTCCTATGATAATTCCGTTCTGTTCATCAAGGAATGCAGGAAAGCAGTGCAGACTGAGCTCTGCTGCTTGGCTGCTGCACCGGGCTTCCCGGGAACGCTGTGCCGCCCTGCCCAGACACGCCGCAGTGGGACGGGCTGCTGGCTGCAGCTGGCTTCGAGCAGCGCAGCCGTGAGACCTCCGCCAAGCTGTGCGCCTGAGTCAAGAGGCAGTTTGTGACACGCTTGTTTTGTACGCGCGTTGCTTTTTACTTGCGTGTTCAGCAAACGAGACCCGGTGTTTGTTCGAACAACCTTTTCATTTCAACAGGCGCTCTGGATGCAAAAGAACATTTTATAAGCGGGGTTCTGTCTCTGACTTCCAAGTCGAAGCCTTGAGATGCTTCTGCAGCTCAGGGCAGCACGTGAGCAGCCTCCGCTTCCCGCAGCCGTTCGTACCGCCCGCACCGCCGCGGGGCCGTTCCGCCGTTTCGAGTCAGCTCGGCGGGCCGCTGCCCTGCAGGTTGAACTGATGCACTGAAATTCGGAGCGAGAGACAATCGAGTACCACCGCGGGGCGGCGAGTTACTTCACTAGCATATAGTATTTTAGTGCAAACTGCGGGTGAGGCTATTTTGGTTGTTTCAGTTCCCGCTAGCAACAATTAGAATTAGTTCAGGGTTTTGAAACCAGTTTAACTGGTTCACGCTGGGAAGTGAAACACATGAAAGAGAGACGAGACTCTTTCCCCGGACGGCGTCGGGGCTCTCCGGCTCCGTGTCGACGCGGCCTCAGAGGGGCAGCGCGGATCCCGGGGCCGCGGGGCGTTCGGAGCGGCGCGCCTTCGGCGCCACGGGAGCCGGGGCGGGCGGCACGATCCGCAGGTGCGCGGGCGGAAGACGAGGCGGGGGCGCCGGTTTCGCCGAGCGGGAGCCGAGGCCGTTCCTACTCCCACCGCCCACCGCCCCGGAGCGCAGAGGCGCCAGGCGGCCCCAAGCCGATTCCGGGCGGCCCCGCGTGCCATACCGCCTGCCTCCGCCCACGCCGAGGCGGGGCCGCGCGGCGCGGGCGGCGGCGCCGTCGGGGCCCGCATCCCCGTGACCGCGGAGCCAATCAGGGCGCTGCGCCGGCGCTGCCGGCCGCCGCCGCCCGGGCACGGAGAGGTGCGGAGGGGGAAGCGCAGCGCTGCCGCGGCGGTCCGCGGGTCGCCTCGACGCCACATGGGGATCGAAAGCCTCTGTAGCGCGGATGCCTCCGAGCCCTTTTGGGTGAGCGCGGGACGGAGCCGTGGGGCGCGGTGGCTCCGGTGGGGCGGTCGGCAGTCCGTGCCGGGGGAAGCGAGGGGAGAGGTGCGGCCTGAGGGCGGGAAGCGAGGGGCGAGCTCCGTGTGCTGCGGCAACAATAACGGCGGCTGGCTGCCTCCGCGCTGGCGGCACGAAGCGGAGCGGCGTGCTGCCTGTGAGGAGGCCGAAGACGCGCCGCTGCAGGGTAGCGGTCGTGTCGCGTTTGCGTAGCGCCGCTTTGGCTCTTCTTTAACTATCGGCAGTGAGTTTGCGGCCCGCTGTGGGTGAACGGCCGTCCTACGGCCCACCGAGCTGGGCTGAGGGATGTGGCGGCGATGCAGCGCGGTGCCGTTCGGTCCGGGGAGGCTCCCGAGTGCCGGAGCAGCGGGGGCAGGATTGTGGTGGATTTGCTTTGTGGAGTGGAGCGGTCGTTGAGTGAGGTGATGCGGGGATATGAGGAAAACACGTGGATGTTCATTGGCTGTTAAAAGAACTTGCCGCTGTTCGTCGGATGTTTGCCGAATAGTTCTGAGCTAATGAGCTGCCTTCACCAGTTCAGAAAAGATGAGATAATCTCGGCAGATACCATTGTGCACTTATCTCAAGAACCGTTGAAATATTACTTAGCAAATACTGTAAAACCATTAGCACTTGGAGGTGTTTGCCTTTTCTGGCTGATTGAAAGCAACCCGCTCTTACATTGCTGATGTTAATATCTTTTTCCAGTTGATTTTCAGGTTTCTCAAAACTGGCTGAACTGTGAGCACCCATCAGCTGTTCTAGTTTTTCTGTTTTCCCTGGAAGCAGGCCTTTGTACATGAAGAGTTTTAGATGCTACATGTTTCAAATTTCTGTTTATGGAAGAACTTAACTGAGAGTAACAGATTCGTGAATAACTGAGGCTTCAGTGCTTGGAACTGGGCAGCTGAAACATCAGGTAGCAGCAGGAACTGGGCTGCTGTGTTTGCAACAGCTCATTTGCGTAGGCTTTCTGATGATACTGTCTCTTACATAAATAGGTTTTTTGTGTGTGTGTGTAATATGGTTATTTATGAAGCTTTTGTCATGTTTATGTAATTAGTAAATGTTCTGGTTTTTTTTTTTTTTTCACTAGCTGCTCTGGTTCCCAAAAATTTAGACAGTTTTGTG
The DNA here is from genome assembly GCF_026119805.1 of Tympanuchus pallidicinctus. Lineage (NCBI taxonomy): Eukaryota > Metazoa > Chordata > Aves > Galliformes > Phasianidae > Tympanuchus > Tympanuchus pallidicinctus. The sequence continues at coordinate 7,586,374 of NW_026294699.1, read as the reverse complement.
ATTTGTTATCCTTCTTCAAGCCACGTGGTGATGGCCTTTAATTTATTGAGTAAAAGTTCCTCTGGGTGTGGTTGTTTGGTTTCTGGATTCTCCCAATCCTGCAGAAGAACAATTATGAATTGCCACTGATGCAAGATGTGTCTGGGAAAGTATTCTCCTTTACTGAACTTATCCTATATATCTGCCTTGGTATGTTGTTCCCAGTGGTAGGAAGGGTAGAAATGCTGGCATTGGTGGCTTTGGATACTCTGGGTACATTTTATGATATTTCCATAGTTGCTACAGTTGTTTGAAGCTGAAGCTGTAATGCATTTCCAGAAAATGCCCACGTGTAAGCTGTGTTTTACTGGCCTTCCAGATACTGCTTGTATGTGTGCTGCGGACTTTCCTGTCTTGTGCAGTGCGTGCTTCCTCTTCCCGGGACTGGTTTGCATTTACAATATGGGTGTATTTGCATTCTTGTGGTAAGCTGTGGTCACATCAGATGTTCTGGTTGGTGCTGGCAAACCCCGCTGCAGTGAGATGTGCTTTCTTTCAAGCCTGGTGTTGAATTTGGGACAACTCAGTTTTAAATTCTAGGGGAAGCTTCATTGGTTGGAAGGACCCAGTGCACCTTTAGAAACTGTGTGCTAATCTTCTTAAACCTTGCTGGCCAAGTTGTACACTCAAGGAATGTTATTGTTGAAAGTCCTTGTTTGAGAATTAACAGTGATTTTATTTAATACCCGCTCTGAGAAGCCAGCAGCCCCATTTGCTATCTTCTTCACCCTTTTCTTCCTCTCCCTGTTCAACCTGTCTCTGGTGCCCAGCATGAGAACTTTGACTGCAATCAGATTTGTATGTGGAACTTAACTGTTTCTTGTCATTCTTTGAATCACAGTTCCTTTTTGGAAGGGTGCTTTGTCATACTTGCTCTCCCTCTATCATGATAAAGTATCTCACTGAGTGTTTCATCCATAATATCAGGTTGCAGCTGTATAAGATGTTGATAATACTAAGAGCTTTTTTTAAAAAAAGAGAAGATGAAAACTTATGGGTCAGGGGAAACATTCTGCAGTACCTGCATTTCAATTTATTGTCTGTTTGAATTGAAAAAGTAGTCTGTGATCTGAAGTGCTGAGGTAGTTTTGCCTTGAATATCACAACAATGTGAATGCAGAGTCTGCTATGAAAAAGGAGTGCGAGATGTGAAAAAGCAGACTCAAGCAGTTTCATTCAGTCCCTTTCTAGCAGCTCTGCCAGCCTTATGTGCAGTCTGTTATTCATTAGAAGATGTTTGTTAGTCAGGTAGAATCTGAAATGTTGAGGTTTTTGCTTATACCTGCAGATAACTTCCTGAGAGTTTTGAAGGAAAAACAGCTTTTTAATGTAAGGGATGGTTTCACAATCTGAGTTCTGTGTCTCATGCTGTCATGTATTAGCTAAATGGTAAATCTCTTTATCTCTTGAATCCCAGAGCTTTTTGCAGTGCCTTTGGTGCATATACCGAAGCATAAAATAACTTAGGAAATAACTCTGGGCAGGTAAGATGATTATTTTGCAATGTATCAGTAAGATATTTTTGTAAGCAGCGGCAGCTCACAGTAACAGCAAGAGTGTGCCATGGGAGGGTGCTGGTGGGGTATCGAAAGTGAGATGGCTGCGTTTTGAATGTAAAGCTGGGCAGGTAGACAGAGATGGTAGGGAGCCTGGATGCAGGTGTGTGTGTGTGAGGTTCATACTTAACAGGTTTCATTTGCTTTTAATTTGTGTGTTTGTTCTCTTCTTCCAGGCTTATCTGAGCGGGAGGTCTGCGATATCTTAGTGGTAAACAAAAGACAGAAGAATAAGGAAGCTCAGTACAAATAATAGCTAACATAAAGCAGTATGATAGATGCATATCACACACACACAAGTCTTAAATTATTCACAAAGACAATCAATGTGTGATTTGGAAAAATAGGGAGAAGAAAAAGTGATGTTCTTGCAGAGATATGTAGTCTTAAGTTTTAGAAGGTGGGAGGTTGGTGCTTGACTGGAGGCTGAGGTTTTACCTAGTTAAGGTTAGTAATAAGACTTGGTTTTCAGATACCTCTTCACATTGGCAATTTCTACGTGGGTTTCCCTAGTGACTTTGGAAGGCACAGTTGTAGTAATGACTGGATGTTGCTGTAGTTGGATTGTTCTTCAGAGTGTTTGTGGCAGAGCAAGGAAGGCAGCTGAGGGTGGTGCTGATGTGCGCTTGGTACAAAGTTGTGAGTTTAAGTTTTCCTTTAAATTGTAAAGCAATCAATTTTATGGATGTGTTTCTGAAAACCTCGGTGTGAGGAATTTACATGAGTACGCAGACCATAAAGTGCTTCCATTTCCTAACTTGGAAAGGTCACGTGTGGGCAGGATTTGCGACAGAGGAGGAGCAGAAGGTTAAAGCCTTTACACAAGATGGTGCCTTTATTATAATTAGCAGCTAATTGTCAGGCTCTCACTGCTTGGTTGTGGTTTCATTCAGCGATGAAAGCCAGATGCAGTTTCTCAGCTCTCTCACGTTTAAGCGTGTAAAAATGAGTCTTGCTGGTGGTTGCTTTCACAGAATTAATATTACGTCTGTTGATTCGGGGTTGGTTGGCTTAGGGCAGGTACAGCAAAATGAAGCCTGATGCTGTATTTTAGATAGAAATTTCCTTAACAAGTTGTCTGTCATTTTATGGCTGTCATTTAGTGCGACTGTTTCGAGGTTGCTCAAAGCATTTAAACCCCAGGGTAAGTTATGCCATTCCCTGCAGTTACGGTGCAGTTTGCAGGGAAGCACTGTGCTATACTCAGACTGAGGGGAGGTTAACTGGGGCTGCATTGAAGTCATTCTGGGTCACATCTCTAAAAAGCTGTCTGCAGGGGACTGACCTTTCCCTTACTTCTAGTAGAGTTAGAATTCCTTGCATTACTTTTTTTCTCACTGTTTGCATCTGTGGGAGCTTCAGATGCAGCTTATTCAACAACAACAAAAGGGGATAATAACAGGATTTTTTCCTGTTCCTGTTAACTGATTTCGTTTTGGAAATTTATGGATAGATAAATGCTGTCCTTTTGATTCTGAAACTGTCAATGGTAAACAATATTTTATTGTCATGTGGTCGAATGCTGTTTAATGGTACACAAGCAGCACTACATCTAGAGAAGTATTTTAAATTTCCAGCTGTTGCTGCTGAAATTTGTGATATGTTTGTCCAACCCACAGAGACAATGCCATGTTCCAGAGGCTTTTTTGGCTTCAAAATTCCACAAGTGCAGTTGCTCCCTTTTCTAGCAAGTTGTTGGCACCAGCTGCTTCTTTTAGCCAAAAGAGAAACAAAGGGAAAACATGCTGTTTTTCTGCCATTGTATGTGGAGTTTCAGCAGATGCAGAGCTATATATTACAAAGGATTTCAACTCATTGTTAACAATAGGAAATGCTATTTTTTGAGATTTGGAGAAAGAGCTGCAGGTACCAGGACTGGAAGGTAGAAGCTTTTTCTTGACCACGTTGGTAAATCAGATCTGTGTGATGCAAGCCATTGCTGCTGAGAACTTATTCTTACTAAAATCTTTTGTAATAGATAATGTTATGAGAAACTGAGGGAATGAGTGAATGAAGGTGGAGATCTGGAATTGATTTTAGAACCACAGGATCCACTAGTGCAAGCAGTACTTTGTACAGAATAATTTGGTTATACATAGTATTTTTAAAGGACTTGTAAATAGAAGGAAGTTTGGGATGGTTGTAATGTCATATTAGTGTTGTTGGGTTTTTTTTGTCGCTGTTAAGACCATTCCTGTGAATTTTGCTGGACATACAGGAGAGCTGCAGTTGCAATGTCACTGACACTTGTGGGTCTATCTGCTGCTTTCTGTGGGAGTTCTGGAGTAAATTTTTTTTGTATCAATAATTGCTGCTTGTATTTTTTACCAATCTGTCACCTTGTTCACCTCCTGTGAGTTAATCTGAGCAGTTAGCACAGGACAGTGAATGTTATGCTGGTGAAGGTCACGTGTACTTATTTGTGCTTGTAGGCTCTAGTCTAAATATGCTGACTTGAAGAAATGTTGAGGTTTGGTCCACACTTCGTTATCTGACAGTGGAATGTAAATGACAGAATAAAGATAATGCATTTAGAGAACATTCTTTCAGTGCTTTGTAACTTCCAAGGCTGAAATTAGTGGAAGTTACTTGACAAACTGAATAACTTCAAAGAGCTTTTTAAAATTTGTGACTAGAGAACAGACCTTGTAATTTATTGCAAAATCTGGATCACTTCAGTTGTTGGTTTTCCTTATTTTTTTAGCATAGCCAAGTGTTGCCATGTTTTCTGTTTGTTTAGATGAAGAATGGTCATATCGGATACCTTCAGAACAAGTTCAGGGCTCCTTCTAAAGCTGCTTTAAAGGCAGACGTCCTTTTTTTCCACCATTGGTCTGCTTGTGGTGGCTCTTCTGATGCTGCATGCTTAGTGAGGTCAAGAAACCCTTCAATGTGGGAAGAGGCAGGCAGGGAATCTGCTGTTTGATATTAAGATTCCCGTGTAGTTTTGTAATCTTGTTTTTTACGTATGTGCATAGAAAAGTTTATTTTTCAGTTGCTGCTGGTTGGTACAGGTGATATTAAGTGTGGCTGGCAGCCTGCACCTGTGCACAGCGGGCATGAAACTGAGCACTTTTGGTCTCTGTATTTCTGCTAATGGGAATTTTAAAATGTGCTGTGGGTCAAACAGGATTATTGATGTGAGAACAGGTGGGTGGCTGCTCAGTTAGCAGCCTTTCCTGGCTGCCAGGAGGGAGACTGCCAGGCACAAGGTCCTGGCAAGCGTCAAACTTTCACTCTTGAGTCTGGGCATGCTGGGGGCACAGCTCTCCTCCTCCCCCAGCAGCAGAATAACTGATCCTTTGTGTTACAGCTTGATCCTACAGTCCTACCGGCAGTGCTTCTAACTGGCCTGATCCTGACATTTTAGATGGGAATTAATATAACGTGTACTTTATTTTCCTTGGGATTATGCAACATTAAATAAGCGTTTTACCTCTGAATAGATCCATGTGATTGCAGGAAACATGAGATAGAGGATTTCACTTGAAATATAATATGAAACCATTCTGTGCTATAGGAGAAATTACATTTTTTGGCACAAAAAAAAAAAAAAGGCTGTGGCTTGGTATTTTTTTTCAGCCACGGTGCTCATGATGGAAATGACAACTTTCTAAAATGAAAACTGAGAAATAGGTCAGAGGATTTAAAAAATACCCATTTGATCCTGTGGTAAACTTTAAGTTTGCTAAGGGATTTGAACAAGAAAAGAACCAATGAAACTACAACACCTGGGATGTGGGTTCATGGAGCAGACTGAAAGTGAGCCCATAGCTGATGTTTTTTCTCCCAGCATCCATCAAGAAACTACCAGGAACCACTCTGTGACTTCTGTGAGAGCCTGAGGTCATGGTTCAATGGAAAGTAGCTTCCAAATTATACAACGTAGTAACTGTAGAACTAAACAGCTTTTTTTCTTCTTCCTACTGCATTGCAGGAGGCTGCTGGTTTGTGTAGAGTTTTCAGTGCATACTTGGATCCCTGTCATTTGCTCTCCTCAAAACAGAAGTGTTAAATCATTGATCAGAGTGAAAAATAGTAAGAAATGAAAATGGACAGCTTATTGCTTGAATAGGACCTGCTAAAATCGCTTCTAATAGTTGAGTCACAGAAAAACATCAATTTTAGCTAATTAAGTTCTCTTAAATGCTACGTACAAAGGTCTGCATGGTTGTATTTTACTACCTAGATTTTTCACAGAATATTGTCTTGTGCTGAAAGGAAAACAGCTTGTAAACTTGGCTTCTGTAAAACAAAAGAGAATCGGCAGTGTGAAGTAGCAGGACCAGTTGAGGCTCGTGTACCCGTAACTGATTGCTGTAATTAAAATACTGTAAAATGCTGTAAAATACTCGTGTACCTCATGTACATGTGGGCCTTATGATGGGAGGCGATGTGCCTTCCAGCTTGGATTGAATGTCCCAGCACTGTGGTATCCTCCATGCAGAATTTACAATATGCTTTTCTTTTGACAGGAAAGGGTGGGAGAAGCCTGTGAGTGTATATGTATATATATATATATATATATATATATATATATATATATATATATACATATATATATGTATGTATATATATATATGTATATATATATATATAAGGGCAAGGAGATCACTCACTCAGTGCCATCATGGGCAAAACATTCTCAGTATAAAGGATATTAATGTACCACCCGTTGCTAATAGGCTGAAGTGAATTAAAACCGCCTCCCTGTCCATCCCGTCCCACCTCCTCCCTGAGCAGTACAGGGGAATGGAGGTCAGTCTGTAACACTTTCTGTGCTGCTTCTCCATGGTCGCTCAGGCCCTGCTCTGTGTGGGTCCTTCTCCCCTTCCCATAGAAGCTGTCCTTCCCAAGCTGATCCCGTGTGGGCTTCTAGAACTGCCCCAACATGGGTCTGTATCATGGGGAGCCCATCTTTCAGAAGCTGCTCCAACAGTTTCCCATGGGCAGCAGTTCCTCCAGACGTCCTGCTCCATCCTGGGCTCCTCCATCACTGCATGTGGAGACCTGCTCAGTGCAGCATCCGTGGGCTGTGTGGGGACAGCCTGCTCCACTGTAGGCTTCTCCTGTGCTGCAGGGAGCTTCTGCTTCAGGCCTGGAATATCTCTTGTCCTCCTTCTCTGACCCTGGGGGCTGCAGGGATGCTTCTCTCACTGCTTTCACCCAGCTGCTGGTTCACAATAGATTTCTCTTTCTTAAATCTGCTCTTTCAGAGGCACAACCAGCCTGTCTTGTGGCTGGGCTCTGGACAGTGGTGTGTCTCCAGACAAGAGTTGATTGCAGCTGGCTCTTATCTGCCTTGCTGCAGCTTGTGGGCTTTTCTCACAGAGGCCGCACCTTCAGCTTCCCAGCTGCCAGAACCTTGCTATGTAAACCCAAACAAATGGACTCTCATACAAATCAAGAAATCCTTCGGAGCATCTCAGTTCAGCCTTGGAAGTCTGTTTCAGGAATGGTCTCCTGACAGTCTCCAGTCTGGAGGTGGGCAGTGCAGTCTGCCTTTGGAGAAGCCCTCAGCTTGTCTTGGTGAATCTGTATGGTATTTGATGTGCGTAGTAGGTCCTCAGGAGAAAGTGTTTGACGTATAGGTCTTTTCCTGTTTGTGCTACTACATTGTAAGAGAGTTGCTTCTAGAGAACCAGCAGAGGAAGATAGTTCTGTGCGTCTCTTCCTGCATGATTTCCTCACCTTTTGTTAGCTGAAACGTGTGTTGATTTGAAGTTCTGTACCTCACCTGTGTATAGACAGCTCAAGTATGCTATAGCATGCAATGAGTATAGTGTATTTAAGCTAAGCGAGCTCCCATTGGATATCCACAGCCTTTGGATCAAATCTTGAAAGAATGTACTGTGTAAAGAATTTACATTGAAGTTGCTGTGGCTGTTAAGTTCTGGCAGTATTCTTAGCCCAGTCTGCTTAGTCATCCCAACTTTGTGTTAATCCTGAGATACCATTGCATCTCACCCTCTTGTCTGTCAGACAGAAATGCTTCAATTGCAAACATAAATGTCCAATGAACTGAAGACTGACTGGAGGATATTTAAAAATGTAAACATCCAACATGCGTGGTAGTTATGTGTACACGTCTTTCTTTTGCTTAGCCAAGTGGCAGAGATGTGTGCACTCACTGCTCTGTCCTTTCTGGTAGATGTCTGGTAGATGTCTCATTACAGCAGGCATTAGAAAGCACAAGAAAAAGAAGTAGTTGCTTTTTTAAAGAGCATGTAGATCTTAAAAATAACAACAACAATATTAAAAAAATAAAGAATATGTCAAGTGTCTTTTTTTGTTGTTGTAAAGCTGACCAGTGTTCTGGTATAATCTTATTAAGTGTGTTAATTTGTGAGTTGTAAACTGTCCTTGCAGAGTCACGAGACATTTTTTCTTGCCTATTAAGCTGAGCAGACAGGATTTAGGAAGCTGAAAAACGGTTTGTGCCGTGGCTAAAAGTAAGGATGACTCAGCTGAAATTTCTAATGATGGTTTGCAGCTGGGGAACTTAATAAGCCTGTGACTCAGCCACAGCCTTTACAGCTGCAGCCCTTGTATGAATGCCTTATGTGACCACAAGCTAAAACATAGTTGGGTGTTTTTATGTTGTAGCAGTGTTAATTTCTGAGAACTGCCTGTATTTAGGTTGGACGTGGTTTTTTTTTTTTTTTTTTTTAACTGAAAGGAGTGATAAGAAATGAAAAGATTGCAGGGAAAAAATAGCAGCTGTGTATGTTGTGTGTTGTATCCAACCAAGGAAGGAGTCCTGGATTCTGGCAGAAATAGGAGGAAGATAGAGAAGGAAAATATTTTTGTTTCAGTGTTTTCAGAATATGTTTATGAAGGGAGAAAAAAAGGGTAGAAAATATCACTACATAGAAAATGGTTGCAGTTAAGGGAAAACCTACTTGAAAATTTTGGATTTTTAATCTTCTTTTTCTCTTTAGTTCTGTTTTCCTCTATTTTTAATTGTTTAACCAGCTAGGGACAGATAAAGGTGGGTGATTCTGAGCAGTGGGATGTTTTCAGCTTTGACGTTGGAGCAGAGCAGGCAGGCACCACAGCTCCTTTTGGCTCTGTTTCCTCGTCTGTAAAATGTAGATAGTAGCATTTGTTTTTGTGACGTGCTCAGGCTGTTGCAGATGAGGTTACTGCTGTTAGGTCCCAGCAGTGGTGCTTGGTGCAGTTGCAAGGTGTGCAGCGGTTGGAAAAAATGCTGAGGAGGAAACTTTTGTTAAGGAGCTTTTGGACACGCGCCTACTTGCCCAGGAGGTGTTGCTTTCAAACAGGGGCCTGTAAGGTGTGCTTTGCCTGCTGAATACTGCACTGCTGGAAGATGCCAATAATAAACACACTGTCAAAGATGAATTTACTGCCATCATAAATAGCCCTTGTATCAATAATGGGACAGTGGTTACATTTTCATTAATTTAGTTTTGCTTTGATCATATGGAGGTTTTTCTTGTTTTCAAGAATGACGTTGAGAGAAGTAGGGAAGTGGTGAATTATACTGATGTACATCTTGTTGTTGCTGGATGGTAAATATGCTCAAGGTGAGCCTGCTGCTTCTCTCTACATGCTGTTCTTATGAATCACCAGAAACTCGCAACTGGATTTGCTGCATACAACTTTGAATTGAGGCTGTTCTGCAAATAGTGATGTTATCTCATTCTATTTGTTCCTACTTTGTGCCAGACCAACTACATTTGGTCATTTGTGCATAATGGTTACAGGGGGAGATGGCTAGCATTGTCACCTTATTTTTCTGCAATCATAATGTAAAAATCCTGGTAAATGCTGTTAAAGATCCTAATTACTACATTTGAGTGTTGTCTGTTATAGTAGCTTTGTATAGCCAACAAAAATGAAACTGATGTTATCTTGTAAAGATTCTAAATTTCTGAGCTGTGAGAGTTTCAATAAAATTGGATGCGTCTCAGTACAGAGCTAGTCTGTTGCAGGTATAAATAAGCATGCAATAAGTTACAGAATAAGACAGCTGTATACATTTTTTTTCTCATGCTTTTTTTTAATAAAGGAGTTCTGTGATTGCTTTTTCTTAACTGTTTCCTTTTTTTTTTTCTTCCTCCTCAGGATTGGAATCTGACATGGCACACAGAAAATCCAGACTTCACCCAGTGCTTTCAGAACACAGTCTTGGTCTGGGTCCCTTGTATTTACTTGTGGGTCTGCTTCCCAGTGTACTTTCTATATCTTCGTTGTCATGACAGGGGTTACATCCAAATGTCAATCCTCAACAAAGCCAAAACGGTATGTGACTCCTTAAAATCATTACTTATTAGGCTGGGTGGGTGGAATCGAATGACCTCCAGAGATCCCTTCCAATCTTAACCATTCTGTGATTCTGTTTCTCTTGATTCAGTTTTGATTATTTATTTTTAGATGTAGCACAACTGGTTTTGTTGAACGTCAGCCTGCCTGTGTGTGCAATTCAACTGTAATTTGCTTCTACTTATGCTTGATTTCCAAGTGTTGTGTTTTTCTATTGCTTTCTGAAACTGATGTATTAAAAAAGCTGTTTAAATAGTTTGTAAGGCCAGTTAAAGCACACTATTTTGAGGCAACTCAAATGTATGGTACTGAAAGTTAATGAACTCCTTTCTTGTTAGAGGGATTCAGTAGGTAAAACCAAATTATTCTTTCATGTTGTTGCTTAGAAGGATTGTCCAAAAGAGGTGATCTCATAGTGGCTCCTCTTCCATTAGCCCATTGCGTGCAGCGTCGTGCTGCCTGATCTGTGTGACCTCGTGTATAAAACACACTTTTATATTGCAGGCTTTGGGCTTAATACTGTGGATAGTCTGCTGGGCAGACCTTTTCTACTCTTTCTGGGAAAGAAGTCAAAATATTTTTCGAGCTCCGTTTTTTCTCATTAGCCCTACTGTTCTGGGTATAACTATGGTAAGTTCTTCTGTTACATCCTTGGGTGGCACAAAGGCTTAATCACTAACGTGCATCTTACTCTTCTGCAGTGTTTTAACTCTTTAAGTTACAGTTATATATATATACAGACTTAATTGACAGCTTAATTGCGAAGTGTTGAACCTGAAGTGTGTGCTTTCTTCTGGGGTGGGGGGAAACAACAAAACAAAACCAAAAACTATCCTAGCTTTGTTTGGTGTGTTACCTGTTGACATACAAGCCAGTGCTAGTTATCCTGCTTTATTTTAGTAAGGTTGAGCTGCTCTTCATTTAATAACTTGATTCAGATGTAGGGTGAAAGAATCAAGTTATGAGGAAATCTATATAACACAAATTTCAATGAACTTCAAAAAAGATTGTTGAAGATGTTACCAACTTGTTACAAACTTTCTTTGTGTGGCATTTAGTGCCTGTTAGGTTTCATGGTTTGGTCCAAAGTCTTAAAATGCCACGCAAGGCATGCAGGTGTCATCTTCAACCTCTTTCTATCCTTGCTAAGTATTGTCTTCTTTCACTGCAGTATCTCTACAATGTCAGTTTCAAGGGAAATGCCCTGCTATTTGTTTATTAGCAGTTGTCTGACGTTTATCACAGGCATGGAATGATAGTGATTACACCTGCTATTTTTGGGGAGAGAACAATAAAAAACCTGGAAGAGATTGGACATGAAATGTTAAATGAATACATTCTAGCATTCTACTTTGCATATGTGTGTAATGTGTTGTTTTAAAACCTCTCTTACAAATACATGTATCTTGTTTGTTGACAGTTGCTTGCCACGTTTTTGATACAACATGAAAGAATGAAAGGAGTACAGTCTTCAGGCGTGATGATGATTTTCTGGCTCATCTCATTGCTATGTGCCACAGTAATTTTTAGGTCCAAAATTATGCTTGCCTTAAATACAGTAAGTGATTGCTAGCCTCGTTCAGTTGAAAATAATCTTGAAAACTGTAGTAGTAGAGTAGTTGCTTGCTAATTATGCCAGTCAAGTAGTTAATGATCCATTCAGTGTGCTTTCATTCCTCGGGTTATGAAAATAAAACAAGCAAGACTTAATGGCCTTGCTTTTCTGGTTTTGAAATGTTAGAGAAATTCACTGATCTTACTACAGTGACAGTTGTTAAGAACATTCTGCTAGCTGCTCCAGAGAGGGGTCCTCTATGCTGGAATGCAGTAAGTGTGTGTAACGTTTGATTTGAAAGTGCTGAGAGTTTACATCTTCCTGTTGATTATACAGCAGATTTCCTGAAACACTTAGTTTGGTTGTAATGTGCTCTCGTGACTGTGGAGACAAAATAAGATTGTTCAAGTGAAACACTTTTCTGTCAGTCTGCTTCTCAGCTAAACCACTCCAAATGGCAGATGAATTGTGGAGCTGCCTGCAAACAGCATTATCGCTTTTCTTTCTTGAAACCCTTAAGCCATATTTTGTGAATTTTGAGAACTTTCAGCTAATTTTTTCTAGTTTTTTGTGAATGGGTTTTGTCTTTATCTATGTGTCCCTCCCTCCTTATTCTTTGTTTTCTTGGTTGTGTACTCTAGGTATCAGTCCCATCACAAATAGTGATGTAAATAGTGCTGCTCTGATTATTATTGTTGTTATTAATCATTATTTGATTTATGCTCACCATTTTTCTTTGGAAACTCTGCTCTATCTAATGCATAAGTGCCTTGCTCTTCTGCAAATACTTTGGTGTCAAATTGGGGCTTGTTGATACAACACAAGTGTTAAGGAGCACTTCTTTACAGAAGTTTGTGCTGGTGAATTTATGGCACTGACTGAGTGAAAACAGAAAGCTTCTGTATATGATAACCTTTGTCTTCTCCTCTGTTTTTACTTTCCCTTTACCAAAACAGATGTTGACTTCAATTTGCAGGGGTGGGTTCTAGTATAACATTTATGTGGTTAGCAGAGTTTACTGTAATGATCTATTTTATGTTGAAATGTTGTTTTAAGGATATCCCTCAGCCTTTTAATTACAAAATTACCTTCCTTTGCAGGACACTGAAGTGGATGCGTTTCGTTACGTCACTTTCTGCACCTACTTCATCCTGTTACTTGTACAGCTCATACTGTCTTGTTTCCCAGAAAAACCACCTTTGTTTTCTGAGGCAGTAAATGATCCTGTAAGTGTTAAGTCTATGCTGACTATTCTAAGTGAAATTGTAAGTGATGCTGTATGTTGCCACTGGTAGGCAATGCAGTCTGTGTAAATATGCCTGGAGAAAAGGGTGTGCTATTGAGTCTTTGGATCTGCTTCATCTTTGAGTTCTTTTCATCTCAACTGGGGGTAAAAAGTAATTCACTACATTTATTATCAAAATATTCAAGCCTTCTTTGCTTTGATCATGATTACAGTAATTACAAGGTGCTTTGAAAACAGTTATTTGTTTTTGTGTTCTGAGTACTTCTGAGAGTGTCTCTCGTGGAAGTAGCTGAGGCTGAGTATCTCCTCATTTCCTTTGATTTCTTAACTTGTGTGAGTTACAACAAAATTTTGAGTTGCTATAAATTTATGTTTACAAAATTCTATAAAATATTTACTGATTTGTAGGGTGTTGGATTTGCTTGGAGTCATTTTGATGCAAGTACATAAGAATTCAATATTTCTATAGTACTTATCTACTTTCAAGAATAATTAACTGTCTTGTAGTATCACTTTTCCCTACAAGGTTGAAAAACAAATTGTCACGTGAGGAGGAGAGGAAATGCAGAAGTCTGTTTTGCATTGCAATCAGGCAGTACACTTTAATATAGAGCTTAATGGAGAAACCAAGTTGTACAAACATAAGTTGAAAAGTGCAAATCTTGGGGAAAAACTTAGCTCTCCTGTTTTAATTGTAGCTTTGTAATGATGTTTGGTGAGTTTATAGATGGATACACAATAGTTGCTCCAATTATTGCTGATTAAAACTGTAGTAGATTGTGTGCCAAAGGAATGTCTGTTTTTAGCATCTTGTGGGCAGTGTTCAGGGTAGTGAAGAAGGGTCTCCACTGGAATTTGTGTAGTAAATCACTTTGTGCCTTTTGAGATTCTTCTGGATTCTCTATTATTTTAATCCAACCAGATTAAGAGAGGATATTAACCAGAAGAGGTTAAAGACAGCCATTGATCTGGATGCAGGACATGAGCTGGCTGTGTGCATTTGTAGGTCTGGATATGTTGTTTCCCATATGTGTTGGTGAATGAGATGTAGGGCTTTTGGGGGTTTGTTTTGGGATGTTTGATTATTCTTTGTTTTGCTTTTCAGTTATTACTTGTGTGTTTGTTTTGATGGAATCTTAGCCCTTATGTACCAGAACAGTGCAGTTGAGCTCTTCTTTAGTGACACTAATTGTAACCAAATAACACATTCATGCTTTCATGATAACATTCCTTGCATTAATATAGATAAACTTATGCTGTTTTATAACATTCCATCAACTATTTATGACTTACTGATAGGGTGCACTTCTATTTTTGTGAAATCCACAAAGCTAGACTTCCCTGTTTGTTGTTGTTTTTTTTCTTTATTGAACAAGTTCTAAACAGCATAAATGACAAATTTAATACTTTTGGAAGGAAAGCAATAATTCAAGCATGTTTTCTGGTTGATTTGTTTCTGATGTCTCTGTATCAGTTACGTTTATGTGTGGATTGGTTTCTTTTTCTCTCCTTTAGAAGCCATGTCCAGAGTTCAGTGCATCTTTCCTGTCAAGAATCACCTTCTGGTGGATCACTGGGTAAGTCCAACACAGTACACAAAGCATCAGTTAGAATTATATCTTAGAATCCTGCTTTCTCAGTTAATTTGACAATAATCATGTAATGCTTATTTTGGCTATTTTGTCTGGCTGTTTTGTAAACAGATTAAATTGATATGTTTTTCAAATTTTTTTTTTCTTCCAAATCATGCTGTAGAATCCCTTGTTACTTTTTGCATCTTTTGCCAGGTTCAGTTCCATCTGTGCCTTTGCTTTCCTGATCTCAGTTTTACATGTCTGAGCTGCATCCCAGGCCACACTGCCTGTGTGTTTCCTTCTTTTCCCTCAGTTTGACCATCAGGCTGTGATCACTACAGCCCAGGCTGTCTCCACTCTTAACCTCTTTCATGATCTTCACTGGTGAGCACCAAGGCCAGTCATCCTTCTCCTCTGGCTGATCTTATCCTTAACGATCTCCTGGATTGTTTACAGCCCACTGTTGTATCCCCAGAGCCATCCAGGTGGTTTAAATTCTCCCATCAGGATGAAAACCTGCAAGTGTAGTTCTTCTTGTAGCTAAAACAGGAAGGCATCGTCAACAGGCTTCTCCTTGATTAGGAGTTCTCTAGTAGACCCTTACCACCAGATGTCCTGTATTGATCTGATCCCTAATTTTTACTCACGAGCTCTCAACCTGATCATGGCTGTTTTTTAGTGGCAGCTCTTTGCCATCTCTCTACTTAATAACATAGAGGACAACTCTCCCATCCCTCTTTCTCTGCCCATTTCTTCTGAAAAGCTTTCCTGTTGTGTGATTTGTTCCATGGTGTTTTCATGATAGCAATTAAGTCATAGTTCTCAAATTGCATTGTGGTTTCCAACTCCTACTTATTTCCCCTTCTGTATGCATTAGTGTAGAGGCACTTCAGCTGGGCTATCAGCTGTGTTACCTTCCTAGAGGTGGCATCCTTAATTCCTTTGGAACAATTCTGAGGTTTTCCCCTAATATTTCCTAAAGTGTCAGTGTTCTCTGGCTCTTTTCAGTCACTCAGAACTACATCCCTCTCCCCAATCACACCTAGTTTAAAGCTCTGCTGATGAGTCCAGCCAGCTTGCTGCCCAGAGTATTCTTGACTCGCCTGGTCAAGCTGTGTCCCATCCAATGTCCCCATCTTCAGTTTCTTGAAGGTGTGACAGAGAACTCAAACCACTGAGCATGGCACCTTCCACACAGCCAGTCATTTACTTCATTTGTTCTCCTCCTTCTACCTGGGTCTCAGTCTCCAACTGAGGGGATAGAGAAGAGTATTGCCCATGCTCCAGATTCCTTCAGCATCTTTCCAAGGGACATAAAGTCTTTTCTGATGTTTCGTAGTCTCCTCATTACAGCCTCATGTGACCTGACTTGAAACAGCAGGAATGGTATTAGTTTTCTGGCTTTATTAGACGTGCTAGAAGTTCTTCATGTAACAAATGCAGGCTCCCTATAGTCAGCAGACCTCTCTAGAGAGATTGTGACAAATGGGTGCCTCAGTGCCTCTGATTGAGGAGTCCTCAATTACTAATAACTCCTCCACCTGTTTTTGGTGGTTCTAATACGGATGCTTCATTGGACTAGCTTAATGTCATCGTCCCTTCTTGGTTCTTGACTGTTACCCATACCCTCTCCTTTTTCCAGACCCAGAGCCTCACATCTGTTGCTTAGGAACTCTTTATAAGTTAGGGGGAGACTCCTCCAGCTTTGAGCTGAAATGAGAGTCTGGTCTCCTGCATTTTATTGTGGTCTGAATGCTTAGGATTGAAAACTAGCTTAGCTCCTTCTCCTTGCAGGGACTTCCATTGGGGTTGTTGGTCAGCTCGTGTCAATTCACAACACCATGCAGCAGCCTCTCAAATTTCCAGGTACTATGCTGTGTGCTGCTGGTGGTTTCTTGCAGCCTGGTTACTTGCTCAGAAATTTAATTGAGCTGGGCACAATTGAACCCATAACATCCACCTCTGCCCTAATGTTTTTGTGTGTTTAAACACAGAGAGATGGTAAATATTATTTGTGTATATTTGTGGTTGGCTCTTGGCCAGAGTTGAAAATAATTTGGCCAGATGAAAATAATTGCTTCATAAAATGAAAAGCTAATAAAGATTTTGCAACTCAGTAGGCATGAGAATATTAGTGGCTGATTTTCAAGATACCACTTAATCCTTTTATTTTCTTCTCCCTGAAATTTGTATTTGACATATCCTGAATCTTTAGCTCTTTTGGTGCCTATTTCTCAGTAAAGATCAGAAGATTGTATGCAACTAAATTCCTTCTTAACATCAGGACCTGTGTTGCTGCAGATAACAATTGTTACAAACAGAGCTGGCTTTGTTTCTGGGCAGAATCTTGTTTTGTGATATGTATGTTACTGATATTCTCAAATATATAGTGTTAATTCTTTCTCCTGCAGATTGATGATTCAGGGTTATCGGAGACCTCTGGAAGCTAAGGATTTGTGGTCATTAAACAAAGAGGATATGTCTGAGCAGATAGTGCCAGGTTTGGCAAGAAACTGGGCAAAAGAATGGGCAAAGACCAAGAGGTAAGTTAACTATCCTATTACTGATAGAGCTCTCATTAAGAAAAGAAAACTAATTGGTTGAGAACCACTTTGTTAAAATGTTATGGATTCTCTGTGTATTTCTAAAATCCTAAGAAGGAGGAAATAACTGTGTGGATGTACCTGCTGGAGAATACTAGGGAAGGTAAGGCATACTGGTGCTCAGAAACCATGCTGGAAGGATCTGAGTGTTGCTGTAGTAGGGAGGCCATCCAGGGTCTAGGGTAGATGAGTGTTATGAAGGATATGATAGTTCCTCTGAGATGTAAGGGTTCAGAAACTCAAGTTACTTGGCACTTGCTTAGAAGTGTTTGTCACGTATTACTGAATCTGCTTCGGCAAGGCTCAAAGTGGCAACTCCGTATTTGTCCTTAAATGCATACAGAATAGAAAACAAATTGGATTGTGTTTCTTTTTCAAGAGGAGTTGCACCAAGTTTTGCATGAGACCTTCATGTTCTAAAGCTGATTACTGTAAGTTTTAATGTATAGGAGTTTTTAATCCCCCTGGGAGGGAATGTTTTCTCACACACTTCAACCATGTAATACAGGAGCTTGAGCTCCCTCTATAGTTAGTGAATCCTCAGGAGTTCAGGGTGTAAACTGAGAAGCTGCTTTCTTTCCTTTGACCATATAGGGAGCTTGAGCACCTAAACAAGATGTCTAAAATTAGAAAGACTGCATGCCTGTAGTTTCCATTCTACTTTCATCATCTCTTACTTCATCAAATAGAAGTACCTTTTCATTGAAGGAAGAATACTTGCTTGTTTCCATAGTGTATTTTTACATATAGCTTGTCCTCAGAAGTTCGGAAGTATGTAGTTTAACATAAGCCAGGTGTTTGGAATGGGTGTATTCAGCTCATTGGGGATGACGACATAAATCTGACTGCAGAATTTTAACCCCTGTGGTACAATGAGGCCTTGATTTTGATGAAAGTTCAGCATACTGAATTCTAGAATAATAATAACACTTTTTTAATGAGTTTAATGCAGATTACAGCCCTGTTCCTCATTCCCCTATAGTGCTATAGGAAAGATTGACCAGGAATGTTATCTACCCGTATGAGGAAGATCATTTCTGAATGGCTGTTCATCTAGCTATGGCAATGTAATTAAAAAGGTGGTTGATTGGCAATAAAACCTGGTTACACTATTAAGAACTGTGGTGTATGGCTGTGTGTGTTGCTGGACACTTGCTGTTGCTAAAATGAAGAATGATGCAAGAGGCACAGGCTGGTGAGGTGGCTGGGATCAGAAGCTAAACAGCCTAGCTGAAATAAATGTCTCGTTTGTATACTGTGCGTTTTTCCATTTGGCTTTATACTTGTATAAAGGTTGCATTGTGTACCTTTAATATGTTATAACTCTTATTTCAGGCAACCTTTGAACATGCTATACTCATCCAAAAAGCAACAAAAATCAAGTGATTCCAATGGTGAAGTGACGGAGGAGGCTGAAGCTTTGATTATAAAACCATCTCAAAGGAGCTCTGAGGCATCTTTATCCAAGGTGTTATATAAAACTTTTGGACCATATTTTCTCATGAGCTTCCTGTTTAAAGCAGCGCATGATCTCTTGATGTTTGCAGGCCCAGAGATTTTGAAGTAAGACCTGTTTACTTTATTATTGAATTAAAAATAAGCAGACAGGTTTCTGAGTACGCTGGTATTTCAGTCAGTTACCAAACTGTTTTGCCTGTAGCTGGATCAGTTGGGTGCAGCTATCATCCAAATTATCATGCACACAGATTACTTTGATCCATTGGTTTTCAAATTATAACATCACGTATCAAATGTTTGATGTTATTTGATTCCACCATGAAGAAAGTGTGGCAAAAGCATAACCAGCAATTACAGGAAAGTGTATTTGTTTCTTACCAGTGATGACTGTGGAAGTCAGAAGTCTAAAGGTTTTTATAACCAAAAGTCACAATATGTGTTGCAATACTGGGCAAAAGCAGTAGGAGAGATTGTATTACTTTGAGGTGAGAAGTAGTAAAACAACTTTAAGTAGCTGCATGTTTGCTGGAGGAAATATAAAACTTTTCACTCAGGGAACGCTGTACATGTAAGATGTGAAGTTTTTGTTTTAAAGGAGTACATTGTTAGCAGTGAGTACTAGTATAAAATTGTGTCCTGTTGCTGAGAAGTTAGCTTAAGTGTTTTATTTAAGTTTTGCACTTTGGGTACTTGCATGGCCCACAGAATGTTTGGAATAATCGTATTGTAACCTTGAAACTTCCTTTTGAGTTGCATAAGTCAAGAATGCTAATTCCTCTCTCCACAGATTGCTAATCAACTTCGTAAATAACAAAAGTGCCCCAAACTGGCAAGGCTACTTCTATACAGGGCTGCTGTTTGTTTGTTCATGTCTTCAGACATTGATTCTTCATCAGTATTTTCATATTTGTTTTGTAACTGGAATGAGGCTGAAAACAGCTATTGTTGGGGTAATCTATCGAAAGGTAGGTGCTTCCTCTCAGTATATATCTCCAGTGTCTTTGTGAGTGCACTGTTTAAGTCTGAGTAACTTAAGTAGTTTGGAATCAGCCCAGCAGAATCTCCTAACTTCTCCTAGAAGTAAAAGAGTATCTGACTTATAAATACAAAGATTGGAAATGAAATAATTTTGAGAATAATTAGTTGAAGTTCTGGTGCCCTTTTCTTCCCACCAGCAAAGAAGAAACTTTGTCACAGTTAAATTGGGGGTCAAACTGCTTCAGCTTGTGCAAAAATTAAGATACATCCACATTCTATGATTTTGTGATTCACACTTTCATCTGTGAATTAACAGACAGCACTACCTCATCTTGGAGTAAGCTGGAACGTTTTAGAAGGCTCTGGACTGGTTGCTCTATGTAAGAAAAATGTGTGACAAGAAGCGAGGGTTCCACTTTTTAGAGTTAAAAAGGGAAGCAAGCAACCTTCCTGTCCCTACAAGCAATAAAAACACCAACCAACCCTAACCACAAATACCTGCTTGCTATTTTTAATTTAACCCAGATGCTTCCATCAACTTGCATTAGATGTGCAAAGTAGAATATTGAAGCATGAAAAGAATTGCTTGTAATTATAAAGTTAGTTGCTTTGTAAGGCAGTTACGTTTTAGAGGACAAAAAGCAAATAAGTAGACCTTTTTTCATGATGTATGATTTTTATTTTTATTTTTAATTCTTTATTTTAAAAATCTGCACCCAGGCTCTTGTTATCACAAATTCTGCCAGAAAGACTTCTACTGTGGGTGAAATTGTGAATCTAATGTCTGTGGATGCTCAGAGATTCATGGACTTGGCTACATATATAAACATGATCTGGTCTGCACCTCTTCAGGTGATACTAGCACTGTACTTACTGTGGCAGGTGAGCATTGTGTTTCTTGTTTCCTGCATGACTGCAGAGAGCTGTTGCTCAGGCCAGTGGAGCATTTAAAGCAAAATAGAGCAAATGCTGTTCAGAAAACTTTCAGAGCTAGATTTGTCACTGTCAATAAGTGTTTGACTCAAGATCTTAAATACTTATTGAAAACTCTTTTGTTACAATCAGATGTTTTTCTCTTCAGAATTTAGGTCCTTCTGTACTGGCAGGTGTTGCTGTCATGATTCTTCTGGTTCCCGTGAATGCTGTGATGGCAATGAAAACAAAAACATATCAGGTAAGAAACTTCTGTGTATGTGACAGTGATTTTAAGAAACATGTACTACTGTGACTTGTTTCTACAAATCTACTATGTTCTTTCTGATAAAAACTTTATTACTGAGTTAAATACATTTCCCTCAACTGTTGGTAATTTATTTGAATGAAACCTTTTAGCTCTGGGTGTTCAATGAAATATCCTGCAGCATTTGGTTCCTGCATGGGACAAGTAGGAGTACACAGCTGTGCTGTCACGGGTAATAGCTGTCTAGGATAACAGTCTTGGTGGAAGCCTGCAAACTGCGCTGGGTGCTGAGTCAGAACATCCGTTCAGGTTTTGCTCAGCCCTTGTTAAAATATTTTCTTTGCAGATCTTACTCTCCTAATGTTCTGTCGTCTTACTGCTGAATAGAAAGCTTTTTGACTTAGTACACCATGAGAAAGCCACTGATAGTGCTGCAAATAAAGCAAAAACAAGTTTGGGCTGAGGTTAGATGCAAAGTAGACTTTCAGTTGTGTGAAGAATTCTTTTAATTGGTGTAAAACATTGCGGTGATTCTGCGTACTTGCTTGTTAAGATTGTGTCTCAGATTTCTTGCTTGGAAGTTCGTAAGCTTTTGATGATAATGAGGCAAATTTCATCATTGCAAAATAGAAGTTAAAACCTTTGTGGTTCTGCCAAGTACTGTGCTTTGTTAATTATTCATTGCACTGTTGTTTTCAGGTGGCACAGATGAAGAGCAAAGACAACAGAATTAAGCTGATGAATGAAATTCTTAATGGGATTAAAGTTCTAAAACTTTATGCTTGGGAATTAGCCTTTAGAGAAAAGGTACTGGAGATCAGACAGAAAGAGCTCCAAGTCCTGAAAAAATCTGCTTACCTTGCTGCAGTGGGTACCTTCACTTGGGTTTGTGCTCCTTTTTTGGTAAGTGAAACAAATTTGTAGGCCTGTTCTTCTCTTTTGGGTCATATTTTCCAAAACAATGTTTGAGAACTTTTTTTTTTTTTTATGGGAAAGTGGGAATTACCTCTGCAGTAGTGGGAAACTGGACTCTTTTGTCTTCAGTTCCCTGGGAAAAGGCGTTTCTGTTTTACATGGATCTTAATAACATGCATGTTGAATGCATCTAGAAGTTGATGACGGTTATTTAAAAATAAAAGCCTCTTGTGTTCCCTTACCGTTTTTACTGCTATACTCAAGGGACCTAAGACTAAAAGTACTGTCAGATTAAGAAGATTACTGTGTGCACAGCACCCTCCAGCTGGTAGTTGTGGCTGACAGCAGAGAGAAACTTCCTTATTTCAATATGTTTCTGGAAGCAGCAGGTCCTTGGTCAGTTGGAACAATGCACAAGAAGAGTGCCTCTGGCCTGAGTTCTCCACACATCTATTTAAGAACAATGTGGTGAGGTAAAGCTATTGCAAAGCCTAGGACTTGCATTAAATTCTTATTATTAAAAATATTCTTGGTATGTGAAACATCTCTGCTGTGTCTGTGGTTAGCTTACATTCAAACTAATGAACGGGAGAGAGGAGTGAGATCACATCAAAATTGCTTCAGACCCTATTAGAACAATGGGGCATTGCTCTTCTGCATAGAGGCAAATAGAAGCCATTACTACATTAGGATAAAATATGTACGGTTCCAGTTGAAGGTGTTTAAATGTACTTTCCAGTCTCAAATTCCTTCCCTTCAAGCATTTAGTGTTTATATTATTTTCTGGGCATGATGAAAGGCAGAAGAAGCAGTGCCCTGGATAGGAAACATAAGCTGCATTCTTTAGCAAATGCTTTCCTATAACAAGTCTGAGATGGTTTTAATATAAATATATTATTAAATGAAGTTTCTAAATAAAACTATGCAGGTGGACTCCTTCATGCTGCTCTGCAGAATCTGGGAAAGCAAATTCTCCTGATGAGCAGCTTTGTTTCAATACATGTTGTGTTTGTGGCAATAGGCCTGAACCTCAAGAGTTTGCCACTGTTGCAAGGCTGCCGTTTAGTGTGCTGTTTCCTAGATCTTTATTGGTGGTAAATGTTCTTCTGTGAACTTCTGATTAAAGAATTATGCGCATGCCTACTTGAAAGCACTTCTGAAATGCAAAATACTTTCTCTTCTACTTTCTCTTCTACTTCTCCAGTTTCAATGGCTGGGGCTCTTCACCACATTGTTTAATAATGCTGTCAGGAAGCTATTCATTGGGCACTATCTCCCATAGTGCTGTCGGTGCTGATAAAGTTCTATTTCAGACTAGTTGCTGACAACACAGGAGTGCAGACATGCTGCTTCTGAAGTTATTCTTTGGGTCCTGTCATGTTTTTGTTCTCTGTGGGAGGGCTTTCTTGCTGGGATATGATTGTCCAAACTTAGGACTGTACAAACAAACTACTGGACCAGGCACAGCTGAGTCAGCCACTGTAAGATGGATAAGGCTTGTCTTCACAGCAGTCAGATTTTAAACATAAATTAGCTAATTAGTTCACACCTTGTAGGAGAGAGGTTATCAGTGGTTAAACAACCTTGTTTTGCTGTGTCAGTTTCTTGTTATATACAGAGGTGTGAGTGCTGTCGTCATGAAAGGAAACGGAGTAAGAGGAAGAGGCATATTGTGATTGGGAAGGATTGTGCTGTTTTTCTTTGGCTTAACTTAGTTTGCTTTAGTTTTATTATAATTTAATCAACATAATTTTGAAGAATGTAGATGTGTATGGCTTTTATTTGTATATCTTGATGATAATGATTTATTGTCATTTTCTTGTTCTGAATAAAAGTTAAGTTCTTCTATTGTGAACTGTTCAGGTAATTCTTGCAACGCAGTAATATTTAAAATTTCTTAGAAAATCTACCCTTGTTAAAGAGGGCTGTACTTTGATACCTAGGGTTGTGGTGGTCCCTATGGAATATAAAATAGGCCAGCACTGGGATATTTCCAACTTTTCAGTCTATGTACATTACTCATCTAGGGTCTGTTGATTGATTTAGAAGTGAAGGAGAGCAGGGACAAAGGCTAGCAATCGTTCCTTTCCTTCCCTTCTCAGGTAGTGCAACCACAGGTAGCCTGGGACGTCGGTGGCTTCCCCCTCACTGTGTGCAGAAAGTGAACACTGGACTCCTCCTCAGAAGTTTTCCAAGAGGCACCATCAACTTATTTTTTTTTTTTTCCCCACAATATATTTAAATCAAGTGTTTGTTCTGGGAGGTGCTTGCCGGAGTACAGGGTTTACCAGAATGTTGCTCTTTGATTTTAGACCTCTGGCTTAAAAAAGGTGTTGCTCTAATCATAACCATCACGCTTTGTGTTTCAGGTTGCCTTGTCCACATTTGCTGTGTATGTCAAAATAGACGAGAACAATGTCCTGGATGCTCAGAAGGCATTTGTATCCCTAGCTTTATTCAACATTCTCAGGTTTCCGTTGAACATACTTCCTATGGTTATCAGCAGCATAGTAGAAGTAAGATTTCATTCATTAACAGGCTTTTCTGTGCCACTGGTTGGAAAGAGTACAGTTGTGTGCTCAAATAACATTTGCTAGTTATGATGAAATTCGGTCATCTCAAAATGAACTTTGCATTTCCTCTATATTGAATGCTGTACAGGCAAAATTATCAGTCTTGGGTGTGGTGGATGAGCGTACCTGAAATCACTCATATTTCTTGTGCTGGGAAATGCAAGCTTGACTACTCAGGAAGCTACAGGATGTTTGTAAGAAGAGGGATTAGGGGTGTCTAGTAATGATGTAATATATGCATAGTGTAAAATATTGCTCTTAAATATAATAGCAGAATATAAGGTAGTTTTGTATCTCTTTCTAATGTAGGCTAGTGTCTCCTTGAAGCGCCTTCGGGTGTTCCTGTCTCATGAAGAGTTAGATCCAGACAGCATAATCAGGGGTCCCATTACAAATGGTGAGTTTCTTTTGCTACTGAAAAAGAACTTGTGCAAATTTCTGGTGGCTTTGCAGTGTCTCTTTTGTTTTCTGTAACAAATACACTGCACTTTGCTGGATTTCACCATTTTCAGACAGTAAGCAGAGAAGGGATGTTGTAAAAATGAAAGTTGTATTGAGTTTCTATCACTTTCTCAGGTGTTATTTCTCTCTCCAGCTTTTGTGCCCAAGATACAGAATGATTGCATCCAGGCACAGTGATCACTTTAAAAGTGACTTGTTAGACAGTTCATTGGACAGGTGTACTCATTTGAAAGTTAAGAGGTTGATAATGGTCCCAGAACCAAGTGTTTTGGAGAAAAGGAATTGTAAATCACTTCAATGCCTTTAAAAGAGGATGCATAAGTCCCACTTCTGGCACGTGCCTCCACTTCATTCTGTACAAAAAGCATCACTGTGAGCTTTGCTGTATCTAGCACGTATATTTGACTGCTCTGGTTATATACAGCTGTTCAGGAGGTAAATGAGCTTGAAGGGAGATTTACTGAATAGCCATTGCCCTTCATCTTGCAAGCAAAGCTTGACTTAACTATATCAGTTATTCATAAATGGTTTTCTACTTCCTTTTTTCAAAGACAATGAAATCTTTGTTGCTTCCTTTCATGTGGATAGCTGAGCTCTGTATCAATTCAGTCACTTGATTATCCTGTATAGATTCATCTACTTTGTTTCTTTGTTTTTTTTTTTCTTTCTTATTGCATCTTCCCTTGGGAATATCTCCTCCCCTTTCTCAGTTGATGACCGTGAATACTTCACTCACAAATCTTTAGTGGATTTTTAAAGCAATTTTGTCCATAACGGTTTGTAATTGTGTTCACTCGGATGTATATTTAGGCCTAGTATTTATTGTCTATTTGATTGTATTAGATATAATGTATTTGCAGTTGTTGCTGTAAAAACTGATAGGTACCACTACCAGGCAACATTCGGACCCTCTGGACCTGATCTAAAGAGAAGAGAAGGAAAAAGAAAAATGTTTCCCAGAGGTGTTGTGGATGAGAAGTCAGTCTCAAGAAGGCCAGGCTGAACCTGTCTGAGCAAGCTGTTCTAGTGGAAGCAGTTGCTGCCCGTGGTACAGAGGTTTAAACTAGATGATCATTGAAGTTCCATCCAACCCAAATCATTCTGGGATTCTCGCAACACTGCTTTTGGTCAAAATTAGTTGGTATTTCATCTCTCCTGTTATTTTTGTGGTAACTTAGCCTTCCATGCGGAAGGATCGGTTCAGCTGATGTTTTTCCTTAAGGCTCAGCTCAGATTGAGGCTGCTAGCTTCTTGAACTGACTTTGCAGTGGGGTTGCTGGATAAAGAGGGAGATGGTTGAATCTCTTACAGTTGATGTTCACGTACCTCCTGGTTACTGAAGAAATGTAACTTCAGAACTTCTGACAAGGTTATGCTAATTATTCTTATGTTTATTATCCTGCTTTGAACGGAACACGAGGTTTTGGTAGGCAGTGGGTTTTTGTTCTGCTACAGAAGTAGCTATATACATTTACTTTGGTGTGCTTAAATTTTCTTCTCTGGCTTAATCCAAAACATACAGTTTAGCTGCTTGCATTCACATTTGTGTAAAATCATATTTTCTGTTCATCAGCTGAAGGAAGCATTGTTGTAAAGAATGCAACATTTAGCTGGTCCAAAACAGATCCTCCTTCACTGAATAGGTAAGCATTGGTACCCTTTGTTCTACTTGGTTGTTTTTCTGCATCATAAATTATCTGTATTTAGATTAGGAAGTCTATATGAAAAAGATTTTGTTTCCTTAAAGTAACAGGAAAACAAATATATGTTTATTTTTATTTACTATGTTTATTTTGTACATTTATTTTACATATACTTATACAAATAAAAAAAAGATACAGTAGCAAAAGGTTTAATGGAAGGGGGAAGCCTCAGAGATGTTAAGCTTTTGCTACAGGCTGCAGGTGGGGATGAGCTCCATCTAGAGGATGCAGTTAGGTTGTTTCCTCATCCCATGTCCCTTATGTTTGCACTATGTGCCATGCCTTCCCTGTGCTCTGTATCCTTCCTTAATTTTGGCTGCTCTTTCTTGGATCTTAAATTGCATTGTCCTTTGGGACAAGGATGCTGTTTGAGGAGCAATGATTTATATTACATTTCTGCTAACAGAACATTTAAGAGAAAAATTGGAAGTGGTTTTTTTTTCTTTCTGGCTGATTACACGTGAAGATGTTATTTCCTATTTAAGAAAAGCTGTGTACTTTCTGAAAGAAAGGTTGTATTTTCAAATGGTTTAAGTTCTTGTGCTGTGTCAGAATTTATAGGCTGTTCAGTAGATTGTTTAACTACTGGGATATGCCAGCAAGTGAGGCTGAATTGCATGCACTTCATTTCAGCATTAACTTCACCGTTCCCGAAGGTTCCCTGATAGCTGTTGTTGGCCAAGTTGGCTGTGGAAAGTCTTCATTGCTGTCTGCATTACTGGGGGAGATGGACAAAAAGGAAGGCTACGTGGTTGTCAAGGTGTGTGATGTTCTTACAAATTGCTCAGCTATTTGTGGGTATTGCCTGAGTGATTCCAGATTTGCAAGTTAAACGAAGAAGACAGCCTTTCAAATGAGCACACATGTGGCCCAATTTCCTGGCAAGCCATATTTAACACTCTGTTAAGGATTAACTTCTAAATTTGTCAATTTCAGGTTTAGCCAAATAGACAGAGTAGTGGAAGTCTCAAAGATAAATTCTGTTGAGTCTTGTTGGCAGCCAGGTATGGGGGAAAGAGCCCCTATTACATGTACTCCAGGATGAGGAGGAGCAACATTAAGTCATACCTTCTTAGACATCAAAAAGTTGCAAGGGGAAAGGGTATGCCTGTCCCCCTACACAGAGATTCCCAAACATGGGAGAAGCTACAGTTTAATTTAACAGCAAAACAAATCTGTTGCATTTGAAAAAAAATAAAATAAAAAAATTTCATGTTTGATCACCTCCAAAATTGTTCTGGAAAAACCAAAGAAAGAGCTGAGCAAATGATTATTAGTGCCAAGTGCCAAGTGAAGGTAGAACTGTGCTTCGAAGTGAATTATTTTGTAGCAGCCAAGTCTTTTCCTTTGAAGTGACATTCTTACATAAGAGCAACTTCCCCTACTTTTAGCAGAAATCTCTTGGCAGGAATGCATTTGTTAAACACTCTTACATTCCCTATTAAACTGTTTTATGGTGGACATAATTTATGGCTAGATGAAAGAGCAAAGCTGTAATGACTTTTAACATCCAGTAATTGTGTAAATATTCTCTAAACAAATGTTTCTTCTGAGTTTATGTTAGGGAGTCATGTTTTGTTTGAAGTCTTTTATTTTCCACCAATGCACTTTGTTACATTCACTTGCAGAGAGGATTAAAAAAACCAGCATATTTTAGAAGGTGCTGCCCCAAGTGCACACATTTGTCTGTGTCATTCCAAGGTGACCATAGGCAGTTTGTGAAATACAGAGCACTGCCAGCCTCACAAGGCCCTGCTGTGCTTTGACTTCGTGAGCACTCTTTTTGTCTTAACTACTGAATAAGGAACTTGAATTTTTTTGCAGGGCTCTGTTGCTTATGTTCCTCAGCAAGCCTGGATCCAAAATGCAACTTTAGAAGATAATATTATCTTTGGAAGAGAGATGAATGAGAGCCGGTACAAGCGTGTTATTGAGGCTTGTGCACTTCTGCCTGATTTAGAGATTCTTCCTATGGGAGACAGAACAGAAATAGGAGAAAAGGTATTTAAATGCCCACTCTAAGGCTGCTATTACTAGTAGATAAGGCCACATGACTTCTACTTTGTGGTAAAGTTATACTGAGTTGAAAACATTCAGAGTAGAAATCCTCCAGAATAAGAGGCAAATTTGAACAGTATGTATTTCTTTAACACTCAAAGGGGGGAAATGTTTTCTCAATTACAAGTGCAAAAGCATCTTAAAAAAGCCTGTTTTTTAAAAGCAGCTCTGAGTTGCCATGATCATAGAGCATAAACATTTGTGGAAATTGGAAGAGAAACTTCTAAATAACTTCAGGGGGGAGTGTGTGTAGGAGAATTTGTTCAGGTTTTCTTTTTGGCTTTTGGTTGCAAAAATATATGCAGTGTGATATTTAGAAACTTGCCTAAATGTTAGAGTGCTCTGGTTTACAAGCAGTACCAAGTGTTCCTTAAACACATGGCCAGCTGTGTGTGTAGGTAACCTGCTTGGCATTTGCTAAGCTGATGCCCTCCAGAGGAGAGGAAGGGATATGCAGAGACATATGCTCTGCCTGATGAATAGATTTAGATGGGGTATAGCTGCCAACTGTCAGCTTCTGGTCTGGATTCAGGTAAGTGTGCAGCTTTATTTTCCTTACAAGAAGTTTGGCTTGTCAGAAGGCCAACCAAACTGTAGGGTGTGCCTGCTCAGAGTTTATGAGATGGGGGGAGCATTGTAGAAATAAGGCTGAGAGGAAAATTAGCCTCTGAATCCACGGCCTGTGTTTATTCCTTGCAAGATTAGTAAACAATACTTTTTTGTTTACCAGCTCCTCGTTGACAGATATAAGTTAATAGACTTCCTTCTAAGGGGATTTTGGCTGTAGTTGTTCATATTGTAGTAGTGAATAACTTGTAATAAGTATCTTGTTTATTCAGTGCTGAAACTTCTGTGGTTTGCATAAATCTACTACGGCTTTTCTAGTTTACAAGCACTGTGCTTCTTTCACTACTGCAAGGAATCAACTTTTAGATGTAAATAAAGGATATTTTCTTATTTTCTCCAGGGTGTGAATTTGTCTGGAGGACAGAAGCAGCGAGTTAGTCTTGCTCGAGCAGTCTACTGTAATGCAGATACCTATTTATTTGATGATCCTTTATCAGCTGTTGATGCTCATGTTGGGAAGCATATTTTTGAAAAAGTTATTGGACCAAAAGGAATCTTAAAAAATAAAGTATGTAATGATGTAATAACTTGTCTTTGGGGAGCAATTTTTTTTTCTTTGCTGAGTTCAAATGATTCCAAGTTGCACAAATTTCACCTTCAGACTTGTGCTTTAAACATGAAAAAAATAGAAGGATCCTTCTGAGATGCTTTTTTTTTTATTATTTTTTTTATTAGAAATCTTAAACTACTTAGTTTTTGTAATAAGAAATACTTTGGTTTCTCTAATTCAAAATTCTGGGAAGGAAAAGCCAAAAGACAAGGACAGTTATTTTCTTTGAAATGTTGCATGCCTGTCCATAATTTTTACTGTATTGTACGCAGAATTAAGGCTGTGAGAATAGAAGCTTAATAATTGTATTTGCTAGTTTGAGATGTTAGAATCATTTTTTTTTCTTTTTCTGTCTAGACACGGGTTTTAGTAACCCACGCAGTGAACTATCTGCCTCAAATGGATACAATTCTGGTAATGACTGATGGAGAAATTTCTGAGATGGGCTCCTATCAGGAGCTGCTGAAGCAAGATGGAGCTTTTGCGGAATTCCTTCGTACTTACGCGAATGCTGAACAAAACATGGAGAGCAGTGGTAAGCTTCCAAGTAAATCCTCTTTTCGATTGACTGATACGTGACATGTTAAGGGATTCCTGTTGAAGGAAAAATACTAGTTGTATTGGTTATAACTGCTATTTCTCTTGCTATAGCTGTAGGTAGAAACAGTTTTTGAGGGCACTGGAGATTGTGAGGTTAAACGCACATTATTTTTCTTAAAACTTAGCAAAATATGAAACAGTCCTGTAGTGGAGTAGCTGTCACCGAGATCAAAATTAAAATGGTTATGAGATCCAGTAAGAGTCAACTGGGGTTTTTACATCTTTCCCTCTGCTTCTTTATGCAGGTAGCTTCTTTGGAAAGCTGCATCTAAAATTAAACTATCACTTTGCATTAAAAAAGTACCTACGTTTGTCTTGCTTTTGGTAGTTGTTCCATTCTCTGGCTTTTAGTATGGCTGATTTGCTGATGATGCTAGTAGTCTGGCCAGTTGGGTTTGTGTGGATTCATGGCTGTGCTCTGGTCACACCTTCCCCTTCCAGACTGGGAACTGTAACTGCAAAGCCTCTTGTTTTGGATGTTGTAAGTGGTTACTTTACAACTACCTGTCTTACCACTGTTTTCCCTGTATTTCTCATACAAACTGTTTACAGCAGATGCAGACTTTTGTTTTAAAGGGCTTGGAGCCAGGAGTTTTGCTGTTGGGTTTTCTGTTGTTGTTCCCAAGTGGCTTCTTCATAACTTCAATTTGTCCTTGCAAAGCCTGGAGCTATTTTTAGTGTGTTTGTGGGGAGGAAAAGTAAAACTTACAGAAGTACATTGTAAGGTTTAAATAAGTAGGTAGCTCTGAAAGTAGTGCTTCTTAATTAATCCATCTGTTGCATGGAAACAACAAGAGATACGAAGAGCACATTAACATTATTTGATGGAGCACATTCTCAGCTACAAAATGCTAGTTTTCAACTTAGTCATCATCATTGTCATTAATGGTTCATCACTGGCAAAAATGTGCAAGAACTGCGTGCTGTGCTTCTAAAAGTCTGTATGAGCAGAGGTGCCCCCCTTGTCACTGTTGCCAACTGCTAAAATGCACTACTAGTGCCTCACTGTGCTACACCCACTGTTTGGACTCCATCAGTGTTCAGCAGCGTCCATGAATGTCAGTGGGTGTCACCTTTTCCATGTGGAGGAATTCAGTTCCACCCCTTTGCTTCTTCCACCCTTCCACGTCAGATGCCGTTGTGTCAGAGTGCCCCTCTGCTGCTGTCACACAGCAACAACGTGTAATGGGATGTTGGTGGGAAGGTTCAACCTCTGCTGCCATCCCACCAGCATCTACTTCTGATGTCATGGGCTGACATAATAAAACAGGAGGCATTACTTCTGGAGCAACCCTCCTAATTTTTTTAACTGTTTGGTTTATCTTTAATCTTGACTGCAGTGTCTGAAAGGTAAAGTATACAGTACAGCACAAGTAACAATTCTAAATCTTTTCTACATTATCTGGACTTTACTTGAGGTGGAACAATGTGGGTAGGCTGTCCCCCAACGTTCAGGTCTGTGACTCTGGTGCCGTTAAAACTGGAAGGTGTTTCAACTCAGATTTTGTGAGGATTGTCTGCACAGCTTGGCTTTGGTGTGGGGAATAACGGGAGTAAAATTACTCTGAAAACTGTTGAGTCTGGATTGTTGAAGTTTTTGTTGTTGTTTTTTTTTTCTTCTTACGTAATTCTGTGGACTTAATTCCCCAAATTCTGCTTCTTGTCCTGCAGAGTTGAAATTTGCTTTATGGAAAACATACGATGTTAGCAGTATTCACATCACCATGCTTGATCTTTGTAAAAACAAGTAATATTTTGTCCTTCCTTCTACAGCTAGGAAGCAATTTATTGAATCCTGAGTTTGAAAATAAGGTAGCTTACCAGCTCAGTGTCTGTGCATCATACACTAAGTAGTAGAGTGTGTGTTTGATAATAAAAATACATGCTTCTGCTGTAGGGGCTGAGGTTTCATATCTACAAGAAAAAGCACGGTACCTTCACAGTCACTGCTGTCTCTGAGCACAGAGCACAGCCATGTTTTATGGCTGTGCTTCTTTCTAACAGTATGAAGCTGAGTTGGGCTTGGCATTTGATAGATAGGATGGCTTGTACAGTGCCTGTACAATGGAATGTACAATGGAATGGATGGGTGCTTCCCTCCTTTAGCTTCTGGAAAGTGAAGAGTTAAATAGTGAGATCTGTTGGTTCTGATCTAAATGTCCTTGTGGAATCTAGATGTGAGTGTTAGTTCAGGAAGCACCTGTCTGGGTCAGGAAGTAATCTGACTTCCTCTTAAATTCATTTACCTTTTAGCAAAATTCAGCTTTTCTGTTCTCTCTGGTAAGGTAAAATCCAGCTGTATTCTCCGCCTCAAATGGCCTAAGTAAATAACTGACTCAGTGTGAGGTACACAAGGTACCAAGATGCTTAGAATCTCATGGTTCTCACTAATCTAGCCATGCTGGGTGATCATAGAATCATTAAGGTTGGAAAAGACCACTGAAAGCATCTAGTCCAACTGTCAACCCATCACCTCTGCCCTCAAACCACGTCCCTCAGTGCTACATCTAAGCTTTTCTTGAACACATCCAGGGACAGTGACTCTACCACCTCCCTGTGCAGCCTGTGCCAACGTATCACCACTCCTTCTGAAAGTAAATTTCCTGGTATCCAACCTGAACCTCCCCTGGTGCAACTTAAGGCCATTCCCTCTTGTCCTGTCAGTGTTACTTGGGAGAAGAGGCTGACTCCCAGCTCACCATAACCTCCTTTGAGGGAATGGTAGAGAGCTGTAAGGTCTCTCCTGAGCCTCTTCTCCAGACTGAATGATCCCAGGTCCTTCAGCTCCTCCCAGCAGGGCTGTACTCCAGTTCCTTCACAGCTTCATTGCACTTCTTGGAGGTGCACCTATGTGGTCAAAAGTTGTCGCTCTTAAAACATGATGATACGCACCTTCATTGCTAAGAACAGGGAGTCTCTAAGCTTCTTAAATGATATCTCTTCCACGCCATTGAGGAAAACTCATATGGTAGTTGCTTGTATGTGGTAGGATTTTTCTGTGGTAATTTGAGGTTGCCTTGGAGCTGCCTTTTTATTTCTGCTCCCCAGCCCTCATTAGTGCGTATGTAGAAGGAAATTTAGTGATCTGTTGCTTACAGCCATATGGTTTGGATTTTTTTTTCCCCTTAAGGCTGCCTTTTTTGTTTTAATCCAAGGACTGGGATTAAAAAGATCCGTTTCAATGAATTTGATTCTGCCTTGAGCGTTTGCTTGTATTTATGGTTTAAGTTGTGCTGCTTTAATGCCTTTATGCTTGTGAAGGTTGAAAATGGTTGTGTTCTGGAAAAAGTTAATTATATATGCTTTTAGACTCGGATCCTTCGTTAGAAAGAACAGTTCAACCTCTGGAAACAGGTAACTGCTTTTTTGCCTTGTGGCTTTTACTAGTGCTTGTGGTGGAGCAATACTAGTGACTGCTTCACTGACAAAAGAGATCGAGTCATGGTTAGAAGAATTTCATGTACATAACAAGATATTTGCTTGGTTTGTGCGTAACCTCTGTGTACCGTAATTCACACGCTGACTTGTAGATAACTAATTCACCAGCAGTGATTCTGTATCTCAAACATTTTCATAGGGAAGCTTTAAATAAACTTGAAAGGTGCATCTCCCACCCCTGATTTAGGAGTGTAACGAAAGAGGCATGAAGGTCTCTTTTGTTTTTGTGTATTTAATATTTTATATTCTGGACTTACTATGACAATCTTCAGTACATTTCTCTCTCAAAAGGTGAATGCAGTTTATGTATGAAATCTTTGCAGCCTATAACGATGCATCAAATTAAGAGCTGTTAAAGAAGGCTGGTTTACTTGTGGTTTTCTTATGTTCCTGTGGGTTTAGAGCTTCAGTGATGCTCTACAGCAATGTGGTGTTTTTCATATGGGACCCCTATAAAAGATAACACATCAACTGCTTAAAATAACCAATGGTCTCAGATTTCTTTTAAAAATGTGAACTGAATAATTGAAGCTTTCACTTTTGCCATTGTTTCTGCTCTTTTTTTTCTTCCTCCTTTTGGACCACACTGAACTGTTTAGCTTTGGGTTTTTAGAGTTTTGCAGAACAGTTTTAAGTTCAAGCAGCCCATCCTTAGGATACTGATGATCTTATTTATGTGTGTTTTGCTTTCTTATAAAAACATGAAGATTTCTCATGTTTTTATTTCAGATTCTAAAATCTACACTGTTCTGCAGATCTCTTTAATAGATGCAGTTGAGCTTTTTTCTGTTTGCATAGACTCTTTAAAGTGCAAAATATTTTGTAACAAATTCTGAATTAACTTTGAACTTAACTGTACTGAAGTCAACTGACTTAACTGTATTGAAGACGTGGTTTGAGAAGCAGAAGATGGTTAGAGTGTTGATTTTTTTTCTTTTTTTTTTCTTTTTTTTCCCCATAGTGCAACTTGGTATTTTGTGCTTTAACATCAAGTATGTTCTCACAATTATATTAAATTATTATTACTGACCTATAATTGTAGGAAAACAAAGAAATAAATCTTCTCTGTGTTGTCAACTAATCCTTTCGGGGTAGGACTAAACTGATATGTTCATCTGATCAATTATCTGTTAGCACATGCAAATACTTTGTGTTTTACTGTTTATTTGCACACCAGGACTGCAGCTAGCATTTATTACTGTGATTCAACCACTGTATCTCATCACTATCACTTTCATATTTTGTTTTTTGCTTCATATTTTTTTCTCCCTCAGATGCAAATAGTCCATCTGGAAAGGAAGGAAGGCCTGTAGAAAATGGAGTCCTTGTGAATGAAGCCCCTGGAAAGCTGATGCATCGGTTTGTTTTTTGCTTCTTCCTCTTTTTTCCCTTTTTTTTTTTTTTTCTTCCCAATTTCCTATCCTTACAGTCAGCTGTGATAAGCAGTAACTTGGTGTTTATGGCATTTGTTGGAGGAAAATGTATTGTGCCAGGTGCAGAAGCCTGAAGGAGGCAAGTCTATTGGTGCTCCATGTCTTCAGGTACTCTAGAGGTGCTGTATTTTTGGAAGCTAAGTCTGATCACTCAACCAAAATTTGGTTGACTACCTAACCTGTTAGCTTGTATCT
Organism: Tympanuchus pallidicinctus; assembly: GCF_026119805.1. Classification (NCBI taxonomy): domain Eukaryota; kingdom Metazoa; phylum Chordata; class Aves; order Galliformes; family Phasianidae; genus Tympanuchus; species Tympanuchus pallidicinctus. Next base: position 7,551,345 of record NW_026294699.1, on the reverse strand, counting down.
GAAGGTGGGTACTAGAGAAGTGAATGCTCCCAGGGAGGGTTAGATGTGCACTGTGCAGAGGGGAGAGGACCACTGATAGTCACTTGGAAGGTGATGGCTGATTAGGAGATTGATTATTACAGGAGTAATGCAAATGAGTCACTTGTAGCTGTAGGCCCTTTGAGTCTTTCTGTGAAGTAAACACCTGGCCTGTATTTTCCAAGTTAAAAAAAAAAAAAAAAAATACATATTTTTAAACAGGCAGCTCAGTAACTCCTCCACATACAGCAGAGAAACTGGGAAGTCACAGCACCAGAGCAGCACAGCAGAGCTACAGAAGCCTCTTGCAGAGAAGAATTCCTGGAAACTGACAGAGGCTGACACAGCAAAGACTGGGAGGGTAAGATCTCCTGCTCCCACTTTCTGTGCTCTATTTCAGTTTCAGAAAAATCAACGTGACTCAGAAAAAATGGCTTCTAAACACACAGCTGGAGTAAGAAAGGGCTGAGTAGATTTCCTCCTGTTCCATAGAACTTCACTGAAGTATTACTGTGTCCTTTGTTCCTAGAGATGGACCCCACATTTGCTCGCAGAAAGGATGATAAGGCTGACCTCATCCAAACTTAAAGAAAAAGCTTGCAGCAGCTTGGTTTTTTACTGTTTTTTCTTTTTTTTTCTTTTTTTTGGAAAAGATTGCAGAGTTGTGACAAATTAAGTCACCTGGTGAAATCTGTCCTTCAGCATTGAATTTTAAGCCAGGTTTCCACAGTAGGCATAAGTATCTGATCCCAGGATACTCAGGTCTTTCTGAGAAACCTAAGAGTGAGGTTCCTGGGAGAATAGTAGTTGCACCTAGTGCTGTTGCTCCTGTCCTCTGTTTTATAATAAATAGATCATAGAATACAAAACTTGTGGAGCAAGGGTTTAATTAAATTATATTTATTGTGTAATCTTGTGGTAAAAAGAAAGAGACAAAAACTGAAACTCCACAGTGAAGTTTTTGGCTCTGCCACTGATGGTGTTTTACATCTGATGGTGCTCTCCCCTTCTCTTGTAAGGCAATGGAAAGATGACGACTGCCTGCCCTCATGGGATATTGGTTTTGGCACAACTCCCTAGAATGTCTTACAGCTTGTGCTTCTGGGGAATGGCCTTGTGTGGTGGAATTGTCATGTTTTTATGGCTTGGTGAAGGAATATTAACTTCTATTTAAAGTTGAACTGTTGTCTTTGAAACAAAATGAAAACTTTTTTTTTCTTCTTCTCCCTCTACAGGTGAAGGCAACAGTATACTGGGAATACATGAAAGCTATTGGACTCTATATCTCTTTTCTGAGCATTTTCCTCTTTATGTGTAACCATATAGCCTCCCTGGCTTCCAACTACTGGCTAAGTTTATGGACAGATGATCCTGTTGTCAATGGGACACAGCAGTACACAAATGTCAGACTGGGAGTATATGGAGCACTGGGAATTTCTCAAGGTTTGCCTGATTTTTAAGTTTTTTAAGAGTAGCTCACCTAGAATGTTTCTGATGCTCTTGTTGACCTTGTATTCCCAAAACTGCAGTAGCAGTTTGCTGAGGACCAAGTGGGTTGTGGGTTGTTGGTTTGTTGGTTTTTTTTGGTCATATAAAGACAAAGGCACCATGGAGAGGCCAGCTCAGTGGGCTTTTTTGTGTCCTTTTGTGGTCAAATTTTTTTTTAACATGAATTATAATACCCAAAGTAAGGTGTGCAACAGCCTTCTTTACAGTTGTCATAAAAATCCTAATAAAAATTATATGCACCTTAAAATCAAGTGCTGTTTACTCAGGGAAGGTGCTCAAATATTACTGTTTTGGTAGTGGAGCAGCAAGTTCTCCCATGAGAGTAAAGTGCTGTTTTCACTGAAAAAGCTTTTGAATAATCACCAAATCTAGCTGTAATGAACTCCAAGTCCCAGGATTATTGTACTGGAGCTGTCCCAATTCTAAGTGATGACAAAATGGAGGAAAGTTTTTTGTGTGAGAGTTGAGAGCAGTTAAAAACCAAGTCTTCTTTTCCAGGTATTGCTGTGTTTGGCTACTCAATGGCTGTGTCAATAGGAGGAATATTTGCTTCACAGCACCTGCACCTTGACCTGCTGCACAATGTCCTCAGGTCTCCAATGAGTTTCTTTGAACGTACACCCAGTGGAAATTTGGTGAACCGTTTCTCTAAGGAGATAGATACCATTGACTCTACCATTCCACCAATCATCAAGATGTTCATGGGCTCAACATTTAATGTGATTGGGGCTTGTATCATCATTTTGCTGGCCACCCCTATAGCTGCTGTCATTATTCCACCTCTGGGACTTGTCTACTTGCTTGTGCAGGTAGGAGGTGCTGGCCATTGTCAGCTGGACCAAAAATTACTTATCCTCTATGTAAGATGGTGGGCTAGGATGGATTTGAATGTTTACCTGGTGTCATTCTTAGCTGATGGTGCTTTGCATGATTTATGGGATTGGCTGACTTTACCAGATTATCTCCTTATGTTTTCAAGTGTAAAATGACTTCTGTGTGCAAAAGTTAATCCTTTGTTATCTAAGCAGCCATTACAAAAATGCCATCAAATTTTGTGGCAAACTGTAGCTTGCTGCTTAGAGCCCATATATTTAAAATGTGTGGGCTTTTCTAAACTTTATTTCAAATGGAAGAGTAGCTTGTGTATGCTTTTAGAGGCTTGTGTATGCATTTCTGCTGACATGCCCATTTTGTTAGAACATTGTTTATGGATAAAGAGAAATTATGACAGCATTTCACTCCTGTCTTGCTTAGGCAAGATATACTTGCTTCAGTTTGCTTTACTGTTAAGTATTTGGTAGAGCTAGTACACACAAAAGGAGCTGATTTCTCACTTTGGCTGTTGATTGAGTATATCTATAAAGCTTTGCTAGTAAGTCTTAAGGGCAATGATGCATGACTTAGAGGCTCAGAATTTTGTAATGTTGAAGTATGTTTGCAGAGAAGAGTGAGTGGTAGTTGGCTATTAGGTGAGATAGTTTGATTGGTATTTGTTTAGAGGTGTATGTAGCAATTGTTTCAGGCTCAGAAGTTTTGGGCAAGGCTTGTATTTCTCTGTGTAAGTTGAATGTTTGTTACTGACAGTCCAGAGGGCTGGGAGCTCTCATGTGATTCCCTTAGTTGTGTCAAATACAATCTGGATGTAACCTCAATTTTCATATTTTCAAATTTTCTGATTTGCAGAGATTTTATGTGGCCACTTCTCGCCAGCTCAAACGCCTTGAATCTGTTAGTCGCTCTCCTGTGTATTCTCACTTCAATGAGACCCTTCTGGGAGTCAGTGTAATTCGAGCCTTTGAAGAGCAGAAACGTTTTATAAAGCAGAATGACATGAAAGTGGATGGAAATCAGAAAGCTTATTATCCAAGCATTGTTGCAAACAGGTAATGGTGGGATTGTAACATTGAGAGATGTTTATGAAGAGAGAGGGTATGGTTTTGTTGCCTCTGTGCCTTGTCAATCACCTGTCAGTGTATTTCTCCCAGGTAAGGCAACCTTTGTGAATATACCTGTTTTTTAAACTTGTTTGATGGAATTAAGGTTATTAAGGTTAATTCTTGTTTATAGTTCCTGCCTTACACCTGGGTAGTATTTTTAAAAGTCGTGCTTCATCTGTTCCGATATAACCACATCTGCTTTCTGAACTTAAACAGGAATTAATGTCTCTGAATGGTTCGTTTAATTCTATATGCCTTTTGCATGCTGCTGGAGCAGAACATCAGGTGCCTTACAGTGCCTGTGTCACTGGCAGTACTCAGATGCCATGTTACTAATCTTCTTAAAAACAAGATATGTGACAGAACAATAGCTCACTGGATTTATAATTGTCTTTGGATGTTACTGGAAAGATGTGTGATGTCTTCCTGTGTTGCAGATGGTTGGCAGTACGTCTGGAGTTTGTGGGGAACTGTATTGTTCTCTTTGCAGCACTGTTTGCAGTGATTGCACGCAACAAGCTCAGTCCAGGACTGGTTGGTCTTTCAGTGTCCTACTCGCTGCAGGTAATTATACCTTAATTAAAATAAACAACCGTGGCTGCATCAGAAAGCTAAATCTTGTTCAGACTTCAGAGAGAAAGTAAGGTACATTGAATTTTTAAAAATTGTTTAGTGTAAACTGTTTTTTAAATTCTTTTCTTGCAGATTACAGCATACTTAAACTGGCTAGTTCGTATGACTTCTGATCTGGAAACCAACATTGTTGCTGTAGAAAGAGTCAAAGAATATGCTGAAATGGAGAAGGAGGTACAGTGAGTTGTTCACCACAGTTAACATTTGATGTTTCCCAGGACTTGCAGTTGTATCATTTGACATGGTTACATGCAGCCTAACTGGGTAGCTTGAACAAGACTGTAAGGGAGCTACAGTTACCTTAATGCTTTATTCCTTTTTGTCTAGAACATCTTTAGCTGTTACTGAAATGTTTCAGTTGTACTCATTAGACAGGCTTGTGTATGTTACGTAAACACCATCCCAATGAAGCGATCAACCCTGCATTATCTCTGGAGCAGTATTTGTTTGAAGGTGATGCCCTGAGGCAGGACTCCTGTGCTCTGGATCACCTCCAGTTTTCACATTCACCATAACTCGCCTACAGTGGTTGAGACTGCAAGTCCTTGCCTTGCTTTGAGCTCATCTATGGAAGACAGCAAAAATGGCAGACTCCTGGGTGTCAGGACATTGATGCTCCATTTTGATGCTCTGTGAGTCCAAGTTGCCAGGTCTCATGTACTATGGTCAGCAGGAAAACTCTCTTGGTTGAGGTGATGTCCTGTTGAAAAGTGTCTTCCTTGTCAGACCTTTCAGTTCACCCTCCCTCGTGCCTTTGGACCAGTGTTTTGGACTAAAGCTGCCACTTAGTTCTGTGTAGAAAGCAGTACCGTCTTCTGAGTTCTCACCCACAACTTGGTAAATGGGTTGCAGAGTGCAACTGGACATGTCCTCTGAGCTGAGGAAGTTGATGTTGCTTAGTGCTCTCATTGCCCTGTAAGGACAGGATGTATCTTAGTGCTCCACAGAGAACACTTAGTGTACCACAGCATAGTTCCTGTGGGTGTTTCTGGAGTGTATGCACCAAAATGTATACCTTCCTATTTAGGAAACTTGCTGTTCTGCCTTGGGTTAACCAGAGAGTCTGTGCAAATGTGGTTTAGTTTTTAAGTGCTTCACAGTTTTTTTTAATTTGCATGTTTCCATTTTTGCACTCAGTGAGGCAGAGTGAAAAGGAGCTACCTTTGTGTTTTGATTCATATTGCCTGTGAAGTCATCACGTCTGTAGTTGTGTCCCTTTTGGCTACAGTGCACAGTTCCCCAGGCTCCTCTTTGGCTGCATACACCGTTTCGTCTGTCTTCAGGCATCTTTTTCCTTTTTTTTTCCATTATCATCATCATCACAGTTCCTTTTGCAAGTTACACAGTAACAAGGATTTTTCTTAATTGCTTTTAAGTCCTCTAAGCCTGTGCCCAGTTAAGAGAAGAGGTGATTAGAAATGCTTATGTGGTTGTTTCAGGCTGAGTGGAGCATTGAAGAAGCTGCCCCAGCAAACACCTGGCCTGAGGAGGGGAAGGTGGAGTTTCGAGGCTTTGGTTTACGTTACCGGGAGGACTTGGATTTGGTTCTGAAAAATATAAACATCACCATAAATGGGGGTGAGAAGGTAATGACTTTGAATTAATAGCAGACCATTACTGTATTGTAAATATGCACACGTAAGCCAAAGAGGGGCCTCGCTCCTTCCTGTGCTAATAGTCTTAGGTCCTTTAGAAGTGCTTCTTTAGATCAGTCTTAATGTAACTGGCAGCTGCAGGGAGCTCTTGCCAGATTGTCTGGATTTGGCAAAATTCTGATGGAGATAGATTTGTGTGCCTATCTGCTGAATACTCTCGCATATGCCCACATACACCTCAGACCTGAGTGGATTGTTTGATGTCTAATAATGTAGTGTGGCATGGTAGCATGCAGCATACCTGAGAGACACATCTACTGTCAGGCCTCTTTAGTTGTGGTATCCAACTATGTGTTTACATTTTTATTTTTATTTTTCTTGTGAGTGCATGCTTTCTACATACAAATGTGGGCAGAATACTACAAGGGGGCTAAAAAGAAAATGCAGATGGCGAGAGATGCATCATCAAAAAAATCACATTTTAATAAAAAGAGAAAAGAATCACTGAAGACTTCAGCCTGACTACGAAGCAGAACATATAGTATGAAACTGAGTGCTTTCGCTATGAATCTGCTTTAAATTCAAGGAAGAGAAAATAAAGGCCAAATCAGAAATTTGACCGTGAAGCATGAGAGAAAAATAGAATGGTTAGGACATCTTCTACCTTCTCTTCCTGATTGCATCTGCCTTTCTGTAAAATTGAATAATTCTGTGAGTGGATTGCAGACTTTTATTTCCATAGCCTGTGGTTTATTTATTTTTGTTCCTGTTAGATTAGCTTCTGCTAGTTGCACTATTTTTGGGGATTGATAGCCCAAGAAATATAGCAAGCTTTCAACAAAGTTTACTTTGGATGGAGTCTTGGAAATGCTTTAACTCTGTCCTAGTGTAAGATCTTTCTGTATTTCTTTCTACCAGATAGGAATAGTTGGAAGAACAGGAGCTGGAAAATCCTCACTTACTTTAGGCTTATTTCGGATCAACGAAGCAGCTGAAGGAGAAATTATTATTGATGGAATTAATATTGCAAAGATAGGGCTCCATGACTTGCGGTTCAAGATAACCATAATTCCTCAGGTAGGTATAAAATTCTGACGCTACCAGAGCTCATACTGTAACAGTGTGCTTTCTGCAGTGGACTGGAGGGAATATACTTATTCCTTTTCTGATCTGTAGCTGTGAAATTGAGTCATTTTACTATGCTCTTTTATGCACTTAAAAACATTTTTTTACCCAGACTGTCTTTGGTTGCTTGTGCTGGGTAACACTGAGGAGCTTGGCTATGACTGAGTTGTGGGATGGAAGTAAAACCATGGTCTTTAGGCACTTGGGCATTGTCAGCACCCCATGCTAACGATGTAAACACTATAGACAGCTTAGCCTGAGTAGAAAGTCTCATCCCAGCTGAACAGCTGCTCGGGGTCCCATGGTAACCTACAAATTGTTTTTCTTTTGACCAGTAGGGGAGAAATAATGTCTTGAGTGTTGCCAGTTGTGGAGGGCCTGCTGGAGTTTATCTAAATTCAGTGTTGACTGATGCTAGTTCTGTACTTCTTAGAAATAGAATTAAGTTATTGTGTAGTCCAGTTATAAAGGCCTGGGATTTTGTGTTGCTATTTCAGGCTTTATGTGCCCTGTTGGGCTTTTGACCTTGAAGCATCATGAGATATGCAGCACTCCTCACTCACAGAGGTCTGCATATAACCATCCAGTCTAGCCCAGTGCCTGAAAAAGTGAATCTAACTCCTTAATTCAGTAGATTGGCTTGCTTGCAACTGCAGCTGCACAAGTTGTTTTCCTTTCACTATTTAAGAAAAAATTTTGGAGCACTGCTATGTTCTGCATGGATTGTCAATTATGTCTTTCTATGAGTAGGATCCAATATTATTTTCTGGTTCTCTGCGTATGAATCTTGATCCTTTTGACCAACACTCTGATGAAGACATTTGGAGATCTTTGGAGTTGGCTCACTTGAAAAATTTTGTGTCATCCCTTCCTGATAAACTCCATCATGAATGTTCTGAAGGTGGAGAAAACCTCAGGTAAGCTTAAAAGAGAAAGTGGTGCTTGCCTTAAGAGTTAAGTATGAACTGAGAAGTGTGTGTGTGGTCTCTAATCTGCAGCTAGACTTCAGCTGTACTGCAGCTGCACTTACAGAACACTTAAAGCTCACTTTGAACAAAAGGTACCTGGAATCTAGCAATAGCAGTGTTGCTTGTTTTTTTTGTGGGTGGTGGTTGTTGTTGGTAGTTGTTTATTTTAATTGTTAATGAGAATCTGGGGAGGAATTCTTAATGTGTGACCAGGCAGCCAACCAATTAGGTTTTATTGAACAGGCTTTAAACTCCGAAGTTTGGGAATTAAATTGAAGGAATACTCAGAACTCTGTGATATTTGACTTCCCAGCTTGCAGAGTCTTGGAAAGGATTTTGGTAGCAGCCTGCTATTTATAGTAGGTTCTCTGAACTAATGATGGCTTGTGCTCAAGTGACATGGCTTTTCTATGGGGAGTAGTTAGCTTGCTTTTAGCACTGTAACAGAGTTATGCATTCAGTCTGTAAAAACCATTTGAAGTCCAGTTTTTAACAATACACTCATTCTAGTGATCTAGACCATTTGTAATGTACTCTTACTACACTGCCTGTACTTTATTATGAGAAGGATGTTGTGGTTAAGTTGCTGTTACATACTTCATAGTGAAGCAGTAAGACTGATGTTACCTGCTTTGCTGTGCTTTGGAAAAGAGCACTGAACTTACTGTGACTTTTTTGTGGCTGTTCTCTCTCCTTTCTCCCATCTGTGCAGTGTGGGACAGCGCCAGCTGGTGTGCCTGGCGAGAGCTCTGCTCAGGAAGTCCAAAATCCTGGTTCTAGATGAAGCCACAGCTGCTGTTGATCTTGAGACAGATAACCTCATACAGTCAACAATAAAATCTCAATTTGAAGAATGTACTGTTTTAACTATAGCACATCGTCTGAACACAATCATGGACTATACAAGGTAAAGTAATACTTTTTACTGTTTCTGTCCTGAGGAATGGTGTGTGTGACGTACAGTGTGTTCTACTTTCACCTAGCACAGTGATGCTTATCTGTGTTGACCAGCATATTTTTAGCTCTCTCTCCACGTTGCTGCTGAAATCGTGGTATACATGGGTTGTCTGTATTCTGGCTTACAGACACTGTGCTTGGCTTGTGAAGCTCCTCGGTTTCCTCTGTCATGCTGCTGTTGACCCATTTGTGTAGGGGAAAGGAGGCCAGAAGGGCAACAGGAATCTATTCCTGGGTCTTGCCTTAATTTAGGCACAGATAGAAGAGGCATCAGAATTTTAGGGAGCGCATAACCTAAACTGGGCACAGACAGCATAAGGAATCAGAGGGAAAGATGCTGCCTTTGTCTGAAGTTGATTTGATGTTTCTTTATCACTCGATTCTGCCTCTTTGACCTCCATCATGTTCAGCAACCTTGTGAAGATGTGGTTGAGCGTAGATTTTTCTCTCAAATTCAACTGTAAGCTCTCTTGTCCTTTTTATCACAATATGTCAGAGAGCAGAGTGACCTCTGATAACATTGTTTGCTCTTGTACACCTTTGCACTGTCAATACTGAAAGATAAGAGAAAGCCATTACGTGTGCCACTGTCACCAGATTAACACCCAGTTTGGTTGTGGCAGCCAGTAACACCATGCAGCAGCAGCACTTGCCTAAGGGCCTGGCCAGCATCTGCAGTGCCTGGCCCATTGGTGGAGGTAGGTGAAGGACACTTTGAACTGCTCTGATTTTGAATGTACTGACTTGCTTTGTGAATTTCCTAGTTACAGTTGTATGTTTGCATTCCCTAAGCTGTATGTGCATGTTTATATTTTGTCAGCAGAAGCTGCATCGCAGCGGTTACGTGGTAGTGTTAGGGGAATATTAAAATCTCCTAAAATGTTTCAGTGGCTCTTAATTTGAGAGAGAGAGTGCTGCCACCTATTTTCTGGTTGGCTCGGCGCATACTGAAGTCTCATGTCTGCCTGTTATATAAGAAATAGACCAGACATGTCTTCTGCAGTGAGGATGGAAGGATGGAGGTGAAAATCTCTCTTCGCTCATTCAGTCTGGACTGTCTTCCCTTGCATAGAGTAGCTATGTTACAGTTCATTTCTCTGTCTAGATATACTACATATTCACTGACATTTTGACCTTCTTGTGACTTTTTCTTGTTTCTTGTTTTACAGAGTTTTAGTCCTGGACAGAGGTGAAGTGGTGGAGTGTGATAGCCCAGACAACCTACTTCAGGCAAAGGGCCTTTTTTATAGCATGGCCAAAGACTCAGGATTGGCATAGGATTTGAATGGAGAAGGGGGAGGTGATGCACTCAAACAAATGTAATTTCCTCTGAGCTGGTGTGAATTCGGTTACAGACCTAATGAAGTCAGCCACAGCACAGCAGTGGAAGTAACATGAAAATGCAATATTTTTTTCTTCTCCTGGTTATTGATTTTTTTAGCCAGCTTTAGGAGAAGCGTATAAACTCTGCGAAACACTTTGTAGTCTTTTAGTTCTTGCCTGACATCTGTCATTATATGCTCAAATGTAAGGTGGAGTGATTCATCAGAGAAATTCTTGAAAGCTTTTTCTTTTCATCTGCTCTTATGTCCTCAAACCCATTTTTGTTTTAAGTATTTTTGCAAATGCTAGTTATTTACTTTGCTGATTCCTCATTTGATGAGCCATCTATTGTGATATGCACTTGGAACATTTTGTGGCATATAGTCCTAACGTCCAAAGATTTTCTTCTTGTGAAGTAATGCACGTGCCAGGTTTTCTCATTATGGCATTTACTGTACATGGTTAATGCTTCTATGCATTCTCCTAAAGATTTTACATGTGTTTACGTTGTATAGCAGCAAGTTCACTATGTCAGTAGTGCTGATGTGGAAAAAGCACCTCAATGTCAACTTCAGAGCAGTATTCAAGCATATTTGGAATGATGATCACTCCAAAAGCCAACTCTAGCATCAGTTGGTCTGTTGCAAAATACAGTGCATGTTTTTACACCCGGTTCACTCAGGAATTCTGACTTGGGTGGAGAATTCTGGTTATGCCTGTGGGGCTAGGCTGAGAAGTGAGGACTGACCTGAGCAGAGGTTGCAGGCTCAACGTAATGCTGTGATACCCCTGGCTTTGGCAGTTTTGTGCTTTAATAGAAGTTCTGCTACATCAAGGACCGTTAGCCTTACGTTGAAGAAACTCGCCCTTCATGCTGCTCCTGTTGACTCTTAAATCTTCTGGGAGACTATTCTGTGACAGTAGTTAAAATCAACAACAACCAGCCAAAAAATACCCCAGCACCAAAAAACCCAAAAGCAAAGAACTGTTTTTCTGTTTTTCAAGTTGTGTGTCAGAGCTCTAACAATTCGATTAGCAGTGGAGTCTGGTTTTTGAAGTCTTTGTTGAATGTTCAGTTTTCTGTGCAAAGAAAAAAGTTTTATTTCTCATATTTTAATTTGTCTCATTTTAGAGGAAAATGCTGGAAAAAGGCAAAGTAAGCCAGATGGATCCAAATATTCAGTACTCTGAGAATGTGGACTTCTGTGAATGTTGTTGACCTTAATACTAGGCAGTTGTCTTCTTTAGAGTAAAGCTATTTATTTTTTTGTAAATTATTATGACTCTCCAAAATTGAATAGACTGAAATTTTCTTTGGTATTTTTTGTAATTACTATTTGAATATTTACAAAGAACTTGCAGTAAAAAAAAAAGTTTGAAAGATAACATGGTGTGTTGTTCCTTGCTTTGTTTTTGACAAAGGCTTAACTTTGGTTGTTTGTGGGGTTTGGTTTTGTTGGTTTTTTTTTTCCCTTGAAAACAGGAATTACTGGTACTGCAGAGACTGACTAGACTTGTTAGAACTCATGCTTGGAGGTTGTTAGGGTGGCTAAGAAACTTTCAGTAACGCAGTTTGCTGTGCAGATGAGTAATAATGAGAGGTCAGTACAGGAAGTGCTGTAGAGAAGATTCTTTGTGTCTGTGTCCTTTGCCTGGGCGCACCACGTGTGTGCTGTTAACACCACAGTTTGCTGTTAACTTCCTCCAGCCTTGTGATGGAAGGGAAAACTGGAGCAGATGGGAACAGAGTGGTGTCTTTACTCTTCCTGAATAAATGAGATTTACAACCTTACTATCTGAGTAAGTCCTGTACAGTGGAATTGCACTTGGAATAAATGTCTCTTTGAAATACAGAGATTGCAGAATTAAGTTTCTGCTATACCATGTGCTCACAGTAGAATTGTGCGTGTGAGAATGACTTAAACTGCATTTGCTGTGTCAGACTGGATGCACTAGACAGTAATATTAGTTATTCTCAGCTCTGTTTATATGCTGTGCATGATTGTTGAGGGTGTACTGCGCTTCTCAAAGGCAGGCTGCATTTTGTGGATAACTTTTTATAAAGCAACAAGGGTCAGAATACTGGTCTTTGTGTGTCTTATTCTTTTTCAATTAAGTAGTTGCTACTAAGTGTCACTGTTTTCCCAGTTTTACATATTTATACACTTGCAAGCACAAATCGTTCTGTCCCAGCTCTGGAGCACAGTCACTTTTGCTTGGTCAGAACACCCGCTGGTGCTTTGTGCTATTGTTCTATTGATTAATGATCCTGATTCCATGTAGTCCTCATAAAAATTATTAATATCTGAATGCAGCTTGAATGACATTGCATTATGCATGATGGGGATCCGTCTATATTAACCTTTACTGTGTGCAAAGATAACAAATGCAGTTTTCTTTCCACAGAATGTGTGTGCATGAGTGTCGTGTAGTCTTCAGGGTGCCTTATGGTAGCAGTGCAGCTGAGAGAGATCTGCTTTCAGGCAGGAAGGAGAGGTCCATGTAGTGGCCTCTGCAGGCATCGCTGTTGGGAGCAGTTGCAGAAAATGATAGAAGTTGCTGCAAGGTAAGATACAGTGTGTTTTCCTTAGTTAATCTGTTTTCGTTGTTGTGCTTGTGTTTGCATCTAATGCTCTTCTAGTTCCTGGACGGTTTCAAGACCAGGGTAAGTGAAATCTAGCATGGCAGCTTGCGACATTGTGCCACTGACTGAAGCCTTTCTGTGATCCAGTGCAAAAGAGTTTGATGCCATCCAGCAGCGATCAGTGGTGTTACAGCTCAGGGCAATGAGCTCTAGAGGTTAGTAGAGAGAAAGGGGAAAAACAAAAGAAGAAAGGTCGCTATGACATTCATGGATGTGGTGATGAATTCCAGCAGCTGAGCACAGTCACTTAGCAAACGTCTGTTTCATCTACTTACTTTGCCTTGATGGCCTTGATGTTGATGCGTGTGTTTTTATATTTCCCTTTGTGCTGTGAAGACTTAAGGGGAGGGGTTACTAACTGCACTGGGAGCTGGTATTACAATGAACAGTTCTTGTGAAATATGTGAGGTGGGCACCCTCAGCCAGCTGCTGTAGAACAGGAATTCCCTGCCGTGTATTGCTGGGGAATGGACTGAGTTCATCCTGTCCTCATCCTCCAGGCCTTTTCCAGGTGAAGGGGGAATCATTTGCCATAGTTGGTCATCTTGTGATTCTATAGATAGGGGAACTTCCTCCTTGCTCCCTCACCCAGTCCCAACTTTGTTTTTCTTTCTGTAAAAGCAATGAAATTGATTTCATTCAGATCAGCAGAAAAACTGGAAATGTTATTTGGCTACATTACTGGCAATTTATGTGTGTTCTGTGTAAAATCTGCCAAATACCTATCAGACCCAAAAATAAGTGGCCGAACTTAACATCCTTGCTCTTCTGTAGAGAAAGGCTGTTTGTTTTCTGTTTCATTCCATGCTTTGCTCTATGGATCACTTCTACCAGGAATACAATTTACATCTAGAAGAGCTTGTTTTCTTTAAAGGGGAAAAAAAAAAAAAAAAAAAAAAAGCCCTTTTCTGTGAGACCCGAATTCCTCATTTGTCACTTAGAATACCACGTGGACAAACAACTGGGGATTCTTACTCATTTTAAATACAGATTGTTGGGTTTTTTTGGTCACATGTAGTTTGGGAATTCATTTGCTGTGCCGTTTCAGCACAGCTTTCTGTGTGAAAGCTGATGGTATTTTTGCTTTCTGCCGATAGCTAAACAGCACCTGCTCAAAGATTATCAAAGTATGTTTTGATTATTTTCTCCTTCTGTTGCCTTCTTTCTTCATTACCAACTTAGCATTGGAAAGCAAGCATTTAAAAAATGTTCCTACCATCACCACACATACAGTATGTTAAGATGTCTCCTTCAGAACTGCCCAGAACACCAGTGGTTCAACTTCGCCTTGACCCCAGTTGAACAAAACACCTACCTTACATTCTTACATCCCACTTAGAGCTTTAAATGTTTTTGCTTTGAGATCCACTGATAAATCTCAAGGGTTCTCATTACTTATCTGGTATTTGAATCATTTTGGCTCTGCTCTGCTCTGTGATACTCTATTTAACCACAAATATTGGTTTGGAGAAAGTAGGAAAAAACAAATGAACAACTTTTTTTTTTTTTTTTTGCTAGTATTTTAATAGCAGTAAGGCAGCAGGCATTTGACTTTTCTCACTCTCCATCCTTACTTGTGACCTGAGCCATTTTAATACCTGCTTCTGTCTTTATTGCAGCTTTCTGGCAAATGAAATGCGTTCATGAAGGTGATAGTAAACAGCAGCATTTCACAGTGTGATTTTCTCACCATGTTGTCCTGTTGCAGTCCCTGAAGAAAGACTTGGGGGCAGCTCTGACAGCAGCTCGGTGCTGTGGGAAGCCCAGGAAGGCTTTGCTTCAGGCAGCCATTTTGGTTTGTTGAAGTAATACCTGAGAGATGTGGTGCCAGGGTGGTACGCACAGGAGGTAAGCTTGCACTCCAGGAGAAAGCCAAGAATGAACCACGTAAAACATGAACCTTTGCCCGTCTGCCAGACTGTCACACTGCAGGACACTGCCACAGAAATTCATCATGACGAAATTCAATTTGGAAATACTGGTGTCCGAGTTTGGATGCACTGTGCTGTGACTGGGACTTCAAATACGGTGAATGATGTTCTGCTGCCCCCTAACAGCTCAGTTACTACTTTCTTTAAGTTGGCTTTCCTTCAGGCGAGTTGTCAGCCTTCCACACAGCATGATTCAGTCAGATCCCATGCAAAGCAGATGAGGGAGATGGAATGGATCTGATCACTGGCTGTGACAACAGGCAGCACAGAGGCAGCTGTGTGCTGTCATGCTTAGTGGCCTCCTACTTTCTCTTCCCTATTCCCCTGAGTTTTTGCACTTTGGATGACTTCATCCAGTTGCTGCTGGGGAGTCTACCACATTTGTGTAAGAACAGTGCTTAGGTGATCAGTTCTTAAGACTTTGGCAAAAGGCTCAATTTGTTCTGCCTGGAGCTTTGGATAAAATGTAAACATAGTTTGCTTGCTATCAATTCAAATCTTACTCTCTAGGAAATCTTGGCTTTTAAAAATAACCTGTGTAGTCCTTAAGTATGTCAGTGTATTCAGGCTCAATTTATAGCATAATTGGGAAATGCTGTGGTTCTTTGGTTAGTTTTCATACCATAAAAGCAGTAAGGTGTTTAATTTGAAGATTCTGACACTTATTTTCAAGGTAAGAGTGAGGTTTTGGTATCTGGAAACATAATAAAAACAGAATGGCTCAGTTTCCTAAGGAAATAACGTGTATCTCAGGTCTTCCCTTTTCATCTACTCACTGCAGTTGTAGCTCAAACAAGATGTAGTTGAATGTCAGGCATTTTAGAATAAAACCAAGATGATAACTCAATTAGCAGATCAGTAACTTATGATAGTGGAGGCATGATGGTGTACTCCATCAGTCAGTCAAGCAAGACCCGATTCTTCCATTAGCTTGTAGAATAGTCCCTTCTGAGCTATTAATTGTTTCGGAGTATCAAATTCAGCTATCTGACCATCTTCCAAGACTAAAATCCTGTGAACAATAAAACGGAAGTATGAAGTTGGGAGGATACCAGCAACTGCAAGAAACTGAGCTATAGGTACTTGTTTCTGAAATAAACTGTAGCACTATGTGGGAAAAAAAGGGTATGATAGGGCTTGAAATGCATCGTATAGGCATAAACAATCTTTTAGTTAACCTACTGTTGACTTGTTGATGTAAGATAGCTCCTAAGATCTATAGCAAAGCTTTGAGGGTTAAGCAAGGAAAGGACAGAAATGGAATTGTTCTCTCGAATATTGTCTAGTTCATACAGGCTGCCTGAATTTTCCTTCCTCCTTAGGAAAGCAGCTGAAAACATTACCTGTCACAGTCCATGATGGTGTTTATCCGGTGAGCTATTGTTAACACTGTGCTCTCTTTGAATTGAGTTCTCAGAGCAGACTGAATCTGAAGATCAGTTTCTATATCTATTGCTGCTGTGGCCTCATCTAGAATGAGGACTTTGGCTTTCTGAAGAAGTGCTCTGGCCAGGCAAACCAGCTGCTTCTGACCAGTGCTGCAAGTAAGAAGAGAGATGGTAAATTAAAAGCAGCAGTCATTTTTTCCTGGGGTCAGAGGACATGATTAATTTGAAATCAATAATGAGAGGGTGATTAAGGCTGGTGGCACTGCAGGTAACAGCATGAAACATGAAGCTAAGAAAACGAAAGCTGGGTATTACTGTGGCACTCAGATGACCTGCAGGTATTTCAGCACATAAAGCACTGCACAAACACAGGTTGCAGTGATTCAGAGGTTCTCCACTCTCAGTTATTTAATGCTATCAGTTATGCCAGTCATGCAATAATTTGCTGTATGGGTATTGCCCCATCCCCCCCTTATTTATTTACTTATTATAAATTAGACTCCTTGTCCTGCTAGTTGCATGTCCTCCTAGCCCACAGGCTGGTACAGCCCCACCACTGTCTTTCTGAAGATAAGGTACCTTAGGTTTTCCCCTTGGTCAGTGCACTCATATTCCAACTGCTCTGGCAAATCTGCAACAAAGTTCTTGAGCTGAGTCAGTTCCAGAGCTGTCCAGATGTCTGCATCAGTGTATTGGTTTAATGGGTCAAGATTCATTCTTAGAGTGCCAGAAAACAAAACTGGATCCTGAACACAGAGACAGACAACTGCTGAAATGAATGATATTATCAGTTTTCTGAGCTGAGTATAAGTCTGTGGCTGATTTTATGTGGGATGGGAGACTGGAATGGTCTAGAGGTTCTTTCCAACAGAAATTTCAGAAGGTTTTCCTTCTCACAGACTCTTTCTAAACTCCTTCTATGTGTTAAGATTTATAGCTCTGCTGAAAAACTCTGTAAATTAGTATAATACCTGGGGGATGACAGTTATCTTCATTCTAAGGTCGTGGAGACCTAGCTGGGCAATGTCTTGTCCATCAATTAGAATTGCTCCTTCTGCAGCTTCCACTAGTCGCAGCAATCCTGCAGCAAGAGTAGACTTTCCAGCTCCTGTTCTTCCAGTTATGCCAATCTGTGAAGGGCAGTATAAATCTTCAGTGTTTATCATTTTTCACAGTTGGAAAGACCTGTCTGTTGTTATTTGTTCTTGGCTGGTGTATGGCTTTTGAAATGGATGCTCTTGTACAGATCAGTTTTGTAGGGCTGTTAAGACTTTCTTAAATCATTTCAGATTTCTGAGTGTTTTGTATGAAAGCCAATCTTAAAGGCCTCTAATGGAAACTATCAACTAGAAGGCTTACCACGTAGAACAGGGCCTTGATGTAGAAATTTCTTTGAAAGTGAAGTTTCTTTGCTGTAACTCTGCTAATCCTCTGTGAAATGAAATTTCACTCAAGAAATGTACAGTGCATGGAGCAATCCCAGAAACACTCCTTTTTACTAGAAGGGATATACAGTGTGATTGACAGGAAAGGCTCATACCTCGCCAGTTCTCATGCTTACAAGTTACTGATGCAGAGCAGGGGCTGCATCTGTCCAGATCTAATCACTGCAAAGCACTGTTCACACTTCAGCTCTTCTGGAAGCTCTTACTTACCTTCTCTTTTCCATTGATAGTTAGGTTGATGTGCTTCAGAGCTAACTCCAAATTTGGCCTGTATCGAAAACTATAGTTTCTAAATTCAATTCTTCCTTCAGTAAGCCAAACTTGACCTTGAAGTTTGTCATTTAGAGTCCAGGGTGCCTAGACAGATGAAAAACATGAGCAGTGTATAAAGCTGATTCAAATAACAAAGTGAATTAGCCTTACTGAAATAGGAATCTTATGAAGATGTGTATGCTGTATTCTTCCTGATCAATTTACTGTTTCCAGAAGAGAAAAAGGTCTTTAACTTTCATATTGCAAATGTGGCCTTTTACTTCGTGCAGAGATCCCAGTCACCTCAACTGAAAATGGGGATAAACATTTGCATATCAGAATTCTGATATTTAAGTGTTTCAATGAGAAGGTTTGTGTCTCTATACAAGGCTATGAAAGAAGTCTCATTTTGTCTGATATCAGGTCAGCATATGGAGAAATAATGATTATAGAGCAAAAACAATTGCACTGGAGATTCTTAGTGACTAAAAGGCTATCTAGTAGCCATCAGTTATCAGAATTGCATCTGAACTTGCACAGTAAATACATACTCCAGATATGGGCAGAAAACATGGCTCATTCATTCCAGGACTGTTAACAGCTGAAGCTATTTTAATGACAAATCTAATGCTTAAGTGTTGTAAGGAAATACAATGATCTGAGGTTATAAAACGACCACGTCAGTTGGATTAAAAAGGCTGCAGTGTCTTAAAGGGAATACAGCATCTTTCAGAAGAGCAAAAATGGGGAACAGTACAATTGCTAATTTGATTGGCAGTGATGTTGACCTGGCTAGCATAAGATAACAACTGGCTGGCTACCTCCTTAGGAGTCCTGGAGTATTCGCTCACTCTCTCCACAGAAACAATGTTGTTTTCAATTTCTGTCCAAGAGCGCACCATCCAGTTCAGAACACCAGTTATCTAGCAGAAAGGAGCAGAAACACTAAGGCAGATGAAAGAACTTTGATGTGTGCTCACAGGTACCCGTTATGTTGTTTAGTAGGTACAAAGACATCCTCATCAGCTAATTATGTGAGAAATTATCCCTTCAGAGGCTAAAAAATAAACTTTGACAAGTCTCTGTGGGTAGAAGGCTTTGTTAAAGAGCTTCACCAGCTCCTTCTGAAATGCTACTGTTTGGCTATTTAAAAGGTAGTGTGACTACACTACCTTTTAAAGGTATGTGTGATTCCATAGGTTGTTCTGTAGTTAGTCTACAAGCAAATAAGAACATGCTTCAGGTGCTTGGAGCATACTGTGCCTTAAGTGTGAGGTCAGATGCAGGGGGAAAAAGACAGCTGCTGCATATGTTTTATGGTCCCTTGTATCACAAGGGCTGTGTGCTCCGGTTGGTCTGGGTCAGCAATGACAGCAAGGTTTGAGAAGGCATTTAGAAAATTACAGAAAGACTTTTTAGAGAGAGAAATGGCAGAAATTAAAATTTGATTTTTGGTGCCACGTAAGCATGGTATTACTATCACCTGAAGAGCATATGAAATGGAGAAGCCTGCAGTTCCTGGACTAAGATGTGTTCTGCCAGTTGCTGCAAATAGTGCTGCAAACAATACAATGCCATTGCCTAGGAACTCTAGGTTTGTTGCAAGCCACCTGCAAGAGAAGATTACAGAGCTGTTGTTGGGTGCCCTGCTACTTTTTACCCCACAGTATCTTGTTTGTATCCCCAGCAGCTCCACAATTATTTCGCAGTGTACAACAAAGACCTTACCATGCTGTGGTTGCTGTTATCATCTGCCCTGTAGCTCATGAGTGACTCCAATCTCTCCAAAATGGTTGGCCTGTGGTCTCTGTTAGGATTTTATCCAAGGGCAGCTGGATGAACAGCTAGCACAATTTATTCTATTAATTGATCTAACCTTTCTTACTCTGCTACTTCTCACCTGCTCATGACAGGTGATTGATGGATTCTGCATATACTACATGTCCTATGCACTGTCATGTATGTACCTAGATAGGCCAGTAATTACTTTAGCTTCTTGCGTTTAGGACGTTGAATGGTACCTCCAGCCACGTGTGAGCACGTGTCCCCAGTCATACAACAGAGGGAGCACGCTGGTTGTATGAGGAATACATCGCCAGAGAGGGGTGCATTATGAGTGATAAATATAAGAGACTGTCTTACCCTCAGATCACTGCATCAATGTCTCATCTTCTGTGTGCCTCCACCCCTGCCCCAAGAGCAGCCCTCTCCACTCACAAGGGCCGTGGCAGTAAACTGTAATTGCTTCTACTCTGAAGATTTGTACCTGTCAGCAACAGCTCCAGGGAAGCATATTCTCAGATTCTCATCCACTAGGCAGTTGCTTTTCAAAATAAACCTCTCCTGGTCCTTGTAAGCACGGATCACGCTGCTCCCCTGGAAGGTTTCTGAAATATGGGAGTAGATTGGTGATCTGCTGGCAGCCTCCATGCGTCTCAGCTGGCAGGAGGTGATGACATAGAAATGCTGGTACAAAGGGAAATGGAAAGAGAAGTGACTAGATGGTTAACATCTCTGTTGAGATGATCTATAGAAAATTTGGAAAGGACTCAGCAAGTGCAAGAGTACATACTATCCTACTGTTATAAAACCTAATGGGCAGGCAGGAGATGCCCTTAAAAGGTGAGGTGGTGTTTCTGCCTGTGTTATGTCCTGTTGTCATTAAGAATAACCCCACAGTTGGGTAATGCAGGAAGGCAAAGGCGCTGTAACTCACAGAGCCTCTAAACTTATTCTTGCTTTCTACTGTAGACCAGCCCTTTGCCTGACTGAGAATGGAGGCATACTTGCACTTTTACATCCCTTCCTTCTATTTAGTCTTACCTGGCAGAGCATTGAGCTCGATACGGGAACTGCTTGGTGTACATGGCTGAATTAAAAGCCGCACAGGAATGCTGAAGGAAAGGAAAAATGCCTTTGGTCTTAATATCATTTCATGTACACTAATGGAGATGAGGAATGTAGCCCCAGGGCAGATTTGATTTGGACAACAGAAACTTAGAAGTCTTCATTCCAGAGATCTCGTGCTTTGGAAAGTTGAGGTGATGTGGGAAGAGCTGGTGTTATTCTTGTTCAGATGCAATTGGAGATTATGAAACTAGTTTCTGCATGTCTCTGCCCCTAAGAAGTGGGAGCAGGCTCTCCACAGAGATGTGGCTATGCTATTTTCTTCTTTATGTATACTATGAGCTCCTACCTGGAATACAGCGTAAAAAGCAGTCAAGGGCACTATGGCCATAGCTGCCTTTGGTGTAGCCACTATAATCACAAGGTAGATCTCAAGCAAGTTGAACAAGAATCCCAGAAAGGACTTCAGCTTGTCAGGGATGATAGAATCAATGGCATCCATCTCTTTGGAGAAGCGGTTCAGCAAGTTTCCAATGGGTGTCTCTTCAAAGAAGACTGCTGGGGATCTAGCAACATTCCTCAGCAACTGCACAAACAGCTTGTGTGAAGCTAACACGCCGCCTAGAAAGATTGCTGCTGTGGACACAAATCTGACAACAGCTGTAATTTAAAAAATAATTATTATTACTGGATCTGAACAAAGTTACCTTTGAGATCCCTTTTGTGACATCATGACTTTCATTTAGTGTGAATGCTATATTAGTGAAAGGAACTGGCTATCTGGTAATAATTAAGCCAAACCTCAGGATCTGATGTTAGATACAAGGGTATTTGATTGAAAAATGTAGCTGATTTTTGTCTTTTTTTTTTTTTTTTTTGCTTAGGGTCCAGGTCGTACATTTCCATTAGGAGGTGAAGACACTTTATCGTGGTCTGCTAAAAGACACAGAACACATTTAGCATACTACGAGGTGGGATTTTCAGTAGTAACACTGGAAATATTGTTTAGATCCCTTAAAAGTCCTCTTTGTGTATCATAGTTGTAGGTCCCATGCCAAACTTTTTGGGCTGGTGCCAAGAACCCAGGAGATGAAAAGCTTGTGGGTATGCACTTGTTTGTATTGTGAGAAAAACATCTTGAATATGGGAAATGGAGATGGAAACAACTGGGTAAGAAGTTAAACGAACCTTGAATGACTCCTAGTGCACCAAAGACTCCAACTCTTAGCTCTGTGTACTGCTGTGTACCATTGTGTACAGGGTCTTCTGTCCACATGCTGAGCCAATAACCACGAAAAAATGATAGACCTTGCTGACATGTGAACAACAAAATGATGGAGGCACACAGTGGTGAGCCTACAGCCCTCAGGTAGGCTGCATAAACTGAAGCTTTAACCTAGAGTGAACCAATAAGGAGGGGAAAAAAAAAAAAAAAAGAAAAAGTTGGAAGGCTTAAGCTTGTTAAAGAGGAAAAACAGCTCTGAGGCAAGGAATAATTATTAGGGCATATCTACTCAATTATATGTTTTGAACCATAGCAAAAAATTATTTTATTTTCCAGGAGGATGAATAATGAAGTCATACTTAAATCTGTGGTGTTAACCAGTAATTGTAGGCAACTGATGAATTGTGTTATGCTGGTGTTACTGCTGGAATGAAGATGAGACTTTCCTTATGCTGGGCAGAGATTTATGTTTGTTGTAGGTTTCAGTGAGAGCTGGTATGTACCCTACTGACTGCCCACAGGACTAACTGCTGAGTGGCAGAGGTGAGGAGATCCCAATCTGCTTAACACTGTGCTCAGTGCAGCTCCTTTTTCAGATGTCTGACATCTTCCTCATCTCTAACAGTAGCAGTGTGTGGTTTCAGTTATTCTTTTTCTCACATTTTACAACTACAGTCTGTCCTGAGTACACATCCTATCCGTGACTGAGTCCTCCTAGCTGGAGTCCCACATCTGCTGCTTTTCTTATACAGTACCCTCTTTGCCTTGGCATTTTGAAACGTCCCTCACAGGCAAGATGAGAACACCCCTTCTCACCAGCCTCAAGAGTCTGCAGGCAGACACAAGCTCAGAAGTCCCTTGTAATCTATCCTTTACACCAATTCACCCTGACTGCGTCTGTTATATCCTCCCTTCAGGTCAATTTTCAAATCAGGATCATCGTCAGGATCCTCAGGGATCATAAATTACTTTTTCTTCTCTCGTTCCCATGTGTTTTCTGCAATGTACGTGTTACTACTTTTATTTTTAAAAAGGTACTTAGATTGGGGTAAGTGGGGAGATACAGTTTGCACAGAAGGTGTTATATAAAATAATGCTGAAATGACTTTGTCTCAATTATAGGGCAGATTTATACAGCTCAGATGACATTCCTGGATCTGAACTTTGGAAGAGAACTGGCCCACCTGCCATGAGTGGGTCAGTGACAAAGCTGCAATACTTCCCTTCACCCATAGAGGAAAAGTGCTGTGCTTACCCTGCCTTGCTGAGTTTTCTCTCCCCTGGTTAATCTTCCTTCAGTGACTTCAGCAGTAGTACAGTCTTGACTTACAGGAATGGTCTTCCTTCCCATAGCAGGAGATTTGACTGAATTGTCACTTTATAAAGAAAACAAAAATCCTTTCAATTTTTTGCTAAGGCAGTGAGCCTTTTGGAAGGCATTTATATCCAGGAAATTTTACTACCATATGTGTTTATTTGTAGAGAATAAAGTTGAACTGCTCTTCCTCCCTAGAGTGCATTTTTAATATTTCTTACAGTGGCAGTGCACTTTTCCCAGAGTCAAATGGGATGTGAAAGCTGGAGAAGTTTACTCATCCTTATTCATCTCCTTTGTAGTCATTCTTTTTTCAAAGGCTGTTGTTTTTGGGGTCCTCCAGAGTGACCTCAGAAATTGTCCATATGTATCACAAGCACTGAGCTCTGTTAAATGTAGCTATTAACAGGCAGAAGCTTGAGTGTTCACTGGCTGTAGCTGGTGTGAAACAAGCCAGACCTTACAGCCCTACTGGGAAGAGAGCGCAGAGGATCTCCATGCCTAGTGTGAGCTCCAGGACAGATTCTAGCTTCAAGTGAAATATGGAAAAAATGTTTGTAAACAGCCATATTCAGAAGTTGTTCCTTATTTGTTCTTTAGTTTTGCCAGTTTGCTGTTATTAGTGAAGACCAATCCCAAACCATTTTCATACTCGTTAAGAAACTCTTGTATGTTTGTGTGGACTTCCAGAGCAAGTTCTTTGGTATTTGAGACAGCTTTAAGCTTACCTAAAGAGCTTGTCCTCTGACAGATTGTTTCTAGAGGTGATGGTATCTCCCATGTCCCCTGTAGCTATAAAATAAACGCACTATTTAAGTGCTTTTTAATACTACTTTATCCTGTTACAGTCTTTGAGAAACTGGTAAAAGAAAAGATTACAGAGAATTGTTCATAAGGATAGAAATATCAAAGTGAGGCTTGAAGAATTGCGTGTAAAGTGGGTAATTATGTTAAGTGCGTGATTGTTCTTTGCTAAGAAAGAAATTCAAAAACCAGTTTTGAGGTGATGACTCAGCTCATTTGACTGGCATTTTTCCCACTAAAAGCGACAGCTTACTGTGATGGAATTCCTGCTCAGAATGTCCTTCACAGAACAAAACTTAAGACTGGCTTTTCCAGTTCTGTTCTCTTTTCCATCTTCCTAGCAGCAAGACTCCCAGTTCATTAAGTATAACATTAAGGAAACAAGAATGGTATGTCTGGGAAAAACAATTCCAATTAACTTGCATTACCTGGAAAACCAGAGCATGCCTTCTCTTCTGCAGTATTGTGTGACTGAAGAAACTCTGCAAAAGCCCCATTTCTCTGTGAAAGTTCTTGGTAGGAACCAATTTCTGCGATCATTCCATCCACCAACACAACAATGTTGTCCACTTGGTGCAAAATGCTGATCATGTGAGTCACAAGAACACGAGTCTGAATAAAGAGGGAACAGTTACAATTGTTCTGGTGTTCCCCTGTTTACGTGAGTTGTTGCAATTAACTGTCTTCTAAGAAGACATCCTCAGAGCTGTAACTTTCACTTATGTGAGAATATTTTTGCTTTTTGTTCCTGTCACTTCTGAGTGTCTCTTTGTCAAAGTTTACCTTTGCAGCATGGCTTTGTAAGTGGAAAACTAAGGAGAAAATCATGGGGAAAAAAAAAAACAAACAACTAAGCGGAAAATCACGAGTGGAGAGGTGAACCAGCTTGCTCTGTGTCATGCATGGCATAAAAAAGCAAAGATCGGAACTGATGCCTAACTTTTCAGATCAGCACCGTGTAGGAGGACCCTCTGAAGGGTTCACTGACCAGTCCAGTGTTGTTGATTCTACTCAGGCTGAAGCTCCTAAGGAGTATGATGGTAACAGGAGAGTCTGTCACGTTCACTGTCATTGATGCCAGTATGCCAGAAAAGGATTTGTCTGAAAACTTTTTCAGACTGAACAAAACTACAGTGTCAAATTATAAGATGGAGAAAAAAAAAACAGAGATGCCCTGTCATCCCTTCTTATGTATCCACATTTATCATCTGTATTGTCTGACAGCAGAGAAATACTAAGGTATACCAATGCAACCAAATGCAAAGAAGAGAGGAGGTTTAAGATGGATCTTAAGACTGGAATTTAAGTAATGAACAGTTGGGTGATGAGAACTAGAAAGGTGCTGCCATCACAAATGATTGGATGAGGGATTATGATAAAGTGAATAGAATAGACACTTTTTCCAAACTGTACTAGAAATAAATCCCAGAGCAGGAAAAATCTAATACTGACAGAAGACCTTAGAACAACAGCTTTGCTGTGGAAGTAAGGCTGGAACTAGGCATGTGGTTTGAGTAAAGATAAAGGCAGCCTTTCTGAAGAACCTAACCTTTCAGTCTTCCTCCTCCTAGCTAAAATTCACTGCAAGACTTCTCTGCAATCTATGCAGCATATTGGTTACCCATACCACTAACTAGTTTTGCTACTAACATAAATAAATAAATAAAAGGGAACCTTTGATAAAGTAACTCACATGACTGGAAACGTTTGTGAGGTCTTTATGACTGGAAACATTGTGATGTCTTTACTGTTCAGGATTTATAACAAACCTTGTCCTTCAGTAAACCATTGGGTCCAAGAACATGTTCAAAAATGTGCTGTCCAACGTGGGCATCAACGGCAGAGAGGGGGTCATCTAGTAGGTAAATGGAAGACCTTTGGTACACAGCACGAGCGAGGCTTATTCTTTGTTTCTGTCCTCCAGATATATTTATTCCCTGTAAAAATGCATTGATACTGTTTATTAGTGTGCTTTGGCATAATTGTCTACTCGTGACTCCTTTATGAGGTTTTATGAGTTGCTTATTATTAAATGATGGTCTCTTTCTTTCCTCTTCCTCCCTCCCACCAAATTGGGCTCCTGAGATGCTGAAGCAGGGGCGTCTTCTCTTGAGAAACTCCACTCTCCTGCAAAAGAGGACCCATAAATGACCTGGATTTGTTTACTACGTCTGATGCATCTCTCATATCTCTAGTTAACTATTAAGAGGTGGGCTTGAGACCCCTTTAAATTATAGCCCAACTTTTCAGAAATTCCTGAGTACTTGCCCTTGCAAATTTAATTCCTTCATTAGTGTTTAAGCAGGACATCCAAAGTTGAATTTACTCATGTTTTAGTAACTTTTCCATACAACTGGCCCAGTACCTTCTCGCCTATTTCACTCTTCTGCCCTGCAGGGAAGCTCTCCAAATCAGGTTGCAGTGCACAAGCATCAACCACTTTGTTAAACCACGTTTCATCCATCTCCTTCCCAAAGAGAATATTATCTTCCACTGAAACATTCTGTATCCAAGCTTGCTGGGGGACATAAGCTGCTGTGCCCTACAAAAACAGAAATAGAATGTTATCAATCTCTTTTTTGTAAGTACAACTTGGCACTGTGTGAATCTGTCTTTGAAGAAACAACTTCCCAGTTAGCTTTATGGAAATACGCAATGACCATCACTATTGAGAGGCCTCAGAGTGCTTTGCAAAATAAAGGGGTCCTCACCCTGCTCTGTTACAGAGGAAGAAACAAGTGTAAGTGACATGACTAACCACAGTGCCACTAGAGCTCACTGTCAGCGTGGGAAATGGAACTGGATCTCCAAAGTCCTGTTGCTAGTCCTAAGAGTCAGGCTCATTAGAGGGGTCTTAAGCGCTCCTCAGTGATTAAATGTAGGCTGCTATGCTATAGCCTTTGTTAACATTCAGCAGTGAGTTTTCATCACGTATGTGATGCCTTAGTTTATGCCTCACTGTTCTTGAATATAGCCTAATTAAAAGCAAATGCTCAAGGAAAAATTTACCTTCATAGTCACACAGCCATCCATCTTTTCCAGGTCACCAAGTAACGCTGACAGCAAGGAGGACTTTCCAGCACCCACTTGGCCAACTACAGCAAGCAAGGAGCCTTGTGGTACAGTAAGATCTATCCTATAGAGAGAAGAGACCCCCCCCCCCCCAATCACTCTGAACACCTTTTAAATTCACTTTCTAAAAGAAAACGAGCAAAATTATTGCTGTTGTGGTGCAACAGTAAAAAAATGCATGCTTCTAATTTCATATAATTTCACAAGGTTACTCTTTGAGTTATGCTAACATTTTTCAGTAGCACAGGATTCATCCCTTCAGAGGCATGTTCAGCCAGAAAGTCTCTGTCCATATCTGCGTTTAGATTTCAAACCAAGATTGAAGACACAGAATCTCACTCTGCATACAGACTAGCCCAAAGTACTGGATAGTATTTCTTCTCTAAAACTGCAGCACCTTTTGAAATAAGCACCAATTCCACTTCTTTTACTTAATCTAATTCCACATTTCAATGAATAATTGGGTAAGTACAGTCTCTATGTATTGAGGCAATATCTAGATACCGAAACCTTCCCGTTTCTGTACTCCTATTAGAACAGGAATAGAAGAAAGAATCCATTTTATCTAACTTAATTGTTGGGATTCAATGTGAAATATGAAGCAGAACCTCTACGTATTCTACACTACTTTCACTCTGGGCTCTGAACATTCTTTCAGCTCCCACTCTGAGCTACGGAACTGAGCAGACTAAGCTTAAGACTGTACCTTCTAAGACAGGGAGAAGTGTCTTTGCTCCAGCAGAAAGTTCCATTTCTTACAATGATACTTGCCTGTACTAAAATAGGAGGAGAAATACAATATTTGTAAATTCAAAAGTAACTACAGAAAACATCCTTATGTTTTACTATGTACTTACATAAAATCAACCTTAAGTATCAAAAGAAGGGGCTGATTACCAGACTAAATTTCATTGTTAGAAATTACTAGGCCTCAGAAACAAAATGATGGTGAGGGGCAAATAATTTTCTCTCTCGACTATGGCAGACATCATATTAGAAGCTGAACAATGAACTATTCCTCTTGTAAGACAACAATACTAACACAAAAGCTCACCACAGTCAGAAGTGTTTCTGTTTGAGCTTTCAGGATTCAGTTCTTCCAGATTCAGAAAAGCTGCTAAGCGTTTTAAAGAAATTTTGGCCTGAAATGAAGAAGCACACACACACTAAGATTTAGAATAGAAAGGGAACTACAACTAAAAGACTTAAACTGAAAACCCACTGAAGACTGTTGACTGGGTGCTGCGCTGCAGATGCTGTAGGCATAGGTGGACAAATGCAACTCTTCCCTAAGTTAATTGCCTTTACTTTCATTTAGCTCATCAAAAAGGGTTGTTCTTTCATGTGTTTTTTTGCTTTTGTTCACATCTTTGAATATTGGTGCTTTTTCCTCCAAATTCATCTTGCAGTTTTTTTAGCAATTGCTCCTGAGTATGAAGACTCATAACAGCCTTCTTGTGGTGCAAAAGAGAAGAGCAATTTCCCAATTCTCACTGAAAAATGACTTGCTTTTATCTCTGGCTTGGCCTAGCAAGGTTTCCCTGGTCTGCCATGGAGATTTTTGCCCCACTGCTCTGGTCTCTTGTGATTAATAGCAGAACTAGAAGCCCATCTCATGTCTACTGCTGCTTGTGATGTAAGACTAACAATGCTTCCAGGGGCAGTGAAGCACAGATATTGCCCAATGGAAAAAACATTAGAATCCTGCCTTGCACAACATGATGCTTATAAGGCCCTGAAAGATTTAAGAACTACTCCTGGGGAATATTTTGTCATATGGAGTCTTCCTGAAAAACAGTACTTAAAAAATACTTCTAGCTGCAAGTCCTTGCACTTCACTGTTTCAAAATAGCAATTAAATAGCTGACCTGAGTCTCAAAGCCATTAAGACATTCCCATCTTTACCTTTTAATGGTGATACGTAAAAAAACAATCGTGGCCAAAGAAAAAGAAACATAGCCTGCAATTAACCTGGACAGCAGCATTTATGGAGAATGGCAGGAATGAGTGCGCGGTGTTGAGAATGTTGATCAGTGTTAAAGATACAAAGGCCTTCTGAGCATCCAGGACGTGTGTGTTATCCACCAGGGTATAGACAGCAAACATGACAAATGCAATCTGGAAGAGAGCAAAGCAAAACCAAACCATTTGCTTCAGACAAGGAAAAGAGAATGATTCATAGTTGGCAGATCCCTTTCTAAATACTCTGGAATTCACTTGGTTAAATCTAGGTTATCATTCACATACATTACACTGCTGTTCTGCAAATATCACAGGTGTGGTCTTGCATGTTGGTGATAAACCAAGTCTGATCATTTGATGTTTGGTCTGCTTTAAGGAAGGTTTGGTGCTGCAATTGCAGTAAGATGAAAATGTGGCCATCTTCCATTAAAAGCATATATGGCTGACCTGCAACAGTACAGCAAAAGTGGCTTGTGCTGTTACTGGCTGTGTTCTGAACTCTGTGTAGCTGGAGGTCTCCTGGTGGTTTTTACAAAGCAGACTTCATCTGCTTGGAGCACATCATGAGACAAGGTAAAGTGTTAACAGAACTGTTAGGACAGTAAAAGTATGTGTGGCTGATTCACTGGGGCTCAGCTCCTCCTGTGAGACCACCAGCTGCTCCACACAGATACTATCTTTAGCTGTCCAACAGGAAGAATCTGTCCAGACAGTACCACGAAGAGAAGTGGAAGTAACAGTGCATGTTTTGTGTAGGAGGATGAACCACTCACCAGGAAAGTTGATGAATGGAAAGAAGCTAGAGATGCTGAAAAGAGAATCTGAGATCTTTTTAGAGCCTGAAGTTCTTGCTCCCGGATAGCATGCACTTTTTCCATGAAGGTTTTTTCCCAACCATAGAGCTTGATTACTTTAATGTCACTAAGAATGGCATTGGTAAGTTTGGCCCTCTTGTCTTTATGCTTCATCTGGGCCTCCTGTAATAAATGTTTGAGTTTGTCATTTAATAGGTTGAATATATAACTGAGCAATTATTCTGAAAAACCACTTTAATCCTGCCTATGAGCTCTGAATAAATTTCCCTGCAGTTCAGCTGTGTATGCTCTTTGCTTGTAAATCTTTGAGATTGGGGACATTTTGCTTTTCTTTTTTAGAGCGTTGTTTTTACTGGCAATAAATACAAAACCAGAAAAGTTCAGCAAACACAAAGTAAAAGAAGGCAGATGAGCTTACTGTAAACCTCAAGTAACTTTGTAGGCTTTGAATTCTCCTAGGTTCAGAGAGTCGTAGTCATCGTGAATAATATATATTAACCCATCACTTAAAGCCAAATGATAGTGATACACACCAATACAGAACTTAGCAACTTGCCTATTATAACCATCAGCCTTCAATTTTTTTTTCTGTAGTGTTGGGTTACATGTAATCCTTCCCCAGGAGAGCATGGCAGCCTTTAACTTATCCTAGCATAATTCATGTTAGTAAAAAACTTCATTTTTATGAAGCAAAATGTACCTGGAAATGACTCCTCTTCTTGGTGATCATAAAATTCAGAGGCAAAAGAAAAAGGAATACAGCAACTGAAGCCAAGGCTGATGGCCCAAGGAGCTGCCAGGAGAAAGAAGGAAAGTGGAGGAACTTTTGGTTTTACTATACATGACAGTCTTCTGCTCCCTCTTGCTCACATTCCTTCTTTGAAACCTATGATTAGCATCCCTGAAGTCTAAGGTTTTTCTCTAGTCCAGCCTTTGCCTTTCTTGGGAGTTGAGCTGTGTAAACACTGTGGGTTGCTCATTCTCCAAGCAGGGTAACTCCTGTCATCGTACTCTGCTGAATTTATTTGCTTTCCTTTTAGGAACTAGATTAGTGCTGAGAGAGATCCAGAAGCAGGCTTGGTGGTTCAAGTCATTTGCTTCCCACCTGCTCTTGGATTTATCAAGGAGGACATCTTGTGGCTGGCATATGGAAGTGACACCAAACAAAAACAGACTTTAGAAAACAAGCTATTCTTGCAACATAAATAACCAAGTTTGCCTGAATTTACATCAATTAGTGAGATGAAATGGCAGCCATCAAGTACAGTGCCACATACTCTTGGAGAGCTCTTGAGTTCTGAACTTCCACACCAAAACAGGGAGTTTGTTTCTTGTGGTTTAGTCACATCTCTGCAAACAGCATTTGCTAGAAATGTGAGTGCTGATATACAAGCAGACAAATGTATTCCTTACACAAATGGTTTATAAACTAGCAAACAAAGTGTTAATCTTTAAAAGTTAGAAAAACTTAAAGCAATCTGCAAGTTGCCACTGAAAACTCTCATGTAACTCAGTACACGCGAGTACATTCAGCTTGGCAACAGCAATAGAAAGGGCTGATGGACTTTAAACTGTTCATACCACAGCTACCAATTTACTTTCCAGGGTCATGGCACACCGCAGGCACCTGGCACTAGTCCATCCTGCCTAGTGGAGGAAGGTCTCAAAGGCCTCTGGAAAGCTCTTAGAAATTGTCTCTGCTGTGCTCATACTTCCACTTTGCATGCTGTCAAGAACAGGCAAAGAAATACAACCTTATTCTACTGAGAAAATGCCATACATTGCATTAGGGGAAAAAGGGATCTTTCAGATTAGCATCGTTGATTCTCATTTGGGTTTTGCACTCTCCTTGCAGAACTCCTTGATATCTATGCAATTCAGTATATCCAATACTCCTTTTGAATATCATATAACTTTGCTTCTGTTTCTTTTGCTGATCTTATGGTAACAAACCTTCAGGATGAAGCAAATCAAGTTGTTACTACAACCATTTTTCTTTACGTTCTGTTACTGTGCAGAAGGGCTGCGACTGGACCTAGAGCCTGCAGTAGGCCACTACATTTTGACTGGAACGAGAGCAGGCAAAGGAAAATTGCAGGTAGAAGTTTATCAGTCAGCTCAGAACAATTATAATCACACTTTTTTCCCTAAAAGAGACTGAATACTGAATATACAGGTAAGAAGATAGTCAAGGATCAGGAAAAGACTCTATACTAATAAAAATAACTTCTGACAATAGAAGTGAATTTTCCATGCTACACAGCTAAAAAAACCATGGCAATTTCAGGTTGTTCAGACCAGCAAAACTCTAAGATGAATTTTGAAAAGTCCTTTTTCCTTTGATACCCAGAATGGAAATTGATTGCTATGTACTGTCATCATATTTTACCTGCCACAAGAAGACAAAGCAGATGATAATCCGAATAGGAGCAAGCCAGGTTCCATTAAAATAGATAACGAGATCCATTAGCTTTTGGACATCAACGGATACCAGATTAACAATTTCACCTACTGTTACTGCTTTCCTTGATGCATTTGACATGATTAGGATCTAAACAGAGTAGAGAAGGAAGTATAAATCAACACAACAGCTTTGATCCAAAAATCAAGAACTTTCTTTTCCTTATGGAGAAAAAAAAAAAAGATCAAATCGTAGGTAGTGAAAATGTGCTGACGCCTGAAATATGTGACTTCACTTGAGAATGAAAAATTTACTCCCTTTCCCAACTATCTTTCCTTTTCTTGTCTTTCTCTTCAGAGGTAAGATCTGAAAGACAAACAGTAAAGTACCTCACACATTATTCAGAGATGAATATAGCACAGAATTACAAGCTAGAAGTAGATCTCTAATAGCATATTCCCTCATATTGTTGAGAACAATGTAACAACGTCACAATAACTAATGTTAGGCTAGAAAAAAAATGAAGTTGAAAAGGAAGCTCACAGACTCACCTTCCTGTATACAAGCCCTGTTACTGCAGTTTTCAATCTCAGACCCAGAACGAGACACATGTACATATATCGTTGTTCAAATAGAGTCTGGAGGCAAGCTAAAAGAACCAGAATGAAGGCATAGAAATAACCATGCCAGCTAGGGGCCTCTTGATCTTCAATGAACTCAAGGAAAAGGCTGCAAGACAGGAGCACAATATTGGTTAATCTGTGTAGAACTGATGCAGTGTCGGAAATGAAATTCCAGCGATTTTTCTGTATTCTCTAGCTGACCTTTGTCAGTAAAATAGTAGAAGAGATGGGAAAACTGCTAGGTTTCCTGTGTCTGCAGCATCTCGTTTTTGACATTTGACACTCTTGGCTTTGAAGTAATCTCTGATCTATCTCAGCATCTTCTGAGATGTGATTTTTAATGTGAAAGATGGCACCTGAATTCTGTGAATTTGTCAGAAATATGCAAATAAGAAGTGAGAATCTGAGGAAGTCACTGATTTCCACATTTCCACAGCTGCTTCTAATGACTGAGAAGTGTTTTTGCCTTTGAAAACAAATTGCAGTGCAGGTTTGTGTTGTACCAACATAATACACAAAGTGTAAGATCCACTAACAAAAGATGCTACTGAAGATGTGCAGGATGCTCAGCTGTATGCTTTATGATTAGTAAAGGAACATAGAGCCAGGAGTCTACTGCAAATTGCTGACAGCCTGTGCAATGCATGCAGTACACAGAACCACCAAAGAATGCTTACTCTGGTTCTTGCAAAGTTGCCACAAAGCTTAGGGCAACTGGTCCTTTCCACATAGCGGTAAAGAAACGTACACAGCTGTAGAAAGTGACAGAGGTGACTGTGGGCTTAGAATGAATGGTAATCCTGCTCCTTTCAACAGCAATCGGAGATTGCAGAAGCTAAAAGTCTGTTTATCTACTTCTGTGAGTGCTGACATATATTTCTCTGGGTGAGCTCATGCATGCAGCAGTCTTATGATACATGTGGTGTTTCTTTGGGAAATAAATTCCAAATAGGCACATACCTCAGTATCTTTGGAATGGAGAACAAGAAGACATCACATATAACTAAGCAGAGGGTGCTGAGCAGGAAATAGATTCCAAACATGCTCCAAAATGCTTGCAGCAATGGCCCACTCTGACTGTGCTCTGACTGCAGCAGAACCTCTGTCTCTTCAGCTTCTCCAATGTCAGTTTCATTCTGACTCTTTTTAAAAGTAGCAGACTCCATTTTTCTAAAGAAAGAAACAGTGGAAAAGCTAACTGTAACTGAAAAAATTGCATCTTGTGTTTTCAAAAAATCATGAAATAGCTCAGGCTGGATCTTGTGCCCTGTCCAGTATAAATGCAGGTCAAAAAATGATCCCTCTCATCAGAACCAAGCTTCTAGGAATTAAGAGTTGTTGTTCAGCATATTTCATCACTTAGGTGTTGCACAAAAATACTCTCACTGTTTACCCACTGAACAGAGGAGACTCCCACATTTTGCTAACAGACAGTCAACATAAAATCTGAGTAACTATATTTTTCTTCTTGTTTAATAGCCAGATAATTCAGTAGGATTGAATCTTTCAAATCTTCCTTTGTCTAGATGGACAGGATGCTTCCATCTGTGTTGGAAGCACCAGCAAAGCTCACACTGAGAGCCTGAATATGTACTGAAGCTGTCTGGATACCGTGGTGAATGTTTCGTATCTGGAGATGTTCAAGTTCAGGCTGGACTGGGCTCTGTGCAACCTGATCTAACTGGAGATGTCCCATTTTGTTCCAGGGGAATTGGAATAAATGACCTTTAAAGGTCCCTT
Source organism: Tympanuchus pallidicinctus (assembly GCF_026119805.1). NCBI lineage: Eukaryota > Metazoa > Chordata > Aves > Galliformes > Phasianidae > Tympanuchus > Tympanuchus pallidicinctus. The sequence goes on along the minus strand of NW_026294699.1, from coordinate 7,516,816 downwards.
TCAACTAAAACGATGCTATGATTTTGATGTCTGTCCCTCTGTGGGGAATGGAGGAGCTTCAAGTCTGTTCAGAGATGGCATACCAGTCCCTGCAGGCATATTTGTTTGTAGCATCTAAAGGAGAGAGAAACTGCCAGCTGCATCCATGACACACTCTAGATTAAGTACTCACTGCTTCGTTCTGTTGTTATACTTCTTCCACTCCCTCTCAGCCCAGGCAACAGTTTCTTCAGAGGAGTCCTCTTTCCTCACTGACCACAGGTCATCCACCCCCAAAGACTGCCGACAGCCTTTCCAGACAAGCCTGGCAAACACAGACAGCCAATAAGTAAGCACAGAAGTATTTGTTGCGCATGTAATATTTTCAAAACAGATGGGCCTTAATTCAGTGCTACACAGTGAATTCTGTAAGTACTACTTAGGAATATCCTTTCCCTGAATACATATGAATATTTAGGAACAGCTGTTTTGCTTCAAACCCCTATGCTATCTTCTGTCAGTATAATTATTATTTGCAAGTAAGCCCTAATTCTAAGTTTAGTTGATAGTGACAGCTGGGTCTCGGGCAGAGGGGGACAAAATTCATTTTAACTTAATCTGTGGCTAAGTGAAACAGAGGAGGCATTACCATTGCTGACATAAGGTCCAAGGTATGTAATCATTTTACTTCTGACTGCTAAGCAGAAGGCTGAGGCAAAATCATCTTTCAGTATTTTCTCTCTGCCCAGCATTTGTTACAAGAAGGTCTGGCAGGCAGGGCTATGGCTGGTGTACAGCAATCTCTTGAGACTGCTGATGTCTATTTGAAGATGAAAAGGTCCTGGGCAGGTAGCTAGGAGTGAGGAATTATCTGGAATCACAAATTTGTGTTTTAAACTATTTTGTGAAAAATAAGCTACATTTTACAATTAGATCTTGAGAGAATACCTCAAGTCCCCAGAGAAGGACTTTAAAACCTCACTACATAAGTTAACCTGGGAGCAGAGCAGAGATGCTTCAATTCCTTCTCATCTACACCCTCTCTTATGCTGGGTTTGTTTTTTTCTTTTTTTTTTTTTTCCCTGATGTTATAGCAAACCCTTGTCTCTTCTGTGTTTTCTTACCCAGAGAACCACCAGTATGTGATTTTGGACAGAAAAGAGCTGCTGGCTTCTGGACATTGATTCTGATGGGAAGAAAAACATGGATGACATTTATGTGGAGAAAAGGGAACGTGTCATATGATATCCCTCCTGCACTTTTCCAAGAAAAACAAACAACAGGCTACCCAGCGCCCACTCCTTGCCTCTGGCAATGTATTGTGAGGGATCTATGGGGCTTTGGAGAATTAGACTTCAAATAATGTCTCAGAATACCATCCTTCATATCCAACGATATTCACTTTCTGAAGCACTTAGTTCTGCCATACATGTACCACAGATTGAGGAATGTACTGGTTTACTAAAGACCAGGCAGAAGCAAAATAAGCCCTATATGCTGATTTCAATGAAAAGAAGCAAGAGTGTGGATAGGTCACTAGTTTTTCAAAACACACAAAAGATGGGAGTTGTTATCCCCAGTTCTGCTGGTTACCTTTTAATACCATTGGCCTTTATACAGAATGATGTATTTTGCACCTCTCAGATAATCATGTTCCTGTGTATCCCCAGGAGTTTAAACTTGCTTGAGCAACGAAGCAAAGCATTATGAAAAGCTACATTATACTTACAGAACTGTTGACAGCTTTAGTGAAGAAAGGAGGGTGATCCACTAAGCAGAATAACACAAGTTCACCAAGCACCAGGCTAGCATAAAGGTAAGTGGCAACATGGTGGAAAAAGTCTTCCAAGAACCCCTAAGAAACAGAATACTGCTGAGAATGAAATCAATGGGGAAAGATGGCTTCTTCACACTCTGCAAGCCATAGGCTGAGTTTTTGTTTGATGCTTGGTTTTATTTTTTGTACTTACATTTATTTAAATTACAGTTGTGTAACTATTGAAATAGGTAATTCCTAGAACTGGAACACCAGTAACTACTGAATAATGGATTCATTTATCATTTACAGTAATGCTTTATCATGACACTTCACAACATACTTAACGTCTACACTGCATAATTGTTCAGAGAACTTGAAGTGCTTTGACATTGTGCTCACATAGATTGTGCTCACATAGTGGGATAAGTCACTGACAGAATGAAACAGCTGTTAGGTTTTATTAAGTAGGATGTATGGGGCTCCATAAAGGGCTCACTAATTAATTTTGTGACCAAGAAAGACAAAAACACCCAACAAGGTAGAAGTCTGAATATTTTTTTCAGAGCAAGAATTGGTGAATTGTTAATTGTGGAAGAGGCCTGGAGCCTAAGCATAAGGCTACATTTGGTGTTTACATTAATTTGCTTTTTTTTTTCATATGTGAAATCTGATGAACACTCAGAAAACCATGCTCTCTCTGTATTGCAAGGGATAACATGAGTAGAGATCAGACTCATTAATCATTTTTCTTAGCACAGACATTAAGAAAGGAATTCAGTTCTTCTCCTCACTATCAATGAGGCAAAAAGAACCATATTGTTCAGAGCCTTCATACCCTTTCAAGTTAAAGATACATGATTTCACTTACTCTTTCCAGGCCATGTTGGATTTTGGAACTAAACATCACAAGTGCAGACAAGAATGTGAGCAGCCAGTAAATCAACATGATGCCTGAAGACTGGATGCCCATCATTCTTTCTGCTTGGGTAAGGAACATGGCAAGGATCTGTGAGGAAGCAGAAATACCTCCAGGTAAATAGCTGGTAGTGAAATGCCAAACATTACTATCAAGTTAATGGACACAATAAAGCAAAATCAGTTTCTTGCCCAAACATTTCAAAGTACTTAGAGCTGAACTATTGTAAGGCTAAAACTGAATGTATTACGAGCAGTTTGCGCTGCAGAATGTCACTACTGAAAGAAGTAATAAAACCACAACTGGGCCAACAGGCTGGAAGGCTCTAGGCTGTGAAGGTGCCGTAACTGAAGGGGAGGCATTTAGTCAAAAAGAAATCCCATTTCACTCATTAAGATCCAACCATACTAACTAACATACAGTGGTTATGGGAAACTGGATCTTGTCCTGTTATAAAACCTCCTTCTAAATATTGCTGCTTTGGCTCTTGTGAGGTATACGCATCTCACAGAGCTATATAATGTAGCTGCCTGAACTCTTGTCCCCTACTGCTTCATAGAGCAGAAACTCAAAGAGCAAAGCTCTGGTGTTATATTCCCCATCAGCTATCTTTGTGCTCAGAGACACTCAAAAACATGGGAAATACCAGAAGTGCCCCCAGAAGGCTAAGCTGGGCCACACACAGGACAAAAGAAGAATTACCATTGTGATCCCCAACACTGCCGGGCTGATGAAGAATGCTGGAGTCCGAGGGATTCCTTGGCTTATTTCCCACAGTACAAAGAAGACATTAGAAAAACACAGTATTACCAAGAGGAATCCAAGGACCTGGGGCAGAGACAGCAAAAACATATTGGAATGAAGTAAAAAGATGCTGGGCCAGCATACTGAACTGGCTGCTCCAAGAAGGCTGGGCTAGAAGACTGAAGAAGTAACAGAGCAGGTTTGAGACAGAGCATTATGGAAAGTAGCAGGAAACTACATGGAGCTACAGGGGAAAAGATCTTGCAATAGTTATTCCTGAAGATTTACTTGATTTGTACTGATGTGACTTTTACCTGAGTGAATAAATGTCAATACAAGCACAGAGAAGGATCATCAGAAAAGAGTTAATGATTTATAAAAATTAAACTGTGCATCAAAATCGCAATAGTGTTAGGATCAAATCCCATCCTCCACTTTTACCATTTTGATTTTGAAGATGTAGGACATCCTGATATAGCCTTTGTTTTTGCGTCGAAGGTACAAGTAGTAGAAAGGAAAACAGATCCACAGGTAGGCACAGGGGATCCAAGCAAGGACTGTGTTCTCGAAGCACCAGGTAAATCTTGGGCTGTTGGTGAACCACGTCTGGTTCCAGTCCTGTCACAGAACCAACAGAGAAGTGAAACAGTAATGCTAATGTATGCAGAATTTCACCAGCCAATGCAAATTGCTCATAGTTCAACTGAGATGATGTTAAAGAAACTTGATGTGGAGTTTCAAACGTGAAGAGCATTTGGCAAGAGAGCTGCTGGAGACAACGCAGCAGCATTCTGCAGGGAATGGAAATGGAAAGAGGAAAAAAGGGTTTGAAAAGCGCCAGAGAAAACGAATCATCTGTCAGAACTAAGGAGGAAAGAGAGAGAAAGAGGAAATATAAGTGGAATGTAGAATGAGAAATAACAATTTTGGAATCAAAAAGACTATTAGCGCTTGGGAATGGTCAGTAGAGAAACCCGGTGCAATAGAGATAAGGAGAAGTATCCTGGAGCATAAACTGCATCACAACTGCATTTCCCCAGCTGTCTTTAACAACTTCTCTGACCGGGAACGATCAGTCCGATGCCAAAGCTTGAGCAGCCCGTGGGGAAAGCTCGGCCGGCAGCAATTCTGGCAGAGAAGGCTGGGCGGTCGAGTCGGATCGCCGTTGTCGCTTTGAGCGAAACGAGTCCGCGCTTCAGCTCGAGCCGGCGCTGCCCCGGGCCGCCGGCGGGACTCGCACTCACCCACAGCCCGGTCGAGGAGCCGCACAGCCGGCCCGCCGCCATGGTGCCCGTCCGCCCCGGCGCCACGGGGTGCCTCAGCGCGGGCGGGAAAGCCGCGTCCTCGAGCGGAACACGGCGGACGGCCCCGCGCCGCCAGGAGCGAGGGGCGAGCAAAGTCCGGCCGGGCGCTGCAGGAGGGCAAAGGGGACGGGGCCGGCCGCGGGGGAGGGAGGCGGAGGTGCGGCTCGGGCCCGAGGGGCTGCGGCCGGGATTTTCCGGCTCGGCGCTCTGAGTCGCGGGCTTCACCGCCACGGCGCCGCATGGGAACCGCCCGCCGCTGGTCACGGCCCGGCTGCGGGATGGGGATGGAGGTGTCAGCGAGCAGCGGGGCCGCCGAGCCGGTAGAGGGCGGCATCGGTACCGCCGCGCCCCGCCCGGCCCTTCCGGCAGCGCGGCGCTGAGTCAGGTCGGTGGCGGCGGCATGCGGGCCTGGGCCGCCGCGCTGTGCTGCGCGCTGTGCTGCGCCCTGGCGCGGGGCTCCGAGGACATCGTGGTGGGCTGCGGCGGCTTCGTCAAGTCCGACGTGGAGATCAACTACTCCCTCATCGAGGTGGGCGCCGTCGCCGCCCCTTCGCAGCGCCGCACCGCGGGACCCCTTGCAGCGCCGGGTGCAGCGCCAGCTCCCGCCGCCCCTTTCTTCCCGAGTTGCGGCCGTGCGGCCCGGCGGGCTGACGGCAGGATGGGCCCCGTGCTCCGGCTGCTGCTTGCTGGGACCCGGCTTGCTCCGGGCGGTTCTCGTTTAAGCGCTCGCTGATTTCCCCCGAGCCCGGAGCTGAGCTCTGTGCCACGGTTCCCCTGGCAGCCCTGCAGTAAACCTTTGCCCCGTTAGCTCTGTTGCCGCTGGGGGATGTGCACCCTCTGCTGTGTGTAAAAGCAATGCTTGGAGAATTCCTGGTTCTGCTTCTGGTTGCGTTTCTTAAAAATCTTTTTTTTTTTTTTGTCCTACAGATTAAGTTGTACACAAAGCATGGTACTCTCAAATACCAGACAGATTGTGCGCCAAACAATGGGTATTTTATGATTCCCCTCTATGATAAGGTAAGAAACCAAAATACTGCAGTGTCTTCTCTGCAGCAGAGGCACGAGCTGCTGCCATCAGAACAGCATTTGGATCAGCACATAATTTTGTTACGCTTGGATCCAACTTCCCTTCCTTTGATTTTCTGTTTGTAATACAGTTATTCTATTTTTCAGTGGTGTTACAGTGAGGAAGCCAGGCAGCTTCAGCTGTGCGGTGCTCGTAGCTGTAGGAATGCTGAAAGAAAAGTGTAGGTCCTGGCAGTGTGAGTATGGATAAAGCTTTTCAGTTACCTGCCAGTAGCAACAACAATATCTCTGCTATATCTGTTTTTATATGATTGCATTGAAAATAATTTGAATGGTTAGTTGCTGATATTATATATGACTTAAGCATTGAAATAAAGAAATCGAAAGCTTAGAGTGTAGCAAGATTTTGGTGTTTATTTAGACTGGAAAAATATTTACTTTCAAATTAGGTACGAGCTGCCCTCAAGTGATCTGAGTGTTTTGCTCTGGTAAAGAATTGGTTAGCTTCAAATCTGAGGACATTAGACACATCTTGTCCCGTTCGTTTCATTCTTAGATCTCAGGGCCTTTGAATGGCTGAACTTCAGAACCCATGTGGTGTCTGCTGACTTAAAGAGGATCTCTGTGTAGATTGATGCCTTTCCAGCACAGAACTTTTAGTAGGATTGGAATTCTTTTATCTCATGTTTGGGCAGAATGTATGAGTAAAACCACCCAGTGGAAACACTAAAGGCAGTTTTAGAGCACATCTGTTGCAGCAGGTAGAGAGATCTGAACACTTTCTAACACTGAACTGCTTGTGCATGAGCTGCCTTTGATGTAGATGCATTATAAACATGATGCTGCTTAACTCTTGCTCTTAGCTGTCAGGATACAAGCTCAGCATTGCAGACTGTCTGGGTAGGTTCTGCTGCTTTTTGAACACAGCATAATAGTAGTTAGAAGGAGAGGAGAATGGGGTTCTTGAGTCTTATATTACTCTATGCAGCATTGTGCTTGGATTCTGACTTTTTTTTTCATTCTTCAGTTAAATTGAATCAGGTCAGTGAAGACTGTTATTGCTTTTTTAAATTATTTTTAGGGGGATTTCATTCTTAAAATTGAGCCTCCTCTGGGATGGAGTTTTGGTAAGTGTTCATATCTCTTCTTATAATAGGGCACTGTATTTGCAGTGTGGGACTTCAACTACTGCTAGCTTGCAGTTGGCAGGGAAAATCACATGCTGTGTAAAAGGCAGAAGCCCTATGTGGTTTTAATAAATATACTGACTGTACAGTAGAAAAATAGAGCTGTAAGGCAGACACTGATAAAGTAACACGTGAACTAATGAGAAATAATGTGGATTTTTCATAAAAATGTCTTTAATGAGCAGGGAAGGATTTTCAATATCAGAATTTGTGGGTGGTTAACTTGGCTTCCAGAGCACAACTGGTGCACTTGAGCTAGTGCATTTCTGGAAGAGTTTTGTAAAGCTGAAGCACAGTGTCTGTGGTTCCTTTGTCACTAACTGCCATGCTGTTTCATTGTTCTTCCCCTCCAGAACCGACCAGTGTAGACATCCATGTAGATGGCATTAATGACATTTGCACGAAGGGAGGCGATATTAACTTTGTATTCACAGGGTTTTCTGTGAACGGAAAGGTTAGATTCCTTTATGTTTATTTATTCCATCTTATGCTAATTCTATCTTCAGAAAAACATTTACCTCTGCTAGTTATTTTTATCCACTTGTGCACTGTTTTGATTTTGACAGGTTCTCAGCAAAGGTCAGTCATTAGGTCCTGCTGGAGTCCAGGTTGTACTGAGAAACGCTGGCAGTGATGTAAACTTACAAGCAACTATTACCCAACCTGGAGGAAAGTGAGTGTGGGAATATGCATGTGTGCATGCCTCATCTGTTTGTTCACACAAGATTCTTTCTGTTCTGCCATATTGACTGGGATTATAGAAGTTCTGAAACACACGAAGAATATGAATTGCTTTTCTGTGAACAGGTGTTAATGACTCTTCAGCAGCATCACCCTTTTTCTTGCTTTACAGGTTTGCTTTCTTCAAAGTGCTTCCTGGCGAATATGAAATCTTTGCATCTCATCCCACCTGGATGTTGAAAGAGGTTAGAGCCTAAAGAAGTTCTGATGGACATGTTTAATGAGAGTGTGTTGTCTAGACTTTGTCTTGATCAGCTCTGTGGGCACGTTTGTGTGAGTGGACCAGGTTAATGCAGTTTTCCTAAATTTAGCAGAGGCTGGTAAGAAATTGCCTTGTGCAAGCCTCATCTGGAGCTAGTGGAGCCAGCTGGGGGAAGACTGGCTATGAGCTCCTGCTTTATGTTTTCTAACCCTATACATTCGGTTTGAAATTTGGTGTCATAGCAGATGCTTCAATCCTTTCCTCTCAGATTGTTTGCTTTCTGAGCTCTGAAGTCCTGACCGATTCCTAAATCAGTGAAACACTAAAAGCACTCAAAACAGCTTTAGCATCCTTCTGTTTTGAATAGCTGGTGGATTCTCTTTGAGTACTGCTATTCTTGGTTCTTCTATTTCTGTATTGAATACTTAGCTTCTGTTTGTTATATAGTGCTGTGAACAAGATTTGATATCTAGTTCTGATGCAAGTGTACATGCTTTGGTATTTCAGTCAAACACAGTGGTACGGGTGACCAGTTCTAATGCTTATGCTGCTAGCCCTCTGATTGTTGCTGGCTACAACGTGTCTGGGTCAGTAAGGAGTGATGGAGAACCAATGAAAGGGGTCATGTTCCTGCTTTTCTCCTCCTCAGTGACCAAAGAGGTAATGGTGTTTCAGAAACCTTTTCAGTACAAGTATGGAGGTAAGTGGAAAGCTAAGTAGCTTTGTGTACTCATAGTGCCCTGGCTCTTACCTCTGCTCATCTTGAGCTTGGCTTATAAAAGACAAACTGCACAACCTTTCCAGCTGTGTTTTTGTATTTATTTGTTTTCGTTTTGTAACAAGGCCCTTGTTATACAATGTCTGTGAATGTGCTCGCTTTTCACCTGACTTGAATGGAATACTCAGACATGTAACACAGCAGCTTTCTGTTTGACAGTTGGCAACCTTGAAGCTTGAGGTCTTTGTATTTCTCAGATACAAGAAATTAGAAATTATTTTAACTTCAACTCTTCTGTTCCCTTTCCATTATTGTTTTCAAATGAATTTCCCAACGCTCAGGTTGTTCAGGGGCATAGAAAACTAAGACTTGAGCTGAAGCAGGCAACAAATGCAAAATATAATGGATGTTATAGATCTGTGTATTCACTGTGGGTCAGCAAGGTAAAGGGCTACAGTTCTAAGACAGTATTTTTCCACTTGCATCTTTTTGCACATTGAATGTTGTTTGATAAGTATGTTCCCTCATGAGGATTACAATCTACTATTTGAAAGATCAGTTTCTGAAAAAAGACTGAAATTATTACCAAACTTTGGATTTCACTGTGCAGGGGCTGTAATGCTGTAATTTTCCTTCAACATAAGATCTCAGTCACTTTTTGCCCTTGTGATGTGGAATCAAAGATCAGTAGCTTCTGTTGCCACCTTAAAAGTGTTATTTATGAAAAGACTCTGGAACATTTGGTGGTGTATTGTGGTTTAATATGCAGAGTAGAGGTCTGTTCTGTAATGTTAACTTTATCCTCAGAGCTGAAGTCAATTAATGTTAAGACATGTAGAGCAGTCTTAGGGTTCTGGGGGGTGCTGAGTTTCCCAGTTTTCTGTCCTTGTTACCATGAAGTTAGTTATTGGTTGATTTTTTCCTTTTACCTAGACAAGAATTGTAAGCTGTGCTGTCAAACTGTCTTTAAAATGGCTTTTGTATTTCCCATCCTTCATTCTCAGAATACCATTCTGAGTCGTACATGTCCCCAGATTATTTTCTGTGTTCTCTCATTCATTGTCCCAGGATGTTGTGGGCTGCAATATTTCTCCTGTGGATGGATTCCAATCACGAGATGAGTCTCTCTCCTATTTGTGTAATGTTGTATCAAAAGAAGATGGATCTTTCAGCTTTCTTTCCCTTCCAAGTGGAAAATACACTGTGGTATGTTTGTTTATCCATTGAGTTGTTAACTTTTGCTTTCTAAGCTAGCTCATGTATAATTTTATAGCTACTAAAACAGAATTAGTTGGAAATACTTCTAACTGGTTCAAATAATTGGAAAAGGAGAATCCAACCTAAAGCATTTGGCAGGGAAGTAAATTGCTGTGTTAGAACTCTGTGGTGTGATTTCTGGGAACGGAACTTGGTTACAAATCACCTGAATACACCAACCACTCCCAGAACCACCCCTAGGGACTGATGGAAGGCCAAAAGCATCAGCTGGCTTTGGCTACCCCACATCCTTTAAGATCCTTGTTTTCTTTTTGTCCATTCTCTTCATTTATGTCCAGGAAGCATGAGAGCGTTGTTGTATGTCTGATGCCTACAGTGGTGGTCTTGCAATCTCAACCTGTTTGATCCAGAAAAGGGATCCAAGCTTGTCTCTTTCCTTTAATTCTCCAGTGATCACGTATTCTCTTAGATTAAACTCTCTGTGAGCTCTCACACAAGTACCAATTACCTTCTGAATGGAGGGTTATTCTTCTGGTTTTTCATAGTTTTATATGTATCCATCAGACAGTCTTGAAATATTGCCTTTATTTCTGTATCTGTTACTCTGAGTTATTTTTCAACAGGTTTGCAGCTCATTTGGCCATAGAGGTGTCTGTTAGTGATAAGGATGTGGAAAATGGTGAAGGAAAGGAGTTCTGATATCATGGCTTCTTAGGAGTCAGAGCGATGTGTTCTCCTTTCAGATACCATTCTACAGAGGAGAAAGAATTACCTTTGATGTTGCACCATCTAGATTGGACTTCTTTGTAGAACATGACAGCTTACAAATTGAGGTAAGAGAAGTGAGAGGTTTGTGCCATTCATTCCTGTAAAAGTGTAACTGATGTTAACAGAAAGCAGATGAGCTGTGGAAAAACTTCTTTGTAAGAAGCTTAAAGAGATTTGTTACGTGCAGCCTCTTGCCGAGTGGGTAGGCAACAGTATCTGGCATTATGCTTTATTTCCTGTGCTCGTTCCCTTTCACTAGGAAGAAACAAAATAGGGAAGAGCTGTCTACTGTGCTCACTTTGCTGTCTGTGTTACAAACAGGCAATAATCTTTCCAATTGAATAAGTTTGCTCATTCACATTTTCTTCTCTTCAAGAAGGACTTGGAAATTTGTGTGGTTTGCAGAATGTATTGAGTAATATCATTATGATGTATGATTTGAGCCTTCTGAATGGTACTGATACAGTTGACTTGAGAATTGGTTCCTTCTCTTTGTGGGACAGTAAGCCTTGAGTTACTTTCATTGTGATTGTCCTGGTGATTTTTTTTTTTCCCCTAAATCTGGAAATTAATTTCTCTTATGTGTGTGAGATGAATAGCAGGTTGATGTTGAAGTTGGAGTGCGTGTTGATTGCTGTAGAAATGTGAATGCTTCTGCTGGCTAAAGATTAATGTTAACTTTCTTTCCCATTTCAGCCTGTTTTCCACGTGATGGGTTTCTCTGTCACAGGCAGAGTGTTGAATGGTCCTGAAGGAGAAGGAGTTGCTGATGCCACTGTGACACTAAACAATCAGATTAAAGGTATGCAGTGATGTCGGTGTGTGTTGCTACAGGGAAGTCTTTAATAAGCTCAAGTACAGGAGAAGTAGGATATGCTACTACTGAATTAAATCTTCATGATAATACTCTACTTTTTTCATATTTTATTTGTAATATTACAGTGATTTTCATACAGTTGAGTAATTTTGTATATTTTCTGGCTTAGTTGAGAGTATTAGCTGTTCATTTGTTCTGTAGTAGAGAATTTCTTATGATTTCCTTTGAACATTTGCCAAATTAGAAGTGTTGCTTTGCAATACAGAAATGAAGATTTGTCTCGTAAGAAACATAATATTGTTTCATTGTTGTGCAATTTAAATTAAAAGTAATCTAAAGCAGTGAATGCCCTTTGGTGCTTTTGACACACAAAGATAGGCAGTGAAAACGTGCTGTGCTTTTTTAACTCTTCACTTCATTTGTTCCAGTAAAAACAAAAGCTGATGGATCTTTCCGTCTTGAGAACATAACAACAGGAACATACACAATTCATGCCAGAAAGGAGCACCTCTTCTTTGATACAATCACAGTGAAGATTGCACCAAATACGCCTCAGCTAGCAGACATCATTGCAACAGGGTAAGTGCCAGTGTCATGAAAATGTAAATTGCTGCATGCACAGTGTCTTCAGAGGGGGTAGTCCTTGCTCATGCCATGCCTGATCTGGTGTACTGTTACTTGTTAGGAGTTAAATGTTACTCAAGAAAATAAAGAGAAATAGAACAGCATAAGTGCAAAATTATGTTTTATCCACAGTGCTTTGCTCAGTATTGCTTAAGCCTTGGAGATTGCCCTTTTTATAATCTCTTCTTTGCAGACAAAGGCTCTACGACATGAGGGTATTGAGCAATTGTAGAACTGTGCATGAACCAAAAAAAGGAGAGTTTGCTGTCACTGCACTTCAGATACTTTCCTCCTGTTTAGAGTTGTGTAACTTCTAATACAGTATTGTGCCAAACCTCTTTCAGGAGGAATTGATGCCCATTCATGTAGTAGTTCCTCAAGATAACGAAGTTTGCTTATCAAGGAAATTTTCAAACAAGTGTTTTCTGTGAGTTTTGTCAGACTGTGATATGTATTCTGATGGTTGGCATTTATTTTAAAGGTTCAGTGTGTGTGGCCAGATCTCAGTAACTCGCTTACCTGATGCAGTCAAACAGATCAGTAAATATAAGGTAACCATGGTGCCTCAAGACAAGGACAGAGCATCAGCGGTTACAACAGAAACAGACCCTCATGGAGCATTTTGTTTTAAAGCAAAATCTGGTGCATACAGTGTTAAGGTAAGAGTGAACTTCTGTTTCTTCACTGTAGGACTGTTAAGTGGTTTTAGAAGATTTAAATCACGTAATTTCTAAAATTTGAGAAGCTAATTGTAGATTTTGCTACATTTTAAATGTTTGCACTATTTAAACTATGACAGGCTTGTTCTTTTTTTTAGTAAGCAGAAATTCTCATGCACCTTTCCCTTTATACTTGTGAAAAGGACTTCAGCCCATTAAGACTGAGCAGTTTTCTCTTCCTCCTCTATTCTTCTTCAGTTTTTCTTTTTTCCTCCTCTGTAATGTCCCTAAGAGAGCTTCTTATCTTCATATATTTTCCTGTAAAAGAAAAGTGATGAGTGCCTTTTTCAGGTGTGCTGATGGTTCCTGAGGTTACTGGTCACTGCAGAGCCATGGCACAACCACAGTGAACCTTGCATTGTAGAGGACTGTGCAGGCTGAGAGATAGGAAGTGCACAGTTATGAGGTCTCTGACTGTCCTAGATAAATAAAATAGCCATGTGAAAACTGGAGAAGAGAGATCTCAGAGTAGAAACTCATCCGGACTTTTGAAACTTTTGTATCATTTTCACCTCAGATTTGCTGCAATTCTTTGGAGGAATTTTGAAAAGCGTATTTTGAAAGGCTGGTTTTGCTGCAACTTTTGGTTAAATATCCATTGTCTAATTTCTGATAAGTCATTTGAACTCAGCAGAGTTGGATGTATTTGGCATTTAAAAGCTGGTGATGTGCTGATGACCTGTGTTCAACAGGTAATTATTCCGGAGGCTGAGACCAGAGCAGGATTGGCTTTGAAACCCAAAGTGTTCCCTGTTACTGTTACAGACAGACCGGTCATGGATGTGACCTTCTCTCAGTTTTTGGCATCAGTTTTGGGGAAGATCTCTTGTTTAGGTAAGGTGGTTTTGAAAGTGAAATGGAAATGGAGAACTTCAGCACTGCACGTGTGTGAATCAGTACTGTTTAAATCCACTTGCTTTAAAACCACTTGTTGTGGTCAAGCCCCATCGACAGATAAGTAAGTGAGTTGACTCCTAGTACGTAGATGGAAACAGGTCTTTCATCAAGAGATCTTGCAGCCTAGTAAGTAGTATGTTTGGGATGAAGTTGTGAATCTGTTTTTAATACTTGCTAGCAATAAGTTCTGACTTATTTCCCCCAGAAGGCAGTAAGTTCTGGCAGGAAGTGCTGCTGGCTGATGCGTGGCATTTTGTCCAACAGCGTCAGACGTATCAGAAGTGAAAAATGCATGCAGAGAAAATACATTGCCTGTAAAATGGAGGATAGAGGTGTTACCAGAAACTAGCAATCTCTGTCCTGTTAATGTTTTCTCCTTACTTTAATCAAATGTTGCTCTCTTCTCTTGTCCTTGAGAGACCCATTGATTGCAGCAGATGATGATTAGAATTTAACTCCTTTTTTACCTCTTCCTTTTTCTCTGAGTCCTCTCAGATGTTACTTTTGTCCTCTGCTGAGTGAGGTGGACCCACAAATTTAGTGCTGGAGGAAAGCTGGCAAGGCAGGCTGTGCTCATGTTCTGATGTCCTTTCTGTGCAGATGCTTGTGGTGATTTGGTGGTGGTGTTACAGTCTGTGAGCCGCCAGGGTGAGAAACGTAACCTCCAGCTCTCTGCAAGTACAGACTCAGTAGCCTTCACGTTTGAAAATGTGCTACCTGGCAAATACAAAGGTAGGATTATAGGGAATTGCTGGAAGTCTTACCTTGCTCTCTATAGCTGTGTTTGTATACTTTGGGCATGTGGCATGTGATACCCAGCGAGGAGTTAGTCTCAAACTTGAAAAAGTTGGGAAAATTGCTGTGTGCTGTGCATCAGGTTTTCTTAGTATTGTCTGTTTAGGCATTTTTTCGGTGCTGATATTTATTTTTTTATCTGACTTTGAAGATTTTTGCCTGGGAAGTCAGTGTGGTAGGGGCTTTTTACACCACAAAAACAGTTTTTATTCAATTTTACATTACTAAAAACTTTCTGTGATGTGTATTCCAGTAAGCATTATACATGAAGACTGGTGCTGGAAGAATAAATCTCTGGAGGTGGAAATCATGGAAGAAGATGTTTCAGGAGTAGAATTCAGGCAGACTGGATATATGCTGAGGTGTTCCCTTTCTCATGCAATTACACTGGTATGTGTATAACAAACGTCCTCGTGCTTTTTCATTAACATGTGTACGTAGGTTGGATTGCACTTGGAATCAAAGCTTTCTCATGCCTGTAGGTGGTCTTGTAGCACAGGAGCTCTAATGCTGAATGTGCTCTGAGATTTGTCTCTTAGATTTGGTGAAATGGTCTTCTGCTGTTCTTTGCTATAAGAGAGAAGCATTAATGTACCATTAGGCAAAAGCTATTTTCATTTTGTTGTTCAGTAGTTGCTAATAGTAATTGTGTTGTGGCTTCACAGGAATTTTACCAGGATGGAAATGGACCAGAGAACGTTGGTGTTTATAACTTGTCTAAAGGAGTTAATAGATTCTGTCTTTCAAAGCCAGGTAACAGCTATAAAATATTACTTGAATAAAGAAAAAGAATCATTCAATCAAAGCTACTGGTAATTCCAACAGTCTGTTGTGGCTTCTGAGGTTTCAGCATATAAATTCTCTATTTTTTTTTCTTTTTTAGTAGATGAATGGCATTGGTCTGGCATGTTAGAATAATCTTGTTTGATTCTGTAATTGGAATGTAACTGATCAATAGAAGTTTCATTGCAATACAGGATTCCTGAAGGATAGCTATTAATGGTACCACAGGGTTATTTATAACAAGAAAAAGTAATGTTTTAATGTTTTGCATTTTTTCACTTCGAGTTTTTTAGAGCTAATTACTTGTTACAGCCCATTAACAGGACAGTTAACCAATGCATTTGATTTTGGTTCTATTTTTAGCTTTGCATAGCTCATCCTTAGAGTCTTTGGTTTCATTCACAGTTCAGTAATGGATTAAAGAGCCACCACTGAAACTCCAAGGCCATCAGCTGTGAAATTACAATAGATTGCTTCTGACTTTGGTCTGTTATATTTGTAACTGTTTTTATGTGCCTCTTTGTTGAGGTGCCACATTTTGTATCAGTGTACATTAGAAAGTCAACACAGCTTCCAGTAGTGATCTGTGACTGAAGAGACGAATGAACTTACTGCAGTCAGACTTGGCAATTCTTTCTGTACCTCAGATCATAAGTAGTCTTCAGAATTCAGGCAACTCAGTAAGCTTTATTTCTTTGTTTGTGTATCAGTGGATCATTCTTTGGCTTAATGCTTACAGGTGTGTACGAAGTAACCCCACGTTCCTGCCACCAGTTTGAACACGAGTATTACACTTATGACACGTAAGAGCAGAATTGCTTTCAATTGTACACCTCTCAGTGTGCTTTCATAAAGCTTCCTTCTGCTGCAGCTACTTTCTTTCAGGAATTCAGGATGAGTTGCTATGACTGGCTCTAACCAATGGAAGAAAGCCTTTGCAAAATGTATCAGGCGTGTTTTCTTGCCCTTTAAAAAAAGAAAAATGTGACTAAAGATAGGCTTTAAAGATGCTTTTGCTGCTTCAGATGGATGTTTCTGCTGTCCATCTTTAATGCTTTTTTGCTTTGTAACAAAGGAGAGACTTTTCAGTGAAAAATGTTGATGGCTTGTAAGGGTTGAAATGCAAAAAGTGGTATATTATGTTTACTAGAGAGCACGTAGCACTTGTACATCCCTGGTATCAGCAACTGTCTGTGGTGATGCTGCTCACCTCTGTTTTGCAGGCTGAATAGATATTCACCCTAATTACCAGTGGGCAGTGCGGATCCTCCCCACTCAGCCATGTTTTGTTGTGTCCAGGTTATATCCAGGTCGTGATTTGGCAATGTGCTTAATGGCTTTGCTCCTATAAAGAGGCTTTCTGCTCCCTGACTGCTTCTAATTCCTGAACAGGAAACAAATTCAGCATTAAAATATTTTTTTTTCCTGCTACTGAATTCTTTTATTGAATCAAAAGTACTTCAAAGAGGGATCCACTAAATATCAGCCAGCACAAACTGAATACATGAATTGAAAGAGGAACACTTTTCTGCAGCAAAATACCATTAGATCTGGGGCATCTTTGTGAACCACTCCCAGTATTGTTAACTTGTGAATGTTCCTCTGATGTGTATAGAGATTGTACATATGAATTCAATCAAATCAACATCAGCTTGAGAGGAGATGGGAAGCACAAAGGAAGGAAGAAATCTGGCCAATGCCATGCAGTAGTTGGGGTTTCACGTCTGCAAAATGCCACCTTTGCAATATGCCATCCCATTAGCACTACAGCTTTGTTGTGTAGTTTATGTATTGTGTTTTATAAAGATCTTTCTGCTTATGGTGGGAGTACAAAATCAGCTGAATAACATCTGATTATTTTCTTTAGGAGGGAACCTTAAGTTCATCTCTCTGTTGCTTTGATTTACAGGTCCTCTCCTAGTATACTGACGCTCACTGCTGTTCGACACCATGTCCTTGGCACGATTGTAACAGATAAACTGATGGATGTGACTATTACCATTAAGTAAGAACAAAGAAATAATGTGGCTGTAAAAAAAGGAGGAAAGACATCCCTCTCATAAAGTTTTATTCTGGTTTTAATACCCCAGTGGCTACTTTTAAGGGAATGGCACCCTACACTGGACTGCAGGAGGTTTTTAAGCTGTTCTTTGAGTTCTCTGTAGACAGAGAAATAATTCTCAGCCCTTGTTTTGTACATAGTCACTTAATTTCAGTATAGCTTCTTCCTGCTTGTATGACATGGTAAAAAGAAATTATTTTCTGAGTGATTATGCATTTTAATGAACCAAAATTTCTGAATTGAGAAGGTATTATTTTTGTTTTCTCTGCGCTGTTTAGCACCAGGACTATTTTTGTCTTAGTTTATTACCTCAGAATAAGAATCTGCTGCTTTAGAGCATTGTTATTGATGTGGGGAGAGCTATAAGAGGAAAAGTATGCTGAGTGATTACACACTAATGTGCCAGTTTATGTTTAGCTGAACAGACAGCTCATTGGGAAGCACTGATTTGTGAATAGCTTTAATTGTGTGAGGTGCCAGATCTGCCTGAAAGTGGGTGATAACAATGAGTGTTTTAATGCTTTCCTGATGTTCAGTTGCTCTGGATAGAGGGTCTCAAACTTAGAGTGTAGAAAACATCTTCGTGGAGAAACAGATTTCCTCAATAGCCCTTCCTTGAGTCCCTGAGTTTAATGAGCTCACAACTGCAACTGCTGGGCAACAACAGCAGCCAGAAAAGAAGCACTGAGACAGAAGAGAGCCATTAGAATTTTAAAAGCAATTTAGCAAGAGGGTGGATTTTATACTAATAGTCCTGGCTGGTGGGGTTTTTTTGGGACTGCTGGGGACTGTGGAGGCAGCTCAGCTGCCATTGGCTGTTCCAGCCTGTATGAAGGCTGAAGTCTGTTTTGTGAAATGCTGTCAATGTAAAGGGAGCAGTTCTGGATTTCAGAGCAAGGCACGTGCTTTTAAAAGTCTGTGGTTGCATACCACATTTAGAGCAGTGATGTCTTTAATTTCAGTTAACCAGAAGCTGCAGAGAGATGGTTTAAAGTCTTAATGAAACTCAATGTGTTAAAGCAGTTGTTTATATTTACCTCAAAAAAGAAAAACTAGGATATAGGTCAGTACTGAAGCAGGAGACGGAATTATCCTGATAATCTAAAGTGGTCTTGGGAAAAAATTTTGGTAATCATTTCATTTCACAACTTGTAGAGAATTTTGCTATATTTGGAATCAGTTTTTCAGTCTGTTGTGGACAAGACAGGAGATAAAGTACAAAGAGTGGTTGGAGACTAGAAGAAATTGCTGGGAAAGACAATGTAACAATGTCCATTGTTCTGAGTTGGTTTAAAGAATGGGGATGAGATGAGCTTATCTAGCCATCTATTTGGTAGGCAGTGGAAGACAGCTGGATGGTTGGAAGGTGTAGGGCAGATAGGTTGGAACTCAGCACTTTTTCTGGGAATTGCCAACTATTGGAAGTATTTGCTTGTGACAGAAGTTTTTTTCTTCTTGTGTACTCTATATCTAAGAGTTGTGTTCTGAGGGAAGGTTCCTAGTAATGAAAAATAGAGATGCCAGTCTTCTTGTTGATTTTGTATAACTCTTTTTTGCATTTGTCCTGTTCTCAGTTTTGAAATTCCAGCCTCTCACGATGGCTTTGTTAAAGGCACTCTTGCAAACTGTTCCTTTGGCTTAAGAATTTGCTGCTCGCTCTGACTTGTCACTGCTTCTGTGGGAGGTCATTGCCACTGCAGCAGAGCTGGACTATGTTCCTTGTTGCAAAACTGAGATTCTATTATGGAAGCTAAGTGAAACTTAAGTTAGGGTGCTGTATTCTGCAAAATGGTTGAGTTGTAGCTGCATGTTATTTAGTTAGTTATTTTATGCTGGCTACGCATTTGGGTGCGTAGATGTGGCAGGGAAGGAGGAGACAGCAGGGCTATAACTTCTTGAATGGTTACAGCATGATGTGGCAGAATATGTGAATATAATGTGTTACAAATAGGTCCTTTCCAACTGGACCTGCTATGTTACCAGTAGCCCCTATGGTCAAGCAGTAACTGATTGTTAAGAGTATGAAAGTTTTATTTATGCTTGGAATAAAGAGCAAGATTGAAAGGAATACCTTTAAAAAAATATCTGGGATGTGTCTGCTGTGTTGTAAAGACTCTAATTAACATATTAAACAGTATCTTTTCCTTTGTATGAAATGAGCTTATTTTGTTATCTTTGCTATGTTTTCAGGTCATCTATTGACAGTGAACCTGCCTTAGTTTTAGGGCCATTGAAATCTGTGCAGGAATTACGAAGGGAGCAGCAGCTGGCAGAAATTGAGACCCGCCGACAGGAGAGAGAAAAGAAGGGCCAAGAAGAGGAGGGAACAAAGCCACCAGTGCAGGAGATGGTGGAGGAACTTCAAGGACCATTTTTATATGAATTTTCATACTGGGCAAGGTACTACCAAGCTCTGATGGGAAGGATGTTTTCTTTGGACTGCTGTCTCGGTTTTCCAACAAATAAAATACTGATCTATTCCACATAGGAAAGAGCTGTGGGTGTCTGTTCTGGCTGACTGTTAGCAAAATGAAAACTAATACCACACTGTAAGAATTTTGCTTATATTATTGCTGGTGTTTTCCCCTTAGTGTATTTAGAAGTGTTCTGAGGTCAATATGCAGTGCTTTGTCCTATGTGAGAGACACTGATTTCATTTTCTTCTAATGCTGTCTTGTTTTCGTAGGTCTGGAGAGAAAATCACCGTGACACCGTCTTCAAAAGAGCTTCTTTTCTACCCACCTTATGTGGAAACAGTTGTTAGTGGAGGTAAATATAAATACAATTTCTGGATATTACAGCAGATTCTCAGTTACTTGTATTACACTTATTGAGAAAAATAGCTGTGCAGGTGCTAGGTGTATTTTGAGTATGATAATCAGTTGAAGTTCCTGTCAGTTTTTCCTTTGTATTACATTAGACCAATAAAAGTGGCTAGAAACAAACAAACAACAACAACAAACCCATAACAAACAAACAAAAACCCTCACACTTCTAAAATTGTGAGGGCTACCAGCAGTCAGTTATGCTGCCTGTTGTATCAATGTCCATCTTGCCCTAGGATTCCTAAATGAACATCCTGTATTTGAAGTGTCTGGGAAACATGTGGTAACTTTTATGTGCTTCTTTGTTGTGCACAGTCTAAGTACATAATGTTAAAAAAATAAAAAAATTACCTGTCACTAAACATGGCATACGTTGACTTCTGTTTGATGTCAGAAAATGTTGCTGTTGGAATGCTTTCCACGTGGCTGCAGTGCATGGTACGTTATGAACCTACGAAGCACTTAGCAAATCCAGATTTTTTATGCTAACCACGTGCTTACAGCTTTGGAACTCAGTTTCTGAATTTGGTGAATGTTTGGATGTTTTAAGGTGTGACAAGGAGCCATATATTGTGTAGGTTGATCTCTGACTCCAAGGCAAAAGAACTTCGACTGTTTCTTTAGAAGTAGTAAAACTCTTGCTGTAAGATGTAATATTGAGTGTATTCTTGACTTGTTTGTTTTGAATCCCCTTTGCAACGACCAAGAGAGCTGTCCTGGAAAGCTGATAGAGATTCATGGGAAAGCAGGCTTATTTATGGAAGGGCGGATTCATCCTGAATTGGAAGGTGTTGAGATTGTCATTGGTGAAAAGGGAGCGCCTTCTCCTCTCATCACGGTTTTCACTGATGACAAAGGTGCTTACAGGTAATTGGCAGATCTGTTTTGATGTTTTGGATTCTTTCGTTTAAGTGCCATAGTGACTTGACAACACACCTGTGTGATATTCAAATGCTTCTTCTGAAGTGAATGTTTCTTTCCTTATATTTTGAAGTGTTGGGCCTCTCCACAGTGACTTGGAATATACAGTTACTGCCCAGAAAGAAGGATTTGTTTTGACTGCAGTAGAAGGAACAGTTGGTGACTTCAAAGCTTTTGCTCTTGCTGGTGTGACATTTGAGGTAAGCACGTCTAAGTGCTTAAGTTTCTGAATGGTGTTTTGTTAAAGCTAGACAGGCAAAAATGTTAACCCACGTGTCCCAGGGAAACACAAACAAGTATGGGATATGGGAACCAGGTAACTTTATCATAATGGAAACAAATCTCAGTGATTTAGTTGTGACTTGCTGCACATTTTTTTATGGAGTAAAAATAAGAGCTTGTAATCCAAAAGACTGGATTTATTTGCTTTTGCAGAACTTGACAACCTTCTCTTGCATCTGAAGGGGATTTTTTCTTGTACAACCTGGTCCAGCTGGAACCTGGCTTTAGTCTTGGGATACTTTGTTCTGGTTCCTACCATGTCCAGTGAATTGGAGAGTGGCTGTTCTGGTGTGTTTGGTACATGTGCCTGTGTCTATTCAGATCCTGAGAGCAGAAGGTTCTGTAGCCCTGCAGTGTGACAATGCAGAGGTGGCTAGCATACTCTTAGAGGCTTCTGAGTTGAGCATCTTTTCATGAGAGAATGTTCTCTTACAATTATAGCTATGGCTTTTGTTAAAACAGATTAAATCTGAGGATGACCAGGCTCTTGCTGGAGTACTCCTGTCTCTCAGTGGAGGGGTGTTCCGATCCAACCTCCTTACGCAGGATAATGGCATGCTGACCTTTTCCAATCTGGTAAGTTAAAATCGATTGTTCTGAAAGTGATTGGGTGTGTAGTGCTGTGTAACTTTGCCCTCCAAAAGAGAGATGTAATCAGTGCTCCTCAGTGACAGGAAGATATATGAAATCATAACTCATACTGGGAGATGTAGGTTCTACTAGCACTTAAAATGTTAGCTAGTGGAAGATGTGAAATATAAGCTGGAGGAAGTTTTGTCCCCAACATGCAATGGATGATGTTGATTGATCTCATTTAGAAACTTGCAGTCTATAAACATGATCACCAGCAAACAGGCTTGGTTCATTTTAGTCTTTAGAGGAAACAAATTTAATAAGATTATTGATATGTACATTGGTATAGACATGACTGAATAGTTTCCTTCCAAACTTCCTTCTCTCCCAGTCACTTTCCTCTCCTTGCAGTTGTGATGAAGTATTAGAGTCATAGTCCTTTCCCTTTTCAGTCTTTATTTTCTGGTAGAGCTCCACCAGGTCACTGTCTGATGTGTTCCCTGTTTATGTTTTCCAGACACTTTAAACTATAGCTAGAACAGGGAAGCGTAGGTCTTTAGGGAGCTCTAAGAGAAAAATATTTGTTTGGAGCTGGTGAACTGTTTATTGATAGTGACACAACAGCTTGTTTTATGCATCTTTGCAGAGTCCAGGGCAGTATTATTTTAAACCCATGATGAAAGAATTTCGCTTTGAACCATCATCGCAAATGATTGAAGTGCAGGAAGGACAAAATCTTAAAATTCATATAACTGGTTACAGAACAGCTTACAGGTTAGTGGAGATGGTAAACTGTGCAAAATGCTATGTACTGTATCAGGATGCATTATGCAAAATACGGGTTTTCTTCTGATAAATGTTTGCTCTGAAGGCTTGGAGGTACTTTTGAAGGCACAATTTAAATACTGTGCTACTTGAGAGTACTGTTTGTAGCCTTTTTTTCATGCATGTGGATATACTAGCTAAGCCCACGGCATGACTGTAAGGAAAAACATTGCACAGAAGGTACCGTGTCAGTGGCACTGTGAGTGGCTTATGCTGTGTTCAGTGGGAGAGGAGAGGTTTATTCTGGGGACTGTGTAGCACTCTGGGTATCTGACTTAAGGGTGCTCCCTTTCCCTGCTCTCTGGGCTAAGTCTTACTTTTCTTGAAGGGTTGGGAACTTCCTTAAGCTGTCCTCTGAACTGCAGCTAATTTAAATGCTTTGAAACAGTTCTAGGTGTATACGTTACAAATTCTGCTTTTGCATGCTATGCTGAATATATGAAGTACTTTTCTCAGGAGTTATAACGATCATGTCTTAAAAGTACACATTACAACAGCATTTGCACATCATTAGCAATTGTTTCTCCCTCTAGCTGTTATGGCACGGTTTCTTCATTAAATGGAGAGCCTGAGCAAGGAGTCTCGGTAGAAGCTGTGGGGCAGGAAGGGTGTAGCATCTATGGAGAAGATACAGTAACTGATGAAGAGGGCAAGTTCCGACTGCGTGGCCTCCTGGTAAGGATCAGAAGCTTTCTCTCATTTAAGTTTGTGTTAGTGTGGTAATGGAACAATACAATGTGTTTTATGATTAGCTACAGAATTTTGTCTTTCCATCACACAAAGATCCTTGAGGCTCTTTTTGTTAGGACAGGCTGTGAGTGATGATTCCTTCTTGTAGAGGGGGAACATTTTTATAGTGCAAATCTGGGCAACTTTCTGACTGCCTTCACAAGAACTGAACAGCTCCCATGGTGTGACACATGAATGTGTCTCACCAGTGCTACAGGTGCTGTAGCAGGGAAATCTCATCTCTTTAGCTTCTCATGTGAAAATTCTGCAGCAAGTGTATCTTAGAAGTCTATTGGGTGTGTGTATCTTGTTGACTGTATAGCATATGTGTGAAGTGAGCTGTTCTGTGGGAAAAGCAGCAACTGAATTTCTGGAAATGAACGCACTTAAAGGAGTTAGTGAGTTAAATTGTCTATTTAGGATATATATTTACCTCTATTTAGGATAAGAAAACTTGTGGAATGTTGGAAAATTCACTACTGTCTTCTAAAATTAAAGTACATGCTATTTAGTGTTAAGACTTATCATCTGAATGTTGCTTGTAGCCAGGCTGTGTGTATCACGTACAACTCAAAGCTGAAGGCAATGATCATATTGAAAGAGCTTTACCACAGCACCGGGCAATTGAGGTAATTTTTTTTTTTTTTTTTGTTTAATTTTGTGATATCCATTACATTTAAAATGCATCTGTGTAGGCATTTAATTGACAGCAGTGTATTTGAATGCATTCTGTTTAGTCAAGTGGCTTTCAGCAAGTTAGTTCCTATCGTGTCAGCACCATAGCTTAGAATTGCAATATGGCCCAACCAGTAAACAAGTGAAAAGGATTCTTTTGCAGCACAAAAGCTATGTGTTAAGAAATAAGAGAATAAATATGCAGCTCACTTTTCAGTGTTCTTTTATGATGTGGGACAGAGAAATGATGATTTGAAATTGTGATAAATTGTTGTATTATTTCTCTTCATATTCAATTACGGATCAATGAATACCATTTGTTGTGGTTTCTTTGGTCCAAATCTTGCAGTCTCGATGCAGATGAAGTTGTCATCCAGACTAGAAAATCTTTGTAAAATGTAACAATAACTTTGAATTTAGGACTGATGAGATCTTGTTAAATAGTCCTCCATCCTTACAGACTCAAACTACTCACCTATCTCTTGACACCTGGCAGAGGTTAATTAACCTTAGTTAATTAGTTAGTTGCCTAGAGCTTTTCAGTGGAAGATGGTCATTATTTGAACTCAGACTCATGCCTGACCAAGATGCTCTCCTTTGCAGCAAAACAGGCAGAATTCTTTCATGTCCTTACCATCTCTTGCTGAGAGTGGTTGCTGGTTGGAAAGGGAAGTGAATGGCAACACAAGTTTCAGAAAATCAAGTGAAACTTATGTACTGCAAGTGAGAGCTGTAGGCAGTAGATTGTACTAATAGTATCGAAACTGGCTTGCCTTTTTTTTAAGGACAGAAAAGCATTTGAAAGAAACCTGCTTTAGTTCTTTCTTTGTCTGCAAAAACATGACTGTGTTGTATGTTGCAGGTTGGGAACAGCGACATTGATGATGTTAATATTATTGCGTTCCGGCAAATCAATCAGTTTGATTTAAGTGGAAATGTGATTACGTCTTCTGAGTATTTGTCCACGTTATGTGTAAGTTAAAGCCTGTGATCTCTCTCAACTGCATTTGCCATTGATTTCCCAGTGTTTTTTTGCAGGGTCACTGGAAAGCATTCTGTAGTCTTATCTGAGTATGATGCAGTCCTCTTTTAATTACGCTCATTTCTGAGCAGACTGTTTTTTCTCAGTATTTCAGGCCTACTTTGTACCTTGGGATGTCTGATTTGTGAAGTAAGGACAGAGAAATTGAAACTCAACAAAATGAGCTTATCAGAGAAATTAGAAACAAACTCCAGCTCCAAATTCCTGTGAAACTGTTGGGATTATTTAAAAGAATAACTATATTCTCTTTATTGCACAGCACAGACTATGTCTAATACATCTAGATATGGGAAAATATCATTCTTCCCTATTGGTATTTTATTTGTATTTTAAAATTCTCTTTCTGTGATTTTTCACATAGCATCTTAGGACAAACCCAGACGTTCATACTTGACATCTTTCTATTTATACAGCCCGTGATGAATTTTGAAATATTTTTATCATATAGTTGTATGGGCTGTTCTAGTGCAGACTCAGAAATACCTCTTGTGATCTCTTCTTTCCCTCACAGGTGAAGCTCTATAAAAGTGAAAATCTTGACAACCCAATTCATACGGTCAATTTAGGCCAATCCCTTTTCTTCCACTTCCCTCCACTGCTCCGAGATGGAGAGGTAAGAATATTTCTGAATAATTGCCTTAATTAGCTTTATTATTTTTCCCTTAAGCACACTGAAGTATTATTTCTGGTTTGCCTGCAGTGCTGTATTCATGCTGATGGTGACTTGTGTCTCAGAGCATGTGAAGTCTATTAAACTGACTTTTGCCTTTGAATCTAATTTTGCATCAGACTGCTACTGGTGCTGTAGCCTAGAGTTTATTTTATACCAACAGAATTACGTGGTGCTCCTGGATTCTACATTGTCTAAGTCACAGTATGACTACATCCTGCCTCAAGTTTCCTTCACTTCCATTGGATATCACAAGCACATTACATTGGTCTTCAGTCCCACTGTAAGTACAAAATAGGTAAATGTTCATTTCAGATGTTGAGCTTGAGAGCAATGTCTGGGCAGTGTAGCCTGCATATACCTTGTGATCTTGGCCCAACTTTCTATTAACGTAAATATAAAGAGCTTTATGAGAGACATTAATGTGGCAGTAAACTTGGTAATTTGGTTTTGGCCATGTTGAAGGCATCGAACAGTGATGTAATGACATCTTGACACTAACTGAAAGGTTGCAGTAACTGGGGGCTGAAGATAAAATTGTGGCTGGGATTCCCTTTAAAAACTTTTATAGAGGAAAAAAGTGTCAGCAAGCCCAAATGAAAGTTTTCAGTTCTTGGAGCCCAAAGCAGATGGATTCTCAGACTAATGTCAGGAGAAATCTCCTCTCCTGTAAGAGAGAGAGATGTCTTTTTGCACCTTTGGAGCTGAATAGTGCAGTCGGTGTAGGGAAGTGTTTGTCCTGTAATACTTAAATGATCTGTTTCTTTTCTGCATCACTGCATGTTCAGTGAAATATGAGGTGAAACAGCAATTAATAATGAAGGACGCAAATATGCCTGAAAGATGTTGTGCTAGTTTGGCTGCTGTGGTATTATCAATGGGGTCAGAGAGTTTTAGGCAGCTTGTGATGTAGGCAAAATGCACAACAGGTTGACTGTAAAGTGGAGACTGACCATTGGTGAATTAGCTTTAAAAAGCAACAACAAACCCCAAGAAGAAATTAGCAGATGAATGGGTCTGATCTGATTGAAAATTAAAAGTTGAATAAATTTTAGGTGCTTGAAAGGAAACCAGATGGGAAGGACTGGATGTTCTACATGGTTCTTTTGCTACAATTAGTTAAAGTTGAGAGAATTCCCAGTCAAAATAATAGTTAAAAAATAATAAAATGCATTATATACACTATTTTCAGAGAAAGCTACCTGAGCAAGATATTGCCCAAGGATCTTACATTGCATTGCCACTGACGCTGCTTCTGTTGTTGGCTGGCTACAACCACGATAAGGTAGGGCATGTGTTTTGTTCTATCCAGGTATAACAGGAACAAAATAAATTTTATTGACTTCAGGAATAGTCGGAGTAAAAAAAAACTCCTGCAAGTCATTGAGCCTGATCTCTTTGGCTTTATGCCTTCAGTATAAAACTCTCAGGAGGAATATAAGGAACTAACATGTTACCCTTCTTTATTTGTTGACAAACTGTGTTCTTTCAAGCTTTATCTGATAGGCCTGGATTGTTGTTTTGATGATAAGAGGGGAAGAAAAACTGTGCAATGCGATTTCTTTTCAAACTTGAGTATACTGCACAGAACATGAGTTTCTCCAGGATTTTTAGTGGCATTGAAAATGCCTTGCAAATCAGTGGACTGTCCAGACTCAGAATTCAAATCCTAATTGTAGATAAATGACTGCAAGAAAAAAAGCTAGGGATGATTTTTGGTTTTGATTATCAGAAGTTTCAGTAAGTTCAGCTTACTTTCTTTCCAAAGAATTGCTGCCATTTTCTGACATCTTTTTAGATGTTGTAGATGTTCTGTTTATGCAATGGATTCTATTTGTTTGGGAGTCTATCATTCTGAAGAACACTACTGTGCAGACCTTACAAGCCATCATAATCACAAACTATTTCCTCTTTTTGTTGGCCCAGCTTATTCCTTTATTGCTGCAGCTGACGACTCGACTGCAAGGGGTCCGCGCTCTTGGACAGGCAGGTTCTGACACAGGTGGCCCAGAGGATGCAAAGAGACAGACAAAAAAACAGAAGACAAGACGGACGTGAGGTGAAAGGGGTGATTGCATAAAGTGACACTCCATCAAACTGAATTCTGGGGAAGCAAAACTAAAATGCATTTTTGATAAACGTGTGTGATCTTCACATTTTTGTCATTGCTATCTGAGCGTGATTTGTCACACTAGCTCCATTTTGGTTGTAAATTTTTTATGAAGTTTACAGGTTTACTTATTATGAAGTTAATGAAATGAAGCATCTGTTGTTACAGCGAGTACATCTCCCATACTTAAAGACAGTTCATGAATTCTTTTTCTCTTCGGTGGAATGGGTCGTGTTGTTTCATTAATGATTTGTAAAAGCAGTGGTAATAAACTGCCGATTTCGCTTGTCTCCATATTTTGACAATGTTTTTCCTTGCCTTTCAAAATACCCACTTCACTCCAGAGAAGCAGCACAGAGAGATTTTGCTAAATCAGTGCTACTTGAAGCAACAGTTTTAGGAGACATGCATGAACTGGTGAATAATGTCCTTGGCACTTCCAATTCAGCAGCTTGATTGAAGACTCTGTTATCTACACAGCTGTGATTTCAGTTCTTATCCAATAAATACTTGATTTTAATCAAAGATAACATTTGCCCAATGAAGACAAATTGTTAATGTCATGTAAGATTGGTTGATAATATCAGGTAAGTTCTGCTGATCCTAGTGCAAAAGCAGTGTTTAAATTTCAAGTTCATGTACAGTGTGATCTTTTTAGACCTCCAGCATTCCTGAAGTGGCTACAGCTGGTTAGCTAGTTGTGCTGCTCTTTCCAAAGTTGGATGGTGTTGCAGTACTTGTCTGTGTGTCTGTCTCATCCCGTGCTCAGGCAGTGTGTAACATATCTGCCAGTTGCTGATGGATTTTTTTCTTTTTTTCCCCAATTATTTTAAGAAGTGTTAGCTTTTGGAAACCTTCAACATGCACAGTCCCAGTAATGTAGACTGAAATAAATAACAGCCTGCTTCTTATAGGCCATCTTTTGATTCTTGTTTGAAACAGACAGTTAGACATACACAGTTTAAATGTTAATGGGGCTTTTTATTGACAAATAGTATAAAGGTTAATAGAGCTTTTGAAAGATGAACATAAATGCCTACAAATGCTGCAAAGACATTGGCACTGCCAGTGAGTGGCAATGTTTCTCTTTTATAGTACTTGAAATGAAGTTCCTTTATGTTTAAATATTGAAGCTTACAAATGCTACTTCAGAAATCTGGATACAGAAATTGTTTTAGTTTGGTCCTAAATATTAAAACTTCGTTTACTAATTTTTCTACTTGAACTGGCATTTATACAGCATAATCTGCCTGAGGGAAACTTTACCAAGATCATAATAAAAATGAAGAATATAAAAAAAAAGCATGTGTGTATAAAGCTTGAGATGAAGCTTTAACAAACTGTCATGCTCTCAGCTTCATGACCTCAAATTTTGTGGTTTGCTGTGATGAAATATGTAGGGAAAAAAAACATAGTATTGGAGGCCTTGTATTAAAAATGTACAATTTTTATATCTTTATTTTAGGTTGGTGAGCGTTGAAGGGAATTGCTGCTTGGGGGAGTTGTGAGGAATGAATGATCATTTAATGTGACTTAAAGGACTACCAGATATTCAGACCTCTGAACTGTGGGACTTGATTGACATTAAACATTGGAAATGCTGTTAATAAAAAGGCACTGATGCTTGCTAATTTGTTGACGGAAGTTATTTGGTTTGTGACATCCATTTTCCCCTTGCTAGTTAAGGATCTCAGGATAAGATTGGGTAAATAGTTCTTACAGCCTCTGACAGCAGTAGTGAGTTGGAGGAAACAAAATGTGTCTGAGTGTTGAATACAGAAAATGGGTTTTTGTGAGACTTTTTTATGAGGCAGGATTCCTATTAATTTTATCCTGATACTGGTCTAGCCAGAAAAAACTGTATATGCCCATCTTCCACATTGGCCAGAAAGGTCAAGGGCAGCTTGAGTTGAGGACTGCCTGCTAAACTCTTCTCAGGTGAGTGTTGGGGTATTTATATTAATACAGAGCCTATGTGTAAAATGGGACTAGCATTTCAATGTTGACTCCTAGAAGGAAACACTTGAGGCACTGGGTTTGCATACTTTTCTGGAGGCCCAGTAGTAAAAGAATGGTGAATTCATTTGCATGGTGTGCTGAATGTGGACAAATGCCCGATTCTTTTGGAAATGAGAGTAAGGCCTTCTGGATAGAGGTGATATCTCGTGTTACCTGTTTTTGTTTTGAAATCAACAAATGTTATTGGCTGACTTATCAGTGATGCACAGAACGCTGTTTCTTAAGAACGAAATGGACTATAGGTGCAAATTTTTTACAGTTTCTGAGCTTAATTTCTAAAGCATTATTTTCTTTATGCCTGTCAGATTAAGTCAGATTTTGAGAACAAATATTTTTGCTGCATAAGTAACAGTGTTGTTAAGTAAAGGTGCAACCATTAAAAAAACAAATGAATAGGAGAATGAATACAAACAAATGAGGAAATGACCCATTTCAGCAAAGGTAGGAAAGCACAGATTTCTTCACTTCTTGGTGCATTTACTTTAAAAGTTTCACTATGAGTTGAGTGGCTCTACTTAATAAACACCTTTGTCAGTGGACAGTTTCTTGGGGCTAAACATTTGCTTTTCTTCATTAAGGACACATTGGAGCAAATTGACAATGCTCAGTGAGACTGAGAGCCTGTTTGTCTCTTTGGAACAGAACTTAGCGTGACATGATGTGCTGAGCAGCTCAGTGCTCCTCATCCTGCAGAGGGTGGGATTCCGGAAGGAAATCTCTGAAATCTGTGTTGCTGCTTTGTGCATCAGTGTGCTTTGGGAGCTCCCCACCTCTTCCCAGGTTGCTTTCTACACAGCAGGTAGGTTTGATCCTTGCAAACTTCTCTAACTTACTAAAGAAAGAAAATGAAAATAGAGGCTGACAGCTGGTTCCAATGGGTGAACCTGTGGTTTGGCAGTTTAACACCATGGCCCTTAGATATTTTGATTTCTATCAGCAAATGTGTCTATACTATGAAAATAGGAAGGCAACGCTGTGGACCTTCAAGCATCTCCCATCCTGCCCCTGTTAGCTCAGAGCACAACTTGATTGCTTCCATGTGAATATTGTTCTGTAGATAGAAACAGCAGTCGTAATAAGTAGGGATCACTCTTTTCAGCCCTGTGCTTAAGAAAACACACAACAGGCACTGAGGATGCTGAAGGTAAGGTGCTTTTGAAAATCTTACTAGAAATGTGACTCCAGGAGGAATGTAAGCACTCTTGGAGAGCTGGGGCTGAACGTGGAATTGAATTCTAAGATGATTTTGCCTTCTGATCTGTATTCCCATCTTTGCATGGTGTCTGTATTTTTATTTTTTTTCCTAGTCAGAAACTAATTTAAACTGAGCTTGTTGGAAAGGTGGAGGCAATAAAACAGGTATGGTAGACAGAGCCCAAAGGTGGTCAAATTTGCTGAGTTGTGCACAGAAGAGTGGGCTCAAATCCTGCTGAGAGCTGGGTGCGTTTACGTGTGGTGAGTCATGTTTTCCTTACAGATAGATCAGTGGCTTTAGAAAAAATCTCCAGAAGTCCACTAAATCTGTTTCTGGGGTGAATTCTGGATGCCAGAATTCTGTGATTTTATTATTATTTTTTTTAACTTTTAAAAGAACACCAATGAGTTTAATCTCCATCGTTCAGTTATTTAAACCTGGAACATGCTGTATGTCCTTGTACACATGAAAAGCAGCTCTACGCTAATTAGCATTGCCTGAGCCCTTGTGGATTATTATTAGCAAGTGCAACTTTTTCCCCTTGAATGTTTTACAGAGCTTTTGTGAGCTTCTTACATCAGCTAGCTTGTCCTTTCAGTTTTTTATTATACCTTTTGTAATTGCTTTCTGTCTTCATTTGATATGTTGGTGCTTTACTCCAGTAACTTCTACTATTACTTTTAACTGTTTGCTATTACTAAGATCAACATGATTATGTTATTTACTCTGCTTGCTTTAAACATCAATTCTTTTTCCTTGTTTTCTCCCTTCCTTTCCCACTGCCTTTCTGGGAATATTTGAGCTTAACAACCTGCTGCTGTCTGAAGTTTTATTTGTTACCTTCATAGCCTAAGACCATGATTACTTTAAGCCCTGTGATATATTGTCATAAAGCAGTAATACCCACCAGACCATTATTGAATTTATTATATCTAAGTGCTCAATAAACAGCGAAAGATAAACCTGTTTTTTACTGCCTGTGGAAGTCAGCCTGTTGATTCCTCCCTTAATTCTCATTCTTGTCGATACTGGAATAATTAAATCCCCACCACAAAAACTCCAATTTCTTCACAGGTCTCTTATCACACAGACTCTGGCTACTTATAGTTATTTATTATTTTGCTGCATAGCATTTTGTCAAACCAGCAACATATTCTCACTCCAAGCTTCCCTTCTCTCAGGCAGAAGAGAAAATAATAGGCGCTTATGTAAAACACAGGAAAACAAACTGTTTTGTTTTTATGATGTCCAGTATTTGCTTCATTAAAGTATTTTCTTCAGCCCTCACTAGGAAGCACATTGATACTCTGTTCTGTACTGTAAAACTCTCTCCTTCTGAAGGAGATGCTGCCCATCTTCCCTTTCTTGTTGTGGACTTCTCTCCTTTCTTCACCTGTCAGGTGATGCACCTGGATGATTCCTTTTGTCAGACATGATCAAAATGTTGATCAAATAACACATCTGGAGGCTTGGGGTCTGGTGGTTTGCACTCTGCCATCAAGACACCTCTGACAAAGTTTAAGTATTACCTGTGATTCTCAGCCTGGCTGAAACAGCCCTCTGCATCACTAGAGGAGTAAAGCTGTTTGTGTGCAGAGAGAAACACATTATTTTGTTTTTGTAAGCATGGAAATTGGATGCAAATTTCATTATGCATTTAAATCAGGAACAGTATTTTACTTCTATTCTTCATTCCAGCTGCACTATTATCTTTTGGTGGCTCGGAGCAGTTGTGAAGTACAACTACAGTAGTCTGTCATTCCTTCTGCGTAAGGAAAGGAAAGTCCAACCTTAAATAGTAAATGTCAGTTTCAGAACAAGCTCTGTAAGGAGCTCTGTGGTATCAGTAAGCATTCATGTGGCAATGTATACTTGTACAAAGCTTGGTCCAGCAGTGATATCTTAAGCTATGTGGAGCAGATGTGGAACTAGTAACATATAATTAAGTCAGAACTTCACAAAGGAAAATAAAAAATTGAATTGTTTCTTTTCATGTTTATGAAAGTCTCATGAGATCGTGTAAGGCGTTCTGTAATGTTGCCATCAGCTGTCTTGTTGCTTATTCCTGCCATCTTTCTAAAAAGTCAGCATGCCTGCAGACACTGATGTGTCACACTATTTCGCCTGCCTTTCCACTAGCTGGAAATATTACAGATTTGTATCATTTTGCACTTGATGTTATTTTGGTTCTCTTCTGCTGAAGCCCAGTCTTGATTTATGCTGTGCAGAAGTTTTCAACCCTTTGGTCGTTATGCATGCCCAAGGACTTCTCAGTCATTCCTGTGTTGCCTGGGACATGGTAAGACTTCATCGTGTCTTGGCGAATCCTGAACGTAGCACTGAATTTCCTAAGGAAATAGAGAGAGACCCAAAATTTGTCTTTAAAAACTGTGGTAGTGGAGTAACTGATATGTCAGTGGTGCTATCGATAAGCACTGAACAAAGGATGCAAAATAAGATGGTGAATTACAGTTTTGGTGGTGTGGATGGACTTTGTGAGGTGACAATTTTGTTTTCAGTGCTTTTGTTTCCAGTGAGCACCAGAGTAAAAGATAGAAAGAGTCTTTGGTGCTTTGGGAAGTAACTGATTTCTCTGTGTCTAACTTCCAGTTCTACAAGTTGGAACTTTGGCTCATGTAAATTCAGATCCTGCACTGGGACTTGTGTACAGAGCAGTTCAGTACTGTGGAATAGACAAAACAAGTGTCTCCCCTTTTGCAATAGTGTATTGTGGGACTATGACATTGCAGGGAGAAACAGCAAGAAACAATGTTGTAAATAACTATGTGAAATTGCAACAGGTACAGTTCTTGGGGGAGGACAAGATGATTAATGTCATTGGTATCAAATCTGATTAACGTGTACATCACAAAACCCAAAATACAAACACAAGGCATTTATCCTGTACTTCATGTTCAGTAATTTTAACTGCTTAATCTTGAATGTAGGTATTTGTCTTTACTAGCAGCTGA
This sequence comes from Tympanuchus pallidicinctus, assembly GCF_026119805.1. NCBI lineage: Eukaryota > Metazoa > Chordata > Aves > Galliformes > Phasianidae > Tympanuchus > Tympanuchus pallidicinctus. Next base: position 7,482,719 of record NW_026294699.1, on the reverse strand, counting down.
ACTGGACAACTAGCTGATCCTTAGTTGGTCACATTTTTTTCTCCTCATTATCAGAGAGCAATGGACTTCCTCGACATGTTTAGCCCAGTGGTGATCATCATCTTAGCTTGATCCTCTGCTAACCCACTAGCATTTTTCCCAGTCTTCCTTAAAATAAAGGCTGTTTATCTTTCTTTGCAACTAGACTTCCTGGAGTGCTGAAAGCCAGTGCTTGGAGATGTTTCAGTGCCAAAAAGATGAAATTTCTAAGAGGATTTAGGCAAGCAATTTCACATGTTTTGAATAAAAAAATAAATGCTTTTGAATACATCTATGTGCATTTTCAGGTACCTAAGTAAATAGTTAAAACACAAATTTAATATGTATTCTAAAGTAAAATTCTCTGCTCCTGATCTATGAAACCTGGTACCAGCCCATCCTGCTGTGTCTTAAGTATGTAGAACAGATGGCTGTTTTGTAATTGAGCTGCTGTTTTTCCTGCATCCTTTGCTACAAGGGCATTGGGTAGTCAAAACTTCCATTCCCAGGCTGCAAGTGTGATGTCTCCAGAAAACAGATGCCATACCCCGGCAAAATGCTTGTTGCGTAGGTCCAGGCTCAGCTGGGAATTTGTGTGCAAATAAGGCTTTAGTGTCTTGGTGTGCTGTTGTGCTTGAGGTGTGCAAACAGATCTTATACAGGAGAGGGGGCAAAAAAAAGCAAAATACTGAAAAAGCCCAGCTTCTTAATAAAAAAGATGACCTACACAATTGGAAGGCTTTTGTTTTTATAGTCTTCAGCCATTTGTATACCAACAGAGTAAACAAAGAAAGGAAGTAGCACAAGAGACTAAAGACAGAGGGCACGTACATATTTTGCCTGCTTAGCTTTTATTCCTCATTGTGCTGTGCAACATTTCTTCATCGAACTAATTAGCAAGAAACTGCATCCATAAATCCCTGCCTGAGGTGCTAGGTCAGTGAGCCTGTGTTCTTTGTGGTAGTGAATGCTGTCTGTAATTATTGCATTCATTAATTTTTATCTATACAATTAATCTTGGTCTATACAAACACAGATTTCTGTTCCAAATCAAACTTCCTATGTACATGCTCTGTTGCTGGGAGGAAAGAGGAAGCTAATACAGTATTAAATCAATTTAAATAATGCAGTTTTATAAAAATATCCAATAGTAGTTAGTGTTTTTTCTATTATGCAAGGTAAATTGGGGCAGATGAGTTGCGCTGATTACATTCTGTGTGATTCTTAACTATGAAAGCAGAACACTTGGTATTTTGTGACTACAGACCCTCATGTGCCTTTGGACTGCTGGCTTCTCTTCTGCTTATTTGCGATGCAGCACTAGATAAAGTTGGGCAATGACATTATTGTTCAGACCATCATAGAGCCTACGCACAGCGACGCTGAGGAACGATGGAGTCTCACTGCAAACACTGGCATGTTGAGCACTAGGTAATGTCAGGAGTGATTCAAAGGGAACTGCACTCTGACTTGTACAAAGCTGGTCAAGAGTGGCAAGTGTTAGCACCTGGTGCAAATGGAGACAAAACTCCTGGCTAACCTTGTTTTTATTAATAATCTGTCCAAAGGGAGATCAGCACTGATATGATTATTTCTGAATCAACATGGGCTGTTGTAGCAACAGCACTGTTAGTATGCAGCCTTCCTTCCACTGGAGTGTCATCAGGAGGCCATGAAAGTTAGCAACTCCAGTTTTCCCTAGATGCTGTTCCCTGGGGTTGACAGCTTGTGTGGGGCGCAAAAATGGCAACACTGACCAGAGCAAGAGGCACTTATGCTCCAAACTTTTTTCGAATGAACAAAAGACTTTTAGCACGTCCCAGCTGCTGTTCCTGTGTCCCCAGAGCAGAATTATCCTTTGAATGAAGTCATTTAATGCCTGTCTTTTCTATAGCATGTTTTATGCTCAAGTGTTAGACTGTTCATCAACTACATTTTTGCAGAAGAGCCTAATTTCATTGTTGTCTTTCATCTTCCTTTCTCAGGTTTATTTTGTTAGAGATATTTGAGATGTGAACGAGAGACCACCTCCTTTATGAATCTGCAGAACTTCTCTGATCTCCCTTGTTTCAAGTGTTGTTGTCTTCAACTATTTCAGTTTCTGTTCTCTCAGGTACCAAAATTCCAACTCTAGTTCTGGTGATCATAACCAAGAACTGCATCTAAAATCATCCTTTGCTTAAGAAAATTCACTGAATCAATTCTAATTCCTCATGTTGCACTAATCTTATTTGCTAAAATATTTTTTTAAATAATTTGATTAAATGTCAGAATATAGAACTGACAGCCAAAAGCTCTTTTCATCCATCAATCCCTTGGAACCCCTTGTATTCACTTGCTCCACATCCATAAGGTGCATAACAATCCAAACTCCTCTGGTATTACCACATTTCAGAATAAGATTTTGTTAACAGCAAGAAAATTTTCAATCTTTGTCTGTCAAGCACACGTTGGAAATCTGGGACATTTTAGTGCTAAACTGGTGTGGGCATTGTTCCACGTTATTTATTAGCTGAAGTGTGAAGGCGTTCTGAAAGCCAAGTGGAAGCTGTAATGCTCATCATTCTAGCTATTCTATTATAAAATGCCACTGCCTAAAGGCTTTACAGTCTAAAGGGTTTGGACAGATGAAAGATGAAAATTCAAGTTAATAGTCTATAGGATGGCCACTGAGATCCAAAGTAGTTGGGACCTACACTGCTGCCACTGGGCTTTGCAGTGCCCACTCCTATTCCCTGTTAGAGGATCTATGCTCCTCATCACTTAGACTCCTGAGCGACAAACCCTTTAGAAGTAGCTTCAAGAAGATGGCATGGTGCTTCAGGAAGCAGGGAAAAAAGCACTTAAAGAAAGCATGTAATGCACTGAAATCCTTAGTTTTGCTATTTGTTGTAGAGGAAGGAGCTTGAACTTGTATTGATTTAAGATGGGACAGAGATAGTTACAAAGATCAGGATGATACACATCTCCTGAGTACGTGAAAACTTACTTCCACAGATACTAAATATTGTCTCCTTATTTGAGTCCTTTTTAAGGTGTAGTATGTCAACTTTGTTCTCAGTATCTTGAGAACAACTGATCTGTTTCTCCATTTTCTTCAAAGTGCCTGGAGATATTTCAGTTTCTGGTTTCTTCTAATTTTCTGCTGCTCGAAATGATAATATAAAATAGGGGGAGCCATTTGCATACTATAAGATGAGGATTATTTAATTTGCAAGGATCTTAGTAGTATTCTGAAGAATGAAGTTTGTTTATCATTTTAGGGAAGGAATGACTTTTATGCTTTATTTAAAAAAAAAGAAAAGCTACTAGAAGATGGCACATTTATGAGACCTTGCCTGGAATGAGGAAGAGAAAAAAAGGCATTCTCATGAGAGCTACTGGTTCTTTTGCCATTTGTAAAACTGACTGTGAAATGATGGCTTTAGTGATTAAAGGCTGAAAGAAAGAGGTCTCAGAATAATCAATGGATTCTCCAGCATATGTTAATATATTCTGCTTGGAAAGGTTACTTCCATTTATATTCAAGATGAAAATACTTTATGGCATGTAATTGCAAACTTTTTTATCTATGGGAACTAAATACTCAGGTCAACATGGGCAATAAGAATAAAAATAAAATGTGATGGATTAAATTTGTGAGGAAGTGTTGGTTTTAATAACACATTTAAAAAGGTAAAGCAGCATACTGAGTCATTTTTTTCTTCTAAGTAACTTTTCTGATTTTATTATATTGTATTATCTAAAGTAAATTTCATACAATGGTAAAAATAAATAATGGAACAAGAACCTTTGATTTAATAAAAGCAGGTTTGTATTTGCCTCCAAAAATTCTGGAAATTTCACGTTACTGGACTTCTATGTCTTTTTTGTTTTCTTCCATTTCATTTGGTGACAGAAGGAAATCTGAAATTGCCAGGTGCTTCTCCTGAAAAGGGATTGTGTATTCAAATGATTCCAGTCAGAACATGCAGAGTGTTCTGCAGAGAGCCAAACCTTTTCTTGAAAGCTCATGTTTATGCAGGCCAGCCATTTAATCAGAGAAATTCAGGTGGATATGAGATACACCTCGTATTACTGGTAGCTGCTGAGGTTGTTCATGTATATCTGCCACCATGCAAAATAAGCTTCTCTCATCTGCAGAAATTCACTGCTTCAGCCAGGTAAGGAAAGAGTCTTCCAGTTTTCAAAAATGGGTTGGAGGCTTGGATTTATTTTCCTTTTCGTTTCCAGGTTAGGATGCAAATAACACCTTTCTCAGTTTTTCCCTGAAATATTTTCTGCTCCTTTACATCCAGTCCCACCTTTGCTACTTGAAGCGCTCGTTTGAAGGGTAGGAAATCATTCAGATTCAGATCACTCCTCCCTGCTACAGTTGGTAAAGGGGTCCTGGCATCTTAAGAAGGAGTTTTAAACATGAAGCTAGGATAGAGGGAGAATGGGGCTGTGAATTAACTGCTGCAGTGTTGAACACACCGCAGGATAAAGATGAATAAAAAGTACAGGTAGCATAGGGCTGACCTTCACAGCACCATGGCTAAACAGCTATGAACATGGAAGGCAACTGATTTTATGGAGCCCAAGTGTCTCTGCAATACACTGCAGTCACGTAGCTGAGGGCAACAACATGATTATTGACAAATAGAGAGCCATGCATGCAGTACAGAAAGTGTGATGATACAAAATGAAGAGCCAAAAGTGGAAGATTTTGGAGACAAAACCTAAAACTTCATCTTGGTATTCTTGGTAAAAGTATCAGCTGCAGCTATGCTATGGTATCTCTGCAGATATACTTGATTTGGTGCTGATTTACAAACATGGAATCTTTGATGTGATTCTGTGGTATGTCACGTCTGAAGCAGTCTTTGGGGTCTAACTATGTATGTGTCCTGGGAATGGGTAAAATTGTTTTCTGACTTGTTTTTAGTAAGTAAAAATAACCTCATAAATAAAACCTGAGGACAGTAATTTCTACTTCTCAGGTTGCTTGTCAGTCTGAATATGATAAATATTAAATGACTGCAATTTCAGTATAAAGTCAATTATCTGTGTGTAGCAAATTAAAATTAGACACATTCTTTAGTCTGGAAATTTATCCTAATGGAGAATGCAATTTGCTTCCTATCAAAGATTAGTTCTCTTGAGTATAACATCAGTGTGCATCAGTTCAGAAGGAGCATTGGCTTGACAGGTTTGGGAAAGCACAGACTCCTTCCTCACCAATCCAGCTGGGGAGCTTTTACAGGAGCGGGATGGTAAGATTTCTTTATTCAAAACATGGTTTTTAAAGAACAGTCCAATTTTTTCCTGCGTCTGTACATGTGGATGCAAGTAGTGTAACTAAAAATAATCCAGAGATTTTATATATATATATATATATATATATATATATATAATATAATATTATATATATATATATATGTATATATATATATATGTATAAAGGAAGGATAGCATTCAGAATTAGTTGAAAAGAAAATGGGGTTATGTCTCCTGGAGAAGTACCCTAAAACTTACATCAATTCTGAAAATCCATCAGAACCTTCTTTTTCTCCTTTTTATAATCTGAGGAAGGACGTGGTGGTGATGGCTTGAAAGAAAGGGAGGTGGGCTTACTGAGAGTCAAGCATAGAGACGCAGATTACATTCCCTGAATTTAGTCTCATGCTATTGGATACTGTTCTTTTTGCTGAAGAAATTGTAAAGTACCTATACTTGAATGCTGCAGTCATTAGTCTTTCATCATTAGCATAAATCAGGATTCCTTCATCATACTTAAAAAAAATATGTATATATATAAGAGAAAATGATGATAAATGTGCAAATTTGGAGCTATGCTGCCATGGGTACCATGCTGGTTTGGTCCCTGCAGTCTGCAGAGCTGCAGAGCCAGCTGGGTCCAAGTGAGGGCAGCTGCATGTGGGGGGCAGCAGTGGACCTGTGCCTAGAGTGGGTGAGCCACCTTCCTCCAGTGCTCTGGGGGTCTGTCTGCATCGAGATGCTCCTCCTCAGCTCTGCAACAGAGCCTTCAACCATTTGCAGCAGCCATTAAGCTGCCTCAGATGGATGCTTTGTGTTTTGCGGGGAGTCCAGATGGCTGCCGGCATTACGTCAGTGTGGCTGTGGGTCAACAAGATGGCTGCCGGCATTACGTCAATGTGGCTGTGGGTCAACAAGATGGCTGCCGGCATTACGTCAGTGTGGCTGTGGGTCAACAAGATGGCTGCCGGCATTACGTCAGCTCCAGAGGTGGTGTGTTGTCTGGAATGTGCAGGCTGAGCTAAGGTATGTCTGATCCCTCTGAGAAGGGTCATAATTTCAGACTGATAACCTGTGGGGTTTTTTTATTATTATTATTATTTTATTTTTTATTTGTTCCAAGTTCCAATCTGATTAACGGCAAAGAAGGTTTTGTAGGGAGAGGTAGTGGGCCTATAGGTGTGGTTGGCAAAAGCGACAAGCTTTTGAATATGTGAGCTTTTCGTCATGAATGCAGGTTTTCCCAAAGATTTCAGCATTCTCATGTGTGGGGATTTCTGTTCCCAACAAGATGGTGGACAGGCAGTGAGGTGCTGCTGCTGTTCTTGGGGAGATGCGTCTTCCACCATTTGTACAAAGGTGTAGATCGGTAAAATTCTGTAGAGATTCTTCAAGTTTTGCAAGGAGTGCTGTTGTTTGTTAATTTCTTATACTGTTCTTAAAACTGTGTTCAGTGCTGGAAGTATTCACATTTGTTCAGGGATACGTGTATAGGCTGATGCACTGTAGCGTTTGGCGTATCCTGGCAGGTTGCAGACGCTTGGCTAACGTATCGCTTTGCTCTTTTGCTGAGTTCACTGGGGATTGTTTATGCGAATAAGAAATACTTGTAAGGATGCATCTTGCAAGACCGGGGCCTTATCTCCTGAATTTTGAGACAAGCTGTCCATATGGTAGGTTGGTTTGTTTGTTTTCTTTGTTTCATTTTTGTTTTCCTCTCCTTTCTGTTACAAATGTTGATGCAAGGTGAACACCTGCAATGAGAAAGTCCCTGCAGGGGCTCTGTGCGAGTGCTGTGCAAAGCATGCTCTGTGCACCCTCCGCTTTGGTTTCAAGTGAAATCTAAGCAAGATCTCAAGTGAGATAACTCCTGTGTCAACGAGGAAAAGGCTGGCTGTGGTAAATAATAAAGGCCTGGTGTATATAAAACTGACACTGATATACATAGAAGTCTGACTAGTATATACTCTGTGTTCTGCCGGGAGGGCTCTACCAGCACAGTCTTGGAAGTTGAGTGTGAAAGGTTTCTTAAGCTGTTAGTTCAAAGGTTGCTTGACTAAGGTCAGGACTCTGCCATGGAATGATTTGAGGAGAAAGAATGCTGCTTAAAATCAAAGCGCTTCTATTTATGTAAATCTATTTTACTATTGCATGTTAATGGAACAGTTAACCTCATATTGTCCTCTTGAAGAACTGCTAAGACTCTTGGCTTGTGCTTTCTTAGAAGTTTTAAGTGGGTATTTGCAAGTCCTGTTCTCAAAAGAAATATAAGCAACCTGCCAGTCACGCCTAGCTGACAGGGAACTGTCACTGAATGGCATTTGCTCTTTGAGGGAGGAGAAAAAATACACTTCAGACATACAGCAGAGCCTTTCTCCTTGAAGCAGTCCTGCCAGTCGGCAGTGACTGTGTTCCAACAGGGGGGAAGACTTTGGCAGGGAGCAGGGTGAGCTGTGGTTATTAAAAACTGGGCTGAAGTAGTAGCAGCAGAAAGCAGCTTGAAGAATTTCTGACAGTGTGATGATAGCCTGCCTAGTACTGTCATCCTCCGGACTTGGCGGGAACAGAAAATTCCTGTTGTCCTAGGAAGGATATAGAAAAGTTTTATTACTTTGCAAAGGAATGATTGTTCTCTTGCACCATGGAAGATTGCTTTGGCATCTTGAATGGCCACTAAGGACAACATGACTTAAATGTTATGGTTTAATTTTTGGTGGAGAAGGTACAATCATCAGCTGAAACTGTTTCTTTCAGAAATCCTACTGTTACAGTAAGTTACTGTTTCTATAAGACAAGAGTTGGTTACCACTCTTCTGTGTAGAGTGTGAATTTGGTAGAGCTCTGAAGATGGTTCATTTCACTTTTGACAATGCAAGAGGATAATGTGCAGTGTAACTGGGAAAAAGATGGGATGAAATCCCAAATGGGAACCGGTTGATTCCTGGGTATAGAAACTGATAATATCCCAGAACTCTGGAGTGATGAAAATTTAGGGTCAGCAGACAATTATTCCCATCTGACAGGTCAGATACTTCTGCAACTATCCTAAGCACATCTACAGCAGGGTGCATATGTGCTTTGTATAAGTATAAATGACTATATAAACTCCAATGTGGAGATGCCAGTGTTTTAGTATGGGTAGAAGGGCTTTTAGCATCTATGCTACAGTGTCTGGCTGGCATTTTGGAGGCTGGCATTATAGACTGTCCAAATGAATGATTCCATGCAGCCAGAATTCCAAAGCTAAATAAGCACCAGTTGTCACTTCTGGAAAATGTGTGTGCCAGAGCAAGGGCTACTATGGCAGCCACTGAGAGAGGGAGGAGCCAGGCAAACTCATTGTGGTGTTTGATCTACAGACAAGACACATGTTCATATTTAGCTCTTGAAGAAAAATGACTTTCTGCTGTGAGGGAAAGGCACACCAGAAAGACTTACACAACATGTAGATAGATTCTTCAGGCTTATCCCAGCTATAGGATATTGTCTTGCCAACAGATGAGGATTGATGTGTATAGCAAGGCTCGGATATTTGGAGAAGCTTGTTCATTCATAGTAGGTATGGGGCTGGATCAAAATCCTAGAGTGAAATTAATTTCCTTAGCAATTGTGGGTAAATTTAATTTTGCTACTAAACCTTGTATTTCAGCTTAGTCCAATGCTCTACTCAGGCAAGAATAATTTCTCATTAGTAGCTACCTAAAATGATTCTGGAAGCTGTCTTATACAAATATAATGGAGTAAAATGCAGTCTTGAGTATTTATGCAGTGCCAAGTATTAATTAGCTGGAAAGATACCAACAATTGACTGAAATGTCTGCATGTAATTTTATTAATATTTTTAATCCTTATTAGTGATGTATTATAATTATTTGGGTACATGTTTTTCTAGCACATTTAACGTGTTCAAGTTTATTCCTGGGGTTTAGCTTATCTCTGTTGTAAAGAAACAGTAGAGGCTGAGCTCGAGGTTTCCAACCTTAAGCTAAGCCTCCACGTACTTCATTTGGAAGGAGCAGCTGTTAAGGGATGACAGCATGGAGACTGTCACCACGGATCTGTGTGTGCAGGCATGTGTTTAGAGCTAGGGATGCAGGCCATTGTTTTCCAAATGAAACTGCAGTCCTGTTTGTGTGTCTTTGAAAACACCAGCTGAAATCTCTGCTTCGGATTACTTCTAGCCAGATCTGATGTTTCAGTGACATGCTTGATTAAAATTTGCATGATGGGATGAATGAGTTCTTAGCTACCTGATGAAAACAGTGATTACATCTAAAGCTGTAGTTATGGTACAGTACACATCTGAGCTACAAGTCTGAGTTGCAGTGGCATATGAGCCAGTTTGACATTGAATTATGTTTTCAAATGTCAGAATTCCTTTCCCAGTCACCCCACGGTCGTTAGATGGATGGATGGAAGGCTTCATTGGGTGCTTTATTGGCCAACTGGCATTCTCTGAATGGTGGCTGATAATACAGTGGTGACCTTGCAGTGATAACAGAGTTGCAAAAGGAAAAAAAATGGAGCAAAGAAGATAATTTACACTTGCAAGGACAAAATATACAAATCATATAAGAGATAAAGAAATCCTCGGGGTTATGATGACAGTGTGTTTGTTGTATGTGATGTTATCGCAAGATGCTGTAGCTAGTTTATCTTGCTGTCTAAGACACTTACAAGACATGCTGGCTTAAAAACAATTCCAAATCAAAAGGGCTTCAGGGAATTAATTTTGCAATATGCTTGGTTCGTTCTCTTGAATGAAGGTAGCATTAAGGACTGAAGCAGAGTAGAAAACACCCTGTAGTCTACTGGCAGCTTTTTAAAAATCATACCTCTTTTTTAGTGTTGCACAAACTGGATTAAGTTGGGACAAAGTGCAGGCTTGCTGCTACAGAGCTGGAATTTTGGCTGATATGAGCTGAAGCTGGTGGAGCACCAGCATCTTAGGCATGACATGTTGGTTTGTGTCATGTTACTGATATCTCCAGTGGCTTTGAATTACCATCACCTCGATAGAACAGCATTTTAGTCCTCAGAGGTCTTCTTTACGTGTCTTTGTTAATGTGCTGCTGGGTTGGATGTGCAATGAAACCATGCAGCTTAATGTCAGTTTTATTCCAGATCTGACATATTTGGATGTTATAAATGATGCCTTTAAAGCTATGGCAGCTTTACAAAGTGGTGTGCAGCATTGCCATCCATATATGCGGAGTTACACACTACTAGCAGAAAAATACTTGAATTCTGGAATAAGATCTTGTTAATATAATGAGTGAATAAAAATTAAAAAATGAGTTTGATTCTTGAGGCAAGGTTTCATTAATTAGAAAAAAATCATAGCTGCAAGTTTATCAGTGTAGACAAATAATTAATTTTCATATTACCAAATATGTTTTCATTTCCTGTAATTATGGGAGAAATTGAAGTGTTTATTTTAGGAATTCTTTTTCTAGTTACTGTGTTAGTTGAGAATATTTACTAATGGTTGTATATAATGACTACCATAATTCACTATCTTGATTTTTCTTTAAAAGGAGTTTGCTGAAGGCACTTCAAATCCTATCCTAATTACTTCATCATACAGTTACTGAAAAACTAGTAACTAGTCTTGATGTTATTTTTGCCCTGCATTAAAAACTTTGCTTTGCTAGTGTATGGGAACTGTTAGGTCATGGCCTAAAGCAGTGATTGAGCACCTGGTGAAGAGGCGTAGCCAGCTCTGGGAGCACAGGTGGAAGCAATTCTATCCCTCCCTAACCTCATTTAAGGGCTGGCAGCCACAAGGGAAGCATTATGCTTGGGATTGCCTCCTTTGGAACGTTTTGTGACCTCTCATCCTCAGAAAGGGGTAAGTGATTACTTTATTACTGGATTGTGGCTACTACCTTTTTTGGGTTTAAAGCAACTGTATCTGCTGCTGCCTAGCTTTACTGCTAATGTGTGTGATTTTTCCCTTGGGTGCTGTTTTGGGTGACAAATATTTATTATCTTAAACACGTGACAGAAGTCAAAGGAATCGAGTGCTGTTCTGTGGAGGGCTTCTAGAAAAGCTTTGAATGAACTAGTTGGCTGATGCACGAAATGCTGGTTTTGTCTTTTACTGCCTATAGTGAAAACCAAGCCTTGTGTTGAGGCTTTAATTACGCCAGTGATGTGTTGAAGGCAGTAAAGCTGCAGCAAAGTTTCCTGTTCGTTCACAGTGCTGTGCCTCCTATGGAGTTCATGCTTGTCCCCTTTCTGAGCAATATGGTTGTTGCTCATTGCAATGCATCTTGCAAAACCAAGAGGTAAAAACGTAAGAATGGCAAGGCTGGAAAAGGAACCGTTAACAGCACTACTTAATATCTAAAATATGAGAAGGTTTCTGGAGCATGGGGAATCATCCTTAATCTGGGATCAACCAGCTGGCCCTGCTGAATGTGCAGGTGCTTATGGTCTGGTTTGTGCAGCTGTGCTGGAGGGAGGCTGGGCTGTAGGGCCTGTGGAATCCCAGCGTGCTGCTGTGAGCTCTTCCTTGCTACTTGGTTTGAACTCAAATGAACTGATAGAATAAAAAGTGTCTCTGTGTTACTATTATTGGGAATGTACTATATCTGAAGAATTAGTAATGGTAAAATCAAAGGTAAATCGAAAGGGAGTTTATATACTGCTTCAGCAAAGTTGATTTTAGGGTAAAATAAAACCCTGAAGGCATATCAATGAAATGTATTAAGGGCGTCAGGCAGTGGATAGTGATTTAAATAAAATTAGCCTAACAACATAAAGTACCTAGAATAATAAGCATCTCCAGCCACAGGAGACTCATTTTACTTAATTCAGAAATATTAAGCATTCTGTATAATCATTCTTGAAAATATGATGAAAGATGCATATGGAGGCAAGAATACTACATTTGTGAAGCCTACTGAACTTGTTGGAGGTGTGCATCAGTACCTAACATTCTCATTCAATGCTGTGGTCTTTTGCTGATTTCAATTAGAAATGATATTGACCGCTGTAGTAAGGCATTTGCTTTTCCCACTGGTAGACTTACGCACGAGATGCAGTAAGACAGATACAAGTAATGTTCAACAGTGCATTAGATTGCTCTGGGCCTTGGGCCTGGATGTTGGTGACCAGGTGCTGGCAGCTGTTGATTGGATGGTGTAAAAGGAAACAAAGCAGAATGTATTGGTTGTTACTGGATGTGGGGCTGCGCAAAGAAAGTTTTGCTGATAGTTTGTAATCCGCCTTGTTATCTTCAGCTCATTGCCCCTTGGAAAAAAGTAGATGTTGGATGGTTATGCGCTGCAAAATGCACAACTAGCTCTTCGTAGATGAGCTGTTTTTCTTAAGAAACTATACACTGTTGTGTCAGACCTAAACTGAAACCTGTCTACTCCACACTCCTGGGTTCTTATTACATCAGTCTAAACTCCCTCCCACTTGGTTTGGACAGATCAGATGCTGAGCCAGCATGTATGAGAGCAGGGGTGGAGCTCTGAAAACAAACTCTGGTAACTCAGATTTAAGGTAACCTTAATACCAGACAAGAAAGGAAACAAAGGCTGCACTGAAATCAGCAGCATGTCTTTGGTTGGTTGGAGTGGGGCTTGTTTTTTTTTTTTTTCCTCATTGCTAATTATCAGCTACAGAAATATGTTAATGTCAGGTGCAGTGCTACATCATTCCTCACTAAGAGACCTGTTGGTGGGGAGTGAGGGACCCAGACCATGATGTGCTCATGAGCTATTAAGAGGTTTAACTGGAAGTATACGAAACAATTAGTTTGTTACTGGTGTTCCGTAAACGCGTGCAATTTAAGAAGTGAACTGATCCTGTGGTAGATAATAAACCAATCAACTTGAAATAGTTTTGTTGCATTAATCTCTCTCACAATCATGGGTTACCCTAGCAGAAGTCTGTGCAATGTCATGAAATGAGAGCTGTGAATGGAGGAGGGCTGTTAAGAAAAGTAATTAACATTATTGAAAATAGAATTTGGTCCTGTGAGGTGGGAGCACTGATTGAACACAAACACATGAGCTTCATTACGTTTTGTTGTACAATGGATACATATTTATATATATTAGAGATATTAGAGTACACTGCAGGCAAATTGTGATAGAAAAGAGAGTCACTGGAGTAGAGGTTTTTGGTCTGTTTGATTTATAGCAGCTTTGGAAGGATGTTGAGTAGTTTCTATGTGAAATAGCTGTTCTGTGCTATGCCTACAAAGTTATCAAAGGAAGAATTCTAAGCTCATGCTCAAATTAAATGTCATTTTAAAACATAGGCTAATAGCTTAGCTTTGTCATCTGAACTTTGTTAATGAATTGGCTTTTTCCAATTTACAAAAATGTTTTACTTTAAATTACAACAAATACAAATATTTAATAATTGTTTTCTAAATCTTAGGCACCTTTTGGAACTCTGAAAACTATGGATATACTTTGTCCTTAGTAAGTAGATACAGCCAAATACGTGTATACTTTTTGGGCAGGAGTGGGATTGATGCTTTCTTCCTCTTTGTTTGCTAAAGGTTATGGATTGATGTGTGCAAGTCAATAAATACTGCTTAACTTTCTGATCTCTTGGCGGATTGGTAACATTGATTAACCAGTAGCGGTCTCTGCTCTTCAGCATCAAGGTGCTGTCAGGGCAATGTGAATGGGGAGCTAATGGGTGGTGTTAACTCTGAGGTGCCAGCATGAGGAAAAATTGTGAAAGATAGGCAGGCACCTATGGATGTGTATAGAGATGAGATCTACAGAGACAGAGGGGAAAATGTGTGCAAGCTGCTTTGGTAAAAGAGGAGCAAACTTATTTTTTGTTGTGGTTTGGGAAGAAAGAAAAAAACAGCCATTAGAAGCACAGTCTTTACTCTTCACTTGCAGAGACTTTTAATTTCAAAAGGATCTACCTTTGTTTAAATAAGGGTAAAGTAACACTAAGCTGCTTTGAGTAAAAACAATTCTTTTTTTGTTCTGTCAGTGAACCAAAAAATCAATTTGCTTTTTCAGCTTAGCTGTTGAGTAATATGACTTTTTATTTGCTTTCCTGACTGTAAACGCATTTTAATTCTACTCTAATTTTCTTCTGTCTCTCAGGGTTTTTCCACTCCAGTTCTCTATATGTGATATGTGAACTATATGGACAAGATAAGGGCATTGCTCATCCAGAGTGTGACAGGCTGGCATTAACCTGCCCAGAATTTAAGTCTGATGCTTTGTTTGGATGAATTATAAATCTGGTCTCTAAAAGCATCTCAACAAGAAGACAAAACACTTCACTTTCCTTTAACAATAATGTAGAGTAACAAAATCTGACCCCTTGCACGCTCATAATGCATAGTCAACGCAGCAGCACGAGTGAGATGTTACACAGTGCTCCTGGAAGGATGGAGCAAGTTGTTCTCATGCTCTGGTTACTGGGGTTGTGGTGGTGGTGGTTTGGATACCTAAAATCCATTAACTCAATAGCAGTGATACTAAGATAGAAGGCTTATTCACTGCTTCTACCTGAGCATTCTGTATATTCTCCCTTGCTGCTTTCCCTTGGGCTGTGTGTCTGGCTGTGGAGGTAGTGGTAACATTACTGGTTCAGCACTGGTGTGGCTGACTGAGGAAAGCGCAAATGACAAATCTGGTCTGTGGAGATCTAGCTTAGGCTTCTGCATTGTTCCTTAAACAGGTGCTCTGACCTTAATTTCAACTCAGATCCATGTATGCTTTATTATCACCTAAAGCAGTGCTTAAGGCTTCCACTGTGCACATGGAGAGTGCTAGGAAAAAGCTGGGTTCATTTGGAGATGGAAAGCCGTGCTGATAATTTGTGGTTAATGCTGCTCGCAGGTGCTTGCATTTATGGATTTTTATTTTCTCTTAATTGCACTAGATGGCAGTAGAGGTGAAAGGGATTTTCTGGGGTGCTGCCAACAGAAGCTGCTAAATCTAATGGCTGCAGACATGGGTTCTGGCTGTCCTCTTTATTTTGTTAGACCCTAGGGATCTACCTGCTGAGCTGTACAGGCCAGGTGGAAGAATAGCATGTGCTTCTGGTTGGAGGGCTTCTGTGTGCCCAAACAGAGAGACAGTGTGTGGTGGGCAGCCCCCCGTGTGGTGTGTGAGGATTAGCTGCAGTGGGATGTGGCAGACTCCCAGGAAAGGGGCTGCCGAAGGGATTTCTTTTTTCCTTTTAGCTTTTGGTTCAAGTACTTCCTGTGACTTCTGTTAGTTTTGATCAGTCCTTAGTGCAGTCCTGATAGTGTTTGCTAGCTTGTGACTGCTGATCTGCCTTCTTTGAGCCTTTTGAAAGCTATTTGTTTCCGTCTCTGACAATGTGTTGTTGCTTTTCTTCTTGAAAGTCTGCACGACTTCTGTAGTTAAGCTTTCTCTGTGGCTAAAGCCAGCTGGCAGAAGGCCAGAGCTCTCCAACCATCCTTTGTCTGATCAGTGTCCTAAACCTCAGCGGAATGAGGGAGTGGTCAAAGTTCATCTTGGGATTTTAGTAGAGCATGTGCCCTGCTGATGGCCAGAAGGGTGGAGTACAGCCATCAGCTCTGGGGGAAGCCAGCTTACTTCTCCTGGGGATTTGGGGCAATGAGGTTTCAATCAACTCATTCTCTGTCCTTGCCATGTTCGTAGAGCCCCTTAGTGGGTGGGGACACCTGAAAAGCCCTGACATTCAGAAGCTGGTAGCCCATGTTTTGACCAGTATGGAAATTCTGGTGTGCAAATTGAATAGGGTTGTAAGACACAACATCCACACAGATCACTGCAAGTGGGTGAAACAAAACTCCCACTGGGATATAAGCTATGCAGTGCCAGACGACAAGGAGAGGGTGGTGGGGAGTGAATCATAGGAGACAAACTTGTCTATGTTATTGTGGCAGAGGCTGACTGACAGATTGAAATGGAGATGACAAATTCGAACTGGAACTGGCATAATTTCTCTACTGCCTTTGGTGCAATAGCAAAGGTAGAATTTCCCCTGCTGCAAGCAGCAGGAAAAGATTAAGGCTGGGCACTTGGATTGAATCAGGCACAGCATGAACTCCAGGAATGCAGTTGTTGCTGCAGGGATAAATTTGGCCTGTGAATGTCACATTAGCACATTCAGACCACAGCAATGCCCTTTCTGAAATTTTCTATTGATTTTTATGACAAATGGAATATCACAGAGTATGAACACAAACGCATTACTTCTGTTCTGCACAGATGTTCCAAACTTTGCATAATAGCAGTAGGGCAGCTGTTGCAAGGGACTGTCAGAGTGATTCAGGCACGAGGAGGCTGATGTTGAAGTGCCTGTCATGGAGGGATCTCCAGTAAGTTGTCTGACTCATCTGATTTACACATATTGAATGCACAGTAAATAATTGCTGTGCTTTGCCAGACTTTTCATGACCAAGGCACAGTTGATGGTGTTAAGTGATTTCAGTGCACATAATTGAGGATCAAATTATTACATGGAATTCATCCTTAATGTTGATTAAGAGTTGCACCCTATGTCATTTTGCACTAATGAAGCAGTCCATATTGCCAGCTATTTGTGCTGGTGAGAATAACTTACACTGCCATGATACACTGTATGCACATATGTTGACTTTTCACATGCTTTACACTGACTTCTGTCCCTTTCCTCTCACCCCATCTCTTTCTCTGCGTGCAGTCCCTGAGGCTGCTGAATCTGATAGAAGTTACTGCTGTCCCTGCAGCAGCTGCACAGCCTGGCTGAGATGTTTGGGTTGCTGTTGCAGGCAGAGATGATCTAGGAGAACCTAAATGGTCTCATTCCTGTTCTCTTAAGGAAGTGGAGCTTTTCTCATCTTCTGCCCTTTATTTCCACAGTATATGGGTCTGCTAGTGACTCCAGAGAGATGGCTGGTGTTAGGCTCAGAGGTTTGATAGAAAGGAGAAAAAAAATACGAAGAATTATGTAAGAGGCAGGTGAGTGGGGCAGGAATGTGATACGTTCCAGGACAGACTGGTGCTGATGGCAGCAGTAGAGAAGGGAGTTTAATAACTGAGACAGTGTTTACTATGAATTCCAAACTCCTGCCAAGGCATTAACCAGACTAGCTTGTCACACAAATGCTGTCTGCCTTCTGAATAGGTGTAATTGTCTACTCTGGAATAAATGATTGCAGTGCAGCCTACTGTTCTGAGCCCTCCATCTTGTGTTGTGATTTTTCTGTCTTCCTCTGTTTATTCCATGTTCTGTGACATTATGATCCTCAGGCCTGCTGTCCTGGACTGAAGGCAGTGCAACAGGGATGAGGGTTAGGAAGCCACTTGTGCTGCAGTGTAGGCACAGTCACCTGGACACAACAGGGCTGGCTTGTTCTCCCTTTTAGCAGCATTGTGACAGTGGTGGTGTACAGATCTGTTGGAGAATATTTGTAGCTGCTGGCAAGTGTCTTTGCTTCAGGCAATTGTAAATACACTTTGTGTCACCAAGAAACAGCCAGGAGACTGGGACAGAGCCTGAGAATGTACAGGAGAAGACAAAAACTGAGTAGTGATGGCAGGAAAGTCAAGCTGGGAGACAGAACAAAGAAGCAGCCTCCTGCAGCTGGATCCTACTGTGTTCAGGGAAACAAGACTGCGAGACTTGGCATCAGTTTATTTGCTAACAATGAACACAAATATTATCTGTGTGTTCCTGTGACAGAAGCAAGCGGTGAGGACCCTGGGATGCTGCCTAGATGCTCAGACTGCTGGGCAGCAGGTTCTTACCCAAGATGGGCTGTGTGCATGAGACTGTCTTTAGGATCTTTTCTCTAACAACTGTGAACTGTTAGAACTCTAGACTGTTACTGAAGTTTAGCCTTTGGGATTAACTGTCAGAAGATATTAATTTGAATGGAAATTCATCTGTACGAACTCGCAAGACAGTTTTGATAATCTCATCCCTGGCTTCTGGGGAGCAAAGTACCAGTAGGTCCTTCTGACCTGAGTGAGACCTTCAGTGGTTACCATCTCTAAAAATCTGCCAACACCTTTTCCCTCAAATTCATTTTAATATCTCATTCATACCGTGAGGTTTTGACATTATGCTAATGGATGCTAATAGGCCTGCAGTGGGATAAATGGAGGGTGAGCTTCATTACTCATTCATTAAAACTTTATATATGCTTCTGAAGGCATTATGTACTGCAGTGGCTGGGTGGTGTCAGGGAGCATTCACCAGGGAACCATCAAACATGTTAATCAGCGAATATTTGGGAGGGATGAAGGCATCCTAAGGAGTGCTGATCCCATGTGACAACCACAACCTTGGATGGGGAAGGTAAGTCTGTGCTGTGCAAGGCAGCTCTGTTAGAGGTGCTGGAGCTGGCTGGCACAGTGATCCTGGATCTGGTTCTACAAGCGATGTAACCTTGTTATTGAGCCTCATGAGCTAGCTGACCAACTTAAATGGAGTGCTGTGGGGACTCAGCGAGGTGGCACAGGCATGGTAGCTGGCCTGTTAGCTGGTTAGAGTGTGTCTAGGTAGTGCTGTGTTCTGTGGCACAGCTACCGCTGGAGAAACCATCTTTAGTCTCTGCAGGCAGGTCCGACTCTTTTAGATGAACTGGAGCCAAGTGTTTAAATGCTGGAATGAGATCTGTGATTACTTCTAACAACAGTGAAGTCAAAACGATTCATGAGCAGGATTAAATTGGCACTGGCAGTACCATATGAAGGAAGTAGGCAATGTAGTCTCTGGTGTATTCAAACTGTGTTTGACATGATATTCTATTGACTATTCATTTTATTTTTTTCACATTTTGAGTGGTGTTTATAGAATAGGGAACTTTTATTCCCCTCTCTTAACTTGCACTTGCTGTGTGAACTAAAGCAAGTCATTTGAGCATGCTGTGTGTCAGCAAGTCATTCAAGCAATTTTTTCTCCTTCTTCTACGATGAGGCTCTTTTACAAAGAGACACCTCTCTTGTAAGTTTGAAGTCAGTTGGTGTGTGATGCTGCTTAAAGGAATTTGGTCTTTAGGACTGGCTTCTGTGTAAACATTTAAATGATAAATGAATTTGACTTTAGACAACTGGAGATGCAGCACTGCCGTTTTTCCAAGATCCCAAAAATCTGAACTCCATCATCTGTGTGAACTACTTGAGCATCTGTTCTTCAGGAGGCTGGAGCTGAGTCTCTGTAGTGGCTGGCATGGAACCAGGCGGTGGCAAAGCCTTTATTTCAGGCTGAGGTGGTTGGTGGTTGTTTTTTTTTTTTTTGGGAGTTGGTTTTCAGCAGCTGTGTGGGACTTCTGGAAAACCTGGCCTGATTTTTGTCTCTGGAAGGTTGTGTTCAACTAACATGTGCTAATTTATTTGTTTGTTTTTAGTTTTGTCTGTTTTTTAAATTTATTATTGGCTCTACTGATTTTTTTTTTTTTTTTTTTTTTTTAGTCGATGTTTCGGAATAAATTTATAAAGGTCTTTAGTATGTCAGTGTGAGCAATGAAAGCACTTCCCTTTTATTGTCTTAACAGGGAGATTTAATCCCTTGTGCTTAACAGGTCAAACTAACCATGGGCCCTGTACTGCATTTTGGTAAAACACATTGCTGTCCAATATTGGCATCTCTACTGGAACTGAGGGCCACGGAGGGCTTTTGCAGCTGAAGTGAAAATCGTGTTTCAACTCCTGCTTGTCCTGGTGTTTTATTTCCCTGTTTTTAGGGCTGACTGCTAAACTGTTAATTACACCAGGAGCTGAACAGATGCATCTGTTGTTCTTGTGTGCAGGAAACTCTTCAAGTGTGGTACTGCTGGTGTCCTGTCAGTGAGAGGTGATCTGCAATGAGTGTGTTTTTTCTCCCTTGAGACCTGATGACTTTTTTTTTTTTTTTTCAGGAAATCTGTGCTTGTTACTTTTGCACCAAGAGGCTTCTATTCAAATCTAGCTCTTTCTATAAATCATTCACAAGCTATTTAATGTGCCAACCCTATTTGTACTCCAAGCACTGCTTTAAAGTTCATACATAAACTTTACGGCAGTTTGATGATAAAATACTTAATTTAGCAGTTAAGATTCCTCTTTGTTTAAAGTTGGGCTATGGAAAGAAAATGGATCTTTAAAAAATGGTAGTACCAAAGCAGTGTGCTATTAAGTGGCCACGAACCTGCATGTGGAGAAGCCTAATTCATGTTCTGGGAGAGGAAGGGGACAGCAGCTGCTGCTGACCCTACCTGTGACCTGATCTTTCATCACAGCATATTTTCCTGCAGTTGTGGGCCAGCTGAGGGAACTGATGGGTCTTTTAAAACCTCTTCTCCTTTTTCCCTTCTGTAAGTTTGTCACTTCTCACCCATATCACTTCAGTTACCAGACTTATAGTGCAACCTCTGGTTGCATAACAAACAGTTGTGTGTTTGGTATAAATAAAGGGTACAGCAGCTGAGCTAACATGGGGGAGTGGGAGTGGGCAAGTTGGGGAGGAGGAAAATGGTAGAAGGAGGCAGGATAGGCTGGAGGCTCCTTTACCTGGCAATGCTACTGATGCCAGTGATCCAGAAAACTCTGGCATCAGAAAAAAAGCTGCTTTACAATCACACAGAACACTTTCTCAGTCAGTGGAGCAGGGTTAATAGTGCATCCCAGTGCTCTTTCTTTCTAAACTGTCTTGGAGAGCTTGGGAACATTTGAGTTGATTACTTGTGGTAGCACAGGAAGGAGGTACGGTGCCGTGTCCTCTGTAATCACTGGCACTTCTGGAAAACAACCTCCTTTCTCTGCACTGTTCATCACCTGCAGCAGTACCTGATGTAGTATGTTGGTTGCAGGGAAATTGTAGGATTGCTGAGCATCACACTCCAGTGTTCTCTGGCTCTTGAGTAGTGCTGTTTGGAGGAGCTGTAATTAAGCAGCTTGCTCAACCTCAGTTTTCTGCTAAATTTAGCTGAAGAACCCAATTAGGATCAAACCAGGTGGCATAATGATTTAGCTCAACTGTGTTGCTGTGGCCCTGGAAGTGGGTCTGAAATGGTAAGGGTGACTTTATACTAGCTTTGCTGTGGGGCAGAACAGTTTGACTGCTGAATCAGACTTGAGATACCAAAGATGGCTTTGATTATCTGCATTTCATAGCAGATATCCTCCCATTATAGAGATGCCCACAGTGACCTGGGTTATGCTTGTCTTCCTCCATTTCTCCCCCATGTCTAATTGGAGCTTCGTGTTAGAGCTGAGCCTTGATAGGCAGCTGTTGGAGAGCACAGTGAATAAAAATGCCCTTCATTCAGATAGTTTATGTTCCCAGACTTTGCTATTTCCATGCCTCAGTATGCTTTCCCTTGTAACTGTGAAAACAGTAAGTCACGATCCAGCAGACCTTGCTAAGTGCATCACATTAGGCTCCTGGAGAGCTGTGGGTCTTCCTGGACATAGCTCAACACTGAAGTTTCAGCTGAAGATGCTTAGCAAGAAAGGTTGTACCCCATATGGAGGAAACATCTCATTAGTTTTTTCTCCGTTAGAACCAATGCCAGTGAACTTTTCTTATCTGACAGTTGCCTTAGTAACTTGGTAGGGGCCTGAGAAGCTGATCTAATTTGTTGCAAATACTGCATATTTTCTATGAGTTGGTGTTGGCCTGAAATACAACTGTGTGCTGGGAGTCTGTGCCAGACAGGCACAACTCTCTATACCAGAGCCTGGCAGACACCAGCTCTTCCCATGCTGCAACCCCCCATGCTTCCCACACATGCTAAGGCATGCCTGACTGAGGGAAACCACTTACCATCTGTTACATGCTCTATAAATTCATTTGAACCTCAGTACAACTGCATATGTTGCTCACACGCTTTCATTTAGAAGCCCTGCCTATTCAGTGCAGCGTTTGCTTCAGAGAAACTGTCCTTCTGGCTTGATTTACTTATCAGGAATTGATGAGTGTTGATAGTGACCTTTGGGACTGCGTATTCATTCAGCATATTTCAGATAAAAGTTATGAATTCTTGACAGATGCTCCTACATACTTGCGTGGTAACTGGAGTGCTTGAACAGGCAGAATGCAGCCTTAAGCAGTCTATTAAATCACTTTCTGTGCATTCATTTTTGATGTTTCCACCACTAAACAAAAACAATGCATCTCTGAGAACAGTTATGCTGCTTGTTGAAAGCCTAAGTACTTTGTGGAAATGCATTAAAATAGTGGTTTATTCCCAGAAGCTTCAGCAAACCTGTTGTTAATTAACTCTGCATTCCCAGGTGATCTTCCTATGCATCTTAAGATAATTTTCAGGATTTGTTATGCAACAGATGTTAAACTTCATCATCTAGTTTTCTGGTGCATCTCTTGACCCTTTTATAAATAAGGAAGACTTTTTACTGCCTTCCTTTTCTATTTAAAAAAAAAAAAATCAAATGACAGATAAGACAGCTGTTGAGCTTAGTTCTAATACTGGAGTTTGTTTTGAAAGGGCAATGTTACTGAGCAAAGGTCTGTTGAATATTCAAGTGAACTTGTGTTTATATGGCTTTCAGCTTCTCTGGTAGTCAGAAAAAAATAGCTCAATCACTTAATGCACTTAATGCAGTCAGTGTTTTCAGAAGCTGCTTTGTCATGCTTGTGTTGTCTACTGCAGTTTGCCATTACTTCCAAGTGACATGGGAAGAGCTTTAGTGGCTGGGCTGCAGCCTGTGATTCTATGGCATGGGAAGAAAGGAAGGAGAATGGAGTGAAAAAAGTATTCTTTTCCTTCACTCCTTCAGTGAAGGAGTATTAGAGGCCCTGGTTTTAGCCTCAAATATTAAATTGAACAAAGTATGCATTTATAAATGTGCTTTGCTTCATTTCAGCTGGGGACTCTGTTATCCCTGTGCTGTTCCAGTTTGTCCTTCAAAACTAGTGTTCTTCTCAAAGCGGTTCATAGATGTAATATGTAATTATTAATATACAATTGTGATTATTAGTAATAGTCAAAGAGTAATATGTAATATAGTAATGTAATATAGTCAAGATCTTTGTTTGAAGTTAAAACAAACAAACAAACAAAAAAACACTTCTATTTAATAGTGGCTAAGCTGGGAAGCTATCTGCTTACTATCCTACCAAGGCTTTGTGTTAACTAGTTTTGGTTTTGCTGGAGCCCTGCATGGCTTAAAATACTCTTCAGCAGAGGGTAACGATGGAGAAGCAAGTTCCTAGAGAAGTAATCCTGGTGGTCAGGGTTTTCCTAAAAGGGTTAAAGGGTTTTCCTAAACCGTTAAATTTTTTTCTCACATTTCTAGCTCACTGTTTGCCAAATGCAGATAGCAACATGGAAGTGAAACTTCAGGAATTACTAATGCAACTTCATTTACAGCAGGAAGGTCTGTCTTGTCAATACCAAATGCTTGGAGCAGGTGTTACTTGTTGAATATCTGGTGACTTAAGTGCTGTCTGTCTGTAAACATACATGTGTTGTCCTGTATTGTACAAATCAGAATAGACTTCCAGCTTCCCTGTCATATATGTTGCTCCATCAGTAAAACAGGAATTAGTTTCTGTGCTGGAGGTGTGAATTATGAGCTAGAAATTTACCTTTTCCGGAGGCTTTTGTTGTGGTTTAAAAAAATCTTCCCATATTAATTATTTCCCATCTCCTAATATGAGTTAATTCCAGTTTTCTGGTGCAGATATCAAGGATATTTTTTTCAGCTGTGAGCAGGTATCTGAAAGTGTCTAAAGCAGCCTCTAAAATTTAGATGAAGTGCAACCTATTAAAATAACAAACACTGTAAACACTTTTTACCATTGGAAACTACAAAATGACACGCTTAGGGAGAGGGGCAATGCAGATAAGGGGACAATTCACTGTAAAAGAAAACTAGTCGTCTTCTATATTGTTTGCAGCTGCTGTTGGTGGGGTGTGGAGTTATTTGAGCTTTTTTCAGGGCAGTGGCTCTGTGTTGCACGTTTGTTGAAGTTGAGTCAGCTGGCAGGACAAAGGAAATCCAGCAAGTTATGAGGTCATGTGGAGAGATAAGATGAGCTACTGAGAGTATTCACTTTTTTTCCCCTTGAATGAAGCACAAAAAATTCCTTAGTGTAAATATTGCTTAAGTACCACTGGCTTTGGTTGGAGCTGAAGTTGCACGCTGCAGTCAAAGGATAGTAGATGTTTTTCTGATTAACACAAAACTTCTAAAAGATTATCTTTTTCTTTTGCTTCAGAGCTCTGCTTTCGTAACCCTGCTAGCAGCCATGTAACATCAAGGATTTAAAAAAATGATGTATGTACCTTACACTTCCCAGGGTGCCTAATTTGATTACAGTGCTGAGTGAATGTTTGATGAAAGCAAGTTGTTAGAATTGAGTTTGGCTGGTGTGAGATACAGTCTGTATAGGTGGAGAAGAGGGTTTCTTTTTTAATGTAACTTTGATGGTACTACTTAGACCTGATCTGAAGGGGCTTTGAATTGAATCTTTAAATTCACCTGAGTGAAGAATATTAGATAACAAGCTAATTGTAGCTGGTGGACTATAACTTGTAGTGGCCTGAGGACTATAGCAGATTGATGAATTTACAGCAAGATCTGGAATTTGCTGGGCTAAGGAATGCATAGGCTTGTCAGATTGGAGTTGCTGATGGCTCATGGTGAACCCTTGGGTGAATGCAAGAATGATAAATGTTAGGATGGGTTTGGAAAAGCAAGTTTGTTTTTCTGCTGTGCATCCTAGATCTTTTTTTTCCACTGGATCTAGTGAGTGTAATAGAAGTACAGTTTGCAGAAATGCATCTTTTTGACAGCAAATGCTGAATCTATGAAAATGAAACACCTTGCAGGGTGTTTTATCAATATATCTGAAAATTATTTGCATTTATTTATTTCACTTTTTTAAGTCGCATACAATTCATGGAGAGTATTTTGACCTTGTCAGAAGGAAATGGGTATAACTAGGAGAAAAAAGGTGAATGTTTGGTCACAAACATCAGCCTATCTTTGTAAGCTACGTGGAAAAGAGACTCAAAAACATTAAAGTCCTTGAAACAAAAATGCAGGATTTTGGATTGTTAGGGTTCCAATTCAATCACTGCATTAAAAAGCAGGGTTGTCTGATCAGCCTTTAGGAGCTGTCACACTGTGCACAGCATCTAGAAAGGTGAACAGTAACTTTCAAGGTAGTTTTGAGTGAAAACTTCAAATTTGTCATCAAGTGTAAGGTAACATTTCACAGTGTATGTTCTCATTAATACACACAGTGTCAGTTATTCGGTGTACAACTCTGCTTTGACAGATGGTTATGGTGAATCATAAAATGGAGAGGCTGAAAGAATTACTTGATTTTCTTTCAAGATAGAATTTCTTTGATTTCTATCACATCAGAAGATAATAGTTGCACCAGATGATGAAGTATCTGGTCTTGAACAACATGCAAAAGATACAAACTTTGAGGGGGACATGAAGTTTTAACGTATTTTGCCCTTCAGGTTGTAACTGAACTGACTGTTTGGCATTCCTTCATTTCTTCAATTGGCCACAATTACTAAAACATCTAATGAGTTTTGGAGATTATCTTTTTGTTTGCTTACTTTTAATTAGACTGAAGGTACTGTCTTTGTTTTCATTGTAGGTCAAGTTCTCTGAACTGCTAGTTGTGTCAGCTATTGACTGAGCTGCTGGCTGCTTTCTGGGGAGCTGGATATTGGGGTCTGGTGCCCAGGCTGGACACAGCCTGCTGCCTATAGCCTCACCAGCAGCATGAACCATGGCTGTCCTGTGCAGCACTGATACGTATCTTTGGCATAGCTTGGGGATGTTGACTCATTTCTAAGTTGCCACAGAAATAGAGGTTCTTGGATATGTTCTGTAAAATAATAAAGTAAAAAACCCAAAACAAACAGTTTTCTCCTGAACTGGAGAAACCCAGTTCTCTTGGCATCATAGAGACACAGACAACATGTTTTCAAGGAGCTGTTTGGAAAGAAGAAATAGGAAGTAGCATCATGCTAATGCTGTTATCCCACAGAGCGGTCCTTCAGTCTGCTGTATGGAGGAGTGATTTGCAGTGCAGCGAAGGAGGGCTTCAAAGGCTTCAGTAAGCATGCTGGTTAGGTAACTAGACAGCTTGGGAAACAGTGATGGGCAAAACAGGAGATACCCAGCATGTAATATGAAGCAATTGCCCATAACAAGCAGCCGTGGCAGGATTTGCATCAATGCTGCTACAATACTGTTTATTATCTCTGTATGTATACCTGCAGTTATGAAAGTATAGGTCAGGATGTAATTATCTGTGATAAATTAATATTTACTAGCAATGCATAACCTCTGCTGTTGTCTTATAGGTTGCTCTGGTGTGGCTCAAATGTGGAGAGTAGGCTGAGCAGGATAAATCATTTCTGAGGCCTTTTAAAGGTTTTGCTTTACTATTCGATGCTCAACTCTCCTATGCTGCCTCCTGACTCTCAAGCCATTCTATGGTTATAACAAAATTTAATAAAACAGCTGGCCTGGAAGATGCTGTTGTACATCTGGACAAGAAATAAGCAATACAAACTGATCTAGCTATTCTTGCAACATAATACCATAAATCAGGGGTTTTAGCTAGCACTGTAGATCAGAAAAATCTGGGAAGTATATTCATCTGGTTACCTTTAGGGCACAGTTTAAAGCACAAGTGCAGATCATTTCAGTAAAGATTGCAGAACTGGGGGGGAAAAAAGTGCTTTCAGTTTAACAGAATAAGCTCTTAATATTCTGTAAGATCTGTCTTTTCAGCTATTATCCCATGTACAGTCTTTAACAAACTTATTTTCTCCTTGGTAGGCTTGCAGTGCAGGCCTCCTACAAGGCCTGTATCTCTAAAATATCCAAAATGATGAAATCGTGAGTAATTGAGGCTGCTGCAATTATAACAAAAAGATAAGGTGAGATGTGTCCTCTGAACTCGAGAAAGCATGAGAGGCAGAGCCCAGCCATGTCCCCATTTTCCTGGCACAGCCCATCTGTCTTAACAAATCAAACGTAGGGTTAAACCTTCTGGTGTCTAGAGAGGAATTGTTAGGAACTGATGAATGACATACATGCCTTGGTCAGATAGAGGTGCCTCTAGCCAGATATTCTGTCTTCAGCAGTGGATAGATAATAACAGGGAGGGAAAATAGAAAAGCAGAGTGTTGTTCCCCACCTCCTTTCCGGGAATGGGTGTTGTAATACAGCTGGGTGCCGTGCTTCCTGCTGTGCCCTATTGATTCATTCAGTCTGTTGACTCCCTGCAGACATCTTGACTTCTTTTTGCATTGTCCAGTGGTAAGAGTTTACAACATATTGATAGTCTGGGGAGAGCTGAAAGGGAAGGGAAGACTTGCCTGAATTTATAGTTAATCCCAAACAAATGAAGCAGCAGGAGCCTTCATTTTCTGGAAGCCGGCACCAACAGTTTTTAAAGCAAACATACTTGGAAAAATGAAGCCATTTTGAAGCAGGAGAATACTTCCCATGAGTTTGAGGCTGTCCTGCAAAAAACAAA
Organism: Tympanuchus pallidicinctus; assembly: GCF_026119805.1. Lineage (NCBI taxonomy): Eukaryota > Metazoa > Chordata > Aves > Galliformes > Phasianidae > Tympanuchus > Tympanuchus pallidicinctus. The sequence goes on along the minus strand of NW_026294699.1, from coordinate 7,455,002 downwards.
AGAGGAGTAATGAGAAAAGAGCCAGAATGTTGTTGGCTGCTGGCAGTGTTGTCTGAATTTGGATTGAAATTTCTGTGGGGTTTGAGTGAATGTAAAGTTTTTGTAAAACTTGCCTGAGTTCGAGATTCCCCAGTCAGCTTCTGTTTACTTGTATTCTGCTGTCTTGAATTTATTTTTCCCCTCTTGGAGCAGTCAAATCATGAAACCTTAGAGGTTGCTTTCAGGTCTGCTATTTCAGCGTGGCTGGAGGGGGAAGGAGAAGTAAAGATCACATTCTGTTTTTGAAATGTGCTGCCTGTGAACTATCACCCTCTAGCACTGCTTTGAGGAAATTGAGATGTAGTTCAGTGTAACTTGAACATAGAGGTTAATACTTTTTTTTTTTTTCAGAGCAGTGGCATTCGTTTGCCTTCTATGCTCCCAGTGCACTGGGTTTTAGTCCCAGTTGTATAATGTTGCAATGTAGTGTGATGTAAGAGTAGAAGAGTGCAACGTAGTTTACATTCTCAATCTGCATCAGCCAAATCTTGGTTTGCAATAATATGTCCTGACAAGTCAATGATAGAATCTTTTGAATTGGAATGGACCTTTAAAAATCATCTAATCCAACTCCCCTGCAATGCACAGGGGTACCTGCAGCTCGATTAGGTTGCTCAGAGCCTGATCCAGTGCAACCCTGAATGTCTCCAAGGAAAGGACTTCCACCACCTCTCTGCACAAGCTGTTACAGTGCTTCACCACCCTAGTTGCAAAAAAATAATATAAAAAAAAAAAAAAAAAAAAAAAATTTCCCTTATGCTCAATCTAAATGTTCCCTCTTCTAGTTTGAAACTATTTCCCATCGTCCTGTCACAACAGATCCTGCTAAAGACTCTGTCCCCTTCATTCTTATAATCCCTCTTTAGATACTGAAAGGCTGCTATCAGGTCTTCCCAGAGCCTTCTCTTCTTTATACTGAACGGCCCCAGCTCTCAACCTGTCCTTATTGGGAAGGTGTTCCTTCCCTTGGATCGCTTTTGTGGCCATCCTTTGGATGTGCTCCAGCAGGTCCACATCTCTCCTGTACTGAGGACTGCATATCTGGACACAGTATAGAGCAGAGAGGCAGGATCACCTCCTCGACCTGCTGACTGCACTTCATTTGGAACATCCCAGAATATGGTTGGCTTTGTGGGCTGTGAGCCCAAAAATCCTGCCATCCACCAGTAACCCCAGGTCTTTTTTGGCAGGGCTGTGCTCCGTCCATCCATACTCCTACTTGTGCTGATAGCAAGAGTTGCTGTGACCCAAGTGCAAGACCTTACGCTTAGATTTATTGAACTGGTGAGGTTCTCCTGGGCCGACTGCTTGAGCTGGGCTAGCTCTCTGAATGGCGTCCTGTCCCTCAGGTGCATCTGTCACACTGCACAGCTTGGTGCCCTCCACAAACTGTGAAGGGTGCATTCAATCCCACTCTCAGTGTCATTGATGAAGGTGAGTAGAATAAGCAAGAACCTTAAAAAAACAAAACAAAAAAAACAAACAAATTCTTAATTATCAACAAAAATCATGACAAACCATAGCATTCTTAAAAAAGAAGATATGAGCAGAAAAAACCCTCATCATATGGATGAGATTAGCTGGTAATTAAAAAGCCAACCAATTTGAGTTAAGAGGTGGATTAATTAGATAAAACACTGGGAAATCTAATTTACTCAGCAATTTATTTTTAATCCAAGTCAAGAAGATCTTATCATGGCTTCTATGAAGCTTGGAGCAACCCAGTCAGATTTAATTATACTCTTATGTAATGACCTACATCTCTTAAGTTTTATGATTGTAATTTATTTTATTTATAAATAGCTGTACATTTAAGATCTAAAGAGTATGGAGACCATTCAGTAGGCACTTTTGATGCATTAATATTGAAACTGCAGGTGTAGACAATTTTATGCTGTTATTCTTGAAACATAACTGTTGGCCTGAAGTACCAAATTTTCTTTGTTCCTTCCCATGTATCAAAAATCCATTTTCTTGTTCATGTGTTAGAACTGTCTTTTCTTTTTTACCACTGGTCACTTAAATGTTCAGAGAGGGGGTAAGACAATGACTACATCTTCCCTGTGTAACACTCCGTGCCTTGAAGGCTAATTATTTTCCTGCAAGCTCTCCTAACCAGGTTCCCTAGTCAGAAAATGCACATATCCGAAGTTAAGATTGTGCAGACTGAAAGTGGATATTAGTGAAGGCGCTGCAGATAAACACGCTTGTTCAGGACTGGATAAAGCTCTGCAATATCTAGGAGCTCTGCAATATGTGTACATGGCAGCTATTTTATTGAGTTTCCCCATCTGACTTGAAATGCTTGCTTTCACTGCCCTGAGCATACCGTCTTGACGCAGCTTTCTCCTATTTTATGGAAGTATGTGAAGGTTAAGCATCCTCAAGCCTGCGGCATGGCTCACAGGGTAATCCAAGATGATGTCCCCTGTCCCATTCCTGCAGCAGAGCTCGTGCCCCAGCTTTTGTGCATCAGGTCCCAAAGGTATGATGTGTGCAGCTCCTGCCACCTATGGAGGCTGTGTAGGTATTTTGACTTTAAAAGGAGGGGGGAATTTGGGTATGATTTTTTTTTTTTTCAATCTGCATCTTGTGTAAACAAGTGGTAACTTTTCTTTGACTGAAAAATACAGGTGAGAGGCTGTAAATGTGGATTCTTACAACTCTATAGCAAACCTGTTCAAAGGTGAAGACTGAAGAACAGAAACCAATGTATTGTCTGTGCACTGAAACTTCAGAAGTAGAGACTGAGGCAGATCTCTGCCCAACGAGGACTGGGGCAGAGTTTCTGAAGGAGGAGAAACTTACTGAAGAATACATTTTTGAGGAGAGGAATCACTTAGGTTTTAGTTATACTTTCAGCCATAAATGCATATTCCAAAAGTGGCAGAAAAAAATTCAGGAATGTTAATTGTTTAAACTTTGAAATGTCTTCAGTTAGGCTATTCTTAAATCAACAGTCCCCATTACAAATAACTCATCCTTCAGAGTAAAGGTAGAGACTATCCTAGGAACGTATTTTTTTTTCAGTTTGTCTTCCCTTAAAATGCCTTCAAAACCACCTTCATATCCTATTTTTTTGCATGAACTGAATGAATTTTTAATATACCTTTCAGTTCTGCAACCAACTCAACATATACATTATTCATGTGGATCTGCATCTCCAGATAATTATAAGGAACATCCTGAGTAATGTCAGAGGTGTTTGTGCTAGCATAGGAAAGGTGAGTCAGGAAGCAAGAAAAACTTCTCTCTGCTCTGCTCGTGGAGTCAGCTATATCCCAGGAAGAGCTTGCATGGCCAAGAAGTTGTCATAATTGGACTTGTTCAACAATATTTTTTTTCCAGATACTCTGCTTTTGTGGGTCCATCTTCAGTATTTCTTACTGGCCCTATAGATAAACTCTAGATGTGCTTAGGTACTGCAGCTCGATTCAAGATAAGATGTTCTTCAAGCGTGTGTTCTGTATCTATGGGCATAAGATACAAGATTTGAATGTTTTCAGCTCAATTGTAACTTCAGAAGTACTTTAAGGAATTCAAAGCGAGGTCTTTCTTTGACTTCTAATTGTGCTATGTGAAATTTTGGTAAATGCAGCTGTGTTTGAAGACAGCAGCTCTCTAGCTGTTTTTCTCTAGCTGGATCTGTGCTGTGTTGGCAGGTTGTGTTTTCCAAAATTACGTGGAGAGGCTGTAGACAGCAGTGCTTTTGTCCTGCCATTCCATCAGTGCGCATCATCATCCTGAGTGCCATCCTGTGATTAAAGGGCAAAAGGAGAGGGAATGGTGGCTGGCTGATAGACATCAGTGCTTATGAAGTCTGTCTTATTTGCTAAGGCTGCCAGCTAAGTGTACTTGGAATGAAGGTACTCAATAATGCTTTGTTCCTCTAAGATCATTTTTGAAGAATTTCGTGGAATGTACTGTAATTATGATGGCCGCAGTGTGTGATACTGGATCCTGCTTCAAGAGCTAAAACTAGTGATTTAAAAGTCCTCAGGCTCTGGAAGAATAGGAGGGAAAGTGATTAGAAAAGAAAGCTTAGAATTGGAAGCTCTTAAGCAGAGGTTTACTGTGCTATGGAAATGTGCATTCTCAGTCCAGACAGGTGCTGGTGTTACCCAAAAGCCATTCCTTGATGAAGTGAAATGTGCCTGTGCAGACCAACAGAGAAGTGGGGCAGTAATCAATGTAAGAAACATAAATGAAAGGCTAAAATTTAGATGTAGAAAAAGTTTTTGAAAGATTAGGGAAATTGAAGATATAGAAAGGAAAACAGAAGCAGAAGGGGAAAGAGTTCCTGTATATTGGGTGGGAAAAGCTTTGACGTGATTCTAAGAACAACAACAGTTGTAAGCAGAATTTCTAGAATCTGTATAAATTTTAATAAGAATGCACCAAAGTTAAAAGCTCTTGGGAAATGCCTCAGCTATAAGTAGAAGAATTTAATTAAAGTCCATCCTACGGATTTTTTTAATTTTTTTTTTTTAGGAAAATAACCTTAGGCAAGCCTGGAGCTTCCTTTGAGATTACAACTTTAAATACAGCTGCATTAATTTAACTCCCATAAGCTTTTAAAGGGTACATGATTAAGAAGTCTAGTGTTTTGGTTCTTAAATGTATGGGTTAGAAATGAGCAAACTGACTGGTCTCAAAGGTAGATGCTAACAGGATATTGTTTGTTTCATCTAAGGTCACTGATCAATGTCAGTGATTGCAAAGTAACATAACAGCATTTTTTAGCAGCTGTTTGGAACTGACATGTAAGTTAGGGAAGGGCTAAATAAAGTTTAAAACTGGCATAGAGAAATGTCCATCTTTTACCTAATTTCTTTCAGGGATTTTTGATTTACTGGAGGGAAAGTGGATATTTGAAACACTGAATCACGATGTTCCTGTGCTGTTTGTGTGAGCTTTGGTAGGTATTGAGTGCAGCGCACCCTGGAGGGAAAAAGCATCCAGTAGGGACTACTGGTAGGGGGTGTACTTGAGCAGGTGAGTACTGGAGCAGCCAAGGATGCGTGGGGTTCTGGGCAATAAAGAGCAAGGCTTTAAGGAAACTGAAGAAGCAAAGACACTGCTGCATAGTCCTGGAGAATCCTAAAATGGAGGCTGCAAAATTAAAGGAAAAAGTTGTTTTTGTTTTAGTAGTAGCTTGCATGTCATGTCCTCTTACTGACATCACTTCTACTTGGAGGGAAGATACCTCTGCTAGTTCTCCTGGTTGCCTTCTTGTGACACTTCCATTCCAGAACAAGGGACCTCAGTATATCTGGTCCATCTGTTGTTGCTAAATCATCACTTGCAAGGAAAGGGATGCATTTCACATAACTTACCCAGGGAACTAAAAGCTTTCATGTAATGCTGAAAAATATGTGCACCAAACTGGATAAAACCTCTGCAGGCTTTGTCCTTGTTTTCTCAGTTAATATTGCTAATTCCTTTCCCCTTAGTAGTTCAGTACCTCACTGACTTACAATGTGCTGTTGGCTTGTGGCACTCTCCTTGCTTTACCCTCTCTTTTCTTCAAGTAGTTTGGTTTAAAAGGCTCCAGTTTTTCCTCTTCCAGCAGGCTAGCTCCTTCAGAGTACTCAAATTAATTCTCGTGCCCTTTAAGTCTCTGACCAGGTGATAGCTTGCTCCTCTTGACTGAAATCCTGTCTTGGATTGACCTTACTGCTTCTCCCTCTGTCTCTGGAGTTACCTATTGTCTCTTCACTTGAAACAGTGCAACTGTTCAATATTTCCATTGCTGCCTGAAGACTTTTAATTGCATTGCTGATTCCTTAGCCTTCCCTACTGGGTGCTTGAGCTCTGTAGCTCCGGTCTTTGCTGTTTTGCCCTTTTACTCTTTGAACTCATCAATTTCCTCTAGTTCACTGGCCTTACTGGATAGCTTCACTGACTGTAGCTTTATTCAGTGCAGCTGAATCCTTTGTAATGATATTCAAACACACTTCTGGCTCTCATCAGCAGTTAGGGGTTACAATGCATCTTTTTTCTATTTATCTTTTCTGGTAGCCCTCTAATCCACCACCTAGCATTTCTCTGGCCTGCTTCCAGTCTGTAAATATTGGTTGAGTTTATCAGACCAAAATTAGTATTGCATTGCCTCTTGCTCACACCCAGCCTTTCAGTATCTGCAGATATTTACATATGTATGGGCATCTTGCATTCATTATAGGTTATTGTCTTCAGGAGACATGCTTGAGATTGGGAGTTTTTATTTATTAGATTTTTTAATTTTTATTTTTAAATTAAGTTGAAATCTTGATGACTTCTGATAGCTTGCAGTTGTTATTTTTGATTATTTTTTTTGGGGGGGTGGGGTGGGGAGAGGCTTGGGAGAGGAATATTTGACTTAACTGAGCTTGGAATTGTTGCCAAAATCCAACAGATCTTGCTAGAAGGGAAACGGTATTTTTGTATATTATCATTACACAATATAGAAATAGAATTGAAGACCTTTGGTCTTACTGTTGTATCTAGCAGAACTTCTGTATCTTTACTGGTCCACAAATGAAGACAATAGATGCTGGAAAATGTTACAACAGATGAATGAACCAATGGCCATCATTAAGTGTGCATTATTGTAGTTCTTTATATAGTAATTGACAATGTTTCTGCAAAATAATGTTCATTATGGATATTTTCGTGGCCATGTTTATACTCTAATGCACTCAGGAGCTCATTTGCCAAAATGACGTAATAACAATATGATCTAGTGCTTGGAAATTAAACTTAGATCATAGGTTGATGTCACTGCATCAGCTAAGAGGGCCTACAGAGATCATCTGTATCCAACTGGCATGGCTTTTACTGTAGCCTTTTCCTCAGAAGAGCCAACCTATAGACAGTGTGTATAGATATAAGTATACGTATATATGTCTTTATATCTCTGTATTGTCAGGAGATGACAGGAGAGTGCAGTCTGACCATCAAGCCAGATGAATAGGTGGGTAGAATGGCTTGTTGGAGGAGAAGAGACTGTTTTCTTTTTGATTCTGCTGCCTTTCACTGATCCCACGTTAAATAAGGGGCTACTGAGGAGGCAGTCTGTGCTGTCTGGTTCTGTGCAAAGTTTGACATAAGCCAAGATGCCTCCATTTAAAGAATGTAAGGGACTTCAACGCTGATGTTTCTCATGAATAGCACCTGAGAGGTGAGAATCTTTTCTATATTTGTTTTGCCTCCATATTCAAGTCAATAAAGTAAAATAAATGCAAAAGCTAATTTCCCTCAGAATTAGGGATACTCCAGAATATCTCTTTCTGAAGAGGTTTTGCACATGCGTTTGTATCCTGCATTTAATGTTAGGATTTTGTAAAAGTAATTGTTCTAAATATTTTCAAGGGATCTCATTTTGCTGATAAAATATGTAGGACAAAAGTGGCAAAAGATGTGGGAGAGTGGGTCCCCAGCAAGAACAACTGCCAGGCTGCTGTGCCAATTTGATATCTGTCTGATTCTTTCTTTTGTCAGAAAAATGGTTTAAATTAGAAGAGAATCAGGTCCACTTGAGGAAACCAAATATGACCATGTTATACTGTGATTTAAAGGAATAATTTACACTGTGCTGAGAGAATGCCTCAAAGTATTGTGAATTCCTACACTAAACATTTAGAGTTGTTTTGTTCATCTGTCTTTATTTCCATTTGAGAGCTGATTTTGGCTCCATGGGCTTATAATTGAAATTTGATGTTGTTTGTTCATATTAAAATATTGTTGATATGCAAAATGGCATTCATGGACTGTATTTGATTTGCAAACGGCTGCTTTAAAATGGATGATCTTGAATATTAATGAAAGGAGCTTTAGAACAAATTGCCGTTTTCTTTCCCTCCTCCTGTCCCCTCTTTTTGATGTTGATGCAAAAGGTTTGACAGCACGGAAATTATGAAAATAAGCAAATTCATTTCATCAAGAGCACCATTAATTTTTCATTAACAATTTGAAAGGCAGTGCCTCAGCTCTTCATATATTTAGTGTCATGCACCAGCTATTCTATATAGTGTACGCTGCCTTGATTTCTGTAGGCTTGTTGCACAGTTTGGTCGTAAGTTATTCAGAAGTTTGTGTCTTCCTTAATCGGATCTTTCTGGACGATTGGAACCATTACTGCTCTGACTAACGGGGCTTTTTGAGCGATGCATTGTATGCAGTGCATGTTTTGGTCAGAGCTTTGTGCAACGTAGTTTTAGAGCTAAATTAAAGTTCCCTTCATCCATTAGCTGGGATTTTAGCTCGTGCTTCTTGCTCTATAGAGCAGATAGTTTTATTTCACTGGGTGCTGATTTTGGTCTTTAGACATATATATTCCAAGTCTTTATAAGGAGATTAGAAATTGTATTGCAATGAACTTCTTGACTGAATTTGGCCTTGGTCATCAAGTAAGATGAAAGGTAAATATAAACTAGATCTGATTTAAATGCAAAATGTGAAAAGTTTGAAAGTTATCCTGACATTAGAAAATGTAAGTGATAAAGACGAAGACAACGCGGCAAACTGTTGCTTTTGCATCCCAGGAAGATTTCATACAAATTTTCTTAGGCACAACCTGTGTTGCTTTGAATGCAAACCTAGGTCCAGTATCTAAGGCTAGGATGTTGTTCAGAGCAGCTTCATGAGCCAATTGGCTTTGGGAGAGCAGCAGCACTGTGTTCCTATACGTACATACGTAGCCAACCTATGGAGGTGGGTTTACTGATCCGCACTGGACTCTTGAAGCCGTTATTTTTGGTCTCATCTCATGCGAATTAAAAATCTCTTTACAAACAAGTTCCAAGTGTCTTGAAATTAGATGCATTTGAAAATCAGTGGTGTCTAAGTGATGTTGAAAAATTATTAGCAAACAAATGTCTATCGCTTACACAATGGAGACTGCGTACGTTGCACTCATCAGATGAAGGGAGGCTGTTAGCAGCAAAAGTCATGCAGCTTCAAAGAGAACAACAGATGCCCACAGACAAGGTTGATAATAAAATTGTAAGCATCCCTGTATATGTAATTTATTCAGTTTGCTGTGCTCTTTATCTAATTTGCCATATGCTACGGGATATAAATTTTGTGTATGTGTTCTTTTTTTTTCTCTTCTACTCTGATTATTACACAAAAAATACTAAAATCTTCACCAGGAGAATGCTGAGGATCTGCTGAGAGCAAGGACGTTTCAGAGTTTCCTTGTCTTATTGTAGCACAGGCCATTGAGTTCAACAATTTATGATGGTAGTATGTTGTGCAGGCTATGCTAGGCTAATAATTTGCCAATAAATACACTTTCTAGGCCTGATAGCAGAACAGGGAAGAGGAGACTTAGATCTGAAACCACCTCTTTTTTTCTCTTAAAATGTTTAGGGGGAGGAGAGATAAAAGGGTGAAAGATGTGGCTCTTTGTAGGGCTGACCTGTGTGCTGGGCTGTGCAGAGCACGGGGAGGTGCAGCGGTTGATGTGGTGGCTAAGCTTGAGAAACAAATGCTGTGGCCACAAATGTACATTGTCAGAGGGTGTCTGAGATTGTTTGAGTAGTAGAAAACTTCTGCAGTACCCTCTTCTGCCGGCATCCGTGTGCCTTGTGTTGGTACCAGGGGCACTCCTCCTCTGCAACTAACTGAAACGTTTCTGGATTCTGTTTCCAACTCACTAGTGCTAACTGGTTGGAGACAGAGTCAATCTGTGTTCTGTGTGCTGAGGAGAGCTGCCTGTCATGTTGGTTTTTTTTCCCCTAGAATATGGGAAAATCATGTCAGAAGTGGTAGGGAGCTAGAAGCTAATAAGAAACATCTCAAAGAACAGCAAAACACTCAAAGGCAGACAATCTGAAGATGTGTTCAGAATGTATAATGTAGCAAACATTAAGGAATATGACTTGAAATATGAAGAAACAAAGCCTGCAGATAAATTAAATGTCCAATTAAGCTATCTGCTTGGCTGCAAAATATCTTCTTGACAGATAATTAGTTCTGTGCAAGTCAAACATATAGCTATGAATTCATATAGGGCAATTAAAGAAACTAATCTATAATTGATTTGAAGAAATAGTAAATTCAGAAGAATATGGAAGTTTAGGTTGTGTGGACTTCCCTGCAGCTATTTCGCTGCATGAGGAAGGAAGCAGTGACTTTTTTTTTTTTTTCTGTATGACCTTGTAGTACCTTCTCTTTAGAATGTCTCTTCTGGAATAGAACTACAGCAGTGTCTTCCTGCCTACAAATAGTGCTACCACGTGTTGTTCAGCAGTGTGGGGCATCTCAGATTTTGTCATCCTGAGGTTGAGCGGTTGGAGTTGTCCCAGGGCTGGCCTGCTTCCCCTTGAGCAAATGAAAAGGGAAGAAGGGCTGAGAGAGGTATCCTAAAATTAATCTTGATGCTCTAGCTGCTTCGGGAGGAATCATTGCAGAAATGAGATGGGACAGTATCAGTTTCTATAAGATTAACTCAAATTTGGAACATGTCAAGTGTTTAACCTGAATGCGTACATTACTGCTGCCTCACACCAGCAGTTTCCCAGAATGCCCCTTTGAATTTTATCCTGAAACTGCCTGCGATGCTGTTTGTGATGTAGAACTGAAATCCTGTTGGTGTTTCCCAATCTTCCCACCCTTCTTTTTGATTCTCCTTTTCCTTAAGAATTTACATTCAATCTTCTTATCTTGTGAAATAAAAAATGTAGATGTGCAAGAAATTCAAAGCAGGACCTTCTTTTTCAAGCTGGAAAATGTAGGCTACTCTTTCTAAATAATACGTAAATAACAGGGCCCTTTTTTTCCCCAACCTCTGGCTCTGGGCATTGCTTCAACCTGCCTGAGGATCTGTTCTGTTCCTCATCCCTCTAATGCTAGAGGTGCTGAGAAAGAAGCTTGAAAAACCTATGGAAAAAAGCTTTTCTGTAGCTGAAGCTGAAGAGCTTGTGTTTCAGGAAGCAGATTTTTTTCTGCACCCCAAAAGTATTTCCTAATCTTAAAAGTTGACTTCCTCCATTTTTAATGGTAGAGAACCATATGCGCTGATAGGTTGTTGACATGCCAAGATCCAGTCTAATACAAGCTAGAACTCCTGAATTGTATGAAGTTCTTGAAAAACGTCATTTAGACTGGAAGAAGCAATTGACCATTAACTATAGTGGTGCTGCTGAGGTAGTGCTATAATAAATTGTTTTGACTTTATGAAATGGTGACATAAAGAAAGAACATTTGGTTTTAAAGCGTAATTATCCCATTATTCTACTTTCTGAATTTTGTTTTATGACTCTTTCTCCTAAAATTTATTTTATTACAACCATGAGCACATTAAGCCATAAAGAAGTCTATCCCATGGGCAAGTGTTTGCAGTTTTAATGTATTCCTTGCATGTGTAAGACAAGCAGTATATTATGTGATGTGTGCAAGGGCCATCAGCTCGGCTAGCAATTGAAAACGCTGATGTAGCTCCATAATCACAGTTCAGAAGCTTGTACAGGTTCACACATTAAACCCTTGCTGAGCAAACAGATCACTTGATATGCATAACACAGCTGTAAGACCTGATGGCTTTTTAATTTTCTAAGGAACTTTTAGAAAAGCAACAAATAACAATAAAAAAGTGCAGTTGTTAAGTTAAAGAATTAATATTTGTTCTTTGTCAAGTAGCCTGTTTGAGATTTTATTTTGGGAAGATGCTGAGCCGAAGATCTGAACGACTTTGGAGTTACTCATGGAAAGTAAAGTTGGCAGTGCTTTTCCTGTTTATTCACTTCTGTGGAGGTTGAGTCCCCTGAGATTCTGTTTGTGGTTCAGAAGCACTGTCTTCTGTGTCCAGATGAGGTTATGTGGTTGTAGGCATTGGATTTAGGAGGGACTGAATCGCTAACTCCAAGCAGATACCCACCTTTCAGACTGTTGGGATGTCAGTGTATAAAGATGTAAATACTCCAAATAGTGAGGAAGGAAGGCTCTTGTATACATCCTTACAGAAGGATGTGTCCTTTGATCACCAACAGACTAGGAAGGTTGACCTTCAGAATGACATGAGCTACAGCGTTTCTCAGAATGACCTCCTGCTTCAGCTCTCCCAGCTTGTTGGATGTCTGGCCTTTTCTCCCAATCGTTGCCTCCAGGGCTGTCACTGGAGGTGGGTGTTTGTTGTGGGGCTGCCCAAGTTGTGGTTAGGTCGGATACTGCTCTCTGCTGCCCAGTTGCAAACTGGGAACAGAGCACAGCTGGAGCAGCAATGGTGGTCAGGTTGCATTTCTGCCCTATCAATGAAGTGGAAAGTTGTATTGACATCACTGAACACCATGGAGTTACTTTTTATCTACGTATGAAATGCTTAAAGTTCAGCTCAGAGCTGCTTCTCAGTTTGGATCCTCTGCTATGGGGAATAACAACAAAAAAATAGACTGGAGGTCTATCTGGTAGACTGCTGGTGAGCTATATTCACACTTAACTGCCTTAGTGCAATACTAATAAGACCTTTTGTTCCTGGCAGCCACTTGGAATCTTAAGAGAGATTAAGCTCTAATTTACCACATGTCCCTAGTGATGGTTATTTATTACACAGAGAAATGATTCATCCCTCTGGCCCGTTAACTTCCATAGATACTGCATAATTACAGCAAATCCTGTTATGCAAAGGTTCTTGTCACCAAACCTAAGGACAAGATATCTTCCCATTACAGGTCCAAGCACTTTTTCTTTAAAGGGTGATGACAGTCTCTGGGGCTCAGCTAGGACTCCAACTCTCAAGTGCCTCTCCCTTAGACCTTTTATTCCCTGCCCTTGGCTGTATGACTAAGTGTAGGAGTTCCTCCATCATGGGCACCCCTCCTACATACTGCATTGTCCTAAATTGTGACTGTAGACTTCTGTCTCAAAAATGGCTTTCCTAAATCACCGTAAATGAATTAGTGCAGAGCAGATACCTGATATCTATAATACTATCATGCATGTGACAATTCATATTTATTAGACAAAATGATAAAGCAGGTAGAAAGAAGAAAAGAAACATCAGAAATGCCAACAGTCTCCTGGGTGTGATGGAATGTAGCTCTCACCAGCCTTTTTTCTCTCTCCCTGATCTCCAAAGTTATCAATTAAGAGACAATCCACAGACAGCTCCTGTATAGCATCATCTACAAAAGTAAGTTATAGTCATGAAAAAGATTTATTCACTGTTCTGGTGATTACCAATTCATGGTATGATGAATTCTGTACACCTGAAAAGGAGGAGAAGTATACTGACATTAAGAGTGAGCTGTATATTTAATGCTGCTATAAATAATAAGTAGTAAAGTCTTTGTAACATGCAAATAATAATTAAAGGAGAGCACTGAGATGTTATGGAATACATATCACCTACAGAAAGGAAAAAACCAAACAACCTTCCTTCCATACTCTGTATAAAAAGAATCTACTTAAAGCTTGTTTACTTTGACCTAATGCTTTTAGGATGGTAAGGAGCCTGTGGGGCAGCATGTAGACCACCTCGTAAGATACATTATTCATAGGGGAGTATTGACTTGTGTACTACACTGCATGTGTTATCCCTTAAATTTGGAAAGCCGTCATTTATCTCCTTCACAGCATGACACTTTCTGAATCTTCGTGAGCGCCATACTCACCAGTTGCCTGCTCTCTTTGGGATTTAGCTGGGTGTTTAACCTTGCCAGCATTCCTGACTTTTTATCAGGAAGATTGCCTCTGAAAAGGGTAATCCGTAATAGATGTCCTCTAATGATTAATGTCACAGAAAAAGTAGTGGAAGGTTCTGGGGAATACATACAGCATTTTTCAATTAGAGATCTGCTAACGTATCAATTAATTATCAGGAAGTTGGTTGATCAAGTATTATCCATTTCAAAGATGCCAGTTTTTCCTCCATCCACTCCTTGCTTTCGGAAAATGTTAATTTAAGGAATACGATCTTTCCTGGGAATTGAAGTGAACATAGCTCTCATGATGTTCTCACTTCATAGATTTGGTAGTGGTGAGGTCAGTTCCCAGTTGGATCTGCACCATGCAGTTGGTGTGGCTGGTGCAGTCTGATCCCATGAGAGTGGCTCTGGAAGCAGGCAGTGGGGGGTGCAGCGGGGGGGAAGAGTTGGATCTGTGTTTTGTTTGGATTTGGCTGAAGCTTCTCTGATGGAAAGTACATCTCTCTGTGGGACCCCGCACTGAGCAATGTGGGTGAACCACCTTGTGGAGGGAGGGGGGCAAAGAAGGGAGAAAGGGGCAATCTTCTGTTGCTCTCTTCCCAATTGATTTTTGCTAGAAGCAGTTTATCAGCATGGAAATGCACAGCATAATAAAGAAGCCACCCATTGTCCTCCAAGCACAGAAATGCAGTAAGGGTGATTTTAAAAAGCAAATTTTCATCTTCTCTTAACGAACGAGTAACACGTACATTTGTTTGCATTTCTTTTGTTATTTACTTTTCCAGGCAAAGAAACTGTGAAAGATGACACACTTAATGTTTTGTTTCGTCTCTTTTTTGGCTTATTTTCCAGTCAAAATTTCGGGGGGGAAAGGGGGTTTAGGATAAGTTCTGCAAGGTCATATAGAATTTTGCTTTGCTGCGTGATGTAGTGCTGTTCCAAATCCCATGGGTAGAAGTGGGAAGCCTCCAGATGTATGTTACAACTAGCGGTTGTGGTGAAGGGCTTGCTGTTCCTCTAGTCTAAAGAAGAAAGTACTAATGCAATGTGTTTGCTTTAATGGTTAGTGACTTGTGCTGTTGAATCGGTCTCTGGGGATTTGTAACAGTAAGTGAGAGAGAAACATGCTGGACAGATAAATATCTGGATATGGGGATAACTGAAGAAAAGAATATCCCTTTCAAGCAGCTTCATCCACCTTTCATTAGGTGTGTCATTGTTTACCACCCATAAAATTATTGTAAAAAAAAAAAAAAAAAAAAAAAAGACTTTGATACGTGAGCACGTATCAGAAGGATTTCCTGCTGGGTCCCTCTTTTTCTTCCTCGAGTCTTATGCTCTATCTTGAAATAGAAACATTTGTCTGATGCATGCTTGGAAGCAAAACATTGCTTGCTTTTCTTTTTCTGTTTTGTTGCTTAAGGGGGAAAGCGCGTCAGAATGATCTATGGTGGGCAGTTAAGTAAATCCAGTTCCAATTTGTATTCTGCACTTTTATCAGTAGAACATTTCCCATGGCTTTATCAGGGCAATTTAAAAATATGCAAACTATTGTCAGATTTCATGGAGAAGAGCAAATGGATTCCTGAATAATTCAAAGTGAAGTTGTAGTGGTGGGCCTGTCTTCAGCTCTGTCATTTTTCATCACGTAGTACATAAATGACTGACAGGTTGCCTTCCATCCTGGTCTTAGGTGTTGACCTTCCTGTACTGGCAAAGAGGCTGCTTACTCATTTGACAATAACCTTTTCAAGGCGATCACTTCCATGCCATACAATATTAATGGAGCGACAATGAATAATAAATGCTTTCCAAGACAGCCTGCTTGTTTCAATTAGATCACTGGATTTCCCAGGAAATACGGCTGCCTGATTTTGTCAGGTGTGCTGTAGATGCCTGCGCTGGCAAGGACAACCTGCATTTTGCTTAAAACATCTAAGCAAAACATTTTGCTTCGAAGTCTATGGGCTCAGGATAATTCAGGCTTCATCACCTGATGCTAATCCTGCTGATGTGTGAACATATGATGTAATATGTGGAAATAAGAGCAGAGGTTTTAGCAGACTGATGATGGGCAGGCTCTCTCTCTGAAGAATATTATTAGCATTTGTGGATGTTTTGGACCTAAACCTCTGGTATGTGTTTGAGAAGAATGAGCACTACGTTGTTCTTCTGACTTCTTATTGCTGCGGAGTGGCCGTTTCAGTAGATATGGCTCTGAGATTTGAAATGGTCGGGAACTGATGACATCTGTAAAGCTTTTCCAGTTGTAAAATGGAGCTTTTCTGAAGACTTTCACAAAGAGATTTAAAACAAAAAACGCTTCCACCTTTATTTGTACATATTTTGGGGGAAGGGAGAAAGGAGAAACTCCCTTATTGGAAAGGCTGGAAGTAGAAATGTCTTTGGATTAAAAGAAAAAGTGGTATGTCAGTTTTGAGCAGTAGAGAGGACTGGATGTGCATTTAATACAGATCTATGCTAAGGATCCTGCTCTCTGCTCTGAGGAACGTTATTGTTTCATTGCCACCATGCAGAGCGTAACTCTTTGGGTGTTTCTTTGAGACCTTTGCAGAGATTTTGTTTCAGTGCATCTTGTCCATCCCACCATTCCTGCCTGCCAGCCGAGAAATGGCAGGGCTGCACACGTAGGTGAAAAACACTGTATTTTAACTGCTATCCTAAGGGAATTTGGGTCAGGTATTGTCCAGCATTTCGTTCTTTGAACTCACCAAAAATAAGTAATAACCATGTGTGGAAGTACGGCTGTCTCTTGGTTTTCTATGCATAGAAAAAAATCGCTTGTAATATTTTCATTAACTGATGTAAAGCAGAAGGGTGAAAATCTGTGTATCCATTCTATTTTTTTTTTTTTCTTTTATTATTATGATTTCCATTAGATTAATTTATTTGTTGATAGTAAGCTATGACAAGAAACAATTCTCATTTCTGTAGCTGAATGACCTATGGCTATTCAGAATTCCTTTATCTGGTTATAAAACCTGACAAGCTGTATTAGGGATACTTCTTAAAATGAAGTTGCTCTGTCTGTTGCTGACAGTTACAGCTGTATATGATTGAAACAGAACCCACTGCAGGATTCCTGTAGGCTTTTCTCACAGGGTAATAAGCAATGCTGTTGCTCCTCCTGTGCAGCAGGACAAAGCCCTGCTTTTATAGCTTCGTGTAGGGTTTTATGCCTCATAATAACCTGAATTTGTTTCCACTGAGGCAGTACATTTGAAAAACGTGTTTTCTGATGTATCTCACTTAAATTTGTCGGATTGCTAACCTGCCTACAGTCTGCTCTATGGGGGGAGAGAGTTTATTTACCAAAATATTAATCACAGTATTGTAGCGTATTAAATCTTGTTTTCCTCCTGAAAGTTTCTTGCAAGACAATGTTTGTATTTGTTCTGGCTCTGTGTGAGGTTTAGGTCTTTTTGTGCTCCATGGAGCTGCTTATTTGCTGTAGGACGAAACAGCTGGGGCAGCGGCAGGGGGATGAGTGCAGTGGGACTCAGCCACCAGCTGGTCATCTCCTCCCTTCCTGAAGTGTGAGTAGATTGAGTGACAGACTGAGTGCGTGTCCTAACAAAGAGCAAATTTACCTGTCTGACTGGGAAATAAACTTTTATGCGTGGCTGGACTTCTCAGGCCGGCACAAACCTGTTGATATGTATTCAGTTGTTAAAGGAATTTGGCTGGACTGAATTCTCCTTTGTGAAGAACTACAAAGTGTTTCCAGGCAAGGAGATAACTGGACAGCTGGGCTGGAGTGGATCACACTGTTGTTGAAGCTACTTGCATAGAGGGAGCAGCCAAAGTGAAGCAAGTGGGGCTCCTTGTGAGGGTGTGCTGTTTCTGAAGCAAGTGAGGTGGTTGTATTTATCTGGGGAGCCTGTGCTGCGAGAGTTGGAGTTCTGATCCAGTCAGCTGGACCAGGGTAACAACACCTTCTCTGTTAAGGTAGATTTGTAACCTCTGAGCTACACAACTTCTAGTTCATTCCACTCCTCCACATAGCTGAAGGTTACATTCGTGCATTTTATTGATGATTACAGAAATTGTGGATTTTGTAGTTTGCTCATGTGAAGGAAAGAAAAGCATCTCTTGGTATTTAAAATGCTAAACTTCTGACATCGCTTTTCCACTGTTTCAAGGAGCAGGTTCTCATTTGCAAATAACTGATGCTTGCACAGTTTTTTTTCAAAGATCTATTTTTAAAAAAACATATGAAGAATTGAGATACTTCTGTACTTTACCAGGGCTAGAGTTGGGATGAGATTTTTCAGAACAGGACCTCCTGTGCTATGTTAAAACAAGAAACCTTCATGTTTCTTCTCCATAGTGCTTTTAGACAAACAGTTGATAATGTTAATCTCTCTTAACTGGTGATCCTTAAATAGCAGAAATCTTATACAGGGAGTTGATTCAAAGGAAAAAAAAAAAGTCATTTCACCTTCCCTCCTTTCTCCCTCTGGGATAGAACGAAAGCAGTGGAGGTGACAGTGCTGGAGCAGCTCGCAGGGCGACAGCTCTGTATGGGGTGAGCCTTTCCCCTTCTTCCCGCCCTGCGATCTGCGCAGTGTTCCATGTTAGGAGAGAGAACAAGCAGGTTCCTGGTCTCATGAGCCTTGTGCCGAGCATGAAAACAATCCCATGGAATAGAAATGTCTGCAGCTACAACGGACGACAGGCTTTGGCACGTGACTTTCAGTTCAGTGACTTCAGGGCTGAGGTGATGGACATAACAGTGTATAGCTCTCCAGGAAGGTGTCCCTAATGAAATTCACAGGAATGTTTTCAGAAATAAAATAAAAGCATAGAACAGTTTTCATTTTGTTTTGCCTTTGTTTTTCTGACTCCCCTCCTCCTCCTCTTCCCACGCATTTTTTTTTAATGACTATTCTGCTTTTCTTTCTCAAATCTCTCCCAAATTCACTTTAGCCCATTAAGTTTGTAAACATTAACTCAAAGTGATGATGCAGCTTTACACATACACAAAAAAGATAGAATGCCAGGGCTTTTGTGAGGTTGTTTTGAACCAAACAATTTGCTACTGCTATAATAATAATAAAAATTATGGAGTGGCTTTAATTATGTTGCACATAATAATTTGGCAGTGAAATGATTTTGAAGAAAAATCTATTCCCAAAGTGTCCATGAGCCAAAAATCAGATAATGAAGAAAGAAGATTAAAAACGATCATTGTTGGGATTACCTTTGAGCTCTTGCACAAATAAAACAAAGTTATGAAACATACAAGCAGGTGAAGGCAGTTTGTAGCATCTGTAGGTATATATCAAGCAGTCTTGTTATAAATTTTACAGCATCTTTTGCCACTGCAGGTATTTAACTTGCAGACGAATTAGTTTTTGTTTTTATCACGTGCATCATGTGTGGATAAAATGTATGCTAATCACAATTTATTCTCCATGAGTTTGCTATATGGCGTTTGAAATAACGTCTCTGTACCGATTTGATTTTCTACCTTTGACCTGGCCCTGTTCTTCCAGGGGGCAGTGTGTTGGAGGTATTTTGATAAACAATGCCGAAGTGACAGATTTAGGCTTTAAATGAAATTGTGTTCCATAAACTGTGAAACAAAGAGTCATAATTTACCCCTAGCTACATACATTTCAGGGAAAATTATCTTTCATGCTTTGATCTACACTGTATCATTTTACTGAGTGGCCTCATGTGTAATATCAATCAAATCCGCTGAAGATGTGTGAGAATCTCATTTAACATCAGAGAATACAAATCATAGCTTCATCTGCCTGGTAGGAAGGAAAGCGTTCCATGAGTTCCCCTTTTCCCAGTCACAGGCGAGTTACATTTGTAAAACTCCAGAGCAGCACTCTGGTGGTCTCACTCTTTGCTTCTCCATTTGGGTTTACTGCATGTGAGACACCTGGTCCTGGGCTGTCTGGGAGACCCTGGAACCTACCTGACCAGAGGCTGGATCTGGTGATGGACTGAAGTGTGTTCCCGTTCACCTGAAGTGCTCTCAGGCTCTGCTGGCAGTGAGCTCACGCAGTGTGCTGGTGAACTGGCCCCAGGGGATCCCTTGGGAAGCTTGTTTCATGCTGCACTGCACCTGCTGCACCCAGGACAAAGGGAAAGAAAAGAGTGGGAGGCAATCTGCTCTGAGAAGGCTTCTGAAGGTGGAGTGAGTGGTTGTGCGCAAGGTGGGGAATCTTCATGCAGCACAATGCCTCTCTATATACACTACTCATAAGTCATAGCTTATTGTCTCTTCTTTGATATTTGTAGCTATTTCAGTGTGTTGCCAGGGAAATAAGGCCTGTGATGTGATAAATTCTGTGTTAGAACTTCAGTCCCAAGATAAATGAGATCAGAGATCACAGAGGAAAACATTTTTTAAATGCCAGCGGTGGTGCTAATGAGCAGTGGTAGGAGGGAGCAAACTCTGTGAGGCAGGAAGCCTTGCAGAGCCTCTGAGAGTCCACAAACCTTTTCCCCTTTTGTTTCTTCAGCTGGAAGAAAGATTTTAATGATTGTCCATAAAAGAGCACTTATTTGGAAGAGCTGTACAGGCTGCATTAGTGATGAGAAAAGGGGGGAAAGGTAGATGTCATTGCTCTTCGTCTGGATACAGCTTCCCTGTCTGCCTGCCTGCAGGCCCTCAGCTTCGCTCGGAACGGGAGGTGGCCACAGTTGTCTGATCCATCTGGTGTGCCCAGAGCACTTGTGTGCTGCTGTAAACTGATGATTACAAAATGCCATACCGTGTGTCTGCATTTAGCTTAGGAAAACGAAAGGCAGAAGAGGTGCAGGAAAGAAGAAAACTTCTCTCCCAGACTGTAGAGATCTGTGTCCTTGCACCCACTTGGGCTGGAAGACAAACTGCAGAATGAAGTTATTTAGCTTACTGAACCCTTTCATGTTGGCTGCTCTGCCTGTATTTACTCACTGAGATGATCCCACAGTGGTTTGTATAGGCTTGTGGCTCTGGGTACTAAATACTCCAGAGTGCTTAACCCCCACTTTGCCTTGTCTCTGATTTCCTGATCATTCCTAATGTAGCAAGAGAAGAGGCTTAGGAGAAAATGCTGAGTCTGATTTGGATTTTTTTTCTGTATTTTGCACCTTTTTTTTTCTTTAACAATTAATGACCTTTAAACAATAATATTCCTGAATAACATAGCTTCAGGTGAACTAAGCCTTAAAACTTCTGAGATGTAGATCTTTCCAATTGCCATTTACTTAGCTGAGGACTCTGCTTGTTTGTCTAGGCTCTCTGAGCTGCCTGGGAGGAAGGATGTCTGGCTTCAAGGAGGTGGTGGGAGACAAATGTACTGCACAATAAGCTGGACACTTCAAGGAGAGCGTGATGCCCTTCCAATCCTGCCCTCAGCTTGGGATGGAGCTGATCTAGTGGGTAGCTTGTAAGGCTGCCATTTAATTTTATTATTATTATTATTATTATTATTGTTTTCATTTTATTGTAGCTCTCTGCTTTGAGCTGATTTCACGTTAGGAGGACTGAAGGGGTTTTCACTTTTTCTCATAATCTCCTGTCCTTGATTTTGGACTCAGTAAGAAGTATTGTTTGGTCTGCAAGGGCATTAAGGGATGCTGCTGCTGAGTGCTCTTAAATGACAGTAATTCTGAGAACATTGACTTTGGTTAGCAATCTGAAATCTTTAAGGAGTCTTCCCCGTGGGAGTACAGGAGATGCAGTGCCAGCATTTAACCTCATCTCTTTGTCCTTGTAGCTCTCTGAGACAAATGCAAGCTCCTGATGAGAGATTGCAACGCTCACACAAGCGGACCCCATACTCTGAGGCTTCTTGGAGTTTTTGTGATATGCACTCCATGAACTTTGTGTGGAGATGAAAAATTCTCTTTCTCCTTAATGACACCAGAACAACTATAGAAGCTAGAGAATGGTATCCCTTATTCTGTAGCATGATGGGAACCTGCTTTGTCTCCGTATGTATTCCAAAGTCCTTTCCTCTTCTCCTTCTGCCTCCTTGTACAGATATCACCAGGTGTGCTTGTAGCCTATATCAGCTGTCTGCATTTTGGTGTGAGAACGTGGAATGTTCAGAACTGAGATAGAAAGCTTGTTTTAAACATGCTGGGGGAGGAGCATCTGCAAAAAATCACAAGAGTGACTAACATCTGCCCCTCTAGAGGAAATTGCCAATGTTCCCATTTTGTTTCAGACAAATCTTTGAGTGCTGCAGTGTTTACATATTTAAATGCAGATTTGAAATGGAAGAAGTGACTAATTTAGCTTCAGCTCTTTACATTTGCATTGTTTTTAATTTTAATTGAACGTTGTGTTCCCAGGTTTAGTGATTTTTACTGCAGATCAGACTGTGCTGTAAGAAGTCTTGTTTAGGAAGGGCAAAAAGAGACAGTGAAAGAGGGGAATGTATGGAGGTTGGTGCAAGGAACCTGAAAATAAAAGGCTCTGCTGTTTCTCCTCTGCATCTCTCATACCTTTCAAATATTCGTATTCATTACACTTCTTGTACCAGCTCAGCCACGTGGCCCCTGTGTAACTCATCTGGGCTTTCACTGAGCCTCTTTCTCCTCCCTTGAATTTCTTTGTGTTCTTGTCCCCCCTGCTCTGACTTTTTTGAGCCTAGTAGAGCAGCATGGTGCCCTATGTTGAACGCAGGTGGGATTGCACCAGGCTGCTGCACTGATGCTTTCCCAGCAAGGATATCAGAACCAGCCTGCAGCCTGCCACAGCTTCTGGCAGATTAATGCAGAAGGGCAGGAAAGTGAGTACTTGTGTAATAATGCTTCTCTCTTGGTTTTCTAAAAGGAAAAAAAAATAGACTTCTATTCTGACACCACTGCCATCTGACATTAGACTGCAATTGCATGGCTTAGCTGCAATAAAAAAGGCAAAAAAGGTCTGTGCACCACCATGAAGAGCAAAATGCACTAGGATCTGGTAAAACTAGAATTGCATGTGCTCATCTCTTCTTCCTGCTCTTGTTTTTTTTTTTTGAGTGTAAATTCTTTCTGGCGTGGTTTGGCTCTTAGACACCTGAAAGACCATGTTTTCGTGTCATACTTAACATTTATATGCAATTTTGGCCTGTGGGTGATGAAGCAGTGCAGATAATGGCACTTCCAGAAAGGTGAAGAAAGCAGATGTCCAGAGGAGTGAGTCTGGAAGCTGGCCTGTGCTCCAACACAATGATCAATTTGTGTTTTGTAAATCAAACTGGATTCATTTTTAGAGTTTTTCTCTCTTTCCCATAACTCAGAAGGAGATGGTGGCCCTTCTGTACAAAATTCTGGAAATAAGTTGTGAGAATCCTATCTGCCAGGGAAAGGAAAATATTCCTCTGCAAAAAGAGCAGCCCTGCAAGTGGATCAACTTTCATATATAAAGAGATCTGTAACAGTTACTGTAAGCAGTGGATCTCCTGTTCCCACTTTCGTTAGTTGGAATGTTCCCTCCTGCCCACCTTCATCTGTAGCAAAGGTTAAGTAGAAGTTTGGTTAAAAAATCGAGACAAAACAAAACCCTACCAAACTGCATGGAGTTTGGCAGTTTACTTCCTTAGTTTCAGCTTCATGGGCCTAAAGAGGGTCAGGATGCAGCACGTCACTGAGGAACGAGTGATAGTGTGCTGACATCACAGCTATTATTGAAGGATGAAGTAAATAGCTGTTTGTACTAATGGTGCAGACTCACCAGCACTCAAACTTGAACTTCTATATGGAAAATATGGAAATGGAAGTTGACAGATTCACATAATGATCCAAGTCAGTGTTGTTTCTGCTTGAGCAGAAAATCCTGATGTAAAGGTAAGTCTGTCTGTAGTATGCTTTTCACTAGCTGTCAATCAAGGGAGACAAGGGGCTCCGGAAAACCTGCTCCAGTGTGCTGCATATCAGCTTTCCATGAGGCAGTTCAGTCTGTTCTGTATTTCTTGTGCTCCTAAAATCTCTCTGGGATTTCTGCTGTGGGGTTTGAGGAAACTTAAATCGCACTACAGAAAGATAAACAGAGGAGACAGCAGCAGCCCTGTGTGAAAACACTTGGTAGTGCTTGCTTCTAATTTTAGATTTTAGGAGAAAAATAATTGTCAGAAAGATTGCGTATTAATGTGCAGAGCAATGTGCTGATGTCAGTTTAAAGCTATCTGAAGATCCAGCTTTTATGTGTTTTTCTGGCAGTTACTTGCCTCTTATATACAAGCAGTAGCTCACTGCATTATGACATAATGTGTCACTGACAGGAGGATCTGGCAATACATCACTATCAATTGCGGGCAACAGATTTCACCCCCTGCAGGAACAGAAAAATTAAATCACTTATTTTATGGAAGGATGCTTGGTGAGTGCTGGAGAATTGCTCATCCATTCCTCCCAGTGTTGCTTGTGGGGTTTCTGCCATGAGAAATCTGCCACGCGCTTGGATTCTTTGGTGTCATGTGTATGTGAATGAACAATGTCTGTTTTCATCTCAGTGATGGCTACAGATGAATTCCTCAGAAGCTCAGACTGGACAGCTATGCATTTATTTAAATGCAAAAAATTAATAGAAAAGTATTTTTTATTAGCTGCATGCTGTTTCAGCAAGGCTCGTCTTTCTTCTTGTGCTTTCCCTTCCTCTTTTTCCAGCTTGAGCAGAATTACCCTTCCTGTTTTCTTTCTTGTCTTACTATGGGCCATTATGGCTAAAATGTGCCCTTCTTTAACCCTCTCTTGGTTTCCCCTTTCTCCTATTGCTTATGCAGAGGCTCAGTGCCAACTCCGAGAAAACAGAAGCACGTTTCTGTAACTTCATAGTATTCATTAGTTTTTATTCTATGATATTTACGTTTGTGAGAGAAATGAGGAAAAGGTGATTAAATAAAAGAAAGGTTATGCTGAAAATATCAATGATGCAGAGTTTTCACAGGTGTAACAGCAAAACTGTTTGCGTGTTTTAGTTGGATTCAAGCTCTAATATCCCTGATCTCCAGACTGTGCTGCTGCTAACTGGTTGAACTGATAAAATTCTCTCATGTTGGAGTCAGTCTGTCCTCTTTTTGGTTCTTCTTGTGTAGATCTTTGTAATCCAGATTCAGCTGTGACTTGGCTTTAAAGTCAAAAATTTCCCAAATATCAGGTTGGTTGGGAGGCTCTAGCACAAGGAATTCATTCCTAGTCAGTTCTCCATGGTCTCTCCAATTTTCCACCACGTTCTTTGGCTGTGGGTTTCAGACCATTCATGATTTCTGTATGCCTTATAGCTGAGTGTGTGTTGTGTACTTCATTCCTTCAACTGGCTGGCTCTACTGATTTTTACTGCCTTCCAGCTTCTGGTTCCAGTGGCTTGCATTTTGACCTGAACTTCACTGCTATTCCAGAGTTATCTCTTCAATCAATAGCAGGAAGTTACTTCTGCTTAAAAACGGTTGCTGGAAACACAGTATAGCAATTTGGCACAGGAAATGTTTTTCTGTTACTAGATAAGGTGGGGTACTTGTGCCTGGGTAGCTTTACAAGTGGTGGGTGTTGCAGGTTTGCTTTCTCTCCATCGCTACTGAAAGCCTTTGCCATTTTCTGTAAAACATCTGAATATAGCAGCATCACGTTTTACTTCAGAAGGCAACGTGTACTGGCAGGAGCTAATGAAATGATTAGGATTATCTTCTGTTCTACATCTGGAGGAGTAGGTGGTGACAAGGGTATTAGTGCTCCTGCATGAGAAGTCACCCTTCTCCATAGCTCTTGAAAGGCAAATATACATCTGTTCTGCTGTTTACTACAGACTGGTGACTTGTCCAATGTTTCTATTCTTAGCTGTAGTCTCTGCTGCTCAGACACAAACTGATGTTCACAATGAGTTGATTGAACTCCTTCAGTATCACAGCTTTAACCACTGCTATTATAGAAGTATATTACATATGTAAAATAACTTGAGGTAGAAAAAAAGGCTATTGTTCATTGCCAGTCTTTCAGAGCAACCAATTTAGTAATATATGAATGGGATTTTTGAATTCTTTGCTTTGATCTTCTGCTAGTTAGGGGCCAGGAACACTTCAAGGGTAAGAAAGCTGAGAAACTGTATGGCCAAGTTTGTTATTTGATCTACAGTTTGAGTGGAAAAATATCCACAGTTTGTTGCTGTCTTTGAATGTAATTATAACTGTTTCATTTTTTCCTGATATTCTATAGCCCTTGCTTATAGCTGATAATATCATTTAGTTCTGTTTATTCTCATTAGAGTGCTCAGGGATGCACTTCTTAAGGGAGTTTTAGAAATGTGAATGAACAATTTGTTGAGATGAAGGATGTCACTGAGCACATTACATCTGGTCTCTTCTAACAGCTCTGAAGGGGGGGGTGTGTGTATGTGTATGTGTGTGTGTGAGACTACTTGCACACGCTCGCACTGTTGGTGTTAAAGATCTCAGAAGAAGCAAATCATGCAAGTCTCAGAACATCCATTTCTGTGGCAGCACAGAGCACTGAGCTCCAGGTCTGTCTGACCGCTTCCCGGTAAGCTGTTTGTAGAGACAGATGAGGCTACAGCAAAATAGCTGTGCTGTTCTATTTAGAAGTTGACTTGTTTTCCATCCCCAACATTCATTCTTCCCAAAAAGAGTATGCGAAAGGCTCACCCATTTTCTCTATTTCCTTCTTCCATTGTATGTGATTTCAGCAATGGGAAATGTTCCAGTGTAAGGGCAACTGTTTCCTGAGACCTAGCGTGGGTGCAGTCCAGGAAATGGTTTTTGATTTCGATAGAAACAAACTAAAAAATAAAACTGAAGTTTTAAGGTGTAGAAATAATTTCTGGGTGAAAATGGAGCCCAGGAAGACTGTAGTAGTGAAGCCAGCCACCACTTACAGGTGGTTCCATGTTCTGACAAGTAAATGCATCACCTTGGTGCATCTTAGCAATGACCTTGCAATCAACTTTAAGGGATTATTTTCTGTAATACAAGCTCATTCCAGTTTCTGCAGGAAACCCAACTGGACTGCATAGTGTCATACAGCACAGAGCTTCCTGTATGCTTCTATTTGTCCCCCTTTTGGTAAGGAAGGCAAATTCTGTAATGTCTGTAGCAGAGCAATTGGGATTATGTTAGTTGTGGATTAGGAATGCTGTATTTTTTATTTGCGCAATGTCATAATTGTTGCATTTGTAGATTTTTTTTTTTTTTTTTTTTAAGTAGATGATGTTATTCTAAAGAAAATTGACCTCAGAGGATTCTTTTCCCAGATTTCATCTAATATGTATTTGATTGATTCTGATTTATGCAGAAAGCTTTTGAAGGGAAAGGGAACATCTCCTCAGGCTCTGTTCTATCTCCTCAAATGCTCTTTAATGATCTTGAATTTTCTTTTTGTTTTGCTGCAGACATCCCTGATGTAATTTCTGAGCACACAAACGTACCAGTCCAGAGATGGTCTTGTTCCAGAGATGCAATGTACTATAGCAGGTGGTGATCAATAGCATTAGATTAGTCTGGCCAAGGTAATAAAATCTGTACCTGTCAGCTGCTTCATATATCAGTAATGCCAAGCAAAGACTGAACCCTTATCAAAATGTATACATGGTATAATTTGGCAATCAACTTGTAATAAAGGCTCATGGAGTTTTGTACCAGAAAATTTCTCAACTTCAGTCTTAGAAAAACCCCGATGTGAAATGAGAAAAAATGGAATAGGAGAAATCCTTTTGCTCTTGACGTAAGGAGATTATTTGTAAGCCATGTGAAGGGCATGCTCTTGCTGTTTGCTGTGGTACAGTGGGACACGAGTTGAAGAAAGATCAGCATGAGGAGGAGCTGAGTCACTCTTGGTACCTAGATTTTTTTTCAACTGCTGTTATGTTAAATAAAATCAGGATTTTAAAAGTTCTTTACAATCTCTGTAGTCTTTGCATCCACCTTGTAGCCATTGCTTATATTTAACTGGAAAAATCTACACAGTGTTTTGGTCATCTGGTGAATCCCAGCATTGGCCAGATATGGGAAAGCACCATAATTCTGCAACAACTTTTAAGACTTCCTCAAATTTTAAGAGGAAGAAATGCTAAAGCTTCCAAATACTATTATTAAACCTTTCTCATCGGTTTTAAGATGAATCTTGCAAATTTTGCTTGCTTCCATCAGTTCAGCAGGATAATGACTATTTTCTACAAATAAAACCATGGTTCTATGTTCCAACATACAGCTCATTTCCTGAAATCAGGCCCTTAGGATTGCGAAAACTCCATTTCTCTGCACATCACTTACCTTGTCTTCTCTTTACTATAGACCTACTAGCAAAAAATAAAAATAAAAAGCATTTTAGTTTTCTTTTGAAAATCGAAATCTAGATTACATTGTCTGTATTGCTCTGTTCTTTTTCCTCTTATTAGAATTATTAGTGGAAACTCAAATTTCTATTAAACCTTTTTCATTTGTTAGCAATCTGTAGCCAAACTCTTTTTCTGTGTACTTCAAGGTGACTGGGAATTGGATCATCTCTGAGCATGCAAATATTTTATATGAAATATTTAACCCTTGTCTGACTCTGCTTGTGAGCATAAATTCCAATTTTCTTACACAGATGCTGCTCTTAACATAGCTTATTCTGCCAGGTGCACAGACAGGTGAAAATGCTACTCTCAGGAAACAGAGCCCAAATGCCCTTTTCCTTGCAAACAATCAATGCTTTCTGCTTCCCAGTATCATGTTTTCTTAATTAGAACAGTGGCACTGCTGGAGGTCACCGCCTGTGACACTTGGTTTCACTTGGGCTTGATGTTGCCCAAAGGAACGAGAGGCTCCTGCTGTCGCAGGGATGCATTGCAGCACAGGCAGAGTTCTCACTTGCAGTGCCCATGAGGAGAGATTCAGAAAGAAAACGTGCATCACGTTTCTGTGAGGCACTGCATGGCTGTTACCTGAGATTTGAAATCCTTGTTCTTTCTAGATTGCAAAGTTTGGGAGTTATTTTTTTTCTTTTTTTCTTTACAATCTCATGTGGTTTTAACTTATTAATTTGTTCTCTAGCAAGAATGGCCACTAGTGATGAGCAAAATGTATATGTGCTGAGATTCACAGGATATTATGTTTTTATTGAATCTTTAATGCTCACCCATCAAAATTAGATTTGGGGAAAAATAACATTTGTGCAAAATAATTATATGCAGAAGTGGAGAACAGAAATGTGAAGGTGATGATGTGAAGACCTTGGAAGATGGAACCTGGTGTATCACTGCATGTTGCAACTTACCTAAAAGGAATTTTGCCTCCACATACAGTGCTATTCTGGCACAAATCCTGAGAACCATCACCAAGGTCTGCACGTGTCTTGTATGAACTGGTGCAGCTCAACTAAAGGCAGCTCTGCCTGATAGGAATGGATGCCGATCCATTTTTCTTTTTCTATAGTGAACCTGTGATGTTCTTAAATGCCTGCATGGTATTACAGTGGTAATTTCAACATTATAGTTCAACTGAAATCTGTGGTGCTTGCATAACGTAATTTCATATAATTTCTTTATGCCTTTCATCTACCTGACTAAAGCTCTGCCATTCATTCAGACAGAAAATAAGCGTGCCTCAGAAATTTTGTCTTTTTTTTTGGAAACTGTCATGAGTTGATATTGTGTTTGTAAAGGCATCAATGTATCCCATCAGTGGCCTTTTACCTTATAGTTAATGCACCTTCCAGGTACTTTCAGGTTGTTGGGGCCATTTCAATTTTGAGTCAGTGGTTACAATAGGTATGTTCTTAGCTTTCATTTATGTTTTGTAGCAGCTTTGACTCCTGCTCAATTGACGACACATATCTTCTCAGAGGGTAGACTTGTGCTGTACTGTCAGTATCTCTTCAATTTCTGGTTGACTCTTTCTTTGAGTCATAGAATTGAGTTGAAAGGGGCCCTTAAAGGACAGTAGTCTGATTCCCTTGCACTGAACAGACATGTACAGCTCCATCAGGTTGCTCAGCCTGACCTTGAGTGTCTCAAAGGATGGGATGTTCACCATCTGTCTGAGCTGCCCGTTCCACTGCTTCACTACACTGAATGTTCTTTTCCTTATATTTTGTCAAGCCACAACCTATGTGAGGGTTCTGCAGCACTGTTGTATGATGCCTAGTCTAGTTTTTATACATTGCTAGGATCAGAAGGGAGAGATCATCACTCTGAGCTCTTCTGTTCCCAGGAAACTTTACTTAATGCCAATGTGAGAAGCAATCCAGTGCTATTTGGTGGTGAGAAACTGCTTCGCATCATTACCTGTTCCTGCAGGAGCAGTCTGCTTCATAGCAAATGGCTATTTAGCCTCTGAAATAGTCTGCAGGGTTTTGGCTGATGGGTGACAAACAGCATAAACTCCTCCTGGGCTGCACACATTCTTGGGGTGTTTCTGCTGAGCTTCAGAGTGCTTTAGATGGAGACACAACTGCTCTTCTATGTGTGTGCCCTGGCTCTCCAGTTGCATTGTTCAGAATGAATTACTGTAAAGTACAGAGTTGATGTTTAGCATATTAAAGAATGTCTGTTGTTAATCTAGTAAGGTCTTCATTGAAAGGAAGAATGCATATAGGACTAGAATATCCCTTTGAGAAAGATACGTTTGATGTAGGTGGAAAGCTTGCTAATTCATTGTGCTGAAGTTGACAAACCATTCAGTTTATTTTTTTCTTAAGCCTCCTCAACTTTTTCTTTCAAATCTTTTCCCCAGACTTCTTTATATGGTGGGAGTTTCTCTTGGAGAGAAGTTTCTCTTACAAGCTTATTTTGCAAGTGCACTTTTTCCAGTAATCTCTCAGCCATTCGGCATATTTTTTTCTTCTGTCAATATGCAATAGCTTTATTTAGAACTATCAGCCTTACTTGTCTACAGTCATATATATGTGTGTATGTATAGCTTATACACCAACTCCTTTTTGTGAGTATATCTTTCATCTTAGTCCTGTGTTTCTGCATCTACTGTTGCATTTGTGACAACTCTTTTAGAGCTCTGATTATGGCTAGAAAAACAACTGAAAATTCTCAGGGCACGGTGTCTATAAATATAAAACATATCTGCATAAAGAATAAAGGGAACTTTTGAGAATGTTCTCTAGGTATCTGTTATTCCACTGTATTCACGAAGTCATGGGCTGCTATGCAAACTTCTCATTTATACACATAGATTTTATTTTATTTTTCTAAATCGTGCTCATAAACAGTCGCAAGCACTATAATGCTTTTCTCTATCTTATGTCAGTGAGAAAATTGCTGTTGCCTTGGTTTTAATACAATACATAAAACAGAATGATATCAACTTTATTGGGAGATGTCGCATCCCAGCACACATTTGAAGTAGACACGTTAGGTATGAAAGACATAAACTTCATGTATATTTGTGTTTTTAAATCTCCTTGGAAGATAACCTTTGATAAAAAAGTTGTTTGTGCAGTGATTGAGAAGCAGCCTGACTTTATCAGAATGACTCTTGACAAAATTACTTTTCACACAACACAGTGAACAAAAACCTAATTTAATTTGTTTTATGATGCATAAAGATGAGCTGCAAGAGTTTGTTTATTTCCTTTTCTGGTCCTTGACCATGAAGATATTGGGAGCAGTTGATCTTCAGTAGTTTTGCTGAACTTGTCCTTTGAACATGGAAAAGCTTTTTAATGCCATCCTTCTGTGATTTTACTTCAAGGAGAAAGGATGTGTGTTCATTTTTTACTGTATAAGTCTCCTTTAAATAATTTTCCATTCTTTGGCAGGAGCTGGTGAAACAAAGAAACCAGAATTAAATTATGAATTCTAAACCGTCCTTCTTATTTCACCATTAATATAAACATTTCTACTCTTGTAACTGGTTTCCTAACTTTAACTTCTCTATTTGTGTTGCATCCCAGTAAGATGCAATAATCAAAGCTTTTCCTATTAAATACATTTTCTTTTAAAACTGGGGTATGCCTTATGACCATGAAGAAATAAAATACTTTTAGTCAGTTTTCCACTGGCACTTACTTCTTTCTTTTCCTTTTTCTGTCATATTTGTTAGATGTAAAATGACAAATTTGGTCAAACTGTGGAGCATTTCTGGGTGCAGGTTCCTTTTTGCTTCAGTCTTGGAGACCCCCAGCTCAAGAATGATGCTGAGCTGTTGGAGCAGGTCTAGATTGAGGATGACCACAAAGATGATCAGAGGGCTGGAGCAACTTTCTTACGAAGAAACAGTGAGGGAACTGGGCTTGTTTAGCTTGGTGAAGAGGAAGCTCTGAGGAGACCTTGTGTGGCCTTTAAGTACTTGAAGGGAGCATACAAACAGGAGGGATCGACTTTTTACGCTGCTTAGTAGTAATAGGACAAGGGAGGATGGCTAAAGCCACTTTAGTTTAAAAGAGGGGAAATTTAGATGGATGTTAAGAATAAATTCTTTACCCAAAGGGTAGTTAGGTCCAGAGAAGCTGTGGTTTCCCCATCCCCAGAGGTGCTCAATTGCAGGTTAGATGGGACCCTGGGCAGCCTAATCTGATGCCCTCAGCATGAGTTGGAACCAGGTGAGCTTTAAGGTCCCTTCCATCCTAAGCAGTCTATGATTGCTTAAATCATTAGCCAGTTAAAAATTGTTATTCCACTGTTATTCATTAATCTAACATCAAGCTGGAGATATTATAATTAAGGTATTTTCTTCAGTAGAGAGAACAGCTAGTGCCTGCCAGCAAAGGAGATAAATTACAATGCTGGCTACCCCGTATGGCCATCAATTCTGAGCCCTGTGCCTAGCTGACCTCCAGCTGCTCTCCTGAGACCATCCTCAAATGGCAGCACTCAGATAGGGAATGTTGATGAGTTATTGAATGTATTATAAGGGATGTAGATGATACTGGGGACCGTGCACGCAACTGACTGTGCCCTGCCTGAACTCTTCTTGCTGTCTGAGGACTTTGGCCCTATTCTTTGGGGACTGGCTGAGGTACAGGACACTGCATCCTAAACTGGGGCATCTGGACAGGCTTCCAGTATTTGAATGAAATGAATTGGGTTCAAATTTTATAAGCTGCAAAATAGCTAAGGCTAATCCTTGTAAAACAGGCGTGGCATCCACCATCAATATTGCAAGATATAGGCAAGTTAGCCTAACAGATCACCTCAACCTATAATATTTGCAAGTACCAAGTTAAGCAGGCAAGGGACCTGGATGTAAATGTATTGACAAGAAACTTTCTATCCACCATGTAAGTCAGAAATGACATTCAGTGTTTCAAGCATCTTTCTGTTGCCTCTCTGTTATTTTGCATTCTCACTTGTGGGATGTCTCAGTCAAAGCTGTGCACCAAAAGAATCCTGCCTCTTCCAGAAGCTCTGAGCACCTGCGTGGTGTTTGCACAGTGTTAGCAAACAGGGTTTGGAGTATAGCTGGAGGTGTTTGTGCATTGTGTCCTGAGTGAGTAAGATCTAAATTTCTGTTATCATTCTTCAGGAGATTCTTTCTGCCGTTGCATTTTTTCTGTCCTGTTGCAGAGTTCTTGAGCTTCAGGCATGGGAGTAAGAAGGAAAGAAAGTCTTGTGCTGTGCTGAGCACTGAATTTGGTTTGAGTATTGAACAGGATCTCTTCTCTCCAGATTGTGGCAGCTCTCTTATTCCTAGATTATTTCTTATGTGACTTTTGTATATATTTCTTTGCACTGGCATGCTCTGCCTTGTCTCCTAAACTTTGATTTCATACTGCAGATCTATTCCTTCCCTTTGGCTCCTATCCCACTGCATGCCATCTGAGAGACATGCCTTGCAAGATGTGACACGTTTAAGTCATTTCTGCTCTCAGGGAGAAGACTTGTTCATTCTGCTCTCCCCCCAGCAGCTGCTGGTGACTTTGTGTTTTGCAAGGCTGTGCTCCAGCTCCCGCTGAGCTTTTCTGCTTCCTCCTCTGTCAGCATTGCAGAGAGGCAACTGTTCTGCAGGTCTGCTGCCTGAATTTGGAGGAGACTGGTTGGCTTCTTACTCACAAAACCCTCTACACTCTCAGTCTCTTACACAATTGAGAGAGTAGCTAAGTCCAACTTAGTCTGTAGCCATTTCCAAATGCTTTCACTTTCTGACAAGTTGCTGTCCTACAAAGTAGTGCATAAGTTGATAAGTCATTTTTAACAAGTCCTTCACTGTACAGATGGTCTGAGAATATACATGCCAATAGTACCAATTCCTGAAGACTGATGGTTGGTATTTACAGTCTCTACAATCTACACTTGTGTGTGATAATTGGATTTTTCTTAATTAGGAAAAGTGGGTGGACGGGTTTTGTCACTTAGCAAAGTCCTTACCAATTAAAAGGATCAATAATGTTCTTTGCAGAGCCTCTAGACTAAACATACACAGAACAGATACCTGAACTGGAGTAGATGTGTAGAGTAATTGTTTGAGTTGTTTGCAGTCAGTGAGTGTTAGGTGTGAAAGCAGAGTCTAATTTCACCTGGATGAAAGCCAACAAATACTTTTTTGCAGTCTAGCTGCCTTTTTTATGCTACTTTCTTTTTTAGAGATGTTAACTGCCTGTCCTGAGACCAAGTCCAAGACCTTCAAACGCTGAAATCTTACCTAAAACCTTTAAAAACACTTAGTTTATTATGAATAATATTTAAATAAGAGACAATATTTGTACTGCCTTTGCTGTAGAAACACCAGTGTCATCACATAAGATGAGCTGCACCCTGGTTATAGGTGGCTGCACACCCCATAGCAATCTGCCCTGATGATGCTGTGTGTTCTTGTGCTGCCCTGCAGGCCGGAGTCCAGGTGGTGCTCAAAGCCTCGTGGTTGCTGAGCCCTGGCTCAGTTACATGTGGGCTCACAGAGCTGCACTGTGCTTTTCACTTAAAACACAGAAATACTGACCTGTGATTGTTGGCACCTAATATTGTCTCTCCCAAAATATAATTTTTTTCCTTGTGTAACTTAATGATTGAATTCTTAATTTTGTTTATTAAAAGGAATATAGAAGAGTGATATTTAAGCACAATGACACAAGCAATGTGTTGTTATTATTATTAATAGCTTGTCGTTAAGTGACTTTCATCCTGCAGGATGAGAAAGCACTTTACAGACTATGTGCAGTGATAACTTCTGTGCTGCTGAAATGAAGCTTCCCCTGTGAGGAAGTGTAGAAGTGTATCAGAAGGGCTGATCTGGCACTTAGAGTTGTATTTAAGAAAAGAAAGAGTGAACAGTCATTTCTCTACTGAAAGGCCTAAAGGAAAATACTGAACTGTGGAGAGTATGATAACTAAAAGTGATTATTTTCACACTTGTTTTGTGTATGTGAATGTATCCAAATTCTGCAGATGCCCAAGAATCTGCATGAGAATCACCTTGGATCTGCATGAGAATCACCTTGGATTTGAAAAGATTGTGATTTTAAAATGAAAACTTTACAAGCAGTCCTGTGTTGCTCCCTGTTCCTGCCTCCCTCCATCCACAGAATGGAGGAGCTCTGGAGAGGAGCAACTTCAGACCAACTTTAGGATAACCAAGAGTTTAAGAATGACCTTAATTTTATGAGAGCCTGGAGATTTGATTCTTCATGAACGGTTTCTAATGACTGAGGGATGAGTACTGGGAACTGTGGAAGAAATGGAGACCCCAAGTGAATATGAACTTCTGAGAATGTTAGCATCATTTGAAAATTCATCTGATTTTAAGTAGAGAAACCTAATGGGATTAAAATGGCAAATGAAGCTATAAGAATTATCTAAGCAAATAGTTTTATTTGCCCTCAGTTTGAACTATTCATAAACTACCTTTAGCCTTCATTGCTTGAAACACAATTGTTTTTGTAGTTTTTACTTTGCACCAGTTTAAGATGAGATATGATCTTTCTCATAAAGACAGCTTGTAAAAAAGGAGAGAAGTTCCTGTGCTGTCAGCTTTCTTCACCCCTGCTGTGCAATGAGATGATTCAGTTATCATTTCCTGATTCCTCTGGAAAGTGAGAATGCTTCAAAGCTTTGTCCCCTTATCGTGAGGAGAACTTCCCTCTTCCCCCAAAATCCGTAGAAAAGTAACAGATTTTGTAATTCTATGCAGCCTTTGGCAGCTCACTCCTGTAGTGCAAGTTTTACATGCAAGTATGGGTCTGGGCTGTTGTTTCTTAGCTTAAAAATCAAAATCCCAAGCTACTGTGCTGCAGTTAGGTTTTAGCCTACAAGAGCTACTGGTCTTATGTAAAGACTGAGTTTCAGAAGAAAGAGGGGCTTTGCACCCTGTCCTTTGAATAGTCTGTTCTGTGAACTGCTGCTCGCATGGTTGAGGTTAGTTCTCCAGAGCTGCTTTGCTGAACAAGTGGTGAAACAGTCATTGGTTTTCCACCAGCTGTGTGCAGAGAAGTTCATTAATTGGTTGGTTCTTCATCCGTTCTTGCCAGCTGTCCTTGGCTGGCAGACGTAGGCTTTGGCAGATGGGTATGATAACGTCACTATCTGGAAATAACTGATGTGCTACTTGATCTTGTTGTAGGAGTATTTGTTCATATGTAAACTCGATTACTATGGCCAGATTCTCAGTCTGTTGAAAGAGACTTTCCTTTTACCCTGCATATATGGAGCATCACCAGTCAGACATTAGGCATGGCAACGGTCCAACCTGGCTCTGCTGCTGAGCAGAACCCATTTTACTGGCAGTGAGGAATGTGTGGAAAGCCAGGATGCAGCAACATTTACTTTTGCTGAAATCCTCAGCATCTGCAGCTGCTTCAGGCAAAGTTTTGAGGGTAGTCCAAATAAGCCACGCTCTGCAAGTCCTGCTAGTGACTGAAATCAGGCTGTTTTCTGTGGCAAGCAGTAACTTTTCCAACCTGCTGGAAAATCTACAAGATTTTCTCAGTTTCTGCTCTTCAACACTTTAAAAATTCCTAGTGTGTTTGGGTAAAAGGAAAGTCCTTCAAATCTTCATCCTTATTTGCAGGTTTCTAAAGGTGAAATTCTTTCCAGATTAAGTGCCTGACAAATTTGTAGGGAACACTGAAGTAATGAGAGTGCGGAATTTTACAGCCAGCATTCAGCTGTGGGGTAGGCAGCAGGACAAATGGAAAAGGGGCTTGTATGATGCTTGGACTTAACTAAGTTAGTAAGAAAAAAACAGATATTGGAGTGAAAATACAGGAAATGGTGACAGGTATGGTCATAAGCATGTTATTCATGAGAGGGTGAGCAGGAAAATGAAGAAATATTTATGCACTTGTGGAGACTCATTGAAAGGATGGAGCACTGATCACAGAGGATTTCAATTACTTCAAGTTTGACTGGAATAAGAATTGTTTAATGCCTGAGAAAAGATACATGTGGTAGCAAAAGATTGTTTTCTCTTATATAAGTAAGCAAGTAAAAAACAAAAATACCTCAGAGGATATTTTGAATATAGTCCCAGGAAATGAAGCAGAACCTGTATGATAAATAAGATAGATGCTGGTAAGCTTATGAGGTTGAGTGATCATAATGCGATTGGATTTGAAATATTTATGAGGCTACAACATGTACAGAGAGTAGTGGCACAAAAATATTCAACTTTGAAAAGTCAGTATTTGAAGAAGTGTGTAATGAATTGAAGAAAATTGATGGGGATGCAACTACTGTCCCCAGACTGTGCTGTGGGAGAATGAGGGACATGTTTTGGAACAGAAGAAAGATGCAATCTACATCCTTCCCAAGAAAACGTAAATGTCAAACGTGTCATTAGTCATCTCACAGCAACATTGTTCAGTGAAATAGGAGACTGCAAAGGGATTAAAAAGAAAAATCAGCTTTTTAAAATATATAAATAAATATAAAAAATAGCATAAGAGCAAAAATAGCGTGTGGAGGATAGAAAGTAAAACTTGCAATGCCATAGGAAATTGCATGACCGTAACGTGTTGAAAACGTGACTTTCTTCAGTCTCAAAATAATGACAATTAGAAGTGAATAAAGCTCAAAAAAAAATCTATTTGTTCCTGCCACTTCAAGGTTTCCCTAATCCTTTTTATTTTTTTTGTCCCTACATACCTCAATTGAGGTAGGATGGCCTCTAATGATGATCCCGTTCTTGACTTCTCTTAATATTTCTGTATAAAGTCTCAGTTAATTCCTAGTATTCTCTCACTCCTTTGAAGAGTGTGTTGCCTGTCTTTTGAATTTATTGGTGTTGTTGAGGATATATTAATATTTTTGAAGTCTAGATTTTGATTGAGTCTACGTGCTTGAATAAAAGTTAAATGGAAGTGGTCCACAGGTAAACTCCCAAGGATTGCTTAGCTGTTGGGTTTGAAGATATAGACTTGCACTGAGGACCTGATCTGCTTATGAGCTCTATGATGAGCCTGGGCCCCTTTGCCCCTTCTTGTAGGGCTGAGCAGTGCCTAAGCATTCAGAGATTCCTGTAGCTGCTGTCCTTGCTCTGATAACAGCCAGAAGGTGATATTTTGACAGAGATGACTGGAGAGAAAGGATAATTTCTACAGACTTTTATCACTACCTAGGAAGGAAGGACAAACCACGGGCAGTGTTATTACCAAATACAACCTCTCTTGGTTCCGTTCTTTTATAGCAAAGTGGCCGTTAAGGCTCAGTTACTGCTCGCTCTTTGGGTTACAATCCTGTTTGCTCAGCCACTGTTTCCTCTTAAGAGAATAAAAATGGATGAAAATAATATTGATGCAGAATTAGTAAAGGAAAGGGAGACAACAACAGGGAGTCCCTGCCTACTTTGCTGCTGGCACTGCTTGGCTGGCCTGGCTGTGGTCCCAGGAGCGTGGGAGAAGCCAAGTGAATTCCAGGGACTTTGCCCGTGTCGAGTATGGTTGAAAGTCTCTGTACACTGACCAGGACAGACTTCTCTCAATACAACCCGTAGGACTTCCTTGTTAATTTGCGGTATTCTCAGTTTCTTTTCAACATTAGTTGCCAAATTCTTTCCTCCTCAGTGTTCTGAGTGATGTGTTGTCTTGTAGCAAATATCTCTGCTGTTCTTAGGCCTGATCTTAACAGTCTGTTCCTTAGTGATGGAGACCCTGTGGGATCTGATGGTCCTGCTGTGCAAATGGCCCAGGTTCTTTGTTTGAACTTCATTTACTTTTTTGTTGTGACTTATTCCACGCAAGGAAGAACTGCCTATTTCTTATGCAAGGCTGAGAGTTCCTGGTTGTTTCAGTTATTCTAAAGGTGAACTGCAGTGTGATTGGCTGTGCTCTTCACTTGCTCAAGTGGAAATCTTAAGATGTGCTCACATTTTTGTGTCTAATTAGGGAGATTGGCAAATTTGAAACAGAAATTAGCTCAAGACCTTCCTTGTCTCCTGAACTAAAACTGTTTTTAAACAAATAACGTTGTAGCTGGCACCATTAGAAGCTTGTAATGGCAAATTGGTCTTTCAGACTGTGTCAGGGACACATTTCTTTGTCTTTATGATTACAGTGCACCAAAAGAAACCAATATCTAATTATAACGGCTAATTTATTAAGGATTTTTTTTTACATATATCAGGTCAAAACAAGTGACTTAGTGATGCTCACCAGTCTGCTATTCAGTGGGAACCATCAGGATTTTGATCATGCTTTGCACAACATGTGCCTCTTCATTTTTCTCTATATTCAACCCTTCCTTTTTTCTTCTTATTGAAGAAAAATCTTTCTGCCCCTACTGTTTACAGAATTGCATTCTCCTGCTCAACTGACCCTAAAACATTCATTGCTCTGTGGCTGATTTAGTGTGCTTGCTTGCATGCTTGATAACAGCATAAATGCCATGCTTATGCACCCATCTATCTTGAGCTGCTGTACAGAACCCAGAATCCATCACTGCTGGCAGCTGTGCCTTATAAGTCAAATGCACGCTGGTCAAAGCCATGAAAATGGCTGGTGGTGAGTCCAGATTTTCATTTTTTCAGCAAAGTCAGCGGAATTGTAACCACACAATGAGATCTGTCTCACGGCATCACAAACTAAAAATGTCTCTGTTGTGTCGTGTTGTGAATCTGCTGTAGTGTTTGTTCAATCTGTTGTACATATAATCTCCGTGCAATGCTATGAGCAATAAAGGAGAAAGGAGCTAATTCTTTTTTTTTTTTTTTTAGCCTAACTCATTCTAAGACTTAGCTAACAATGTTCATCCTAAGTTCTTCCTCTCTCTCTTCGTTCTTTCCTGTCTACTTTGAAATGTCCATTTTGAGGAGATTTTGTTGTTATGGTCAGGGAAAATAACTTGAATATATTACCAATAAATAAGAGGTGAAATTAAGTATGAAGGAGAATAGTGACCGTAATTGATGGATAAATATCTCAAAGCTGCTTTCTGGGGACTGAAGCTGAGAGATGTGCGATGTTCAGCGAGGCTGTTCTTTGTGAATGTATGCAGGAATGTGGACATCAAAGGAATCTTTTCTAATATAAGTTGTTCTGAAATTAAATCTCTCCAGTGTTAATACTTGCTGGAATGCGGATTGCTTTTCACCCTGTTTATATCTCTGATAATGAAATCTAAGAATTTGCTACCTGTAGGAGTGTTGGGAGGATTGGAAGATTTGATTGTCTTTCTTGAAACCATATTATGTTAATTTTTCTGCCTTGACTGTAGAAACACAAAAAGCAATAACTCATTTATATGAAGACAAAATTCTTAGGATTGTTGTCATGGAAACGAAGTAGAAGCAGCATCACTATTCCTTAAATAAATTCAATAGCCAAGCTAACACAGATAGAATGCACAACTCAGCTACAAGCTCTTGCTGAGTGGTGCAGCAGTTTGCCTGCAGACAGAGCTTCCAACATCTGCACAGGTATGGGGCAACTGCCCCTGCAAAGGTCAGGTTTTGGCATAGGAGTTACAGGCTTGTCCTTGGGCTGATGCAGGGTGTACTGCAGCAGGAGACAAGGACAGCATTAATGTGCTTGTACAGATTTACACAGAGGCTTAACAAGGCAGGGAGCTTTTCCTCTCTGCTTTATGTTGGCTTGGTCCCAAGTTTATTCATGTTCAGAAACTTTAGCTCCTGCTCTAAATCAGGGTGACTTCAAGAGATGTTCTCTTCACTGGTACGCATCTAGTTTTTACTTATGAACTTGGGTAATTGCATTTGAAATATCAGTATGAAGTAAGCCTAGGAGCTCTAGAGGGTTTGTTTGTCTGCCCTAAGGGTACCTTAGCAAAGGATGAGTTTGCCTGTTCCGTAGAGGAAAAAGCCAGTATGTTGCCATTATTTGGGCAGCTTTTTGTTCTTGGAATGTGATATTTTAGTTTTGTCATTTGTCTGAGTTCATCTTTGTTTTAGTATTTAAATAATGGCTGTATATGGTTTGACTGTCAAGGAGAAGGAGTTTGCTCACATTTCAGTCTCAGAAATGACAAAACAGCTCTGAATAGAAGGAAGAAAACTTGGAGGAAGATGGGAGGATCAGAAACTTTTATTTTAGTGAACTCTTGGTAGTTTGGTACTGTTCATCTCTGGGGGATGAGCCAAAGTGGATGTCAAGTCAGTAGAAAGTGTTCTGCTGAAGTGTGGTGGGCTTTAACTCTTTTCCTGTGTTATCATGAAGCCAAGTAGTGCTTCAGGAGCATGGAGTTGTCATGCTTAAACCTGCTTTGAAGAAATAGAATGTGTCTGGGACTGTCTTCAAACAGGTTATGGAACAAATGGGAGCCTTCAGACATGAGGCCACTTAATGCACTGTTCTACCACAAAGTTAGAGGAGAATTGTGATGGCTGAATTGGAAGCACTGTGCGGCACTGTGCCACTGAAAGTATGTTTGGTTCCTTCTTCCAAAGGAATTAATTCATTGCCTGTGTATTTTGTTTGGTCCTCTGTTGCCAGTCTCTTCATTATTCTTTTTGCATTATTAAACGTGAGAAGGGCAGAGATTACCCTTGTAAACTCTCATGCAGATTGACTTTGGCTTGTGTGAGAATTTTACATTTGAGAAGCTTGACAGCAAGCACATGTTGTCAGCACTGCAACGTGGAGCCAGCGTGTAAATGGAGCAACAGGCAGTGGGATCAAAGTTCATCAGCAGAGCAGCTGCAGCAGGGTCTGGTTATCCTGTTCTGTTAATCTATGCTGTGAGATACGTGCTGTTAGAAATTCAAGCACATTGTATGTTGGATGCAATGGAAAGCTTGGGTTAATTCATGAGCAAAAATTCTTTGCATTGCTCTTGATTCCTAATATTGTATTTATTGATTTATAATGAAACACAAAACCTACCACTACCAGCCGGGGCAGCAGCAGAGCACCACATATCCTGAGAGGATTTAATCCAAGCTTAAAAAGAACAAACACTTCTTGTTCAAAGTATTTTTTTTTCTGTTTAAGGTTTTTTGGTGTTTGAATTGGGAAATATTCTACTCATATGAGATGTGAAAGTTGCTTGAAATGTTGAAGTGTGAAAGTATCCCAATTTCTGATCTCCCAGATGCTGAAGTATGTGAATATTTTGACTTACAGAATTTGAGTTGAATTAACTTCTTTCAGTCCAAATGTCTGAAGAATGCAGATTTGCAATGAGCTCAGGTGATGCTGTTTGGCACTGATATGGCAGGTGGAGCATTCCTGCTTCTCTTTTTGCCTTTACGTGGTTTGTTCAATAAAATAAAGGCAATGGGGAGCACTTTGCTGTGTTTCTTGCTCCTGCTTTTTATCGTCAACCTTGTAATGATTGATCTTATCTCAGTCTGGAGTTGCTGGGAAGTTTCCTGTGGTTTCTCAGGGAGGATGCCTGTTCTGCAGGCATCTGGCCCTGTAGCCCATTGGAAAAAATCTCTTTGCTCACTAGGTAAAACTGAGATCTTGATCTCTCTTCACGCCTTCCACATCTCTGCTGCAAAGGTAAATCCAAATATTAAGAGCAGAATGAAACAACTTCCTTTGCTACAAAAATTTAAACAGCTGCACATGAAAAGATAAAAATGTTTTGCCAAGTTAATCTCATATGATTTACTGCCTATGCCTAATCTGTTTGGAAGTGGCTATGAATATTCTAATACCTTTTGGAAATTACTGCCAGGGATGACAGCAGCTGAGGAAAGCTGTGAGAGTTGAAAGACGGCTGCCTGTGGATCGCACACCTGCCTGCATGCCCACAGCAGTTGCAGTCAGACTCTTGGAACAATGAAAATTCATTGTTATTTGTTGCAGCAATAAAAAGAATGCTGTCTGCATTCCCAGGAACTTCTGGAAGAGTCAGCAAATGTGCAGCTGACATCTGCAACCTGTTAAGCAAATGTTACATTTTGTATTGGAGGAGTTAGTGCTATCAGGAGAGGTGAGGCAGAAGCCCCCAGAAGGCTGCCCAGCCCTGCCAGCTGGTGGCTTCCAGCTGCTTGTTGTGCTGAGGTGCTTGGCTGCCCCGTGTCCCTGCAGTGAGCCTGCTGCAGCCATGGGACAGCTGGGGCAGCTTGGAGATGGCAGGGTACCATGCTGTGGGCACGCACATACACTTACCTTGCTGCTTCAGTGGAGCTCCTACAACTGATGTGGGGCACTTCAGTGTGGTGTAGAGATGTCAGCAAATGTCTTATTGACTTCTGCTTTAATAACAATTAAAAAAAAAGCAGCTTTTGACATAATTCTCTCAGAATTTTGATACAGTCTACTGTTACACCTGTGTGCTATGCTCAGCACGCTGCTTGAATTAAAAGCCAAAAGGAGCTCAGATGATACTTATGAAAGGTCACTTCATTTCCGTAAAATCCTACTGGTGTTATTATAGAAGGCTGCTCTTGATATGATTTTCGTCTTTAAAAGGATAGTAAAAAAAAAACAAAGGGCAGCAGAGCAGTGAGCTACCTGAGAGGCAGCTGTGGCCAGGAAGCATCACAATGTGTGGCTGCACAGTTGCATACTGCTTTGTGTTTGCATGTGGTTTTCATCTGGTATAACAACCCAGTAAAATCAGTTTGAAAAACACGTATAA
This sequence comes from Tympanuchus pallidicinctus, assembly GCF_026119805.1. NCBI lineage: Eukaryota > Metazoa > Chordata > Aves > Galliformes > Phasianidae > Tympanuchus > Tympanuchus pallidicinctus. The sequence goes on along the minus strand of NW_026294699.1, from coordinate 7,411,460 downwards.
GATGAGAGAAAGAGGTTAAATGTGTTTCCATATTTCCATCCCTGTGGTTGCAGCACAAAGGAGAAATCCAGGATAGCTACAGGGGGCTCGCAGAGGTGTAATACTGAGGTGTTATGTGTATGGCCAGAGTGACACTGCATGGATCCACCAGCATGAGCAACAGGAGAACAAGAAATACTACAGGGTTATTTGCTACATGCATCTATTTTACTTTAAGATGAAAAGCTTAAGTATATTTTTGTGTTAGTCTGGACAAGTCTGGAGCACCCTTTTGTTTCTGTTGTCTGAGTTGTTGCATGCTTTTATCTTCAGGGAGAAGATGACTGAGCAAATCATGAAGAGGTCTGGTGCCTCAGGTTGCTGTGGCTGCAGTGAGTATCTGTTGCTCAGGACATCTGTTGGTTCAGCGTGAGTTTAAATCTGCGTGAATAAATGGTTCATGGAGAATGAGCACTGTCACATAGGAATGAGGAGCTGAATGGGCTGAGTGCTGTGCAGGTATGTCTGAGGGCAGGCAGGAGGCAGGGGACAGACAGACACTCTGCAGTGCGTGCTCTTAGAAGCCAAAATGTCTATTTGCCAGGCCCTGACCTGGGAAAAGGTCCTCCTGACTTTTAGACAGGCCCTGTTTTTGTAAATATTCAATCACGTTATGACTTTTTTTTTGTCTGCTGAAGGACTACATTGATTTTTCATGGTCTTGCTGTGGTTTCCTCTACAAGTTACCTGTGCAGGCTGTGGCTGGAGAGCTACAACTTGCAAATGCGTGTAAATGTTGACCCCCCATGTGGAGGCTGTATCATCAGGGTTATGGCATAAGCATGACCGGGAGCCCCTATGTTTCAGCCAGCTGTTCTTGCGGATAGCCCTGGAGCTCTGAGCAGTGTCATTACGCTCCAAGAGTGCCTGGAGCCAGCAAGAGCCTGGTGTGAGGCCCTTCTGTCATCCTGCCAAGTTCAGTTGTCTTTGGATCTGACCGAGTCTAAAATGAATGTTACCGAAGAACTTCCAAGGAAAGCAATGGATTTTCTTTTTTTGGGCATATAGCTGTGGGATCCAGCTTAAGGACATTTAAAAATTCATTTTCCTTATGTCTTTATGCTATGCTATGTTAGAAATGAGTCTTATTCATCCCAGTAATCACTGAATGCTGTTAGCAGTACAGGCATGTTTGTCAGTGCTGAAAATTTATGGCAGTAATTCTAAATGCAGGCAATTTATACGTTGCCAGAAGAAAGTAAATATTCTTTCTATTTCATCTCAGTTTTTATAACTCCAACTGCCAGCATATTCTACAGATCTCTTTAAATTGCAAATGCATTCCCTAAATCCCATGTTTTAGTTGTTTATTTTTGCTGTCATTGTTGTTTACAAGTTTTATGCCACTTTGAAAATACTGCCACTTCTGTAAATGTCATTTTTTAATTTTTTAATTGGGACCTAATTTGAATTAAGGATTTCACCAAGGGGACTTGTAACATAGTGGTAAATGATAAAGCTGAATGCAGCTGCTGCAAGTACATATCTGATGAAAAGAGTTAAAATTGCTCAACATATCATATTGAGATCTAAATAACATGTACCAGTCCAGAAGAGAGACTGAGATATCACTGTGGGCCACTCAATAGGCAACAGTGATCAGTCAGGCAAATGCAGCTTGCTGTGCATGAGAAGTCAGGCAAAAGCACAGCACAGAGGCTGGTGCAGGGTCAGCCCTGCCTGGCACAGGATCCTGCAAGCTGCAGTTGTTGTCCTCTTGCAGAATTTGGCATTGAAGTTGGGAAAGTTTGGGAATGGTGAAACAGTTATGTTAATAGAATATTTAAAGGGCTAATTTCTTTATAGTGATTAATAAGGAAAATGATGCACTTAAAAAAAAATATTTTTTTTTATCCATTCTCCTTTTACTTTTTAACATTACTGAATCCCGTTCTCCAGGTGTTCATGAAATTCTAATGTGATGAAAGAATCAGCTCTCACCCATATCGCAGGACTTGTTGCCATGAAGAGGACTATCTGAAGTCCAAAAAAAATTGTAACATTCAGAGGGGAATGAGAAATCTGCATAGGCAGCAGGAGTATGTAATCTACCAAAGTTTTGGAAAAGACAAATTTGTACTTCAGAGTTCAAGCTAAGCTCTAGCTACTGGAGCTTGGGAACTGGCTGGCTGCTGCAGATTTGACTGTTTCCAGGCCTCATATAGCAATCAGTCATGGCAGACCTCGGTCTGCGGGGACCTGGTGAGGTCTGCCCTCCTGCTGCGCTGCATCAGGCATGGTGAAAGGGAAGAAAGAGTTGTGTGCGTGCTGCTGAGGCCCTGGGGTGGCTGATCCCTGCTTTTCTGTGCTGTGCTTTCCTTGTGTGAACATGGGGAAGCCATCTGGACTTGGTTCCAGTAGGGTCTGTTGAGCAATCAGGGTTGAGTTAAACCATAAAACTTCTAACATTTATACTTAAACTTCCTTGCGTGCTAATCCAGTGGTTTGTCTGTATTGATTACACAAGGAACAGAGAACAATTAGGCTTCTGAATTAGCCACCTCAGTTAATTGCCAAAGTTAATCTGAAAGATGGATCAGGGCATAATGTAATATAGAAGGAGAAAGATTGCAGATTAAACTAAATCAACTTAGCTGTGAGCAGTGTCCTCTGGCTTGTGTTGGGAGGCATGCAGCAGTAACATGAGCATGCTGTGGTTTTGTGCTGGGCTCTCCCACAAAGAGAGTCTGGTGAATGTCGTGCTTTTTGTCTTTCAAAGGGAAACTAACGATAGAAAACAAAGCTGGTATCATCTTTTCAGAGGTCTTCTCTCAATTCTTACTTAGTCTGAAAACTAAGGAGGAAAATGAAATACTTTATCAATAGTAACTTACGTTAGTCTGCGTCATTAAGTGTCATTAAGTCTCTCGTATATTCTAAACAGGAAGGGAGCCACAGGAGAACAAGAAATACTTCAGGCTACTTGCTACGTGCATCTATTTTACTTTATGACAAATCAATATCCCTGCTTGACCAGGCTGCCACACCATACCATCACTTGTACATGTCTTCTTCTACAACACTTGTAGAGCGATCTGTGACTACAGGATGTAATTAGGGGATGCTTACTGGAGTAACTTCAGAAGGAACTCTTGGAAAGTCTTTGGTATGATCTATTCACGTAATTCTTGTTACAAAATGAATTTGTAATAAAACATTAATAATTTCTCATTTCAAATCAGACTGAAGCTCCCTGCGTTCATAGGGTGCACAATAAGGTGCCAAACTGCCGCATGTTTGCAGCTCAGGCCATCGTGCTATGTCACAACTGTGACAGTCTCGAATGCAGTAATATTTGAAAATTTAGCTCAGTTTATTGTAGTCTGCCCTTGGGATTTTAAATGAGAGAAGGACCAAATTGTACCTAGCAAAGATGCCTTTGAAACCTTATTCAGTTTCCCAAAAGTAATTGCTGCTGTCCCAGGAAAACACTGAGATACAGTTTTATGACCAGAGATTGTGCCTTAATGTTTTTTCACGTTGTTTCCATTCTTGCATGTCTGTGTACACATAATTGATGCCTTAGCACTTTGCACGGCTTGCACGTATTTATCTCTTTGTTAGTAAGACAAGTGTTTCTAGACTCATAAAAAACAGCTGACATGAGCTAAATTGGGATGTCCTGATTACAGACCTTAAGTAAATAAACAGACTTAAAACGGATGAGTAGTGCTAGCTGTAATTACCTGGGGCTGTGTGCCATGGAACTGGAACAAAAGTCTAAACAAGTTAATTTCATTATTTTATTGGAAATCTGCATCCCATTCATTAGACTGACATATGACTAGTCATTAGTAACAGTTCGTTTCAAAAGCTATGGTGGATAAAGGTTGATTAAAACTTAATGAGGCCCAGACCCACTGCATTGCCATCGTGTCAGGCTTGAAGTCATTGCTGAAGTTGTGGTGCTAAAAGAGGAGCATGCTTTAAAAACCTTCTCGGGATTTTCTATTTTATATGATTTATGCATTTTTGCTCTCTGCCATTGAGGAGCAAGAACTTGAGTACCTTGCCTGGCTGTAGATGTCAGCAATAAATTACATAGTAATATCAGTTATTAACAAAACAGATTGCTGTGTCATGCTGATGTTTCTGCCATGCATCTGTAGGAAATATATTTTGCTGATAATCTGATAAATGTGAGACTTGATTAACCAGCACTCTCGTTGCCCTCAATTCCCTGGGAAGTCAGTGACATTGAAATGGCAACTAATACATCAATCGATCATTCCCTGAGTGGCTTTCCTGACTGCTAGCATCAATGCTGGGGTTTTGTTTTTGGAGAGAGCTCTACTATGACAAGACCAATATAGTTAAAGATGAGCACGTGAGCAATTTCACTGAAACCATAACTGCAAGGCTGAAAGTAAATGCTACCGGTGGAGATATATTATCTATTACTTATTTATATCAGTATGTTTGTGAGGCCATTTAGTGAACCTGGAAATTGAATTCTGAATTCTTTGAATATTTATTTAGGTACTTAGGGATGGAGCTAATTCTAAATTGCTAGTTTTCCTTCTTGAAAGGAAGTAGATAATTTTTTTTGGAGAGCAGAGAGGTTAAGGGAAGTTCTTATGTAGGAAAAGCAAGAATCACAACCTAAACTCTAATTCAATGAAATGAGTGTGGAAATCTATAAAAAGGAGGAGATGTGATCTGTAGAATAATAGTCAAGACTGAATTGCATTTCAATTGCAAAAGATGTTGGAACAGCTGTCCTGCATAACTCTACTCTTTCCTGTTGTCTAACAGTTAAGGAGAACTGCAGGACCCAGGCTGACAGCAAGGCTAGCCACTCCTTGGTTTATTTTAGGGGAAGATGAACAACAGCTGAAATTAAACATTCCTGATAGAGACCATCCTAGGAGCTGTGCTCCATACCGTGAAGTGAGATGTCTGTGGTGGCCACTTCTGGTGTGAGTAGTGACAAACTTCTGAATTCTAAGAATATGGAGGTGTTTTAGGAACAGTTCTGTGCCAATTCCCTGTTATGACAGTACAGATCTTCCATGACTGTTGCCTTTCTTAGTTTTTGGGGTTTTTTTTGTGTGTGTGTGTAGGGAAAGCCGAAATGAGCAACAGTACTCAATGTCTCATGATGCTGATTGCAAAATCCAACATCAACCAGAATCTCAGTGTAATTAAATTACATGAAGCTGTAATTAAAAGGGACTTAAGAAGAATGTAGCTAGGAGAAAAAGTGGGACAGAATTTTTTTTTAAGCTTCTAGCTCCGAAACAAATAGAGTTGATGTGGCTGTCCCTAGAGGACATTGCACCTCTACAAAAGAAGTGGCTTGAGATAGTATAAGCACCTTTTCTGCTCCATACCTTGAGAAGCATGGCTCAACTTTATCAGTTTCCTGGTTGGAGACATCCACCTCATATCTGCAGTGGCTCTGTTCTGGCATTTGCTCTGCAGCAGGAGGAATGTTAGAGCAAGGAGACCTGTTTGCTGCCTTTCCCTTCTCTGTTGCTGGAGCAGAAACACTCCAGTTGCACTGGCCTGGCCATGGAGAGAGGAAATAGAAGGAAGGCAGAAACTGGATTAGTTTCTGTTGTGTGGCAGAACCTGGGGACACAAACCTAATGCCAAAGGTCTGTGATATCAGCACAATCATGCTGCCTTCATATTACTGGCTTTTCTTCATCATTGCATGCTTAAGAATATGAAATTACTTTCAAGTAAATGGTACCGGAAACTTAATGTTGGTCTGCAGTTTTCTTCTGAAGGCAGCACAGGATGCTGTTAAGATATATAAAGCTTTGAATGCAACTTGCCTATGTGCTTGTCAGCAGTGCTGCCAGCAGCTGTGGTGGGGTCACCGTGCTGCAGGGGACTGTTCCACCTTCAGGTTGTGTTTCAGCTCTGTCCAGAAGTCTTGCCATGGTCTTGGAGAGTTTGGGAATAGCTGTTAACCTCATCTGGTACCCAGTCCTCAGTGACCAAAGGTACTAAGCATTTTGCTAACAAATATTCACTAGTTCAGATAGCAATCTGTAGTACACAGTAATTGTATAGCCCTTGCTCCAAAGTCTCTTTGTTGCTTATCATTATATCTTCAATATGCTTAACTTCATTTTAAATGTTCTGTGAAACAGCTGAACTTAAACCGGAAGATAGTCAGAAAAATCTGGAGTGACCATATGGTGTTATAAAATTACAAAAATGTGAGAGAGGGTTGAGCCAATTCCAATTGCCAAACTTGCTACTTGCTTCTAATAAACACTGAACTATCTGGCATCTGCTATCCCTCAGGTAATACCATCAAGAGTGGAAGTAAATGTTTCCTTTTAATTGCATTGTGTATGTCTCAGAGGGTCCAGAGAAATCATGCAATGTTTGTTGAAATTTTCCATGAATACAGAACCAGTCATTTCAGGGAGAACTTTGATATTCTCTCAGTTTTTAGTTAGGCTGAAGTTTCACTTGTAATCTTTCAGAGTCGTGTTTGGTATGTCTTCAAGAGTGAACTTCTCACCAGTTGCTTTCAGTACGGTTTTTGATAGGTTTATTTCTTTTATTTTCACTATTTTGGCAAAGAAAAACTGAGTCAGTGCTTTCAAGGAAAGCTTCAGATGAAAGTGCAGAATGCCACAGATTCTTAGGGATCTGAGGTATCATGTTGTGTTACTCGAACTAAAAGGAAGACTGAATTTTGTGAATGGCTGGGAGAGATACCCCTTTTGCCACCAATTGTTATTCCATCAATAGCAACCTTTAAATGAATTGTTATACTGTGTAATATAAGGAATTTGTTTCTAGGTAAGTTCTGTTGGATTCCATTAGGAAAAGCTGTGACACAGCTGAACAGCTCTGCATTACCGTAAGTGCATTTCTTCTGTGTTCTGTTGACAGTGCGTGGCTGCATAAGCTTCAGCCTTTCCACTGCCACTGGGGGGCACAGAGTGGAACTGACTGAGTGCTGCCTTTGGAAAGCCTCTGCAGAAAGAGGCACAAATTGGTGCAATGTCAGATTAGCAGTGGACAGTTATTTACCTGGGCCAATTATGATATAATGATGTATTTTATTACCATCAATTAACAGAATTAACTATACTGCGTATGGATTTGTTTGCAACCCTCAAAGTTGTTCACAGTTGGTCAGCTACTATGACATTAATGTATTTCTACACCAAAATCTAATTGGGTTTGGGGGGCCTCTCTGAGTACTGAGCTGTAGACAGCAAGATGCCTACAGGAAGACATGCTGGTTTCCAATAAAATAAAAAATGTTGTGCCACAGTCTACCTGTTGTACTGATAAAATGATGCAGGTGGCAAGAAAAACCACATTCTGCTGATAGTAAAGCTTTTTTCCATTGTGCTCTTCAACTCTTCCTTTTACTGTTATCTCATCATCAGGAGTCATTGGCTTTCTAGTGAATATCTGAAGTGTCAGACTGGAAGGGCATTTTGTATCCCTTGACCAGCTCCTGGGCTTTCATGCTTTGTGTAAGGACAATTTGCATCAGCTGTGCTAGTCCTTTTAGCCATGGTCTTTCTTTGAACGGCAGATAATCTTATCAACAGGACACTTCCTACCAATGATGCCGAGCAGAAACAAACTGTTGCCTTTAACAGCATTAGGAAGTATGTGGGACATGCTCCCAGTCAAATTGGGAAGTGACCCAGGGGCACAAGGAATTACGTGGCATAAAGAAGGATTTGCTGTGTCAGTGGTGAAATCCTTTGACTCTTACACGAAGGCCGAGATTTAGTTCAGCTGAACCGAGTGGAACGTGTGCAGAAAAACCAACTACACAGAAGTGGAAACCTGTCAGTTTGACAAATACTGCAGCAGAGCTCGTGTCACCCAGAGTCAGTACTTCCCTGTGGTGAAGTGCGTGTTTGACTGGCAAGGCCTCAGGATAATTTTCTCTTGGCTGAGGCTCTGTGCAGGCACTGGTGTGAGCTGTCACAGCCTCCTCCCAGGGCTCTTTGGAGAACTGGCCATATTCTTGCTTGATATACATTGTCAAATTTCATCCATATCTCTGTTTGAAATTTCTGCTCATCTATAATATGTGAGGTGTTAAGAAACACCAATGATATATGATCTAATTTTTTGAACATGATGCACAGAGTGTTTTATCAAGAGAAAATAATGCATGACACTGGAAATACTTAGGCTAGAATACTGAAAAGCATGTTGACATTTGATGGGAGAAGTACCATGTTGTAGGGTGTCTGCCAGCTGTTCTCGAGATAACTTGTCATCAGGGAGAGAAACAAGTGCATGAACAGGGCAGGACTGCCAGCCTGTTTATTTGTAAGGATGTAATTGTCAGAGAAGTAGTCCGTATTTGTTATGTGCAGACATGAGAAATGAAGCTGAAGAGCCAGGCGTGTGTGTCCTGAAGCCACGGAAGGTAACAAGCACTCTGCTGCAACAAGTGGATGTGTAAAGGGGTGAAAAGCTGAACCTGTGCTCCTACAGTGCTGGAAGGAGGGGCTCTGCCTTCCTGCATTGTAAGATATCTCAGCATTCAACATCTGACATCTCTCTCTGCCCCAAATTCCTCCATCATCTATTTCCCTGGCTTAGTGCTCTGAGCCCCCAAACACAAACAGGCTGATAAACGTGCCTGGGATAGAAAGAAGGGGGTCATCAGAAACCAGGAATCACATGCTAACAAAAAAAACCCAACAGTGCGGATGCAGGGCTTTGTTGCAACAGTCATTGTGCAGGGCTCAGTGCATGGCTCCAGACCTGCAGGGGGTGTGAGGGGCTCTCGCTGCAAGCAGGTGCCTGAGCTGGGTACAATTCCCCTAACATGGGCTAAGCCTGTACCAAACATGGCCAGACAGGATAAGTAGAAAAGAGTCACCAGTTTAAAGGCTATCTGGGAAGGTGTCCAGTGAGATTATCGTACACTTGGGGTGCAGGGGAGTTCCAGCTCTAAGGCATGCCTTCTTGCTATTTGAACCTGTTTTTTGTTGGTACTGGCTGCATCTGGCTGGCATGTTCGCCATTTATGTGCAAGTAATTAGCTTTCTGCCTTTTTCACCATTTCCTTTTGTTCAGAACTACAGGGTCTTCAAAAAGTGATGGCATACTTTGTGTTTGAGTTGGAAAAGAAAGATGATAGAGATCATGTATGGCTGGGGGTTTTCTGTTTGTGATGACTCCATCATAAATAATTCATTGTGCAGGCACCAGTGAAATGGGAAAAGATTCATAACTTTGAGCCTGTACACATCCAAATATTACACTCCAAAATTAATTAGAAGCAGTTAATATCAAACGTATTCTGTAGCACACATTGCTTAATCAAGACAAGTAGAGCTGCCAGTGTTTCCAGCCTTGTTTCCATCTTAGAAATAAACGGATTTTTTAAATGTTACATTTATAGGTGCTGTGGATCATGGAAAATATAAATGGTTTAATATGGTCTTGCCTTGTTTTATTTGTGCTGTGACAAAGGAATTGTAGCATAAAGTTCAGTACACTTAGATAGGGAGGTATTCTTTCTATTACTGAAAGATTAAGGTAGGCAGGGAGTCTGTTCATTCACAAATAGCTCAGAGTCTGGGGCTTTTTAATAGTGGGTGACTTGGCAGCCTGTATTATGTGGTAGTGATTAATTTCTGGGGCACTGATGTGCCAGCTGAGGTGTGTGCTGTGGCACATCAGTGTGAGGGTGCAGTCCTGAGCAGGCTCCTGCAGGGACAAAGGTGAGGCTGGCAGCTCCCAGCTCAGCCCACACTGGCAGAGGGGCAGGAGAGCCCCCACCAAATGTAGGGATGAGACCCAGGAGGTCAGTTGTTTTAAAAATAAATTTTGAAGGCAGTGATTTTTTTTTTTAAACTGAAAATCAGTGTTATTTTCATAAAAACAAAACAAAACAACTTTTTTTCCTGTCGCCTGGGATGACTTCCTACCCCAAGGGTGCAAGGGATGGTGGAAGCCAGCCTGCACCTGTCACCGTGGTGCAAAGGAAACGAATGAAATGATTTCTGATTCTTGACTCAGGGAACTAAACCAGTTCTGATGAAAACAGAAGGGCTGTCTTGATGTGACAATGGCACTGGAAGCAATTGGAAGCAATTAAAAATAAAACTGGTTAAAAATAAGCCTAAGATAGCTGTTTTAGGAGGCTATTTATTTTTTACAGGATTTTACAGGAATGAACAAGAAGTTTTGAGATATCTATAAAGGGAAAAAAAAAAGTATGGCTGGTCTTGCTTCTCTTCTTTGTTTTTTAAATTTTTTTATATAGAATTGCATGCAGTAAATGAGATCCAGTTGCAAGAGTGGCAAAGTGGAAAATAAACTCTAGTTGAGCTATTTTTCCCTTGGATTTTTGAAAGTTTGATTTGGGAAATGATTTCTTTGAGGGGAGGTATGGTTGAAACTGCTGATATCTTCCCTTCCATGTTTAAAATGAGAGGTGGGTTAAAAGACAATCTGAAGAACCTGTGGCGTTGCCACTGAATTCATTAGCCCTGGATTTCATCCAGTTTTCTTCCCAGCCTGATCGAACTGCACGTGACTACACAGATGGGGGGAGCCTTGATGTAGGTGTGTAACCAGTGATAGTTGGGTTTTTTTTTAGTGATTTCTCTCATTAAGATGAAGTTTGAAATAGGCTTGGGAAGTGCATTCGTGGTGTCAGTGACAGCTGAAGAGTGCAGTAGTGCTCAGATCTGCTGCCTCTTTTCATCAAGTGCCACTTCCAAGAGAGAAAGGAAGCTGTTCTCCCCTGCTGGCCCTGGCAAACAACACTTGGCATACAACTAATTGGGGTCCAAAATAACCTCATAGTTTTAATTAGCATAAACTGAGCATCTGAATAATAAAGAAAGAGCAAAAATACAATACACGAAGAGATTTCTAGTTGCTTTGTGATTGCAAGATAGAGTATTTGAGAAGCTTAAAGCTTGTTCTAACAATCCTCTGTGCCCCCTGGCTGTGGGACGTGTTTTTGATCACCCAGAACAGACAATGTATATCTCTTAAATACCTATCACACATTTTATAAATAATAGTTAGACCCAATCGTGTACTGGAGATGTAGTGTTTGTTTGTTTAATTAGGAAACTGAGCTGAGCTGAATCCTGTGGCAGATGTTGCCATGTGTAATATAATAAATAAAAGTCTTTATGGGACCCAGCAGGCAGCAGAGCTTTCAGTTAGCAGATGGCAAAATATTAAACTGGCAGTGCAATAATTTAGCTGACTGTGTCAGCTGGACCGTACCCAGGTTTAGCACAAACATGAATCAACTTCACATAGGAGGTGTCAAACCTGTGCTTCTGCAATAGATGATAAACTTTTTAAATACGATACATGATGAAAGAAGGCATTTTATCTGGCAAGATGCTGTTGCCGTAGAAGTCAGTCTAGGCTTAACATGATCTCTTCTGTGAAGACTGCAGAAGATCTTTTGCAACAGAAGAACATCCATTAAGCAGCACAGACATGCTGCTCAGTCCAAACTGAATAGAAGTTCAGGAACAGATTCTGTAAACCTGTTTCTAGCAGCCCTCTGGAGCCCAGTGCACCCACTGGGTAGATAGCCTTTTCCCTCCAAGGAATTGCTGTGCTGAGTGCTTGGCTTTGGCTGCCCACCGCAGTCCTCACATGGCTCTGTCAGAGGGGTAAGTCCCTACCTAATCAGGGCAAACCTATCTGTTGGTTCCACAGACTTCAGGTCTTGCAAGCTAAAATTCTGCAATTCATTATCATGAAGATGGGTTTTGCTTTTCACATGGATATAACAGTTGGTCTTCCCTCAGGTGCCTGTGTAAATGTACACACATTGAAATGCATAGCTTCAGGCTCTGCTTTAGTGCCTTGTGCTAGGAGCTCCATCTCCTTGGGCTTCCTGTGCTGTGCAGTGGCTTCTTTAGATGGCCATTTGGAAGCACAAGGGTCTGTAATTTTCCCCATTCCCAAACCTCTCCAGACCACTGGAGAGTGATCCTCCCAACCTACACATCTAAACATGAAGCCCATGTTCAGACACTGCTAACTTCTGTCCCAGTCTGCCCATTGTTTTTCCTCCATCTAAACACATGGCAGGTGATTCTGGTAAGGTGTTTTCCCCTGGCTCCAGTTTAGGACCATCATGTTCTAGTCCATCTTAAACACTGTCAGAACAGCAGGTGTTTGTGACAGAGTAAAACAGGATGGATTGCAAAGCAACTGGGAAGACAAAGTTATTTGTATGACCTTCGGAATCTAGCATAAAGCAGTTAACCACCCTCTTACTAGGCTGGTTTGCATGTGCATATGGCAAATTTAATATACCTCTGTGAAAGAGAAAAGTCAGGGTTTTCAGGGTTGGCTGTTCCCTTTGTTTTTACAGAACACTGTAAAGGGATGATAAAGATGGGACCTTTTCCTGTCTGTTTTCATCCTTTCGTCTCTCGGTGTCTCTCTTAGCAGTCAGCTCACACCACCTTCTGAGCAAACTGGAAGGTTAGAAAGGTTTCAGAATTGGTTTTAAAAAGCAAGCAAGTAGATAACAGCTGTATCTTGAAAATGCAGTTGAAGTACAGCTTGTAAAATGCAATGTTTTGCTTAAAAGAACTTGCTACTGTTTGCTATTTTGGTTGTAGGTGTGTATCTGGAAAACATCTCTCTGGGTTATGAAACCAATTGGCTTTTTAAAACACAGTTTCCTCCTTAAAAACAGTTGACCTAACTTATCACAAGTTTTATTCCTTATCCCCAGTAAAGTAAAATAATGTGGGGTGCTGGGATGAATGGATTGCGGTAGAATCCCTTGTACCCCCAGGTGGCTATTGCTGTTCTGCAGTCAAGCTGCATCAAGTCCTGACAGGAATAACACAAATAAGCCATTCTCCTAGAAAACACTTTGGGACTGTGAGGAATTGGGAACTTTTTGTGTCATTTAAAGCACTTGGAAGGTATAGTAGTAAACAAAGCAAGTTTTGTTTTCTCCCATGTGTAATGAAGGCCCAAAGCTCTGGGTACAGTTGAGCAAGAGAGAACAGAAAGGCAAGATGGCTTTGCACCCTGCCTGACATAATTAATCAGTATTTTTCTGTCTCATGAAGTCCAAAGGCCATTCTGGCAGCTGATAGAATAAAAATATTGTCTAAGCTCTGAAATAGATTTTGCTGACCATACCACAGGTTGCACCAGTGGTCATGAAAGTGTCAATAGCTGTTTCTTGCCTAGAAGAAGTAGTAGAATCCTTTGGGAGAAGGTGATGGCTAGGTCTCAAATGTAAAGCAAATGGCAGTCCTTGAGGACTTGTTTCCTTCTTATAGTGGGATTACAGTAGTTGCCAATAAATTATAGTCATTGATTTATTAGCATTATGTTAGGAAGAACGTTGCTTCCAAAGGGATTGGTTGGTGATTGAATCAAGATGTACTCACTGGAGGACAGGAGCTTGGAAGTGCCCAACAGGCATCAGCTGGGGAAGTAAGAGAGAATGATCACAAAGACTGCTCACAAACCATTTTGAGTTATGAGATGCAAAAAGCCAACCATGCTGACAGATATCAAGACTGTATAAAATTCTTGAAGGTGTTTATAAACATATTGGGAACATCTAATCAAATCAGATTCATTTGAAATGAGATCATGTTTGGAAATAATACAATTAAACATAGACGCTTAGGAGTGTCAGTGTGTTTCAGAATCAATTTTTTTGCTGCACTTGGGCTGTAAGTCTGGAAAGCAATCAGTTTTTTATTGCTACCTAAATGTCTGCCCACACTCTTTTGAATGTCGTTTATTCAGATACAGCCAGATGAGAAGGTATCACGTTATTGGAACACCTGACAGCAGGTTTGGAAGCACATGTATCTACTGCTGAGGGTGAGAGGGAGGAGCTCAGGACCTTTTGGACTGCACTTCCTTTATCCTTGTTTGTTAGGCAGCCCTTTGGTAATTGGTGCTTGCTCGTTGGGATTAAAACAGTCCCAAGGCTGCTATAAGCTCCACAGTGGTTAATACAGAGCTATGCTCACAGTCAGAGACCTGCAAGCGCACCTCTTCCCTGTGTCCCGATGCTGTAACAGCGCTGGAAGATGAAATCAGGCAGTGTCTGAATTATGGTTTATGTTGTACTTTGCCTGAAACCAGTCCAGGAGGTGCAGGTAGAACTTCAGCACTGCTGTCCATTGGCATAAAGCTGCTCCACCAAACACTAAAAGCCCTCAATTTCAATTAAAACAGGTAAGGCCTGGAAAGTCTCATCAGATGCAAAATTCATGGTATTGCTCTTGTCACCTAAAAACATCTTGTCAATATTAAACGCAGTTATTCAGTTAAGATTATTCTTAGCCTGAATGTGTGCTGAGGAAGTCTTTCAAAAAGCAAATTTGAAGTTTAAGTTTATGCAGCTCATGCTAAATTCAGATCAAGCAGTGGCTCCTGGTTAACACTGGTCCTTTGTCTCTGAAAGACAATGTGGAAATTGTGTTCTTTGTAAGAATTTACAAACAATGCATGAAGTATCAAGGTATCAAGTAATTCAAGCCATGCCTCTACACTTGCTTAAAGATGAACTTTTTGGGGAGAAAAATGATGATAATGCCAGTGCCAGACAAGCAGGATCCTTGGGTAAATGCATCAGTTGTTGCTACTGACAGATCTTGTGCTTGTAATAAGACTGAAGTGCTGAGGTCAGCAGCGGAGCGAAGCCATGCTTGTTTTCACAAACACATTTATGTGACGGTAATGGTACCTGTTAACGAGGTTGACATAGTGTCCTGCCAAATAGAAAAATGAGTTCTCCTCTGCATCACAAGATGAACAAAGTTGAGGGGATAATAAATCATAAAATTAGTTAAGACATCATTTATCTTTCATGGTTTTCCTACATTGCAGCTAAGAGTCCTTTGAGACTTAAATTCATTTATTGCATTTTATTGTTATGAAAACATGTCAAAGCTGGTAGCAAGCTGTGGGAAATGAGGTAAGCAGGGACAATAACGTGTTGTTAATTAAAGAAGCGTTTGCATGGTTTCCTTCAGATTGTGGCTGTCTTGCTGTATCCTGTAACTGCTTCCTCTGAGCCCTGTCTGTGAGAAGAATCCAAAATGAGCAACTTGAGTTTAAAAATCTGTGGATGTCTTTGGTTCTGGTGAATAGCTCTAAAGAAACAAGGTGAGGTTATGCCCTGTTCAGCTATTCATCTGTGTGTGCAGTTAGTCTAAGATTATTAATTTTAGGCTCTGTCAGCATCAAAACCAACGCTGTCTGTTTTATTGGGTGTCGTCCTATCTCTTATGATTCCATAAGTATTTTGCAGTTTGTTAGAGGATTGCACCACTTGCAATGAAAGCAGAGATATCATTTCTCTGGTACTGTTACATTTGCACACTACTGTGGTGCAATGTTCAGGAAGGCAGGAGGGTGAGATGAATGCGTTGACGTACTTTATTTGCTCTTTAAAATTTCAGAATTGTAACTTAGGTTGTGCTGTTCCCTCCAGACAACAGCTAACATATACACGATGAACTTATTTCCTTAGTATGGGATTATTTGTAACTTAGGTAATGTTTTGGAAACTGAAATAAAGTTATTGCCTAACTTGGATTTCAAACGTGCCACCTTAGCTTTGTTTTTCCTTCTAGAGAGCAGAGATTCCTAACTGTTTTCAAATCCTAGAGAGAACAAATCTACACAATAAATGGTAGATATTCAAGGCAATAACTGAGCTGTGTTTTTCCGCCAGCAGTGCCCGTGGCAGCTGCTATGCACAAGTTGTACAGAACTGGGAAAAGGTGCATGATGCAGAAATGGAAAAACAAATGGATTTTGACTTGTGTTCCTTTTACCTTGCGAGCATTACAGTATTTCTTTGTGTGATACCTTGAGCTACTAAAAAATAGTTCGATTGATTTCTTCACTAAAAGCCAATCAATGTGGGATTCATCTTCAGAAATTGTTCTGTGATCGCACCTGGTGGGATTGCAGGGGGAGGAACAGTGCATAGAGTGTGCAGAAAACTTCAAATGTGCTTCTTGCATTAAAGATATAAATACATATATATTTAAATGGCTTTGACAGGTGAGAAAAGCCAGTTGGTTTGAGCCTAATGTCCCTGTTCTCTTTTTTTCTCTCCTCCTTTAGCCCATTTCTCTGGAAGGCTCTCTGTTCTGCCTTGGCTGCTTTCAGCGCTGCTTTTATGGGGCATCAGCACTGAAGTATTCCCTCTGCTGCCTGAGAGAAACTTGTGTCCCAGTTTGAGTGTCTTGAGTGATTGGAGATTTAGCTCTGAGCTAGAGATGCTCACTGCCATTGAAAACTACTTTTAAATTAGTAGGGCCATAATCCATGACATGACTGTTAATTTACCTATTCCCAGAGGAACAGTGAACATTCCAACTGTCACTGCAAACTGACCTTTGAGGCATGAACAAATAAGGATTTAGAAAGTAATTGGTGACAAAATACTGGCAATTTGTTAATCTCTGTAGAAAATAAAGAGGATAGCAGATAGGGCAGAGCACTCTGCTGCACTGAATATCACCTTGAGTAGATGTTTGGGGGAAGCAGATAATGTCCTTTTATCCTTGTTCTTCCTTCTCTTCCAAGTCTGTCATTTTCATTTTCCTTTTTTTGGGGGGGTTGTTAAAGAAGTCTCTTGTTTTTGTCTGCTAAAAAATTGATGAAAGCCTAATTGAGCAAGTTACTTACATTTGTCCCCAGATTTCATCCCAGTTTCAGAGTGTTGAATGCAAAAGAGCATGTGCTTTAAAGAAGTACTGCAGCTTCAGCTCACTAGTCTACAACAAAATGCATTTGTTGCTGGTAAATTGCTTATAAAAAGCTGAAGAATGGTAACATACTGAGTTCTCTGTTCATCTCAGGGATGCTAATGCACCTGAATGCCCCTGGTCACAGCCATACTGGAGTTCTGCAAGTGCTGGTGTGCAGAGAGCATCTATAAAAGCTGACTTCCTTAGCATATCTTCTCATGAGCTGACAGTAAATGTCTGTCATCTTGCTTCCAGGTCATGGCACCCATGAAGGGATGTTTGCGCAGGTGAACTTTTTAAATGAAAAGCTTAGCAAAAGTAGAGTATGTGAAAATCATTTTAACTGCCTATCGGTCTTCTCAATCTTCTGACTGCAAAGGTAGCAGATAAGTATTCTGATGAAGTTTATGCTTGAGTAATATGGTAACTTGAGTATTTTTGAGAAGTGTTAAGCAGTCATTTCATCTGAAGCCTATAGGGAAAGGTTAGGTAGGAGATGGAAGGTTTCCATGCTGTCAGAATGTGCTCAGTGGTGCCAGGGAGCAGATTCCCTGGGCACAATGCCATTCTGAGATAGCAGCTAGCATGGATGGAAAGGAAGGGAAGGAGCTGCTGGAAAGGAGGATGTACCCAAACAGTTCATATTGCACATTAATACTTCTGTCTTGCCAGATATTTGAGATGTGTTGGAGGACCGGTAATCCTTAGAGGGAGATGAAGGGTGGTGTATATAGTAGGGGGTTGCAACTAGATGGTCTTTATGGTCCCTTCCAAATCAAGCCATTTTCTAATTCTATGATGTGATTCTATGACTGAAATCCAATGAAGCATGAGGAGGGTAGAAAAATTACCTGCCCTGACAGCTCTCTTAGTAATACTTTAGAATGGAAATGTTAGTGCTGTGCTCTTTTTGGGTCAGATACAAGCTGTTGTTTTAGTCCCAATTTGAAGTGTGCACGCCATTTGAAGAATGGGACTGCTAAACTTTGGTCTCTTTTGTTCAGTAGAGCTTGTCTGCTCCCTGACACAGGCAGGTTTCTTCCAGAAGTTTGGATTTTTGGTTGCTCAGGCAAAATAAATGCATCTTTTCTCTGGGAAATGCCTACACTGCCCTGAGAACATGGGTGTGCGTAGTACTCCAAGAAGCCTATGGAGGCAGTAATGGTATCAGTAAGCATATATCTAACTACGTATGTAGGTATGTGTTTGTGTGTGCACATAAAAAAGGCTCTTATTAATATGTATACATTATATATTTGTCAGCATGTGTGCATGTTATTGCATGCCTGTTTGGGGTGGTATGGCTCGATCTCTTTGAATGTGTGCTTCATTCCTGCCCCAGCAATGCTGCTGCTCAAATCTGTTTTCTCCAAGCAGACAGCAGTACTGCCTTTGCAGTGCTGGAGCTTAATCCCTCTTGTGCATTGTCTCTGTTATGATAAGGTATGATTCTTACAGAAGCGCTTACGCTCCTGCTTGTGCTGTTTGATTCCTTCCTTCTGCCCCCCCCTTACCTTCTGCTCACTTGCACATCTCCATCCGCTGCCTTCCTTTGCTGTCAGGGGAGTTAGCCATCAGCTTTACTGGGCTTTTGCATCAGGTGAGCACAGGCCTCTGGGCTTTGGAGGCTTTGCCAGCTGCTGCTCTGACTGAGATGAATCTTGTGTATCTGTGTAATGCACAGCGAGTAACATAGCACATCCATATTCTCTGTGCATTGGGCAGAATTTCTCACTTCATACATCATTCGCAGCTTGCTGCAGCGATTTCACAAAGTCAATCCCTATCCATTAACGCGTAGAAGAAGCAGCAGAGAAATATACATGTGTGGCACAGGATTTTATTTTATTTTTTATCTTGAGAAGGTTTTCTAAGCGTATTAGATACAGACTTTATCCTGCTGCAGTATCATGAACTGCATCTAATCCTCCAGAGCCAAATCTTTATGCTAAAGAAGAACAACAAAAGCTTTGGCTTTTTGACGTCTTCTGTGCTGGAGCTGACTTGCCTGTCTGTCATGCTGAGTTGTTCACAGACTTAATTCCCTAAGTTATGTGGTTAATTGGTCTGTAGATGATCACCTTAGTGCAGTTAGGGTTCTATCTCTAACTCTTCCTTAATAATTCTTCGTATCATGTTTTCTTTTTTTATATCCTTTTCTCTAAGTTTCCATCATGAGCTTGTTTCCTCTCAGCCAATTTCCAAGAAATCCAACTGCTCAAATGATGATTCTTCACCATAACAAAGCATCTTGGAGGATTTTGTACCCAAACAGCCTCCTGATTTGGAGAGAAGGCAGTGGGCTGGCGGGTGGCACGGGATTGCAGCCAGCTGGGTGAGCTGGCAGGAGCACAGCCAAAATGTTGCTCTCCTTCAGCATAGCTGACAGCCAGCCACCAAATTATCTTTTGTTTTCGCAAATCCTTGTCTCTGGGAGCAGCTCGTTTGCCTTCATTAGTGCAAAACTTCCAAATGATGAAAGCATTTATACAGTGTTGAGCTCCTGTGGTTTAGCTCAGTAGCTGCAGAGCACTGTGACGTGCCACAGCCCCACTGCTGGTCAGCCATGTCCTGTAGCTGATTCGTCTCTGGGGCACATCATCATTTCTCAACTTGGTATATAATAAGCCATCTGTGAAAGGCCCCCAAAATAATTCAGCAAAATTAACGGCTGCAGTTAATTAAGTACTTCAGCTCATTCTCAGTGCCCAGGAGGCAGAGGTGTTCTCAAACGCACAGCTCTGCATTGCCACTGTCTCTCCTTTCATTTCTGAGTCATGCTTCCCTACAGGAGTGATGTTGCAGATGGGTCCTCATTGTGTTTCTGAGGGATTTGGTGTTGTTGTGTGGCTCAGTTGTGCAAAAGCAATTTTGGGTAGAAAAGCTAGAGCAGGTAAGTGGAGCTGTTGGAGCAGGGAAAAGCTGTTTGGAGCCTGCAGCTCTCACATGCTCCAGTGAGTTGGAGCACAGCACGCAGAGGAGCTGCAGGCTGGCACTGAGCCCTAAGCTCCAGCCTGCTTGGGTTTCGGGCTGAGAAAAGCTATCGAGTTAGAGCAGGCTGAGAGCATGGCACACTCTGTGCTAGAAGTGGGCACGGCTCTGTGCTGGCGTCACAACTGATGGACAGAGAGGTGACAGCCATGTTCTGCAGGGGCAGGTGGACAGAGCCGGGCACCCCTGGAGGAAGGCACAAGGGCACAATCTGTCCTACAGATCTGCTCCAATTGAAAAGCAGTCTCTGGCACTCTACTGAGGCCTGCTACTCATTTCTTTCTCTCCAAGCAGCTGGGGTGGCTGATGCCAGGGAAGAAGGGCTGCTTATCCTAAAGCCACTGTGAGAATCACTCCCAAGAAGGAGCAGCTTGGCGGCAGCACCCTGGGATTTGTAATTCTGGCAAGTCGTACGTGGTAGGGAGCGAGGAAGAGGTGTGAATGAATTATTCCTTCTGCACAACTTTATTCCCTCTGGGGGATCCAAGCATAATCTTCCTCCTCCTGAGCTCGCCTTGATGATCTGCAGCATTTTGGTCCTAAATACCACCTAAAAATATCTGCCTGACACAGAGATTTATTTGTGCTGGCCCTTATGGAGCATCTCTGCCTAGAGATGGCTTTTGCCTGGTGAAGCATTATGTAGAATTATCTATAGACGTGGACTGCCCTGGTCTGCTGCTGGTAAGACAGAGGGAAAATAATATGAAGGAAGAGTAAGAAAAAGCATAGTAAAATGTGGAAGGAGAACAGCACCAGGCTGGAGAAATACAGTTGGACCACTTGGAAGACAAGTTTGTTGAACAAAAGCAATAAAGTGTATCTAGTTCTGTTCTTGGTCATGAGGTTCACAGTCTGCAAAAAGTAATTTCACTGCTACTAATTCCAGTGATATTAGGTCATGATTGACATTCTTTGCTCCCCCCACCCTCAACAAATCCTTAAAAGTGTTGTTATTTTCTTGTATTTGAGTATAAACTCTGTTTGAAAGCATCTCTTATAATTAGAGATTTTTTTTAGAAGCGTGACTCTGTCATGTTGTTCCTTGATTTGGGGCTCTGGAGACATTGTCATATTTTTGGGATTGTAAGATAAATTGGAGGGATTGGGCAATACCACATCTTGCTCCCATCCCTAGCAGATATTTATAAAATAATGATTTTTGGTCATTGATTTTCATCAGTCAAGTGCTGCATGGATTAAAAGAAGCAGCAAGAAGATGCAGTCTACAGCACAGAAATGCCACATGGGAGGGAAGGATGGGAAGTGGCTTATTGCCAAAAAATAACATTGCTGCACGTAGGGGGGGACAGCCATACACATTTCATAATATAAAATTATAGGAGGAAAGGTCTTTCTGAAGAGAAAGCAGTCACAGTCCTTGTGTGCCCCTGGTGTAAGGAGAGTCACAACCATGATAAGATTAGAGCAGGGACGTGGCAGCTCCAAAGCATCGCATGTGCACGTGAGAAGGGCGCTTGGGGCTTGCTGGCAGCTCTGCGGGACTGCAGCACTCAGCAGCCATGGACATGCTGAAGGCAAGTGCAAACTTCTTGGTAAACAACCTAATCTTTTATCAAAAAATTTATTCCATGTAAAGAAGGATTTTGCTTTGCAAAGCTAATCTACCTTGTCTAAACCCTCATTTTTATCTTTGAAGCCCAAGTGTCCGATTTATAGTATTTAGCAGATAGCATTTGGGATTCTTATCGTCTTAGCAATCTTGGTTTTGGACTTTCTGGTCACGTTTCTAAGAAAGAAATCAGCCTAAGAAACTGACATTTTTGACAGCGTATTTGCTTTTCTTTTTCTTGAATGTCTGAAACGTTTCTTCTTGGGAAGTGTGTATATTGCAGCTATCAGAACGCTATAACAGTATTCTGATTTCCTTTTTTTCTTGGGAGTAAATGAATATAAAAGCCACAAGAGTAGGTGTGGGGGTAATTTTCTTATTTTTCTGGCTTTGCTATTGACAGTCAAAATGTTCCATTGAAGCCAGGAGATGCGAGCTTTAGAAGGGGTATGTATCAGTGGCTAAAGAGGAAGAGATTTAATCAGTTGCCAATTGGTCTTTGAGACATGCCAGCGGATCTTTGTATTTTTTTTCTGAGGTTTACTTCTTAAGATTCTGAATCTCATGGGCAAAAATGTCCTTATTTTCTAAGGCTCTGAGCACCTTGGTAGAACTACTGATCTTGTTCAAACCAGGAGGGCTCAGCCTTTTGGCAGAGCAAGGCCAAGGTCACCTCTTCATAATCCAAATGCCATCATTTTCTATGTACCTATTATTTTCAATCACTGCCTAGTGCTAGGTGTTACTATTTGTTTATAGTTGCATTCACATCTATGGTCTTTGCTGTGTTGGGAACTGCTGATGTAGGTGTATGTGCTGAGCCTCTGGGTGCAGCAGGCACTGGTAAAGTAGGAAGTGGGGTTGAGGTCCAGGCAAGAGCTGTGTCTTGTATGGTTAAGCTCTGCTGTCTGTTCCTCCTGGGACCTGGGCTGACCCTCAAGAACCAGAGCGTTTACTCATGTTGTGTTAATGTGGTACGATGATTTTGTGTTGTGCCCTGGCAGACATAAAATACCAGCACATTTTATTTTCATAGAACAGATCTACTGTAAGGAGCACACCCAGTCTGTGGTGGACTTGTTCCTTCCCCCACGTATCTCAGATATTACTTTGGCAATTACAGGTTAGGGTGAAGGATGGGAATTGCCCTGGGGTTCTGTGGTAGTTTATCTTCAGTGATCTATTGCAGTCCCAATGGCTTCTTCAGTGAGCTAGTATCTACATGTTTTAGCCTGGGGAGCTGTGAGCTGGGCACACCATGGAGTGCCTGTGTGGGGGGCGCAGCCATTATTAGTAGCACTGATGGTATCCCTGCCATCAGGGCCCATAGAGCTGGGGTTACAGAAATGTCTGGCATTGTGGAGTGTGAAAGCAGTACAGCAAGTTCTCCTGGCACCTTCTACGTAATAGGATTGAGCTCTGCTAGGGGTTTTCATCTCCCTGCCTTTCTGAGGGATGAGGACCAGCAACCTTTGCTGCTGGAAAGGCATTGTTTATTGCTTTGAGACTTAGAGAAAGGCCAGAGCTCCTTCAGAAGTTATCAGATCTGTCTTGTCAGGTTTCTTTGAGTTCTTTTTCTTAGTTCACAAGAAATAACTTTTTCTGTTTCAATCCATCAGGGGAGCTCAGTGCTCCTCTGAATTCCAGACGTGCTGATTTGTTTTTCATAATTACCATTTCTGAATGAACCAACAGTTAAAATACAAACTGGAAACATGAGTTATTTTTAGGGAAACTTTGATCAAATTCTTAGGCAACCTCACAAAAAGGCTGTCTTTGAGCAAGGACCTAAACCTCCAGAGGTAACATTAATTCAGTATTACTATTAGTTGGGCATTGACTGCTGCTGAGCCAATGTAGTTGAAGCGTATCCCTTAAAACAAAGCACCTGATGCTGTCTTGTCTCGGTGGTATGGTAGTTGTAGTTTGGTGTTGTAACCCAGCATAGGAAGAAGAGTAATATTTTTTTATTAAGCAAACTGAGTATTTTCAAAATAATAGGAATGTTGAAGAGATTAACAAGAACTTGTTTACAGAAAGTTTGTCTAATTTATCTACTTATTTTTTTCTAGCTACTAATCCTACACTTTCGTTCTGATGTTTGTCCATCTCAGGACTGATTTGTTTAACACAATTTTACAACTCAAAGAGTTCTTTGGGTGAAAGTGTTTAGCTTAGTTTGCTGAAATCATACTGAATCACACTCAAAGACTGTGATTTTACATTCCTCAGTCATCCAGTTATAGCTGAAATAGGATTGTTCGTTATCAATGAAAGATCTTATCGATGAAAGGCTTCTGGAATCTGAGTCAGCTCGCTCGGAGCTCCTTGCTGTGTTCTAGCATGGCGTAACAGGGCAGGCACGCATTTGTTTGCTAAGAACTTTCATTTAAATAACATGAGTTACATTATACAACATACTGTCCATTGCAGATGCAAGCAGGGCAGAGCATCAGAAGTCTATTTTCTGATTAGAAACCAAATGTCTGCACCAGCAACAACTGAAAGGAAATTCCTGGGCTTGGCCCTTGTGTTACTGGGGAACAAGCCCAGGAATGAGATTGCAGGCCTGTTGGAGCCTTCCGCACGACTGCGTTTTCTGCTGGAAAATACCCAGAACAGCTGCAGCTGAGATGTTACTGTGTGAGCAGGCCGGATTGCATTGACCATCCCAGGTGTGAATTAAATGCTGCTGGTTTGACTGAACCCCTGTGCCTGAAGTATTTTTTCTCTCTTCTTTCTCTTCCCTCCCATCCAAATTGAAATCTAGATTGATATTTTGTGAATACTCTCTTTTTACAAACATGCCAAACTGAAAGCTGCAGGTATGAGCAGGATTGCTGCGTAGAGGGCTGCAGGGCTGGATTTAGATGTGGATTTTTGCAACTAGCTTTTTCCCTATGATTTTACCTTCTGTGGAGCTAAGGATGCTTATTATACTGTATGTGCATGCTTGCTAGCCCATGTGGATACCGTTTGCATGGTACTGAAAGTGCTTTCTCAGAGTTGTTAGCGTTACAACACAGGGACTCATGGACATGTATGCAACACTTGCAGGAAATGAGTATTTCCTGCAATAAAACCTCAAATGGTCAAACAAGGTTGCAGTAACTACAGCATTTATTTATAATAAAAAGTTAATATATCTGTCTAGCCTAGTGTAAGAAAGATGTCACTACCTCCACTGAAGGGAGAGGAGTGTTGTTGGAAGGACTGAGGTTACATACGTGCCTAGATCTGCCAACGGGTTTCTCGAGGTATCTGCAGCAGAAGGCAGGTGATGGTGAAATAATGCTATGTGGATTTGAACCAGTTTTACTTAATAGAAAGCAGAGCAGAGTGAAGGTCCAACTCAACAGCAGATTGACTCCCACATTGCTTTATTGTTGTCTTTGTCATAACCACATTTATTTTCCATCATCACATGGATATTATGTGAAGGAGTTGGTCCTCCTGTGTCAGAGGGCTTTAGTTCCAACTGTTTCAGTAGCCGTTGCAGGGCAGATACAAAGGTACCTCAAAGTAGAGATGTTTCGGACTTTGCTTTTACTTAAAGTTCACAAGGTATCTTCACCTAATTGTTTGGGAATTTAGCTAATAAAGATAATAATAATGATAATAATAACAGAGGAAGACAATTTTTATTTATTTTTTTTTTTTCTGTGTGAGTCAAATCCAAGCTCAAGGCTTTGTTTTCTGGAGCGGAAAGAGCTTGCAGTCCATAGTTTATTTCCCATTCCACACAGCAATAGCATTTCCTGCCCTATTTCATGGTTTATATGGATCTGAGTGGTGGCCGGTGCTGGTTGCCGCCTCTTCCTCAGAAAAAGCCTCCTCTTCATTCTACTGATTGGCTTCTATTGCGTACAAAATCCAGATTTGAGAATGGAAGGAAGCTTGGGGCAGAGCTGTAGCTGGGATGAGTTGGAACCAAGGCTGTGGAAGGTGTTGTGTGCTTGTGACAGTGAGTTCTCAGTCTGACAATGTTCACAGGTTTTGCTGTAGTTCAGTTACACCCTGGAAACAGTTAAAACAGTTTAACAGCAAACGTGGTATAATTACAAGTTAATAGCTAGAGCCAATGCTCCTAAAGTGCAAATTGTTTC
Source organism: Tympanuchus pallidicinctus (assembly GCF_026119805.1). NCBI lineage: Eukaryota > Metazoa > Chordata > Aves > Galliformes > Phasianidae > Tympanuchus > Tympanuchus pallidicinctus. The sequence continues at coordinate 7,386,057 of NW_026294699.1, read as the reverse complement.
TGTATTGATCTGAGCTTACGTTGTCAGCATTCTGTAGAGACTGAACTTTAAGTGCTTAATTCAGCTGTATTCAACCAATAATTTTATTTTTTTTTAATCTCCCAAACAAAAGTGCTCTTGTTTATTGTATTTTTTCTGCAATAAAATAAAATCAATTAAACTATTTTTTCCCAAACATAGCTGACCTTTGTAATCAACGTACTTGAAATGCCAACGCATGAAAAGAAAATTATGATGAGATGTTATGGTTACTAGGGAACGTCGAAGACTTGATAGCAAGAAAACACTGCAGATACAAATCGGGCACCCTTTAGACCAGTTTTCAGTAGTGGAAGTTCTGCAATGGAAGTTTCTGTACCATTAGCCTTCCTGTAGTAATCCTACTGTTCAGGCTCTAATGTTGTTCCAGCATTGATACTTAGTGCTTAGGATATCACTCCTTGGTGATCTTGCAGCAGAACACAGAGATGTGGCATTCTGTATCACTGTCAGCACGGGGGGTGGGGGGTGGGTGAGAAAAGAATTAAACATAAATGAATAATTGGAGGTGTGTCATATCTAGAATCAAATCTCCACCTCCAGAAGAGAGGAGTCGCTTAGAGAGAGGATGAGTTTATCAGAACTGTCTGCATGGTGGGACAGCATGCAGAACAGGAGAAATTGTTTCCCTGAAATCCTCCCCAAATTGCTCAGGTTTCAGCAAAATCACACTGTTTATCCATGTGAGTGTGTGACGTGGACCAGTACCGGGTGACTGAGACTGTTAATCGCTTTGCAAATAGAAATGATCAGCTGTACAGGCTTCCTACCATGTATTTCCTCCTTGAACAAAAGACAGATCCTGTTCTAAATAGGCTTGAAGGTAAATCTGAGAAATAGAGTTTAATATTAAAGTAAATAAAATGAATAATTTGTGAAGTTATCCTAGTCACAGTGGTACCCACGGAAACGCCGTGCACGTGAAGGAGGTGCAGTTAATCCTCCGGGTCATTTGGTCTTTGCCAGGCATCTGTTGCGGTGTCTGCTCAACCCAGGAGGTGGAAAGCTGACTCAGATTTAGACTGGGACTTCAAACCGACCAGCTCTCCTGCAAGTTAACATATTGTTTTGTTTGCCAGGAGGGATTGGAGAGCTGTTAAGACTCCACAGAACAATTAAGAATCATGTTTTTTTCCTCCTAATTAATTTGGTTTTGCTTTGAATTTTCTCAGTTAAGTCTAATGAAGCCTCTAATGAAGCTCTCTATGTAACTTTCTGGGTTGTATGGCCTTCCCATGTCTTACAAGCAAAGCCTTTTGTGATTTAATTCTTTCTCTTCCTTTAATTTAAGTTTTGTAGTTCTGCTTGACAAGTTTCCCCTTCTCTGGCCATCTCCTTAAACTCCTACCTGGTTACTCCTATGAATGTGTTCTACAAGTTTTATACATTATGCAAATCTGTTTGCTAGGAGGCAGGATGGTATGTTGATTTTAATGGATGCTAGATGCCTGAAAAGAAGTTAGACACTCAATTCCTCTGGGATTCTGGGGACCCACAGGCTTTTGGTTTGCGTGCTGCCTCTCCGGTTATGGGTGAAAGGTTAAAGTTGTTTGATACTGAAATGTTCATGGAGAAAAAAAATAGCAAAGTAATGCTTAATTCTGAGCCTCTGAAATGGAGAGACCTCAGTCAGGTTCCACATCAAACTAGCTGAGGTGCGCTGACAGGCACACAGGATGTTTTATACAGGCTCTTGGGAAGTGAGGCACTACAGGTATTAGTCACTTGTGTCAGCCTTTGCAACAGGTTGCTGTTTAAAACCAGAGGGGAGAATTTACAGAGCCAGAATGTCGTCAGTGGAACTGGAGCAATGGAGTCGGAAAGACCCTAAGACTCCTGGAAGGTGCCCTTGGGACCACGGGTGACCTAAACAAGTGGAGTCATTTAGATGCACAGATAATGAGGTACATTTTTCAGTCTAGCTTATACCAAGGATGGCAGTGAGCGCACAGTAATCCAAGTGCACCATCAATAATTTAAAGGAAAAGCAGACCTTCAGACCTTTAGAATAATCAATTATACTTCACAAGGAATCACTTTTTCCACCAGCAGAGCTGCTGGCCTGGGAATGAAAGGCATCGCTGTACCCGTTGTTCTGTACGTATGGGAGGACATCACTGGCAAAGGTAGGATAAAAGCAAAGAATGAGTTGAGGGGAAGGTAGAGCTGGTTGCAAAGCCTTTCCTAAGAGGGAATATCATTTAAGTACAGTAATGACCTTGGTGCCAAGACCAGAGTCTGTCTGCAGTGTGTTCCACAAATGTCATACATTGTGAAGTACAGTCATTGTTATATGTTCTCTCTTGTCTGATTGCACTGCCTTCAGTTATATGCTATGGTTGACAGTCCTCTAGTCCTGCTTCTCTGGTTGCCAGATCTGGCTCTACCAGGAGGGTGATGTGGCCAGCACCAGTCCTTCCTGTGGTTTGCATGCTCTCTGAAGATTCTGGCTATGACTCGTAGTCTTTGGGACAAGTATACAGATTCTGGAGGTCTCAGCAAAGCTGCTCTGCTGGAGAGACAAGAGGGAATATTGCCTCAGTGTCTTTTAGCAGAAATAGAATATTCCAGTTTGTTTCTATTTTGGGCTATTTTTAAAGTGCAAATCTCATGTCAAATGCATTTTATTCTTGCAGAAAATAAACAACATCATTAGATTCTAGATGCTTGCAAAGTAGGCAAGGAGCTTGCTGGAAAAGTCTTGCGTTCCTTACTAAGAAATGGAAAGAACTGTATCTGGCAGTGAGCTGCTCGTTAACTGTATGACTGCCAGGCTGCACACTGAAGTATGTTCACCTGGTAGCTAGTTAATTATATCTCAGTACAAGTGGTCATGGTCCACACCACTCTTCTCAACTACAGGATGAGCCCTTCCACACTTTCCTTAAGGGCCTAATTGAGTTGAAGGTAACAATATGTAAGCTGTACAGAAACCAGCTGGAAGATTTGAGTTTATTGATAGTAAATTTTTATTTAATCCTTATGTAGCTTCTGAACAGATGTTGCTGACTGACTTTTCACAGGAAGCATTTTGTGCATGGTTCCTTGGATTTAAAAATCAAGTGCCTGAAGTATTTGTGGAAATTTACTTTTTCCATCTGTCTTAGAGTGTGGATTACTGCAGAAACAATTGCTTTGTCCATGAATGGATGCATCTGATTCTCAGTTGGTTAACAGGAACACATGTATCTCTTGTGCACTCTGCTGCAAGCATAGTACCCACATACTGCAAATGCAGTAACTGGTATCATCGTTCTTTTAGTACAGCCAGTACCTGAGATGTAGAACAGTGGATTCATAATGTTTTGATCAGACTGTCTCATCAGACTCTGGCTGAATGACACTGTATTGGCAATTTACATCATTTGCTGAATTTACTCTTGACGTCTAGAAGTGCTGATGATTGTAAGCGGATGCTTTTCAAGTCTTTTCTTAAATCTCATGATGAAGGAAGTGAAACTCGTGGAGTTGTAATTTTAAGAGTGCTACCAAATACACTTTTGGTCTCATCTGATCTAATTTTGCTGTTTAACAAAATGCTCTCAGTAGTCAAAGATCTAACTGGACAGCACACAGAAGTTCTGAATTATTTGATTTCAGCATCTGCTTCATTACTGTAGAGAGCCAGATATCTTCTGGTATGTCCAGTAGAGGAATTGTGGACACGTGCATGTCTATCTGACAAAGGAATTTAGCCCTGTGACTTCATTGTTCTTTTAATGTTACAGAAAAAGTTCTCATATTTTATTAGTTGGAGTTATTAAAGCTCCCATAATTTTGCACAGGGAAGGAAGAAAAATATGCTCATTCTAGAAAAACAGCTTTGAAAAGCTAAGTGAGATTTTCAATACTAAGGTATAATTACATCAATAAATAAGATTATGGGAAAAAACAGAGATTCCTGTGAAATGGCAACGGTAATGGTGGTTACTCAGTGCTACGCTTCATTTTGAAATGATGTAGTACCTTGTCAGCAAAGAGAATTCTTAGTTCTCATCTGCTAAGAGGTCTAACAAGCAGTAATAGAGAACGTTTTGGTTCATTTACTCCTAGAAGCCACCTCCAATTCAAGAGTTATTTGAAGTAATGATGTATGACCGAAAGAGTACAATGTAGATTTAATCAACACGAAGGTCTCATGCATGACAAATAGCATAAAGATGATGCAAAGTCCTACTGCCTATATGGTGTTGTTCTCTGTTCTCATAAGTGGCTCAGGAAACCAAGAGCATATGGTGAGAGTGGGTCCTTTAAAAGAATGTGCACTGGCATGTCATGGGGTTATACGGAAGGGAGTTATGTGGGGGAGCATGGAAGTTGTACATTCCTAGCAGAGTGCTAGGAGAAGCTGTGTAGTTTATTTCCCTGATTTTATAGAGGAAAACGGAAAAAACCTGCTGGTGCAGCGTATTTCCTTGCTGCAATGCGCACAAATTGTAGAAGTGTGGTGCAACTCTTGAGTGCCCTGTTTGGAGAAAGATGTCATCAGAAGATGGATGGAAGAAATTCAAGAAACATACTGTGACTTGTTTTGCATCCCCAAAAGTCTTCATGGTCTGGTTTGTTGCAGACGTTGTTTTTTTTTAGGAAGGCTTTGCAATATGGTTCTATTTGCTAGGATTTCCAGATGAAGTACTTGCAACGATTGATTATGATCTTGCAAGACATATTTCATTCACAGACAAATTTTGAAAAACATTCTCTATTTCTGGGGATGATATTTTGCAAAATGTACTCATTTGCAGCTTTTTCCTTCCTCCCACTGCATGGAGTTTCTAACAACCTAGAATTAAGGTGGGGAAGATGAGTAACAGAATTGAAAATATCATGGCTCTTGCATATGCAACAGCAGCTTTGGAAACGCTAGCTGATAAGTTTTCTCTGTATTTGCATGTAGAAGGACTGAACTTTGCCTTCCTACTTCCCAGTGTTATTAAATACGTTTCTCTCTGTAAGAATCAGATTTTACTTCTGTAAAAGAACCCTTCTTATGTGATGTGTGGCCGTTTAAGCAGCTCTAATTCTTTCAAATGTGCATTTATCTCTGTAACCTGGCAATGCTGATAATTCTGTTCCCAGTGATCATTCCATATTAATAAGAGAATCTGTGCAGTCTGGCAGCTGATCAGGGTGCCCAGTGTGTGCTGCTGCCTGGCTCTGTGACCTTCAGCAAGTCTATGGCCTCTTCTGTGACTGTCAGTAATGTCCCCATTCCTGAAGCAAGGATAATGGTACTGAAATACCTTTGTAATATGATAGTGGCCCTTGGATATAATGACCTGCTGTACATATATTGCCATGTATGCTATATTCTTCTGCTTTTATTATAGAGTGGCTCCCGAGAGAATATTAAGTGGACAGGGTGACATTTGCTATAACACTCCGTTCTGGTCTAATTCCATTCTTGTAAAAGTTTATGAACACTTTGACTTCACTGTCCTGTGAATCTCTGTTAATCTCTATATGGAAGCCATTCCGGAAGATGATAGAACACTTTTTGCTAAAACTGTCTTATATTATGTAAATGCTTTTCGATCTAAATTGGAAGTAAACAGTGGAACTTAAGAGGATGATTTGTGGTTTTCAAGTCATAAGTTGTTTAAGTGCTGGGTACCTAAAAGCCATTTATTTTTTCAAGCAACGACAATGTTTGTCTCGAGATCGTTTAAGTCTTAGCGCACCTGGCTAGAAAGAAATGAAGCTGTTGACAAGGCCTTATTTAAAATGGTTCTGTCAGTCTGAGGTTGCTTTCAAAATCCAGTGATCCAAACTAGAGTTGATTTTTAATCAAAAAAAGATAGAAGCAGGGAATGTCATTTTCTATGTGTTTTCAAGGCACCATTCACAGTGAGATCCAGGCTGTGCTGAATTCTGCTCAGGATTGCACTGACAACATTTTCAATCAGTTGCACTGGATTGCAGTTGCAGTGCCCAAAGAATGCGAAAGATAGAATGCTTGCATGGCAAGGATGTGTATTTGGGCAATCCAATGCAACCAGGTGAGCTTGTGCAATGCTCTGGAATCAGGAGGTATCTCTGGGTGTTGTGGGTGGGTCTCCTGTGTTCTGGTCAATGAGAGCAGCAAGGATCTTGCTGGCAACTTTTTCATGGCAATGAGTAGTCAGCTTATTTCAGAGTCTGCTGAACATCACAACTTCCTGAGCTTGGTCTTTTCAACTTCAAAATGGGGGAAAAAAAAAGATAAAAAAGGATGAGTTGTATAGTTATGAGTGTTATTTTTAGCCAATGACTACAGCTGCTCTGGCTGTAGTTTTGGGGCATTCAGCACAGGAACTCCACTGTTCCTGTCTGTCACCTCTTAGGGGTTGTTTCCACAACTGGAGGTTTTTCCATGTACTTTGTACATTATTGATATATATTTTTTAGAAAGATGCAAGCAGCAGTGGTAGTGATTTTACATTATTCTTGGTGCACTGATGTAAACCTTCGTTCCTGGTGTTTGAGGTGAATTTTCCTGTGTTGTATCTTAGGACTTTCACTGCTGGGAGGACACATAGGTAGCAAGGTGATAAATTTGCTACTTGGTGCATTCATTATAGGAGGGAAATTCTTGGTTTTTTGTTTTTTTTGTTTTTTTTTTTTTTCTATAGAAATAAACTTGTGAAGAAAAGCTGTGTTGGACTTTGCTGGCTGTCCATAACTGTATCTGCACTTCTATCAGCTGAGTTCCAATTTAGACTAAATGAAGGACAGAAAGGCTTCTAAAGTTGCCCATTATTCTTGGCTCCATTAGAAATTTGGCCTGGAACGTTTGCATTTCCAGTTGTATAATACTCTGTCACTGATATCAGTGTATCAGTATTCAGTGATGAATGAGCCATGTAGAAACATTAACTTTTTTCGGGAATGCAAATTTACTGTTGCTATTTTCTCTTATTATTGGAAAAAAAGTCTGAAGTGATGTTGATGGGGAGAAACAGACTCTTTCATTATTTCTCCTCATCTCTAAATGAATTCTGCTCTCTGACGTCAATGTGAGCGAACCCACAGGAACGCTCATCTTCCAGTTGGGCACATCTTTCCCAGTGATGGAGCCTCCATTGGACAGAGTTAATTGCTGGGGAAGCCATCCAAGGACTGTTTTTGGCTCTCATTTCATCTACCCTCACTTTCCACTCTCCGTTGGCAATCGTTTTTTTCAATGGTGTATTAGCAGCACTTGTTCAGGCACTGTAAGGGTGGGAATGTCACAGTGCATCCAGCAGGCTCTCCTGCTGCCCACTGGTGGTACAATGAGACCCCATTTTTTTCTCCAGCTGCGAGTGCATCCCATTAGAAAGAGTTTACAAGAATATAGAATTTAGGAAAGGGAAAGAAATGAAATGCATTTGAGAAATGTGTTATTTTGTAGAAGTGGTACAGTTGAGAACTCTAGAGGTCCTGTAAGACTACTGAGGTTAATACAGGTGAACAGCTTGTGAAAGAGTTTAGGAGAACATTCTCATTACTGAAGTCTTGTTTTAAAAGTATCAAAAGAACCGAGTTCCAGCATTTGTTATCTTGAACACCAGGCTATAGGCAGCAGCATTCACTGAACAGGAAGGAGATGCATCTCACCTGCGTGGAAGCAGCAGTGAGCTGTCACAGCTGGTTGACTCATCCCCTGGGGTAGTCAGGTAGCAAACCAGGACAGAGTCCTAATGGAACAACTCTCTTTAAGTGATATTAATTGTATGGTAATTAATGTTACTGGTAACAAAAAAACTGTAGTTTTTGTATACCTCCAGAGGTATTCATCATTAAAAATGATACCGTCTGCAAAGGAAATTAGTGTTGACAGGACAGTTCCCTGGTAGCATTAGAATGGCAGCATCAGGAATATTGCAAGGAATTTCCATTAGTTTTTGCTGGTTTTGCTTTCCAATCAATACAAATGAGTGAGAAATATGTTGCATTTGCTTTTCTTGGAATGTAAAAAGGCAAATGTATAACTTCTTATTGATTAATCTAACATAGCCAGATACAAAAGAACAAAGCTCTTCAAATGCTAAAGCGGGGAGGAAAGAAAAAATGAGCTCTGTTAAAACAGCATAATCAATTTATTGAAATTCTAAAGGTGTTTGTGGTCTGTTTAGGGCAAAAAACAACAAACAAGTTTCCTGTCATTTGATTGACAAAGCCTTTCCTTTACTGGACAGTGTCACAAAGCAGGCAGAGCCTTCTCCCATGGAGAAGTGGGACTGTTGCCCAGTCCTGGTTACATTGCCTCAAGAAGAGGAGTTAAAGGCTAACTGAATCCCTTTGTGGAAAAGAATTGGGGTGACTTAGATGATATCTGCTGCGTGTGGGATTCCCAAGTGTGGACAGTGAGGGAGTCCTACTTTCAGCTTTTAGTAGGGGAAAATAAATGGATGTTGCAACCTCCCTTTTGCTCTCCCCTAGTAGGACAGCATGCTACAGAGGAAAGCAAGGAAAAGACGTTGCGCTTGTAGTTAATGAACTTCATTAATATTGTTCTTAGCTATTATAGTGAGAAATATCATCACCATTCTTTTGGTTGTAATCTTGGAGCATCCTGGATGATGGCAGTGAAAATCAAAACTGATGTAGAAAGGGAGGAGGGCATTCACAATACCCACGAGGTGCTACCATGGAAGTCTAGAAAGTCTGATCTCTCTGTAGGTAGGGGGCTGGGATATTCCTCCAAAAGACAAAGCAAGGTGCGTGCATATGGAGTGTTCCTAAACGACCCTCAGAGCAGCCCCGTTCTCTGCAGGAAATGAACAGGAAGGCTGGCTAGCTAAATGAGGTGCTCACCTTGATGGTACAAGTGCTTCTCCATTAACCTCAGTCTTGGGAAGAGTCCAGTAGACCAACTGTGTGGCCCCAGGTGACAGCTCTGACCCTGGCATTGCATTAATTTATTTTGTTTCTCAGATCCTCTGAAAGTGTGACCACCTCTGGCTCACCTTGCTTTGCTGTTTCTTGAAGGCTTAAGTGGGAGAACAGTTCTTTTCTTAGTGATTTTGCTCCTGTTTTCAGAACTATGAAATACAGAAAACCAAAACTTTACTTGGTAATAGAAAGTGAAGTTGTTAATAACCTTATTTCCAAACTCATCATCAGCAGAATTAGATGTCTGTCCTGCTGAGCTTGCACCAAAGCACAGCCTGGGTTGTAGACTGGGTTAGCAGCCAGCCCCTGAAATGGAGCTTATCACTGAGAGAATGTGTATTAAATTTTAGTTACAATAGGAGACAAAACAAAAAACCTTATCCAATGGAAACAGCAGTTTATTTAATGTCAGTCTACATTGAGAGATACAAGCTTTGTACTGGATATGAGAACTTACTAAGTTGTCCAGGTAGGCTCTCTAACTTAAGGTATTTTTTCTTTCACACGAGGATGAAATTGCATGGTAGTACAGCTCCTTTTTTGTTTGCTTGGCATTTCCTGGAATGAGATTGAGTTACAACTGAAAACAACAACAACAACAAAAGCTGCAGTTGTAAATGGGAACAGTTTCTTGTCTCCGCACTTCAGAGGTAATTAAGCACAGCAGCACTGTGTTATGACTGCAGTTTTCTCTTCATGCTTTGCAATCTGTATGAAAGGCCGTAGTGTGATTATAAACTCATTAAATGGTACCTATATCAATAATGCATTTGATTTGCTCGATGTTGTATGTTCTGAATTCCAAAAAACAATTTAAACTCCAATATCTGTCTGATCTTATGCTTCTGCCTATACTGACAAAGAAACCCAGATCTTAGCCACAGATCATCAATGTCAGTTTTGGGATTCTTTCTACACTGGGATGCGATTTACCAGATTTTTACAGTCAGTGATGGCTTCAATCCCTGCCGGCCAGGATGCAAGTTATGGTTCCAGCTGTTCTGGAATGAAAGCTTATCACCTTTTAGCATTTTCTCTGCTAATGCCATCTGAGCTCATATCTTCATCACACTGTTCACAGAATGATCATCCATGTAGGAAGGACCTTTCAGGTCTGCTGTAATTTTAGTTATTATGCTATTTTCTGTTATAAGCTTTAATCACTTTGCAGTGAAGTTACAGAATTGAAAGTAAAATATGTGGTGTCCTTCTAGCGTATGCACTTAAAGGGAAGAGCACTTGCTGGTTCATTTTGCCTCACCTCTTCCAAAGGGAAAAGTCTCCTTTAGAGTATAATAAAACAGCTGAAGACAAAATAAATCTCTACTGTCTGTGAAATGATGTACAGCTGTAGACATCAGCAAAGGTTGCAGTGGTGTGAGTAGTGAGTGGGTCAGCATTTTTGTCCACAGTCACAATCACAATGGAACGTGGCATACATTAAGAGAGAAACTTTAAAAGACTTCTATTATGCATTTGCTTAAGGAAAAAAAACTTAGAATCTTTGAAAATCTTAGAAGAGTTCCATCCAATTGAAAATAGCAGCTTTTGATCTCCTGTATGAAATGAGAAATTTGTTTGATGGAAAACCGAGGAGTTGATCAGAGGATCAGAATAAGGTTCTCCACTTTCAATTACTTATGGTGATTAATAGTGGAGCTAACAAAATAGTGTTTGCTGCTGCTAATTAGTGACTGTGCTTGTTAACTCCATGCTGGGTAAGATTTGCAAAATTCTTTCAGGAAACTGGAGAATCAGAGTGTTCATATTCCCAGGGTGCTCGGATAGATTGGGCTTACATTTAGCTCAGCATGTAATGGGTGGGTGAATTTATGGATGGATCAGGGCAAAATTAAGTACTGTCTTCACACTTTTGTTGCTTTCTTGGAACACGTAAATGAGTTATTTGGGCTTTAAAATCAGTCCTTGCAGCATGTAGTGTGCACAGATGTATGTTTAGAGAGTCTGCAGTGATGTGGCCTGCATGTTGCTGGAGTTAAGGAATACAAATGCTGTTTAAAGTTTGGGAGCTGGTTACTCGTGGCTATGTGTTATAGAAGTGGATCAGCTGCACTGCCAAAGGTTGGCAGAGACTCAGGTGATGGCAGAACATCTGTTCTTAGTGAGGGGCAGTGCCTGCAACTCATTCAAGCCATGACATCTCTGCTCAGGGGATGTGCCTGGAATAAGGTTTGTGCTTTGATCTTTTCTGATTATTTGGACAAATAATGGCCAGATTATGAACCTGTTTCCTGTTTGGGGTGGAGAGTTTCTATCAGCATGTCTTTTGGCTTATTTGGAAGAAATGAATATTACACAAATAATACATAAATCTAATCCAGTCAATACTGAGAATCCAGATCTTGGGTCTGATGATCAGAAGTTTTTCCATTTTGATATCAATATTTTAAATCTTCTGCAAGTAGTAATTAGATTCTTGCCTTATTTGATCTATAGAGCTGAGCCTCTTCACCTATGAAATGCAAGAAAACATTGGTGTTTACATTTTATTAAGGTATACCTATAAAGTTTATTTGAATGCAATTTCAAGCGAAAATACCTCCTTAGTGTAGTGAGGGATTTGCTTACATGTATGTTTTCCTAAGTTTGGTTGAAGTAGCTCTGGTATCAAGTGATTCTGAAAAGGTGTTGCAGAGAGAGAGCATCAGTCAAGGCTATCAAGTTTCTGCAGCCCTTTGTAAATGGTTACTATGCCAAGTATTGTGTTGTTTCAACCATTACAAACATTGAAGCAAAGGAGCCTCTTGATGGAAGCACGAAGCTCAGGGAAGGTGAATTGTTGTGTAGTACTTTGTTTCCATGTTTGAAATTGTCCACAGAGTATTTAAAAGTTGATGTTACCTTACATTCCCAAATCTGATGGTTAGAGGAATTACTGCAAGTCCTGCAGACAGCCCAGGCTCATCCTGCTGTTACTGGCTTTAAGGATGTCAGGGGGGCTATAATCTCACTCTCTTTTTGGAAGTATGTTTCATGTGACAACCAGATGCTTTAACAAGACAGTGTGAATAACAATCAGTGCATTCAGATAGATAAACCTTAATTTAATAGACAAGAAAGCCTCCCCCAGAAGTCCTTTCTGCTGTACCTAGAGTGAGTCTGTGGGGATGGCTTACCACTTACAGTGGTACCTGTAGTTTGGAAGCATGTTGAGTAATTAAGCTGAGATTGTGGAGCATGCTTAGTTTAGGTGTTCCTGGAGAAGCATGGAAATGGATGTATTTGGAGATGTTAATCTCTGTAGGTGTTAGTACTGTGATCTGGTCCTTTCTTGTTATAGCACATTTTCAAATTGTTTTTTACATTTGTTAGGGGAAAATATAGAAACTAGAAAGGTATTTTGAGTTCAAAGCTGTTTGTCAGTGTCTGTTCATCTGGAAAACGCTGAGAAGCGATGGTGAGACTGCTTCTCATGCCGCCTCCTTCACAGCCAGCCTGGCAGAGGTTTGAGCTCAGACCTTGGGGCTGTGGTGTGAATTTGGCTCAGAGCTGCCCCGCTGCAGGAGGTGCCCCTAGGAGTGGTTGTGAAGCTGACGTACAACTCCTTCTTTTCTTCTACTTTATAAAACAGTTTACTGAGTTCGTTGACTTTCTACAAGTCAGCATTGGCTCAGCTTTAAGTGCAGATTTAGGTTGTGTTGCGTGGCCCACTTGCATCCTTGCCTTCCCTGTGCCTGGGGAAGCAGCCCATGGGCTGGAATCCCATAGATGAGTGGGGAGACCAGTTTTCAGATCCTCCCTGAAGGACATCTTTCCCACTTTGAAATATTATCATCTACTCTGTGGAATTTCAAGTTTAATTCATTAAATGGCTTCATTAATCATTTAGAATCATTCAGAAAAAGCATTTGATCACATGCATTGAGTCTTAACGGCATTGTAATTGCTTCCAAAATCATCTGAAAATCTATTCTTGTCACAGAAGGAGTAACGAGATTGTAAATTTGAAATGAAATATGAAAGCAGATAATTGGATCAATGGTTTGTTAACAATTATATTGAACAGCTCCTTCACTGCTGCTCCATGATAAAATATATTAAAAAAAAAGTGGGCACTCTGTCTAAAACTGGCACAGCCATTGCCACAGAGCTTGGGGATGGATGCTCCTCCCAGGGCTCTCAGCTGTGGTGGGAGCTGCTTGTGTTCCTTCCTGCACAGCTTTTATGAGGTGAAAGCGAGCAGTCGCTCCCAGTTGCTGCTGTCAATGTGCTGTGCAGGGATTAGGAGTCACAGACCCAAAGCATGCAGTGGCTCAGCCTGGGTCCTTCCCCTGGGTCAAGCTAGTCATATATTTCTGAGCAGCTGCAGTTCAGTATGAAGGAGAGCTGACCAACCTATGGCTGCTTTATACACTGCTTTGGATGTGAAAAATGAAGATGGCAGCTTTGATGCGATATGCAGCAAATCTTGCTCCTGCAGCACTGCTGCTGTCCAGGAACAGCTGAGGCTGAGCAAAGCTTGCAGGGTTGGATGCAGGGCTGCCTTACTGTTACTGTGTACTGTGATCCCTGTGTGTAGCTGCTCTGAAGCTGGAGGGTACATGAACATCTAAATCCTAGCCCGGTGTCTAATTTATGAATATCTGGGAAAACAAAAATAGTAAGATTTTTGGACTCAGGTATGCAAGCTTGGGTGTTGACTGCAGATATGAATTAGTAGCAAATAGCTGATCTGGCATTTAATTCCATTTGCATGCAGCAATGCTCATTACCCACAAGGTGACAGGATGACATTTAGCTATCTGCACAAGTAGGCAGGTGCCTAAAGCAGCAAACTTCCTGCAGATGAGCAGGCAGCACCCACTGATTCTCCTCTGGGTATCCCAGTGCTCTCCTCCCTGGCCCATGGTAAGGGTCTGTGAGGGCTGGAGAAAGGAGAGCAACTGCAGAGTTTTGCTTATGCTTTCTCTAAAGTATTGAGCTGGCTTTAGTAAATTACATTTATGGAACTCATTGATCTGACTCAGAAAAGGGTTGACATCAGCAAGGAAAATGACAATCACCTGTTGCATAGGATCGCTTTCTATATTAGATGGTCTTTAGCTCTTCATGCCTCTGGGCATTTGCTAACTACTGCTGCTGTTTTGCTGCCCTGTTCATGAGATACACTTTGTAAATCTATATAAAAATTACAGTATATGTATACAAACCTATTTTGCAATTTCACCAAATTTAGTTTGCTATTTAGATAGGGCTCAAGTACAGTCCTAGGCTTTGCCTTCAGCAAGCAGTTGTCTGAACAAAACATAATGCTTATAAATATTTGCTCTGTCTCAAGCTTATTCTGACCTGGGGCTGCCATGAGATAACACTGATGAGGCCTAAACCCACATACATAGCAGGAAACGTGCTTCTTACCTAGTGTAAGAGGTGAGCCTGTAGAGGTGAACCTGTGATGGCTTTGCAATGTCAGGAGGTTAGGTTGCTTCAAAAAAAATATTTTTTGAGATCTTTTTGGTGTTGAATGGAATTGCTTTGTGTGAACTGCTGCTGCTGAGGCCTCTTTGATTCAATCAATAAAACAGATCTACAGAAATTGCACACCCGAGCCTTCAGTGGCTATTAGCAATTCCATTTCATACATGGGCTTTCAAATCTAGCCTTACAGGATGTGCCTTTCCTTTACAGGCCACCGTGCTCTTGTATGAAGCACTTTGCCCTTGGCTTGCTGGAGGCTTTGCTCCAGCCCCTTTGGAGGTGGGCACATCCGTGCTGCCCTGGTGGAGCTGTGCTGCGGCTGTCTCCTGGAGAGCCCTTTCAAGTAGAGTACCTGGTATGCTTATGTCCAGTGGGTGAGGCACAGCTGATGCAGACTGGTGAGCTATCTTCCACATCGCACGTTTTGGATGTCCTCACTGCCTCATGTTGGTGGGCAGCGTTCTTTCTCTTTTTATAGCTATTGAATATTGTCATCTTCTCCATGTGAGGAGTGTATTTGCTGCTCAAGTCCAGAGAGTGAGCAAAAGAAACCAGCCAATTTGTGTGCAACGTCAATCAGTTATGCCTAAATCTTGCCATGTAATTGTTTTGAATTCCTATTTTAGTGCAGATTTCTAGCTGGATCTGGCTTAAAGTTGATCTACATGTGAAGCAGAGAGGAGGGAAGAAACTGATTCCCAGCTGCTCTCATGAGTTTCATGTGTCTGAGTCCCCTTCACTCACCAACCTGTCCCGTTTCCCACAGTGAGCAGCAGTCAGAGCAGTGGGTCCCACTTGGTGCCCACTTACTGAATGGTTCACTGGGTTTTTTGTTGGTGCTGACATCTGGAGTGGAAATGTGGACAGATTGATTAAAAATAGGCAGGAGTCTGCTGGCATCTAGGCTGCTTCTGCAGCAAGCTGCAGTTTTATGGCAGGGGAAATCTCCTAAATCCTGGAGGAGGCTGTGTGAATGCTGCATAGGCCTTTGACACGTCAGCTAGAGCAGTTAGAGCTGAATAGCAAACATTAATTACAAATGTCAGACAGAAGTTGCACAGTAAGGAATCATGTGATATTAAGGCTTTGATTTAGCAAGCTGCTTTTATTCCCCGTATGCCAAAGAATAAGATTTGCTTTAACTCATGAATTTATAAACCGCTCTACTGATTTCTTTTTAAAACATTGTCTGGCTTCTAGAAGAGAATAGAATATTAACAAGGAAAAATTACTGTGCCATGAACCATTAATAGTTTCATCAAGAACTCTGTGAAAGTAATCAGCTGATGATAAAGTTTGGACACTGAATTACAAAGGGTGTGATTTGGAAAAGAAGTGGTATTAACATCAAGAGAAATCTCTTAACTGCCACGCTGTGCAGCTGCTGCATCTACGAGCGTGTGCTGCACCGTGCTGGCAGAGGGCTGTGACACCAACCGTGTGCTGAGCTTTGGGTTTTCAGATCCGAGGCCATTTGTGCACATTCCCAGGGCCAGAGGCAATGGAGCTGCTGCTGTGGGTGGGGTGCAGTGTGGTGGGTTGTGTTTGCTGCGGCTTTTGGGGAGAAGAAGCTCTTAACAGTCAAAGCTGCCCACTGGAAGATTGATTTCTTTTGCTCCAAAAGAATACAGCATTCACCTAATTATTCACCTAATTATTTTTTTGGACCAGCTGTAGTCAGTACATTTTCTGGAAGATTTGGACATACTTTTCTCTCTGTTTCAGCAAAGAAACTGTTTAATTCAGAGGATGGTAGAATTTGACCCCCAAAGTCTTATCTCTGATGCAGCTCATGAAATTCAGAGACTGAGTGACACAGGGGTCTTTTATATGTGGGACTTCTGTAGCTCTGTTTGTGGATAGGAGTCTTGTGAAGCTGTCTTTTAACAAACAACATTTGGAAAGCAGGATCTTGAAACTGGGATGCTTTCTTGTCAAGGAGAGCCCTGAAAGCAGCAGAATTGAATGTTTCTGCTGAAATAGTGGGGGCACAGGGAGGAATGCAGGAGAAACACCAGAGGAGAAACGGTGCGTCGGCCAAGTATTTGGACAAGTAAATGACAGGATCATCAAGCGAGCACAGCAGAGGTTCCTGGCATGCATGACAGTACCAGGTCCAGAATGCTTGCACTGACAGCAGAAGGTGCTGACAGTGTGGTGAATTGGACCAGAGACAACAGGTATCTAGACAGCTGCCTGGGTGGATAAAAGGCAAAGAAAGGATAGTTGGGGCCTTCACAGTATGTGGGAATCATTGATGTAATTCCCAGCATGGGGTATAAGAAGATAAAAGTATTTCCTGTTGTCTGGGTAGTACAGTGTTCATGTGAGGCTTAGATAGCACTTGTCAAGTGCTTTCAACATGAAAAGCACTAAACGAGCTCTTAGTATTAAGAGCATCTTCCATTAATCCTTAGGATGAAAGTAGCTGTAATTAACTGCTAATAAATTAATAAATAATGAGAGCAATAGTAATAGCCCACAAGTCAATGTACATTGAAAACGTGAAGGTTTTTTCCCTCTGTGGCCTGCAGAGACTCACCTCAGGGTCTGCCCTTCTCAGATATGTTCATTTTGGGTCATGATTGTGATTAGGTCTGACATTCATTTTAGCTTACAGCTGGTAATTAGCGACATTTCTGTTGATGATAAATAAGCCTATGCATCATGCTTCTGTTGTGGATTGCTGCTGGTGGTCTGAGGAAGGAAACATAAATCATGACTGTTGTCAGGTTTGACACAGCCTGATTCTGGCCTCACTTGCACTTACTCCTGTTAGGTTGCTCGTGAGCTATGTGTGTTTTTTGATCTGCACCATTCTAGGTAGAAGCAGAGAAAGAGCAGCAGAACAGCTGCTAAGAAATCTTCCACTTCTTCCCCAGCATCATAGAAATTTAGCCTTCATTTAGAAAAGCATCAAGGCATACATTTGCATTTAATATATGCTAATAGCTTTCTGGATCAGGATCTGTAAAGCAGGGTCTGTGACTTATGCAGCTCTTTTGGAGTAGGTGAACAGATTGTGTAAAGATCACTGATAAATAAGTTGAGCTGTTGGAAGTGGAGATGGGAATTAAGTACATCAATGGATTCTATACTGAACAAGATCATTGTGGTATCTAGCAAGGTTGTTCACCAATACCACTATTGACTCATGAGATATGTCAGCCTGTTTGTGAATCAAAGTGACATTAAGATAGGAGGAAAAATAACAGTATTTTGAGATTCTCAGCCAGAAGATGGTGAAGAAATCCAGAAATGCCACAGATGTTGAGCAGGCGAGTACTGTCTCCATTTTATGGATCAGGAATTTGAGAAACAACAAAAGTAATTATTCTGTTTGAGGATTTCTCTGCAGTGGGGTACGGAAAGATGTGGAATATAATTCCAGAGTCAACACTTTATTTAGATACGTGTAAGGATGAAAAGCATAAGGACCATATGGCCAAGGGTAAACCTTAGGAAAACTAGAAATGTAATAACACAACTATCAAACTTTGCTTCTTGCACTACCAATAAGCCTGGGATTTACTTTTTTTCCAGAGTGTCCTGAACCACTGTGCTACACAATTGTCTTCCCAATTAATATAAGTGTGTACTTCAGAGCTGAAGGAAGCATAAACAATTTTGGGGATTATATGGACATGAAGCATTTTGGCAGGTCTTGCAACCAGCTGTGCCTCCTGGGCAGGTCTCCTTGCCAATCCCTGTGCCTTCCTTTGTCTCTGAGGGTAGAAATCCCAAGGCTGACTGCTTTCAGGCTGGATTAGGTCACCTCCTAAAGGCAGGGCCAGCCTCCCTCCAGCACTTTCATGCAAGTGCGGTTGCCAGAAATTGTAACAGTTTTATCACTTTCTGCTTTCGTGGAATTAAATTGAGGTCCTTGCTCAGGCACATGTTAATCATGCAGGGAAGATTGGCCTCAGCAGTGACTGGAAGCATTGGTGTGAGGAGAGAGAGACAGGTGTGTGAAAGAAGGAGAATTACCATGTTTGCCTCATGCTAGTTTATCTGAATCTCAACAGTATTTTTTTTCTGATGGTGTAATATATTTTGAATTAAGGCTTCCCTCAGACCTCCCTGACATCTGTGAATGAGGAGAGATTTATTGGTGAGTTTGAAGATTTGCTGCCGTATGCATCTGGGCCTGGAGCAGAAACATCTGCTGTTGTATTTTTTTTTAATAGCCAGAGGCTTCTTGTTTTTGAGCAGTCAGTGCATCCTCAGATTTATTCTGTGCCAGTCCATAACCACCCATAGCAAAAATAGCTGTATGAATTCTTACAGGAGAAGGAATTAAGCTCATTTCTAATAATAATTTAAAAATAAGGAAAGCAAATTTACACGTTTTTGAAAGATTTCTGGCTTTTTCTCTGCTCTGAGAAATTGTCCTGTTTTTTAACTGTAGTGTTCTGCTTCATGGCCATCCCCCCGACCTGCCATGCTTTGCTCTTGACAAGCTGGGAGTCTGGATGAGCTCAGGTGGCTCAAATTCACCTGTAAAAAAAGGTGCAAACTTTTTCCCAAGCCAGAAGGCCTGGAGGTCTTGGAGGTTTTCTTCAACACTTTCCTCTAGCTTCTTGCCAAGCCTTTCCATCGCCTGCTCATTTCACAGCTCCATAGTTGGATAGGACTTTAAGACTGGTAGTTGATTTTATTTCAGCAGAAGAAAAATCCTCTTCACTCAGTAAAAGAATGCCAGAAAGAGCCAGCATGGGTTACAAAGATGTCTGGAATCTGGACCTTAAGAAACAGTGGCTTGGCTGGAGTGTGGAGCCATGTACTTGAGTTTGAAATACCTCTTCCAGTGTATATTTGACTAATACCAGATTGACTTGTATCAGGTCAAATCTTAAAACATTTTTTGTTCTCCGTGTGACTCTAACTTATAAGAATGGAAGGTTGCACGAGTTTCATGTCAGGAACAGGACGAGCATTCACATTTGCATCCTTGTTGAACCGATTGTGCGTTCTTAGTTCAAGAACGCTGGTGTAACTGTTCTGCTGGTGTAACTGTGTTTGATTTTATATCTATCTACTTATGCAACTATAGCTATGTTTTGTATATGTAACGTTAGTGCAGCCAATGAATTGAACTGTGTGTTTCTCCCAAAATCCAGGTAATCCTACAAATCTTACATGTAGGACTATCTGATGAATACTGTCTGACACATTCCCCAAAGTAATTTTGAGTGAGATCCAGCTGAACTACCTCTGATTTATTCAAGTCTGCTGTGCAAGTCTGGTGTTTTGAACTTCAAAACAGTATTTCTAAACAGTGCTCAGGTGCTGATTTTGGTCTTTCCAATGGCCTTTGTAGAGTCATTGAAGTAAAAACAAAATTTTTATCCAGGAGCTGAGAGTACCTCTTTCTGTGTTCATTTGGGAACCATCTCAACAGTATACGCAGCAAGAATAAGTTTACCATTTTTTCCCAGTTGCAATTCAGTGTGAGAGTGAACATGAAGAAAACCAACCCTCTTCTCTTTTAACATTATGAAACTAGATTTCACTCTTATCTGTACTAACTCTAGATGGGCAGAATAAACTGGATTTTAAGCTGCCAATCACACATTCACAAAGAGGATTGTGTGTTTCTTAGGAAAAAAAAATCAATGCTTACATGCTTTATTGTCCTTTACAAGTGAAATTCAATCGTTTGGTTCATCTGAGAAGTTCCTTTGTGCCATGCTTGTACCTTAGGTCATTGAAATTTAGGTGTGACTGTGTCTTATGTCTTCTCTGCAGTAATTTGCTAGGATGTCAGTCAGTCCCTTTGTTTAAACTGCAGTGGTATTTCTTCTGAAAACAAAGGATTAGAGAAAGATTTTCAAAACTATCAGAGATCTCTTTGATAGTGAAAACAAAACCTCAAAAGTGTATTTATTTTCTATCTGCAATGTGCACATTTGCATTCTGATAGAGCTCAGATATGTGTAATTTTACCATGTGTAAGCTGATTTCTTTTACTTGGCAAGTTAAACGTAGAGCTGTCCTGCCTTTACACGATTCAAATTATAGAAAGAGCCTTTCTCTCTCTTCCCCGTGTTGTTATTTTTGATGGGTCCTTTGACTTGCAATAGCTTTTTTATCCTATTCACAAAAAACCAAACCAAAACAAAAAACCACAATATGACTTATAAAGAAGAATTTCTATCTTATCAAATGGTGGTTACCTACACTTATTTTCCATAAAAGCCTCACTTATTTAAAAAACAAAACAAAACAAAAAAAACCCAGAATAATTGGTGAGTATCATGCATTCCTTGGGAGATGTGGTTAATCAGTGTGGTAGCACAGTCAGTTTAACATTGCTTTTGTACCTGCAAATGCTTTCTTCAGTGCTCTACCTGTTAAAACTGCAAGCAAGGAGTCTACAATTAAATTATGTAGTCATTTGTTTTTTATTAATTAGGTTTTGTCCAGTTCTCCTTTCTAATTTTGCTGGCACTTGTGTATATTTTCTGGTCTCAGACGCTTAATTTAGTTGATCTGTCCTTGGAAATGTTACTTTTTCATCAAGTTACGGTATTTGTATAATTAAAAATAAAAGCACAACATCACCACATGCATCTTTATTGAGTTGCTCCCCATCTACTGCGGTCAGCCAGCAGGGGATCTCTGCTCTGTGCTGCTGAGTGCTGCCTGGTCGATTCCTATCGGTGTAACGCACCCTCAGATCATCCCACGTGAGCAAACAGTGCTCCAGCAGGTACATCTGCACAGTCCCAGCTGCAGCCCAGCACATCTTCCAATAAATCTGCTTCAGGATTCCACCTGAGAGTTGAGCTGAAACCTGGCGTGCACTGAGTGCAACGTGTGGGGAAGAGTAACCCGGTTCTGAATTTTTAAGTGCATGTGCCACGGTAACCTTACATATGAGAAATAGTGCAAATTACATTTTAATGCAGTAAATCCTGAGAATAGCAACATAAAATTATAGTTTGGATCCTACAGGATCCCCATGCTGCCCAGGATTCCTGTCCTAGTGTAAAGAGTTGCAGATATCTCCCATTCTGGTAAAATATGCTTGTCCAGAAACAGTGTAGCTGTTAGTGTAGCTCTACATCTATGGATGTAGAATCATAGAATGGCCAGGGTTGGAAGGGACCTCAAGGATCACGAATCTCCGACCCGCCTGCCATATGCAGGGCCACAAACCTCCCCATCTAATACCAGACCAGGCTGCCCAGGGCCCCAACATCAGCCTTTATTTTGTCCTTATTATGAGCTGTTCAAATGTATCTAGAGATAATTTTAGCTGAGGTTTTAAATCCATTCTGCTTTCTCTTGAAGATGACCAGAATTAGCATTAAGACTGCTGAACGTGTTTTCACAACACATATTGTGCATTTTCAATAAATCAGTGCTTGCATTCTTCCTTCTCTTTGTTTATATATTGCTGGTTTTTCTTTTTTAATGAAACTATTTAAATGAAATTATTATAGAAAGAACCTACAATTCCTGTTTAAAAAAAACAAGGCACGTTGTTGTCCCACCCATCCTAACCTAAATTCTCCTTAGTCATGCTGATAGCATTTCAGTCTTGACTGGCTGGAAGAAGCCAGTGCAGTCAGAAGCAGTAAATTCTCAGTTTAGACAGATGGGAATAAACACTTTCAGACGTTTTGTTCAGTATGTTAAGACATGGTTTATAATTTTTGTGTAATGCATCCATATTTAAGCTTCCTTAGACGAAGAATGATTAAAATGTTGTCCAGTAGGAAAAGGACTTTGAGGAAAATTGAGCTTGCAAGGCCAGACAGTATGTCCTAGGCACAGAATCTGAGCCGACTGGAGCTCACCATGGTACAGTAAGTGAAGAAGAGGAAACTAAAAGAAAACAATTTTGCTTGAGCAATTGGAGCTTATATAAGAAAAGAAAGCCGAAAAGATTAGTTTCATAAGGTTGCTTGAAGCAGCATAAAGCGAGTAAAAACTTCTGGATTACAGCACAGAGAGATTTAAGGACCCTGAAAGGCTGAAAATGCAGCTTGTGTTTGTAAAGCAGTATTTATAATTAATGTGAAAATGGTGATCATCCCTTTTACCTGCCCTCACTGCGCCAGTAAGATAAAAATAAATTGTTCATTTCTTAAACTCGTCATTGACAGAACAGGAATTTCTTGGAGCTGCTTAAAGCTCCAATCTAAAAGTATATCATCATGGGGCTTGAACATCAATTGGCAAAAGCTGTTCATATGATTAAATTATAAGTCTAAAAATCCCATATGAATAGAATGCTTTGTGGAGGAAGCCAGCAAGAATGAAAATATATATTTTGTATTAAAGATAATGTATAAGAAGCTGTGGATCTCTCTGGTTAGTTGAGCACAGAAGCTAAATCACCACTGATTATTTCTGTATTGAGTGTAAGCTGCACCTGTGAGACCTCTCCTTGACAGCAAGCTTATTGTTTTCAGTGCTACGGTAAATCACATTAGAAAACTCTCCTGCCCATTGGAGAAATTTTCAAATAATCTATTAGCTGTCTGTGCTCCCTGCAATCCCAGCTGCATGGGAAAGAATGCAGAATCCTGAGATCAAGGTCCTGCTCAAGGCCATGTGTGAAATCTTGCACCTGGATCAACCTTTCCTCTCACTTGAGCTGATGCTGTGGCAGTGAGACAATCCTTCCTCTGCTCTTTCCTGACTTTCTCCATTGTCCTCTAGATCAGAAACCAAGTATATGTGGATTAGACATCCTAACATGCACTGCATTGCCATATGCAGAGTCCTTGTTTCACATCAAAGATGAGAATTTTGCTACTATTGCATGTTAGTAATACTCCAAGTAGACCACTTTACTGGCCAGGTGCAAAATGACGATGTGTATTGGTACACTATGACTTTGTGCATTTGTTAGTTCTGTACATCCATCTGTTCTTTTATCGACTCAGAAACTAAAGTTCTGAAGATGTCCAGATTATTTCTTTGAAGAGCATCCTACATAAAACGTATTAATTCAGAGCTTTGTCTTTTTTCTGTCCACAGCTTTTAGGCTGTTGTTACTTTGGATGATTTTGTCCTCAAGACCTAAGCCAAAGGTCACCAACACCCAAAGTCCTTCCTTTGACCTCTGCGTCTTGACTCCTGTGTACATTTGCAAATCAAACAATTCCTTGGATGTTGTTCACTCATTACTTAATTCAGGAAAGTGGAAGATTCATGCTTGTTTTCTCCCGGCAGCTGTAGTTCTACCAGTTCTGTTTTTTTTTATCTTTTCGCAGAGGGATGCCAAAGAAAGTATTTCATTTGCCTGTACAAGAAGAGAATAACGTAGCCACTATTACCCTGCCTAGCAATCCCTCTCTCTGTGGTCCCGGGGAGCAGCTAGGAAGCCTGGGTAGTTTGAAGTCTGTGCTGGACTTTTTCTGGTTTGCTCAGGCCATGAAAAAACAGTAAAGACTTTCTGTCAGAACAACTCTGATTTACTGTCTGGCCTATTTCCTTGTTAGAAACTTAGACTGTTGGTTTGTGCATTTGCTTTTCTTTTCTCTTGAATCTCTTTGCTTCCACCTCCAGTTTAATTGCGAATTTAGGTGGACACTGAGGGAGCTGATTACTTTTGGAGTCAGAAACAGTCTGAATGGAATGAGGAATGCAACCTTAGGCCTCTCCGTGTTGGTGGAAACAATAGTTATCACTATAGCAGTTATTTATAACACTTCTGTGTCTCCAGGACAGCTAATGTGCCATTATACCTCATTTTTGTAGTTAAGAAATAAAAATACTGTGTACAAATGGTTATTTATAACTCTCAAGGATAAGCTATGACTCTGATCTTATAAATGCTGCTTCTGCGTAGCCACTGATTCCTTGGATTGACGTTACTGTGATTTATAGAGTCACCATCTAATCCCTTTTTACCATAACATTCTTGTTTTGCATATGCTTTTCTTAGTCTCCAAGCCAGCTTGTATTCTTATCCCACTTCCTGTTCTAGCCAAGCCAAATCATCAGACATCTGGAGCCATTCACATTGCAATTCTTTTTAGGAGATAAAAAATAGCACAGGTTCAGTGTCACCATTTCATTTCTTCAATGCAGGGCTCCCTTCTGCTAGGAGCCACGCAGCAGCGCTGGGAGCTGGCCCAGGAGCCCCAGGGGTGCACTGAGCAGGTTGAGCCTGGGCTGGCTCCTCTTTGCAGAAACATGAAGAGTGAGAAAATTGCCAGTCTGCTGCTATGACCCAGTGCTACAACAAAGGCTGAACAAAGAGCTTATGATCTTGAGAAAGATTTCTTTGGCTAATTTGGGATGCACACTGAGGTCAGGATTTGGGTTCTTGTTGCTTATTTTTGAAACAACTGCAGAGAAAACAAGACGTGCTGCACTGGGTTATTATTAACTTGCTGGCTTTGCTGTCAGACTAACGAGCCTGTCATAAGAGGTTTCATTCCAAATGGCGAAAATTATTTGGATGAAACAATACTAGAAGGTGTAAGAAAAATTTGTATCCTATTTTTAATGTAAATGGGGGAAAGCTATCCAACAACATACAGCATTATCTGCTGCCTTCAGGCTATTGCGTGATCACAAGGCTTTGGGGCAAAGAAATGGGCTTCAACACATTTAGAAGAAAGTCGTTCTTGAGATCTGAAAACTTGGTGCTTGTGAGAATGATTACCTGAATGCTTTGAAGGTCCCACTTTCTGGTATGTTTTTAAATAATGCATGTTGCATACAGTGTGTTCCTGAAGCAACACACATTCTGGAATGGGTATGGGCTGGATGATAGCACTGCTGCTCTCAGACCTCATTATGTTTGTCTCATGTTTTGGACTTATTTTGCAGTGAAATAACACAGATTTGTTGGTGATCAATTGCCAAAGAACTTAGCTGAAGAATGGTGAACGTGTTCTGATCACTGGGAACTCTGGGTAGAGGTAGAGTTTCCAGCAGTCCTCAGTGGAACCAAAGCACTTGCTCAGACTGTGTCAGCAAAGCAATCAGTTGGTGGAGAGGTAAATCTTCATCCCAACATCAGAGGAAGCTGTGAGGCAGTCTTAAAGCCAAAAAGAAAGCAAAGGGGGGTGGCTGAGGCTTCAGTCCTGCAAGCTTTAGGGCTCATTTGCAATCATCTCCTCTGCTAAGTAAACTTTGGCATCCCTCATCCTCTCAAGGTTCTGGAATCTCTGGTTTCTGCCTCTCTGCTTGGTGTAATTTTGTATTTTGAAAGTGAACAGCAATCTGAATTTTGGTCCTTAAAGACAGTGATGAATGCTGACCTGGTGACGACAAGTCTTTCTGCTCCTGAACTTACAGTATGCACATGAGTCTTGTTTTTGTAACCTTTCCTCAGCAACCTTGAGGGCTAAAAACAGGGCAGGGAGAAACTGGATTTCTCAAGTAATTACATTAGTCTGGGTACCCAAGCTTCAACATTACTCTAAGCAGTGTGGAACTTTGGATAAAACTTACACGAAGATGATGTGTGTGCCACTTCACTATGAAGGAAAACTCACCATTGTGTTCTGAGAAAGGGATGGTGCTGACAGAAATGAATACAGGATAGTAAATAAAGCCATCCTGCTTGGAGTCAGTCTGGCCTCAGCTTATGCAGATATACTTCCAAACACCAAAGGTGTTTATTTTAGAGGAGGACACAATTAAAATGGAGGAAAATTGAAGTCTCTAAGCAAATGTAAAGTTTCAACTGCAGTTAATCAGTCCTGACAGCAGATACTGGCCTCTTTCTCTGCACACAGGAAGAATTCCTACAAAGATAACTGCCTGCACCACCAAGCACGGTGATAGCAAACAGCACTGGCAGCCTAATGAGCGAGCCTTCATTTTATATGATAGAGCTGTTCCTGCTTTTCAGACTTCATTCATTTTTATGATGTCAGCTTGAAAACCATGTTGCAAAACTCTGCTCTGAAACGTTAAAGCTTTTTGCAGGCAGCAGTCTTGCTGAACAGGGGAAGGATTGGGTGCCCAGCACAGCTGGCACAGCCATGGGGGGAGCTGGGGTGGCAGCCCTGGGTCTGCCTGCTTTGGGAGCGGGGCTGTGCATAGGAGCACAGCGTGCAGCTCTCTGCTCCTTGTGCTTTTTGCCATGTTGTATCAAAACAGAAGGTTGGAAGGGAGTTTTTCTGATGGAAAGGAGAAGTGTTTTAATGTTGGAGAATACATTTAATACATGGCCCTTTCATTAAGCAGGCAGAGATTTGACTGTGTTTTATTGATGCAGAGGGCCAGGCTTTTGTTAAAAGAAAAAGACATTGTGTCCATGGGAAGCAGCTCATGTTTGGGAAGTTTGGCTTTATGAAACTTTAATTGCTTCTTGAAATAAAAAGCTTTAAACAGGAGATAGAACCTCAAGTAAACAGGCCTGTGTGAGGCTGAGCTGTAAGTAGTCAGTCAAGTGAGGGAAATGTTTCTGCTGGGGGCTGCAGTGATCTATGGGATCATATGTAACCCATGATATCCAAGTTCCTGTGCTCACA
This sequence comes from Tympanuchus pallidicinctus, assembly GCF_026119805.1. NCBI lineage: Eukaryota > Metazoa > Chordata > Aves > Galliformes > Phasianidae > Tympanuchus > Tympanuchus pallidicinctus. The sequence continues at coordinate 7,359,271 of NW_026294699.1, read as the reverse complement.
AAACTGTTCCTGTGCTGCCTCTGTGCAGTGTAGTCTGTTCCCTTTTGCAGTCCCCTCCTATGTGGGCAGTCACTGTGCCAAGAGAGTTCCTAGGTTTCAGATCTCTGGTTGCCAGCTCTTTTTGTTGATAATCTATCCATATTTATTTATACACGAACACAACATCCATCCATCTTCAGACTCCAGTCTCTTACCCTAGCAAGTAAGGCTTAGCTGGGTGTAAATCTTTGATCAGCATGGGAGCAGAGATCTTCAGCTACAGTGATTCTGGGAGTTCAGCTATAAGCTGGTTTCTGCATTTTATTCAGGCTTCTTGGCAGCAGTTGGAAAATTTATTTTCTTGCAAGTTAGAATTTTCTGAACCTACTTTTGGGGTTCAGGGAGATGCTGAAGATGGTGCCTGCAGGTGTGCTCAGGCTTGATTAATGTCAACATGCATTGGGGTTCCATAAAGAACATCTGAAGGAGTCACAGCTGGTCTCCTCTCAGGTTAAAAACAACCCCTCACTGGTTTAAAAATATGGGATTTCAGCCTCCATAGAAATGTGATTTGAATCTCTCACCTGGGAAGGGATAGAGCACAGACTGGAGATGGGGTGATCCCAAAAAAGCCATGCCATGTGTCCTATTCTGTCCTGGCTGCTCCTGCAGGCTCGGGGACAGCAGGCAGTGGTATGGCTGATCCCACTCTGCAGTGGCCTGGAATTGCATCTCAGCCAGCTGTGCAATGCATCCTGTTAGCGTGAGGCTGAATCGCTTGAGAGACCCTTTACGTGAATAAGCAGATTACCTGCTCCCTTAATGAGGAATTTCTTTGGTGTCAGATCTATCAGGGAAACATATCACTGACCAGAGCACGTATCCCTGCATGCTGCTTCTGTAGAGATGTGGCCTGTAGCAACATCGATGTCAGCAGCTACCAAGGAGTTAACTCCTTGGACCCACCACAAATATTCGTAGATTTCAGCAGAAGGTTTGTGTTCAACCAGGAGACAGGTCATAATTCCACAGAAATCCATGTTTAGTGCTTTCCTTTGGACTGTGCCAGGTGGGAATTTTGGGGATCTGTCTCTGACTCTTAAGCAAATGCCTTAACCAGATAACCCAGTGTTTTGTTAAAGCAGTAAATCTTCAGTTCAGGATTCTTAGCTTGCACTGCATCTGTGACTCCATTACCGAGGATTGCCCTCTGTTTCCTTCTACTGTTTTGGTGTTAACCCCCCTCCTCCTTCCCCTCCCCATTTTAAGACATTTCCACTACTTTACAGAATATTCTGAGCTTGAAGCCGTTGCCTTTTTCTTTGGAATAGGACTTCTGACTTCATAAGAACTAATTTGAGCAAAATAAATATATCCTTCTGAAAGAGAAACCAGGGAGAACTGCATGTTTCTGCTGCAAAACAAAACTTAGAAAGCAAAGATCTTTCTTTGTAGGGATTCCTTTAATTATTAGGGTAATAACAGCATGTTTTTGAATTCATACACAGTTGTGTCCTTCATTAGACAGTTTGGTCCTTTTTACAAGCAGGTATCAGATACTCATTACTCAGTCAAACAGGCATTGTATTAAAGCTTGGGGGAGTTCATGTCCTTCTCTGGAGAGTAATGTAAAATGTGACAAAGCTCTAAACGGTGACGTGGGAAACATGTGCCACTGGCATAGAGGAGAACAGAGGGGCCAGGGGAGAGGCTATGAGAAATGCACATACTCTGCATTACGTGGTTGTGTGAGTTCAGAATGAAAACACTGCAGAGCTTTTATGCGGATTGATGTTGCTATTTGCTGTAATTTCTAGCACCTCCTTCATCAAATTAATAGCTGGAGCTTTTCCTAACATTCTCCTCCAGGAAAAACAAACAGGCAACCACTCTTGTCTCTGCATCTGCATGAAGCTGTCTGGGAGAAAGAGCTTCTTGTGTTCAGAGAGCAAGGAAGGTGACCAGAGGGAGGAGATGCACCCTGGAGGTAAATGTTATGAGCTCTGAGTGACCTGAGTTTGACTGTCTGAATCACTGCTGGGATACCAAGCACCTAAAGGCACAGCATAGTTTTGCATGGCTGTCCAGTCCTGTGCTGCGTTCAGTTTGAGCAAGGAAGGTGTGAGGTGGGAGGGAGCTGGAGGAGCAGCTCCATGTGTGGGAGGTCAGCATCATGCCTCATAGAGACCTGTTGCAAAGGGGTGATGCTTAAATCACCGTTTATAAACCGAGAAGTTAGAGACTGCAGCTCTGTAGCTGTGAAGAATATGCCTCAGTAACCCAGGTGTGGGTTTATGGAAACACAGCCAGTGCACTGCTACAAAGGCTGGGCTCCTTCTTCCTTCAGGGTGTCACACGCTACATAGGATTCTGTGAAAACAGCACTTGAGGGTGTCTTGACAATGTGTGTGTGCCTGATGAGCATCAACTGAGTCAGGGTCAAGAGTAAAATTTGTCAGTGTACAGTGGGAGCACAAGAGGATGTAGTGGCTGCTAAAGCAGCTGGCTGCCATTATAAATGAGCCTTCATAAAAAGCAATAAAACCAATTACCCATTCCCCAAACACAGAGCACAAGGAGAAGATCAACTATTCCTCCAGACTGTGTTCTTGCTACAGCAAAATAAAATCTAGTGGCAGCTTGGAGAGGCAGCCTGCTGTTACCAAGCAGTGCTGGATGTCCACCGAACCAGGGCTTACATTTGCGGCTGCATTGGTGGAAAGGTGACCCGAGTCAGAAGGGATACAGCTGGTGTGTTCTTGAGTTCTGGGGCAAAGGCTGGATCCTGCATGGGGGGATAGCAGCAAATCTATGTTGCTGCCTTCCTCTGCCTGGTAGAGGTACACTGCGGGTCTTTCCTTCTAGGAACTCATGCCTGGAGAGTGCTGGAGGAGGCTGGGAGCTAGCCCAGGTTCTGCTAAGGCCAATGTATTGTACCTCAGAGATTGAGAATAATTTGTTTCAGGCAAGTTTGCCTCATCTCTTTTCTAATTCTTCTGCCTCCTCAGCTCTTGTCCTCCCTTCTTCAGGCAGTCTTGTCTGTGGCTGAGAGCTGCAAAGAGGAGATGGAGACGGTGTGTATCTGTAATGCAGGTGATTCCCTGCGTGGTTTAAATCTCCCCTTTCAGCTCCAAGTCCTGACTCCACTGTGCTGGGTTGGGACAGCTGGCTGTGCAACTCTGGGACTGCAGCACGTGTCCAGCTTGTGTGCTCGCAGGGAAGCCGCAGTGGTACATCAGAACCACCGCTGATGCTGGCTGGCCTAGATCCATTGCAATGTGTTTATGCCCAGCAGGGAACACTTTGACTCATAATGTGTTTATTCCAGGAGGATATTACAGCTCTTTATGTCTCTCTGATACAGCTGGGACATCATGGAAGGCTTCAGAAGAATGAGGAGTTGATCCCTAGAACCAAAGGCTTGTAGCCCCTCTGTAGAAATCTAGGAGTGCAATTATGAACAGAATCTGATATTTAGTAATCAGCTTTTATTTGGAAACTGAAATTTGCTTCATGCAGATGACTAAAAAATAAAAGGGCTAATTTTTATTAATGATTTTTTTTTCATTAGATGGGATTTTCTATTCTCCAAAAAGAGGAAAACATTAAAACATGAAGCAAGGGATAAAAGCTAAATTCAGAGGAGACAAGCAAGGAGTGCTATATGTGACTTTACACATTATTTATTTTTTTTTGGTATCCAGAGCACTTTGCACATTGGTGTCCCACATTTTTTCTCCTTATATAAGGAGACATCAACAAAATTGCAAAACAAAACTCTAAACTGCTTCTATACACAGGAAGCATCCTGTACAACATCTGATGGCTGCTGGGCCCAGAGGAGCTCACTGGGAGTGCACCCTCTGTGCCATTTCTTTCCATTTGTGCATCACTTTTGTCTTCCAACCCTGCTCCTCCCCACCTCCCCCCATCCCACAAATGTGCAGTTAGGCCTCAGTGTCAACCTGCAGGAAGTTCACTGTGCTGCTGCATGAGAACACGAGCCCTAATCCCAGCATCTACCATGCTCCCTAGCCACAAAATGAAAATAAGCAAACATGATGTACTTAGATGCAGTTTCTGCTGGTGCAAATTGTACGTACGCTCTTGAGTTTTGCACCTGCCTGTTTGCAAGGGATGATCTTAGGCTGTCTGGCTGGAATCTCACTTGGGCTGGTTGAATTCCTGCCTTCTCTACATGACTGCTGGTTGTCATCTTGTGGCTGCACAGCTCTGGCTTCTGCAACAGGATCTTTGCTCCCGTGTGCAAAATGCAGAGCGGCCTGAGGCTGCTAAAGTGTGTAAACAGAGAAAAATCAACTGGTGGTTGGCAACAGTGTGATGCTGAATATGGTATAACCTGAGGATCAAATACTTTGAGCTGTCCCTGGATGTGCTATCTGCAATGTTTTCCATGTAAAATGCCATGTTATTAGTGCAATACCCTGAAATATATTCTCTACACATAACCTGTCAAGGACCATTCTGAAATGTGTTCACAGGGTGACTCACAGCTGCTTTTTGGGGCATTGTTTTCTATTATAAATACAATAGCCAATCCTGCAAATTGCTGCCTCATTATTGCCTATTTATGGAAGAATGCTGCCTCCAATGAAACAGCCACTATTGATTTTACTACTGGTCATGTGAGTATTTAAAAAATGATGTGTGGTGCTGCTTTTAATATCTAAACTTCTTTAAATTATAAGATCAGACAATAAACTTGCTTAAGGTTGGAGACTTGGGTTCATAATATATTTCATTACAGAGTCCAGCATCACAGCATTTCATGCAGATTCAGTGAAATTGTGCATAGAAGCAGCCATAATACATCAACACCTGAATTTTCAGGATCTGATTGGATCATCACTTATTTTCTTGTGTCATTTTTGGAGTATAAGATGCAGGCGTGAGATACATCTGTAGGAACGTGTGGGAATGTTTCTGAGCCTTGAGCTGGCTTTGTACACAGTCAGTCCTTGGCAGGTTAATAGCACTGAGGTACATCCTTAGCCAGGGTCATTCTGTGTTTAATCTTGAGGATGAAGTATATCAGGTGAAGTGAAGATTACTGAGATGGCTGTCTTGGTAATCACTGCTAATTCCCAAATGAAGTATTGAAATATTCTAACATACTTAAAGCTAATCAAATACTTCTCTGTTTTGCTGAAAAAACCATCTCTGAACACAAAGGCAAGAAGTATTTGGTTTGATTTCCACCAGCCCTCCCTAATATACAGTGGCATTTGTGACAGTGTTTTTGCTAAAAACACTAATATTGCTTTTTTAACGTTCAGTCATTTCTAAAAATCCGACTAATTATTTCAGAGCCCTGCCAAAGATTCCTGCATTTATGATGTTGCCCCTAACTTATCACTCAAGTCACTGTGATGTTTTCTGCCACATTGGTTCCTGCATTAAAAAACCTGAGCCTGTCTCCTGTTAAAGCCTGGATATACTGCTTCATTTCCCAGCAGAGCAAAGTGACCTAAAACTTGATGAAATGTCACTCATCCTTGAAAACTGAAAATGGTTTACACATGTTTTGGTTTTAGATGGAGATATCATTGAATGCCTGCCCCGTGACTCTTCCCATATAAATCCAAATTCTTACAAGAAATTCAGGATAGGTTTTAGGGACTTGTTACAAAGGCAGAAAAAATGAAAGGAGAGCCGTGCAAATTGTTGGAGATTGTTTGGCTTCCTGTTCCAAGAAGAGGACCAAGATCTTTAGGGGTTGAGGATTGCCATATGTTTGGAGTTGATTATTTGTCTTGTCAAGATCAGTTAGAACAGGGCTTGGATTAAAACTGGGAATGATGTGTTTGTTATACAGAAAGTAGGATTTGCCTGTGTCATTAACAGACAGCATAATATTCTTGGGTATCTGAAAAGCTGGTGGGCTTTGGAGACGCTGGAGCATGGAGGTTGACTGTCTCCTCCTATGGAATTGTATAGGACTAAGGAAGATTTGGTTCATGGCTGTGTCCCCAAGGCAACGTGATTGTGTGCAAATGGGTCTGCTTTATTTTGTACAAGGTTCCTGTCTGTGTGAGATGACTTTATGCAACAGGTGGCTGGAAAGTTCAGAAGGAAAAGCAGAAGGACATTTTTAGAAGCATGAGTCACTGGTGCATATACACACTTTCCTTCTAGTAATGAATTTCTGGCAGAAGTTATATCTGACGACTTTAGATACAAACCTGCTTTGTTTTCAACCTCATGTTTGGAGCTGGTCTGGTTTTGTTTTTGGGAATATACCCAAGATTTAAGAGGCAGTTTTATGTAGCATTTGTCTGCTTGCTATGTGGCATTTGTTCTCAACGGATACAAGTTGGGAAAGGGAATTAACACTCCACTAGGAAAGGAGAAGCCTATTTTTTGAACAAATATTCTCTATGTCTTCTTTGAACAAGTTTACAGCTTTTTGCCAATCAGTAAAAGATAGAGAGCAGCAGATTGCTCTAGTATTTATCATTAATTTATCATTACTTTTGGACTGTAACTTTAATGTCAGTAGCTACTCCAACTTACATCAGATGGATATGTGCCCTACAATAAATTTCAGTTTTAATACTAATGGCAGACAGTATAAAACCTGTAAAGGATTACATCTAAACATTACATCTAATAAGCAGAACTATGAATAATAGAAAAGGGCAGCTAAAAAGAAAGTTAACTCATTCCTTCCCTCGTTAGTCATATTTCAGTATTTCTAAAGGAAGAGATCTTAAAATCTACTTACAGAACATTAAATATCACTTGGAAGGAGGTAATTTGTGTAACAAGTTATTGCTGTTCAGAATTCCAGACGCACACACACCTGGCTTATACCATTAGCACTTTAGCCATTGCCTCATAGCTCTTGCAGAAGCTTTTAAACTGGCAAAAAGAGCAGTGGACTCTACAAAAGATTTACTCACAGTGAGCAGGAAGCATTTCTAATTTCCACTACTTGCATTATATTAAAAGACATCTTACTACTATGCCTTATATATTCTATATTAAATCTTGTAATTTTTTGGAGATCCATTAGATGAATTTTCTGAGTGAGCAAGGCAGAGGAGCAGAAGAGGGGAAGGTTCTGAGGACATTCACCACATTGGCCTCTTATTTTTATTTTTAATTACAACATTTAATTTATACCATTTTAAAATGGTATCTTACAGTTACTTGAAAATGGTGTCTTATAATCAGATTATCATGTAGCAAGAACAAAACGGTTAGTATTTCTTACACATACCTGACATGTAACTATTACTCTTTTTGTCTTTCCTTAAGACACATTTCTAGGATCATCTGCTTTCCTCCTGTGTAAAGGAGACAGTTTTGTTGAAACTCTGACAAATGCAAGTGTGGGTATTTAAAATTTGACCTTCCTCTCTGTATGTTTCTTATGCTTCAAAGAGGCTTTCAAACAAACAAACAACAACAACAAAAAAAAAACAAAACCAAAAACTAGACCAAACAAAATAACAACAACAATAACAAAACTACAACCAACAACAGTACGTGGTTACTCTGATGTTTCATACCGCAGGGAAGGAGCCCCTGTGTATTTCCTACTAGGCCTCTTAAGTATCTCTGCTATACTCCAGAGTCTGCGTTGGTATGGATGGTTATGAAATGATGATTCAGATTATGCACCAGAGATGTGATGCTGCAAAGCCCACAGCTGAATCATTAGCCCACTTTCCATTTACTTCTATTCTGATCTACTTTTTGCACTATTAGGAGACCTGGGCTGAGTTCCCTCCCGTGCAATAAATGTAATGTGCGACCCTGGATGAGAGGGGACCCTGGATGAGAGAGTTTTTCTGAAGCAATTCTTTATTTTTGCATGTTTAAATTATTGCAGCAAATTCATTTAGTTATCCCTAGTTATTATTAATTTTTTTGAAATGCTGATAACCTGCAGCTCCCAGTGTCCCGCTGACACTGGACTTGTGTGTAACGGATGGACTTGTAGGATGAGATCACAGCTCCCACTGGGTTCTCAAACACAGGAGCTCCACAAAATTCAGCAGCCAAGAAGTACAAACTGCCATTGTAACGGGTACATCATTACTGAGAGTCACCCAAATCAGCTGTGAGCTGTGCATACTGTCTTAGGGATAAGGCCTTATTGGACTGAAGCAGTTCCTGATAACCTTCTTCAGGTGGATAGAAACAACAGGAATATTACCTGTGTTGTGTTGTAGAATTTAATAAGTACCAGTGACAGGAAAATGGGTTCAAATCTGAGGAGCTCAGTACTGTTTCTCCAGTACACAGCACTGCAAAATGCAGGCCTCTGGTTGGAAGCTCCATCCTGCAGAACAGAGCACCTCTTTGGCTTTTATAAAGGTCCAACAATGATGCAGTATTTATCTCTGTAGTTGTGTTCACAAAATGCAAAACAGCTTTCCCTCTGACACTGCTTCTAGATACTGCATTTTAGTAATGGAGGAGTAGATTTTCAAAGGCACAGAGAGAAGTCAGGCTTCCCACCCCCTCTACGATGTGGCAAGAACGTACTTTGTATTTACCCATCTCTTATCAAATTTTGGCACTTATTGGGGGTAATGCAGTGGTTCAGAAATCGTGCTTAAAGTATCATGAAGAAGGGCTGAATTTTAATTGAATTTTTACTCTAATCCACAACTGGGGAATAGTGGCATAATTAGCCTAGCTTGACACACAGCGGTTTCTATAAATGCGCCTGAGTGAGTCACAGGCATGGGAATAACATCTACTAGTATTCTCATTAGTGGGAATATTAAAAAAAAAGAAAGAAAGAAATGAGGAAAAAAAGTCAGCAGACTTGGAGTGAGCCAGGAGAAAGCCAGGAAAATGACAAAGCTTCCATGCCAATGGAAGACAGTGGATTTTCACTGCATTTCAGCAGTGCAGGGGATATTCAATAGGTAGTAAAATGGAACAATCAAATGCTGCTTGCATCCATTCCATACACCTTTAACACAGCTGTCTGAGAACCAGAAATCAAATAGTCCATTTTGCTTCCCATTGCACCGATGCAGGAGATTGCTGTGAAGGCTGACTTCACCTATGCACATTTCAAAATTAACAAGCCTGGTGTCTAGAACCATCTGAACTGATTTGCTGGCTGGCACCAGCTGTTGTCCAACAACTTTGCTTCTCCTGTTCAGCTGAAAATGCAGCTCACTGTATCTACAGGTTAAGCCAAAGTGTGCCTTTAGAACAGACCAGCATTTGCACAGTTGATCCTGAGTACAGGCAGAAGGATATTTTTAGAGACTTCAAGTCCATCAGATCTTACTGTTCTATTCTATAACATTGTCTTCAGCAGTATTGGTACAAATGCCACTGTTTTTAGCAAGTGTATGATCAGCACATAGCTGAAGAAAGCATTTTGCATTCATGTTGTGGCTTGTGGGATTAACCATGAGCTTTATATATGCAGCATATCTTGCCAACACTGAATCAATTTAATGAGATTATTGGCAAAGATTATTATCTTTGAATGCACTTTCCCTGTGCCCACTTGTTGTGAGCTTCTTAGCCTTTCTGTCTCACACAAGCTTCTTTTGGTCAACACAACTGAAAGCAGCGCAGACTCTAAGCTGATCAGCTCTAAAATCAGGGTTAAAAAGAACTCCCTCTGTTCTCAGTCCCTTATTCTATATTAAACACAGCTAGCCAGGAAGAATTTGGTCTTTGTGTCTTGGTAACTAGAGTTTCACTCAGGATTTTGTCTTCAATTTTTATACAAAGCAAACTGGTTATTAAAGTATCTATTAAAAATGCTGGTGATGCACCCAACAGAAAGCAATAGCAAACTAGGGAATGCCTAACTGAATTAGTAGTTGGAGGTGGGTATTGAACACGTTGTCTGGGTACTGTGGAAGTGATCGATAGAGAAGTATCTCGGTCTGACAGGCTGATTTTTGTATTGTTGATTGCTGCTCTCTCCCCTTGGCTGGTATTGTATTCCTTGAATGTTTCTAGAACAACTGGGGACAATAAAAAATACATTAACTCCTCCATCATTTCAGATTGATTTAATTGATTTTTGAACTGGACCTCCACTGGCAAGCAAGCTTAACTATTTAAAATGTGATGTATTGCTATGAAGGCAAATATATACGGAGAAATGTGGGTTTATTTTTTTCTCTCTTGTAATGGGGGTGAGTTGTACAAGAACAATTTCTGTTTGTACAATCTGGGGGAAAATCTCCTCACTGTAATTTGGACATTAATTATCCTGATGGCCTTCTGAACAAGGCTGTCCCTCTTAGCAACAGTACGGGAGTCAATGGGTGCATCCCCTAGGTCAGAATTTCCTGATCAGGAGTCTTTTGTTGCTGATGACATTGAGGCAGTATCTCATGCTGAGTTACAGGAACAATTAAAAGGTTGTCTAACTGAAGCCTGTTTTCATCATAGTCTCCTTGTATCATAGTGCTTTTATGTCTTTCATCTTCTGTATCCCAGAAGACTTTGATCTTAAGGAAGGGATTTAGTGGTGATAAATTTAGTAAAGAATGAAAAATGCTGGAAGACTTTTGAACAGCGAAGTAATGCTTTTAACCAGGATCTCATGTAATTTGAAGGATTTATCCTGTCCATAGGACTTCAGGCCAAAAAGTCTTTTATTTTCCAGTTTATAGCCTTTCTCACTCGCTGTCTTAAGACAAGATGTGATGATCTGTCCCTAAAACGCCTTCCAACTAAAGTCCTGTGCTCTTCTTTATTTCTCTACTGACATCCAAGAAATATGTCTGAATTTACCTAAAGCTTGATGTATTGTCAGAAGAAAATCTCTGTTCTTTGGAGTCACCTTCTGTCATGGAGGCTGTTGTCATTTGGGCATGCTAGTCATTATTCCGGAGGAGGAAATGTCATTGTATTGGTAAATTGAGTTGGGTTCATAGTTCCATAGAAACTGGTGTAATGATCTCTGAAGTGTTATAGAAAATGAAAAGCTTTCTGCATGTCTGTTACCTGTGTGACAACAAAGATGTGGAGAGTGGTGCAGTGTGAATTGAGTGCTCCTGTAACTGCCTGTCCTGTCTCTGGCTGGACCTTTCTGAGTGGAAAGGAGGGAACAGACCATGCCAGACTCAGTGACATCTCCCTTGTTCTCCCTTGTTCTTTTTTTCACCCGTATTTTCTGCTGGTGCTTTTGTGAGAGATAGGCCATTGCAAGTATTGTGTTGCAACACTGACCCGTTGTATTGTGTCAGATTTTGCCTGGAGCTTTGAAGAACGCTTTTCCTCTTTCAAAAATCACTCTTCTGTGCCCACAGAAATACTGTCTGAACACTGCTTGTTCAGCTCCATAAAGACAGGTCTGCAGCCAGGGCTGTGCTCCTGCAGGTGGTTGTGTTTCACTGATGGGTTGGATGGAGGTGTTCAGTCAAGCACTTTTGTACGTTCAGCTTGTAAAGAAACAGCTAATCGTGCATTCCCCAGGCAAAACTCTAATCTGATCAAATGTTGACCATAAAGCATGACTTTTCAGACTGGTCTGCTAAATAGGCCCAATTCACTTACATAAATAGTCAGGTCAAAAAAAAAAAAACCAACAATGCAGAGTGAAGAATGTGCTCTACTGGGCCAGGCCAATATGTGTGTTTTTGTGCTGGCTGATTAAAGCCAATAATGGAGAACAGTTGAAAGTGTGTATATTCAGAAACAACACCTAATTGCTGCATTCTTATAATGCAGCACTGGTTTAATGAGCATAAATTCTCATACTGAGAACTTAGAATTGAGAAATAGAATGTGACATTTAAAGAAAACCGAACAAACAAAATAGTGACTTGTCCACTTCAAGAAAAATGTGTTTGCATCTTCTATCCAAGCATGAAAGCCTTTCACTTGTCATTATTAAAAATAATTATTATTTCTGAGCACCAGTAGTGGAAATCTTGTTTTGATCCTCACCTCTATTTTTCTTGCTGAAGACTAATAAACTTTAGAATTCAGCAGCACAATAGCCCTATATTAAACCTGGAGATGAGGTAAACTCTGCTAGCTGGATTGTTTTTCTTTTTATAGAAAACTAATAAGCTGCATTCCTGCATTGTAGTTGTAAAGGGCTTAACCATTATAGAAAAATCTTGTGAAAGAAAGCGCTTTGTGACTTGAAACAGGAATGAAGAATAGTGCAGTTTACAGGGTATCACACTTCCTTCTGAGTTATCAAGAGCATTGATTTTCCAATGTACTCCTTTGCATTGCTTGAGAAAGGTTTTTTGTGTGTTCTTGATCCTTCCTGTTGTTGATCTTCCAGTATTATCCTGTCTTCCCTCCTAGCCCATTTTCTCCCACTTGGAATCTTACATTACACACAGCCAAAGAGGCAGAGTCTCAGGCTCGTGACACTGGGGAGAGGAAAAGAAAATCCACAGGGCACTGGTTCTGTGAACATGCTGCCTTTGCCCTCCACTGGGGCCCCTTTTTGAAAGACTTTTTCATGGCTTCAGTTTCAAGTCCTTTGCAGTCAGTTCATAAGCATTAGAAGATACATAGGTATCATGTGTTTCTCTGATAAATTTAACACCCGATCAGCATGGGCTTATTTTCACTTGCATCTTACATCAAACACTTGTTCGTATCAAAGTATCTGAATGCTCCTTCAGTTCACTTCACTTTGGAAAAATGTGTCCCACAGGAGATACCGGACTGTGAGAAATGCAGCTGTGAGTCTCCCTGTGTTTGATGAGCACACTGGCAAGCACGATGCTGAATATGGTTGTAAGTGCTATGGAGGAAATATAAGGAAAGAACCCAAAGCTGAGTAGAAGACATTGAAGGCTCAGCTGCTGAATTTCAGAGTAGCAGCAGGCCAGGCTTTAACCTCCTGTTAATCCTTTATGGTAGCTCAGCTCTGGGCTCAAAATCAGTCACAGTTTTAAAATGTCTTTGTGTTCAAAGGCTGAAATTTTCCTTTTCAAAAAGCAAACAAAATATAAAATGAGCATTTCTTATTGAAATCCTGTTTTCTGTTTTCTGACTTGAATATTATAAATAGACTTTGTAATTGGAAAGTATTAATCTGCCTTTATGAAATAATAAAACACCGCTTCTAATAATGCTGCATAATAACAAAGGAAACATGATAGCACAAACAGATGACTGCTCTTCTGAAGGGTATATTTTCTTGTGTACATGTTCCCCTTCTGTAAACAAACACAATCAAAAGATACAGGATCTTCTAAACGAATCGTGCAAATGCTTTCTACAAGTGCTGCATCCTGAGTAGCTTTCTTAGTGCTAAAACAATGCAGTCAAATACCACTGATTTCCAACTTTTCAGCCTCTCGGTGGATTATCTTAAACATTACTTTGCAAGAGCCAAGGCATTATGGTAGTTTACTGAAAAGAGCTCTGTAGCAGATGTATTTCCATTTTGTTTTCTAACCAGCATGGACACAGAAAATCTTCACTTCTCTGATGCAGGATCAGTCAAAGCCTGACAGAGGGAAATGAAATGACCTGCCCTTCTTTGTTAGGTTTTGAATCAGATCAGCTGTCCCCAAAAAAGTAAATGAATGTAACTGGCTGTTCCTTGTTGGTAGTGAAACTTCAGGAGGAGCCATAGGAGAACGTGACAAATCATGTTAAATGGGAGAGTGGTTTTCTCATGTGATTTGGTAAAATCTTCTTCGTAAATCATTTGCACCTCCATTCCGTCCATGAATTCACCATGTTCTGCCTTAGCCCTTTGTTTCTTTGAAAAAAAAGTCCAGGGCTGACCTTCTCCCAGGCTGTGTTGTTTCAAGTCTCAGTCCCATTTCCTGATTCCTCACCCAATCCATCTCCCAGAATCCTGCCACATGCAATGGAAAGAAAGAATCAAAAGATTGAGCATTTCCCTTCGTCAGTTACCATCCAGAGGACCGAGTCTCTGTTAAGTGTTAAATGAAAGAGAGTCAATGACATCTGTCTCTTAATTAAAGCGGACAGTTGGAGCTGGATATACCCACAAGACTTTATTATAATAGAGGCAGCCAGAAGAAGTGGTATCAACAGACTCATTAGAAACCACACAAAGAAGGTGTTAATTAGAGAACGTGTGATCTTACCATCACACCAATTTGGGAAAAAAGAGGTGAATGATATGGAGATGAACTGCCAGCAGTAAAATATATCATAGTTACTGCGCACGTTGCACTGGCATTAATGGCAGTGGTGTAGCAAGATGGGATGCTGGTTAATTCACATTAGTGTCAGTCAGGCAGTTAAAGCCTTAAAAACTGAATGAGGAAGTCTAATTGCCTGTTCTGAATCAAATAATGTGCACTTTATTACCAAATTCCACCATTAACAGCCTGAAAAGCCACTTGCGGCTGATGAGAGAAGGATTAGCTGAGCTGTCAGATGTCAGGAGGAAGAACTGGGCCCGGCAGCGGTGTGGGAGCACTGCAGAGTGCGGGGCTGAACACACACATCTGGTCACTGAGCTGCAAAGCCTGGAAGCAGAAGTCGTGCTCGGGTTGAGGATAAGCAGCAGGCACATGGCTTCAGTGCCTGATAGTGACTCCAGAGTGGTTTGAACCAGGAAAAGCAAGGCAGCAAAGCTTGATTTAAGAAGAACAGAGATCTCATGTGAGAGCAAGCTGCAGAGTTGAGATGTGATGTGATCAGGAGCTTTCAGGATAAAGATTTAAGATGCAGATCTTCTTTCATCAGCGTACAGGCAGAACATTTTCCTATTGTATATGTAACCTTAATTGTCTTTTTAGATCAAAGCTGATGACAAACTTTGCTTTTGTGTGCCTCAGAAATACCAAAATATCTGAGTTCTTGGTATAAACACCTTTCCTTGTGAAGAAAGCATTGGCTGTCTGCAAAAACACATTCCAGATGGACCACTGTTTTGCACAATCCCCAGCAATAAGGCATTCTTAGAGGCCAGCCACTGAAATGATTTCTGGCAAGCTATGTTACACACTAGCATCTAACATGTAGGCAGTGCTGTCCTGTTGGGTCCATCATTGTTGGTAACACTGCAGTTCAAGTGGCAGGAACTCATTGCTGCAGTCTGGTTATCAGTCTGGGTATCACCACGTATCGGCGCATTCAGGCTGGAGACTTCCAAGTTTTTCTATTCCTCTTTTTATTTTAGAAGCACATGGGTGGAACTGAGTTAACTGACTGAACCTAGCTGTTTTGCTTCCGATTTGAAGCAGAAGAGACAGAAAAGATTGACCTGGAGAATATAAACCAGCAGAGTAGGACCTGGCATGGTGAATCTCTCATGACCTCAGTGTGGAGCAGTAGTTGGTCCACCCAACTCAGAGCAGCAATGTGAGTGCTCACAGACTATGGCATCTCCACTTTCTAAACAAGCTCCTTACAGTCAAAATTTAGTCTTATTTTGGCTACATCTGAAAAAGAAAAAGCAAAGTTTGTTTGTTACAGTGGAAGAGCAGAGCTATAGTCCTCCAGAGATAATTACTTTGAAAATAACTACAGTTGAAAAAAAGGGCCATCAAAACCCTTACACTTATTTTTTATGGCTTTTTGAATAAATAGTCTCATCCCAGCAAGTGCAAACCAGCGGCCTCAGAATACAACACCAGAAATGCTACACTAGGCAGATGTGGAATAATCTTGCCCAAGAGGATTTCCTTTTTGACCTTTTAATACTTAAATTTGACACCTGCTGGGAAACTACTTTGAGTCAAACTGTTGGCAGAACAAACTTTTAATTTGTGACCCCAGTCACAGCCATGCTGATGTACCTCCAGGTGACTGCACTCAGCTCAGCTCCAAACGCAGCCAGCTTGAAATCAGAGCTGCCTGCAGGTCTGTCAGAACGGATGTGGGTGTATGGCCTCTGATCCTTTTAACCTTCACTAATCTTCATGAGAGCAGTCTGAGGAGGTACAAAGCACCCCGGCTCTAATGCTGTTCTGCTGTGTGCATGCTGTTGGTCTCACTGCCACATCAAGTCTTTCAATCGAGTGGGTTCTATTCCTAATCAGAGCAGGCATCCCAGGGAAATTCAGTGACTTCCTCCTGGACAATGTGAAACCATTAGTGGGCTCGGACCATCTTACCCTTATTTAATTACACTCCAAGGAGAGGACTGAGCTGGCAGGGTAGCTGAAGGCTGCGGTGACCCAGTAAGGACTCCAGGCATGAAGGCTTCTTTTTAATATTTCATGTGAAATCCTCACAGCAGCCTGCAGCAGGAAGGGGCTTTGGTTTCACTCGGTGCACACATGCGATGCCTTTTATCCATTGCTATGGAAATATCCATTTCCAAGGCTGTCATACAGAATCATCAAACGTGTATTAAATGTTTGAGGTCCAGCAGCTCTTCCCGGGTGAGGTGACTGAGCTCAATACAGAGATGATGCCAAGCCCTTCCATTATCCCACATGGAACAGCAGCCGTGTCTGGGTGGTTAATGAAGACCACAGCAGTAACAGAATGCAGCCCACTGTACCGGGCAGGGATGCTTTCGGCTCAGGGCTCAGTATGGTTGGGTTGGAGCATTCTCCTCACCCTGTTAGCAGGGTGCTTTGGTGCTGCTGGGAGCAGAGAGCAGTGCTCTGCTGAGCTTCTTCTCCCCAGGAGGGCATGCTCTGTGTACACACCGAGCTCTGCAGCTCTGCTTGTGCAGAAAGATCTGGCTGGCTCCAGCCCAGCACTCACCTGGCTGTGTTGATGGGGAAGAGGCAGAATGGAGACCACAAAATGAGCAGTCTGCAGTGGTAACACAGTTTTGCTAATAGTGTTTCTTTAGAACCTGTGATGATTTGATGTTATTCAGACATATTTCAGCATTTATTCTTTTTATACATGTGATTTACTGCTTGCTCTTAAGGAGGATGGTTGCAAGGCTCATATGTTTAGTAGACATAAGGCAGAGTGGGAAAGAACGGAGTGAGAGGAAAATGAGAAGAAAGCAAATGGAATGTTAAAAATCAGGTTCATACCAAGGTTTGTGCTATTCATTTCAGCCAGAAGTTCTGCTTACAAATCAATGTTCTCAAGAAATTTGATAGGCTGCAAAGTCAGAAGTCATTTCCTACAAAAAGAAGTTTTAGTAAAGCAATTAGGATGCATTCATAGCTAGAGAGAAATTTCATTGTGCCTTGCCTATGACTATTTGCCAGAAAAATTCAATGAGTTTGCATCTAGTATTGCAAAACTCAGATCAGGATGAATAAGGCAAACCTGCCGTGCCTCAAGATTTTAGGGCTTTGCACACATCTGCTGCGCAATGTGAGTGTACTGATAAATCGGAACCCCCAAAAGAGAACTCTCAGAACTGCCTGGCAAATACAGACACCATCTCAAACTGAAGTGCCTTGCTTTGTCATGTGTTACTTTTTACTTGATCATTTAATCCTTGCTGTTCTTAAACACCAACATGCTGAAAGCATGTTTGTGCTATGGGGAGAGATACAGAATCACACTGATAGCTGTACTAATGAAGGGCCTTTCAGTGTTAGCGTTTTTGTAAGTGCCAACAAGCCCACAGAAATGGGAGAAGCAAACCTACAATAAACTGGCCTTTTCTTCCTTGATGTAAATACATAATTTAATACAAAATTTTTTTTGAATAGAAAATGTTCTTTGTTGTTCTTTTTATGGACTGTAAAATCATTTCAAAATTACTTTTGTCTAATATCTAACAAAATAATTATTCTGAAGTGAGGAAGCAGAATATTTCAGCCACACATAGCAGAGAAATAAGGAACTGTGAAAGCCACGATGCATTTACACACAGCATTCAGACCAGAAACTCAGAAAACAAATGACCGTGTTTAAAGACCTTTCTCTGCTTAGGAAGTGAAATTTGGTTCATCTTAGAAAAGGTCATTGCTTCTTTAGACTAAGTAATCCTTCTTAATGAACACATGTTATTTAAGGAAAGACGAGATGTTGTTATCTCTGGCATGTATGAATGCAGCCCCAGAGAGCATGATGCATTTGTTTACAGCTGTTGCCAGCTTTGCAGGCTGTGGGCATAGGCTTGCTTCCAATTAATATTCTGGCAAAATGTTGATGTATTTAAATTCAAGAATAGATATAATTGTACATTATATTTTACATTAGCAATTGAAGATGTAGAGGTGATACTGTTTAGTGCTTTTCTAGCAGCACAGCCACTGTTTTGAAGGAGTCTGCAGCGAAATTTTGGGATGGTGTGATTAATCTCTCCTATCCTGTAGCCCAAGGCTTTGGTGGCAGCACCTGTGATTGGCACTAAATAGCAAGCAGTGACCCTTGAAGCCAGCAGGGTGCATGCACCTCTAGATGTCTGTCACACACAAGAAATTCATTAAAAAGTGACAAAAACAATATCCAAAAATTAGAAAAGCTTGATATTTTTCCTGTTAGAATAAAGACAATGAGATAAAATAGTAAATAGAATTGTAATCACTGTTTTAAAATGCAGAGATAATTTCGAATGTTTCTATTGTAAATAGAAGCTTAGGTGACTAAGAGCTTTAAAGTGTAATTAACATTTTCTCCTGATAAGCTTCATAGTGTCTTTTCCCTCTGATTTTCTTCTGCCTTTTATTTGCTCAGCTTGATTTCCAAATGCTCTCCTAACAGAGAAAAGTCACAGCAGTGACTGCTAACTTCACACTCGTGGATGGGCGATTGATTCTGCATGGAATTTCTTCCTCTTCTGGTCTCTGCTCCCTGAGCTCTAAACTTCTGCTGATCCCTCCAGTGATCCTTTGATGAAGTCTGCCTGTAAAACCTCTGAAAGTTTAGCTTTACATGGGGACAGTGAAGCAAGGTGAAACTGAGACTGTTTAAGATGGGATTGAGGAAAAAGGAGGATTAATAAATGTGCTTTGGGGCTTTGCTTTCAGAAGGGAATCAATCCTATGCTAGTTGCTACTGAAAGTTTTCTTTAATAGACTGATTCAGATCTCACGGGTTACTCAGAGTTTCTTTTGATTTCAGTGGCTTTTGGGTCAGGTTCAAGGACAAAGTTCTGCTTTAAAATTGCTTGAAATGAAAGGAACTGTGGCTCTTCAACATCTCTGTTAGCTACAAAGAGCAGGTGAACGTGTGGGTCAGAAGCTGTCACCTTCAAATCAGGGAATGAGAGGCGAGTCAGTCTGATGATGAGCAAAATGAATACAGCACTTTTCAGCAGGGCTGTGAACCAAAAGGGAACAGAAAACTAAAATAGGTTCTTGATGGGGTATGTGTATAGGCTGTTTCAGAAGGAGGCTGGAAAAAGAAAGAGAATAGGAAAATGGACAAAGTGAAATGGAGAGTCATACTGGAATGGGGGCAGAGCAACTTGCACGTTTCTCTCTTGGCTTCCCATGCTGACAAATGCTTTGTGTAGTCAGGAAAAGTGTTCAAAAGCACAAATAGAACTGCCTCTCATTGTCATCTCACAAGGTTTTTTTGAAGTTACCATTGTTTAAAGAGGGTCTCTCACTATCTTATAAGAAATAAAAACTGTACCCAAAGCCTACTAAAAACAAGAGTCTCCCCATTAATTTCCACGTTTTCTACTGAGCTCTAATAAAACACAAGTGTGCACTGGCAATTTACTTAAGTGAAGCTATCAGTCAGTGTTCATACCATCAGATTGTATTTCATAAGCTGGGAGATGCATCACCCAGAATGCACAAAAGCATCTTCAGCTGAATCAGCTTCTGCTGCATAATTATAGTAAACCTGCTGATCAGTGTTGTGTGTGTTTTTAATGCCTTCATAGCGAGACTTCTGATCTCGTGCTATTAATGCTGCTCATTGTTTTGCTTCTCTCTGCAATCAAGTAAGTGAAAGTGTGAGGGCCCTTCCTGCTCTTGCCCTCACAGCTGATTATTCCTTCGCTCTGGAAAGCAAATAGAGGCTCCTGCTCCTTCTATTTATTTATTTATTTATTTTTACTTCTATTGAAAGAAAGGAAAGAAAATGTCAACATCAGGAGGTGGGCTAAGAGAGAACAGAGCCACGGTCTTTATTAATGCAGTCCCTAGTAATAAGCCTTCATAAATCCTTTTAAATATTGAAATCTAACGAGCAGCATTTCACCAGTAAGAGCTCATTATCCACTTGTCATGAAAATGCACTTAGTGGTTGAATCCTCTGTGCTCTGCCCTCACCAGAACTTGGCTTCAGCTCCCTGCCTTCCCCACTGCACGGTGCTGTGTCTGTTGACCCCACCACATCACATCTGTGCAGCCCCAGCATCGCAGCAGGGTGCTCAGCACGGCTGTTACAGAGGTTTCTTTGAGGGGTGGATCCAGGCTGTAAATCAGAAATTAATTTGAAGGCGAATGTATCTGAGCTCCTGGGGCAGTGCTGAATTATGTTAAACTGTGTGCAAATCAAATTGAAGGGTGCCCATAGCCAAAGACCTTAGGGGCCATTTCAGTAGCTTCCAAATATTTAAAAACAAATGAACAGATAAAGAATACGATCGTTTTTTCCCTTACAGAATCTAATTTATTGAATGTATTGAATCACAAATCTAATTTTGACAGAAACCTCCAGCTTACAACCTCGCCTGTCATTACAGCAGTGCAATCCCTGCACCTCAATGTGAATAGCACTTTACCTAGAATTTTAGCTGAAAATCAGCTTTGACCTTCAAAATACTTTATGAGAGCTGGCAGTTCTCATGGGGGCCAGGTTCTAAAGAGCAAAGCATGCAGTCTCCTACATTTCTTCATTAAAATCCCACCGGTTTCTTGTGGATGCAGAGGCTCTGTCATGCTTGGTGTAACAGACCTTAAGTACAACGTTTTAAAAAGTGTGCAAAAGCTACAGCTGTTCATCACGTGTGAGCTTGTAATTACCCCTCTTGCAGCAGCTGTAGGACAACCATGATCTGCACAGTACGTCACACACAACAAATGCCACTCCGACTTCCCTAATGAATGCAAATCCTAATAATCCAATGCTTGTCAGAATACAGCCACCGGCTCCTAATCCTGTCTGTCAGCCATTTTCACTCCTTCACTTCAGATCCCAATTTGTACTAAAACTTCTACTTGGAAGCTGCTGTGGCTTCTGACAGTGTTTGTATCGTGGCCAATTTGGTAAAAGGAGCAGTACCTTCCAGGGAATTGATGTAAGCAAAAAACAGCCATTATGCTGGTTTTGAAATTGAAAATTAATCTATATTCGCTTTCCCTGTTGTCAAGCTATATGCAGATTCTGCTAGCAAAGGGAGTAACTGCAACCGTGACCAGCAGCTCAGCTGCATGCAGACCTAAAGAGGATGGTCCCCAGCAATAAAGTAAAATTTATTGATTTCAGAACAATAAGAGACCTGATTTAATTGTTGGCTTTGCCCTAATTTTACTATGCTGCACACGGAGCGCAGTAATAGGCATTTAGAAAATGTCTAAGTCAAATAACAGCTTCTTCTCTATTTTCAGAAGTGACATGGAAGCTAGGAGTTTAGCTCAGCAACTTCCAGTAGGTTTGGAAATAGCACTACTTTTCTTAAATGAAATTAAGTATACTATTTTAAGGTAGTTTAGTACTCAAGTTCAGTTGTCCAAAGTAGCAGCTTACTTTTTGTTCATGTAGGATTATGTGTTGTTGCACTTGCTGATCTTGAATTAAACAGATAGATTCAGTTCAACAGCAGGTCACTGTCATCTAGCTTCAAGTGAAATAAGGTAATTTGGCTTTCCAAAAGAAGTGTTGATTGTTTTCTGAAAAGCAATTGATTCAGCAGAAACTGTTTTTATTCTAAAATTATTAGAAAAGCAAATCCTCATTTTGTGCTTCCATAGGAACTGCACATATTTTACTGTTCAAATAAGGTTGTAGGTATTGCCAAGCTGGCTTTAAAGGACAGCTATTTGGATGCTGAGCATAGTAAAATTACAGCAGCTATTTAGATGCTGAGAAGCAGAGCAAATTACACCATGCAGAGGGGAGACTTGGCGGTATTGGCATAGTCTGTCTTGTAGGCTGTATTTGAAAATCTGCAAAATTACCTGAAGACTTCAAGCTGCATCAGGGAGGCTTTCAAAAGAGCCTGGGTGCTTTGTTTTGTTTGATTTCAGTGGAAGTCGTGTGCCCTGGTGCTCCACAGTTCCTCCTGGTGAAATATCAGCATCTCTCTGAACTGTCTCTTGGAAATCCCATCAGTAAAATGGGAACTGTTAATATTTTCTTACTTTGCAGAAATTTTTAATTGCTCTGAAGGTAAGTCATGAAGTGATGCTGTATTATTGAAGCAAATAGCTTAAGTGACCTAATGCAGAACATGACAACTTGCCTAAATTGTAGGAACATGAGGGTAAATGATGATATGATATCAAATAGCATTTGCAATTCTCTGATAAAGTAGCAGACAATACTTGAGATAAACCAGTAAGATCATGTTGAAGCACCTCATACTCGTCTGTTAAACAAGTGCTTACAGTATGTTTTGCCTGTTAACATTGCAAATGTATAAGTTTATTTTCAAAATGATTCTCCAGAGAAGTAAAATACTTCTTATTTTAGAGAGGTATGAAAAAGTAAATCAGTTCTGTGCTGAAAATGGAATTTATTTTCCTTCACAATGGTTCTTGATTTTATTTTTTTAAACAAAGATATCCCATGAGACAAAAAAAGCAGTGCTGGTAACATGCAATTGATGTAAGAATACCTTAGTTAAAACATATTGGTATTGCTGCCTCATTTGTGAAGTCCAGATATCCTCCAAGCCATTATGGAGAAATGTGTTTTTCTGATCCTTATAATCAGTGATGAGAAGATGCCTGAAAATCCTGAGACTTTGGTAAGAGCTTCTGTCAGCACGGTCTTCTTTCCTTTCAAGTGTAAGAACTCCAATTATTTTAGGAAAATAGGAACAATTAAGAATTCAGTGGAAATGCATTTTCCAACCATCTCTGCCCCACACCTCTGCTCCTGTCACTGCCCAGAGCCAGTGCTGTAAGGGCAGGAGGTGGCTCACGTCTGCTGTGGTACCACCAGGCCTGATCCATCCCACAGCACTGCCCCTCAGCTCCAGGTTGAGGAAGAGCAGGGAATGCCCCCTTGTGTTTAACTTACCTGGCATTTTCCTGTGTTCATTTCCTTACCTTCTTTTTGGCTGTTGTTTCCTTTCCTCAAATGTTCTCTCCTTCAGCCCATCAAAACTTTCGCTCAGAAGTTTTTCAAAAGATTAGCACTCCCAGCAAACTCTGGAACTGTCAGTTCCTATTATTGCACTCCTGATCTTCATTATCTAGACTTCATTGTGATAACAATGTCAATAGTGAATCATTATGTGTGCACTCAATTGAGCACTTTACGCTTGAATTGAAAGCCAGGAGACAGCTCTATGCGTTGCAAGAGGAAAGCAGTGCTTCTGGGCTTTGTATTTTCTCACCAGACTCCAAGGGCTGAAACATAACATTTCAAACGTGTTATCATGCAAGTGGCACAGCAGTGATGATGAAATAATCTTACACTAATATTCAGTCATTAGTGGTCAATAACTGTCACCTCATTTAACTGTTGTTGGTTGCACACCACTGGTCTATTCTTATGAATTCTGATGGATTTCATATGCTAAATAGGTTAATCCTTCTTCCCAGCTGAAAAATATGAAGATAGGTGCAAAAGTCCCCAAAGCAAGAAGAATTACTGGGAAAAAATTACAGAAGTGTAAATCATGAAAGTAATATTGAACTTCAGAAGACAGCATACAATAATATGACACTTTATTCCACTGCAGCCTGAGGTTTATATATACTACTGTCACTTCCTTACTGTTCTCCACCACTAGTAATTTTCTTTCAATCTAATTTTTATTTCCCAAGGGTTTGCCAAGGTTAAAAGTGCTAGAAAACCAATGACTATTCACTTGCCAAAGGACAATAAATTAAATTAACCGTTGTTGGTAGCCAAGTCAGGTCAGAACTATTTATATGTAAATAGGTGAAAAACCCTGATGGCATAGTGTATGATTATTAGCAGCTCATCGTAGACTCCATATCGAAAATTAAAAACACTGGAAACACTATGTGTTTTCTCTCAGCTCTGCCTGCTGTCTCCCAGACAATCATTTGGATTTCTGCTTTCATAGTATCTTGTTATTATTCGCCTTCCTATGCATTAAAAAGCTAATTATTCAAGGTCAAACTTGATGGGATCTTTTTACTAAAACCTGTCTTATTTCAATTTTATCTCCTCATAATCACCATAGTAGTGATTTCCAATTGGTACCAATGTGTGTAATTCATACGTGTCAAATTTTTCTTCTGTTCTATGGGAAATGAGTGCAACTGCGAGTAGTATCTGTTAACCTCGGGTCATACCCCTCAGTAACCTTATCCCACATCCCCTTTTTGGGGATCAAGTAATAGCAGTTCACTTCTTAGTATCACCTCTGCATCCACAGTGTTTTCTCACAAGTCCCTTTGGAGTTCAAGTATAGTAGGAACTTGGCGTTCTCTAGGATCCCTAAGATAGCAGCTGGAATTGTACCCTGTCAAACATAAAAACATCAGTGTCCTGGGGACTACTGACACCTCAGTGTCCATAGTGCAGTCCCAAAGAATCAGTCACATCTGTGCAGCCTGCTTAAGGCATTTTAGAAGCTTTGCTTGGGTGTCAAAAGCAATAGCAGCATATAACGAAAGGGAAAGAGCAAAGCCCAAGGGCTCCCAATGCTCTGAGCAAGGAGGGTGCTCAAGGCACATTTTTTGCTGTGTTCTTCCACTGTAAACCTTATCACAGCATCTTCCTGAATTACAGGGCAGGACTTGGCCATTGGTGCTAACGGGGAAAACAGTACCTTCATGAGCACAGTGAAGATTGTGGTGAACTTGCCTGCCTATCAATATTGTGTGCACTCTAATTCCAAAAGATTTTATCCGCAAGAAGGATGCACAACCTGGCATGAAAGAGAATCAGCACAGATTCCCAATGCAGTGAGCTCTGCAGAGGTGCCTCTCTTCAGTGCTCTGTATCTTCTGGTTTTAAACAATTACTGAAAGAAGGATTATTACACGGAATTCTGCAATTACTGTCCTGGATAGGCACAGATTAGATAACAAAGAGCTCTTTTTTAATTAAGACCGTAGGCCACAAGCCAATTTTTCTTTTTCCAAGTGGTATTAAATCAGCAGGTAGCTCAGATGCTGGATGTTTGCAGTTTGGGCTGCTTCATCACTTTAAGCTACTTGTGTAAGGAGCGTTCAAGATGAACAGGCAAACACTCAAATTCCCACGTGTGGATCAGTCTTAAAGCACCACTAAGGTATCTAGTGAGGCTGCCCAAATAAGTTAGGAAGCATCGCTCCAAGATATTCCCTGGGATAATGGGACCCAGAGTAATCAATACCAACATGCTGAATATTAGTGCTAAAAGCTAGCTTTCTGTCTGAGGATTTATATTCTACACAGGTTTTCTGTTGACTTTCACTAGAATAAAATCCTCCTTCAGGAAACTTTACATACCTAAATAATTCTGTTAGTTCATTTCAAAAGGGCCTGTTGTCTTGAAGGGAAATACGACACTGTGAGGTATTGCGTATACAGTGAGATGCTGAGAGAAGTGGAAAGGGAACCTAAAGCTTAACTTTCCCCCTTTTTTTTTTCTTTTATGGTAGTGATAACCTGTACCTGAGCAAATGTGTTGCAGCTCAGGAAGGTATGGACTATGCACATATACATTACTGTCTTGAACAATTAATGTTTTCATGAAACCTTACAGCAGCAAGCAGAGATTCTGTTGTATGTTATATATGTGTTTTTTTCAGTAAAACTAGGGATTTGGCCAGTGATCTCTGAGCAGTGGTATCCAGCAATCTACTTTCTTGTTAATTCCTGACTAACATGTGTAAGTTCACTTCTTGCAAATTTGATAGAACACAACATTCTTAAGAGAAAAACTCAGTCTAGAACTTTCTCATTTGCATAATTAAATAGATTTATAGAGAATGAATGCTTCTTTCCAGATGGTTAGCTCTTCTGTCATTTAATACTAAGTCTGTTCATTAAAATTATAACATTAGGCATTAAACTCAATCTTTTGTGAATAATACTAAAATTAAGCATGATATTCAAAGTGTAAATTTGCCAGTTCCACTGTAATGTGTCTTTTTAACTTATATTCCAAGGTGGAAACACATATTTGATAAGCAATTCTGAAAAGATTTACAAAAAGTTATAGTGCATATTTGATCAGACAGGTATCTTCTCTTTACAACTGAATCATTTTAATGATTGACTTCTTCAGTGCTAAGGATATTAAACTATCAGAAAATTGTACCTATCAGAACTATGAGAAAAAAGTACCAAATATTTAGAAAAACACCTAATTACAGTCCTACCAGCTTTGAATTGACATCATTACACGACAGTCTCAACTTCAGTAAAAATATCTTCCTTAAAAACAGAAACTGCAACTATCAAATATTCATTATTCTTCCATTAAAAGAGAGCTAAAACATGTCTCTGATGAAAACCGCTAAATTGTTTTGTTTGTATGAATAGGAAGAGATTGTTTACTGGCAGCCCTATGGGCAAATTCATACAGAAACTGTTTAAACATCACATCAATATGATTTAATTATGGTTAAGCATGCCCCAAAGAAGCAAATGAGACAGAGAAATAGCAGCACCAGCACATCCTTGTGTTCAGCTCTGATACTCTGTTATTTAACACAGAATTATGTGGAAGTTTATGCAAGTTAACAGGCGCACTGTGGGACGCTTGGGCTTTGCAAGGTAGATCTCATTTTAGCACTGATCTCCTTGGCACACCATTCCAGGGCACCACACATCAGCACCTCTCTCTGTAAACAAATGCTTATTTTTGCTTGTGAACTCCCATGAGAAAATAAACACAGTCAGCTTATTAATGCTCCTGCTGAACACCTAACTCTGTAACCATATGCCTAAGTGCTGACCTTTTTGTTTGTGCTTAACCTCATTCAACTTGTGTCTGATTTAAGATCGCACTTCAGTATTTAATTGTCTTTAATTAGATTATACTGCAGCTTATTAAGACACCACAAGGCAATTGGGCAGTTGGTAGGGGTTTCCTCTCGTCAGCAGTGTGCATGTGGCAGCAGGCTGTGGAGCTGTGTGTGTAGGTTGCGTTTAAGTGAGTTGTTAATGCTGTGGTGTTTGGTGTTAGCCTGGTTGGTGGTAACTGCTTTTCCCTGTAGCATTACTGGAGCTGCTATCTTCTGTGGTTTTTAAGTTATTGCAATCTGCCCAACAGTCTACTGCATACAAGTAAATAATAACAAATATGATGCAAAGAACTCATTAATTGTATCTGCTTAGTATTTTGGGTCCCTGTATTGTGAAATCCCCATGTGCAGAGGATTTATGCCCTAAGTGATGCAGCGGAACAGCGATGTCAGGTCTCTCATTCCTAATTTGTAGAGGGGTATTGACTGAGTACCAGCCCCTTATAATTCAACTTGGATGAGACTAGTTCCCTTAAGCCAATGTAGCTTTAGGTATTTACAAGCACATGGGGACACTTGCAGCATCGTAACGCTATTAGCAGTGCCAATATAACATGTCTTTCAATGGTATTAGGACTGGCTGCTTACAGTCAATGACATTTCCATTAAAACACATGCCATTCCACACACTAATGCCTGAAGAAGCCTGTGTGTACACAGCAGGCATTGATTTCGCATAAAGTGTCCCTCAGTTCAGCATACCCTGAGGTTAAAATTGAAACACAATGAATACAGCTATAAAACAGGATCTTTAATGTATTAGTGTTCTATAAGATAGGTGTATTTTCTTCTTAAGTTCTGTTTGGGCAAACAGCTATCTGACCGTGCCAGGAAATGTACTGTGTGAGAGTCTGCTATGATTCTATCATGTAAAACTGATATCTTAGTCATTATGGAAGTGATGGCTAAACAGGTTTTTTAAAAAAAGAAGCAAAAAGCCATTTAGCAGTAAATCTGTACGTCTTAGGCATTTAATTCATTAATCATAAATAAGCCTTGATGAAAATGAACTATAGTGTCTTTGGAAGAGGATGTTTTGGGAGGAATTCTCTTTGGATATTTTTCTTTCAAAGCATCTTTGGGTTTCCCACAGCATATCTTGATAGCAAAGGCCTGCAGTTTTTCTTTCTCCTGAATCATATCATGCTGTGCACTGGTTGTGCAAGGCACATGTGTAAATAGAATGGCAATAAAATATATTAATTGGAAGAACAGCAACTAAATCATTATTAAAATAGCTATTTTTTTTTGTCCTTAGGATAATTGTCTCTGCTGTTGCTGCAGGCCAACAGGTGGACTTCAGAAACCTGTGCAGAGGAGAATATTTTCTTGCTTTGCTGTGTCACTGCACAAACATTCAGATCCCCTGCTGTAAGGGTCTGTAAAACTGCACAGGTTAGATGTCACTTTTCTGTAAAAATTAGAGTTGCCAGAGTCATATTAATGAACAAGAAAAATTGCCCTTGTTTGTATGTTCTGTTGCTAATATTATGAAATCGTTGATCGTGGGATAATGAGCAGATTTTTGCCTAAAGAATTCCTTTGAAAGGGAGATTGTTCCCTGAGATGTATTTCAGTAGTAAAATGAATGACTGAAAAAGTCTTACAAGCCAGGAACGCTCATTTCATTGTCAGCATTTCTTCAGTTGTTTAACAAATAAAGATACTCTCCGCCCTGGGTGCTGGTGATTGGCATATCACAAGTTTTGCCTTCCATACCATAATGTCACACTATCACAGACAGGTTGGAGGTCATTCCAATAACCTCACTGGAGCTTATTCCAGTCTGATACCTACTGTCTCTTCCTGCAAAACTTAACATGTACTTAAAAGGAGAAGAATCCTTACCCAGTGCTTCAGGATGACTTTGGGTAGTTGCGTGAACAGTAAAACTGAGTAATGTGACACCTGCTTCTTCGTCTTTTAATTTCATAGCCAGTACCTGAACAAGCTTAAACCTTAATAATACTTGCAAAGAACAGAAGCTTGGCTGCCTTCTTTTTTATTGTCATGTTAAATATGAGTTTAATTTTAGTTGTTGATGGTATATCAGGTGTTATTTTCTCTTCATGCAGAATTTTAACAACTTGCTCTGGAAAATGATGCAGTATTCCTGTGCTTCTTTGTTTCTCTCCAAAATGAGATGCAGTTGTTCTAACAGCCTCTGGCAATTTGGAGAGGAACATGCAGGTGTAGTTTGCTTTGCACATGTTCCTGCTGTGTGTAGGAGTTGTTTACTGCTTAGCTGAACAAAGCTCCCGGTGTCCTTCTGGATGTCTGGAGCTGTTTAGCAGTGAAATCAGAGATCACGTTACCAGAACTTGTGTTTCTCACTAGCAGTGAGCCCAAACAGTTTTTGAAGGGTCAGTGCCTGCTGTTGCCACCAAAGACTGGAATAAAACTTCTACTGGTATTATTTCTTCAGTTTTGTTTCCTGCTCTGATCGAGATGAAGGACTTCCATAAATGCTCACGTATCTGCCAACAATCAGTCTCTGTAAAAGAAGACTGTGGACTTTTTCTTGGGAACTGCCGAGTCACAGCCTGAACCACTGAATGATCATCTGGGAAAGGTCAGCCCTGGGAGCACAGGTGAAGGCAATTCAGCAGTGTGACAAGAAGGGGTGGAGCCTGGCTGCACCTCTCTTAGACCCCATTTAAGGGCTGACTGCCACGGGGGAAGGGCCTCTGATGGGAGATCCTCTCCTCTGTGGGCTTTTCTTCTGTGAGCCCAGATGGTTGGAGCTGGGTGAGCATTCCTTTCCTGTTTGACCCTTTTGCCATTCCACCATGCTGATTTTTTGGACTGTAACATTTTCCTATTTACATCTGATTCAGTTGACCTGCTTAGTTTGGGGCATACTTACTTTGCCTTACTGTTTCTTTTCAATTTTTAAGTGAACAAATGCCAGTCTTTGAGAAGTTAGAAGTGAATAAACCATGCCACATCTTAGAGTCAGGGCAATATTTGGCAGTGCAGGTTTGCACGTAAATTCAGTACTTCTGCATTTCATTTTTTTTCATATTAAACGATCAGACCAGGTGCCTTGTCTGCTAATTATCCCAGACTTCTCCTTGCTGACCCAGCCCTCCACCAATATCGCAGCTCTGTTGGGCAATGCAGCTGCTAGGTGTGCTGCCCAAAGCGCCTCAGGCTCCTGCAGGCCTCGCAGCCTCACACCATGCGCCTGGTGCAGCAGCTCTGGCTGTTACTCGCGTGTGGACTGATTTATTTATTTGTTTATTTTTTAAGAAGATGTATCTTCTTTAACGGATGCACAGTGTTAAACTAATGGTCACCTGTCAGCATTAGTCTGGGAACTGCACATGAGGAAAACCAAGAAGGTTCCTGCGAGCATCATCAGTGTGTTTGGAGAGATCCCACCCTTGGCCTGGGGGGTTCTCTTGGCTCTGGACGGAAGGTCTGTTCGTTTGCTCTTAGGTGGGAGAAGTACAATAACACAAGGTAATACAGAGATAGAAAAACATTGTGCAGCCCTGTTAGTGAGAGAATGGCTTGGTGCTGTGGGACTTCACAGTTAAATTCTCACTGTGGGGCACTTAAAGTGCTCCACATCTCTGAAAAAAGTGCAGAGGATACAGGGGATCACATTTATTTGAATGCTTAAAAAAATAAGATGAAGTGCTATTTTCTTTCATCTTTCTGTAGGAGAAGTAGAATTCTGCCCTGGGGTGCTTCTGCCAGACCTGAGAATGGTGTGAAAGAAATGTCAATGGTGTGGTTTTACTTTTAATTTCCAAGCAGGAATGCAGTTCTCAGAGGCGAACTGGCCTGCTGGGATGAGGAGCCTTTTGGCTATATGAGCAAGGCCATTTAATTGAGGGCTGGAAAACAACCCTCTGTAATCTCTCTCTCATATACCTGGAATATTAACGAGAGTAAGAAGCGGCACTCATTCAGGTTCCTCATTTTCATTAGAGTGTTTATTAGAGCTCACAGCCTGGCTTTTCTGTTCAGCCCTTCTCATTGTCAGTCTCTGTCACCAGTACTGTTCCCCTCCTGCAAAATGGTAACACTGATTATCCTGCTTTGAAGCCCATTCTGACCTTTTCAGCTTTCCATAAAAAACTCTAGAGGCTTTAATTGAGTCTGAATGGAACTTTAAATCTGGTCCTGCAATGTCTTATGCACTCCATGTATAAAAATATAGAACTGGAAATGAATTTTTTTTGCTACATTATTTCACCTGTTATTACGCTTTAGTTTAGTTTTACTTTCTGCTGTCTTGTTACAGTTGGTTTACACTTTTAAACAGCTTTTTTGGCTCTTAAAGCTCTTTTTAAAAAACGAAATATTAATGTCCTCTTAGTGGTGTGGTTTTTATGTATAAATGTCATGTTTATATCAGTAATATGAAAACATATGGGCAGGCAACAGGTATGTGCTTAACCTAAGGACTACAACTTTATTTGCTTTTTTAGCTTGGTTTTCCAAGCGGAACATACAAACCAGTGGCCAGCTCAGTATGAAGTACCTGCATATGACGTTAGATGCTATGAGGGGCTGAATTGCCAATGGTAAAAGACTTATTTTTGCCTGAGGGAATCTTAGGATGAGAAGAAAGGTGCAAGATAGTAAAATCTATAATAATAATAATAATACAAAGGTGCCACTTCTGAGCATGTGTATCTGGTTGAGCAATAAATTCTATCTCTACTATAATACTCTTTGTCTATGGGATTCCATTTGGAAAATAAAAGGCAGTCCGAGGTTGACAGATAGGAACTGTAGGCACAGCAGCTTTAGAAGAGAATAGAGATTTGCAGCTTTTCCTTTACTGGTTTGTGTAGATGTATATGAGGAGAGCAATTGTCTAGATAAGGTAACCACTGAAAAGATACTCTTTATTGAATGTTAAGAATCTCTTTCCCAATCTAATAGGAATTTGAGAAATTTGCGGAAATTCTTACTCTAGTAATATGAAGTTGGCTATAAGACATAAAAATTGGATGAGATTTGGGAATGGAAGTGTATGATGTAGAAATATCTAGCTGGAAAGCAGAACAAATGGAGATGTTTTTTCATGAGTCTTTTTTTTTTGTCCTTAAAACAGCAAGAAATCTGCTACTTCTGTGCACAGGGGAAGCTGAGAGGTTCACAAACACTTGCACTTGAATTCATATTTAGAAATAGCTTTCTGCTTCTTCATGTGCTTGTCTGTCCAGCTATAATTATCCATCCTCCTTTTTCTCCAGTTACATGCTTTATAATGTTTAGCAGCTATTCCAAGAAGCAGCTTATTCCTGTGTGACAAGATTTAATTAAACTTCCAGTGAAATAATTAGTGAGGGTATTTCAAAAGGCTTTTTAAACTCAATGCAGCACTGAGGTCCAAATAGAGTTAACACTGTCATCAGAGATCAAAGCCACCAAAGAACGTGACTGAAAATTAAACCCCCAGCAGCAGTCAAATAAAGAAGCACACTGAAGCGGTTGTGATTTTCTGCCTCTTGGGTCCTATCTACAAATTGATTTGACGTGGAAGATTTCCCTCAGGAAGCTTAAAAAATGGTAAATTTCCATTAGTTACATAGCAAAGAATGTTCTTTCTATAATTTATAACCTATTAGGAAATGTTTTGGGAGGTGTTTGCCTCCTGTTATCTGTGTTTTCTGCTTTGCCAGCAGACCAGCTGGAGGTTGGTTTGGGGGCTGCTTGCTGCCTTGTGGAGCTTCAGGCCCAGAAAGGAGTGAGTGTGGAGATCTTCAGAGGAGCAGGGAAGAGAGGAGTGCTGAAAGCATGGAGTTCCCCCCACCCTGTGTGCCATAAATCCCAGCCTAGAGGCATGTTCTTGCTTATCTCAGGTCTCAGGAGGCCAAGGCAGAGGCTCCTCCCTGTTTTTGTGGCCTGCCATTTACCCAAGGTCAGTCCTCTTACCTCTTGCAGAGGAGTCATCTGTATTGAGAGCGAAATCCAAGTGCTGCCCATGGACTGTACTTAGCAAAGTGCAATTGGCAGTTTGACCTAGCAGGAGCTAGAGGAGTTAGATCAAGGTACCTTGATTGCTGCAGTGCAATTATTTCTTCCACACTCTTTAGGCGTTACAGAATGCAGATGGCTTCTGGACCTCATGGCCTTAAGACAGTGCTTAAGTCACAAGCTTAGCAAGACTTCAAATGGCTTTTTGTATGTTCACTAGGGCTTTTCAGAGTTACAGTATTGAGTGGAAAGCAGAAATTTCTCAAAGGGTGAGAGCAGCCTCAGTGAATGAGGGGTGGTGGAGCTGTGGTGTGTTTGGGAGTGCTTCCCTGTAGGTGGGGAAACCCAGCTGCCTGTGGGCTGCTGCCCTGTGCAGCTCATGCTGTGTGTTCTGCTCATGTGCAGGGGGCAGGCTGGGATGTTTGTTGGTTTCTGTTGTATTTATAACAGGGCTCTGTTGATTTAAATTGCCTGAAGCTAGGGACTGCATCTCTGGGTAGGACTCTGGAGAAAATATCAAGAGCAACTTTGCAGGGAGCAGATTTAATAGGTATGTGCTATGGGTTGCATGTTTGTCATCTCTTCTGAGCTGTGCTGTGCTTAGTTTGAACTGTGAAGATGTGAATAATTTATTCAGAAAGTTATGCTAACTATGTATGGCACAGAATCCCAGGAGATGAGTAAATAATTAATATATACATTTCTTTTGCAGCTCTGTCCTTGTTTGAGTCACTCAAGGCTTGCTGAATACGCTGAGCAGGCAAATGCACTTTTCGGTGCCCTATATCAGGATCCCTTCAGTGTTTCTATGCTGGGGACTAGTAATTCCTTTACAGCCTCCTTAAGAAATTCACCTAAATAATTAAAATCAAGAACAATGGAGTCTGTTTGTGATATGTTGGTAGGTTTGAATGAAATAAGATTGAAACCAAGCTGTTAGCAGTAGGAGAAAGTGCTGGCACTAAGCAAGGTCAAGTACAGTCTGAGCAGATGTGGTAGGAAGTTGCTGCAGCCTAATAACCTGTGTGTCCCCAGGTGCAGACAGTGCTGATAAGCAGCTAAAAGTCCAAAAAGTCTGTTGTTTGAAGCAGGGATTTAACAGCCAAATCTTATGATTGAGAATGAAAGTATAATACAGACCAGTGTTACCACTCCCTATGGAGTTAACAGCATTTACCTGCTGCCTGAGAGAATCCACTGTGGTCTTGTACTCTATTCAGTGTGTTTGTTTTGAGCATGAAATTTCTGGACATCATTCTCTTGTGTTTCTTCTATTTCCATTTCCTATTTTTTAAGATTTGTTTAAAAAAAACCAAGAAAATGTTATGTTTACAATCTCAAATATCACAGTGCCTTTTTGCATCCTTTGAAATATTTCTGAGGAAGACAAAAGCCATTTCACAGTGAAGGATAGTAGTTAGGAGGCTTGAACCTCTTAAATTCCATGTGCCACGCTGTCCATTGATAACTGCTTAAGGTTTCTTTTTATAATATATCTATGAGGATGAGCATTGAATGCAGTAATAAGTAATAGTACAATATAGGGCTGACAATAGGAACAATAATTGCTTGTTTTTCAAGGTAAAAACTATAAGACAGTAGCCTTAACTACTTGGGCTCACTCAAATTCATAAATGTTGCATTCAAGTAGAAAAGACTGGTGTCTGAACTTCTGTCTGTCTCAAAAAATGAAACAAATAAAAATAAGGGTTAAAAATAAGGATCCTAAATATCAGAACTAATCCCACTTAATACAATGTGTGACTGCAATAAACTGTTATTTCAAATATATCGTTGATCTTTAGGTTTGTTTTTTTTTTTTTTAATAATCTTACACTTAAATCAGACCATAAAATAATTAATTCTATCTGCAGTCTCATCACTGGGAAGGAATATAAGCTAATTGAAATTTTGTGGCATAGTTCACTATTTTCAAAATGAATATTCAAGGAGTTTTGGTAGTTTGATTTCCAAATAGTCAAGAATTATTCACAGATGACTCTAACGTTGTCTTCTGACTTAATGCCCTATGATGTGTAGTAGCTACTGTACACTTGAAGATTTTTGCCCACTATGAGTCCAGAGTGCTTTGTAATTGTTATTTTTCTTTTTCTAGGGCTGCTGCTGAATTATTTAGATGAGGAATGGGTGTTCTGACAGCAAGAATTATGGTAAAGACTTGAGATTTACAAGGTAATGAGAATGACATCTGCTTATGTGAAAGGAGGGAAGGGATTTAACGAAAATTTTTGTTCTCTTACCTGTAATTTGGTAAACATTGTGGGTGAACGTTGCATTCACCTCAGCAATCATGCTGAACTGGTATAAAGATACCCACTGTGTAGCAGCTCTTTCATTAAGATTTATGCACATAACAAAAACATTTTCCTAAATGCCCTCTGGGTAATTAAATGAGTGTCTTTGTTGTACAGCAGGCTTTGAATAATGATGACGTCCTGGGAGGTAATCATGACTCCCAGCAATCACAATCATAATCTTCAGAGAAGAAAAG
The DNA here is from genome assembly GCF_026119805.1 of Tympanuchus pallidicinctus. Lineage (NCBI taxonomy): Eukaryota > Metazoa > Chordata > Aves > Galliformes > Phasianidae > Tympanuchus > Tympanuchus pallidicinctus. The sequence goes on along the minus strand of NW_026294699.1, from coordinate 7,323,934 downwards.
ATACAGCTAACCAGCATCCCATGCTGCTGTCTGTGAATGAGGCGCTCGGCATTTTGCTGGATGAATAGCTGAATATTTACAGAGAACATGGCTCCTTAGTGATGTGGGTTGAGGAGTCAAGGAGCTGTGAGGCTGGTGGACAGCAGCTGCATGCAGTGCCTGCAGCACACTCAGATGTCCTGGGCCGTGCTCCCCTGCAGTTGCTCTATGTAGTGCTCCCTTGTAACGAATACCCTTATTTAAGGAATATCCTTAGAGGAGTTACAGCTGTATGTGGAAGGGCTTGAAGCATGGGGCTTGTGGTGAAGTGCACATAGAGGTGTGAACTGAGTTATCTGCAGAATGCAGTGTTAGAGCACCAAGCCCTCCCCATTTGCTTCATTTGGTTGTGCCTGCGGGTTTCTGAGTTGGGTGACTCTGTTATGTAGACAAAGTCCAAAACACATTGTGTCAGTTTAAATATAGCTGATACATTTAATGAAGGAATGGAAAGTCTGGGAGCAAAGCTAACATGAGGGACAAAAAGAGTTTCCTGGAGCCTCTATATCCACTCAAATGCTTTTTCCCAAACGCTTGCTTCTCTGACAATTGTTCTTAGTCGTGTCTGTCATCAGGGGATCTTGGAACATTTAAGCTAGATTTCTGGATGATTTCTTAGATATTTTTTCTGTTTCATTGCTATCAATACTGATTCTAGTGTAAATATAATGATTTATTACATTTTTATGCTGTTAGAAGTTTACCTGTCTGGAACCACAAGCCTGATTATTGTTATTTGCTGAAGTAGAGTCTCTGTGACATAAAACAGAGACAGCAGAAAATGCAAGAGCTTAGTAGTAGTGCTCCAGGGTGCACTGGAGATGATTCCCCACTACACAAGGGGAAAATCTCACCAGGGGTACGCAGACAGATCAGGTCAGCACAGTAGGAATAAGAACTCATCGGTGCACTTCTGCTTGCAGAGTTTTTGACAGGAAGAGGCTTGTTATTGTGTCTGCAGTTCACATCCAGTTTGCAAACTCTCAAGATACGGGACAGACTGTAGGATGCCTGAAGGGAATGGGATGCAAACTAGAATTACCTCTGACCGTAACATTAATATTTGAGATTTTTGCACAAAGTGCCTGGGTTGAACATGTAATACAGTGTATGTTTAAGCAATCTGTGGCTGATAAAAAGACTGTGCATGGTAGAGATGAGTGGGTTAAGTTTTAAAAGAAGGAAGGTTTACATAAAGAAGCTTCTGCATGTTTTCTTCTCCTTTCAAAAAGTTAGCCATAGGGAAAATGTAAATCTTGGTGAGTAAGTTAAAGATGACTTGAGGCTGCTGTCAGTTACTTGATGCTCCTAGAACAGCTGCTACTGAAGAGCTTGTTTGCTTCTTGTACCTCTTTACTTGCTCTTGATAGCCATGCTTTGAGGATTTCTTCTAAGCCTGTTTCCGTTGAGAGCGATGACTGCGGAAGTGGGGGGTCAGAGCTGGTGGCAAGTGCTGTTTCAGCAAGCAAAACTTAAAGATTTTTTTTTTAATCAGTAAAATGTGCATTGGTGTGACTAATGGTCCAAAGTGATGGAGCAAGATCATTGTTATCACTCCTTGTCTATTTTTCAGCAAATCCGTACGTTCCTATTTTTTTCCTCCAGCAGTCCTTAACATATTCCAAGAGAGGAACTATCTGTGGGTGAGGAGCTAGGCTACTCAATATTTGGTAGCCTAGTCAGTAAATATCTGTAGGCAAAGGAAGCCTAACAACTTCTCCCCTGGAGGAAAAAAAAAAAAAAAAAAAAAAAAACCAACCAAACCCCACAAAAAAACCCCATACCACCCAAGCCAAGATATTTTAAAGTTGACACAGATATTAGTGAATCAAAAATACAATGTGAGTCTTCAATTTGTTTGAAGGGGTTTTGGCTGGGTTCATAATTCTGGGAGTATCATTGCCAAGTTCTCTGTCAGTTAGTCTTCTGCACTGTTAGAACACCAAGTCCATCCCAATGAAAAATACTGTGAGAAGGTTTTACTCTTGTACCACATAAAGATGGGAACAAGCACAAGGAAGCCAGCATCACCCCAGATCCAGTGGCATAGGACATTTGGAGAAAACTGACATCTAAAAAATATTACTTGGAGAGATGGGATATCAGGCTAACTGTGATTTAAAAGGAAATAAAGGAGCATCTGAGAGACTGTATGGGATAGGAGTCTTCAGATATAGCCAATCATGTAAAAGAGAGAGAATGTGCTGTCACAAACATGGAGAAAGGGAATGGGGATGGGAAGAGAGCTTAATTTGTTGGATTTCATTGAACGGTTTGGATGAAATCCCCAGACTGTTCTTCGTTTTCATTTCCTAGTTCACCCGTTCACTGCGACAATCCTCTTGGGAGCTTCTGGTTAGAGAGGCCTGCTTTCAGAATGCAGTGGAATTAATGAAATAACAGTAAGGGGAAATGCCGTGCTGGGTACAACTAACATTTGCCAGAAAGCTGTGGTTATACATGAGAAGTGACCTTATGGTTTTTGTGACTTAAAGAAAAATAAAGATTAAAAAAAATCCTTTTTCCAGGACTCTGGGTAGGACGCAGCCTGGCAGCAGCAATCCAAACCCATAGAGAATATCATGAAATAATTGAAAAATGGAGCATTGTTAAAACTAATTTTGAAACTGTGAAATTTTCTGGTTGCCTCCTTTTTGCTTCTAAGTTCTTCAATGGTTTAAATACCACCTGTAGAACAATAGTGCCATTCACTTAGTAATTTGTCTTTTTATTCCTGATAACAAACATGTTGACTACAAAAATAGCCATTCTACTTGTGATCATCAAACTCCAGCTGAATTTCAGACAAAGATTTTGGCAGATCTCCCGCTAAAATATTAGACAGCAAATCAAGCAGTGATTAGTGTTTGTTGCTGATGCACTTTGTGCTTTTAAATCTCCATATTGCTTTTGATACTTCAAAAAAGCAGTAAGGTATTGTTCCCCTAAAACACAATCTGAAGTACCTCTGAACTGAATATTGCTATATTTTTGCATGGGAATAAATCTTCTGGAATGCAAGAACTAAACACTGCACAAGAAATTTAAACATGCTTGCAGAAACAGAATGCTGCCCATCCCAGGTGGTTTGCACTGCGCTTGTTTAACCTGAGCTTGTTCAATGCGCAGCCATGCTCTTGTTCAGTTTGCTAGAGAGAGGTCTAGGTTCTTAGTTCAGTTTTAGTTATAGCTGTGCCTATGCAGTGTTTGTGTGGATATATTATAGAGGATGCAGTTCCAAGAGAGACACGTGCAGTTTTTTCCAAGTCAAAACTTGGTCATTGAGTGGATGGAAAAATCTGAACTTATGGCCTCATATTGAGCCTCCTGCGGTCAAAGAAGCTCCATTCACGTAAATCATTTTTTCTTATCAAGCAAGCATCTGTCTTGTGGTTTCAGTGGCATATGCTTACCTCAGTGGTCCTATGCATAAGTTTTACTTCAGCTTTGGATGCTCATCAAATCATTAAGGTTGGAAAAAACCTCTAACATCACCGAGTCCAACTGTCAACCCATCCCCACCATGCCCTCAATCCCTGAATTGAAATTTTGGTCATTTTTTTGTTGACACAGCCTTAGTTCTGATTGCTTTAGAATGCTCTAGATTTCATTCCTGACTTGATCCATCAATCCACTCTTTTTTTTTTTTTTTTCCAGTTTATTAAATTAAAATTATATTGTGTCATTTCAAATAAATGATGGTCAGCAAAACCTCAGGAGTGAAGTTCCGCAAGTTGGGTGCTGTAACCCAGCTACAAATCCAGGGAGCAGGACTTGGAGGTTAACACTGCAGTACATTGTTGCCTCCTTAGTATTAGAAAGCACTGGGATGCAGTGATTAACTGCAGAAAAGTAAACGTACCTGATTTCTGATCATAAGTCCATACTTAATTTAAGGGATATTTTAAAGCTGTCCGTTTGAAGGATTAGCAAGAGGAAGAAAGAAGCGTTGTTCCTTTATCTTCAAGCCGCACACAAACTGGGGAGCACTTTTCGATAAGCTGGGTGTGACTTATCTCCCGATTGAAATACACATCGTTCTTCCCTTTAAATGTATCTCAGGATTCAGATTACTTACAGCTGCTCCCTTTCTCCTCTTCTCAGTCTCCAACTTTTTCTTTTTAACATGGGAAAGCGATTTGCTTCCAAATATGTACCTTTTCATAACATAAATTCATGGAGAGGATGGGCAAAGACGTATTTGCTTGGCTGAGCTAATGAGAAAATGACTCAGCCTGAGTGCCTAACATCTCCTTGTATCACATAAAGCCTTTGACAAAGAAAAATGGGTTTTTAAATACTCAGAGCTGCCACAATAACTGATCATATTTTGTAGATTACAATAGGCTTAAAACAACAATGAACTGGGAGCCATGCAGCCTGATCTGTGTGAGGTTATAAATACCGGCTGCAGCTCCGTAACAAATAAATCCTTGCTTTGAATCTACGTAGAGCGCATTTTGGAGAAATGAAAATTCTTAATTGAAGGAAGAGAGCAGAAATGCCAAGCTGTAACCTTATCACCTCTCCTGAGAGAATGTTCGGGATACGATTTGGGCAATTGACTGTTAAAATTCCTTTAATTAAAAAGCAAAAAACTTGTGAGGGCAGCATGACTGACCTGCTTCAGATACGGCCTCGTGTTTCTGCTGTTCCTAGCTCTTCCCTGTGCTGCCACTCCATCCCCCCACAAACAGGCAATGCATTAGGTAAATGTAGGTGAATTCACTTTCTTTTCAGCTTGTTTTCTCCTCCTTGAATCTTTCCTTAAATGAAAATGACTTTTCATCTGCAGGGAAATGTAACACTGACCTCTGTTACTTAACATTTTAGAGTCCTAGAAAATGAGCTGGGGGAAAAGAGTCATACCTAGTGGTGTAATAAGCAGAGAGCATTTCCTTGGTTAACTACAACTTAATGAAAGTAGAAAATGTAAGGCTGGAAAATAAGAGGAAGCATCAGTATTTCAGGAAATTTCCATGCTGTTTTCTTCCTCAGTAAGGTTTTGTTAAATTTATTATTTCTACAGGTGGAAAATAATTTATTTTTAGGTATTCCTAAGGCAAGTTTGGCATGGTTGTTACAAATATCGTGAGATGCCTGTCCCATACAGTACATCTATATGGTTCCAGATGTACGTACATGGCTCTTAATCAGCTTAGCTTTTGTTTGGTGATCTCGTTTCTTATACTATTTTTTGCATGAAAAAATTGTTATCTTATGATCTGAATTTTTAACTCTAAGTTAGATCCTAAACCAGTGTAGTTCTATCAGGCTAAAAACAGAATTAATGTTTAGATAAGTAAAAAGTTGACTTAGTGTTGTTTTGTTAACCCCCTACTGAGTAATTTAAACTGTTTCGAAATCTACTTTCTACAAGAATTGTAGCCTGTTTACTGTGCTATCTTCATACTGATTTGTGAAACCTTCCTGTTTATTGTACTGCACAGAAGAAATAATTGGCAAGGATTATGTATTTTATATTGGTTTAAAAAAAAAAAAATCATCTGCTTTAGCTAAGTAAATTAAAACACTAGTTTTATGCTTTCAGTCCATCCAAATTAACTGAGATTGCATTGAGTACCTGTATGTGCACAGATGCAACAGGTAGAAAGGATTTACTGCATTCTTTATAACAATTAGATGTCATTGATCTCCTTTAAGCGTGACTTGTTAAAGATGCTGTTCATTGCCAGAGTTTTTCCTCTGTGATGCTTGTTTGGTAGACTGAACTTGCTTCAGCCATCTGTGGGTTCAAACTTTGTCAACTGAGAACAGAATAAATAAGATCTGCTGATGATGGAGCAAATGTTTTGGCATGTACAGAACAAATAACAATCAACTCCATCAGTGCTGGGCTTTGGATTTGGTGACATTTAAAATAGCTAGCCAGGTGTCTGAATGGTTATGTTTTGAAACCTCAGAGGGGACAGGGAAGACCTTTCTGTGGTGATATTTTTATGTAAAAAGAAAACTAGTAGTCCTAGGTGGAAATGAAATAGTGCTACAAGCTCTTTGGCATCCATTTCAATGGTGATCCTGCTTGGTGTTTATGTATTGCATTCTTAACAAGCCTTGAACAATTTTATAGTTTATTCAGTGTGCATTAGAAAGTATGTGCAAGTTTTGGCATAGGCAATTATTTCTACATTATTTTAATTTCTGGATTCAACTTAGGTTTTCTATGAATATAAAAGAAGGGAGAGGCTTCTTATTGCCAAATTCCCATTGGGAGATGAGGTGCTTTCACAACTGCACTGTTTGGTTCCACATAGAACACATGGAAAGTCCTAAGGTGGCTGTGAAGGTTGTGCCTTGGGACAGGAAAGCAGCCTGAGGCTGTTCCAAAGATCCATGCTGTTTAGCAACACTTGGAGCTGTGTAAAAAATACCTTGAACAATTTGCAAACAGCATTTTAAATGCTTTTTTGCAGTGGTGATTTCTTGCTCATCCCCAGCTTCCTGAGCCATGCCAGAACGAGCTGCCCACGTGTGCTGCTCAGACACACAGATGCAGACCTGTGCGTTCTGATATGGCTGTTGATCCATGGCTTTGTGAAAGGAACCCAGTTGTGCTTTTCCTGCTGGAGAGCTGGTTTGCATGCAGCTGTATGTCTTTTAATAAAATTAACTGAAATTAATTAGCTAGTTCCTCCTCAGCTCTTCTGACAGTGTAATCCCATGTCACAAGAGCACCATATTCAATTTGGCACCAGCTGCTCACAAGAGAGGCCTAGAGATAAATGAGCATGTAATCTAAATTACCTCTGAGCACTTGAAAGACCAGCCCATCTAGAATAGGTGAAAGTCATCACTGGTGAGCTGACAACATTTGGTCATAAAAAGCAGGAATGCAGAGTTTCCTGGAAACCAGGGAGGGAGCTGACGTTTTGTCTGCTATGTCTGTGTCTGTGTGTTTCCACCAGGGGGAATACAGGTTCACTAACAACGTCTTTTCATCCGCTCTAATTGAGGAATGGTTACAGTTTGTATGTTTGGTATCTGAACATTTAGCCATTCAAATATTCAGTGATATTCAGAAATTTTAGTTGGAGAGCATTTTCTACTTCCCTTGTGGTAGAAGTCGTGTAGTGGAACAAGTTGTTGGTGTGCTTAGAAGTAAATCTCACATTTTAGAAGCAGAAGAAATTGTGCAAATCAGTGCCACATCCATTTGTGGCATTAGAACAAATAAACTCTTCATAAAAAAAAATGCTCCTCTGAGAAGAAAACTGGGCTGAGGTCAGAGGACCAATTTTATTTGTAGTTACTATTCATATAGTTATGCTTTATGCTTTAGCCTTCATAAATTTACATTGCACGCTACTTGTAAAGAGTACCGTGTCACTAAGAAGTTGTTACTCTGGTGATAGTCAACCTTAAATATGAGGTTATTCTTTTTAATTTTTAATTTACTGCTGATCTACCAGGCTGTGAATCCTTAAGATGTCTCGGTGCAGGAGCTGTTGACATTTGCCACATTTTGTTGTGATCAATGGACTGCTTTGCAGAGCAAGAATCCTGTGTTCCTTCTATGGCATTTTGTGCTCTGCCTTTGAACATGGAAATATGCTGTATATCAGGTGGACAAATATTGCCATTAGACAAATGTATGACAAAAAAAATAATCCTATTGCCAAGCCAATCATGGAGCTTTGTGCAGTTAATCGATGTAACTTTTGTGTCTGTGCATGCTAGCAAAAATCAACTTCTGTTTGGCTCAGTGTTCTGCACCAGTTGTGTTATGGTGGTATGTGCCTCTACTCTATCTGTTGTAAGAAATGCTCTATTGGCAACTAAGAAAGTGTTTGTCACGTGGGTTTTTTCAGGTACTCTGTGCCTTCTGAAACAGAGGACAGGTAGTGTTATTTCTTTGGCACCGCTGCAGCATTGGGTAAGAGGTGCTGTAATGCACATTGTGGCTGCAGCAAGTTGGTGTGCATGGAGAAGTTCTCCCATGATCGAGGTGATGCTTCATGCAGTGGGCCTGTGTGCCCCCTGGGCCTGTGGCAGCACTGCCGTGTAGTCCTGCTCGGGCTGCTCGAGGCATTGTTTGCTGCAGGGTAGGATTGCACAGAGGATCATCTGCCAGCTGTAGCTGCTGGGAGGTGTAAATCATTTGGTGTCACACCCAAGCTGGTGATGCATGGCAGCGCTAGAGACTCTCTCTGAAGTCTGAGAGCTTCCCTTTGCCTGGCAGAAGGATCTGATTGCTGCTGAAGAGACAAGTGATACAGAGGCTCAAAAAAAAGTGAGCACAATGGTTTTCACCCAAAGGAGTTGTAGTAGCAGCCTGAGAGGAGATGGTGATGTTGGAAGCCAAGTTTGCTTCCCAGCCAGTGCCCCAGAACTATTGCAGAGCCTCCAGCAAGGCCGCATGCTGCTGGTGCCATGGGGTGCAGAAATGCAGCGTTGCTTAGGAACTGGCTTCTTCCTGGTGCCTGTCATTTGCTTGTCCTTGGGATCAGTACAGAAGTCCGTCTGCAGGCTCGCAGAGGAGCACAGCATTACCATGGCTGTGATGCTTCTAGTATCATCAGTGCTGCCGTAGAAATAAGATTTTCTGCTTCTCTTGTGATGGTTGAAACTCTTTGCACAGATTTTATGTATGGATGAAGTATTGAACACTGTGACTCAGAGTCTAGAGCAGGATGGGTGAATTGCACAGCAGAACTGCTCAGTAAGGCTTCTTCCTGCCGAGGTCCTTACAACAGCTGGGTCCCTGTAAGAGAGGTTTGTGTTACTGGGAATCAGGCCTGAGTAATTAAATTTTTGAAGCTAATATTTCCACGATCTCTAGATCTTTAAAGTTTTCTGTCTATCAAGCCTAGCTTATTTCTTGTCACTTCAGTCTGCTTCAGTTGTTAAACTCAATCTTCCCTTTATACAGATGCATCTTCTTGCTCCCACTGAGTTTCTAATGCCTGTACCTGAAGACCCTGATAATCTGCCTGTTCCACTGTAGCACCTCCTTTACTTCTTTGTTACTCTTTGCTTTGTTGTTCAACAATTTTAAGGATTAATTTCTCCCATTTCTTCCCCTGTAGCATACGTAGGAGGCTAGCATCCTTTTTGCTGTGTTGTCATTTGAACTGTGGCTGTTCAGTTCAGGCTCTTTATGGTCTTCTTGTTTGGATTTGCTGTATTGCTATAGATGCTTTGCTGGATTTGAGCTTTTCTCTCTCTTTTTTTCTTTCTATTTAGAAAACTCTTCCTATTTATTCTGAATCCAGAAGCATACAAAGTCCTCAGTTTACTTGCAAAAAATTCCTGTTTGTGCTCATAAATCTGCAGGATCTCCTTCAAATTATTTTGCCTGACAGAAGTGCTTTCATGTTCCATTTACGGATGAGTAAGCAAAGGCCAAGTCAGTGGAGGTGTGGGCTGAGCGCAGAGTTCCAGGTGTAAGACCTGTGATTTACACATTTATCTCCCCTCATCTTGGAGAAATGTAATTCAAGCTTTGTGTTTTGCACCAGTAAAACAATTTCTGACTAAAGCTTCAGAATTTTTTTTCTAAATTAGTATTAGAGAGAATCTCAACTGTAACAACAGTATTCTGTCATCTTCGATGCAAGCTTATGGTTTACCTGATTTTGGAAAGATATAATCTTTCCCATGTCCTCCAGGACTGTGCATTTCAAGGATGCTAGCTTTGTCATTAGAAAGTAAATAAACCTGAGTATGGGATTATGATGTCTTACCTTGCAAGACAGAAATATTTTGCATCTCTTCTAAAGTTAATTCATTGCTCTTTGCCTTTCTGGGCTGTGGGCAGCAAGACAACTGTTTGCCATAACCATAAATTATGAAGTAATTCAGTGAGCTTCTAGTGGAAAGTGAAGGCTTCTGCCATACGCCTGAGGCTTCTGTAATCCCCAGGTGCTACAAATCAACGTGACCTTGCAATGCCACATAGATGCCAAATTGCCAGCAAGAAGGAGAACCCGGCTCACTGCTGTGTGGGAAGAGAGCTCTGGCTCTGTCGATACCTCCCCGTTCCAGTTGAGACCTAATTGTTTGGGGAGTTGGGAGAACCATAAATAAAAGAGATTAAATTCTACTGTTGAGATGAAAGTTTGATTTTAAAAAGACATGAGTTCAAGAGTGGTCATGCTTGTGTGCAGAATGGCTCTGTGACTGTGGGAGAAATGATTACAGTTTGTAGATAATTGGGAGCCTGTAACTGCTTATGAATTAAGATGAAGTTGTTCTTTTGTTGTGGCTTCATTTTGTGCTGCTAGGTTTTTCCATGATAGCTGTTCCCAGCTCCGGTTGTTCTTTGTTTTGAACTCAGAGTGCTTTGTGAATGTGTGCTACCTCAAATGCGGCTGGCTGCATGCAGTCCTGCAAATGCGAGCTCTTGTAAGGTCTAAACTGAAAATCCCAGGTAGCACCAGTTTGGGCAGCGTGCTTTAGGGGAGGGCTGTGACACAGAGTGGCTCTCTGTCCCTGTGCCAGCTCCCTGTCCCTGGCAGGCTGCTTGAGCCCAGTTATCGTCACGAGGGCCAGCAGCATTGCTCGAGTGGCTTTTTCTTGTAGTACACCTCTGTGTGCTCCAGCCCAGTAAAACTGTTAAGCTAAATGTTAAACTGAATTTATAACAACATTTCTAAGGACACAACAATGACATTTCTTTAACTGAAGTTAAAGGAGTAGAAATATGAAGTGTGGAAGAGGTTTTAGCTCATGAATGTTTCTTTGTTTCTAGGAAATATGTTAAAAATGAATTCCTTTTCCTTCTTTAGGAAGCTGACACAACGTGCAATGAGCAAACTGTGCCTTCTGCTGGTTTCACAAACTGTCAAAGCAGTATGCTGTCTGTAACACTCTTTCATTAGAGGTAGCAGTTCCTTGGCCGGGGCAGTTATTGTGTTTATCACCAAGACAACTGGCTTGCTGCATTGCTTCCCATGCTTTGCATGGCTTCTTCTTCTGTAGCTTGCCTGCACTCAGAACTTGTGTGCTGGTTTCCCCATACTGGTCCATGAGGATCAGGTTGGATAAGCCTAAAATTAATGAAGCTAAGGGCATGCAAATTTTTCTATGCCAAATGCAGAGATGAAAGATGGTAGAACAGTGAAGACAGGCAGGCATCTCCCCAAAATAAATCAAAGGTGGATTTTCAAGGTGTATCTTTTAAGAATGTAGATCTCCACCTTTAAATCTGTGTGTTTGGGTTTTTAATTGTACAGTCTGTAAATAAGACTTTTCCCTGAAGACAATTGTAGTTCTGGAGATTGATTCATTTTCAGATATTGCAAACAATGTTCAGGGATTTGAAGCTGAGTTATTCTCTGAATTTTGGCTGAGAACTGTGTGCTTGCAGCTCAGACTGAGTTCCAAGTAGAAGCCCTGTTTTCAGCACCCATTTCTTTCCCCCCAGATGGATCTCTTAGTTGCTTTCATCAGATAATAATATCCAGTAATATCCCAGTAATATCAAGGCTTTTATTTTTTAAGCAGTCCAAAAATCAGTCATGTGCTGACCTATCTACCCATATCAGGTACCCCCTTAATGCTATTTTTGCATTTGAATATTTTTCCATTCGATCTCTTAAGCTAATCATACATGCCCTTAAACATGTGTTTTTCTCATAGTGTGACTTGGTTGCACTGACTTCAGTAGAGCTTGTGATGTGCTGAATGCTGTGAGTGCTTGCAAATCCTTGCTGGATTTGGTTCTTTAGTGTAATGTATGGAAAATGATTACCTCAGTAGGTGTTAGTCTGTTAGGAAACCTTTTGGAGACCTTACAGGAAATCTTGGTTCTTCCAAATGATTATTGTTCCCTGAGTTCATCATTCTCTTTTTCCCACCCGTTTGCCAAGAATACTGCATCACTGACAACAGGAGGTGCTTTAAGAAGACTGGATAGTTGGATTAATTATATTATAATTAGTTTGGCAATTCCCTTTGAAGAAACAAAACTCTATTACATAGAAATTAAATCAATTCCTTGTGCCTCAGCGTGTGCCCAGGACCTTAGGTGCTTGTGTCCATCAGTGGTAAGAACTGAATTTATATGGGTAAGCACAGAAGCAATTTCCTGTCTGTTCTGCTTCTCAGCATGTAGCCCCAACAGCAGCCACCCCATTCCAAGATTAGAAACGTTTTTCAAGATTACTTATTTAAAGGTAAAATTACGTAGTGCTTGTTTGGGCTATCTATTATAATACAAATTATTTTGAAGCCATTGGAGTTTTTAGTCTCTTTGTGTGGATTTTTTACAAGGACAAAAGCATTTCTGTGTACATATGATAAAGGTTAAAAATCTTTTCTGGACTAACTACATTACTTTTAGTCTATCTGGGGAAAAAAATCAGGCCATTTCCAGTGAGTACAGTATTGTTCTGCACTTGGACACTTCTTCACTGAGACACTTCCCAAGATTGCTAGTGATAAAAAATATTTGTCATCCAGTGCATGTTCAGTGACCCTTGTGAAATGAGTTTAGTTTCTAGATAAGGGTTTTCAAAGTTGTGTTGATAGAAAGCAAGCGTTTTTCTCACTGTTTGCATTTATAGAAGCAGGAAAAATACAAAGATGCAATGTAGCTAAATTTCAGGGCTTATAAGAGATTTAGAATTGGAGAAGTTACACAGGTATTTTCTTACTGGGATTTCAATAAACTCAATGGAAGATACTTGTGCGTGGCATGGTTCAGAATTTCACTTGGCCACACACAGAGTCCCAGCATTTAGTTCAGGTTGATCAAAGCTGTTGTAATTTTTTAGATAAAGTTGGTTTCATCTGCAGGCTTACAAGAAAATGTTTACTTGCACCAGTCTCAGCTTTGCTGCTACATTTTTACAGGCTTTTGCTGTAGCCTGCATGCTTGGGTGCTTGATTGCTGCTAGAGTGGATATTGACTTTCTGCTGAGACAGACATTGCAAGCTGATGTGTTTTGTTTAACATTTAAAAGCTACTCAGGCAGCCTGAAGTTTGCATCCACCTTGGGAAGGGAGGGACAGAACAGAGGAGCAGGATGGGAGGAAAACGATTTCAGAGAAAAGCAATTGTAAAAAAAAAAAGACAACAACAAAACAAAGCAGTTCTTGTTCAAAGTCAATACATTCAAACCTGTCTCTGAACAATGGAAAACCGGATTTTGAAAGACTTCTAAATAGCTCCCTGTACTGGGGTCAAAGAAGAAAACAATCCCATTCATGGTAGAAGCCCGATCGATAGGAAATCCATATGGGGCAGTGCTTTTTGTGGTGGTTGGCTTTGGCAGTGTTGTGCTTGGCGATGGTAAGAGTCAAATATCTCTGATAGAAGCCTGCGTTTTCAGCATAGAGAAGGGAGAGATGAGCTTCCCAAAGGCTATCAGTGTCATTTAGCAAAACTGTTGTTTTTTTTCCTGGTCTCATTTGGAGCCTAAGCAGGAGAAATTGCAGTAACCAGCTCAGCTGTACCCCTCTTATTCCTGATTGACAAAGCGCTGTTATTCCAGATAATCAGAATCCCAAACGGTAGAGAACTTTCTACGGTTCTGAACAGGAGTATCTTTTTATGTAAAAACAAATATTGCTCTTTGCTACAAGGCAGAGTATCAGTGAAGTTTGGAAAGTACTTCTCTAAAACTTCTTTCTGTAACTAAGATTTGTGAAATAGGTTAGCATGAGTTGCCCTCAAAAATTAACTTGAATAGTAATCAATTCAGTTCTTCAGTGGTACATCAGAGGAAGGGGGAAAAAAGCAAACTGAGGAAAGAAACAAATATCCACTTTGTATGGATTTTAGTAACAGCATTCTCCTTTTCATTTACAGTTTGTTTTAATCCAGTTCTGTTACTTTATATAAGGGAAACGTTCTGATAAGTCCTTCCCATGCTGTGCTGAGATGTTTCAATAAAAGATATGTTGAAGAATGCTGCCCAGGCCCCATCCCGGCTTGAGTCAGTTGATCAGTTTCATACAGATAGTGCTTTTGGATCTGGGGACTCAGCACTCTTTTTTCCATCCAAACCCTTCAGAGAGTAGTAACAGAAAAACAAGACTAGATGTTTATCTTTTTCTTTGCAATGTTAAATTCACCCCTAGAATGGCCCATATTATTCAAATGACAATAAATCTGATTTTTACATTGCATTTAATCAACAGTAAGAGAAAACAGAAGTGTTTTCTTTCTGTGTATCTTGATTCATTTTTATTATAGAAGCTAGAAGGGAGTGGTCAGCTTTCAAACCAAGGTGGCACTGGATACACAGGGACCTTTCCATTAGTTGCTGCTTTTTTCTGCTCCCTGCTTTCCGTTTGCTCCTGGTCTGTAATATACACATCAGCTGCAAAATGTTTCTCTTTTTCAGCCATTGTGCCAAGACAGACCTTGATCCTAGTGATTTATCCTTGGTGATATATCCAAGGTTGGCCTTTTTTTCTTGACTAATCAAGCAGAACTTCTTCCAGGCTCTCGGTAGTTTGAACACTCATTTCAGAAGTTCAGACTTCACAAAAGTAGTTTCTCTGTGCATAAATATACCAAGTGCAGTTGCCAAGACAACTTTTTAGAAATTTTCTTTGAGCCTTGTACTGCTCTAGATTCAGCTTTTCCTGGTTTTTCTTTCCCCTGTTCATCAAGTGCCAAATTCCCACTCTGGGATGTCCCATTCTTTCCATGGGATGCGTGTCAGTTCAGCCTTTCCCTCCCAGCTGTTGCTCCTGTATGTTGGTATGAGCCACTTATTTGAAAAGTTTCCATTTTGCCTCTGTTACACAAGCTTATCACATTATTGTGACTAAAATCACAACATTTCTGCTGACAAAAATGTGAGAAAAATTGCACTAATCCTCTAAGTTTTCATAAAGCAATGCTGGTTTTTATGTCTGTTTGTGTGTGTTTCTTTTGGATGCCAATCTGTTTTTATTCATTATTTCATGTTTTAGTGGGAAACTACTTGGAGGAAAGAAACATCTTCACTTCCATGTTATCCCATTTTGTAGAGAATGCACCAGACTGTGAAAGCTGTCATGACTGTTATGACTGGAGGTCCTTCATGGTGTTAAAAATTAAGACCTTACAGGTTCTTTGAATGAGAAAATGAGTAGCTCAGTTTTCATGTCTCCCTCTTCAAACTGTCCTAGCTTTAATTCTATATTATTAAAATTCAGTCATAGTGAGTACATTAAGTATAGTTAATTCCATTGGAATTTTGATTAAGTGTTTTTAGCCTGCAGATGAAGTTAAATTAAATAATATTGCCATGTGCCAATAATTTTTGTCTTCCAGGATTCTGCCCACAAAGATATTACATTAGAAAGTCAAGGCAGTCACTAGGGTTTAAAGCACATCAATTTGGAAGCGTTTTAACTTGGAAAGAAACAGAAAAAATGAGCTTGAAATGAATCTGTGTCCCAGCCTCACGGAGTTAATTCTTTTTGAGAAGCTGTGTCTGTAGAGTTTCTGTAGTGTTACTTCCAAAGGCAGTTACCAGCCCACCTTTCTGGTTCTTGACTGGTGAAGTGACTGAATTCCTCATTGGATGAGGTTATCAGGAGCCTTGTGGATAAAATTCTGAGAGAATTTATTTCTGTGATGGAATTTGTATGGATTTCTTACCATCACAGGATTGTTTCTGTTATTTATATATACTGTTATGACAATTTATATAAAGAGGGAAATAAGAACAGAACAAAACAGTTCTCTTGTGAAGGGAATTAAAAACTCACTGTGCTAAAGCTCTACATCTCAAAGTAGTCCTGGTCCTGCATCACTTAAGCGATTTGACTGAGTTGACATTAAATTTGTTGGTTAGCTTTTTTTCAACCCTGACAGCAGCACTGAGAC
The DNA here is from genome assembly GCF_026119805.1 of Tympanuchus pallidicinctus. NCBI lineage: Eukaryota > Metazoa > Chordata > Aves > Galliformes > Phasianidae > Tympanuchus > Tympanuchus pallidicinctus. Next base: position 7,308,105 of record NW_026294699.1, on the reverse strand, counting down.
TTGGATTTGATCTTTATTTCCCATAACCTTTCTGTCTCTCTGTTACCTTAGTCTGACTTTCCATTGCACTGGCTCTTAATCATTTGTTATTTTTGTTATAATATTAAGAGCCTGCATAGCAGGTAAAGTAACTTGTGCAGAAGGTCTTAATGGCACACTAAGCCGCCTGCTTCACTGAGTTAAGGGAGCTCAATATAAAACAAAATTTGAATTCAGCTAGTTCTGGCCGTGCTCAGAATTCATTAGCTGTTTAAAAATCTTAGTATTAAATAAATTGATGTGGCTTTGAATGTTGATAAGGCTGCAGGCGTAAATGATGTACGTGCAAAACTGCTGGAGTGAAGATAGGCTTAACCTGTTCTGTTTTCTAAGTGTGTTTGCTTTCACAGAGTCTGGATTGACTCCTGAAAGGGAAATTTACCATCAGTACAAAAACCCCAAATATTCTTGCTAATGGGAGACTGCTTATGTTCTTCTCTTAGGCAGCATGTTTTGGTGCTAAAGCACAGCACCTGCACCCAGTAACTGAGCACTTGCTTGGAGCAATACTCTGCTGCTGGTTAGAAAAACACATCAGTCTTTTAGTAGAGGGGTAAGCTTAGCACTTTAAATGGCCAAACTTCTCAAGTACATCACCTGGGTTACGTCCTGTAATACTTCTGTCCATCTAGTAGCAGTTAAACTGTTTAATAACTGAAAGTTCTATATTGTTTTTCTTAGCTAGACACATACCTCCCTATTGAGCTGCATTGCAGTGCATGAAATAGGCCAAGCTGCCACCAAAGGTACCTGGGCTGGCCCTGATGAGATGATAATAGGTTAGATTTAATTGATGGGGCATACTATTCTGAATGACTAAAGTTGGCAGCTTGTTATGTTAGATTGTGCCTTTATCTGTGCTTTCCTGGGCCAGAAGCTATAAAACTCTGGGCTACATCCTTTATTCAGACTTACTGTATATTCCTAATACTATTGAGCTCTAATATCTTGCTGTATGTCAGTGTCATCTCAGCTGCTAGACTCTGGATGCAAGAATTCATTTTGACTGTGTTGCCCTCATATCCTTTGCACAAGGCAAAAATATTTACCAGAGATAGAAAGAGCAGATGCTGAGTAATATATTTGAAAAATGGTCTATAAATACAGATCGCGATTGACTGGAAATGAAATACTGTGATAAAAATTCCATTTGTGAAAAGTGTGATTGTGCCAAGGAGTGCACTGCCTGCTCTAGGGTTTTATACAAGTTATACAGCTTCAGCATTACTTTATTTTTCTTATATTGCTAACTGGAATTTCAGGAAAGTATACTAACGGGTTTGGGGAAAACAGTTATTGTAAAACTATTGCCAGGTTACACAGCTAGACATCATTGTGTGCACTTTACAGCACTGTACTTCTTATGCCATTCTGGATTAGAAAAGCTTTTAAAAAGGAGGAGAAGGTGCCAGATATGGCAAATTCAAGGAAATAAAAAAATAATGGATATATATTTGATTTGGGTTACTGCGAGCTCACATTTCTTGTAGTACAAGATCCACTTTTGAAAGTCTTGCTCTTTCAGTTGACAGTGAAACAGCTCATGGCAGCTTTTAGGCTCTTAGAAAATATCACTCAGCTGCTGGGTGTTCCTGTCATTGTGCTGAGAAATGGGTACACCTTAGGAAGCATCACACTGGGTTTATTATGACTGACACCTATGCCAGCCCTTCAGACAGACTAAGTGTAGTGTCTCTTAAGGACAGCTGAAATATCCAAAGACTAGAGTGAGTGTGAATAGAGACATGGTATCAATGTGATTTTTGTCTGTCATTTAGGCAGGTTCAGAGGCATCTAGAAGCAGTGGAAAAAATAAACAAGAGGAGACAGAGCAGGAAGACTTCACACTGTGGTTCTGGGGCAAGCAGTTCGTGGGCTCTCTGGGCAGCGTACAGCTGGGAAGGTAAGGTGAGCTGAAACTACGTTGAGCAGAAGGGCTCCTGTGTGCTTGGATGACTGTTGTGTTCAGCATGGTATCTCAGAACGCTTAAGCATGCCACAGCATTTTTTGGGCCTGTGGTCACTTGCTGTGCAGCTCAGAACGCAATAGATATCCCCAGCTGGGGACTTCTGTTTTCTTCTTACAGTTTTCTGGAAGTCAAATTTTGTTCAGCGAAGTGTTGTTTGACTGTATTTGACACATGTACCACCCTGGGATCCTTCTTGAGATTGGAAAGGGTTTGGAGGAGTTAGTGGCAAAGTGTGCAGTGAATTCAATGAGTGGGATAGGAGCTCAGACTGATGCTGTGTGTGATGTGAAGAAGCTTTGTAACTGTACAAAGCCACCTTTGAGGAAGGTTAGAAGGTACAAAAGCATTGATCTCTGTGGTGAGGGGTGTTTGGGAACCTCAGAGGTGCACGGGAGACCTCAGTGGAGGTAAGTGTGGAAGGACAAGCAGACCATTGGCTTCAGAGCCTCCACGGTTGTGAAGCAGCTCAAGACTCTGGGTTTTATGAATTTCTGAGAGAAATTCAGTATGGCTTTAAGTAAGATAAATTACAGAGAAAAGCTGAAGTATATTAAAAGACCACTTCTTTCCAAGTGCTGGACATCTTCAGATGCAGACCACTGTGTTGCAACCAGTGCCAGCCAGAGGAGCTGCTGCCTGGCGGCGGTGCCAGCCCATGAGAAAGGGGCGATTCATCCAGAGTGACCTTCCAGTCTTCAGCTGTTTCCTAAATGCGCTCTCCTGAGGTGCTGTTATTTAACTGCAGGCATCAGGGCTTGTTCTCCCGCTGGCTCTGCGGCTGTTGCTCATTGAACAGGTTGGAGCAATCGACGTGGTTCCTACCGGGCTGCTGCTTCAGAAAGGTCATGTACGCCCCAGCAAAGTCTGTCACTCGCCTTTTAAGAACAGTAGGAATCAAATCTTCTCAGTAACTGTGACCAACAAAGCTACGGGAGATGTTTTGCAGCTTAATATTCTATTACAGATCAGAGCCACTGGGAAAACTTTTGAAGTAACATAAGAGAGAAACAAAAAAACTAAATGAAAGGCTCTTCAAGGCTAACGTCTTTTAGCAATCTAGGCTGTCAGTACGCTCACCAAACTTACTTATTCTTTCCTGTATTTGGGAAAAAATGAGGAACTGTTGGGAGCACCAGGTGGTTGCACCAAGCACCCATGAAATGCTCGTGCAAAGAATGGCTTGCCTGTGGGCAGGAGCTGGTTGACATTCAGAGGGGAGGGAAAGAGGGTAAGAGATAAAGACTTAAGAAAGACGACATTTTAGAATTAGGTATGTGCTGTGCATGACTGGATCAAAGGCTGCAGGTTAAACTAAACATGAATACAATTCTGTTAGGGAACTGGTTGTGCTGTATTTGTCACTCTGCATATCTTGCCTATTTCAGGTTTCGTGGTAAAATATAGTCATGGAGCTAGGAAATGAAAGCTTCATTAGTGGCCATTATTGCACTGAATGGGGCATTTCTGTACTCTGTGATATCAAGCATTTGCTTTGTGCTTCAGAAATTACTTTTTCTTCTCTTAATGGGAGTGTGCACTTTTAAAATTGCTTGAAGTGAGAACGACACCAGAGATTAGTTTAACCAAAGTTTGTCAGCCATGTGCATTGTGTAATTCACAGGTACCACATGCTGCAGGATGGTGAAAAATACCCAGAAATTGCAATAACTGTATGCTAATTTTGTATCATCATAAATTGGACTCTTTTCCTCTGTTGAAAAATGTACCTTAAAGAGATGAAGCGCAACTAAGTGGGGCTTACATCTGAATTTTCATTGCCATCTCTGAGCAGCTGTGAATGTGTGTAAAAGAATTAGACACATCTAAGCAATTGTTAGGTTATTTTGATTTGCTCAGTGTGATTTTTCAGAAGACAAGATGCCTGATGTTGCTGGGTAACGCAGTACACAACCCTGCAGAAATCCGGAGTGGCTGCTGGTGGCTCTTGCTTAATGTGATTGATATACTGTAATTTTCATGCTCTAGGGGAAGTGGGGCTTTCATTTAGTTTTGGGGGAAGGATAAAAATGAGTCTCTAAGTGATTACTTTTTGCCTCAGTGTTGCTCCCTTTGTGACATAGGACATTTAGAGGTGGATAGAAATAACTTCTATTTTCTTTTGAATTCATAAATCAATTAATTTTTTTTTAACTAGCCTTCCTTTTTTAAACACATAAATCACAATGCCTAGCATTTATTATTCACCCTTTTCCACTCATTTTAAGACTTGATCTCTAATAAATTCTTGCAGCTTTTAAAACCATAAGGGAATGTAAATGGCAGCTTGGTACTTGTGGTGCTAACTGTTGTGTTGGAGTCCTGTAGAGAAGCTGAAACTGCAATGTGGGTTGGTCCCATCCAGAACCCTGTGGCATCCATTACACACTGGCAGATTGTCCCCTCTCTGCCACAGCAACCCCAAGCCAGAAGCAGGAGCTGTGAACTTTAAAATACGTGAACCTTGCCCTGCAGTGCCAAAGCCTTTCCATGCATCTCAAGCAAATGGAAGCTTTTTCCTCCAGACATAAAATGGTCTCTAAGCACTATAGCAACCAAAATTCAGCTTTGCATCATCCTAATAGCAGTTTTTAAGCACTTCTTAACAAGATCAATTCATCTCAAAGAAAGTGACAAGGTTTTGAGCCCAGTCACTAACAGCAGGCATGTCATGAGCACGTTGCTTATTTCTGCTTACTGCTCATTTGAATCTGCCTTTCATTGCATGTTTGACTTAGGTGCTCTCATCTCCTTTGTAGAGGAGCTCTATAGAGCTTTTTAGCACCTGATATTTTCTCCCTGCAGAGGTGTACCGCAGCCCTATGGCTGCCTGGTTTTCCTTGTGACAGCCTAAATACTGAGCACCTTAATCTCTAGGTGTCATGCAATGGCAGTGTGCAATGGCAGTTCATCGTGGAAGGGAATCTCACGTTAAAAATGAGAATGCCAAGAGAGGAGGGAGGAGTTAATGCCTCTGTAATGCATTAAGGTGGGCCAGGCATCTCATGATTTGCATTCATGCTAACAACTTGCCTTGTAAATAATCTTTAATAGAGCAGGGCAAACCACAGCGTTCGCTTGACTGGCAGGCAGCCAACTGTTGTATTGGCTGACAAACATGAAATAGTGCAGTAAGCAATGCAAGTAGATCACCACTGTCTGGATTTATGCACTCGCATGGAGTGTGTTTTTTTGTGTTTATTTGTGTGACAATTGGGATGACAGAATTGAATGAGAGAGTTCAGTTCCTTAACAATTAAGGATTAGTGGTGGATAAATATAGAAACATGCTGCTCGTGTGGGTGTTCCTGGACTGTAGAAGGGATATGCAAAATGAGAAAAGAGATAAAGCAGTGCAGGTTTGTCATCCACTGGCTTGTTGCCCAAGGAGATACCTAGTTGCAGCTTCCCTAACAATGATTGTGCTTAAACAAGGAACATGTCTGTCTTGGCTAATTTATGTTTAGTTCATTTTTAAAAAGTAAAATAATACTTGCAGTATCGAATGTGTATTTTTGATACGTGGATATCAGGTAGGAATACAAATTACCTTTCTCTTCCTCTTCTTACAGATCAATATTCTAGATACGAAGATTTACTAAAATGTCCTCCATCTTCCAGGTATCTTGAGGACAGCTGGGAAATGGAGGAAGTCTGTTCCTATTAGTAATTTTCAGCAACTTGGTCAGCCATTTTTGTTAGGAATGGTAGAGATTTCAAGTTGTGTGCCACCTATTTTAGGTTTGAGGGTGCAAGACATCAAAGGTTACACTTAAAAAGTTTCCAGAACTGCGATGTGCCCCTGTTTTGCTGAGAGCAATACCCACGGATCCTGCCCTTGCACTCAGCAAATTGATTTAATTCTAAGAATTGAGCAAACTATTACAAATGTTAGTTGATGAGCAGTAATGGCTATCTTTGCTGAAACAAGAGAATATAGAAAATCTTTCCCTCTTGTTCACTCTCATCTTTTCCTTTGGCTTCCACTCCCTCAATGGCTTTCCTGTGCTTGTCCCTGTGCTCTCATGGCCTCCAGTGTCTTACTGGAGGATAGGAAGGGAGCTTGCTGCTTGCCAAAAGCTGCTACTGCAGCGAGGACTAGTAACCACATTCAGTGAGGGTTCTCCAGAAATATGCCTTTAAAAAAACAACAGGTAAGCAAGATTGCAGAGAAAGACAAAGTTAAGGCCAAATTAATCACATCAGTAGGCTTTTCGTGGAATACTAAATATTTATGTTCGTTGTTAGCACGGGCATCGCATTATGCACCATTTGTCTTAATATAAATATCAAAGTGCCTGGCATGGCATTACTCACGATGTATAAGCTGCCAGAGCGTGTCGCTGTAAATTACTCATACTGTTGCAATCTCAATAATTAATGGATAAGTTAAGTAAATAAATAAATAATTCAAAAAAGACTTTTATTCCTGAGTCAGGAGCAATTTTATATACTATCAAGCCGGTCACAGAGTGAGACCCTAACAAAGTTCCCCAGCTAGTTTTATGTGGTCTTTTACTCTTGCAGTCTTTTAATACTGTCTTGAAAGATGCTTTTTGTATGTTTTCCTAAAACATCCTTGTAGTTTAAGATGACATATCCGTCGCACAGACAATGAAGTCTATGTTTTTAGATCCTTAGGGAAAATTTCTTCTGCAACAGTAACAGCAGCCCTTGTTGCCACTATTCTTTACTTGGGGCAGGTGATATTTCAGAGATTAACTTTGAGTCTGTCCTTCCCGTGCATCCCAAAACCTACACTGGGGCAGTCTGTAAAGAGCACTTAAGTGATGGCCAATGACATGTTCTTATTGCCTGGGGATTAGTATGGCTTGGCAAGGCAAATTTGTTTCTTCAGGAAAGCAAAGGAACTAACCTATGTGGTGCAATGGTGGAGTGTAGAACAGCTGAGCACAGGATGTAATAAAATGGCCAGCTATGCACACACAGCAGTAACGTTTTGCTTCTACACCAGTTACCACTTCTCAAGGCTCTCTTAGCACCTGGAACCATAGGATCTGTCTCTTTCTGCCAGGGGTCTTCTTGTCCCACTTGTCCATGTGGGATTATGCCCATGTGCACACTAACTCCCAACTCCATGGTTTATTTGTTTCCACCAGATAGGTTTAAAAAATCTTCTTCATCAAATATTCTGTATTTAGTTGCCAAGCCTCCTATATTTTTGGTCTGTGTATATTCTCTTTTTTGAAAGTATTATGCTGTTAGAGTTGATTTAAACACCTATTGAATATCTCTTGGTTTTTGTTTATAAGCAGATTCTTTGCTGTGCTCCCATAATGTGAGTTTTCTCTCCTCGAACTCATGTGATACAAAATACCAGCACAGGGACATGGGTGCACAGCTCTGCTCTTTCCTGGTCTGTGGGCATCTGGTGTGAGTGCTCTCCCTTCCCCAGCTAGGATTTCTGTGTGTGTGAAGCTGAAGTAAATTTGACTATAAAAGGTCACAAAACACTGGGATAATCTATTTCATATCTATAATTAGAGCTTAGAGGAAAGGATTTTGTGGAAGTACTGACAATCCCAGAGAAGCTAATTAAAGCTCAAATATGAGTATAGTAACTCTCTCCAGGAGAAAGAAAAAAAGAATCATATCACTGCGTTGACAAAAGAAGGCTTTGAACCTCAACTCAAACACTCTTTGTCTTCTAACTGCACAGCTTTCACCTGAGTCTGATTTAGTTGTGAGTTAACTACTGGGGCTTCTGTTAAAGAAAAAATAGCTAGAGGTTTATGTTTTTTATGATTTAAAGAAGAGAAAGTATGTTATTTATACTAGCAGCCCAAGTATCTGCTCCTTTCCTCAGGTGTATATCGGGGTGCACTCACAACATTTACAAAGTCACGTCAGTGCAAGTGAGGGAAGAACAAAGCTTTGATAGGGTAAGTCTTCCTGTGAGTATGCAGCTTGATCTGGATGGGAAGTGCTGTGACTTTGTGCTCAGCTCTCCGAATTGCAGGCCAGTCAAGTCTCAGCCCAGTGAAGTATTTAAGCACATACCTGACTTGACATCTAGAAATCATCTGGAAGATACTGGTATTCAGCTCAGATGTGAGCCTGCTTTTTGATTGGGCCTGGGATACATCAAGACTTAATTGACTTCCAGGGCTTTTTTATTTTGACAAAGGTAAGGGTCAGTATGCTCCAAGTTTTCCATTTCTTCATGGCCAGTATTCCCTCTGCCACCACTCTACAGCTGACATGTTTGACATTAGAATGTGAAAATCTGCAGGAGAACCTAACTTAAAGTGCAGTTTCTTGAAGTATGAGTAGTACTGAATTTTCAGAATGCTTGAAATTCAGACTGGGTTCTGTTTTGCAGCTATACCCTCCTCTTCAGTTCAGTGAACCAAAGCAAAATCCAGTCCGTCTGTAAACTTTCTGCTTAGAAACCTTATAGAAGTTTTGGAGTTGCTGCTTGTATTCAGTTTAGTTTATGAAATCTGGAGGAAGCAGGTTGTGTTGGATAAAAACTGAGAAAGATGTACTTGTTGATTCCAAGTTCAGCTAATCTCTAGCTTTGTCTAAAATGAGCAGGAGGGCTGCAAAACTGTAAAGAGCATGGTGTGCTTAGGAAATGGGTGAGTTAGGGTTGGGAGAATTTCTGAAGCAGATAGACTTGGGGATGGTTGAGGAGGGGGCAGAGCATAACAGAAAAGTACTGACTTCTTAATTCACTTCCTAGAGCACCCTGCTTCAGCTTTGAACTTTAAAGTGTGTACGGCCAAAAGACTCTCAACTGAATGATTATCTTCTCCAGGTCTTTCAATATACCTGCTTCTGCATTAAAATAATTAGATTAGACCTAATGGCACTGAGATTGATAATATCACGTCTGGGGTTACTAGCACAACATGTTTTGTCATCTTTTCCTGCAGTTTCCTTTATGTGTATATGAGCATCAATGTTTCTTCTGTTGCTCATCCATAAATTTAGACTCAATTTCCTGCCTTAGAGCCTCTGACCATTCAATAGTGATTCTAACTTTATCCTTAGGATGAGATATTAAATATTCTGGGATTGGCATCACCTTGGAAGAAATGCATAAAGTATGCACATTACGAAGGGTGACCACAGGGGGAGTTTGGCTTTCAGCCATTCCTTCCTCACTGTCACCTCAGATGAGAGGAAAGGAGTACCAGACTGTAATCTTCCACCTCTCCTTGGGGAACAAGGTGTGAGCCATCAGAAGCTGCAGTAGGAAGCAGTCCCAGGTTGTGTCAGGGAGGGTTAGTTTAGGTATCTGGTTGAATTTCTCCATGGCTATAGTGGTAAAGCATTGGAATGAGCTGCTCAGGGAAGTGGAACTATTTAAGGGGTATGTGGAGATCACACTAAGGGACAGGGATTAGTGATAGGACTTGGTAGGTTGGCAGCTGGACTTGGTGATATTGAAGGCTTTTTCCAACCGCAGATTCTGTGGTTCTGTAGTGGGCTCTGCCACAGGGGCCAGATTTGGTAGAAATTCAGGTACAGTGTCTGCCACCGTTACCTCCACAGAGGTCCCTTGCAGCAAGCCAGATGTTGCCTTCAAATACTCTGAGGAGTCTGAAGCTAATCATTTTGCTTTGTTTCATTAGCTCAGCTGTAATGTAGCAGAGCTAATGCAGTCGTATCCCAGTTAAGGTACCAAGCAGCTTTAGCTGCTTATCTGCCATGGAAAGAACCACAATCACTTTTGCGATGAAAATTAAATGTGGAAATCGTTCCCTTTTCCTTTTTGGAATATTACTGTGTGATTAAATAGGCTTAAGAACATTAAAGAGTAATGACATGAAGTTGCATGCATCATTATTTTAAAGGAGATTGAATGAAAATATACTATCTGTTCCAGCCCTTGCCTAATCCTCAGTTTAATAGAGATTTGTAAGGGCCATGATGCGCATACATCTTAATAATGAAGTAGAGTTTTCAGTCTCTAAAATGGGAATTTCTGTATCTTTGCTATGAATGAAGTAAGCATAAAAGACACTGAGGATTTTGTTTTCTTAATCACAGTCAGGCAGAAGTTTTTCTGTTAAATGGCATAGTTAAACCTGGAGAAATTAAAACCAAAATAATAGCAGAACATCAGATTCTTTGCTCTCAGCAACAATTAGTACAGCAGCTGGTCATAAACACTGCTTCTGTAGCTACCTCCACTCTTCAGTCTCTCATGAGTGCATTGCCTTGGTTTGACCACATTATAGCTGCTTGGGATGGTTTCCCTGCTTTACAGGCAGAGTAAGCACAGGAGGACAAAGGAGTAGGGGTCATCTCCCACTCCTAAACTGTGTGTGGTTGCACAGGGAGCTAAGAGTGGGTCTGCAAAGCCTGCAGCCAACACGTAGTCAAGCATCAGGCAGCCTGCAGTTCCCTGAGACCACAGGTCTGGGTTCGAAGGGGGAGGTTTCTCTTTCAGACACTGCATCTCACATTTATTTTGCTTGAGGAGTAGAACTAGATTATATCAGTGGGAAATTCTCATGTCTGAGTTGCCCTCTTTCAAAACAAGGATTGAAATGGAAGAGAAGAAATTCTCAAGTAGCTGGAGCACATATTCAGAATGAAATATTCATACAAGGAGGAAATGGGCTCTGTGTTTAATAAGAAAGAGATTGTACAGTGTGATAGCAATTATGTACTTTCAAATATTGTGCTTTTCTTCAAATCTAGGTTATAAATCCAAAATGTATAATTAACGATCCCATAAATAATGCATTTCTAATTTTAAAACATGAAATAAACTCCCCTTGCATATTTCTTATGGGATATTCCTTTGAGAGAAATCTTCTGGCACCGACTCTTATCACAAGAAGCAAAGAATAGACAAAGAGGTTGAAATCTATATTAGATTCATTGGAATGCTCCTGTTTGGAAAATGCAAAGTATTTTGTTTTTGTAGATCCCAACTTCCCTTTTATTAAAAAACAAAAAAACTGCAGGGTGAAAGTACAAAAGTACAGAGTTGGCTCTGAAAACCTGTGATGGATGCAATTGTGCTTCTTTCAGTCTATGTCTCAGAATCTGGACCCATTCAGGTTTGACTGCTTCATAAAACAGTTTGGTGGGCCCAGAATCATTTGCAGTAGACCAGGTGGCCATTGTACAGGAACGGCCCATCCAGGCAACTCTGAATTAGAACTAGTTATTAAGCCTTAATCCAAACAGTCATTCTGTTTAGATTCTGCCTTGATGAGGTAATACCTTTATTTTAAATACCAAAAGCAATGCTCACCTGCTGGTTGGGCTGCTGTGTGAGTTTCTGGTGCTGTTCCTTCTGCTGTGGAGTGCATGTAAGGGCCAGTCCTGCTGTGATGGTTCACAGTAATGTGTGCATGTTGCAGTACAGGAATTTGAGTGGGATATGGTGACTTCAGCATTCATATTATTGAGGTATGGCTAACAGAATGGTAAACAATAATTCATTTTGGTTAAAATGAGAAATTGCAAAATTGCACCTGAAATGTCTGTATTCACTTTTTCAGTCATCCCTGCCTTAGCTTTTTCTCTTGGAAGTAAGAATTACATTATAATGCTCAAGCAAACCATGAAAACTTCTTTTCAAAACCCTCTCTGAAGGACTCGGTGACTTTTAAGAAAGAAATAGAGGTTACCATTTCAGTAATATAATGCGAATGTACTGATAAAAATGATAAAATGAAACTGAGGGAAGTTGCTGAATAACTTCTCAAGAGGTGAAGATTCTCAGTGCGCATATGAGAAGACAATAAACAGGCAGAGGAGGCAAAGTTCACTGAACTTAGTTTTGTTATATACTTAGCTCCATATTAACCCCAGTGTATTGAGTAATACATACATAATACAATCGTTCACAAAACAGAGCTACAGAACAAAGAGGTCAGTGGTGCAGTAATTAGCACTAAGAAGTGGAGGCAGGAGCAGGAAGGATGGAGGGCCAGAGGACTTGGAGGTGGCCCTGGCAAGGGAAGCAGAGTCTCTCGCAGCTCCGCTCCCAGCACAGAGATCTGTCCATTTCCCTCCTGGATGCGAGCACTGTAGGCTCTGGAGCTCTGTCTGGGTGCTGGCTCGCAGCAGCTTCCATCAGAGCTGAATGTTCCACTTACTGTAGCCTGGGTGGCTTGAGGGCTTGAGGTCTCTAACTGGATTAGCTCTTATTTTTCTTCTCATGTAGCCCTTAAATTAAATACCTTTGGTAGGAAGTCGATAGATCTTCCTATTGATACATTTGGTTAGGTTATTTTCGGAGAAGCTGCACAAAGTTGCACTATATTCTGCTTTTTGAAGAAGCAGGAAGTATGTTACTTTCACTGTGGTAACAGGAAGCTTCGTGATTAGCCAAAGAGTAGCCAGCATAGGTGCTTGAGAGCCAGCCAGCCTGAGAATGCTTTCTTTAAAGAGATGCTAAGAGGAAACGCTGCAGAGCTGTGCACTTTTCCAAACTGTACCTCATTTTAAAGAATGGGTCTTCGGAAGCTGGATCACTGCTAACTCAGGAAGACGTCCTCAGAGTTACAAGGCAAAGACGCCACTGTTCACACCTAAAGCACACTTCAAGGATCTCACTTGTCTTCATCAAGCATCCATTTTTGGCAGAAAAGGTATCCAGCTGAAATTATTTGTGGAAGAGAATGTAAATAAGAGTGCAACTGCTGAGGGTAAAGAGTTTCCTGCTTCTCTCTTATCCAGCAAGACAATTCTTTTGTCAGAGTGAGCAACTAACAGTGGATCCAATCAATGAGCCTTCTAACTACCAAGAGAGTAGAAGAATAAACACAAACTATTTGTTGTGTGGTAATGAAAGGAAATGAGTGTTCAGTTTCACGTTAGGAGCCAATTGGAGAACACTGATTGTATTGCTTGGGCACCATGCAAACAGATGCTGAGACAGACAGTACTACCTTGAAAAGTTTATCCTCTCCTAGGGAGCCAAGGGGATGGATATATGCTTCAAGAGGTTAGCCATCAAAAAGCTAACATACATGCCATGTAATCAAACACCCACTGGCTTATTCATTGATTGTTAGTCATTCACAGTTGACTCACAATGCCAGACAAACTTATTTTCATCATACTCCCTCATTTGTATTCACAGATACTAGACTGGCTTCTCAGAAAGGGAGATAAATGAGAAAGACAATACTGTGCTCCCAGCCAGCGTGCTCTTCAGAAGGATGTAATGCAGAAATCATGAATGCCCAGTGGCATCACAGCTGCAAACGATCTCCCAGCACATTGCTGAGAGAGCAGCTCTGCCAGCTCATTCTTTCCATTTGCTCTGCTTGGAATGTCAACATGCTGCAATGCCTTTTAACATATGCTGGGGAAATTAATCTTTGTTTTCATCCTTAAAATCATTTGCCATGTTGATAATGCAGTGACTTTTTTTTTTTTTTTTTTTAAATAATATGAGACCATTTTTTTTCCTCTACAGTTTCTTTACAAAATCAAGTAGAAAGAAAACATCAGTGTCTTTTTCTTTATTTTTCTGTATCCCTTTTTCTATTCTTTATCTGAGTCCGTGAATTACAAGGATGTGTAAGTGAGTGAAAAATGGAGAAAACACCTGGTATATGGATGGGGAGGGTAGAGGAAGGTGAAAGTGATGGCAAAAGAAGAATAATAATTGTTACCCAGAGGAAGTTTCTGTTTGCTTTTGGGGCAGGAGGGTTTCATTACTCAGCAGATAACTTGATCTTTGCCTCTGTCGAAAGAGAACGAAAAGGCAAAAGAAAATGAAAATGTGTAAAATAAATGAATATAGATACTACGCTCATATGAAAGACAGATTTAATCTCTCAACACATCACTCCCACAGGGAAATGTGGATTATTTTTTAGTCTGGAGGCTTTCCTGTTTGTTTGTTTTCTTCTTTTTCCTCTGGCAAGAGTGGGCATTTTCAGAAGGATACTTTGCAGTGAGCTGAGCATTATGTACTCCAAAAGTAGAAGATGGAAAAGGACAGCACAGTTCGAGAGGTCGATGTTGTGAGAGGTGGTACATTTGTTGGTCATTACTTACCTGTGCATTTTTATATTGGCCATCTCAGAGTAAGGAATATAAAAATATTTGGCTGTGAATTATGTCCCTCTTCATTTATTTCTGCTGATTAAAGGAACTTGATATAGCTGAGCATTTAAGTCAACATTGAAGCCTGCAAAAGTGTTCACAGATTGCATTACAGATGAAGAGTGAATCTTCAGTGTTTCCAAGTATTGTGCATCATCACTGCATCGTGATTTCCAGAACAAGAAGAGAGCTGAGAAAGCTATTAGTTGGTTTCTTCAGATATGATAATGCAAGTCATTTCTGCATAGCCGTAAATCCTCCTGGCTGGGGTATTTCCCACTGCTTTGCTTCACCAGCTTTGTATGTGACTCCATCCAGGCATTTCATAAGGCTAAGTGCACATAGATGGCTAAGTGAACTACTATGACAACTAGGGTTTGCAAATCATGACAGAGTTAATGGATCATCAGAAAAACTGGTGTCTGCTGCTGGAAACATGGCATTTGGGTCTGCCTTCATGCACAGTTTTGCTGCTTGATGGTGTTTGAGATGGCGTAGGGAAAGGAGCAGCTAGCACACCTGTAATGTCCGCTGTGTTTCCCACCTTCCTTCCTGGGCTGTGTGATTTTGCAGCGAGTCAAAATCATTCTCTTGACAGGGTTATTTATACACTAGGTGACTCAGCTGCCTTCTGAGGGATGTTAGCTTTCTTGCTTGAGAAGCAAACTTTGTAGTGCCATTCATGTGTCATTTCGTCCTTAAATTATTCATCCCATGATGTAATTTCAGTGTTGGAAGTGCTATAAACACCAAAACAGTGATGGAAGGGAAAAAAAAAAAAAAAAAGTGGTGGAAATTGCTTTATGTTAATCATAACTTGAAAAATGGGCAAAATTGATTTGCTGTTTGTATTTTCCTTCCTTGTGCCATTAACATAAGGCCTTCTGCTGCAGGAGAATTAAGAACAGGGAGTCTACATTTCTTGCTGAACCTGAACTTCATTTTACATCTGCTGAGTTTTTGTCTCTGTACAATAATTTCAATGGCTTCAGTGAAATAGTTCCAAATTTATAATAGCAATGAAAAGTCAGGATCAACTTTCCCTTTGTTGCCATGCATTATGAAACTCATTTCTTTTGTACAAGGCGCAGGTACGGCTTAATAAGATGTTCTTTTTCGCAGGGGCTGTTTGCTCAAGTGGGCAGGATTTTTGCTCAGAATAATGCTTGCATTGTTCTGTTCAGTGAGAACTTGGATCCATAAGTCTTTGTGTTGCCCCGCTTCACTGCAGGTCTGCTTGGCTGTGTTTGTCTTTCTCACTATCGATGTGACGTCCTTTTCCTGCGTGTTTTCATTAGTATGCAGGAAGGCTTTCCCCACCTGTTCTTCTTTTTAATTTTTGTTGCTGGAAGAGTATTCTTCCTCGTGTCCTGTGGTCTTTTTTATTCTGAAACAGTAATTGTTTTGCATTTCCTCGAGGCACTGAGCCATTCCAGTGGTGGGAGATAATCTATTTTAGTGAGTTATGTGCATGAAAAGGCAGAGTATGTGGCTTTCATTTTAACCTTCACTGGTATTGGTTTTCACCTTTTTCAATCTTCTTTTTGCACTGTCTTTTTTAAAGCTAGTTTTCACTGATTTTTGTGGTGTTGGGTTTGTTTTTGCTGTGATATGGCTGAGTTTTAGCTGTTGTTAGAAGTTTGCATGCTTGGTCTGAAATTGTTCTCTTAATCCCACTAAATTCATCTTTATGAATTCAGAGTCATCTTTATTCATATTGTCCTTGTTTTTAATTTAAACCAGAAAGCCCTTACCAACACAGCAGCACACTGAAATAAGCATTTAAGAATGTTTAAACTTGGTTATTTGGGTGGTGTGATGTGCTCATATACCAGTGCTCAGAGTCTCTCAGCTGTAATATTTGTTGCTAGGAGAAAGAAAAGCCCTGCAAAGTCACCCTGGGTGCTGAGAATATGCTGTTCTTTGACTGCAGGTACCAGTGTGTTTGATCTTCAGATTGATTTTGTGGAGACAGTGCACTCCTAAGGCAAGTTCCTAGTTGAGAAGGAGCTGATGGCTGCCGAGGATGCTTCTCCAACTCGCTTCAGGCTTTGGCCCACTGCTGTTCTGTTGCAGGTTCTCTGTGCCATGTGAATACAAATAATCACACATTCGATGAAGGTGGAATTTGTGAGAGAGGATGTTGTTCACAAGGAGGTGACCTACAGTTTTTGTGTGTGCAGGGGGTGAGATTACGCTTCAGACCTCAGTTCCTTTCTTGTCCTTTGCCTTTGAATTGGGTAAATGCTGCCCATGTGTGATGAGATTTCCTCTGCTGCTTGGGATGTGCTGAGGAACCTGTTTTTTTTCTCAGGATTTGGTGTGCTGATGGCTCAGTTACTCCACAGGATGACACTGTAGGTCCTGGTGCGTTCAGCCCCTGCGTGTGGCTGGAAGCGATACTGAGGCCAAGATGAGAAGGGCCATCTTGCTTGGATCAGTTTGATGTTAGAAAGACAGTTCAGATCTAATGTTTCACAGGTGGAAAGCCAAAAATTTTTGACAAGCTGAAAGCTCAGTGTGACTTCAGCTACACAGACACTCATGTCAAATAAGCAATTATACGGGAGTCAGACTTCTCCTGTGAATTTGTATCACAGTAGAACATCAAGTGTAATTATGTTACATATCATTTTAAGGATGAAGCTCATATTCCAGGCTCCATTATCTTTCAGAGTCTTTGTAATATATCTGTAGAACACAACCTAAAAAGTTAGAGACAGGATTATCATTGATTTTTATTCGCAGCAAGAGAGGTTCAGTTGACGAATGATGCTGTTGTTTCAGTTCTGTTTCTTTGAACTGCTTGTATTAAATGTTGGTCTCTTGGCTCTGAAGATCAGCTGGTCACTAGGCATGTGGTGATAGTGTCTGCAGGGTGTTTGTATCAGAAGAATTTGCTAAGAGTTACTAAATGTTCTGTTCTGGGGATGTGCATTTTGCCACCCTATCCACTAACACTGGCTGAAGGGAGGCGCAACTGTGCAATGGAATTACCTGTTCTCTTGTCAATCAGCTTCTATTGTCAGCAAGTTTTGGTATTAGATTGCATTCAAAATTAATATCCTTTTATATCAGAAGAAGCTGTTCAGATCTGTGATCTCAGCTTCCACTTGGAAAGCTTTTCATAGTGTTTTCAGGTGGAATAGCAGCTCTGTGCGCAGGCGCATGTTGTTCCTGAAGGTAATGGTATTCTGCACATGGGAGTTCCAGCCCAAGAAGTCTTGTTTCTGGAAGAATGTGAAATGCACACAGTGCTGCTCTGAGTCAATAGAATTAATCAGTTCTCTCAGCCTCCTTTATTCACTAATGTCTGTTCTTCTGAATTGTTTTCTTTTGCCAACACATGGAGTTTATCAGCTCAAGTGCATCGTTTTGGATTAGAAGCAGGGCTCTTGTCTGTGTTCTCATCAGATCTTCCGCTTTTCAAAACTGAAAGTCTTTGAAGCTATTCTCTTTTAAAGTCCACTTCTTAAAAGAAATAACACATTATTAATTGCTGAAAAAATCAATTGACTTCTGAAATGTGTTAGAAAATAAGCTCTGAAAGTGGAGGCACTTGAGAGGAAAATCTGCAAATTCAGAACAGAAAAATGACAGATCAGATTTGGAGTTAGAGAATTGCAGTTTAATTAGAGACATTCTATGAAAGTAGAATATGGAAAAAACTCCTGCATAGAGGACTGATATTTCTGTTTACCCTATAGGGCTGTGCACCTTGTTTTCAAATAAAGCTGTGACCAACCTGGAGAAGACATAACACAGCTAGCATAATGCAATGCAAAACATGGATTGATTTTTTTAATGAAATGAAGACACTGACCTCTCAATTCTGGTACAGTGCAGCAGGTGGTAATAGGAGATGCTGAGAAATACAATGTATTCCAGTGCTGTGTCACGTTAACAATTTTTATGTTGTGGTACACCTGGATTTGTTGGTCCCTGCTAGGTACTGACCTGATTGCTTTTCTGCTGTCACTTTCACACCATAAGTAGAGGAACCAAAGTCATTTGCTGGAGTGGATATGATTCACTAGCAGCACGAGCACGTTCTCTATTTGCCATGTGCAGAAAAGCTGTTTAAGAATCCCTCTGTAAGAGGTGACACTCTGACCCTTGCAAAATGTTTTTATGAGAATACATTCATTATCAGCGACTGTCAAAGAAAGAAATATTTCCTCTGCTGTCTGAGATGAGGTGCTCAGAATGACAAACACAAGAGTAATGATACGGTAATTTGCTGATTTAAGGTGTGAGAGATGATTCACACTTAACCGAAATAGCACTGATGGGTCAGTCCTCCAATGCAGAATTTTTAGACATCAGATAAATAGAGGTTGTCTTGACTGTACTTTTGCACCGTAGTTTCTTAAGTATGGTTACAGAATGAACACTTATTGCATTTAGATTTTGCTGCTGAAAGTTAGCATCTGTGTATGCAGTGCATTTACAAGTTCATGGGTCCTGATTATAAGCACTGTTCTGTAGCAGTAACAACTACTGAAAATAGACACTTTGGTACTAAATACTTCCCCTCTACTTGCATTGTTTTATGCAAAAGTGTTGTGTGTATTTAGCAAGGGCCAATTTGACTCATCTAATTTATTTCTTTTGACTCCTTCAGTAATATTTTGGCACTTTGGGACACACTGAACAACTTAGTTGGCTGTGTCTGGGGTTCCTGTGAAGCATGTTCTTGAAGTGTGGTGCTTCAAGGAGCTGTGTTTGTGGGGATACATCAAGACAGGGAGTTGTTAAGTCACATCCCTCAACCTCCTGTCCTTGAGGTTGTGGGGAAACAGAATATGTGGATAAAAATTGATGGATTTAGAAGGAATGGGAGCCTGAAAAGGAACTGCTATCCTTTCCTACCTGACAGTTCTCTGACTGCCATAGGCCTTGCAGGAGAGTGCAGGGAAGGTCGTTGGTGCTCTGTTTCTGCAATCACAAAGAACAGCTTCTGAAAACTTCAGAAATGGTCCTCACTGCTGCCGTGTGCTAAATGTCGTGGCCGTGCAGGCAGTCTTTGTGGTGGGCTGCTGTATGGGCCTGGAGCTGTGCCTGGGCAGGGTCCTTCCCAGCCCTGCTGGCTGCCGTCAGGTTGAAGTGCTTGTTTCCTGAGGTGGAAGTATTTAGTCCATTTCAGATAATGCAGAGAGAATAGTTCACTTGCATCTTAACACTGCCCTTAAGGAAAGGTGTAAATCAATAGCATTTCAGGCAGAATAAAAAGTGATGTGTGTTACTAGAACAGTAATGACAGAAACACTATGTATTGTACCAATGCTTGCCAAAATCATTTTCTGCAACATAGATAGAGAAGTGGGATGGGATTCTACAAAGTTCTTCAGATGCTGGGAGGGACCAACACTTTGGCACACTTTTGGTGCCAGTGGGCACGCTGGGGATGGGTTAGTTGTTGGACTAGGGGATCTTTGGTGATCCTATGAAGACAGCTCAGAGAAGGACTAATCTCTGTTGTCACAAGCAAAAGGAAATGTTGGACAACAGACTGAATATGGGCATTCATCTGAAGGGGAACTGACCTGCAGCTGCCCCATTGTGCAGGCAAGACCTATAGAAGTCTTTCACTTCAAGCTGTTCACATGGAATAAGAATCTTTATATACTATTTAGTGTATCCTAAAAAGTTAGGAATGAAGACTGGAGGATTCTTAAGCTTGCCATAAATTTTCGTCTCAAAGTCTTTCTGCCTGCTGAATTTTATATTCAAAAGCTGTAAAATAATAGCAGGAAGAGAAATTTTGGTATGGATAGCTCTGCTAATTGAACTAATAAAACCTTCCAGTGAAAATGACAGATAAAAGACGAAACAGTATTGGATTTCTGCTGGCTCCTAGGACAAAATTCGAAGAGGAAAAGCTTAGCTGGCAGCTGCACCATATCCCTGGGGAGGTTGTTCAGTGATTGACAGTTCTCACTGTAGAACATTTTCTGTCTTGTACTAGTGTGAAACCTCCCCTGCTTCATCTCATACACGCTGTCTCTTGCCCATTTTCTCTAGCTCCTCCATTCTCAGCTTTCCAAGGATGAGCACTTTGGATGCTGTTACTGATCTATCCATCAGTTTGGGGCATAGCACTGGAATGGAGAGACCCCAGGGAGTGTTGTAGGGAAGTGCTAGGAGCAGACCCAGCAGCAGAGCTGGGGGCACAGGTGACAGTGTCAGGACTGTTTTGCTGTCAGGCTGCCAGAGTCTGCAGGGACTGCAAGAGCAGCAGCAGCCTTGGAGCTGTGGCAGGTGTGCTGGAGAGCCAGGCTGGAAGAAGGACGATTTCACAAGGACACAGTGGGTGGCGTGGGAGTCAGGATTTGTTTTCCAATCAGAAGATTTGTATTCTGTATTTGAAGAGTTATGTTGTTCTTGGTTAGGATCTTGTGTTCTAATTTAATAGCTTTGAAGATAATACCCCCTGCCTGCCTCTGACACCGTCTCTCCAAGGCTACTGCCTTGCGCCGGTACCCAGCTGAGCTACGCCCTCTGTGCTGGTTCCAAGGCTGTGTCAGTGCCTTCACCTCTATCCCCCATGTGAACACCTCCTTGAGAGAAGGAAACGTGTAAAGATCAGCCTGGCAATTCCCCTGGCCATGTCTTAGACAGATGAGAGGACAAGAGATTTGCACAGAGCTGATCTGTGGAGCGCACGGATAATTATGCAACATCCGCATAACCTTTTTCCTTCAGATCTTCCTTCTCAATATTGTGGTAACTGTTGTATTAGTAGCCTAAATATTGCAGCTGTCAGCTCATAGCTCTTTGTACACCAAGAACACCCTAGGGATTAGTGGGTGCTGTGAATGGATGTTGTGTTGGGTGACAAACTGGGTGGATGCATATCCATTCCTTATGGGACAAACAGGAAATCTTTGTTCTAGGACTTTCTGAAGGGTTTTCTGCCTCAAACTTCCACATACTCAGCCCATCCCAGTCAAATCTCAAATGTTTTATTAAAATATAGATTTTTTTTTTTCTGGACATGTGCCTTTTTAGCTTACCCTCTGCACTGTCATATTCATCTTCACTAGAGGAGCCCCGTCCTTCTCAATCTAGAAAGATATGCTGGTATCAAAATAGCTTAGGAGAGATTTTTTCAATCTATCAGAATTTGATCTTTTGTTTTTTCTGACATGCAACATTTTAGGTTAACCAGTAATAGAACTTCTGAAATGTATTTTTCTGTAAAGTGAGTTGGAAAGAATGAAAATTCTTGAAAGCCTCACTCTAATAAATGAGCTCCTCCCTTTGCTTTTAAGGGAAGCCAGGTGCTATTGAATGGTGTTGGACGCTTCAAAGTGGTGAGAAAGGTTTTGAAACCTTTGGAGAAGGTTTTGGAAAGGCCATGTGTATCTCAGCAATATATCGATCTTAATTTGGTTGTTGTTTTCCTTATGTGCCAACTATTCTAATTCACCACTGAGTTAAAGAAAAACTGATTTCTATGTTGTTGAAGTTTCTGCATTCTAAACATAGAGTTTTATCTTGTACCAAGCCCTTGGGTGCTTTTACCCACTCCTGAACCTTCTTACCAAGGCTGTGACATTTTCCTAACGATCTCACTGCCCTTCCCTCAAGCTGTTGGCCACAGGAATCCTCCTCACAAGCACAGCAGCACAGGGCTCCTTCCAGCTGCAGTCAGGCCAGGCTGGAGCCAGCGTCCATGCACCTTGGCTGTGCATTCTCCGTGTGGAAGAACAGGTGGTCTCATCACTTTTCATGCTCAGATTATGTTGCTTAACTCTGAATGCCATGTTTTGATGTTTCCAGGCCTGCGTGCTCACTGTGAAAGCCTCCTTGCATGAAATATGTTGTATATGTACCCTATAGTGGTCTTTGACAGTCTGCTGATGGTTTGTTGGTCATACCAGTGACCATCTGGTCAGTGCTAGTGGCAAGCATTGAGGAAATGCCTATTCTAAGTATCCAAATACATGTATGGTTTTGAGAAAATAGGCTTGTTAACTTCTTGGGAGAAATGTAATATTCACACCATTGAACTTGATAGCTCAAGCACTCAGGTACTCACGTTGGAAGTGAGACTTACAGCCTCTCTCAGTGCAGTATTGCATATCTCTTCTCTCCATCTGGGTACCAGAAAGTTGATTGCATTTCATTTCCTTTATAACTTCTTTGTGACGGACTTTGAATAAGCCAGGAAAGTCAATGACAGCTGAATTGAGAATTCAAAAGTCCATCTAAAAGGGATTATAGTAAATGAAACTGTCCTGGTTTTCCTTTGCAAGTCTTTGTGGTAGTTGCACTGTCTCATTTTCTATTACCGATGTGTTCTATAGGGTGAAGCAAAGCTTTCTTGTATTTAATTCTGAGTAGCATTCTTGATGCCTTGCAAATGTGGTAAGAAACGAATATGAGAGCATGGAGTGCCAAGTGTGATAATTGTGCTGATAATGTGAAACTCTTTTTCATAGTGAAAATTTTCAAGTACTGGGAATTACATTTAGGCAATAGGACTGTATAACAATATAGTTCAATATTTTAGTTTAATATTTTGTAGTTGAAGTCACACTGTAAGTAATGGATTTTTTTTAAATCAGAAGATATCTGAGTTTCTTCATGTTTGAGGAATATATGTCTTAGCTTTTATCTTTGTGCTCTGTGCAAGTATGATCTAACATTTGGATGTACTAGATCTCACATCGGACCCTTATATTTTAAAGAAGAGTATCTAAACCAACTAATATTTTATATGATAGAACTGTTCTTCCTCCCTAATGCATAATCTTTGAGGTCTGCACTACAAGGAAAAACCTTATCTTTGCTAAATTTGTCTTGGGAATTTGGATCAACTGTGACTTTTGGTGCTTCAGACAGTTTGCAAGAGACGAAAAGGCTGTGCAGCAGTTTGTAAAATCTCAGCATTTGTGGGGCAGGGACTGAGTTTAAGAATGAGAGAAAGGACTTAGGGAAAAGAGGCTTCTCTGTAATGGGAGCCACAGACCGAGACCACTGTGACTTGTAAGTTCAGTGCTGCAAACCTTCATCTAAATTTGCATAAGCAGCTCCTGCAAAGCATCCTGCATCTCATTTGCTTTCTGCACCCATGCTGTTGAGTTGTTGTTTTTATTATGCATTTAATGACCACTGTACTCCAGAGGCCTTGATTGCTAAAATTTATGTCTATTTACAGTGCCATTATTAGCATCCAAGTACATGTTATTCTGTTGTTTTTAACATCCTGGAATCATATAGTTGAAAGTTTTCAATTAACACACTTGGTTGCACAATATGCAGTATTGGATAGGATAATGAAACTCAATCTTTCTGACTTTATTGACCTAATTGTATCATCTGTATCACTTTATTAGTTTGTTAAAAATATCCTTCCCTCCCAACCTATTGAAATGATACTGCCTAATGCACAGAGTGATTTACCTTTACTTTAGTGTCACCACAAGTGAAATAGTTTTGGGCTGTTTTAACAAACTGTTGGCATTATGGAAATCGTTTTCCTTATTAAGTTCCACTCTTTACAACCCATTAACTTCTGATGACAATATGTTCAAGGGGACCCTTCCCTGTTACATGGTACCTCTGTAGTCACTTCAAAGCCACACCTGGGGCAGTTTTTTTTCTTCTTCATTATATAGCTCCACTTCAGTTCCCTATTCACAGACTACTTTTAATTCAGACCTGTAGCAACTGGACTCTCCAGCTCATATCCATCATTTAAGTGTAATCGTAAAGAGTATTTTGGCATAAAAGAAAAAATCACATGTTCTTACAACTGAAAACCAACTGTTAAGCTACACACAAGTTGAGGTTAACATTTTCCTTCACCGAAATGCTTTATCCCAGGGTAGGAAGGCTCAGAGACACATTGCATGCAGGGATTTCCCCTTCTCTAGGGGAAGTGCCATCTTTTTGCCACTTGTACATTTGCATAAGGTGCCAACATCTTTGTACTCATATTTGAAATCCTGAAGTGTTTTGTTAGAGATGCTGCTATTGTGCAAGAAACACATTCTGTAATAATAGCTCCAACACTTCTTCAGGCATCTGCAAATAATGTCAAACTTGTGGCTGATTTTCTATTTCTTCCATTACTGCTCTGTTCTCTCTGAACCATGTCAGAGGCTTTAGGAGCTGTGTTTTCAGAAATCCAGGTCTGATGGTGACCACACGTTTCACAGTCATGAGCCACCCTGGCCCTTGGCTCAGCCACCCGCACACAGTGACACTGGAGTTGCTTCTCTTGTGCCTCACATTTGGGTTGGGCCCCAAACACACACAGTGCAGGAGGAGACTTCTCACAGCTAAGATTCCTGCACGTGCCCGCTTTGCTGAGCACATTCTGAAGTGTTTGCATCAAGATCTGCTTAGTACTCAGATAGGAATCTTGTTTGCATAATAATTCTCTCTACTCGATGTAATTGCTGAAGTTTTGAAAATAGAAATTTCAGAATATTTGTTTTGGTTATTTCACCGTAAGCACAATAATATCACCCTGCTGTGTTTTAAATTTGTCTCAGCGCAAAATGTATTCTTATGATGGAAATAAAGCGAGGTCCATTTTTATGCACATCTCCACCTGCTTGTGCTCTAAAGGTGGGAGCAGCACTTAAATAAGACAAGCTTTGTGGTTACAGGGAGCAGATGGGAAAAAGTCAATGCGAGCACTGGTATTGTCCGGTGTGACAAATGATATTTGGAGTTAATGCTGCGCACTTGGTATAAAATGACTTTTTGAAGCAGTTAATAAAAGAGAAATCTGTTTACAGAAATCAATATTTGTACAGAAGCCCTTTGCTGCTTTTTAAAGGTGAAAATTTCAATCTGGGTGCATTGTTTCTGCTGTGTTGGTGTGGCTGTCAGAACCTGAGCAATACCAAGAGTAATAAAGGCAGTTTGGCCCAGAAACCTCCTCCCTCCATATTTCCTGGTTTGGTTCCCCTTCCCTTTAGATCTTATGCTGCATAAGGTGCTGGGAACATCTGCTGGATTTAGGGGTGGCTTGAGAGGACCCTTGGAGCAGGTGGCACCCAGCTCCTCTGTGCTGCAGGAGGAGCTGCAGTGGCTCCCACATGGCTATGGCATCCTAAACATCAGTGCTGTGTTTTGGTATTGCTGGCAGTTTGGTGTCAGTGGGGCTAAAAATATACAGAAAGCTGCTCAGAGTTACATGAGATTATCTTGGTTGCTTTGGAGGAGGGTGGAACAGCACAGCTGTCTTGTCATCTAAGGCTCACATCTCTTACCACTCTTGATTCTACTTAGAGCATTTGGCGGAAGGTTTTGTATTTTGTTATATTTCGGTTTGGGATTTTTTTCTTGATAGGGTTCAAATGCAGCCTCACCAAAACATTAAGCTTATCTGAGCAGATCTTCCAGGTTAGGAGCTGAAACCAAGTCTGTTTTGAGGCAGGATTTCTCAGTCCCGTTGCAGCAACTGCTGCTCCAACTCTGTCCTGTTCCAGTGCTCCAGAGGAGCTCGGGCTGCCCCTCAGGTGCTGCTGTGTGTTGACTGTATGACGACTGTCACACGAGGTCCTGGTTGGAAGAGGGCTTCTGGGGGCCCTGTGCTGAGACCTGGGAACCACTTGTGGCCAAATGCTGCGTGAATGTTACAGGGTGAGTGTTTAAACAGCATTTTCCTTTAGATGGAGCACTGGTGTTTAATTCCCACCATGATGCTCCTATGAAATTGTCATCTGCTATGATATAACTGCTGTCATCCACATCAGAAATGACCAAAGTGATCTCTTTATCTGTCTGATGTCCATGAATAGTATGAAGCGAAAAAGCTGTTAAAATCTTCCTGCATGTCACATGCCTGCACTGCTTTTCCTAACTCGGTCTCTTACGTAAAGCAATAGCAAAATGGCATCTGGAAGTAAACAGCTGTGCCCAGCCCCAGTCACACAAGCATGGAGACACCTCGGGAATGAACAATTGCTTCCAGTGGGCTGTTGGAGTGAGCCTGGACATTTCCCTTCAACCCATTATGTTCCTCACATGTGGTGTTCCCATCCCAATCCCAATTGCCTGGTGGGACAGTGGGACCAAGTCTTCTCATCAGCATTGGTTTCAGCTTCCTTTATATAAAGGAAATATGCCATTAGTATAAATACTTTTCATTATTACTGAATTGAACTATGAAGAAGCATCAAGAGGAGGTTCTGTATTAGTTTTTGTATCTTCAGGAAAAGGTGGGTGTATAAAATGGTTTGGTTAATTTCCTATAAACAGAAGAAATAAACTTATCAGAAAAAAAAGTTGCCTTTAACGTTCAGGACAGCTGAGATGGAAAGAGGTGATGGCAGGTTTGTTGAGGGGAAGAATTTTTGTCTTTGTAAAACGCAGAAGACGCTGCCTGAGCCATCCCATAGCAAACCTGAGGAAAGCCTTGCACAGCAGTAATGGGGTATTTGCTTGGTTGCTTTTCTTGTTTCTAATGGAAGTACAGTGAAAACTATAAACCATTAATCTTTAGTTTAAAAACAATTACTTTGCGCCAATGGTGGAAGCTGTTAAAGGAGAGGAATTTAGCAGCTGCTGCAGCCCAGGATTTGTATGTGGACAGGCTTCTTTCTTGCTTATGTAGCAGGTAAAGGGAAATGCTTAGGTCTTCTATTTAGAGCTCAAAATTCTGGGAATTCAGAAGGTTTTACCAACTTGATTTTTCTTCCACTGATGCTTAAAAAAATATATTCTTCATATTTAAGCAATTCCTGACTTTTAAGATTGGAAGAATATAATTCTGAAAATGTGTTTTTACTACTCCCTTCTGCCAGTATGACCTGTGAAACGCTGCCAGGTGTTAAAAGATTCAGTGTCCAGTGGAACAGATGGAAAGCATCCTGTGGATGTCAGCTTGAGCTGACTCTGCAGAAGGCTTTGCATTTTCAGATAGAAGTTTTCTCATTATCTGTATTCTCCCTGTCTGCTCTTACCTGCCACTCCAGCTGCAGGAAAGGCTAAGCCCTTTCTTATTTGCATAAGAAGATTATCAGAAGGTTTTGGTGCTTTGCTTCTTAGTGTACCAGGAGAGCCAGAGGTTTCAGGCAGAACTTTGGCCCTATGGACAGAGTGAGGGTTTGACCTTCCTTAAAGCCAGGGCTTCACATGTTCACATATGCCAGATCCTGGATTCATTTAGAATGCAAAACAGCACAGAAATAATGGAAAAAGTACTGAAAAACGGAGTGGGAAGAGGGTCCCAAGAGAAAACCAGAGAGCAATGCTTTGGGTCTGTTCTTGTCCCTTAAGGCCCCGGACCTTCAGCATCACTGTGCCTCCTCATTAAAACTGCTGCAGTAGTGCTGGGGATGTGCAGGCCTGGGGTTGGATCTCATTGCTGGCTTGATGTTTTCTTCCATTTCTAGAATGCTGTGGTATAGATCAGGAGAGAGTTAAGTGTTCTGATGTGACATCATTTGTGAGCCTCAGCTTCCTCTGTTCACTCTCAGTGCTCTCCACAAAAGATGTAAAACCAAATAAAGATATGTAATTAATAGGATCTGACTAATTTATTTGCACAATAAAGCAGCAATAGCCTAAAGTTAACTGAGCAAAACCAGCCTCACACTAAAGTGCTAAATTAATACCTCGCTGCTCCCTCTATTGCTTGAGTGTGTTTTCCAAAAGTTTAAAAAGAAGGTGTTCGTTGTGAATGTGTTTTGAAGATTCTTAGAAAGAGCACTTCTGGGTAATTCTGTTTTCCATTATTTTTAGCACAGCATTCAGAATATTTTAAAATAAATTGTATTGGCAACTCCTGCACTGCGTAGACGCAGCTGATTATGAGGACATAAAGGACCAGCAGCTCTGATGCCTGTTTTCAGCTGCTAACCAACTGTTGGAAATTGTTCTCCATCAAATATTTTTGACCTCCATTCTTCTTGTTTGCTCCTTGCTGTCACCACTACATCACAGCAGCTTTCCTCACTGCTGTTGCAGTATTTTGTGCTACAGCAGCTGCATTTCTCAGATCTCTCCATGCTCCCCATTGCAGGAGGTCTGCATGGTGCAGCAGGAGGGAGAGCTGCTTGTCCTCCTCATACTGCAGTGCAGAACAGGGCTCCTTCAGCAAGCCCAGCATGCTGCCTCGGGTGAATTAATCATCAGTGATCATCACCCAAATGTGGTTTTCTGTGGGGGAAAGCTGCAAATCTCAGAACGCATATTAAGAGAGCAGGAAGCTTGTCTAGGAAGGAAACTGTCCTCAAAAATAAGCTTGTAGCCTGGGTAGGTGGAAAGACCTCCTTTTTTCTCTTCAATGGAGTGTGACTTTGTGCTGCATCAGATATGGAAGCTGAGAAATGAGACTGACTGCCATGAAATAGGAAGATGCCAGAGATTGCACAAGTGCTCTGCACCAGGGCCTCCTTTCTGGTGGAGTATGTCAGTACCTCATGCTGCCAGAAAAGTGAGAGAGCCTCAAACAGGAGGTAAAGCAGCTCTGGGATCCCCAGCGTAAGAGAGACATAGAGCTGTTGGAGGAGGTATGGAGGAAGGGCCACAAGGATGCTCAGGGGGCTGGAGCAGCTCTCCCATGAAGATCTTGTTCAGTCTTGGTAGGAGAAGGCTCTGGGGAGACCTCAGTGTGGTCTTGCAGTACCTACAGGAAAAATGGTCAGGGAATCTTAATCAGGGAGTTTAATGACGGGACAAGGGGTAATGGCTTAAAAACCAGAAGTGGATGGATTTAGATTAGATATGTATAAGGAAGAGGTTCAGGTGGTGAGCTGCTGGCACAGGTTGCCCAGAAAAGCTGTGGCTGCCCCATTCATGCGAGTGCTAAGGGCCCTGGACAGCATGATCTGGTGGGGTTTGGAACCAGATCATCTTTAAGGTCCCCTCTCAAACCCAAACCATTCTGTGATTCTATAAAAATAAAGGAATAAGGAAAAAAAAAAAAAAAAAAAAAAAAAAAGCAGACATAGAAATAAGGTAACAGGGAAGTAATATAAATTTTTAAATTTAAATGTGCAGCAGAGAAAAAATCCAACAAACTATCTTCTTTCTCTGATTCTGGTGTGTTCTAAGCTAAACAGTTCCTGTCCTGTGCACACATTTCAGCTGCATGGCCTCTGCGAGCTGAGAAACGAACCTTTGTAGGCTTTTAATATTTTTATTGTCTGCAATGTTTGTTTTAGCCACAACAGTTAAGCATCCTTTTAAAATACTGACACATCTGTAGGAAACTGGCAGTCTGTAACATCATTTAGCAGAGAGAAACTTTTATGTTGTTTTATAGCTTCTACTTCTCTAATGCATTTTAGTGATGGATGATGTTGCAAAAGAATCCTGCTCAGTTCATGATGCTGTATAATCCACAAACTCTGCAGCTGGAGTGGGATTGTATTCACCCTCAGCAGTGCTGCAGCTTCTCTGGTTTGTTATTCCCAAC
Organism: Tympanuchus pallidicinctus; assembly: GCF_026119805.1. Lineage (NCBI taxonomy): Eukaryota > Metazoa > Chordata > Aves > Galliformes > Phasianidae > Tympanuchus > Tympanuchus pallidicinctus. The sequence continues at coordinate 7,278,660 of NW_026294699.1, read as the reverse complement.
CCTGCTGTTTGTTCAATCAGTCTGACCCTGGTTTGTGCGAAAGCCAAGCTACAGAAAATGGGGAATGAATGTCTTCCTCTGCATGGTGAATCCTGTTACAGTGCAGGCATTAAACGTGGTTTGGAATTGTGAATCTTGGATTTGAATATAGTAACTCTTGCCTAGAGTATTTCTCTAAACTTTGTTGAAATTGCTTATGTCCTTTTACTTGAAAATTATAAAAGTTTATACAGTGTGCAAGATAGCTTAATGCTCCTTAGAAATTAAGACGTTAATCCAATCTCTATCTGACATTTTTGTATGTTTACACATAATAAAGAAGAAGAAAAACTCTCCTAAAAACTTACAAAACATTATGTTGCCTTTTTCAGTTCTCTCCTTGATTTTTGCACCCAACATATGTCCAATAAAATATTCAGCAAGAGCTAAATGGCTACTGTTGTGTAGCCTCTGCTTATTGCATTAGTTACAATAATCTCTCTTTATATCCACCTGCTGTCATTTGGCTCTTGTGACCTCTTGCAGTTGTGCAAATGTATGTAGGTCACTGTGGAAATAATACCTTGTATTTATTTCCATGGATACCACAACAGCTCTAAAGAGCACAATAACACTATTTGAAAAGAGTGAATTCTCAGCTACAAAACACTATTTTTCAGTGTAGTCACCCCCATTAACTGTGCATTTTCACCAGTGATGAACATGAGCTGCATGATGCTCTCATAAAAATCTGCACCAGTGGAGGTGCTCCACTGTCACTGCTGAAATGCACCACCAGCAGCTCACTGTGCCACAGCCACTGGTTGGTCTCCAGAAATGTTCAGGAAATGTCCATGAATGTCAGTGGCTGCCATTTTTTTCTGCATGGAGGAATTCAGTTCCCCCCCTTTGCTTTATCCATGCCGTTCTGTCAGAGTGCCCCTCTGCTGCTATGTGTCATATAGCAACAGCATGTGATGGGATGTTGATGGGAAGATTCAACCTCTGCTGCCATCCCACCAACATCTGTTTCTGATGCTGTGGGCCGATACAATAAACCAGGAGACATTACTTTTGGGGCAGCCCTTGTGTATGCGTGCACTTGAATACATGAATAGGATGAGTAATGGCTTTAGAGTCTCCAGTACAATCTGCCTCCCTCAAGATAAGAATGTGAACAAGTGTTCAATCACGGATTTAAATTGTAAACTCCTTGGAGCAGGGATTGCCTTCTGGTAGGTCTGCATAAAGCGTTTTGTACTGAAGGACTACAACTGGCCTCTGTCCTTCTGTGAACAAAAAGCAAAGGTTTATGGACTTAAAGCCCTTTATCATAAAACCCAGTAAATATGAAGGTGGTACTTTTGAAAGCAGCAATTAGTAAAATAATTGCCAGCTGAGGTTAAGTAATAACCTCTGAAGAAGTTGTGAATTAAAGCCAGTTAGGATACGGATGGTTATTAAAAACTACAAAGTGATCCCTCTGGACTTGCTGAGAGAAATCCCCTTCTGCTGATGAGCTCTGCGAGGAACTGCCAGCCCAATATGCCTTCTCTTGCAGAGGCACTTGACGAGTATGGCTTCCCCTGTAAAACATTTCTGTCTCGTACCAAGGAGAATCCTCTCTTGTTGCTGCTTGTCTCCTCCATGTGAACAGGGCATCTCTGTCCCCTTTGTAGCCGCTTTAACGACATTGCTGACTGCCAGCTCAGCCTTTCTCTACCTCTTTCCATTTTCCCTGGTGTTTATGGTACCTTTATAATCAGTGTTATAGTGAGAACCATGCTTCTGAGGGAGAACCAGGTCTTGCCAAATCTTCACGGGGTTAACTATGGAACTGCACAGTGAGAGGAAAGGCTGTCATTGATTTTAGTGGACTCTGAGCTCTTAGTTGTAGTTAGAAATCAGAAAATGCCTGGAAAAGCAGGCCTTGAAATACTGTATGTAAGTACTGGGTATATTGAGCAGGAAACGGAAGGTGTGACTTGGGCTGAACCTCTGCTGAGATTAATGGGAACAGTGTGCTGTGTGAGCATGCAGTGTGTGGCACCAGCTGAGTTTGAAGCACAGGCAGCGACTGCGCAGCCTCACAACCCTGTGGGAGCAGCAGAGTGCACTCGTGATAGTTGAAACCTAGACACTTTTTTCCCCAATAATGATTTACCGTATTGAAAGAAAGAGGTATAGGAAACTTTTGGATTGCAGCCCACAGGGGGGAAGTGAATGATCGCAGTGGTCGAGCCATTGTTCACCATGCTGTCATCATCTATTGGAAAGTCTGAGGTTGTAAGCAGCAGCTGTCCAGGGAGACAAATCAGCTGAAAAATTTATGTCTAACAGGCTTCCAAATACTGACCCAGGGAATATAATCAATTACAAAATCAATGTAATACATGGAGCTTGGGATCTCATTCTGGGCACACCAAGTTTTGAAGGATTCTGGCTGTGTTGGAAAGTGTAAATGCTGCAGGAGTTCTCTTCCTGTCTTTATAAAGATTATTTTACAGGCCCCAAACGATCCAGATTCATGTCAGCACACCAGCCTGCCTCCTCTGCACCCTACTCATTGCTGGGTTTCGTTGTTCACCTTATGTCCTGCTTTTGTCAGAAGCTGCAAAGTAGGTGAGAAAGGGATAGAAAGTAAAACTGTATTTAGTGCATCAAATAGTGTGTTTTATGGTTGTATACGGAACTGATATGTATTTAATGGGGTAATCTTAATTGCAGTACAGTCAAGGCAAAATTCCCTTTGATTTCAGAGGGACCCCATGTTCTCTCTAGCCAGCCCCACTCCATCAATTCTTCTGGAGTTGTCTTTTTTTTTTCTTCTTTGCTCTTCCCTAAGCTATGAATACACTATTTTCTTCCTTCAACAGCGTTAATATTCAGTGTGTGCACCATTACCAGTTGTATCCTATTTGCCTCTTACCAGTTTCCAAATATGCCAGACAAGGATGTGGTCTAATTAAAAGTCCTTAGGGTTTGTTGTCCCTGATTGTCATGAGCAATTTTAGAAAAGTTAAACTTCTCTAAGCAAGCAGCTTGTGCAAAATATCATATTCAGTGAATAAGTAAAGTGAGCCGGAACTCTCCTTCAAATCTGAGTGGGTTCAGTTCAGGTGTGGGCCTCACTTATTTGCTGAGGAGAGAAGTGTGATGACTCCATGCTTTCAGCTGGGTTGGAATGTGGTCATTTGCATTTGAGATGCCCCAATTCTGTACCACAGTGGGAAATACCTTTCCACTGGTGCTTGCTTTTTGCTCACCAAAGCCACAGATCCAGGGCTATCATCTTTTTCACAAGCCACGAGACTGTTCCTTCAGTTTAAGACTTCTTCAAGATGCCCTGCAGTGGTTACTTGTGGGAAATGCAAGCAACCAGGGGGATGTGGAGTCACCTCTCATGATGGTGTTGCCTGGCTGGAACATCAGTGCTGGTTACCAGGGGACCGTGTGTGCTGCGCCTGCCCTGCACCTTCTGAGCTTGAGCTCTGCCGGTAACATAGTGGGGAACAGAAAGGACAAGGAGGGCTGCACATTACCCCTGCAAGTCTGTGGGAAGTCAGCGTGTCTTCTGAGTGCTGCTTCCTTTGTTTAGTGCTGAGACCAACATCAAACAGCTGGTGAGATAGTCAGCTCAGCTGCAGGGCAGCAGGCTCAGAGGACTGCATGACAATGACTGCCATTTGTGGTTTCCAGTGTCCTGTGCGTGTTTGCAGAAGCCAACTCTGTGTAAACTGAGGAGCATGTATGTGTGGAACTTCATAGCTCTTCTCTTTTTTATTTGTTTAGGAAACTCATTTGTGTTGCAGGTAGGACACACTGCGTAGAAATACACAGCCTGTATGTAACAGCCCTGTGAATTCTGCCTTATGGACACATTGAGCAACGGAAAGAAAATATTAATAAAAAAAGAACACGAAAAGCATAAAGTTCAACCATACCACGCTTTCTTGTGTATTACAAGATTTGTGTTCTCATCTTTCTTGGCACATCTTTTATTAAAACTCCTCATTTTTTCCTGTTTTTCCACTTACATACTTCTTAACCTCGAGCACCGTTACAAACCCATTTCCAAAAGAAATAAAATGAGATCCGTATAATGTCCCTCCAATACAAAAGAAGGTTCCACTCATTCAGTGTTGTGTTTATGATACAGGTAAAAGTTCTGTAGTTTCTGCAGTTAACCTAATGGAATATCTGCTCTTCCCTGGCTTTTTCTATTTCTTCTAGTTTGTTCTGTGAATAAGAAAGCTTTCTGTTGTAAAGAAACTAGAAATAACCATTTCTTTCTAGTTTAACAAAACTATCCTGGTAGTAGTTCACCTGGGATGTGCTTCTAGAACAAGGCTGATAAAGCCAAGTGATGGTTGATACATGTTTGACAAATTGAGGGCAATGTGAAGCCTTTATGTGGCAGGCAAAACTTGTGCCAGGATGTGTTTGTTCAGAAGATACCAGAAGAACTCTGCTTTTGCTCTCTAGCAGCTTCCAGAAATTTAAGATGACTTTCATTTAACTTGAGATCCATATGTTCATCAGCTCATGATCAGTGATAAATAGTTCTGAATCACGACTGGTATTTAGAACATACGATGTTCCTCATACGGCTATTTTGGCCACTGTTATTCCAGGCACACAGAGCAGTTTTGGCTCAAGGTAGACTATGTTAGTCACCAAGGCATTTATTGCCAGGAGAAGAAACTCCTTCTGCCTCTCCAGAAGCCAGCAGTGTGTGCCTGCATGTATTTTTACAATATCTGTTTTATAAGAACGGTTTCTCACTTCTACTCATTTGAGAATTGAATTAGCTTCTGCTGCTGCTTCACTGGCTCCACAAAACATTTCCCTGCAATCATTTAACACACTATTAAATCCTGGAGTATGTTGTCTGTACATCTGATAATTTGATTTTGAGTGATGTTTGTGTCATTACTTAGCATTTTAGTCAACAACAACGTTAGTAATATGTAGAAAAGCTTTTAACAATGAGCTCAGAAAGAGATTTTAGAAACCTCAGTGTAAGGCTGTGATGAGCAGAATGAATTGCTTTCAAAGCCATTATATTCCTATGGCTTCCTAGGCTCAATTCACTTAAACTTGCTGCTTCTGCATTTTCAACAGCTTCCTTAATTTCTTCTATTTAATCCAAACCGGGCAAAATTTGGTTTCATAAATCTGTTTTTAAACAGTTTGAAACTTCCAAACTACAACACACGAAGTAATTTGAGGATTCTTCTTCTCTCTAAATGTCTTTATATAGCACATTGTTCTTCAAGGGCTATCATGCTAGACAAGACCTCACAAACTATTAACTTTGGTCACCTATTTGTTCTCCAGTTCTGGATCTTGTTTTCCAGCTCAGCTGGGCAGCTTATCCCACTGCTAATGAACGCCATCAGAGCTGTGCTAGATTGAAGCTGTCAAGCCTGGGTGTAGAATTGTTGTCCAAGCACCAAATTTGACAGGGAGATTTTTTCACTAGCAGTTTACCACGTGGAAGATTTGTACCATCATTTAAAAAGAAGGAAGAAAAAAAGGAGAAGAAAAAAAAAAGCTTGTTTAACCTGCAGCACAGATTTATCTTTCTAGTCATAAATGCTGATATTACAACAGAACACGTTTCTGTCTGTGCCCCATGCAGCCATGCTGACAGCAGCAGCAGTTACTGGGGTCTTTGTTCCACCTCAAATGCCCCTCACAGAGAGCAATGCCTTTCCTCTCTGTGTGTGTGTGCAAGCAGTTGTGCATTAATGCAGATCTGTGATGTGATCTAATTAAAAGTGGAAAAAAAAAAGCCAACTACCAATGCCCCAGTGATAAGAAGCTGGTGTTGCTTAAAGTCACCTTTGCAGATTTGGGATCTTGCAGGCTCTGATTTGGCTCCTGTGAAGGCTGACAATTACTGGTGGTCCCAAGAGTTAATGCCTTTTCTACCTGCAGTCAGCAAGCGGAAGATAGATGGTCGGCTCCAAATACTGCCTCTCACTCTGTTGACTTTACTGTTCGTGTAGAGGTTCTGAAGTAGCAGCACGACTGTTTGCTGGGTCTGCATTGCCGTTGCAGACATTGCATCAAGTCAACTTCCTTGTAATTTAATATAACGGCAATAATTAAGGTGTATGCTAAAAAGAAGCTCAGGGTGTTGCAGTCCATGCCATGGCTGGTGTCTTGTTAGGTTGAGCAGGAGCAGAGCAAGAGGTGCTGGGCTGAGGCTGACAGCCCCATGTGAGGCCTGGGCTGCTCAGTGAGAGGCAGTAGGTGGGGGTGTCTGGGTCCTGGGTCAAGCTGAATGCTTGAACAAATGCTCTCTAGATGTGCTCAGCCCAAGGGATATGGGCAAAAAGTAGCTTGGTACCATATCTACTGTATCTACCTTGTCTTCAAGGCTGGGATCAATGCTTGGCACCATAATTAGCAGGCCATCTAGCCAATACTGTATTGCTTTGCTTTGCTTTCTTTGGTTATTTGTGGGAGTGGGAAAGGTGATGCATTGTGATTAGCAGAAAGCCTGTTACTTCAGTGCTTGTTGGGTTTTGTGTATTTTTAGTTTCTCCCAGAAGTCTTGTCCTAGATAATTCTTCTGCGGCTTTTGAATGTCTTGCTTTGTGAACATTTAATCCAGTGTGGGACTCAGCAGTAATTAGCCATGTGGATATTTATGGAGACATTCTAACCTCCATTGTTCATGAATATTTCACCATGGTGGAAATTTCACACCCAATAAATCACTAATGAAAATGTCATTTCCCAGCTGCATTTACCTGACGTGCTGTTAATCTTGCTGTACTCATTGGAGGTAGAATTACTGTCAGATTTGCAACAGGAAAGGAATTGATTTTTAATTAGTGACCCCAATAATGTAGGTTAAAAATTATTTTTTAAATGGTGATTTAATGGTCCTCTTCGCATAATGCTATCAGCTTCATTGCCTGTAGTGATGTTTTGTAGACTGCTATTCAAACAGATGCTCTGAAGGACAGCATAACAACTGTCTGCATTGAAGGGATTAGGGAGAGCAGCAGTGTTATGACAAGGTGGATCTGAAAGCAAGGACTGTTGGAGAGACAAAGTGATGTTCATTTTCCTCTGTACTGGTAAAGCAAACAAGGCACAAGTGCCAGTTTCCATGCATTTGCCTCTGGTTTTCTCCTAAGTTGATCCTGAACTGGGCCATCTAACCCTTGGTGACATTTTGTGATGGCAATTATTACAGGATGGATTGTGGTGTTCTGAAAGATCATAAATTATTTTGCCTGATTATGACTTGTATCCTTACATTTTCAAATTGTGACTTAGATTGCTGCCAGCATCATGCACTCAGACATACGTAACTTATGGCATAACAGAATGGCACACACAAACAAGAGCAGCTTCCCTAGGATTGTCACTGCAGATTCACTGACTTAAGTGAAGAAAGTTAATGAAATACTGGAACAGGATTATTACTGTTAAGAATTACTGTGAAAAAGGATATGAGTCATGCCATATGAGGGAGCTGTAGCCTTCTTCTTTCTTCAAAGTCATACTCTAACTGTATTTTATTATCCTGTATATTGCTGACTGCAGATGCTCATAGCAAAAAGCAATATTAAACCCACTGGTCAGTATCTGCAAAATCTTCAGCGTGTTAGATTCTGAGAAAATATGAATTTCCCAAAATCCAGCTCTGCTTCTGAACTTATAGGGTTGTGTACCCCTGTATGGACAGATGCTTCTCATTGTAAATACAGCAGTGAGCCCCTCTGCAGTGAACCCAGCAACTGGGATCAGGGAATGACAACACTATCATCTCTCAAAAGAAGCCTTGGGATTTTCACCTAAATTCTGAATACTCCACACTTAAGGTTTGTCCATATCCATTGTGATTCAGCCTTTGCTATGTCCACAGGCTTCTTGCACACCTACTTCTGTTACTTGTCCTGCAGGTAACTCAGACTGCAGACCAAATTTTGAGGTTTTTTGTTCAGTCTTGATTGTTATGAAGACAAGTTTTCCGTGGTTTAGCTGATACAGCAGACAGCTGACACATCTAAAATAAGGCCTCTTATCGCCACAAAAACGATCTAAAAGCATGAGCCAACCAAGTTCCACTGAAATAAATTTTTTCAATTCATTTTGCTCAGTTTTGAATCCAAGCTTAATTCCCAAGGTTAGAACACTCATGTTTGAAAACATTATCTTTGATGGCTAACAGCTCCATCATGCTGGAGACCATGGAGCTGTGACAGGGCTAAGCAGCACGTTCCCTGACTGCAGGTTTTTTACATCATGCAGAGGTTCTTAAGGGTGGTGTCACCCACTGCATGGATGTAATTCCTCTCTCCAAGGTACTTTAACTGAATCACTGCTCCAAAAGCAACTGTCTCTAGCATTAGTTCACTAGTTTTATTTGCCTTCACTAGCAACACAGGGTACTCTCTTCATTGAAAAGAGAATGTTAGTATATTCTTGAGAAACAGGTTAACCATGAGAATCATGTTTGATTTCTGAAACCAGGAGGGGCTGCTGGTTTAGTTGTCACAGGGCAAATGCTCTGGAAAGAAGAGCAGCCTGCACTTCATGTCACATCACTGCTGAATGTGAAAGAGGGTTGGTAGGACTAATGTAAGACTTTGCCTCGTTGAAGACTTATCCATTTGTATTCTGTATTAATGTGCCTTTGCACTGTATTTTGAGGATTGTGAAAGCAGTGTTGATTTGGAACCATGAGTGCTTTCTCCGTGCTCCTATACTGAGAGCACAGAAGTTGGTATGAGCCCATTGTCTTCCCATTCCTTCCTGCTTCCCACAGCTGTCAAGGGCAGCTCACTGTACCTCTGCTTTTAGGCACTGTTTTTCCTGAATAGTAATTAGTTATTCTGCATTTCCCCAGTTTGCAAGCAGATTGTTTCCCACGCCCATGTTAGAGCTCCAAGCAGCCTGCCTGTGAGTTCAGTGGAGCAACCTCATGGGGCAGGGTGAGTTTGCATGAGTGGATCCCTAAGCTCATATTGTCAAACACTTTGACAAAATGGCAGATGAAATTCATTGTTGATAAATGTGCAGTGATGCACATGGGAGGAAAAACACACTCAGTGATGGTCTCTGAACTAGCTATTAACTGCAAGATCTCTTTCCTGAGTGGTTTTATAGAACTATCCATTATATTGTCAATTCCCTAGCAAAGCAAAACAAACCGAAAACCCAGATAGAATGGTAGGAATTACCAGGAAAGCACCAGAGGACAAAGCAGAAAATGTTCTGTTATTGTGGTTAAATGGACTGATTCTTTATGTCATAGCAAAGAGGTACACAGGGGAGGAGTATGACAGAAGTGTGTGACATAATGAGTGGCATGGAGAAGAGGCATGGCAAGCTGTTTCTTGTAGTGCAAGGTCAAGCCACCTTCAGGTGAGATTGTCACATTAAGATTTGGGACAGATAAAAGAAGGTATTTCTTCACATAACAGTTCAGCTGAGCTGTGAAAGCCTGCCATCTATTGTTGTGGTTATTAAAAAAGTATTAGAATAAATAGGCAGAATCCTCAGAGCAGCTGGGTAGTTTAATGGCAAGTTGATTTGGCAAGGGCTACTGAATGTCTGCATATCGCCTTGAAGACTCTGAACTGCTAATGAATCAGGAGATTTAACAAGGAGGTGTCACTCACTGGATGATTGTCTTGGTACCCTTGGCATCTGGACACAGGATCCTGGATTGCTGCTTGATCCCAGAACTTTTATTTTCTTCTTTGGCTGTTAAGCCTAAATCCTACCTCTTGGGTACTGTAGCACAGATTCCCAATAGGTGTTCCTAGTAGGAAGGTCTTGGCAATGTCATTCATCCCAATTTAAGGAGACTACATAGCCTGACATGTGTCAGATACCCCAAGCTCTGTACAGATACTTACACTTTAATTGTGTCTCCTTTTTAACAATGGTGAGCACTGGCAATTTGGTATCTCTGTGCAAGTCAAACCTTCAGAAAGATTTGAAAGGTTCCAAGACAGAAATATTTAAAAAGACTGTTCCTTTGGGTGCAAGCTGGTTTGCTACTTTGCCTTTCCATGCTGTCAACTCACAAGTGTTACTGGTGCAGTGTTAACTGTTCAAGTTGAAAAGTAGTCTCTCTTGTCTTTCATTAATAACATTTCTCAGGAGAAGGGAGGGTATTTAACTCTCAGGACAGAGATTGGAATGGTCATGGTAGCTGAAGAGTCTGTGTTTTCATCACAAAAGACTCTGAAATGACAAATGAGATCTCATATCCCAGCAGAGGTGCAGTTAAATTTGAAAGGTCTTTCCTTGAAGGCTTGAACCTTTCCAAGAAACAAAACCAAACCAATGAGCAGCTGCTTGCTAAGGCTCTCGTGGGATGGGCTGCTGTCCTGGCTTTGTGCTGAACTTTTCAGAAGGAAACAAAACAGATACATCACCTAGTTGGAACTGATATTGTTGCCTGAGCCATAGCTTACAATCTCCAAATCAGCAAAAAAAGAATACTTACAAACCTAAAGACCTCTGTTCTCATTGCTTAATTAATTAATTAATCAATCCTTATAGCCTTCCTATTAAGATATTTTTAATATAGCTGAATAATGCATAGGAAATAAAGTAGATTCTGATCCTGGCCTTACTGGTGTTTCATGTTACACTTTCTGCTGGACACTTTTTCCCCTCCTGGCAACCTGCATTCCTCAGGCAAAACACAATTCCTTCCCATAACTCTAGCTTTCAGTGAGCTTTTCAGATGTACAAGCAGATCCCTGTCCATGTGTCAGGCATTGTAACCTTTATGCACCCAGTCAGCTCACTCCCGCAAAACATACTTACTGCTTTGAATCCTGATCTTCAGTGATGGCTTTACCATGTCCTGTTCCCTAGGCTTCTGATGCAGCAGGAGCAGCAGGTGGTGTCCCCACAGCCCCTGAGCATGGCCTGATGGACACCTGTGGGAGACATGGCTCCACTCTGCCACCGCTCTGCTGAGCATCGCTGAAGAGCAGTTTAGATCAAGGGTCTGGAGGCACATTCTGTTCTCCATTCAGATCACATCCTCCCTCTGCTTTGGATGTGTTATTCTTAAGAGAAGCTTTGGTGTCTATACGTGGGCAATGTGGTGACTGTGGCGTGTCCATGAGTCATTGTTAGCTTATTCTGTTGCAGTGGAATAGAAATGTAATCAAAACACTGATTATAATGGTTGCACGACTGTCTCATGGTTTATAACTGAAGGTTAAGGTGCACTCCTTACTCATTGTTCCTCCCCAAGTGCACAATTTGAGAAAGCAAACTTGAATGATAGAGGGGAAATGGAATGGATGTGTGCACAACGTGCTGTGGGGAGGGCTGGCAGCTATAGCTGGGTACCCCTCCAGGCACAGGAGGGCTTCAAGGTCAGGCTTGACCTGAGCATGGTGAAGCCAGATTTGCTTGGGTTGGCTTCTCCTGGAGTAAGTCGTTTCACAGGGAGAGCCCTGCATTCATCATAACCTAATTTGATGACTTATTTCACAAAGACTTTTCTGTGCAGTGCATAGTACATGCAGGAAACACTGTAGTCTCTTTGTCCCTGTTCACTTCTTTTTCCCTTCACTTGCCTCAGATGAAGGAAAAACTCTAATTCTCATGCAGGAGACAATAAAAGTAAGGTCCCGAATGTGCAGGATGGTGGGTAATTGGTCAGGAAGCATGGAGATGGGGAGATCATCCAAGTCTGATGCAAGAAGTACTCATGAATTCAGTAAAATGATAGATGGTTGGAAAGATTTGCTCAGTAGCTGTGCCACTTTTGGAAGACCAACTCAGGTCTGGCAGCTGAAATCACAGGCACAGCTGAGACTGCCAAGACAAAGCAGAAGTGACTGAGCAATGTGCTGCTGAGCTGGGGAGCTCATTTTCTGCACCAGTGTAAGCTGGCAAAAGGTGTGCCTCCACCAGCTACTGTGCAAACACTGCTTTTCCAAACCAGCCAGCATCAGGCTGCACTGATCATTAATTACAGTGACTGCACAAGTTAATAATACTAATAATTATAGTAATAATGCTATTAATTGCTTGCCTTACAGTAGTATTCAGAAATCATCTTCCTGGGTGGAATAAAGCATGTAATGAAGAGAGACATGAGCGCTACCATAACAGCAGGTGGCTCTGCTCCCTGTGTCTGCGCTGGTATGGCTGGCAGTGGGTGGCTGGCACTTTGCAGCACCACATTGTTCACCCACCCATCAGGGAGACAGCATCATAGAATCACTAAGGTTGGAAAAGTCCTCCAAGGTCCTCCAGTCCAATTGTCCACCTACCACCCATATTTCCCCACTAAACCAATGTCCCTTAGTACATGTTGCAGAGGTTGCTGTTGCTTCCTCATAGTCCATTCTATCTTCCAGATAGATGGAAGATGAAACACATTCACTCTGTGTCTGTCTCATATCTGAAAAGACCTCTTTGGAATCTGAACACATGGGCAGTGGGTTTGCTACAGCCTACCCCATGCCTTCTAGTGAGCTCAGGGTTGAACTTGATGTTTGTTAAAGCTTGAAGCTAATTTGTCATCATTCAGTCATAGCCATGAGGATGGCAGCAGCCACTCTGGGTGATGAGAGTCTTTCTGCAGTGCTGAGAGAGAGCACACATGTCCCCAGCAGGGAGCAATAGCAGGTTTGCATGGTTTGGATCAGGAATCATTGGGGTTACTTGAGCTGCTGGTGTCCTGCTTCTTGGTGCAGCTGATGTGTCCCTAGTCAGTCCTTCCACAGGCAGCAGTGCTGATAGATCAGCTGGAGGGCTTCCAGATACTTCACTTCAATGTGAGTCATCTCTGAAACCCAAGATAGGGTTCAGGTTGACAGTCACTGCAAGGTGAGGGGCTGCAGCATCCACACCTGTGCTGCAGAAGGACACTACCAGCAGTTAGACATGGGCAAGGGCTGGGCATCTGCAGTGTGTTAAATTTAATAAGACAGCCTGGATTTCCTCAGGGAAAGAAATTAATTTATCACTTTATTTTATGATAATGACGCTGAATTCTGATATGAACAGACTGTGCCTTGTTTTTACATCTTTCACTCAACTTTGCTGTAAAAGCTGCTGTAAAAATGAAGTAAAAGACTTGCTTCAATTGAGTTAGCTCAGTGCAAGTCTTCCTCATTTATAATTCCAGGTGACTTATGAATCCAGATACAAGTTGTGCAAGCATGTAAGCAGGTGCCAGGCACATTTCATGTAGTCAGGATACAGGCCTGCTGAAGCCCAGGCTGTGAGGCTGCACTGAGCTGTGGGCTGTACATGGACCTGCTGAGTTGGCCTCCCAGCAAAGCCACGCTGCTGTAAGTGGGTGGGGAAGGTTCTCTGTGCTCTAGCTTGCAGTGTTGTTTACTCTCAAAGCTCCTCCCTAGATCCTACTTCCATTCAACACTCAGTGTAATTAGGAACTGTGCAAGTGTCACAGACACCTTTAACCACCTCGTCCCTGAATCACTACATGCAGCAGCTGGTAGAAATGTTATACTCTAAGCCCTTGACCCTTTGTCAAGTTTAATTGGAGTGTTAGGTCATTGCTTGCACTGCTGAGCACTCAGCATTGTGGTAACCTGGTAAGGGCCACCTGCCAACAGCCCATCTGCTGCTGCATGCTATTAGGATTAAGCTTTGACTGCCCAAGTGTGCAAGACCCTAACGGCCACATCTGCTTAGAGCAGTGCCTAAAAGCCTGTCAAGGATCCTCCTCTGGACTCTGCTGGCATTCCAGTCTCCTCTCCACCTTTTGCATTACTCTTTGTTTGGTATTCACACCCTGCTCCATCATGGTGTGCTAGTCACTCAACGCTCTGCTCTTTGGTTATAAGTATATTTTCTGCCCTCCTACTTCTCTGCAACCCCCCCTTCCCTCCCCTTTTTTTTTTCCCATAACGGCTTGTGCCCTGTTCCATACACAGTCCCCCCTTGACTGTAGAGTCCTTCACTAAGAGGCTCCTTGTTCCTACGCATGAGATTCCTGCAGCAGCATCTGCTGCTTTCTTGGGTGAGGAAAAGGCTGCCTCACCTGAGCCCTCATTTTCTCAAACAGTGACCATTTTTATTCTGTTTGCTTCTAAGTCTGATGTGTAAAATCCTTCAAAAGTTTAGCTGTGGGCTAACCCTGCCAAAAACAGAAAGGGAAAGCTGGTTACAGCCATTCTTTTTACTTGATCTCAGTAATCCTGCCCGAGGATAATTTGTCAGAGATACAATTAGGAGAAATGCCGTGCACCTGATCTACATGAATGGAGCAGGGCAAAATACACAGCATTCTGATTTAAATTAATATTGATCCCACTAATGGAATCAGAGGTCCAAAATAAATTACATAAATTGAATTAATCAAGACAAAAAATTTCCAAAGAGTAACCTCGTGTTAATGGAGCTGATTTTGCTGATGTCAAGTAAAAATGTGCAGAGGGATAACAGAGCATTTGTCAGGAGCAGCAGTGGGCTTTGCTGCCTCTTGCCCAGGATGTCCAGGGTTGCTGCACTAGGAAATTATTTCTGAAGACCTAATATATTAATTTAAAAATAAATGTTCTTTTCCTATTTTACCTGGCTCTGTGGAGCTGCCTGTAGCCCCAGGCTAGCAGAAAGTTTCTGTGTGTGGCCAATAGCCCCTCTTCCCCTTGCCCAGGGGACCTGCCCACAAGAGAAGGGAGAGCAGCAAGTGGGGAACCAACAGTTGGGGATGGACAGGAGCTGTCACAAGAGAGTTGCTTCGATGCTTCTTGGCAACAGACAGAGTAGATAATGTTTTAAAATGCTGCTACTCCTACGCTCAGACCTTGCTGCACCAGGCGCTGCTGAACAGACGTTGTTTAGCCTGGAGCTCCGGCTGTTAATGCCGAGCTTTCCTGCCACGGGAGGAAGGAAGCAAAGTACAGGCAGGGCACAGTCTGGCCTGTGCTGGCACAGGGTCTTCTGCAAAGGACCTCAGAGCATACGGTCTGCTGTCTGCAGAGAGCAGTGCCGGATCAGCGTGGTTAAGCGTGTGAGCTGCTTTGCTCTCTGTGGGTCACCTCTTCCCAACAGCAGTGGTAAAAAATTCAGAGCGTGGTGGAAAAGAAGTCCTTAAACCAAAATTTGACACTCGCTGAAGCTGCTTCTGGAGCCTCTCAAGCTATGCAGGGAATTTAGTCATATCATTTCCATTCTTTATACTTCAGTTCAATTTTTGTTCTATACATTTTATTTAAATATCTCAGAATGTGTGGAGCACTGCTATCCCTGGCTGTGCAGCTGCATGGCACGGTTGTTTGTTGTTGTAATATAGCATTTTTCATGATATTTTTTCTAACATTATAAACTGAGTCATACAAACTTAATATTACATTAGTACATTCTTGCATATTTAATACATTTCAGCTTTGTCTCTGCTGTAGCTGCCAATGCCTTCTAAGAAAACCTTGAAAAACCATTGGAAGCATAAATCTTCATAGAAAGTAAAGATCATTTCCTGTTGTAATGGTTTTCATGTGTTCGGTAGAGAGCTTGTGAGCTGCTGTGCTCCAGGATGCTGTGCACACAAACTCAAAGGACATGTAAGTGATAGTGACTCCATAAAATAATACGGCTTCATTACAAGGGAAAAGCTATATTATCCCAACTCATCGGGAGCAAATCTTTCCTATCCATTAATTGTAATGTTACTAGCAGAACATTTTACAGTAAAGGAAATAAAAGTAGTCAAGATGGATGTTTAAAATACTTACTGGAGGACTGACAGAAAGCGGAGAGCGAAGTGTGAACATGTGCAGTGTGCCACAGTGTTCTCCACTGCACCATGTACCCATCATGAGTCTGCAAAGACATTCCTGTTCATCATCATATACAGTCAATAACTTGCATATAACACAGGATATTGTCCTCCTTCTTTTCCTTCTTCATTTTAATAGGAAACTCTCCAACATTAAACCAATTTCTCCCAGCTTTTAAGTTTTGTATAGAAATATCTTCCATCTACTTGGGATAAATGCAGAATGCTACCATGTAGTAAAGAAAGTTTTCCCAGTAAGAAAGCCTTTGCCTGTCTGGGAATGCTCTGTGTGTGTGCTAGAAACACAGCTCTTCACCAGTTCTCATCCATTGCAAAGGCCCTGGTGCTGCTGTACTTCTGTCTCTGTTTGGTACATGGGTAATTGATCCCTGGGGAGCTGCAGTCAATCCCAGCTCCTGGGCTGAGCTGAGGGGTGGTACCTGGGACTTAATGATCTGCACCGTACAGAAGAAGAGGAGGGCAGTCAGATCTTATAACCAAATGCTGTCTTCTGAATTGTAAGTTCTGTGTAGAAACTGCTGAGTAAAGGGAAGTGTGTATGCTTTGGTTTAAAACCAGTGGACCACACTCTTCCCTACTTGCAGTTTGTGCCAGTTTTTTTGCCAGTATAAAGAAAGGGTAAGATATATTTCTGCTTTGCCATGTACCCTCCTCTGATGAGGAGTAGAAGGTGCACATGAGTGAGCAGCAAGGTCATCAGGAAAACAAACAAAGCACTCCCAATTCTGTCTGTGTTGCATATCCCCCTTGTACCAGGCCAGCTCAAACTGTGCAATTACTGTAGCACTACAAAGCCTTGAACCTCTGAATGTGGGGAAGACCAGTGGCAGAGCCTGCTCCTGCAGTGCTACAGGCACCAGTTAGCCAAACCAGGATGGGTCCCACATTTCCTGGTCCCATCTGCTGCCCAGCCACTCTCTCTCTGTCAGTTCCTGATTTATAGAAGGCTGCAGAATAGCTTGGCTCAAAGAATGATGTATGAATGTGGGGAGTATTGAATACATTGCATGAAAAAATAATCAGTTTCCCAAACTGGTGAATTGACTTAACTGAAAGCTGTGCCTGTAGAACTCCCAGAATATGGAACAGAGTAATTAATTGCTATTAATAATTAATAGTAGGCAGTTAATTCACTGATTGCCATTTGTACAGAAACAGAGAACATCAATAGCAGAGGCTTTTTGTTTGGCTAGCTGCTTTTTAAACTGTGCTGCATCACCAGGTGTCTGATGTGCTATGGCAGGCAGGGCCTCTGAGCATCAGGCACCTGGGCAGAGGTTGTGGGGGAATCCCTGGCAGCCAAGGGGGAACAGTGCCTTCATCCCACCTCTACCTTCCCTTCACATGGAAAAAGCAAATAAACCTAAAGTTCAATATGGCAAGTATTTAAATTACTGATGTCAGATCATTTGGCTTTTGGAGGGAGGACGGAATGGTAGAAGCAGAAATTTCTTCAGGCCTAAAATCTTCATGGAGACAAACTTAGCTCGGCAATAATTCTCATACTAAGTACTTCTTAGACAGCTTGTCTACAAAATGGCAAGAAAAGATTAATATTCAAAACCAGGGCACTCAGAATGTTTTAGAACCTTTCCTTAACCCATAAACAGGACACAGTCATTCCCCTAGAGACCTGCATGCTCAGAACTGAAGTGTCCATAATCCCACTCATACCCCTTTCTCTTTTTGGAATGCTTTTTTGTGCAGGTAATTTTTACTGAAGTGACAATTAGGCTGCTTTTAACGTCATGTCTTTGTTGGGCAGTGAGACAGCTGACTGATGCATGCCTGTGTTTTGTTTATTTGAGGAAGTCCAGGAGACAGCACTCCGTTAATGCTAATGAACATCCTAAATGTCACTTCCTTCCTGGTTTGTGTCAATCACTACATCTGCTTGTTTCTAATACGAAAATCAGTGTTCATGGGAGAATTTTGAGCTGTAGCAAGGATAGGATGACTGCAGGCTGAGACAGAACTATTCAGATAACTGAATTTTACTTGACTGAGCTTCTGGGCTCAGCCTGAGCCTCTTAAGAGCTCAAGCTCTGTGGGCTCAGAGTCGTGGTAAGCAGTCTGCCTAAAGGATGTAAGCAGTCTGCCTAAAGGATGCCCCAACCTTTGTTCTTCCCACCTTCCAGTGGAGCTGGATGCAGCTGGGGAATGGGTGCTGCTGGGAGGTGCAGCTGGGGACTAAGGACTTCTCTAGAGTACTGAAAGCCTGGGGGAGGCTGCTGGAGGGGATGAGAAGTTGAAAGGGGGAGAAGGAAAAGACAGCAGCCCTCACTTAAAATCTCCAGAAATTGTTCCTATGTAAGTCTTCATAGAAATATCTGCACTGCCTGTATCACCTTTGAATGTAACATATTCATTCTGCTGCCAATAATAATGTCCTATGGATAACAGGCTAGCAGTTGTTCTGTTCCACTATCTTCATGCTTCCAAAGGGCAAGTAATCTTTGGTAAATTTTTTTAGAGCTGAAGTACAATTGCTGGGCAATTCTTATTAAGGCTATTTTTAAAAATCGTAATCAATTAATGAGAATGGTGTTAACTCACTGAACTTTAGAAAAGTAAAAGGGGAGCAGAGAACAAAGAACAAAATCTGCCTTGCTGTCCTTTTCACCGAGTTTCTGTCTTTCACATCGCAGTGCTGAAAGGCCAAAGCAGCACTGGGGAATTACATTGTTGAAACAGGAAGTCATTCTTCCCTCCTTAATTAAGGAAAATGAACGATTTAAACTCACAGTTGATGGTTAGAGAACCAAAGCCAGACTCATGAACTTTCCAAACGTGCTCAAGTTCCCCAAAGTCTGTGTCACGGAACTGGCATGGGTTTTGTCTGTAATTGCTCAGCTGAAATGCTTGGTCTATTTTTTTTTCCTCCTTGGTGTCCGGCTCTGATGAATGACCCCCAGCAGCAGAACTTCCCTTTGGCTGTGCTGTGGGCAGTGTGGCTCTCCTGTAGCTCTTTCATAGCCTGCCCTCACTGTCTGTGCTGGGATTGAGGTGGCACGCATGGGCGTCCCCAGCAAGGCTATGTCCAGGTGGGCATTGTGGGGAGCTCAGATTTATGGCTGGCAGTGCATGGAAGTGTGTTCTGGCACTGCCAAAGACAGAGCTGGGCTCAGCAGACCTTTGGTGTGTCTAAGGCAGCAGTACCTCTTAGGGCTTTTTCTTCTTTTCATGACATCATGTGTTTGCAAGAGGGAGATAGACAGAAGGGAAGGGGTGCAGAGCCACTGGCAGCTTCCTGCTCACACCCTGCAGTTCCCAAGGTGAGCAACCAGAGATGGCACTGCAAAGCTGGGTAAAAGTGTTACCTTAGACATGTAAAAATCATGTATGTCAGCCATGAAGGTGTCAGTCCTCAAGTTCCTAATCAATTCTTTCTTGATGCGCACAGAAGACTTGCAGCAAGGACTATAAATGGAATCAAACTGGAAAGCAGGAACAAATACATGGCCTTCTAAAGTTTTCAACAAGTTTGATATGCATTGCAAGCTATAGAAAGAGGGATGCAGTAAATCAGTGTGTGACTTTGCTCCCTTCTCTGTACCATAAAACATAACGAGTCTCTGCAGGTACAAAGGAAGACCCTTTCTCCTTCCCTGTGTCTGAGCAATGCTACAAACTGTGCCAGCAGAAGAACAATCTGTCAGGTTTGCTGGGCAAGACCTTGGCAGAATTATTTAGGGCAGATCTGTGGGAGCAGACGTGTGAGCAAGCTTAGCACAAGCGAAGTGGCTGCAGGCACAGGAGCCGTGCTGTGCCTTGGGCTGCTTCACCACCACAGCAGCACATGCCCTGCGAGGGCACAGTGCAGGGAAGCTGCAAGGAGAGTTGACCAGCAAGAACAAATGTTCATAGGTCTGAAGGTACTGTAAAGGAATTCTATCAACGCTTTTACCAGCCCATAGATGGGAATCAAAGATTTGCTCTGCTTAAAATTACTAAGAACCTCCAGGCTGTCTTTCTCTTCCAGTTAAAGTCTACATCTTCCCTAAAACAAATAACGTACTCCCCCCAAAAACCCAGGAAACTCTCATGCCTCTGAGCCATCTTTTAGCTCTTGTGAATTCTCCTTGAAAAAATGCATCTTAATCAAGTCCCTTGACTTGTTAAAAGTGGAGTTGGATACAGCAGGTTCAGATTTAGTGATTTGAATTCACCACACCAGCTTTTGCTTGAGAACAATCTGGCCTGATAGAAATTGTGTGAGTAAAGTTCTCATGCAGTTTAGAGGACTTTTAAATAAACAATAAAAACCTTTGGTTTCATACAGACATATGTTTCTATTACTCTGCAGCAAAGTTAACAAATAATATTTTTGCCTTAACCACTGAGTTTGATGAAAACAGTATTTTGTGCCAAGCAGATTATGATGATTGCGTAATTCAAAAAATATATGAGACATTAAAACGATGTGACATCTCCTTCCCATGCTAATGACTGTAAGAGGGATTGATGGGACCAATAAATAGCTTCCCCTAGGAAAGGCTGTAGCAAAAAGGGGAAGCAGTACGAAATATGGCCCACCTGGTAGTTTTATGACCCAATCTGAATGCTGTAATCATTTTAAAGAGATGCTGATTAGTACCAGCAACAGGAGTTTGAATTGGCAGCATCAGTAGCATCAATTTCAGCAACAGCACTGGAGGTCCTTAAGTTCCCATTCTGTGACTTGGATGCAAATGAATCATGCAGTCAGCAGGTGCTGTTCTATCTGTACTAAATATACATAACTAACAGATGAAGGAATGCAGACTCTGTGCTTAAGGAAATAATTGAATATCTAAACTGTCACTGAAATTCCATGATTTGAAAGGGCATTTTAGAGTACATACAGAAAGAGCAGAGGAAAGATAGAGCTCCAGCTCTTGGCTGAAGTGAGCACAGTCTGCTGCTTCCTCTCAGCCCAGCTGTGCTCACAGAGTGGTGCCTCACTTCTGTCCTGCAGGTCCTTCGGTCCTGCAGGTCCTGCAGCCAAACCCCCAGCCCAGCCCACTGCATGTGGTTCTCCTGTCTGCGCCTGATGGAGGAAAGGCAGAGTGCTGGAGGTGCCAGTAGTTCAGAAATGAAGAAATGCCTTCCTGTAGCCAAGGGTGGCGTTTGTTTTAGAAGGTGCATAAATGTGAACCTGAAAGCCAGTATGACGGCATGGTGCCATCAGCAAGAAGCATTGGTGACTGTGCTTTGCAAGCTATTTGTGTCTCCATTCAGATCCCTTCATTCAGATTTGTGTGCATCTCCCTGGATTGGCTCTCAGAGGCATATAAGTACACACATGTATGTCTTTTTTCTTAAGCTGCTGTTTTAAGCAGAAGCTTAGGAGGCCATTACATGTGTTCTGGATGAAGAGTGGCAGTTGCACCCGTCTTGATAGCCACTGGTGATAGCTGCTCGTGGTACATGATGCTGCATATTCTTACTGACCTGGTAAGATACTATTCTGTCAGTAACGAATCAGAAGTATACAGTCTGCAGACAGCGGTGTGTTGTTCAGCCAAGGCGTGAGATAAACCCTGAAACAGACATTGGTTTTTACCTTCCTGCAGATAAAGGACCAGGAGATGTACGCTAAGACTCTTGTTTCCAGCGTATGTGTGTCCAAACTATCCATCAGGAGTTTTTAATGTATGTGGTCCTTAGTATACCAAAAGTGAGCTGAGTTTGTAAGCCTTGTTCAGGACTCTCACAGGAGCTTTCACAGCTGCTGTGAGGTTTGGGGTCCCTGGCACTCAGCAGGCTCACCACACCTCACACCCAGGCCAGGCAGAGCACAGATGGTCCTCACCTAAATCCCTTCTGGTTCCACCGGCAGCAGAGCAAGAGAGTGTACCATGATGCAGGTGACCCAGCACCCTGCACCGCGATAATCAAGGCAGCATCATAAATGTTTTACCCCTCACAGCCATCTGGGGCTCCAGCTGCGTTGTATCGTAAATCCAACTTCTGCTGTACTATTACTCTGCAACTTTGGTTTTTGCACTCTTTTCAATGTAACCAGTTCCTGCAGAATTTAATGACAAATTGGACTTACATCAGCAAAACCTTGAGCACGCTGGCCATTGATCTCATGGCAGAACATATTGGTTCTGTTATTTATGGGGCTTCGCTTCCTATCTCCTTTTTTTTTCATTTCTTCATCTTTTATAAAATGAGGATGGCGAACACAGTGTTCATTATCTTTTTTTGTTCCTCTTTTTCTGATTTTCTGATATTTTTTTCTCTTTTTTCTTCTTTCCTTCCTTTTTTTTTTCTTTCCTTTCTTTCTTTTGTTCTTTCTTTCTTACTTTCTTTTTCTCTTTTTCCTTTTTTCTTTCTTACATTTTCCTTTAAGGCATGGTAACTAATGAACTCTTCTAATTTCCTTCGAGACAACATTCTTAATTGCTGTAATTCTCACTTATGTCTTTTAGGCATCCCTGCTGGCATTGATTCATTTCAATTTGCATTCCTGAATGTTGTAGCTATAAATGCTCAGTCAATATGTGTACCAGCCAGTCTCCTGTCCTTTTCAATGCCTTACAGGCTTTTTGATGTGCTTTTGATTTGTTTGTTTGGGGTTTTTTTTGTAGCAAAATTGGGTGGTGACTTACCATTGTAGCAGCATCTTAAAAGCTGCCATATTCTTACCTTGATTGCATTTTGCTTTGGGTTGGTTTTGGCTTTAGGTTGGTGGTAGAAGTGACAGAGTTTTACATGATTTCTTCCAGGATGTGTGCTTGCCTTTTTAAAATAGTTTGGAGAATAATAACCTTGAGATTTTTTTTAAAATCAAATTGTCCAAACAGGTGAGTTTTCCAATGATAGTAATTGTAAGGTATGAATTGGACTTCAAATCTGGAAAAAAATAATTTGTGCTGGTGCCATCAGATTCTTTTATGAAGAAATGCTGTGAATGAGCTCATATGAAGATGAAGGTCTCCTGTTTGGATGTTAATGAAGGTGGCAGGAGCAGCACAGTAGCACCACAGTGCAGAAATGTTTCACCTTTGCTGCCTGTTTGTATTTGTCCCTGAGCAACCCTACCCCGAGGATCAACCTTTCCGTGTGCACAACAGGGAAACCAGCTTCTCCTGCCCTTTGCCTCCCAGGCCCATCCTACATTAGCTTTGGGCTGCACAGCTTTACGTAGATGTTTTTCCACTGTCAACCTGCAGCCACCAAAAGAAGCCAGGAGGTAAATAAGTTCTATTCACTACTGGCCTGAATAAAATTAAACAGAGCAAAGCAGCTCTGTGTCTCGTTAAGAAACCCCTGGGTCGCTTAGTCCCCGCGTTTTCCTGCTTGGCTTTTCATTCTGGAACAATTATTTCTTTCAGCCACGGGACTTAAAAATGAGATGAAAAATGCTTGGATATATTTTAGAATAAGTGAACCCAAATCGCTCCAAAAGCAATAAAAATGTCCCCTACAGAGTTCATATTTATAGGTCCAAGAAATACAACAAATAATCTGCTATTCTTTAAGTATTCCTACAGATGCATTCCCGTGGAAAAAGATACATATTTTGGCAGTGACTAATGGAAGCAGTTGCATGTTCTGTATTGGTGACACAGAGCTACAATGGGAAAGATTTCAAGGTTGCAGTAAAATGGATTGACCAATTGTCTTCTCACCATTTAAGGGGATTAATCAACTAATTATGATGAGGATTAAAAGCCTAATGCATTAAAATAATATTTATAGTGATGATGTAAGCTGTCTTCATGGATTACCTCCATTGGAAGTATTGTCTGTCCTTGTGGCTGTGATTAACCAACTAGGACCACAACACATGTCAGCAGAGCACCAGCATCCCAGCGATTCTTTTGGCTCCCACTTCTCTGCTCCCAGCCATGCTCAGGGGCAGTCTTTGCTGGAACAAATGCTAATTACCAGCTCCTGAGGGCAGTTTAATTAGATGCTTGTGTCATGTCATGTCAAGGGGAGCAAAGGAGAAACCCATTGTGCACTTTTACACTCACTTTCACACTTTATTCGTTTTATCAGCTTGGCAATTTGTCAGTGGGATGGAGAAAAACCCCTAATAAGAGTGCTGGAAAATGCAGTACAAGCACCACTGCAAAGTGCACAGTCTGTAAGAGAGATTCAGGGAAGAGATGAAAGCCATTGTGTGAAAAAGTAAAAATAATTTAATTATTACTTAGCAAAAATTACATGCAGCTGGCCACTGTGTTCAGAGAGGTCTCTTCATTTTCAGGCTGGTTGCAGCACTCCAGCAGCTGCCTTGAGAAATTCCTGGGGGTGGGCAGGGTGCAGCACCCAGCTGGAGGCCAGGCACTGTTCATGGACCCATGGTGGCAGTCCTGGGGCAGAGAGGGCTTGACACTCCTGGTCGTGGTCACCATTGACAGCATAGTGTGAGGGTAAATCAGAAGAAGAGCCCATCAAAGTGCTGTGAGTGTCAGGGCGGTGGAGGCAGGATGAGGCTCTGGTCTGCAGGACTTCATTGGTTTGATTCCCCACTGTGGTTGGCTGCTGAGCTCTACAGCCCTTGGTCCTGCCAGAGCTGTTTCGCACCGACCTGCCTCCACTTCTCATCTCAGAGAACCTCTGCACAGCCCTTGTCCTACTGCTCTTAATGACAAATGCTTCCCCGTGTGGAGGGAGCAATCCCAGCACCCCCAGAGCGGAGCAGGTGGGTTTGCAGCCATGTATGGTTACTCCGTGGTGACAGACAAGGAACGATCTCACTCAGATGCTGGCACACTGCCTTGCAGACCTGCTCCTCACTGCCTGGAGCTGATGTGTTGTGCAGCTGCCTGAGCACTACAGGGTGTGTGGTGGCAGTGGTGGCTGGTCTCAATACACAGGCCAGATCCGTCTATCTGCTGGGCCATCTGTTTGACCATTGATGTATACAGTATTTGAAGTATATTTCAAAAATGAGTTATCACAGTGAGTTTTGTGTCCCCAGGTCCAATGTTCCCTGTGCCTTTCAAATCAGTATTCCCACCCAGCAGTTCCCTGAGTGCTGGATGTGCTGCAGTGTGCCGGGAGGACTTTCTTGGCAGATTGGTTTTGGAGTATATTAATAATAAATTGGCTCATTCTCCTTGTGTCTTGGTTTAAAAAGAGATAGATAATTTAGAAGTGGAGTGAATTAAAATTCAAGATGTGTTGCGAGCTTTTGCAAGCTGGGCTGGGCTCCAGGCTATTTCGCAAAGAGACAAAGGCAGGAGAGCAGGTAGTGGGAGCAGCAGGAGCAGGCACAGAGCCTGAGCTGGTGGCTGGCAGGTGGCAGGGAAGCAGTGATTCCCCCATGCCGATGGGAGAAGTGATATGAAGAACGTACTGCTGTGCCCATGCTTCATGGAGAGCTGGCTTGTATTTTAAGTTGGTTTTAATCCAGCTAGGAGGGAAATGCTTGGAAGAAGTTATCCATTTTCCTTCTAAAACTGATGCTACTTCTGTTTGCCATTTTCTCATTTCTTAAAGTTCAAATGTTTCTACCCGCTCTATTGTTTTCAAAATTAAAGACAATATTATTTTTTTCCAGATGAGTTTTTCCCTGGGCAGTCCTTTTGTTGTGGTTTCAAGCATGACAGTGCAGAAGGGTTCTTTCTCCCCTTTTGGGGAGAAGGAAAGAAAAATAACCCAATTAGGATGAGGAGAAATAATTAATTTACTGCAAATGGTAAAAGAATGGAAGATAATAGTAAGAAAGAGAGTTACAATTAATAACTCAAATGGGAGAGAGAGGAAGGCTATGACTGGGCTGCCAGAACCTGGAAGAAACTTGACCCCCATCACCTGGAATCACAGAATCTGGAGTCATGTGGCAGCTCTTGGGAAATGTGGTACATCTCCGTGCATCTTCCTCTTGGAAAATCAGAACTTACACGAGGAAGAAAATCTGAGAAACAGCTGTACTGTGTAGGGGAAATGCTGCTTCTTCCCAGACCAGGAGCTCTGGGCAAGATCACAGGCAGACCTGGCCTGGCCCCTGAGCACTTGAGGAGCTCTCTGAAAACACAAAATGCTGAGGGCTGATGGGAGAAGCAAAAACTGAAAGAACACAAACAGTCTTGAGTTTCTTTGGATATAGCAGAAGTTGACATGGCCCACTGACAGCCTATGTTGTCTCACCATTTTGAAAGCATTTAAGTGGTGTGTCAAGGACTCGTAAATTCACTGGAGAGTTGCTCTGCTTTTTTTTTTATTTCCACTGCTGGCCAAGCCTTGCTGGTGTTTCTGAGACTGAACTTGTGGCACAGAGTGATGCTGTGCAGCGTGGGGCACCTGGGCAAGGCGAGAGGCACAGCACAGCACTTCAGGGCCTTTGGTTTCCCCTCTGTGGTAATGCAACACTGGGCTGCACAGGGAAATATCTTTATTTTCCAAGTGTCTTTTCAATAGGGGGAAAAAAAAAAGACAATTCTTTGTACTTCTGCTTTTGTAATTAGTTTGCATGTGCTGATATTTTCTCACAAAGAAAATGATGAGTGGATCTTAAGTTAACACCGCTTTGCTTGCAAATGAGTTTAAAGCAGGATAAAAAATGCAATAGAGCTTAAGGCTCTGAGTCATTTATTGAATTCTTTTCCAGATTATTATATAAAAGAAATTTGAGCAATAGGATTTTCAGCTAGCTTCATAAAAATAAATAAGCATTGTTTGGAAAGCATGATTAAACCAGGAGGAGATGTAAACAAGGAGAACGGCACATTGTATTGCTGCTGGGATTCCATTTTTGCAGAAGAGTGGCATACATGACAAAGCAAGTCCTTAATGGATGCTTTTATCCTTGAAATATCAAAGCTGATATGAGGGATATTATTATGCAAAATTTTCTGTGAGGAAAGGATATGCAAAAGGTAGCCAACCCATGCTGTAATAGTTGCTCCTTCAGCACTCTTTTTCATCTATAAAGTTTCAGAGTTGTACTCCTGCCCACTCTTTATGCAAGTTTAAAATGTATAGGCCTGAGTAATCTAGACTCTGATATATCAAGCACTCTGAAGCCTTGGTAATTTGGATGCTGTTGTTTAGATGGTTAATAAGCGTCAGCCAGCAGTTGATCCCACCCAAATGTTAAGAGTGGTTATTATTCTAAAGGGGCACAAAGAATTAGGACAAATAGCTGATGATGGTGGCAAATAGCTGATATGGTGGTTACTGTGAGCTTGGACTGAATCTCTAGCAAGAGTAGCTTAACTTTTCTTCCTTCCCTGCATTTTGTATCTATCTCATAAATTCTCTTTCCTGGAACTGTCTGACATAGGAGCACACTTATTTAAGGTCAGAGCTAGGTTTTTGATGGCTTCCATAATGGTGACTGCCACTCTTAAGAATATATGCTGAAAGAAATATAAATGGACTAGCTGCCTGCTGCTGTTTGTCAAAGTTCTCTGCTATAAAAAATAAATATCACTGTGCTCTTCCATTTGCTGCTAACACCACTGAAGCCAGACAACGTGTGGCTGATGAATGAGTGGGTAATGGCTCTGTTTTTAACACCCTGGCTTCTGCCAGACTGCTACTGAAGCCATTTGTTTGAGGTGGAACCACTGTTGCTCGCATTTCTGCAAGCACTGAAGTGCCCAAAAGCATGGCCAGTCTGCTTTTAAATAATGTAATGGTTTGCATGAATGTAACACCAGAGCAGCTTGCTGTGCCTCTGGAAGAGGGACTGAAGGTTGATTCACAGGGCCAGTGTTCAGGAAACCTGCTCCTCCCCAGCCACTTCTGCCCGGATAGCCTCTTCCCATTAAAGTGCACACCTGGGAGAAGTTATGCAGGGCTTTCTAGGTTGGACTCCACCAAATAAAAAGGATAACAAAAAAGAATAAGTTCAGAAGCTGTTGAGAGCAACCAAGTGGCTGAGACAGTGACGTAATGTACAAGGTAAGAGTAGAAATTCCCCATGGAAAAAATAAGCTAATGTGCTGGCAAGGAAATATGTCTGTGTTTGTATGCTGGAGCACAAGCAGGAGCCATTTTTATAAATAAGGCCTGAAATATTTTCTGATTCGCAAAATCAAATTATCTGAATTTTCACATTTTTCAGCCTTCACAGAGTGCCAGCACAGCACGCTGAGCCCTTCTGTGCCTTGGGTTGGGGCCTGCTGGGCTCCCAGCTGGGTTTCCCGGCATGGTTCTCCTACAGCACTGCCATGGCTTTAGGTATCTTGCCCCTTCATTACTTCTGGTTTGTCTTCATATCCAGCCTCATATCCTGGAAGAAGGCAAGGATTACAAGTGAAGGACAATGATGTAATAATTGCACAATCTGTGTAATAATTTTTTTTTTTGCTGTGCAAAGAGCTGCCTCTCTTAGGAAGACTTACTTGTGCTGCAGAAGAGAGCGCTGCATATCTGTGCCTACCCCAGTGTCCCAGCTGAGTCACAAGCCCAAACTGTGATGGAGTGTTGATCCATAAAGATTGCGAAAATGCCTCAGTGACTTACAGGTTCTTAGTTCAGTTGTTCAAAGAAAGGTTTGTTTTACTAACATTTGAGATGTAGAGATCCTTCAGTTGTGTCAGAAATGCTGGCACACAATTATAGTTACGGTACTCCTGTAGTATTCAAGACCTAGACATATGCAAACAAGCTTAGTAATGCATTTTGAGCTGTTTTTCTCCTAAGGAACAGTGTAAGTCAGCCTGTAGAAACATCTTTGCAGGAAATAGTAAATAATCTGCACCTTTGGTCCAAAATCTGAAGTGAATGGAAACAAAATTTCATGGGGCATTTTGGAAAGATTCATTAACTTTTGCAAAAATAGAAACGTGTTCCTCCACTCCTGATTTTCAGGACTGAAGTTGTAGCTCTTGATAGAAATCATTGTCTTTTTTTTATTGCAGCCACTTAGGATAACAAGACCCTCATTTTGCTCAAGGCTTTTAAGCCCAGGTCTAATCTGAATATTCAATAGGTTGCACTGATGGTATTCCTATCCACTTAGTGATACTGCATCTCATTTCCAAATTTTCCACCACTTTGACACAGCCTTCAGCTGCCCAGGGAGAGCTGCATGCTTTGTGCAGACTGCTCAGCTCCGCTCCTGCAGCAGGGTTGGCTCCAAGATAGGGTCACCTTCCCAAAATACACTTAGGGTTGGTAAGTGTTCTAACAGCACCCTTGCTTTCTATTAACACAAACTTATTTAAGTATGAGTGAAAGCTTTTGGAGCCCTTGGTGCATGCTTGTATGGTTTAGGCGGTTTGCTAATGGCCTCTAATGAGTGCTGGCAGTTAAGACGGGGTGAGCTGAGCAGCTAACGAGTTTGCAGCCTTGTGCGAGGGGATGCTGTGCACACAGAGCTGGAGTGAAGATGAGGAGGAGAAGGGACTTGCTGTGAAGTGCACGGTGTTGAAAGTCTGCTGGCTCCTGTCCCAGCTCTTGGATGAGAAGAAGAAATCGGAGGAGGGAAGAGGCTGAGGCCAACAGAAGCCTTTCTGTAAAACACTGTAAAGCAGAAATAGCGAGGACAGCTCTTAACAAGCTGCTGGGGAGCTGTTATAGGTTCTGCCCCAAAGCTCTCTTGTCTAGCAGCAGCATGACTTTCCCTTAAAACACTGCCAAGTAGGAAGGCAGGAGAGAAGGCAGATCCAGGTTGGGCTGTGCTGTGTCTCTCTACCTGGTCGCTGAGGGCTCTGTGGCAGCTTTCTCCTGTGCCCATTTGTGTCAAAATGCTTGAGGAAACACGCCGTATTCTGCCCTTCCCTGTACATGTCTTTTCCTTTATGGTTTCTCATTATGACTTTAATGTTTTCTTACTGTTTTTTAGAGTGTGAATACACCAGTGGCAGTACACATTGCACTTAGAAAAATGCTATTTTGTTAGTGTGGAGGTCCAGCTTGTGGCTTTTTGTTTTTGTTTCAACAGTCTCATGCCTAGCTAGAAGAAGCTTTTTAATGTAATTCAGATGTTGTCTGTAATAACAGGGTTTGGATAAACCTTCACATTTGCAGAGGCTAGCAAACAGCTCTGTGCTGCAGCACATCATTAGTCAGGGCGTGCTGGCTGAACAGCACTGGTCAGTAAGCTGCTAAATGTTTGTTAGGTTTTGAGGCTGTGAATCACTTGGTATTGCAGCAGCACCGCATCACTTAACCCCAGCCCTGGAACTGATGTGCACGTGGGATGCTTGAGCAGGGCTTGTCTCAGGCCTCTGTCCACAGCGTGTTGTCTCTACTGGGAGAATAATTGTTTGTGTAATTTGTGTAATTTAAATTAAATGTTGGCTTCATTTGTTGGCAGTGGACTTTTAGCTTTCATTTAGCACTGGCAGAGCAGTGCTGCAGGGCACTTTGGAGCAAATGGGAGCTTGCAGGGTGACAGGGTTAACGTGCTGACCCGTGGGTTGAGCTCAGCATGAGACCTGCAGGGATGCTAACTGAGTGCTGGCAGAAAGTTTAACAACTTTTTTTTTTAGTACATCCAGGCATCTGAACTCTATGAGACTTTGCACTCTTCATTACACCTGCTCAGTGTCCCTGCTTCTGACAGCGTGTAGATGTATTGGGAACAAAATTCACACAGGAACTTTTCTACCTGAGGTATTTTGCAGGTGATTGTCAAGGAAGCTTCAATTTAGGAAGCATAGCACAGGAACTCTGTAACCTTAGCACAGCTAAAGCTGTGTTTTTGTTACATAGCAGAGGAGAAGACCCCTAAACCTTTTGAACGCTTATGAAAGTTTTGCGTTTCTTCCACCCATTTAGACATTTTCTTTGAGAACTAAAGCATATTTCTGAGGTTATCCTTCATGCTTTGATGTCTTTATAAATGCTGCAAAAATGTCTCCCTGTCTGCTGCGGCTCCACATTTATAGCGTGCTTAGAGCAAAATGGTATTTCTGTTTGTAGTCGTAAAAAATCCCAGACTGATCCTTAAATAGATCTGATTGCTCTGTAGTCCTTACGGCCTCAAATTGTCTTCAAAATATTGGTCTATCCTTTTTAGTTACTAAATATATGCCCCTTCTGTCTGCCACCAAGGATTTGTACAGCGCGAGCCCTCTCTGCAGCGCTCTTTGTATTCTCCAGGTGGGGATTGGAAGAGGCTTAATGGAGTGTAAATCTTTACATGATTTGAATAAACAGTTCTCTGCCTTTCTTCTGATAGTTACTTTTGTTCATTAATTTTGAACATTCTTTTTCTGCCTGGCAGAGCAGCCCTGGCTTTACATACCAGAGCTGCAAAGGGAATTGGAGAATGGTCTTGGAGCAGTGTTTCTCAGGGAAGGGACCAGCAGCTCCAAGGGAAAGATTTTTGAGCAACCAGCTCTAGAGAAAAGCAGAGCTGGATCTCCCTGTGAGGCTGGGCCACTTTGCATCAGCTGAGGGTGGTCCTGCTGATGTTCAGTAAGCAGAGATGAGCAGAGGGGCTGAGGATTTGCATAAGCTGTCCAAGAGCCTGAAAGCTAACCTCACAGAATAATCTTCCCAGGTTATTCAACATTTGTTACTGATTTTCACATCAGAAAGACATTTATGCTGTCTTTTCACTTGCTGCTCTTTGCGTTTTTCCTGACATCATTGGTGGAGCTGTCTTGGCATCCAGGCTGGGTTTCCCAGCTGGAAGGATTAATTTCACATTTGTGTCACTCCTGTAGGCACATACTGCTACTGTAATTACCCCAGAGCCATTATAAGCTAAATATAGTGTACTTGCTCCTGCTTTGGTGTTGCAAATTGACATTAATAGACATGGTTTGGAAAGTGTTATTTATTCTAAAGAAATTACCAGAACTGTTCTGCTATTTAAAGATTTCTTGGTTATTTTCCTTGCACTCTTTATACAAGCTCTTCACACTTGGAACTGGGCGGCTGGGACAAGGGTCTGAGGCAAAGTGAATTGGGATCTTTGGGATTACTGGGGAGTTTTGCTTGAGTAAATTGCTCAAAATAAGCCCTAAAGGA
This sequence comes from Tympanuchus pallidicinctus, assembly GCF_026119805.1. Taxonomy (NCBI): domain Eukaryota; kingdom Metazoa; phylum Chordata; class Aves; order Galliformes; family Phasianidae; genus Tympanuchus; species Tympanuchus pallidicinctus. Next base: position 7,247,021 of record NW_026294699.1, on the reverse strand, counting down.
AAATAAGTTTGGGGAGAAGAGATGCATCTGTCAATTGATTTTAAGACATTTCAATGAGTAGGGAATGCTGATGATGAATTATATGATGGCACTCATATACATTTCTATGAAGAAATCGCAAAGTTGGTGAGATCTGTTTTTATAAAGTGTTGGGTTACCCATCTCAATGAGAAAAAGCATACATTTGAAGCACAGTACTGCTGCAGACTTCACAGATTTATCAGGGACACTCTGTTAAGAGCTGTCATTCTAGTGCTTGTGGCCCTTCCAAAGACATCCCCGTTCCCTGAGCTCTCCTTGAGCAAACCTCACAGGCCTGCAACAGCAGCCATTTGAAGAACACGTCATCCTTTAGGCATCTTTTTATGTCACTGCACCCCACTTTGTTCTTAACAGAAGTACTATGTGGAATAAAACTCATTAGTTTCTTCCTTTTTTAAGCAGCTCCTGTTGAAGGCAGTGGCTGCATCCCAGGGCTGTGTGCAGCTCCCCAGTGCAACTCTCAGGTGTTGCATGTTGTTCTTGCAGGCTGGCTGCCTTGTTTGCGACCCTCACCTCTCCATATTCAAAGAGAACTGAAAATATCTCTTTTCATTCTAGAGTACTCACACTTCTGTTTTGTCCCTCTGAGATATTTAAAGCTGGAGTGCTGTGCAGTGTTTTAACATAATTGTTGTGTACAGTTCTCCCTGTGTACTTGCTCACCTCAGCAAACAAAGGATTGCACACCACTGATGTTTGCAGTCTGCAAAATTTAGTCCCTAGGGTTGTTTATACATGATGTTTGTTTTATTTTCTCTCTCAGTGCTCATATCTATCAGATGACAGCTGAGAAATTCAAGTTACTAGTGTTAATATGAAACGAGAAGCAATTTTCAATTGACTGAATATATAAGGCAGCCGTTCTAGAAGGGCACCTCTATTGTGTCTTCCTCATTTACAGGCCTGAAAAGAAAAAAAAACAAAAGAGATGTGTTTCTTGTACCACTGGGAAGCAGCTTCCCACATAGGCTGTGATGGGATCAAGCCATGGAGTTCAGGCGTGATCTTGAAGCAAGAGCAGCCACTGGGTCTTCAGTGCTGAGCAGAATGGATGTGACGCAGAGTTTGAGCTGACGGTTGGCTCTGAGTATCGCCTTGAGGCAGTGATGATGTGGAAGATGCTTCATGTTTCTGTAGGGGCTAATTGCCTATAGGAAGGCAGGTATAAAGCACTCAGATATCTTTCCATGCAGTCCATGGTTTGAGTCCCTAATGCTACAATTACAGCGATTTGTTTGTTCTTTACACCTGGAGGAGCTGTGTTATGTCGTATTGCATCATACAACGCACAGGAGCACATGTTGTATTCATATAGAAAATGCATGATTTTGCTTCATGTTGCTTCACATTGATAAGCACTTTGAGAGGCAGGAAGGCCTATGGCTATGGGCAGCGGCTTAGGAATCTCGTATTAGTCTTCTAAAATACAAGCATGTCCTTGTTGGAGCCATCCACCCAGCACGGCCGTGTCCCCTGGGACTGCCTGCTCCTGGCCACCGGGAGGGGCTGGGCTGGTGGCCTCGTTCTGTGCTGGTTGTCTGGGGCAAGACGTGGAGATGTGGCATGGAGGGATCCCGTCTGTGGAGGAAGGACAGCGTTACTCATCTTCCAGACGGAGATTTTGCTAGGATTAGACAGTTAATGTTTGTGTTGGTCTTTAAAATGTAAAGTGCTACATAAACGATGAGCAGCCCTGTTAAACACCGGGGACATCTGTGTAGTTGCATAAATAGCAAACAATAATAAAAGTATTAAATTGGGTAGACTTCTTAAATAGTTCTTTCTCCAAGCTGCCTGTGACATCTTTTTTAAATCATTCAGAAGCAAATTAGCATGGCAATGCTTCTGCCTCCATTAAGACATGATTTTGCCATTTTTTAGTTGAAAAGTTGAACAATGCAAGATTAGCAGTTAAAACCTGTTGTTCTCTAAGTTACAATGGAAATCATTTGCCAGAAAGAATCCCAGGGATTTCTGCCTCTATTTAAAAAATAAAAAATCTGCATAAAGGAAATCTGAAGAGAAAATACCATCCAAGATCTTATGACCTAAAAGGAGAGAATCACTAAATGCAGAATTGTTTTAAATGCTCACCTACACCTGTCATGGGGAGACAGCAAGTCTTGTAACTTCTTTCCACATCATTTGCCTTCTGAATTTTCTAAGGTCATACCTGTTTGGTCTCCTCCAAGCACACAGATCCCACAGTAGTGGGATATAACTGACAGGCTGAAGTGTTTTGAACAAATCCTGCATGAATTTAGAATTAATCTAAAGAGGTGTGAGTGGTACGCATTTTTTTGTGTGTGAGCAACAGGAGAATCAGATCTATTACCTGGAGTTGGAGTGTAGAAATGGATCTCTTTGCTATTTTACACACTCTTTCCTGCTTATCTCTTCTGAGAGAAGGACAGGGCAGAATATTATTCATACCTAAGGCTCTGCCCCTCCTTGTCAGCCAAGCACCAGGAGGGAAAGCAGAACCATATTAAATGGTCTCTGTTGGCTGGGATGTCTCCATACCAGGCATGGCAGGCTGGTTGCTCTGGGTTTCTGCTCAGTGGCCACCAGGGAAGAGGACCTGGAGCATTAGAGCTGTCTGGTGGAAGCACAATTCATCTTGGCCTGAACTGCTCTGACATGAATCTCAGCTCTTCCATTAGAATTGCCAGGAGCTCCAGACAATGGAAATGTTTATTGCTGAGCATTGGGACCGTGGGCCTCCAATGTTCGTTGCTTTCAGCACATCACTGAATCATCTTTGGCATTACAGTTAGCAAAGACAGCAAAGACTGACAAGACCAAAGCCTGAAGGCATTTTGCACAGCAACAAATAGCACCAGCTGGCACTGCAGGAAGCGTTATGCTCCCTGTGGAATTATTTTTGAGCTCTATAAACCTTGTGTGTTCCTGTGATTTGATGCTCAGGCAGCAAAAATTGGCAAAGTCTCTCCACATCTATGGAGACAACACTCTGGAACTGGAACTGCAACCTTGGGAAGGCATTGCAAGGGAAGGGAGGCTGGATAATGTATAAGTAAGCAGGAGGACATGTATTGCCATCTAGGATAAACTATATATAGCAGTGATGCATCACAGCTGAAATCCTTGTCTCTGTTGAAAGCTGGCAGAACAGAATTCTGTGGGGTCAGACAAGCAATTTCTGTTACATTCATAATCCCTCTTACATATTTGTGATAAAGGTGATATAAGCCTAGAAGATGAACCATCCTCTGTTCACAGATGGACAGATGATGCTTAGAGAGAAGTTCAGACCTATTGAGTCCGGTGTCTTCTGCACAAGGTATGCAATGCTCACAGCTTGCTTACTCCCCATACATCTCTGAAAGTTTCCAGGATGTTCCCAGATGTCCTCCAAAAGGTACCTGTACCAGATGCAGATGTGACTGTGGCTCAGAGATGCCAACTTACTTTGCAGAAATAACTCGCAAGGGGAGCGAGCAGATGGCTGTATGAAAGGTGCATGTTCCTGTAGGTCTGTCCTGGGAGTGGGGAAAGAAAGCTCCGTGCACAGACACCTGGAACAGGGATTCTCATTTGTGCATCTCAGCCAGCTTTCCTCAAGGGGCAAATAGTGATGGAGATAAATCCTTTGTTCCCTGCGTCAGTTCCAAAATGAATCGGAAATGGTATACAGGAGAGATATAGGTAGCCAAAAATGTAGTCTGTCAGTGGTGTAGGTACATAACTGTGCCTGGACCACACACATGCCCTTCACAGAAAGGCAGTCCTTACATCCTCCGAAGTGGAAGAGATGATGTGTTCTCATTTGCGTCATCTTAAAAATCTGTTCTGCCCCAGCAATTAGTCTTTAAAAAAATCTGTTCATGTGAGTTGTTAATTTTGTCAATATTGGGATTTCAGAATAATTCATGGAAGTTTTCTGAGATATAAAAAATGGTACCACCCATCTAGTCATTACTAACAGTGCAAATGACTGAAGAAAAGACACAACTTTGCCTTGCCACAAAGTAATATCTCATTCTGGGACTCTCCATGCACTGTGTGGTTTCTATATCCATGGCCTGATAGGAAGGGATGGATTCATCAACTAGAAGTTGAAATATCTCTGATGCCTGCAGATTGAATGGAGTTTGATGTATTTTTGATTAATAGCTCCACGCAGACACGGCTTGGGATGGTCAGTGGGTGAGGAGGGATGTGACCCCTGAGTTTGGCATAAATCATTCATTTTGCTTTTTCTTACTGTCAAACTTGAAAATTGACTATTTTCTGCATGGTTTTCAGGTCATTTTCTCAATAGTCCCCAGGATGAAATAAAATAATTTCATGCATGATAAATAAGCCCCTGGTCAGCGCTTTTCTGAGACAGACCAGTGTTGGGAGCTTTAGAATGAGATAAGTGAAAAGGAAGACCCAACCTTTCAATGCCTATTTCAATGACTGCTTTTTCTGCTTAATCTTCAGCGTTCCATTTTGTCACAGCTGACAGTTTTGGTCACTGATCTGTCCAGAGTGCTCTGTATGGACTGTGGGCATTTACAGAAGGGTGGAGGTATCTGCCCTCACTGATCTGTGAGCACTGTTCTGAAAGGAAAGCTGGCTGATCCATGCACGGGTAAGGTCAGCAAGAGCTTGGCATTCAGTGCAAGCCTGACAACAGTGGACAAAAACAGACCACTGAAAACCATCAGATTTGAGAATGGAGTGATAAAGTATTAGATTGAAGCTAATTTCTTTAAATTTCTAAATGCAAAGAAAACTTCATGCCTTTTCTGCCTCAAAAAGCTCACAACTCCCCAGGCACGATATTCCCCTTCTCACACATATCTACTCGTTTCCAGAGCAGCACCCTGCCTGGCACAGTGCTCTGCCAGTGGTCAGCAGCTCCTTCCGACCCTCACTGCTAACCTGAATGGAAAGAACAGAGGAGAGGGACTTAGGCTGCTGGGTGCTCCTGTGCCAATGGGTGCTTCAGGGAGGGCCCAGCACTGACTTTTTTATTCGCTTGGTGCTCTTACATTCTAGTCCAGGCACTGCATCTGTGCAGCTTTTAACCAGTAATGCCATCACCACACTGTCACTGTAGGCTTTAGTACTAAGTTGGGGATGAAGCAGGTGGAAGTCATCTGTTTCTTCTTGAGCTTCAGGGGCTCCTCCTGGTCAGTGGTTTCATTCCCTGCATCATCACGACCCTCCTGGCACAGGCAGATTGTTGGACACGTTAAATGCCACTGTACTGTGCACACCAGTACATTTCCCCAGCAGTCAGCTATATCAGTAAATAGCACAACTTGTAATTCATCCTGTCGATCAGTGGGTGTGTTAATCAAGGGGAAAATCTGTGCAATTGACTGATCTTGATTCCAATTAATTTCCCATTAACAGATTTCCTAAAACACTCACAGAATGCCTAGTCACAGAGGATGCCAGTAACTCTTCGGCACATATGTCCTTCCTGCCCTTAGAGGATGGGAGTGGGTGGTGCAGCATGGAGGGAAAGCCTTGAGGATCCTATGACTTTCTGAAATCATGAGTTTTTACCTGAATACCTTTATAGAGGGGCTGTCTGCTGTAAGACTTTGATTTTAGTTAAGATTGATCTTCTCTTGTGAAAGGTAATGAGATTGTGTGCGATAAAAAGTGAAGTTTATAGTGGCAAATGTGTTGTGAAGTCTGGTAACTTCTCTCCAAAGATACTGCAGCTCTGTGTAAATCAGAAGAGTATCACATTCCCCTTACATCCTCTGCTTTTACTCCTAAGTGGTTAGGACCTTTCACAGCATATCTACTGAAAAAAATACATGTTAGCAAAGCATATCCTTTTCCATCTCTCTTAAAAAATTCTAAGGGCTATGGAAAAGCATTTTGGAGCTGTTAATAATGGGGATATTGATTAAGTACCAGGAGGTCAAGATTGTGGCTGATGGTTCAGAGGATCATCTGAACTTCTGAACTGTGCAGGGCTCAGTGTATCAGGAAGGAAGAATGTTTTAGTACATTTAGGTATTTTAAACGTTTTGTTGTGCTTCAGGTTCTTGCTGTTTTCCAGTGTTCCACTGTTAGAGAGCAGCCCTTCACCAGCCTTCCTGGGGTTTCCTTCAGCAGAGAGGGCTTGGGAGCAGAGTCTTCCTTGGTGGGAGCTGTGGACGATGAGCAGGATGGAATCTCTTCCCACAGTAGCCATGTCTGTGCTGTATGGTGACTGGGTCCATGCAACACACTGCACGTCAATGTACAAAACCTTAAACAGTCCTTTGACTTTAGCTTGAATGTGTTCTTGTTTTGGCATACTCAGATTCAAGTGCTTACAAACTCGGTTTAGGAGCTCGCTGTGAATGCAAGTTTACCCACAAATGCTGCATCAACCACCAGCCCCAGAAGCAGCCATGGAAGTAGGACCCAATGTATCCACTGCTTGAGCCTGGAATTTAAAAACAGCAGCACAAGGAAGAAAAAAAACAAACCACTGCACATAATTTGACCAGAGGGAAGGAAAATAATTTTATTTTCTAATTAAGCTACAAAGCAGGATGACAGACTTCATAAGCTGAGTCCTGTTTCCCTAGACAAGCCAATTAATGTACATGGTTGGAATAATGCGTGTTTTAACAAGCAGCATGAAAAATAGTGCATTTCAAGTTAGGAAAGCTGCACTCAAAGCCTTTAACATGCACAGTCAGCTAGATACGAAATACCAACAAATCTATCTTAACAAGCTTTTAAAATGTATTTGAAGTAATGAGAAGAAAATACAGGAAGGCTTATAAACAGACATGAAACATTTCAGCAGTTACAGATTACATAGTGAAGTGAAAGTATTTTAGTTACTGAGCAGAAGTAAAATGTGTTGACTCTTTAATTTGTACACAGTTTTATTTTACAGCATTTTAAACGTTGCCTTTTGGCAGAGAGAATACAAAAGGATGTAGACTTGTTGTAAAGCAGATAACTGACGAGAGAGCTCGAGGATAGAATTATCATGGGAGGATAATGCTCCCAAGGACTGGGATGTGCGTGTCTGTGTTTGCTTCTGTAATTAGTCCGAGTTAAGGGTCCCAGTAGTAAAGGGATACTCGAGTATATGCAGGTCAGTAACAGCTGTGCCTCAAGCCTCTTGACAGGATCTGATCCCAGCATCATGCAGGACAGCATGCCCTTCATTCAGTGCACTTAAGGTGGGGCCTTTAATGAGAAAACATCTCTCTGCAAATATGCCATGATTACACAGACCAGGTTTCTCACTGCTGTTTGTGAAATGACTGTGACTTCCTGCTTTTTTTTTTTTTGTACAAGCACCAAGTGGGAGTCCCAGAGCCTGTTGTGAAGTCTAGAAACTTCAGTACAGTATCTTTATAGTCAGTATCTCCAAGCACAGCTTAGATTGAAAGTAGTGCCATTTGCATAGCATATATAAATGCTGCAGCTGGAGGGTTGCCTTGGACCCTGCAAAAATCCCTGCATTAGTTAGTTACTGCTTTTTGAAAGTTATTTCTTTCTCTGTGGCCAGCTTGAATGTGCAAAAACAGCACCAAACCTAACTGCTCCAGCACCCACCCATTCTCTTTGAGCTCCGGTCCAGCCAGATAGCTCTCCATGCACATGATGCTCAGCATGGTCCTTCCTCTCACTGAAATCAAAGCTCTGGTTATTCATCCCTGTGCAGGACTCTGTGTGAGTGCCACACAGGCAGTGGTGGACATGCAGGTGCAGCACACCCCAGCTGTGCTCAGCCCTCTCCTGCCCAGTCCCCTCAGTGTGCCCAGCATGAGCCTTTGGTGGCTCTACAGGGCTCATAATGCAGAGGTGAGCTCAACTTCTAGAGTGCACAGAGCCCTGTGATAATCCCTAAAGTGTAACCTGAAGGAAGGAAAATAGATCACGTTTCAGTTTGATTTGATAGCTTCACTTCTCTTACTTTCCATGTGTTTAATTTATCTCTATGTTCAGAATTCCTCATGCAAATTATCACTGGCTCTGTTTAACTCTGCTTAACTAATTGGTGCTTGTATATGCAAGATTAGCGATCAACGATATTAATATTATTGACCCCTGTTTGCCTCTTAGTGCTATCTGTTTTTCCCAGGTGGTTGCAATTACAGCATAATTAATTATCAAATAGCTGTGTTCCCTTTATTCTGAACACTGTAACAATTATGCACAAAGATCGGCACAAAATCCTGAATACATAATTCATTGTTTTGTGCTTTCCCCATAGAATCCATGGGAGATCTGCTAGAAAACAGACACAAGTAGTTGATACATAATGTATTTGAAGACCTATAAAAGTTTCATCCTTGTGAGTCCGCAGGGAGTAGGATGGTTTGAATTTAACTTTTAATTGTATAGCTGAGAAATGAAATACAGATCAAGGGATGGTTACTGTAACTGGCACCAGCCCAAAATAAATGCCGGGCCCAGCTGTCCGTATCTGTGAATACATGAATAGCTGTATGCTCATGGGTTGTTTAATTGGATTCTGTGGGACTGTGAATTTGAGTAAACTTATTCATGCACGAGAATTTTTTCAGGACCGGGCTGTTGCAGGCACTGTCATTGCTGAACAATTTCCTGGTGCTTGCAGACGAGGCCCTGCGCTCAGCGTTGGCTCTGCTCTCACCCAGGCAGTGCTCAGCAACCCCCCAGCAGCACAGGAACGTGTGGGGCTGGGCAGAGGTCTGCTGGCCTTGGGTAGGAGTTGGGCCCGTGCCCAGCCTTCAGCCTTCTCACCTCTATATCAGGTTAGTGAGAGGGAGAGAGGAGTCTTTTTGGTGGTGAAGATGGGCAGGAAGGAGAGAGGCTAAGTGCTGTGTGTTCAGGAGGGAGACTCCTATCACCCTATGGGCCTTTATGGATGTGTGCGTGAGCATTGCAGAGTTGGAAGCTAGGTAACCAGTTCCTTGGGAGGTTCTCCATCTCTCCTATGCAGGAGCAGCACTGGAGCTGGACTGCAGAATGCCTCGAGGTTCCTGTCTTTGGCTGGGGTAACTGGGGTCACTTGCTCTACCATGGGTGTCCTAGCTCTCCCGATGGTAAAGTGGGAATGCAACCTAAATGTTCTTTTTACAAAGTGCTCTGAAATTTTATTGCTGTGATAGACATAGGTCTGACTGCACCGATTGGTGAAGACTTGCAAAGTACCATTTCCTTTGGGTTTCAATTACAAAGGAGAAGAAAAAAAAGAAAAGAAAAAAAAGAAAAAAAAAAAAGAATCTGTTTATGAGCTTTAAATCATTCTCTTTCCTCACCTCTCCCTAAATTAATTTTAAAAAATCTTAATCTCAATAATTCCACGACTCAGGAGGCAGTTCACCGGGCTATGGTGAGCAGCAATAGTGCTTTCTGAAGGTTTAAACGTGCAGGAGGCAGAGCTACCCCCCGCAGAACGGGCAGTACGGCCGAGTGCTGCCGCGTATTCTGGGCTGGGCTGGCTGCACACCCCACGCTGCGATCCTCCATCCCATCCCATCCCATTCCCGCCCGCACGGACCATGCTCGCCCCGTGCCGCCCCCGACGCCAGTGCTGCGGTGCCACCTGGCGGCAGGCGGGGGCGCAGCGCGGGGCGGGAGGCTGCGGGACGCGGGCGACGCGGGGGCTTCTGCCAGCCCAGACCTACCCTGGCGTTTCAGTGTTGGTTGACTGGCTGCTTTCTGTCCTCACCTCTAGGCTTGCTCTACGCAACTGGTTTCCTAATGTATCTGTAGCTCCCGTCCACGTCCACTTCTACCCGTGCGTAACTATTTCTCCGTCCTTTGTTGGCTGCTCTGTAGAGCTCCACGAGTTCCTGCTCTCTCATTGCTCATAACAGCTGAGAGTCGGTATGCAAAAGATGAAAGTGCCCTAATTACTTGTTTTAATAGTTTACCAAGAGATTTTCCCAAGAGTGGTCCTGCTGAGCTCAGCTTTCCACAGCAGGTTGGGCTGGTTTGGGATGGAAAGCAGCTGTTAATGTGAGAAGGTGGAGGGGGAAGAAAAAGAAAAGAAAACACCCCAAACTGCTGCACTGACAGACTGGAATACAATGAACTGAGCTCCTCCTAGCTGGAAAGTCCTGAAATCCGGAGGGAGAGGTTCAGAATGATGTTGCAAGAATGTTGAAATACATGTGTTCCATCTTGCCTTTGTGTTTTAACTGGCATGGATGAATGAACCAGATTTATTGGTAGAAAAACACATCAGAGTCCTGCATGTAATTCTTCTTTTGCTACAGTACTTCTTGTATGTTGCCTATCATTAACACTCTTTGAATATCTGCTAGGAAGTTCTAAAATATCTCCACAGATGTGTGATGGGTGCCTGACGTGAATTTGGTCAGAGGATTTCAAGGTTTCATTAAGTTATTGCTATTCTTCTCAGCTTATACAGCTGAGAGGGTGTAAACCATGAAGTCCAGCTTTCTAATATCCATAAACACAGCCTGAGGCATAGAAGACGATTCCAGGTCCATAAATTATACAAATGTCACTAACAATTCTCACTTCAGTTTCCTCTTGGTCCGCACCTGAACTGGATAGAGCATCTGGCCAGGCTGTGTGCCACTCCTCGTTCTGGGTATCGAAAACATCAGTGCATGAAGGCAAAGCTTCTCCTCTTAAATCAAGAGGACTTGCTATCTGTCTGTCATGTAAAAATAGCTCCAGAATAACATCTGGCAGTGCTGCACCTCCCTGCTCTTTCAGTTGTCTCATGTGGCAATTGCTCGTTTGCAGAATTAAGGTTAGTCATTCCTAGCTTAAGCCAAGGCTCTGGATTACGTCAAGTTCCTGCCACCAGCTGTTCAGTGGGGTTTGCATGAAAGGAGATGGTGCTCTCTGCCCACACTTGCTTTCATTTCTGCTTCTCATTCAGAACTTTCCTCAGCCCTACTGCAATTCTGAGAATTCCTCTCTTCATAGAGGGAAGGCTGCTGCCTTTGGCAGCTGTTGAGCTACACTGTAGTTGTCACTCTTAAGAGCAAGTCACAACCAAAATTCTGCCTCTGTCTCTTCAAATGGGTTAGGTAGTTCATAAAAGCATTAACAGCCATTCCTTATAAATTATGATTAATTGAGTATAAATGATTAATTGTTGTTCACATTTGGAGCTCAGCATGCTACTTAGGAACACTTCTTCCATGTGGTACTCTTCCATTTTCCAGAAAGAACTAAAGGATGTTTATAGAGGAGAAGGAAGTAGTGGGAAGTTGTTTGTGGCACAAGCTGGAACAGCTCCTGTGATCAGTGATTTCTAGACAGGGTTTTATCTGTTGATTCTCAAGGGATGATGTTATCCAGTTCATACTGCATTCCTTCCTTCAGATGTGGTCCTGGTGTTGTTCTCATTGGTTTGTGCATTGTGTGCTCCCCCACCTCCCCATTTCAAGTGAGTTCTCCTGAGATAGCAGGCTTTGTGGCTTTGCTTTTTTTCCTAAGTCCATATGTTATAGGGCAGGCTGAGGATATTCTATTTTGGGGTAAGAAATTAAGTTCTAGGCTTTTTATCTTATTACTGAACCAGGCAGAAAACGAGAGCTTTAAAAATCAATGTTATTTCTCTGTGTCATGATCATAATGACAGTGGGGATGAAAGAATTGTAGAGAGCATAGAAGAAAAATAGTAAATGCAATACACTGCATGAGAGTAGATCAGAATAGGTATTTATTCCACATGTAAGTCCATGGTGCTAAGTAAAAGGGCTGTAACTCCCTTATGTGCAAATACAAATGGAAGTTTGCATTCACCCTTGGAAGTGCTCATGCTCGAGCCTTGACATTTCTTCGAAGGTCTCGTGGCCCTCCCACGTGATTTCTCCCATGGGGTCACTGGGACTTGAGCAATCAAAGGCAAAGCACAAAGTCCGGCAGGGACACTTGGTTTTCTCATCCTGAGTAAAGCGATGCCAACTTCCTGCTTTCGGTGGGACGACTCTGCTTACATGTGTGTAACTGTCAGCAGAATTCTACCCTGAGTTCTAGAAAGCTCGACTGCATTTATTGTATGTATTTATTTCAGCATATTGCATTTCAGATACTTCTGGTTTGAACATCCTCCTGGTTTTTGGTTAAATTACTTGGTCAGTGTGCAAATCAGCACTTGTGGTGATACAAGAATACAGAAGAAATGCTAAAAGTACAGTCAAGTTTCAGAGTCCCGATCTCGTATTTGCTGCTGGATGGTCACACTGAGTCTCTGGGATGGGTCAGTATGGGAACATGGGGCCTGCAGGCTGTGAAGGCAGCAGCTCAGCTGCCAGGTCCCATTAGCCCATGGGAATTACGGGTGACATGACTTGAGTTGAATATTTGGAGCTGTTGCTCGGTCTTGGCATTTTTGGCAGCTTTATGCCTCATTACTATCTGCTTTTGAGGGATATTTGTGCCAAAAATAACCTGCTGGAGGAGTGATCTCCAGATGCACATTTCAGAGGTGGAAGGAGGAGGCACTGCGCAGTCAGCATGCTGTGTTGGGTGAAAGGCCATGTGGGGCTGGCTGTTGTGGGCAGGATGATGCTGCAGACAGAACTAAAGCTAATGGGATTGGGAGGGAAGGGTTTGTATTTGAAACAGCCTTGGAGAATGATGAGAGGCAGCTGGGATGGATAGAGAAAAGCCCTGCAGACTGGAATTATTTCAGAAGCCTGAGTGAGCTGGGCAGCCACTCCCTGCTGAAGCGCATTTTCCTTTGGGACTGCCACACACAAGGCACTGCCCTGCACTGGTGTGTCAGGGCCTGCACATCATTTCTGTTCTAATTAGACAAGCAGCTGTTAGCAGGTCTGGGCTGTGCAGATTTAACATGTGACTGGTGGTTTCTGAATGTGTAGGGGACAAAAGTACTTGTTGAGACACAGTGTAGGATGGCTGCTTTTATCTCCTTTGCAATTCTCTGGATTCACTGAGTTGAAGTTCCACCAGATGAAGCAAAAGCTGGAGATTATTTTCTGCTTAATATGTGCTTTTCAACTGAGAATACTGGTAAAGTCTATGTTTAAAAATACCTATAATAATAATAAGCCAATGTTGAGGGTAGGAGCATAGCTTATTCACAATATGGACTTCCATGGCCATGCTTCATTTCCTCTAGACATTACTGCAGCACATTGCTGAGTGCTCCGCTGTTTTCCCCTCCCAGTCAGCTCACTGCATTGCCCCCAGGTTCTGCAGGTAGGGCTGTAATGAGAATACATGGTCTCATCGCAATCTGCCAGCCTCAGTAGATTGATTCCCATTTCAAACACACATTGATTTTTTTTTTGTGGAGCTCATATAGTAACAGCCTTCTACTCCCTGTTTTGTACCCTTGACTGATCAATGTTAGCCTTCAGCTGGAAGCCTGGACACAGCTCAGGTATGAACTTCAGCTTTATGTTCATTTACAGCTTACAAGGCTGAGGGCTTTCGGCCTGCAATAGGACAGTGACTTATTAGCTGCTGAAAAAGGAGTTTTGTCACAAAAATATGTAGGAGCCTGAGCAGTCACAGGGTCAGGTGGGGCTGTAGTGCCTTCAGCCACATCTTCTCGTGCTGTGCTGCTCTGTAGCCATGCTGGCTTTGGCAGCAACACCATGTCAGGAGAGCATTGATTTGTGCTGCTGTCACGGCATCACATGTAGCAAAGCAGAACGAGAAGTCATAACTGAACTGTGGTACACCACACACTTATGCACTTCTTCTAATGCTTTGTCAGTGCCTTGGTCAACAAATATTTTATCTGCAAAGGTAGCCTATTGCTCCTCAGTATGTAACGCGCTAAAGTTATTTGATGGCAAATAAAATGCATGCCAGGAGAGAGGAGGACAAAACCCCAAAGATGTACGGTGGTGGTGAAATCTGAATGAAATGATCCCTTAAAGAAAGAGCTCAGGATCAAAGAGGACGTGGTGATGAAAGGAAGGGTCATCTAGATGTTACCCACAGATCCTAGAGATCTGTCTGGACAAGCTTTGAAAACTGACAATACTCATTATCTCGAGTTTACAAGTACAATAGCAGGGGGAAAAGGATATATTAAATCCTATCTAGAATGTTATCAAGGTCGTTTTGGTTATTGTACACAGTAAAAACATGCATCAATAGAATCCTTGAAAAGGTGATTGTTCTGGATGTTCTCAGTCAATGTTCTCGGTTCCCACAACCTGGTAACCATGTGGATCTGCACTCGGTGCACACCTTTAACTTGCCATCTCGTAACCTCATCATACCCTCATCTCATCATAACCTCATCATCTTTTTATTGGCATATATCTCTGTAACACAAAATTTAGTAACTTCATGTAAATGAACTAATTTTTTTTTTAATTTTTTTCTTTAATCAAAGAGCATATAGAGATAGTTGTATATCCCCCCCCCAAAAAAAAAAACAAAACAAAACCCATCATTCAATTTCTTATCATCATGAGTTGTGGTTTCTAGTGCTGGCTGCAGTATTCTGACAATCATTAAGACAGCATAGAGTCTACATAGCTTCTTTATATACATGAGACATGTCAAAATAATACAAATTTGTCTGTATTTTGTCTGCGAAGAGAGAGGGAGCAGGATGTCAGCCCAGGCACACAACTCTTCTGCTGTTTGCGTCTACTGCATACGTCTGAGCTTGTGTTCTACCTTTAGTGCTGATGCTTTGTCTTCCAGAGAGAGGACATACTACAGTGCTTCATCTTCTTTTGTGCTGGTTCTGGTTCTCAGGGGAAATTTGATCTTTTTAGTATGCTGTTGCAACACTGTCTGAAAAAGTGTCATGGTTTGGATAATAATTTTTCAAACTAATTTAATACACTGATTTCCTTGGGATGAAAATCAAGCACTGTTCCATTCAAGATGCATCTAAAGGGCAACTTGTTTGAGTTAAGTTTACTGAAACAGAAGTGACAGAATATCAATTTGTTTTCTAACTCCATGTCATATTTGAGAATCAAATAAGCAATTACATGAGGCTAAATTGGATTTATTTCAGTATCAGACTTGAAGTCCACTTGTTTTATTGTGATTTATCTGAGATAAAATAGCCCTTCACTTTACAGTAAACTTGCTCAAATATTATATTTCTTCTTTGTCTTCTTTAGAGCTTTCAGTTTCTCAGACTTATGTTGAAAACATTACTGATAAATCATCAGCATTCACTTTATTTAACAACAAAGGCCTTCTGGTGTTGAAATGACAAATATTCCCAAACCTCCCTTTCTTTGCCACAGAGTGACTTGTAAACTGGTACCGATGTATTTGTGTTAGCCTCCTCCATTGTTTGCATTTACCAAAAGCCCAAATTCAAATGTAAAAACGTAACCTCACACATTTGGTATTTGCTAAGCTATTTGCTTAGCTCATATGAGCAGCCTTGAGTAAATAGAGGTCAAAATGATGTGTCCCCGTAAGTGTTTGAATTTAGCATTTATTTTAGAAAATATGTCCTCCTCGAATACTTCACAGACTTCTCCAGATGTTCAGATGCCTTTGAATAATCCAAACTGCCCCACTTACAGGGAGCAGATTTCAGCAGCCTACTTCTTTGCTCCTCAGTAAGCTCTTGCTGCAGTTGGGTTTGCTACACAAATGCTTCTGCTCCATAATGCTACGTAAGGATCCTGGGCAGACCAAACAGTTACTGACAATAAACTTCAGTACTTCACCTCTAGACCTGCCTATCTGTGATGGTAAGAGTGCTGCATCCACCCCCTTCCTTCATCCACAGCGTAGTTTGTAAGATAGGTCAGATCAGCCTCTTTCAGTTCCATATGTTTTCTGAGCCTGAATTAGTTCCCGTAATGGAGAGGCAAAGATCATTTGGCTCTTGTCTTGGTTCATCCTTTACGCAGAATTATTTTGGAAAATAGTCTGTTACAAATTACTTCTGGATAAAAAAGCACATTCTTTATCTGCGATTGTAGTGCCAGCCTAGGCCAAACAGGGTTTTGGTGCAACACACGAAAGTCTTTGCCAAGTGCCCTCAGCCACTGCCATTCAAATCAAGCTCGTGCATTTAGCATAAACATTAAAGAAACTCCAAACATGACAATTGAGGTTTTACCAGCCTGAAAATTATAGCCCAACCATGATAATTGAAGTTCTGACAGCAGTGAAGCTGAAATTTGGCTGCCGAAAGCTGTAGTCAGTTGTTTGCTTTAATGGCTGTGATCCCCAGGAACTGCAGAGGGAAGCAGTGACAGCGAGGTGTCTGCAGGCAGAGGTGCAGCTGGCAGCCAAAGCCACATCCTCAATCAGCCTCAGGCCGAGTCAGGATCCTGACTACACCAAGGAGATGCCTGCAAGGCCAGCAGTGGAACTGATGTGTAGTGCAGCTCCATACACAACCACTGCCATTTCTTAAGCCATGATTTGGACATTCTGATTGCAATCGTTCCTTTATGCCCTTTCAGTAAATTCTACCATTCGTTAATACAGAACTGCTGGGAACGTGCATTTCTAGCATTCCAGGATGTGCAGAAGGGAAACATGGAGTTCATCTGTTTGGAATTGGCCAGGGCTCTCTTCCCTTCCTTTCTCCCAAGTTCATGTTTGTAAGATCATGGAATATGAGGTGGAAGGGATCCTGGAGTTCTGTTTTGCTCTCCAGGAAAATTAGCAGTGCTTCTGCCATTCCTGGGAGATTATTTGTCAACCTGCATTTGTGGAGACTTCACCACCTCCCCAGACAATCTTACTGATTTTTTTAACACTTTTTCATGTCTTTTTAAATCTCAGTTCTTGCAGTTTTCTTGTTGTGCCTTTGTTTGGGCTCAGAGAACAATTTACTGACTTCCTCTTTATGGCAGTCTTATATTATATTTGAAGGCCATTAACCTTAATATTTACTAATATTTTGCCCAAGGTGTATAATACATATTTTCATTTATGACTTCTTGGCATTCTGGGACATGCAGTCAGGCTGTGTCACGTCACCCTCTCCAGCATTAAGGACCCTGGTAAAGAGTTTGCCCACTGGCTTTTCACAAGAGGCAGTATAAATCTACATCAGCCCAGGAACAGGCCAAGGATAAAGTTTTTATTGTTCTACCCTCCTGGGTGCCTCGTTGCTTCAGTCGGGAAGTAATTTGCTTTGCTTGATATGCTGTTAGCACATCACTTCCCAGATGCAGGGATTGAGTTATTGTTGCTCCTGTGCCAGTAGCAGCAGAAAGGTTTAAAACCAATCTTTTGCCCTGATCTGGTGATGTTGGAGAAGAGAGAGAAAGCGCATTTAATCAGACCTCCAAGACAGCTCTGTGGTATGCTAGCACATGCAATAATTTATTCAGAGAGTGGGACAACTGTACACGAGAGAGTTGACTTTAGCTTTACCTGTATTATCACTTTCCTTGCCAAGATCTAATGTTGTTTAGCAAATGGAAGTTTTCTTTTTTTCCCTACTTTTTGGATGCAGCTATGGGTATGTCTCCTGGCAAAGAACTAGGTCTGAGTCTTAAGTCTTGGGTTCACCATGCCTGCAATTGCTTCCAATGGCTGGAGCAGCTCACCTGAGTATGTTTCATCACCAAAGTGTCTCCACTGCCTGGTGCTGACCTAGCCATCCCTCCCTTCTTTTTTGATTTCTCACCTCTTTTCTATCTTTAGAAATATTTCAAAATTCAATCAGCTGAACTATTAATCTGTTTTGAAAAAAATATCATCTTGAGAAGTCCACGACTATTTTGTCAACTTGAAATGTTTTCAACACACATAAATGTATGCTAAGGATAAATATGTTATGCAATTCTCTTTGCTAATTATTTATGGCACGTCCATGATATTGCATGTCAGTTTAAATTTTCACTGCTGTTGAAAGCACTACAGCTGAAGTTATCTGACAGCAGGTTCTGATTCTGATGTGTGGTTACAATGGTGTTAACAGCATCTTGCCATAGTGGTAAATAAAGCCAGCTGGGCAGACTGCTCTGAAAGATCGGTGTGGCAGGAGGTGGGACATTTCCTGAGACTCCAGAAAGGGTACAGAGCTTTTTCCTCCAAAGGTTTTGGTAGCTGCCATAATATTGGAGTTTTGCTGTGAGGTTGAAGTTACTGTTCTGGGTTGATGATGTTTCAGATTGCTGTTTGGTTCCTCATTGGGGTTGCTGTTTGACCTTCAGCTGAGCTGAAGAGTTCCTGCCCATTCAGGGTACTGGTTTTCATGTCTCTGTGGTAAGACTAACTGGCTTTATCCCCTTTGCACAATTACTCAGAAGCCCAGGGAGGAGCTGCTCTTTTCACTCCTTCGTACTTCCTTCCTGATCCAGCTGTATCAGTGCACAAAGTCACTGTTCCTCAAATGCTCTTTGCTATTACTGCAATGGAGAGCAGTTTGTGAAAGTGCTGCCAAACAGATGTCAACTGAGTAACTTTAAACATTTTTAAATGGATCTGACCTATCACAGACAGATTTGCCTGAAGAACAGTAGGAGTGTTCCTGCAGATGTGTTCAGTGGACTCTCTCGATCAGGAGGTGGTGACAGATGGCTGGTGCTGATGATCCCTCCCACAAGGACAGCTAGATGGGGACATGATGGGCATCCCCAGCCCAGTCCCTGGGCCAGCACTGATGCTGCTGACTGCACCTTCAGGAGGAGGCTGTCACACCAATGTTTGATGAGTTATGTGCTCCACCACGCTGACTTTCTCAGTTCAGTATTAAACTTCTGCTAAATAGCCTAAAAAAAACAGAAGACCCTGCTAACCCTGCATGAATTACAGACATAGTAATGGGGATTTACAGCCCAGTTTATCCAGCATAACTTTTCTTTGCATCTTGTAACATCAGCTGAAGTACGTTAACTTATCCCACATGTGCTCTTAACCGGTGGTAAAGTTGGTGATTTCATCTCAGTCAGGCAGTAATAAGAAGTAAACATAACAGATTGTTTAAAAGCACTTTAAATTTCCAACATGAGTCTCCATCTAATGTTTGTAAGGAGATGACTTTGCTACATGAACAAATACACTGAATCTGAAAATTAGAAGTGAGAGAAAGATGGGAAGAAGCATTTAAAACTGTTGCTCTGATTACGTTATTCGCAGCAAAGATGCATTAAGGACCTGGTCTTAAGCTGGTGCTTGTGTCTGTGATTCCTTCCAAACAAGATCCATGTGATGCATAGCTTCATCATAATTCAGTTTTAGCAAAATATTTTGTTTATAAGGACATGCAAGACTAAAAGATTCTATCATAATCCAAGCTAGTAATGATGAAGAAAATGTGCAAGAAGAATGTTGAGTGTAACATAAATGCAGTCTTACACTTTTCATACGTTTGATCTGCAGGGATCCACTGGATCTTGTCCTTTTATCTTTGGAACGATCTTTATCTTTATCTGCATTGCAGATCTCATATGGTAGAATGGCTCATTTTGTCACCATCAGATCAGGCAATGCTCAGGCTGCTTAAGAAGTGCAGTGATTGCGGTCAGTTGGGTGGAATAACCTTTCTGAAGGATATTCTGACACCTGGAACACTTGGTACTGTACCACGTGAATCTGAGAAATTGCCTATGGTTATTTAGCAGGTTATTTTGCCACTTTAAGCAGAAAATTGAAGTCTAATAAATGCCTGTATTTTCATTCCATCTACCAAATTAACATTTTCTTAAGCAACAAAGAAACTTGAATTGGTTAAATGCATTCAACATCTCTTGAAATTCAGTGGCGCTTGGATTCAATTGTGCACCTTTAAATACTGCGCCCTTAATTAGGAATAAGCTTCACAATACCATTCAATCAACCAGTGATTCTCCATCTCACTTTTTTTTTTTTTTTTTTGCAACCTCTAATTCTGTTGAACTCATATCAATTGAACTCATATCAATAGAGCTGTTAATCTGTTAATCTAGCTAGCTTTTGTTTTATGAACATGAGCCTGGCTTTCAAGCAGTTCCTTCTTCACATTTTGCCTAAGGTTCTAATATTTGTAAAGTCTTTGATGGATTTATGAATAAAGCCAGGCCTGTTGTGTTATGCCTCTGGATCTACCTTTACTACAACCTTCCTTTGTGGAAAAGATGGTTCATAGGGTTTAGAGGCACAGAGAGCAGTGACATTATTTATGTGTATTCAGCTATAATCAGTGCTGATACTAGAAATCTGCCAGTATAGAGTAGGGAGAGGATGCTAGCAAGCCGTGGAGGATGTAGGAAAAATAAGTTGGATGTGAAACCAGAAATACTGAAGGCTCAGAGCTTATCACTGTCATGTTTTTAGAGGAACGCTCACAGGCCAAAACACTACAGATAGACAGGAGTCTTCTCAAAGAAGGCTTAGAAGCTGTTCATCAATCTGATGGTAAGAGCTGACGCCCTTACAGTCAGATGTGATGGTAGGCATGGCACAAGCCCTTGGTTTCTTGGTGTAAGTCAGGAGCAAGAGCAGTGAAGTCCACAGATGCACACTGTGGTAAGAGCAAAGTCAGGCATCATCTCTACATGCTGAGGGATTTATTTGCTCTTCAGGATTTACAGCCATCTCTGACATTTGCTTCTTGCAGCCACAAAACCAAGTATATCCTACAATGAAGTACAGCAATAACAAGATTTGAATGTCATTAGGAGCTGCTCCTACACATCTTGTATTAAAGCAGCTAAGTGTTTAACCCATGAATAGAGCTCCCATTATCTTTGCTTTTCTCAATATAGATCACTTAACCACTCTGCAAAAAATCCCATGAGAGACCACAACAGCAGGGAACAAAGTAAAGAGAAAAGGATTGTATCTGTTAGAGCTTCTTAAACACATTTTTCAAATGAGCACAGAGTCAACGTGAATATTATTCCTAATATAGATTAACCTAAGGCAGATTTCTGCAGGGCATGAGGTTAGAAGAGAATTTGGTCAGGTGGTTTTTGTCAGTGAAAAGCTCTGCCAATTACGTGCAGCACAAAGGAGAGACTAATGCATGAAATGCGTAATAACACGGCCTCTTTCATAACATGGAGCTTAAAAAATGTTAGATCCCATTTGCATTTTCCATCTGTGCTCAGGTAAATCCAAGACAGATATGATAATCTGCTGAAGTGAAGTTTATCTAGCAGAATGGGCTATCAAAATAGTGGGTTCATTTTCAGGCAAGAATGCGGCCACTGAGATGTTTCAGTGCTGTGTACAGCTAGAGCACAGTCTTATCAACAGCTGTGGAAATCTGGTGGGCTGGGGGTGAAAGGTAATGGCAGAGTGAGATCTGCTTTTCTGAAAAGGAATTGAGAAGAAATGAGCCTATCTGCTGACTAACAAGCAAATTACCTTACCCACTTCAATACATTTTATAAATAACAACCCATCATTAACAAACGGATTGCACACTTTTTTGCTTACATTTTAATGCTTAAAAATGATGTCAGATTGGCAGCATATCAAACAAATATCTCCGTTCAGTCACGCAAAAGTTCTGTATTAAAAATGGTGAAAAAGTTTCTCCCCGGCCTTTACTCTGTGATTGGAAGGAGTGACTTGGATGGGCTCCATTCAAAGGGAATGGGCTCAGACTCCAGCTGTGTCTTTGGCATTCCTTCAGTGACTGCAAACGGTAATTGTGATGAGATGGAGGGCTGTGCATAGCGAGGTGAGGGAATTAAGGCAAGGAAATACAATCAACCTGTGCTACCAGACAACTGCAATCTGCTCTTCATGAGTGTATTTGTAACAATGTTTAGCAATAGTTGTACAAATCAAATGTAGGGCTGTATATTCAAACAAACAGGCTTGCAAATTCACACATAAAACCTGCGCTAAGAACTGGCCGTGGCTTGCTTCCCAGCGAGCCAACATGAGCATGCTGTGTACCTTCCTGCACTGCCATCACAGCACCTGCAGTGCTCCCTGTGGGATCTGGTGATGGACTGAATGAGCTCAGTCCCGGCATTGCCACAGACCTACAGATACAGAAACACCCCATGTGAAATGTGAAGGTGTTTCCTGGTAGTCGAATTAATTACTAAAGGTCATCTCCTAAGCAAAGGTGAAGCAGGCCACTGCTAAGCAAAGAGAAGCAGGGACGCTGATTTCCCCTCTCTGTTTTGACCTTCTATGGATTTCTATGGTAGGTCTGCCCTGGAGGAGGAAGGCATCTCTCAGATATGCTGCATAAGCTTTTGTTGAGCTGGGCAGTTTCCTAGTTCAGACACAGGCAGAAGTTCATCTGGAGATGATGTTGTGCTGCATATGAATTTGCAGGAAGAAAAACTCTCACACTTGCTATTGAACAACAACCTAGAAAACACTTCTGAATTTGTGGGTGGGAGAAGAATTTAAAAAACCTATATAATTATTTTACAAATACATGAGAAAAAAAAAAGCCTAAGAAATCACTGTTGATCAGTGGTTGCATTCTGTTTGAAGCCAAGTTCAGTATCTGAATACTTTAAACAGGTGTGCATGGCACTGTTATTTAAAGCATCATCTCAGCAAAGCGTGTAAGGACACATTCTATTCAAGCCTTGATACACCACCAAATGCAGGAATCACGTCTCTTAAAGTGCTTTTCTGGACTAAAACCTAATTCTTTGAGTTTACAGTGATTTCCAGATGCTTATTTGGGTCATAGAAGAGCTAAAATATTTTAATAGTTCTTCAGGAAAAGGTAGATCTGCAGTCATACAGGTAATCTCTGCCTTCTCAGGCAGATGAGAAGGGAGCAGAAACTGCAGGACTTACTACCTCGCCTATGGTCTTCCTTCATGAGACCACAGAGAGCAAGCCATCACCTCCAGCGGCCCTTGCTGAACAGTCATTCCAACTGCAGAGCTCCTACATGGCCTAAATATCAGTTTTCAAAACGGATGAGCCATGATGGAGGGCACGAAACCTCGTGTGTTCCTCAAAGGTGGTTGCAACAGTGCGTGCTGTGATGTGGCACAACTCTGCACGTATGTGATATGTAGCTGCAGGCATGCCAAGCAGCAAACAAACCACTGTGTGCAAATGGTCACTCCTTATGTGTGGTCAGTAGGAGCCACTGTTAAGCACGGTCAGCAGCGGGGCTCTGAGAGTCACAGGCAGCTGGTGTGATGCTGCTGATGTGGATAAATTGGTTTCCTATCTCCTTTCCCTCCCAGTCATGAAGTTCTTCAAAGCAGAAATCATAATGAGGCGGAGACCATCCAGATGTAGACGCTGTCTGGCACTACAGAACTGCTGTTGGTTAGCTAGTTCATGAGGATTTTCCTCTGTCTCCATAGGGCTTCAAGAACCCATCTTTTTATCTCTTAAAGAATTAGGCTTATTCCCTCTAGCAACATGTTTTCTAGATTCTGAATTCTGAATGAATCTCACATCTTCTGTTCCTATTTCTGGAGGTTCTTTTTTTGTGATAGAAGATCTGGGGCATAGACAAAAGTAAGTGCTAGATTCACTAAAAATAATTCTCAAAGATGGTAAAGGATGTCTCGCCTTTACCATAATCTTCCCCATGTTGTGTTCAAAATAAGTATTTACAGTATGTTCCTTGTTCAACAAATTCAAAAGCTACTAAAATGAGAAATCATGTATTATAAGACTACATCAGATCTTTCAGTTTTAGGCAAAATGAGAAAGTATTGAAATCTTCTTTATAAAGCCTTTTTCCTTTTAACTATTTTTTCTGTGGCAAATGATAGTGGTGTCTCAAATAAGAGATTAAACACATGGGAAATCTTGCAGGTGAATGGTGGTAGAAATCTCTGCACATACTTTGCATTGGTATGGCATTGCGTAAATGTAGTTCCAAAAACTGTTGGTGTTTTGAAAAACTGATTAATCATGCAAACGTGATCTCATGTCATTCTCCATACTAATTCTTCACTCTTTTTTTTTTTTTTTTTTTTTTATTTCTACTCCCTTTGATTTTCTTCTTTTCCCATTAAGTGGGAAGACAAAAATAAAATAAGACAGAAAAGCAAAATCCAGAATGAAGGCCTAAGCCCGAGACCCAAGGTCCTTCTGCATCACAAAGAAGTGCAATCTGCAACAGTTAGTGTCTGCTCCTAACTTAGATAACCTAAAGTAGGTCACCTTCATGAGTCTTCCAGACTTTCCAACTTAGTAACTCAGAAGGATAATAATACAATTTTTAGTTAATGAGAGAACATCAGAAAAAAGAACTGTAGGAAGCTGTGAACTGCAATATCTCCTTATTGAAGGCAAAATGCCACATGGCAAGAACAGATGGGTAATCCTTTCGTGATTATCCTGGACCACTGGCTGAAAGAAAAAGCTGTCGCAGCACTGATGGCTGTATATAAAGTAAATATACATGGCAGCTCCCCTCACTGGTAGTAAAATGTTATATATGTGAAAGGATTATACAGAAAAAGGGACAATTTAGCATGGTGTCAGAGGAAGTAATTCTTCCTTTCTCCCTCGGTTCCTGAAGTGGAGGAAGAAGGACTGTATATTCCACATACTATTACATATTTTATACAAATCGAACCCAGAAAAGTACCTGTTTTTCATCTCTTTGACTACAGTGATCCAGCAATGAAAATAAGGATTGTTCACGTTGCTAATTTTAAGTATTGTTATTGGAATGAAATGTTGCTGTAAAAAAAATGATTTCTGCGTGTCTGTAGTGACACCAAAACTTGTGTTTCCACAATATTAAGTAGGCAGGTGAAATTACAGCAGATTCAGAATAGCTTGCTGGAATGTACAGAATGCTGGGTGTACAGGAGGACCAGAGAAAAAGGTGTTTCTTGCTCACAGTGGTGACATCTCCATGGACATCAGTTCTTCCAGTGCGTGTGCTAAGAGAGAACATGGCCTTTGTAACTTGGAGAGAAGGTAGATATAAAATGAGCACATATAAGTGAATCTTCAGGTTTTGTCTAAGAAAAGTAGACAGTACATTAAAGATACCCATCTTTATAAAAATCAGTTCACTCCAGATATGCCTTTCCTCCCTTTGCCATGATAGCATATCTGCAGTCTAAATTCTGATGCAATAGGGACGTGGCTGTTCTTAAGAAAAATGCAAATCTTCACTCTGAAATAACTTAGTCTTTCGCTGAATACAGAATGTGCTTCTGAAGTGCCTATGAGTCAGCCTGTGAGTTGGAGTTCAGATAAGCCAGTACTGTTCCTTCACCAGATGGACCGTAAGCTTTTCAGAGGAGAGAGAAGGATATTGCATATTAACACTGCTCTAAACTTCATTTATTTCTTTGTACTTGAGTCAGTTTCAGGCTGTGTTGATGTCATAAGGAGAAAGAGGGGATAAGTACTCTGAAATAAAAGATGTACTGGAACAGAATCAGGTAATTTGTTTCCATCACTGCAGGTCGGCCCACGGCTTCTCACACACCCCAGGCTGAGTGATGTGTCTGTGCAGGGGTAAAAAATAGTTCAGCCAATTATCGGTCAGGATTTTACAGTAAATTTGACAACTCACAGTGGTTATCCCTTCTTAAAACATCACCTCTTTGCTCAGTGGTAAGTGTGGTAATATCTTTCTAGGACAAATAAACCCATTTCTCCTTTGTGCTTTGCACTAGATGCCAACAGTCTTACAGAACATGAGCAGCATCAGGAATTTTCAGTGGTAGCTCTCAAACATCTCCATCTGACCAGGTTAACTCTTTCTGCAGCAGCCTGGCTCCCTTATGCCGCTCTTATTCATGAATGTCAAAATAAGAAAACTTCATTTTGTGTTTCGAACTTCTGTGTAACTTCTGATTTGAATTTATTCTTAGGATTTGTGCAGTGTAGTTATTCCATTTTTGTGGGGCTTTTTTTGTTGTTTTTTTCTATCTTCAAATTCTCAAGAATCTCAGTTCTGCCTTCTTTTACTTTCTGGTTTGAACCATTATAGCACAGGAAAAAATTAGTTCAGTTATGCTGCTACTTATTTATATTTGACTGTTTTCTTTAGCAATAGAGCAAGGATATTACGAGCAGTTAGATGTCGTTGGTCATAGCATGGTTATATAAATGGATGCTGTGCCTCCTGCATTGTCCTTTCCAGATTTTATATCCCCTCTGGAAATACAGGGTTGAGGAGGATGTTGTCAAAGAGGAAGCCTCATTCCCCCACTTGCTTGCTGAGGCTCCCATCTGTATGCAGAAGCCTCAGAAGTTTATGGGTTATAAATTAATGTGGTTTGGGGCCAGATTGAATTCTGCTTTATAGTACTTCTGTGGCATCATTTTGAATGCGCCTCCCAGAATGGTGAAGAGAACCAGAATGAGGTCCTGAGGCCTGCAGCTCCTCAGAGCTCATGGTGATGGCACTCAGCTCCTGGGCCCACAGCCTCGCCAGGCCCAAGAAAAGCTGTGCAGGCAGCTGGTGCCACTCACGCTCCTCTCTCTGCTTTTTAGAAGGAACACTCTTCTCATGTCACATGGGAAGCACTTCTGTCTGGCGTTTGTCAGTAGATTTGCTTAAGTGCATTTACAATGCACAGTTATTTGATGGCTCTGAATAAAAATTATCCATCAATTTCCTGAACTGTGTAGACTATCCATCAAAAATATTCAAGAATACTTTGAAGCTCTCTAGCTTTATTTTCAAACAATTCACTTTGTTGTACTGCGCGGCCAGTAAATCCGATGTGTGTACAACTGGTGCACAGTCTGGCAGTGCCGAATTTAAGTTATGCTTTTGACCCATGAAGAACAGTCTGCCATCAATCAGAGCTGGCAAAAATGGGCAGGGTCCTATTGCCCAAAGTAAAGGTGAGCCAGATCATGAATGGATGGTCACAGGCCATTGTGTTGTCTTGCTCTAAAGGAGCACTTTCTCCTCTCTGCTCAGAGATGTCTCGAAGGCAGTGATGCTGATGGTGAGCCTGTTTGAAAGCACGTGTTGTGTTTTGGCCTGGTGTGGATCCCAGTGTGCTGTGCATGAAGCGGCAGCAGCAGAGCTGATGGTTGCACTGCAGAATGCACAGTGCCCAGCAGCAGTGCAGCACCACTCTGCAATTCTGCTTCTCTGGTGTTTAGGAAGAGCAACTGTCCCCATCAGATCATGTTTTTCACCTTTGGATTTGGCTTGATGGCGCTTTCAGAGAGGCACTGTATGGGCAGATTGGAAACCCCCCCATCTCTCGGCTATCATCAGACAGGATGCAAATTACAAAACCAGTAAGCACGGGAGAAACGGGCACTGAAGTAGTCCATTACGCATTACGGTTTTTGCGGTAGCAGGCAGTTCATTACAGTCACCTGCACCCAGACCGGCACCTGCTCTGACACGCCGCGTGCTTCAGGCGGCCCTTCCTGCCCACAGCGCGGTGCCGCGCGTGCAGCTGGCAGCGCGGTGCGGGGCGTTGGGGCGGCGGTACCGACGTGCTGCGAAAGTTCAGCTGTTTGTTCGCCGGTTTAATTTTACGAAGGAATGCGCATCACGCTGCTTTTTGCTTCAATCGTGTTTAATGCAGCCACGCCGAAACTGCTGGTGTTCCGACGCGGTTCAGCTCGGCACGGGTCGGTCGCAGATGCCCGGCCCGCAGCTCCGCGCGGTGATTCGATCTGATCCGACTACCAGCCGCCCGGCCGCGCTCCCGGCCCCTTCCGTCCCGCCAGGTGCCGCCGCCCTCCCTCGGAAGGTGGCAGTCGCCACCCGCGCGGGCCCCGCGCCCCTCCCCCGCCCGCCGCGAGGCGCGGAGCCGCCTCGCCCCGCCCCGCCCCGCGGCGGCCCCTTCCCCTCTCGCGGGGCCGGGGCTCGCCCGCCGCCGGCAGCCCCCGGCGCGCCCCTCCCTTCCCCCGGCCGCAGCCCACCCCTCTCCTTCCTCTTCCTCCTCCGCCCCCACCCCGCTCGGGGCTCGCCGGCCTCGGGTCGACACGGCGCCCGCCGCCGCCGCCCCCTCCCCTCCCGCCGGCTCCTCCGGCACCGCGCCGCCACGCGCCGCGCACACCTCCGCCTCCCCACCCCCCGCCCTCCTCCCGCTGCTGACGTCTGGCTCTGCCCGGCTGAAAACTCCGCGCCGCGGCGGATGCGGCGGCTCTCGGCAGCGCGGCGGCGGCGAAGATGGTGGCGGCTCCGTGCGCCCGGCGGCTGGCGAGACGCTCCCGCTCGGCGTTGGTGGCGGCGCTCACCGTGCTGCTGCTGCAGACCCTCCTCGTCTGGAATTTCACCTCCCTCGACGCCGGAGAGGAGCAGCGCGGCGCCTCCGGCCGCGAGAAGCGGGACCGAGGCACCGCCGGCGGCGGCGAGCACCGCGCGCAGCCGCACCGCCGCGGGGCCGGCGCCGTGCACGGGAAGGCGATGGTACGTGCGGAAGCTCCGCGGGGCCGCGGTCGGGGCGCGGGGCGGTGCCGGGCAGAGCTCCCCGCGGAGCCCTCCGAGCAGCGGTGCCGGCGGGCGCGGCGCCGCTCAACTTCGCCTCGGGGCCGCCGCGTGCCGCGGGCTCGCTTCGTTCACGCGTTTGCTTTTTTCGCCAGAGACCGCGCGGGCGCCGCTGCTTCTCGCCCGGCTCTGCCCGGCCCGGTAGGTTACAGGCAACGCGATTTAATGTAACGATGCCGTTGCCCACTGAACACGTTCCTTCTCTCCCCATTTTTTTTTTTATTTTTTTTTTTTTCATTTTGCAATCCGGGCCCGCAGTGGCCGCGCAGCGTCCTATTCGTACCGCGTTTCGGAGCGTTCCGGCGGAGCACCGCCTGTGCCGCTCGTGCTGCGGGCTGCGAGACTTCAGTTGTGCGCTGTCCGTTAGGAACGTGAGCCGCTTTGTTTGCTCTGGGATTTCTGAGTGCATCTTGTGAGGGAAAGCTGCAGCGGGTCGGTGCTGAGCGGGATGGGGCGGGATGGGGGACCGCCTGTGGAAGGCAGCGCCGTGCGGTCCTCGTGTGCCAGGTGTGATTGCTGAGAGCCTTGCCCGGTTCGGCGCTTGACTCTGTGCGTTGCCGTATGTCGATACACACCGCTTTGAGAAGTCTAAGTACTGGATTTCCGCGGTTTTTCCTCCAGCCCTGCCGTCTTTCTCTCCCGGTCCAGTCCTTCATTGTCTCATCTCCCCCTCGTTTGCCCGGAGCTTTTCCCGCTGGGTCTCTCTGTGTGAGCCCTTGAGGATCGTACTGCTGCAAGGCTCCATACGGAGCCAGCTCCAGCCCTGCTCCTTGCCTCGGGAGCCCTTCTGCTCCGTGCTCTGGGTGGCTGTCGGGAGGGCACTGCTCACAGCTAACTTGCAGACATCCCAGCCCTGTGCCTGGTGCGATGGGATGGGCACCCAGTGCAGGGCTGAGATGCTGAGAAGTGCTGTCTGCATGGAGGGCTCCGGGTGTGTGGATCTGGGAGCTGTGACTCACTGCTGCGTGCACACGAATTTGAGCAGAGACCTGAAGATGGAGCATTGAGGTTCCTGGTAGAAGACTTTTACTAAAAGCATACTAGTTCTCCCCTGGTTCCCTCTGTAAGCGGTGGGACTGCAGCACACCATCCTCCAGCTGGCAGTGCCACGCAGGAGCTGTGCTGCATGCGAGTGCTGTGTTGAGAAGGGATGATGCTTTTTTAAGACAAGCTCATGGTGCTTGTGGTTCTGCACGCAGGGATGTGGCTCCGTGCTTAGAGCTGCTTGGGCGAGCTCTGGAAGCCGTGTGTAAGACTGAGCCTTTGGAACATGGGACAGTTTGTGCAGTGCTGTGCAGCTCCTGGCACTCCCAGGTCCAGCTCTGCATTGCTTATTGCACACATGCATGTACCCAGCCCTGCTGTGTGCTGTCTGTCTCCCAGGCGGGCCTGCTTTTGGTTTCAGGTTCAGTTCACACAGAAACTCTCTGTTCGATGGAATTACATGACACAGAATCAATGTGAAAGATGTCTTCTTTTTTCCCAGTGCTTTGTTTCCATGTTAAAATCTAATTTATGTAGTGCTTGTGCAAAGTTGCTCTCCTTTTCAGCCCAAGTTTCCCATAGTTGGTGTGTGTCAGATTGCTTTGCAGTGTCAAGAGTTGCAGGCTGTGTGAGCACAGCGCTGCCGTTACACCCTGATGTTGATGGCCCCAGAGCCCATCCCAAGTGTTTTGTTTTTAAAGACTTCTCGTTCTTGTCTTTCAACCAGAAAGCACTGTACAGAAGACGGCTTTTCTCAGGTTTCTGTCTGAAAGTTGCCCTATGAGGTTACAGTGTTTTTATTTTGATTTTTCTGTCTCCGATCTACGTGGAAGACTAAAACTGCGGTACTTGCCTTACCCTTCTGAGTCAGACATCAGAGCAGTGTGAGGGTTTGGTCATCTATGTCTGTGGGAAAGGAAATGCAATTTGATGCGAATGTTTAAGAGGTATTCGCATTTTTTTGCTAAATGCTATCTGATCCATGTAGTCGTCCGAAACATGGAATAACACCATACTGTGTTGGGTTTTTTTTGTTTTTTTTTTTTTTTAAAAAGGTGCTACTAAGCCTAATTGACTGTAAGTTGCCAAGTTGGCAGGAAGAAATGATTTAGAAAGGAGCTATTCTGTAACTGCACATGTTCTCGGGGCTGAATACCCAGGCCAGCTGCATCTGGGGCTTTCAGTACTCATAGGCAGTTTCCTGCAGTTGTTCTATGTTGAATTAAATCAGGTGATAGATATCTTTGAGGAAGTATGAATTGTATCAGTGTAGCAGTGACTTCAGTGGGTGCTTGCTGCCACGTGTGATTTTCACAGCTGTTGGATAGCCTTTGCATGGTCTTTCTGTGTTCTGCAGCACTCTGGCAGTAAAAGCAAGAAGGATTCAGCAGCAGCTCACTGCTTCGCTAGGCTTTGTTTATGCTGCCTGCTTGGGGTGCTGGAAGTGGCTGTTGGTGGGTGCTGTGCACTGGAGTCCAAAGGGAGGGTGGAGGAATGTGCATCCCTGCTGCAGGGCTGCTGGTGATGGAGGGAGGTGACATCAGGCTCAGGCTGCCTGCAGCTGTGTGCTGTGCTCCCCAGCTGTGGCTGCATGTCCCTTGAGTAGGGGGGGCAGGGCTGTGTCCTGGTGCCATGCAGCACTGCTGTGTTACCACCTGTCTGCCAAGCAGTGCTGGCAGTCACTGTGCAGCCTAGAGAGGTGTGGTTGCTGGCATTGGTTCAGAGCACTTCTGTAGTCCGGGATGTTGGGGATTCACTTTAAAGGAGTGGCATGCTTCTTTGGCATGGTGCTGTCTCAGGGCACCAAATGCAGCTTTCAATAGCTGGAAGTGTTGGAACTGGGAAACATGGAGAGACAGCTTTTGTGTGGGAGGGATGAAGATTGTCTAACCATGAGAAGAAGTTTAACTGTAGAGGATGGACCTGAGGATCACTGGTGCCTCTCCTCCCCTTCATTTTCCTTTTTGCAAGGGGGTCCCTTGCTGCACCTGGGTGTGGAGCTCTTGGGTAGAAAGTTTTCAAAGGGAGGTAAGAAAAACAAGCCTGTTATTTCACCTCTAACTTAATCTTTCTGCTTCAATCAGTGAGTGGGTTCCACATGTTACAACACAGGTGATACCTGTCTCCTCATCTTCCCCTTGTTAATGCAGACAGGTGGCCTCACTCATTCCAGCTCTGAGTGCAGGAAAGCTGCGAGGGAGCTCTATCTGTGTTCACCCCCAGGACAGGGTGAACCATGACCTGCCTGCTTTCTGTATGACTTTGGGTGTCAGTGGAGCAGCTGAGCTAACAGCCTTAGGTTGAGAGCAAAATGCATGGCATTGAGCTGTGAGGTGGCTAAAAATGATCCATTTCTAAGAAGTACTGACTTAGCTGTTAAGTACCTTCTGCTTGTTAATGGGACCTTAATCATGGAGCAGTACAACTTCACTAACAACGGAAAAGGGGAATGGAGGCTGCTAATTGTTTTGTAATGGGAAGGGGGGGATGTGATACATCTAGAGCTAGGAGCTGTGTAATGATTTCTGTGAAGTCTTAGCACTTAGCAAGGCACATGTTAATAAAACAAACAAATCTTTTCAGTAACAGAACTAATATATGCATTATTTAAGAAGAGTGCTAGAACTGGCTCAGGCTGACAGACTCCTGCAGCAGTTAGCTCGTTAAGGATCTTTCTGTGGGATGTGGGAAGGTGTATGAAGTGGATCTGTATTAATTGGCTGTGCCATCTGAAGTCTCTGCCAGGCCACTGGAGTGCTTTCTTGTTGTTTGTTTTTTTTTGTTTTGTTTTTTAATGGGTTTGTGCAGGTGTTTCCTTTGAATTAGAAGCATTTTTTTTAAGTTTTATTTTTTTTTTAGCAAGGGAAGACCAACTGTTGCTCTATGTTACCTGCTGCATCTCTCTGCTGTCTTCAGAAGTACTTTTCAAAATATCTTTTCTCTCTGTATTTGAAGTCCACAATAACTGGTACAGCATCTTATCGGTGTTTGATGAAGAGACAGGAGTACAGTGAAAGGAAGGAGTTGGCTTAGTTTACAAGGACAGTCAAATTATATAACCTCAAGGATTAACTTTAATGAAGTACTCCTGATTTTTCTTCACAGTAGTAAGATTGGGGAGGGAAGGGCAGGGGGAGGGGAGCAGGCGCAGAACAGGGAGCTGTGCTGTGTTCTGGCTGCTGGAGAGACTGGAGAAAGCTGGGGCTTGTGTGCTGAGTGACCCCCTTTGCCACTCCAGCCTTCTTGTTGGAAGTAATGTCTGAAGTGTGTTTTGGGTACAAAACTTGCTTTTGGAGCTGTCACCATGCCAGCTCTGAATGTGTAGTAGCACAGTTCATGATGAGTAGCTGTGCTCTCAAGTGCTTTAATTGGATTCTTAGACTTGGTTGCTGTGGTCCTCTTGCACAGCTTTCAGTAACTGTGTGCCCTTGGGGTGCAGTGCCTACATGTGTGGGATGGGCAGGAGGGCTCTGTATAGGAGCAGAGGGTGAAGTTGGAGTCCTGGTTGCATTTCCCTGGCCTCTGGACATCTGCAACAAAGCCTTCAGAGCCACGTATCTAAAAGCAGTCTCTCCTTTTGAGGTTTCCAGTTCTTGAGTGTCCAGACTTGGTCCTCTTTGGTCTGATGACTGTGCTTTCTTTCCTCCAGAGAAGCTGAGAAACGGCAAGGTCTGCCTTTATCCCTTCCACGTTTGGTGCCAGTGATCACAGCTGTCCCATTCTGAGCACTTAGGCTTGGGCTGATGCTCACAAAAACCAGGCTGCTAATGAATGGAGAGAGCTGAGTGCCTCCAGAAGGCAATCGAGCTCTCTCCAGACCTGAATCTCTGCAGATGAGCTGGAGAGACCATGGCAGTTCTGCCTGGAAACCTGCTGTGCTTTGCAGGAGTCCATCCCTCATAACATGAGATCTGCTGCTCTGCTCCCCAGGCTGCAAAACAAGTTCGGTGAACTTCCTATTTTTGACAGAAGTGTTGTGGGCTGAAGTGATCAAACCTTGTGAAATAGTTGGAGGTGCTCAGCTAAGACTGGGCCCAGCTTGCCAGCTGACACTGGTTGGCGTGGCTCCACTGAACTCAGCACACCAGCTGAGGATTCTGGACCCACAAATGTAATTATCGTTATAATAATAGCGTCAAACAAGTAATCATTATTTTTACTCTCTCTTTTCATTTCAAAATGAGAAAATGATTTCCTCTTGGATCAGTGAAAGTAATTTACATTAGGCACAATATTGGTCTACATGGAAATATAGTTATTATTCATTTGTATGGCACCATCTGGGCACTAGAATTTTTACAGACCTATGTAAGGAAGGGTCCCTGCTTGGAGGAGCTTGCAGGCTGGATGGCAGGTAGAGCTGATAACATTCAAATGAGTCATGAGTGTCACTGCTGTGGTGCTGCCATCACTTGCCTGCTCAGCACAGGGCTTCCACGAACTGCTTGGAATTGCTCTGTGATTGGTGTTGCAGAGTGTGAGGGTAGGATGAGTCAGAGTTGATCAGTGAGGATGAATTGGGAATGAAATTGGCAGGAGGCTGCTGTTACAAATGGGCTGCCCAGCTGTGCCCCCACAGGTGAAAGAGATTTCCAGACTTCAGTTGGAAGCAAAAATTGTTTTGCTGCCTTGGAGACATCTGAGTGCTGTGAGCCTCTCCTCAGCAATGCATTAAGCAGAGGCCAAAGGCTTTCCTCAGGTTAGGTGTGATGTAGAAGATAAGAG
Source organism: Tympanuchus pallidicinctus (assembly GCF_026119805.1). Classification (NCBI taxonomy): domain Eukaryota; kingdom Metazoa; phylum Chordata; class Aves; order Galliformes; family Phasianidae; genus Tympanuchus; species Tympanuchus pallidicinctus. The sequence goes on along the minus strand of NW_026294699.1, from coordinate 7,213,075 downwards.
GCCAGGCTTTATAACCTGCTGGATGTATGAGCAGCAAGTGGTGCTGCCTGAACTTCTGCATGGTGTGACATTGCTGAGCTCATGCTTAGTGCCAGGTACCAAAAGGGTCATATGCCAAAGTTGTGTGACCCCTTGTTTGTGGAGATGATGGGAGAATTTCTCCAAGGGTCATTTTTGTTGTTTGTGTCAAAGGGTTTAAACTTCACCATTGCTATCAGTTCACTATTAAAAAGAAGTTGGCTGAGGAAGCTTTTGTACTGGAGCGTGGTCAGGTCTCAGATGCCTCCCATGTATTTTATTGTCACACTGCTGCTCACATATTATTAGAGAGCATTAGTAAGTGGAGTGTTTATTTAAAACAGTTCTACAAAGCCGAATGAAACTGCAGAGTTCAATTTTACTTGGATTTGGTTGGATGAGTCATGGGCACTCATTTTTCCTTCATGCTGCAGCCTTCGCATGTCCTTCAGATGTACTTTTTGGTTCAGTTATGTTGATGCAGTCTGAGCATTTTTCTTACAGTTGATGGCATTCACTGACTTTTCTTAATGCTGAGTTCTGAATTTCATGCTCTCTGAATTTTTGAATGGTCTTTGGTTTTGCTCTTAAAGCCATGCCTGTTTGTAGTTAGCTTTGTTCTTTATAATTGCACACTTTGATTGAGGAGGACGCATGGTTCAGTTAAAACGCGTTATTTTAAAAGAAAAAGCAGTGAAGGTCGCGACTGTATTGACTACAGTGAGGCAAGTTCCCTGAAATTATATCCAGCTCATTGACCCTTAGTTGAGAAGTGAACAGACAAACCTGAAAAATGACATTTCCCTGGCAAGCTTTTAGTTCCTGCAGAATGAGCAGCCGCGTGCCAGAGATGCACGGATGCTCCTCTTGTCGTGTTCTGGGGCTCAATGGGAGACGGCTGCCTGCATGGTGTGGGGAGCCTTTGGCTGCTGGGTGTTGGCCAGCTTTATACTCTTGGGGTTTTGCCCTCAGTTGGGAAGCATATCTGGAGCCCTCACTAGCTAAGCGGATGCCTGCTAACTGGGGTCTTTTAAACCAAACCACCGTGTGGGAGTGGGGTGTTAGCAGGGAGCTGCTTCAGTCATTTTGAACCCTATAGCAAGCGTAGATAGGCTGGTATTGCCACTCATGGAAAACAGCAGCTTGTTGCCTGTAGAGGACCAGATTTGGGTAGGTGGAGGTGGTCTGTATGTAGGCCCCTAATTACACTGACTCAGATGCCCATAGGCTTGCTTATGCTCAGCCAACTTTCTGTGGAAGCTGCCACTGGTGCTGCAGTCTGTACCCGAGGGCACCCAGCTTCAGCAGCTTGGCCTGCGGTACCTGGAACCCGAGCAAACAAGCTGAAGAGGAGTCAGCGTAGTAAACAAAGCTGTTAGTGTGTGTAGCAGGGCACTAATAATACTTTGCACAGTGACTGTGCCTCAAATTGCTTGCATCTTGGCATTCCCTAGGACTGAGTTTAGTCACTCGCTGCAGAAATAGAAACTCGGAGGTGCGCTGTGCTCGGGGCGTGTGTGGAGCGGCGCATCGGCAAGGAGCTCGCTTGTTCCTCCTTGGCAGCCTTACAGGAGACGACGTGCCAGCCTTCAGCGCAATATTTTGATAAGTCATTGGTTCCTATTAAAATAATAATTATGACGATAATTATAACTGTAGCTGGCGCTCAGACTGAGCAGCTGAGTGGAGGGTGGGGGGAGCATGGCTGTGAAATACTCGCTGTGTGTGTTTGGATCCTGCCTGTTGGGTTTGGAGCGCGTGGCTGAGGATGCTGGGGTGCAGGATGTGCTGTGGCATTGATCCTCATCCCCTGCCTGAGCTGCTGGTAATGGGGATCTGAAATGCCATAGCCTGCCTTGATCGCAATATCACCCTGATAAAATGCTGCAATAAGCTCTGACTGTGGCTTTCTGCTGTTAGCACAGCATGCTTTGCTGTGCCCGAGACTTTGCAACAAGGTTATGGCTCTTGCCCCAGCAAGGCTGGGTCAGACCCTGGTAATATTGCTGCTGCTGGGGGGGTGTCTGTGCTGGTAGCACTGCAGCCATGGTGGCACTGTGCTGTACCTCTCTAATCCAGTTCAGCATTAAAAATTTACACTAACTGGGCTGCCGCTGTCTGATCCCCAGTGCTGAGGGACTACAAGTGATTAATGAGCATTTATTAGTAAAAGACAATTTCAGATCTGCTCATTTTCCAGGTTGTAAACAGAGATCTGTCCTCAAGCCCCACAGTTGCAAGTTATGGTATTTTTCTCTTTTGGTTTCTTTTCAAGCTGGTTTTTGTGTCTCTGGATGCTGAAGAGCAGCAGGTGGTGTTGCTTGTTTCCTGGTGCTTGTGTGGAACTGCAGAACTTCTGCATCTGGATGTGCTGTGGGATGTGTGGCCTTTTGCACATATTCAGTGTGGCAGAATTTGACCCAAGTATGTTTCATGTGAAAGATAAGGACTTGTCTTCATACAGCCAAATACATGAGCAAGTTGGAGTCCCTTGGCGATTTTCACGTTTTAGCTGTGGGTGAATGTGAAGCAGTTCTCACATCACACACTTCCTTGTGAGTGCCTGCAGGCAGAGGGAAGCTGAGGCCTGGCAGGTTGGCTGGTTCTTCAGGAGCCCATGTTGGGGCAGTGTGGGCACCTCTGCAGCCGTTGGGAACTTTGGCTTCTTCCAGGTGTCACCACTTTTGTAATGAGTGTTCAGTGGCCACATGCAGTGCCAGAGGTGCTTTCAGTTTGCAGAGGGTGTAACTCTTGGGTAAGTGAGAGTAAGCCCTCAAATTTCATGCTGCCCTGGTTTTAATTAACTTCTGGGTTTTGTTTCTAGTTGAATTATGAGACCTCCGCAGACTTTGATCTGAACTCTGCCACCTCAACAAACTTGTTTGGTGGTTGGAAGCCATCTGCAGCCAAGGAGCAAGGTGTTGTTTTGCTCGTTAGCAAAGTTCTGTCTCGTGTTGCTATTTTTAAGCTGGTGTTGTGCACTTCCCCTGCAGACGGAGCAGTCTGTGTGCTGCTGGAGCCGTTGTGCCTCAGCCAGCAGTGCTGATGGTGGCACAGTTCCTTCAGAGATGGATTCGTGGCATTGGCAAATGAAGCACGGCAGGTCTCTGTTAGCTATGTGGTTATCAGGAACTTTGTTACAGAAGAGTGTTTCTCTTGTGTTGAATAAGTTTGTGGGCGTTCGTTTTCCCTGCTTGCTGCTGTCCGTGAGCTGTTTGCATCCTGGCTTGTGGCTGCCTGCTCTGGCTGCTTCCTGTTTGTTGAAAATAAAACTTTGGCAGTGTCTGTGTATCCCTGCATGTTTAGACCTGCTGCTATGGCTGGGACAGGAGAGGTGCTACAGTAGTTTGAAAAAATCTCATTAGTAAAGTTGTTGGTTATTTTATTTTACTTTTTTCATCATTCAGTAGGGCAGAATAGATTCGAGTCCTGACACTGCTAATCTTATGTGAGCAGAGATATGTGCTGTATTCCCTCATTCGGTCTCTGTGCCAGCTGATAGCAGTGAGAGTTGTCTGGCTGATAGGCTGGGTTCTTTAAACTGATGATTCTCTTGCAGCATTTCACTTTGCAGTATCCAATTTAAATGATCCTGTGGCCTGACAAGTCATCACCTGATGGGGATTGAGCTGTTCTAATCAACTGTTACTTTTGGAAACTCTTCATTTAGTTTAGTGTTGGTTGACGCCCTGATCGTTATCCTGCATAAGCATGATGTATGAGAGGCTGTTGTGCAGACTATCTTGGAAGCACTTTTCCTAACTGAATTTCAGCTTTTTCTGTGTACTATTGTGGAAGACAGGTCTGCATGAGCTTACGAAACTGAGCACTGGGACTGAGCTGTGGGTCTGCAGAGCCACTGAGCATCCTGACTGGATGCTGCAGATGGAATGTGAAGTGATGCAATAAGGGTCATGTGAATGCCATCGTGTTAGGGTTTATGTAGGCTCTATACATTCATTTAAGTTGTTGGACTCAAATGGATTTTAAAATAAAGGTGTTTTGGTTGTCCTAATGTGCTCTATAATATATATACCATTTATTTGATAGTCTTTTTTTTTTTTTTAATGTGGGTTTTACAAATACTGGTTCTGTAAAGCCTAAAACTGCTTTCGGTCTGATGTGATTTGTTGTATTAGGCAGTAAATTTGATTCAAAATAATGCATAAAATTATTTCAGCTTTTCATGTCTTCCTGCTCTGCACAGAAGCTGCAGGCAGGAGACCGGCCTGACTGGGTTCCTCCTGGCTGCAGTGGGATTCCTTGACAGTCACTTTCCATTTTTAGTGGTTTTAGGAGTGTTGAAACTTATAATTTTGGATATTTCCTGAAGGCCTTCAGTATCCCGCTGGCCTTGTTGGTTCTCTTTCGAATCATGCTATGTCAGTGATTTCATGTGATGCAGTATTACTGCAGATGCTCATGTAGGAGGAAGGTGTTCAGGCGTGCTTTATGCTTGATGCAAGGAAGCATTATTTTGATGGAAGGATGTGGCATCCATCTGTATTTGCATTATGCTTCACCTATAATACTTTCAGCCTTCTTTTAGGAAGTAGTATATTTCTATAAGAGTTTATTTGTGGACTTAATTGGGTCAGCTTTGGGAGTAGGTGAGGTTTCTGAGTGTGTTCAGCCTGCCTGCTTTGTCTTCAAGTTAGAATCATAGAATTGCTCAGGTTGGAGAAGACCTTAAAGGTCATTGAGTCCAACCATAACCTAACTAACCCTAACAGCCCTCCACTAAATCTTGTCCCTGAGCACTGCATCCAAATGGTTTTTAAACACATCCAGGGATGGTGCTCAAATACCTCTCTGGGGAGCCTATTCCAGTACTCACAATCCTTTCTGTAAAGAAGTTTTTCCTGATATCCAACCTCCAATCTTACCCTGGTGCAACTGAAGGCCAGAGGATGCTGCTTGTCACCTGGATATCTCTCTCCAGTTTACAGTTGTGGTTATGTTGTGGGACCATGTTAAAGGCCTTGCACAAATCCAGGCAGATGGCAGAATTTCTCTTCCCTTTGTTCACGAATGCCATCACTCCATTATAGAAGGACATGAGGTTGGTAAGGAGTGACCTTCCCTTGGTGAAACTGTGCTGGCTATCTTAGATTACCTGCTTGTCCCTCATGTGCCTTAACATCTTTTTCAGAGGAAAAAAACCCAAAATCTTGGGCCATCATAGCTGCTGAATTGATGGTGCTGAGTCCTTGAGAAGAAACTGTTCTTCTATTCCTAATCCTCTAAAGCTAGCTGAGTAAACAGAACAAACACAGATGTTTCCTTGCTGGCAGTACACCATGAAGGCATTGGTTGGCTGGCTGTGGGTTGGTGCTATGTGCACAGAGCTGGGGACCAGGCGGTGTGGGCATTGCTCAAGAAAACTTCCTGCAGGGTTGAATGGACTTTCTGAAGAATACTGTGTGTTCACAGTTCAGTAGCCATTTAAGGAATTGCTGAAGGCTGCTTCCCACAGGTGTAAGTTGTCAAGGATGCTGTGATGCTGAGGTTGTGCCTGACTCCAGGGGCACAGACTGGGCATGTGGTGGCTGTTCTGTGCTGTGGGGCAGCTGCTTAGCTGACACAGTGAGACCAGGATCCCGACCAGTTCTGCAGTGCACCTGAGGTGCAGTGGTGCTGGAGGATGAGGGCTTCCAAGGTACCCAGCCCTGAGCATCTCCCTGCGCACAGGGAATGGTGTCTGTGTACAGCAGTGTGTGGTCAGGCTGCACAGCTAGCTTGGGAAATCTGGCTTGTACTCTTCTTGTCATTGCTGATTTTGCTATTGTTTAAAGAAACCTCTTTTCTTGGCATGTGTGCACAAGGATTTATGTAACAGTAATTATTTTAGTATGTATGTATTTCAAGGGTTTTTGGAAGTAGGCGTTTCTGTTAAAAGATAACTTCAGTCACCTGGCTCGTGGATCATGGGATGTCACTGTCTCAGAGCAGCTGGTATGTATCACTGCTGTCTTAACTCCTGACTCTCCTTGGTGTTCTCATCCTACTCTCTTTTTGCCAAAAGCCTCTCCCTGATCCCCATGTTGGGCTGAACTTGCTGCTATGGCTGTTCTGCTGCCTGAGGCGGCAGCAGCACATGGAAATGCTCAGCACTGTGACATGGCTGTTCCCCATAGCCCACATGTGTGAGCAATTGGACAGTGCTGCTGAGCACTGCTGGACGTGTTCCACAAGTGCTGGCAGCCGGTCCTGCAGCTGCCTGGTGTGCCCGATGCCATGGGGCAGCGCGTCCCTGCATACAGATCAGCTTTCTACTCAGGTTCCCCCTGTGCCTGGAGACTTGTTCTCTTACCCAAAGCTGTGATCCCTCACTGCTGGCACCTTTTTGCTTTCCAAGGACGAGGTTTTCCTGCTTTCCCTTTAATCCTTTATTCTCACTGATGTGCATCTCTACTTCTGTTCCTCTCTTTACAGAGCAGAGAACATTCCTTGTTCTGAGTGTTTGAGCAGAGCAGTTTGCAACTTTCTCTTTGCAGAGAGAGACTGGCTTTGATCACTAGAAAAAGCAAATGGTTGTAGAAATACACATTGTGCACTTTCTGCATATTCTGAATGTCTTTGTAACCGGTGCACAGCACATCACCTGAGCTGTGTGCTTCTGGCATGCAGCTTTTGTTTGTGCCACCAGAGACCTTGGCAGTACCTCACCCTTTATGTGAACCCACAGTCCTTGTAGGTATTGAGTGATGTGAACAAGGACTTGTTGATATGGGAAAGCGATGGCAAAATAGGTGGAAGTGTGAGGTTAAGATGCAGTTTATTTCATACCCGGTCCCTATGGGAGTGCTGTGGCCCCACGTGCAGTGATGCTGTGTGGCTTCTGTGACCCAGCTGGGTATGTTGGGTGGACTTAGTGATCTTACAGATCTGTATATCTCTGTGATTCTATTTATGTGATTCTCCAAAGAGGTTTTTAATCATGCTCTTCGGATGCCCTTTCAAACTAGTGTTATATGTGAGATGAACTTTGTTTGCTTCTTTACATCATATCTAAGTAAAAATGTCACTTTTTCCAACTTTGCTGACACGTCACTGAGGTTTCCTCTCTGGATGACAGCTGTGGGGTTATTTTGTGAGCAGTTTGTAACACCTTTACATACTTGGCCTGAGTTGTAGCGTGTGTCTCCTTGTTTGCATCCTATTTCTCATTGATGGCATTTTCACACCACAGCTGTGCAGAAAGGCAGCACAAATCCTGTGCACAACTCACTCAGAGACCCGCATTGAACCAAGAGATGGGGTGTAAGCAGAGCAAACAGTGCAGGGCAATTTGTCACAGCTTTCTGCTCTGAGGTGGATTTCTGTCCTGAAGTAGAAAGCACCTTGGGAAGTCTGCTCAAAGCCATGGTAAGCTGGAATGTACACGTGAATAATGGGGTGCAAATCTTTTTCGATCAGTTGCAAAATTTACGTTGGATAATAACGAAGGCTGGAGGAAAATGTATGGAAGTGTCTATGTCTTAAGTCTTGGGGTCCTAAATAGTATGCTTGAGGAAATAGCAGTTGAGTTTATATTCTCTTATTCAATCAGAAAGGCAGATTGGAAGGGATGAACATGCTTCTGAGGCTATAAAAAGTCCAGTGAACTCTCTGAAAAGTAGCAGGATAAAATACACACTTTTGTTTTCCCATTTCCCTGGAAATTACTTCTTTGCTATGTGTGTGTTCTTTATGGTAGCAGCTGCTTTATGAGAAGCATCTTTCTGTGTTGCTCTTCAGTGGCAGCAATAGGAGAAGGCTGATAGTTATTTATATGGATGTTAAAAGAGCTCATGGAAACATAGCATAGAGCATTTGTTATATTTTGTAAGTAGAGTAGTAAAAAATAAATAGATTTCTGCTTTGTTTGGGTGTGCATCTTCTCAAAGAGCACTGTGGTTTGTGTTCTGCAGGGGTGGTACAGAACAGTATGTGTAATGGGAAAGCTCCAAACTGTTACTGAATCAGCTGTTGATAACTGTATATCCAGTATACATTATTAACTGTGACACCTTTTTGAGCTTCTCAATGCCACTTAGAGTTGAATTAATGTTACGACTTTCACTGTCCTGTGCTCTGAAGTGTCGGTGTGATTACACTGGAACTGGTGGCAGAATCCCCTCTTACACCTTTCAGCTTATGCCTTAGCATGTGCTCCAACACTTATCCTCTGTGTTGGAACCCCTGGCCTGGCTGTGGGACCCACACCTTGGTGATGGTCAGTAGTGATGGGCTGCTGTCACATCATCCGCTGCCTTGCAGTGCTTTGACTTTTATTGCCCGAGCTTAGGGTTGATGTTTCCTTTAGCATGTACTCAAAATCAAGTTCGGGTCTGATGCGCATTGCTGAAGAGGCATTACAAATTCTGCTCTTACATGAAGCAGCGTGGCGCGATGCGACTTTTTACAATGGCAGATAAAAGGACATGCTGAGCTAATGGTTAGGGCTCTGCTGTCATTGGGAAACACTTGATTATTTTTCCCCTCCCTGCCTATGAAAGGCACTTGTCCCAAATATGCTATAAGTAAATGCATCTAGAATAAATATTTTTCTCTTTGCCACATTTACAGTGGAACCAGCCCGCTTTACACAAATGTGTGTATATATGCATATTAATGTACACACTTAGGCACGTTTCTCACAGCCTGCTGCAAAGCCCAGGAGGACACATCTTGAAGCAGGGAGGCAGAATGGAGGGCTCCTGCTGACCTGTGGGGCAGCGCAGTGCAGCCCACCCAGGTTTGGAGCCTTTGCTGATAGTTGGTGAGGGTTCCATGGATTCCAGTGGGTGGTGTTGGTTGAGGGAAGGCAAGAACACTCAATCAATTCAGAGCAAATATCAGTGGAAAAGGATTTGGGTAGGTGAATAAGATTTGTGTTCATGCAAGTCTTGGTTGTTAGGGGAGCACGGCTGTGTGCTGTGTTATGCTGTTTGCAGAATGGTTCCTAGTTCTTAACAGAACTGTTGCTCTAAAATCATCTGCAGTTCATCCAAAGGCTTTTGTCATCTTTGGTTTCAGGTTAAGGCTGTACAAAGACTTGTTGTTTTGTTATTGTTTGTTTAAATAAGCATGCTTAGATTCTCTCTCTCTGGATGAGAAGCAGTCTGCTACTTTCTATTTATTTTTCTCTCACTGTAGCTATTCTTTGTGGTAACTGCAACAGAAGCTGCCAACTGGTTTTGTATTTGCAACATGACAAAGTGCATCCTTGGCACCAGTTCTATGTAGCAGGGTCAGAAAGAACAGTAAGAGATTTGGAAAGTAGCCTGTCCTTGTCTGAAGGAAGTGTTGATAATCTGTGGCCTTTTTAATAGCATGGAAGTGTAATATTTTGATACTTATTTGCAGTCTCCTCCACTGATGAGGGTCTGTGAGATCCTGCCAGTCGCTTTCCAATTTCTGTATCTTTTCCTCCCCAGTGCATTACAGAAAATGAGGTCCTGCAATCAACTTGGTGAGCACAAGATGACGTAGCAAGGTGCTGTCCTTGTTAGTTTATCTTTGGTACCTGGCAATTTTTCAGGAACTACCACTGGGCACGCCATATATTCCCTATGTTGGCAGCTCTTGCTGCCACCTTATAGCTGGCACAGTCTTGTATGGATTTCTAAGTCATTCGAAATGTTTTTACCTCAGGGTAAGGCTATGTACTGAGTCGATCAGTATTCAGGATAAAGCAGGACAGATGTGCCAGAGATGGAGAAATTAATACTTTGTGAAGGTGGTATCTGTCTAACTTCAAATTCATAGCTTGGATTATCTTTTGATCAGAAGTATCAATAATGCATACCTTACGTTTTTGGTGTTCTGCCAGTAATTTCAGGTTCACATTAGAAACTGCAGCTCAGGCCTATGAATGAACCTCTGCAGAACCTTTACCCCACTGAGATCCCATATGGGTGATCTTCATGGTGGATTCCTTGCAGAGGAGTGAACTTTGCATCCGTGTGATGGAGGCTGCATGCAGGTGACCTTTGCCCAGTGCGGTGCAGGTGGCTGCTCGCACTGCCTCGTCCCAAACCTGCTGAATTCAGAAGATGCTCTATTTTTTTGCTGGCAGAAGGATCAGGCTGTGCTGGGAGACCTCTAGATTCTGCAGAGGATGCAGGGTGCTGAGGACAGGAGCTGTAAGTTTTACTCATCCTGACCTTTCCAGTGGCCTCGGCTGCCCCATGGGCCTCTGCTGCACTCTACGCTCAGCCTTTTGTCGCTGCAGGTCTTGGTAGTTTTCTTTAAAGCAAGAATGCTGTTGCTCTGTTCAGAGCAGAGAGGCCCCACTGACAGCGGAGGCATTGGAGGGCCTTTGTGTTGTGGTAGTGGTGGGCAGTGTCAGAAATAAACCAACATAAACAAGCCCAAACTTGGCCGTGGATGTGCTCTGGATTTGAAGGCAGGCTTGTGTATAATGTTGTGTTTACCTTGAGGGAGCTCAGTATGTTATGAAAGAAATATTTAGCTGTAGAGTTCTACACATTTCAAAGGTGGGCTTTCCTTTTTTCTTTTTATTTTTTGTTTTCCTGGTGTGTGTGAGTCTAAACCATTGAGCAAAATGCACTCCCTCTCTTTTGAGTATAACATAATTGATCCCAGGCTTTCCTGGAAGCTCTCATCAGACGGAAGCTGCTTTCTCTTTATGGAAACTTTTCCTTTCTTGAAAGTTTCTGCAAGACTTTCCGGAAACTTCACTGTTGTCTGACAGCTCCTGTTGTGTGTTTTATCTTTGGAAGCTTCTACCAGGTTCTCTTCAAAGGGCTGTCTCATCCAACGTGTGTCCACCTTTATAGAGAAGTCCTTCAGCACACTGTTTTCTGGCTGTTCCAGGTGCATTGGGTCACCTGTGCTGCACTTCTTGAGCGCAGTGACATGCAGACACTGCCTGGCCAGGTGTGTGTTGCAGGGCTGGAAGATGGGCAGCAAGTGCTGCTGGAAGGGTGCTGACAGCGGTGGTGAGCCTTGTCAGATGGAGCAGTCGCATGGGTTTGTTATTTTGAGAATATAAAGTCACTTCTGTGTGATGTTTTGATGCTGAGCTGTTCTTCCTTCGGATTCCTGATCATTCACTGTCTTGTCAAACACTTTCTATTACTGCTTTGATTGATTTACCAGAAGTCGTCCTGCTTTGGAAGATAAATTTAGGAGCTCTCATAACAGCCTCTAAGAAGTGCAGTAGTTTTGAGCACCAATTCCAAGAAAAATTGTAAGGAAACATTATTTTTGTGTGAATGCTGTTGCATAACGTTCTCAGATGGGGAGCTCGTGTTGGGCGCTTTCAGACAACGTCCCAGGCAGATGCTTTGTGCAGCTCTTTCACAGTTGCAAAAAGAATTAGTGCTGTCTTTAGAGCAAACCCGCAGGAGCTTGGAAAGTCACCCTGCTCTGTGATTGATTTTGCGTCAAGGATAGATCTTTCCTTCAGCACCCAAGTGTAAAGGTTCACACGCCTGCATGGAATAGCTGAGTTGTGTACCTGATTGCACAGCCTGCAGGAGAGCAGGGAGGAGAGCTTCCACACAAGTGCTGGTGTGCGGAGCTGCATGTAACCCTTGTTTGAGGCACAGTGTTTTCTAGGGGAAGTTTCCCAACAGTTGTTGGCAAATACTGTTTTCAAGAATTCACTTGCTTGTTCTAGTTCTTGCATTAAATAACGGCTGGTGCATTGAGAGACCCTTACAAGGAGTTCTACAGATGCTGAGCCCCTGCTCAGTGCACTGGAAAATGGTGCTTGGCTGAACACCTGGCACGTGGGGTTGTGTGAGAGCTCTGTGCAAGGTTTCAGTGGCTGGAGGGCAGGAGAAGCACTGCCTTACTGTCACCTTCTGCATTGCTGTCACCTTTCATTCTGTTGCATTGGCTACGAGATATCCCCCATATGCTGTACTTGCTAAAATACATATGTGTGTAATGGTTGCATGTTAGGGTTTGTCATGCCTTAAAAATGCAAAGCATAGAAAACCTTTGAAAAATTTTATCAAGAAATTCACAGAGTTAAATTTAAGATTTCCAGCTCTGGTTCTTGAGTAGAATTCAGGTCAGCTCCAGGCCTTGCTGCTGTTCAGCTCTGCAAGCAGTGGCCGTAGCTCACCCCCAAAGGATCACCTGGAATTCTGTTTTATTGCTAGGTGTGCAGATGGGTGTAAGGCAATGTCTGTGTCTTTACCAAATGGAAAGAATTTCATCAGAAAGTGCCTCCGCTCTGAACACGTTCAGGTTTTCTTTACTGCAATCAATACGGTTATTCATGGCTCTCTGCTCGCAGCTCACTTGTGGCTGTATTTAACATATGTCACTGCACCGGGCTACAGCGCTTTGAGAGCACTCGTTGTTGTACAGATGTGTGCTGCAATGGGAGCGGTGTTGTATACAGCCACTGCATGCTGTGTAAATCTGCTGCTGTGAGCGGAGCTTGGCTGATGGCTGATGTCTGTTTTAAATTCCTGCAGCAGCTGAGGGCAGCTCAGCAGATCAGCATGGGTGTGCTCAGCAGCGCGGCAGCTTTGCGTGTGGAATTGCTCAGGTCGTCTGCGTAGTTTGCTCAACACTGAAATAATTTGCATTAGCTGGTGGTGAGGCCTGCTGTGTGTGCGGTATTCGTGAGGGCATGTCCTTCGCTGGCAGAACAGATCTTCAGGAGTTCTCGTCCTTCTGGAAGGAGATGAGCATTCAATTTTCAGTGACTGCTTTCTTTGAAGGGTCCCTGAGCAGGTGGGCACCACTGGGAGCATCCCTGTTGGTTTTCTGGATGCTGGCCCTGTTCTGTTACGTCCCAGCTGGCCCAGAACACACCTGGAAACATGGAGAGTATGGCAATTGGGCACGTGGAACACAGTGACTTTGGATGTAGCGTTGCATGTTAACTATAAAATGCTGTAATGTATGGGAACTGGGCTCATCACCTTATTTACTTGCTTTAGGTTTTGGCTCTATCCAAGTGTTGTAGCACCCTGTGCTGTGTGCTCTGCATGGACCAGCCATGGTATCAATGTGATGTGCTGAAGGCATGCTTTGGAAACTGGTTAAAGCTGCAGCAGTGGCTGTAGTTTCAGACATCATTACCTTCACAGTGAATACAGGCTGCAGGAGGCTGGGCCAACTGGTGCTGGATGTGTGGTGATGAGAGCATGGCCCTGGGGCTGGGGTCTAACGAGGGGGAACTTCTGCCCAGTTTATAGGTAGGCACTAAGGTAATTTTTTAGTAGTAACTTGTGTTCCTCTACAGACGGCACAGAAGAGCCTGATGTGGAGTTATACCTGTATTCAATTCACGTGTCAGCTCTTCAGGGTAGAGCCTGATCATGTAATGTGTGAGATAGGTGTGGACTCTGAGATTGTCAGAAAAGGCAGATTTATCATTTCAGCTGCTGTTACAAAATATAGACTGCAGTGAGAGGGACAGATGAGGGAGGCAGCCTTCCTGAGGTGCCATCCACTGGGGTGAGGGAGGTGCTGTGCTCCAGGCACTGGGCTGCAGTGTGTGCTTGGAGTGCCTCCATTCTTCTCCATCAAATTGTTTTAGATTGGATTAGGTTAGAGCAAGCTGTTACATATTAATGCTGGAAATCTGGTAAAATAACAGAGTATGATTTGATCATTTGTTCTGTCAAGAGAGCATGCAGTTCTGCCAAAATAATATCAGCAGTAGCAGCAACAAATACTTCAGAGACTGTGAGAGCAATAACCCTTTTCTTTGCTTCATTGCCTCCTAAGCCCACAGTAAACACTGTGGAAGAGTGAAGCCTTCTTCCTTGCTTGACTTTGTCCCATGCACAGGCATTGTGCCCTGGGGAGGTGGGGAGCTGCTGCCCCCAGGAGTTGTGTAACCAAAACCCAAGCAAGCCTTAACCAAAACCTGCCCTTCACCTTTCCTGTGGCCCATCCTGGCTCTAGCAGATTGATGACCAAGCTCCCTGGCATTGAGTGCTGGGCCCAGCTGCAAAGGGAGCAACTGGATTCCTTCTTCCCACTCCATCACCTAAATCCTAGTGCTTTAAACCCTCTTTTTTTCCTCAATCAATAAGCAGACCAGATCTGAAAGTGGAAGTGTGATGTAATGGCTGAAATGATGCAGTTACTGCAGTCAGGATCTCTTTTACTCAAATTGCAACCAGCCATGCTTTGCATAGTGGGCATAAACTGAGCTCTGCAGATGCTGCAGTGTTATCTCCTAAACATAAAAGTGTGCAGCAGGCAGAAATATTGATGTGCACCCTGCAAAAATCCCCCAAAAGCCTTTTCTCTTTTCCTGCTAAGTGCTTTGCGTGGGTTGGCTTTAGTTATTAATAAAATTGCTTATCCTTGTTTGTCATTTGCTAATGCATAGCCAAGCAATTGTTAAAGAGCTTTGGTGCCACTGTTGTGCTTGGCCACAGGTTGTAGCAACATAAAGGTTTTTTCAGGAACGTTGGTGTGAGGCTGAGCTGTGTAGGTAGGACTGCAGTGCTAAATGTCACAGCCACTTGGAGCCGAAGGGGTGCTGGGAAGATGAGAGCAGGCGGGGTGCATTGACAGCCTGTGGGTAATCAGCTGAACTTTCTTTCTGCAAATAGAATGTTTGTTGCAGGTCTTGAAAGTCACACTTAAATGTTTGCATTTATCAACTTTGCCTATGTACCAAGTGAAATGCAGGGTACTGGGGATAAAATTTGCTGGCTGCTGGGAGGATCAGTTCTGTAAATGACTAGCAGAATAAATAAAGCCCTGTTTATTAAATGTACTCAGTGCAACCATTTGATTATCTGAGTGAAATCACAGCACTCCCCAGCATTGTCAAAATTCTAGGACTAAGATGTGTTGAATATGCATTTATTTCATATCACAGACTGGAACAGACCTGGCTTGTGTCCTTTAGGAATTACTTGGGAAGCACCATGGAGCATCTTAGGATTACACTGGAGCTGTCAGTGGCCTCCTAAAAATTGCAGAGTAAACACTTGTTGCTCTGTGAGATACAGCTGAGGGAAAAGAGTCCGGGGAGTATTTTGGAAGAGTTACAGAGCAGGAGGTGCATGGCCATGGTAGGACAGCATGCCAGCTCTCCAGGTGCATCTCAGCTCCATGGGGGCAGCTGGGGGCCGGGTGTCTGCATCCCTGCTGGTTGCACTGGTATTGCTGTGTGGGCTTTGTGGGTCATTTCCCATCCAAGAAAAAGGAGATTGAAGCCACAGAGCTTTCATAACTGCTTTATTTAAAGCCTCATAGTCGTCATTCAGTAGGCGTGCCCAGCACACCTCTTTAACACTCCTGAGCACTTACGTGTCCTGCTGCCCACAGCCTCACAAGCAGCCCTCTCTGCATCCTGCAGCCCAAGAGGCTGCGGGGCACTGAACTCAATGCAGCCCTTTCATCTTCCTGCTGAACTTGGCCTTGAGGTAGGCTTGGACAGACACTGCCTTGCTGTTGCACAAAGGAAATTGTTGCTCCTTGGGGAAATAACAAAGTTGGAGCTCTGGTGCCAAATATTATATAGGATGCCAGCACAGCAAATGTTTGCGTTTGGAGAGCTCTCTGCCTTGCTTCTAACAAGGGCTGATTGTGCAGGAGGGGAGGGCGTTTGTTTGGCGTTGCATACCTGTGCAGTAATGGGTAGTGTTGCTTTTAGGGGGTAATGGGTAGTGTTGCTGTTAGGGTTTGGTCATTGCCCAGACCTTTTTTTTTTTTTTTTCTTTGGACACCATCAACTGATATATCAGCTTTAAACTGGAGGGAATCACTTGTAGCAGATTTCTGTGCAGTGATATAATTCCCCTGCTCAGTAAGAGTGATTTTATTGCACTGTTTCTACACCAAAATGTATGTATGGGAAGAAAGAGCATGCTAATTTCTCCCACATTGGAAGCAATAAGAAAGCAAATTTTGGAGAAGTTAAAAGCTAAGAGCATATTTGCCGAGCAGTTAAAGGCAATTATAAAGTGTTCATCATTTTACAAAATACCCTTTTTGGCTTCTGACCAGGCGATTAACTGGTTGGTTTATTGCTTGGAGAGAGTTCTGTTTAAAAATCAATTTTTTTGTTTTGTTTGTTTTTTTTTCCATCAGAAATCAGGCTTAGGTTTTTCTTATCTAACTTAAGCAGAATTTTTGGAAAACGCAAAGGATGCTGTCCTGGTGAACCCAGAAAAAGCTGTCACTGCAGTTGCAATGCAGGATAGGAAGAAAAAAGTCCAGTGCATTGCAAATTGAAGTTCTTGGAGAGCATCATGGTGCATCTCCACGTGCAGGGGTGGGAGCAGCTTGAGTGCTCAGTGACACTCTGAAATTGCAGCTCCCAGCCCTTTGGGTATGGATGGCTGTGAGCAGGGGCTGGGACTCCCCACAGGAGCGAGTCTCCCAGCAAATGGCCCTGCTGGGGCACATACCTGCTGAGAGCAGGACTGTCCCTCCTGTAAACAGCTGCAGCACGTGTGTCGGGCTGGAGCGCTGTGGTGACTTGGGGCTGTTTGGGGCAGTTAGCTGAGGTTGCTGTGAAGGCTTTCTACCCTTATTTTTTCTCAGAATTCAGTGTTTTTTGAGTAACCCAGCCCAGTTATGCACCGTGATACATGTGTGTAGTTCTGCAGCTGCTTTTTGCAGGGAACGCCCATGTACTCCATGCTTTGAGAGAAAAAGGTCAGAAGAGGGTCTCCCCTTCTGCACTTCTCTGTTTAATATGAGCCAGAGCTCTGCTTCTGTTCTTCTCAAGTCTGCCTGCAAGTTTTAGCTCTTAATTACAGCACTCAGTGTCATCTCATTTCAGTGTTGTAACCCTTCCTATATGGGGTTTTGTACATTGCTTTCCCTCAGCTAGCAATCAGAAACTCAGAGGATCGTTTCCCTGCTTCCTTTCTGGGAAACAGCTGCTTTTTTTTTTTTTTTAGCTCAACTTGAGGATGAGGCCCACAAGTGCCTATTTAAAGTCTTGCTTACTGCATAGTGAGGAAGTTCCTGGGCTTTCATACCCGTCAGTCCCATAGAGCAGCTCTGTGGGGCTGTTATTAATTCCCTTCTGCTGAGCCCTATACAGCAGCACTGGTGTGCAATGGTATGTGCTTATGGAGGAAGCCCTGACTTTGGAGTATGGATGGAGCTTATGGTATCTTGCCCAGGGCAGATTTTCTGCTTGTCATTAGGGAATGAATGAACTCGCAACCTGCATTTTGTTGCCTCCAAAGATGTACATTTAAAAATCCAAAGAATTCTGTGCTGGCAGACCTGCTGACCTGCTCTTCTTTTGCTCCAATCGAATGTGTACCTGACTGCCATTCAAATTCCTGGGTGATCTGGTGTCCAGTAGAGCAGCATTGGCTTTGTGAAAGTATAGTTTACTTCTACTGAAATTTTTGAGTTCTTTTGGAACGAAATGTTAACAATAAATTGTTTATTTATCTTTTTAAGAAGTTTCTTCCCCCAAAAACGAACTATCTCCTTACTATCTAGCAGCTATTTCCTTAGAAAACAGTGAACACCACTGATTTGCTTGACAGATTTAATGTGAAAACTTTGCATTTCAAGTCATTCAGCAGAAGTAACTTAATTGCCTCAGGTGTGAGGAAACCAGCTCAGAAAATGCGTTGTTTTCACATGCATGTCTTTTCAGATGGTCTGAGAGAAGCTTGATATATGTTGCCTTTACTTAAAGGAAAGGCTGCTGAGGGAAATTAGCACAATGAGTTAAGATATGTTTCCTCACAGATGAAACAATTTCCTATCTGCAGCCTGGTCGTCACCTGTTGCTTACAGTAAACTTAGAATGAGAAACACTTCCCTTTGATTTTTATTTTTTTTTCCCTGAAACACTTGTTGGTTATTATTGCCATTAGCAGTGCAGTGTTCAGAATCTTATCTGCCTCTGACAGAGCAGCAGTGTTTATTTGTGCTTCAGATTAGCGGTGGTACCTTCCAGACCCAAGCAGCTGCCTGCGTAGTGAGTGTTACTTGTATTTACTGGGATAAGCAGTTTGCAGTGATCTCCAGAAGCGCTGGGATTGTTGCGGTGCATTTCTCAAGGTGTGTGTCTGCAGGCAGATCTCCAGGCTGTGGGTGGTGGCATGCTACTGCTGTTTGCTTGGAGAGTTAATTATGGAAATGGAGTTGTGTGCTGCAGGCTTATAATTGTACGTGCAGATGAGCACTGTCCAGACTCCCTGACTTTCGCTGCAGCACTCAGCCCAGGACAGGCTCATAAAGGAGCTGCTTCACATGGGATGCTCAGCTCTCATTGTGTCCATGTTGTTCTGCAGGGATGCTAGCCTTCATAAAGCAGCCAGTAGGAGAGCGATCAGTTCAATTTGAGATAGAAATCTTAAAGCCTTTAGTGTGCTTCAGCCCTCTATCTCTTGTAGCGTTTTGTGGTGTAAGAACTTTGCATCTTAGCTGGGTGCTATGGGGGCTGGCTATGGTAGTTCCAGGCCTTTGGGGCTGCACAGGATGCCCTTTTTTGCTTCAGACATGGCTTAGTTACTTCCAGCTAGCATACCTCAGAGTCCAAATGCATTGATATCCTGATGGCAAGCCTTCTACTCTCAGGAAATCCTGAGAATGGTGTAGCTTTGTTTTCCTTAAGCAACTGTTTAAGTTATGTAGATGCATTATTACAGGTTTTATGCAGTCTGTACTAGCCCTTAAGCTCAGCCTTCAGCCTTTCCCATAAGATGTGATGAAAGAGGACCTGTCAGAAGTGGTTCCTGGGTGCAACAGTAACACGCTTGACTGTACAGGTTTTCAGACTGCATCCAGAACAGTTGGAAGTATAGACAGATTTCAAATGATGATTTAATTGTTTACAAGTGAGTGTTTTCTGCAGCATACAAAAGAGAGGAACTAATCCCAAAAGGCTTTTTGGTATAAGTTGAACAGATGATTTCCTGACATTGTTATACATCCTGGTTTAAGGCAATGAATAATTAGCTATTTAAGTTAAAAAAAAAAAAAAAAATTACCTTGAGAACTAGATGCCAGCTGAAAAGCTGTCAGTAAATTTGGAACAGCTTTGCATGTCAAGTTGATTATAGCAATGAATAAAAGGAATTACCAGGAAAATGAACAGTGTGGTTTTTACATTGGTTTCCCCGTAGGTTCTCCCATCTCTTTCTCTAGGCTCCTAGAGTAGGCTGCTCTGATACCATCAGACTGGGGAGTTCCCTTTCACATGCTTCTTTACTGGGAGCAACTCTTCCTATTTACTCCACTTTGTCAGCATGCAGTCACTTGAAACCTTACATTCAGGATTCCCCCCTCCTGCCTCAAGTACCATTAATAGCAGCTTTTGTCTGACTTCCCAAAGTACTGAAAGATGTGAGTGCAACTTCAGGTCCAGCTGATGCAGAGCCAAGCAGTGTGCTAAAGGCAGTGGGTTCTCCTGTCCTCCACATCCATTTAGTTACCCTGTAACAGCAGCTATCTGACATTATTAGCATGGTCAGGTGGGCTTGGCCTCCATGCAGTTGGTAACCAAGCAGCTGTCAGTTCTGCAGGCTGAGTGGGATGGTACCAAGCAATAGTTCTGAAGCCTTTTTAACAAGAACATTAAGTTGTTTTAGAAGATGTGAACTCTGCATATGGCTGTGCCTTACAGGGCACCATGGAAATGTGGGCTGTTTGAGGTCTTAAAAACGTTTCATTTGAGCAAGTGGGTCTTTAAGTTCATGTTCAAGACTTGCTGGCCCAAGCAGTTGGGCACTGATATGTCTTGTGTTCCACTGTGGTACAATGGTGTTGCCTTCAGCTGGTTAGTTTGCCATGTGAGTGTGCTTAACATACATCCAAAATAATGATTGTTTGGGGCTGAAGGAATCTTTGCATTGATATGACACGTATACAGTAGAAGTGCCAACCAGCACCGTGATCCCAAGGCCAGAATCAGTCCTACAGTGTAGTCCTAAGTACTTGGCTGTTGATGAGGGACTTAATGGCATCACATGAATGGATTGGTGGCTAAATGAAGGATTGACTAAACTAATCTCTGTAAGAATCCTCTTTAATGAGTTAATGAGGTGTTCTTAGGGCTCCCCACACGCACAGATGCTAATGAGAGTTCTTCCAACTTACAGTGATGAACTTGGATCTGCATCCAAGCTGATAACTGAAATGATGGATAGGTTCTGCTATTCCGGGGAAAAATGTTTTAAGATCTGGCGTGAAAGCTGCAGAGAGGAGCCAGGAATGCTGCCCTGCCTGTGTGTGCCTTACATCTTTTGTGCAGCACGTGGAGTAAACCCAAAGAGTGGTGCTCAACTTCACTCAGTACTTCTGAGGTCTGGAAAGCAGCAGCTGTGCTTAAAACACATTTCTTTCATTAAAACGCAATTCATCTGTTGCATCCTCTGAAGATCAGTTTTACCAAACTACATTCAGAAATTTCTCAGGAAGATATACAATAATGTGCTTTTTCATCTTTATTTAAGCTTGAATGTTATTAAGTTCTGGTTGGGGAAATGTTTGGTCCTAAATTGATTCATCAGGAACATCATTCCACAGAATCACGGCTTGTTTGTTTTTTCCAGTTAACCTAGGGAATATTTGGAAAATGAACCTTAGTGGGGCTGAAGGCATTGTGATGTTTGTCAGTGCCCAAGTGGGATGTTATTCCTTGTGTCCCATGGGCAAACCCTGCCTACCTGACGCCTCTCCTTGCTGTCAGGAACAGCAGGCTGGCTGGCTGTGAGGTAGCTTGGTGGGCTCTGGGCTGTGATGGTGGGAGCGTGCTGTTGACTGAAGCCTGGAAGCAGCAAGGCCCCTTCCCGTGCACTTGACAGCAGCTCGGCTGTCATCAGCACAATCCAGTTGTAATGTCATCTTCAGATTTCATTAGTGTGCTCTGTGTTCCAGGTCATTAATTAATATGTTTGGGAAGACCTCCCTTCAGCTCAATACAATGCCATTTATCATTATCATTTGTTTACAGTCCTGCAGCCAGTTCTCAATTCCAGGGCTGTGCACTGGTCCTTTCCAAGTCTGCCTGAATTAAATTCTCAATTAGGATTTCATGAGACACTGTATCAGATGCTGTCCTGAACTCCAAAAATATGACCTCTGCCGTGTTTCTTTTCTCCACGCTGTCTGTAACTCTGTCAAAGAACAAATAAAGCAATTAAATTTGTCTGGCAGGCTTTATTCTCTATGAAGTTGTACAAGCTGCTGCTTTGCATCTTGTTACCCTCAAGGTTTTTCAGCTGGATTTTTCTGAACAAATATAACTTTGTTTTGCCCTTTTTTCTGTTTTTACCCTTTCCTCCCTGAAAGTCTGTAGGCCGTGTGTCCTGCCACGTGCTGTCATCACTATAGTTTTTGATAGATCCTATGCATGATGCTGGGGTGGGTGAAAGCGCTGCCTGCTCAACCAAGCTCTGCCCAGGCTGCATCTTTTTAAGTTTCCTTTAATATTTTTCTTAACGAGTCCTTTAAAGCAGGCTTTAATTTTCTTCTTGTAAGTTGCTTGCCTGGAAACTTCGGATGAGGCTGCAATGGGTTCCTGCCTGCCTGCCCAGGCAGCACTCAGCTGTGGCCACAGAGCTGTGTTTGGTGGGGCTGGGGAACTGGAGGCATTCAGAGAAGAACTGGGAAATGAGGGGGAAGTGTCTCTTCTCAATATCAGCTGTTCTGACCCACTGGGATCAGTATTCCCCACTTTCTCACCCCTTGGTGTTCTGTGCTGCAATCTCCTCAGCCTGGGCCTGGAGAGGCCATCTGCCAGCACAGCTGCACAGCACAGTAGAGTCCCAATGAATTATGGAGGAGCATGGGATGCTGACCTCTGCTTGGAGAGGTAACATGCATCATTCTTAAGCACAGATTTGAGAAGGTGGTGTCAGAGCAGCGATCCCGTATTACATGTCAGGGCTGAAAGGTAAGCCTGTCCCAGGTTAATACATTAACGTTAACTGTCCTGCAGCTGTGGGACAGCTGTGTGGCCTGGGGAGCCAGCCATGGCAGTGGCAGCAGGCAGGTTTGTTTGGGATAATGGTTAATTTCTTGTTAATGCTTTTCTACCCTGGACCCTCTGTTGGGTCAGCCACAACCGTGGGAGCTGGCGCAGGGAGAGCCTGCTGGGTCTGTGTGCAGGAGGGTGCTGACTGGGGCTGTGCATTTATAGGGCCGCTCGTGGGGCTGTCTGTGAGTTTGTGAATGTCCTGCTGTGACCTGGCCCTCCCTTCTCTAGGCTTTCCAACAGTGAGATGAGGAAATGATCTTGCTAAAAAAAAAAAACAAAACACCCCAGTGGTTTATTTTTTAGCAAGGATCAATTCTCCAGTTGGGTGGAACACTTCAAAGCTGGGGTGACCTCTGGTCTGGGTTGGAGCTACCCACAAGTCTTGGCCCCACATAATCTGATGTGTGCCTGAGAGCTAGCTGGTGGTGGAGGGCTGGTGGTGATACTTGTGTCTGAAGGCTGCAGTTAAGATTGCCAAATATTTCCTGTAGGCAGATGCTGGTTTTGGTGGCATGTGACACATCACACCCCATCCACTGTTGGCAGTGCGGTGTGCTGGTGCTCTCATCCTTGCCCTAATTGTGCCTGCTTGGCTGCTGCTCTTCCCCTTAGCAGAGAAAAGGGCAAGATCTTGATGAAATAGCAGTCCTGGAGGTCCCTTCCAATGGTATTTTATTAGTTTCTGTGAATATCCGAATGTTTTGAGCCAAGCTTGAGCACAGGGTAAAAACCACAGCTGGCAAACTAACAGAGCACAGGGCTGTGAAATGAGTCAGCAGAACAGCGCTGGCACGGCCGGAGCAGAGCTGCAGCTCAGAGCTGTGCTGCCCACACACAGCGGTGCCGCTTTGTGGCCCTGACCTGCAGGCTGGGGATGTGTGAAGTGGCACTTCTGGGTGAATGCTTTGTGTCCTGGTGCTCACAGCAAGCAGCTCTGGTGCTGGTTGGCTGCTGGCTGTCCTTCGTGCAGCCTGCTTCCTGCCCCAGCCTTGCCTGCTGGCTCCTGCCCCATGGCCTTGGTGGCTGTCTTGCAACTTGTGCTCCTGTCTGAGCAGTAAATAACACAGTGACAAAGCTTTTCTTCTGCTGAGCCCTCAGCCTCAGGCACCAAAACTGTGTACAATTGGGTCGAGGCATGCATTGAGCTTTGTTC